>NC_065544.1:51769256-53099256 GCF_932294415.1 Quercus robur | reverse complement strand
GATATGGTTAATTGTGATTAGTGTATAAGAAAAATGGTATTAATAATAGACCCAAATGAAATGGATTATTCCCTAAAAAATAAAATCTATTTTATTCAAATCACAACAATTCAAGTCAATAGTTATTAAAATTTATAATAAAAAAAATATAAGTTATATCCCTAATGTAGGGGTAAAGTCCCAAGATCATACAATGGGCCTTGGGCCCCAAATAAAATTCGACCACGTCCGAAGAGAAGGTGTGGGTACAAAAAGGGTTCCTGGCCCAATTCTTATAGGCCTAAAATTGTTTAAAAGGCAGTCCGAGGAGAAATGTCTCCTCGAACGTACCAAATGTGGCTCAAACATGCACTCTGCCAGCTATAAGAATTCACTCCAACGAGTATTAGTAACAGGGATGAGTCCCATAAGCCCTTAAGAGGGAGGAAAGTGTAGGATGCCAAGGGAGAGGCTACAGCTGCCACATTAAATGCATGGCAGCTACTTTTCCGGCCGCATAAATGTGGAGAGGTCTTGTGAACAGTGTTATCTTGGCTACCACAACTCACAGAAAGATGGGAGAGATGTCCGATGGGACGGACACTCAAGCGAAGGTCCAGATGATCAACAAGTGTGAGGTTCTGATGACTTCAAGGGGGCTATATAAGAGGGGGGAGTCCCCATGAAGAAGGGGACGGAAAAAAGGAGGAACTTAGAACAGAAGAAGAGGGTGAGAACCATAGCCTTTAAGCAGAGACAGAGATACATCCCCTACGTCTTCTCGGACCGTATATCTAATGGACATGAAGGAGATTTTCTTATTTTCAATTGTTGTATGGTCCAATGTTAACTAGTATGCACTTCGTTAGGGCCTAGTTCTGTAACCCACTCTCTATAAATTCATTGTTTCGGGCTCCTTGGGCCAGAACCCCATACCTGTTGGGCCTGGACCCCAAATCGTGACCCTACACCTAACATTAATCTTCTTCAAAATAAAAATATTTAAGAAAAAATTGCAAATTACTTGGTGCAATTTTGATTTTATCCCCTTAAAATTTCAAAATAACTATTATTAATATCGAATAAAAAGACTTTATTAGTCAAAACATGGAGGGACAACTAGATATTTTATCTCAATCTTTGCCATGAAGACAATATTAGAGATATAAACAGAAAAATTATAATCCTTTTCATAAATTGTTAAGCTAGAAATTGTGATTGAAACAATATCATTTTCATATTGATTAATCATTGATACTAAATTTTATCATACACCAATCAAACTAAGCTTTGTTGGTAATTGTGAAAAAAATTGTTCCATTCATTTTAGTGAAAAACATTTTTTGAAAAATCTTATTTGAAAAAATAACTTATTTTCTTATGTGTTGTTACCACCCTTAAAATGAGCAAGAATACCTTTTTCTTCTTCTTTTTTCTTCTGTTTTGCTCGTACACTAAATCATTAATGATTTTTATAAATCTAAATAATTGTATGAACAAAAACTTTCATGCTAAAAACAAACCCTATATGAGAAATAATTTATATTTTTCTTTCAAACGTTTAGGAGCCTCAAATGGAAAACAAATCCCAAATTTGGAATATACAAAATAAAATTTTCAAAGAAAAGAAAAATGATTTAAATAAAAATCATTCTTTTGAAAGGAAAAAAATGTCAAATACCAGAAAAAAAAAACAAAAAAAAAACAAAAAAAAAACAAAAACAAAAAAAACAAAAACAAAAACAAAAAAAACAAAACAAAACAAAAAACAAAAACTTTTTTATTTAAAATGAGTCAAAACAAAAACCTTTTCTTGCAAATGAACATTCAGGATTCATGTCACTAATTTATTAGAGGATAGATACATTACTAGGTAGAAAGATGTGACCCCCACTTTTTTACCAAGAAGAGGCCCAATGAGTCACATGACTCACATTATTTTTGTTGGTAGAACATGATCCACATTATCATTAATTATGTTTAGCAAAAAAAACATTATCACTAATCTATACTACTATTTAAGGGGCTGCCCCTGTTTGGACCGGATTTTTTTCTGTCAAAAATACCCTTACAACCTACGTTTAAGTAGGGGCAAAACTTAGTAAAAATACTTATTTAACTCTCACGTAAAACACTATCTACTTAACTCCCACGTAAAACATTATCTACAAAACAAAAACTACCTTTGAATAACCTCCTTCACGCTTTCAACTTCCCACTATAAAACAAAAACTCTTCCCACTAATTACATACAATCCCACTCCAGAATACAAACTTCCCACTAAACTACTGTGAAAATTCAATCTTCTACAATCACGATAAGGTCTCCCTTATTCTTGGGCTAGAATTCTTTTCCTTTCTAATCATATTCCTTTCTAATCATATTCAGCTTCTTTTTTTCTTAAGACTTTTATATGGTCATCAGCAGGTTTTTTCGTACCATAGCTTTTCTTTTCTGCAGGCAGAGAGGTGCATAATATGCAAAGCGGTGCCGGTGAAAAACTGAAATAATTCTGGAAGTGATTTAATTTCTCCAGTATGGTCATTTCAGAATTCTGATGCGTGTACTAGAGGGCTCTTTTCAATTCCATTAAAGAGGAATAATACCATTATCAAGTATTGGTCTTTGTGTAAGTGTTCGTGCGCGTGTGTGTTCTATTTATCTATAGGTCATAGTGCATTTTTTTAGTTGTAAAAATTAAATTTTAAAATTGTTCATCAATTGGATTCAATACTACATATATACTGTAAGAACTCAATTTGTAACGACCCCAAACTAGTATTGGATTCGCACGTTTAACGCCCAAACAATAAAATTTGTAGAGCGTGGGCTGAAAGGCAAGGCCTTGGTCACCGGACAGTGGTTAGCCATGGTATTCATGGTGGACGCACAGAGGTGAACTTAGCATATCTAATAAGACTTTTCCCCTGCCACGGCCTGAGCAGCTCCGGTCCTTAGACCTCGTCCGAGGAGCTTCATGTTCTTATTATTCTCCTTTTTTAGGATTCAATGGCTTGGGAGACGATGTGTCCCCCCTCCCCCCTTTATGAATTGCTTCTCTTTCCTTTTTATATTAGCATTTACCCTTCCTCCAACGCCCACGTGTAGGTTCAGCTTTTCAGGGCTGATACTTGTCCCATCAGCCTATACCCAAAATGGTTGGGGGTGGTTGTAAATGTAAGGTTGAATTTATTCAACCATCTAATTGGCTTTATTCCATGTCAAATTTGCTTGTATTTCAGCATTTAGAAACCCTGTATCTAGGTGGGTTTGTTGTAAGGGTAGTGAGTGAGATAAAGTGAAGTTTGCTCAAGAGTGTGCAAGAAAACAGAGACTCGCGGCTTGGCCTCGCGGGTGACTCGCGGGTGACTCGCGGCTGCAAGCCACCAGATGCAGCACACGTGCCAAGCATGCCGGAAGGTGAACAGTCATGCTAACTGGAGCACTACAGGACAAAACAGGACAACTGGCCATGCGGTTATCTCGCAATTGGATCTCGCGACTTAGTCAAGTCGCTAGGTCAAACCGCGAGCCACCCCTATTTTGTAAATCCTGACGTTTCACATTCCTCTCTCACTCCAGTATAAATACCTCTTTTACCCACAAATGTAAGAGAGTTTCCAGAGAGAATTTTGAGAGAGAAACCCTAAAGAAAAATAAGATTGATTCACCAACAATCTATACATTAGAGTCTCTTCAAATTCCTCAACTCTCTTCCTCTCCATTGTTAAATTCTTGAGAGGCATTTTACCAAACCTTGTTCTCACCATATTCATCACTGTGAGAGAGTTGTTTGGATTTCTGGGAAGCAGTTAGGAAGGAACCAATCTTCATTGGTTGATGCTACGGTCTAGTAGCGGAATCCAGGAAGCTAGAAAAGAAAAAGGTTCAGCGCAACCTCGTTGGAGTAAGAAGTTTAGAGGGCTTAGATGCACTAGGTAGATTAGGCTTGGAGGGTCTATTGCTGTCCATGTATCCCAACTATATTTTCTAGTTGATTGTTTACCGCTTGGAGGGCGGCGGAGAGGTTTTACGCCGAGGGCTTCGGTTTTCTCTTCAATAACACATCGCATGTTGTCTTTGTGTTTGCAACTTCCTTCCCTTTTATCTTTGCCTTTTATTATCTGTTATGGGTTGTGATTTTAATTTGGCTTAGATAGTTTATCCAATTCTATATTGTAGCTTATGTTCATTTTTCGCACACTAGTTGTTTGACATAATGCTTGAATTGGTTAAGTTGTAATTTGGGGGTCTAAACGTTCAAGGGTGTTTATACACATAATTGAACTTTCAATTGGTATCAGAGCGGGTACACTTTTATTGGTTTCAATACCATTGTGTGATCCTTGACTCCCTTTTGAGATGGATCGGTCTTAATCCCTAAATGCACCTCCATATTTTGATGGTAGTAATTATGCTTTTTGGAAGGTTCGCATGAGAGCTTTTCTGTGTTCTATTGATGAATCTGTTTGGGATGCTGTTGAGATTGGTTGGACCAGACCTGAGGCAGTCAAATCCACATGGGATAAGGCAGCACTCGCTGCATCTAATGCTAACAGTAAAGCACTCAATGCTATTTTCTGTGGTGTCTCCAGATGAATTTCACAGGATCTCCCACATTACCGTTGCGAAAGAAGCATGGGAGATTTTGGAAACCACCTACGAAGGTACGAAGAAAGTTAAAGACACCAAGTTGCAAATGCTGACCACTCGGTTTGAGGAGCTCAAAATGAGTGAGGATGAGTCCTTTAACTCTTTCTATGGGAAGCTAAATGAGGTGGTTGTCAGCAAGTTCAATTTGGGGGAGAAAACGGAGGATTCTAAAATTGTAAGAAAGATCCTTCGATCATTGCCAGAAAGTTTTCGCGCCAAAGTGACAGCGATTGAAGAGAGCAAGGACCTTGATGACATCAAAGTCCAGGAGCTGGTTGGTTCTCTTCAAACTTATGAGATGTCGCTGCCCAATCAACGGAATAGTAAATCTCTTGCTCTTAAGACCATTAATGAGAAGGTGGAAGATCAAGACTCATCGGGAGAAGATGTGGTTGACAAAGATGTTGCATACCTTGTTAAAAATTTCAGAAAGTTCTTGAAATTCAAAAATAATGGCAAATTTGATGATAAAAGAAAAATCCAAAGTTCTGGAAGGGAGAAAAGGGAATTCAAAAAGAAAGATGGAAAAGAATCTCAACCTACACAAGGTGTCACTTGTTTCGAATGTAACGGGCATGGACACTTTAAAAAAAAATGTCCGAATTATTTGAAATCGAAAGGCAAAGTGTATGCCACAACATTGAGTGACTCGGATTCATCCGACTCAAAATCTGAAGAAAGCTGTGATGGAGAGGGGAACTACTCAGCTTTTATGGCTGTTACTCATGTTGAGTCTTCAGACGAGTTGAATCTGCTTGTACGAGACCTTGGAGAACATAGTGATGAAGAATCACTGGGAATTGTTGAAGAATTAGATGCTGAAGAAGATGAAAGCACAGCCAACCTTCAAGAGAATTATAACTCACTCCTGGAGAAGTCGGGCAAGTACACAAGGGTGGCCAAGGCTGTTGTAAGAAAAATGAAGAAGGCAGAGGAGGATTACAAAAGTCTACTAATTCGATATAGGGAGGCCAAATGTGAGATAGAGACACTAAATGGTGAGCTGTCAGAAGCTTACACAAAAGTGAGATTTCTTGAACAAGAGGTTGTGCAAGCAAATGCTAAAATAGAGAGGGTCACCACCAAGAAGCTAGATGATGTTATTTCATCTCAAAAGAGCTTTTCAGACAAATCCGGGTTGGGATATACCGGAGGAAGTAGCTCATCTGGAAATGTCACTAAAGAAGTGAAGTTTATAAAGGCCAAAGAATCAGCCGATGTTGGTCCTATTGCTGAGAAGCCCAAGATTGAGGAGAAGAGAAATATGGGGAACGAACGGTTGCTGAATACCCGTAATCAATCTGTGGGCAGGTCTGAATCTCATGCCAAGTCACGCCCACGACCACAAAGAGGTCCTAGAGCAACTTATGTGTGTCATCATTGCGGACTTCAAGGGCATACTCGACAAAATTGCCAAAAGTTGAGAGTAAAGAATAGTGCAACACCTCAAAGGTCACGAGGACCTAGAAATGATAAAAGAAATTGGGCAAGTGAAAAATCTAGAGATCAAAATGGTGATCCCGGAATGATGAACGTGATGAAGATGATTCGTGCATTCACCAACTGCTTGGAAAGCTTCTCACGAAGGTTTGAAAGCCCTAACTCCCGTACCCAATCCTATAAGAAAATCACCCCAAACGCAAGTGACGTGTGGGTGAAAAAGGGTACTCATGCATAAGCATTACAACATGTCCATGCATTAATACTTCCTATGCTCTGCGACGATGTTTGTTTGTTTGCTTGTTGTTTTTGCTGATGGTTGTTTGCTTGTCTTCTTGTGCATACTTTTTTGTTTTTTATCAATCTTTTTCTTCTAGTGTCAAAAATCCAAAAATCACATAAAAATTAGAAAATCAAAAAGTTTGATTGATATTGTTGAGTTTTTGTCTCAAAACCTGTTTTGCCTTGTACCTTTGTGCTAATGGCTTTGTGCATTATCGAGCATTGCTTGTTTCTTTGCACTCATATCACTGTGAAAGAAATCTTGAAATCTATGTGATTGTTGTAAATAGATCTTCAAACTTGTCATGAATGATTAGTGAATGATTATGATGATCTTGAGACTTGCATAGACTTGTGTCTATATATCTTCCCACTCTTTATTTTTGTTTTTGCTAAGAAGAGCTCACTAAATGTAAATCTCCAAATGAAAAGAGATATTAAGCTGCAAAAGTCTGTCGCACATTCTAGTATTCGACTAGGAAAAAGGGTAAGCGACCTTATATTAAAGTGAATGTTTATTCAAAAAGCCAAAGGCTAGATCTTTAAAGTGAAATATCAAATATCACTCTCACAATGAGAGGTGATTGTCTCAAAAGATCAAAATGATAATTTGTTATGTTTGAAAATGGAGTCAAATGTAAAGCTCCAAGATATGTTATCAAGTTTTGTGGGAGGTCATATATACATATTTCTATAATTGAGATGGATCACATGATCTAGTGCTAATTATGTATGCCTTGGTTGAATTGATCATTGAAACTTCACATTAGACTAAGGATTATCTCATTGTTGATATCCACACACAATACACAAGTTTATATTCAATAAATGTCATATTCATTTGTGTGATTGTACTTGATAAAATGTGTTTTCACATGCTCAATCTTTGTTAATTCAAACACAAAAAGATTTTTGAGTGCTTTAGGTGTTTTTGGAAAATATTTTGTTTTAAAAAATCTGAAAATTTCAAAAATCCAGTTTTGCCCTGTTTTGGCGGCTCAGTCGCGGGTAAGTCAAGTCGCGAGCCTCAGTCGCGTCTTCGCAGGTCATTTTTGGCGACTTGTTCGCAAGTAGAAGGTCCAGTTGCGAGGGTTACTCAGAGATTTTCGCGGCTCAGCTCGCGACTCCCTCGCGGGTAGACCTTCCAGTCGCGAAAAACACTTATAAAATTTTTTTAAACTTTTGTCTTTGAGTGTTTTGGCGGCTTGAACTGGCGACTTGTTGGCGACTCTCTTAAGTCGCGAAAAACGCGTGTTTGGCAAAAATAGGGGCAGTTTTTAAATCTTTTTCAGTTTTTCCCTCGAACTTTTGTGACTGTTCATCTTCTCTCTCAACTATCTCCTTCCCAAACACTCCGTGCTCCCATTCCCAAACTCCATTGTTGCGTATTTTCTGCTCAAAATCTTCAAGTAACAGGTATGGGTTTTCATTCTTGAACTCCTTTCTACTTGATTTTGTGTTTTTCCCCCTTGATTTTTCGCATTTGTTTATGTTTTTGAGATGAGTTTGTGTTTCGGCTATTGCTCTATGTTCATGCTTAGCTTGTGGATGCTGTTGCTTGAGTTTGAAATTATTTTAGTTGTTTCCTTTTTGGTCTTCATCATGTGCTTGGCTAAGTGTTTCCTTTTATTTTATCTGAACTTATGCTGATGAGTTGATTCGAAATGTTCCTATTGTGGATGTGAAGGTTACTGTGCTGAATGTGCATGTTCTATTGTGTGAATCTATTGAGAGCATCTGTGTGTTTTACTATGATATTTATGAGTCATGTCTTTCTCATCACATTGTCTTTAGGATATTTTCTATCTTTGCTGCTTTAATTCTCCCATGCATTCTCCCTGTTGTTCTTGTGTATCCATTTTTTAAGCCTGTTCATCTGTGTAGTTGATTTCAGTAGCATGAGGTTTAATTGTTTTAGTTCATCTGAGTGGAAGCATTTTTGTCCTTGTCACTAACAAAGTTCTGTTTTGTCCTACACATGTCTTGTACTATGTTGTTGTGGTCTCTTCTGACTGTTCACAAATGGCTCCCTCACCTCCGAAGAAGAAAACTCCTGCAAAGAAGGCTGACAAACGATTAAAAATGGATTCTAATCTGTTTAGGTCAGTTCAACACTTTGAGAGATACAAGGACTTCTTCTTGAAAGCAGGAATTATACAAGAAAGATTTGTAGATTTGGAGGATTTAAGAAACTCCTTTATCCCCAGCTGTTTTGAAGGGAGAGGATGGGAAAAGCTTCTGAGTGATCTCCCTGTAGTGTGTGAACCCCTGATTAGGGAGTTTTACTCAAATGCTGTGATAAGGGAGAATGATTTAAGTTGCTGGGTTAGAGGTAAAGAATTTATTTTGGATGCACATGTCATTGATGATGTGCTAGGGCTTGAAGGATTAGAAGATCAGGAGTTTGTCAATTACAAAGATAGGATTGTTTCTATTGAAACTGTTCAACAAAGGATAGGTGGACAGAGAGAAGGGAAATGTCTGAATACCGCAGCTTTTCCAGTGGACATGAGGTGTCTAACAATAATCATGATGTTTAACCTCTATCCCATAAAGAAGTTGACTACAATCAACTGTGCAAGAGCAATCTTTCTGATGGATCTCAAAGAAAAGACATTCATTGACATCAGTTCCCACATATATGACACTATTATGGATGAGACTAGAACAACTTCTAGGCCAAAATTGATCTTTCCTAGTTTGCTAATGAGGATCTTTAGAAAGAAGGGTGTTCCAATCCCACAAGACATCAGTCTCATGTCCATACCCTCTGTAATTAACAAGCTTACCTGCAAAAGGATAAGTGTTAGGCTTCCAGGAGAAGAAAATGAAGGTGATGAAGGAAAGGGTGTCCCAATGGAGACTGAGGCAGAGGCAGCAGGGCATGCATCAACCTCAACACCCAAGAGGAGTGACAAAAGGACTAGAGCATCAACTTCTTCAGATACACCTCCAGATGCTTTTCAAATCATTCTGGAACAACTTGATGGGATCAGAGGAGTCCAAACTGAGCACTCTGAGAGGATGAGAGCCATGCAGGACCAGATTGATATTTTGTCTGCAAAACTTGACAACTTCACCACCTAGCATGGACAGTGGCCCTTTGGCCATTCCGGTCAAAAAGGGGGAGATGTTTCTTTCTGTTGTTGATGACATTGTTGATGAGAAGCAAAAAAGCAGCTCTTAAGGGGGAGTAATGTGTTAAAGGGGAGTTGTCAAAATCAGAGACTTTGTTTATACATGCTTATGTTTTGGGTATTTGTTGTTTATATGGGTTTGATACACTGTGGTTTTGGTGTATATTTGTTTCTAACTCATAACTTATACTCTTGGTTTAATCTTTTATATATTTTGTTGATATTATTTAGGATATATTGTGTTTGTACCCATGTGCTTTTATAAGCTTTTAGGGTTAATGTTTTTATGCATATTCTGTAGGCTTTATGGTTTGTACCTTGCTTAATGTAGCCTTTTATGCTATGTTGAATCAGTACTTCTATCTAAATGTCTTGCATTTTGATTTTTGTACTGTCACTCTTGTGCCCTTGTAGGATTGTTCCTAGATGCATATACTTTGTGTATTATGCATTGGTTGAGTGTTGAGCATACAAATATCTTGCCTTGTGCTTGTTAGCTTGTATGTCCTTGTGTTCATTCCAAGTGTGAATGAGCACTATAATCACTACCTTGTGGTGTTCACTTGGTTGATCAAGCCATGATTTGATTCTTCTCTTCATCTTTGCTTGATCACTTTTAGCTTGTTTCATATGCATTTCATGTTTTTCTGCATACAATGATCATGGTGTATTGTTGTGTTTCAGGAGTTTCATGTTCTTATGATTCAAATGCTTCACAGCTTCTAGAGTTAGGTGTGAGTGAGTTTTGTTCAACTGTTCCCAACTCACATGTTAAGTCTAGAGTCTGTTTTAGGGTTTTGTCACGGAATAGCCAAAGGGGGAGATTCTAAGGTTGAATTTATTCAACCATCTAATTGGCTTTATTCCGTACCAAATTTGCTTGTATTTCAGCATTTAGTAACCATGTATCTAGGTGGGTTTGTTGTAAGGGTAGTGAGTGAGATAGAGTGAAGTTTGCTCAAAAGTGTGCAAGAAAACAGAGACTCGCGGCTTGGCCTCACAGGTGACTCGCGGCTGCAAGCCGCCAGACGCAGCACACGTGCCAAGCATGCCAGAAGGTGAACAGTCATGCTAGCTAGAGCACTACAAGACAAAACAGGACAACTGGCCATACGGTTATCTCGCGACTGGATCTTGCGACTTAGTCAAGTCGCGAGGTCAAACTGCGAGCCACCCCTGTTTTGTAAATCCTGACGTTTCACATTCCTCTCCCACTCCAGTATAAATACCCCTTTTACCCACATATGTAAGAGAGCTTCCAGAGAGAATTTTGAGAGAGAAACCCTAAAGAAAAACAAGATTGATTCACCAACAATCTATACATTAGAGTCTCTTCAAATTCTTCAACTCTCTTCCTCTCCATTGTCAAATCCTTGAGAGGCATTTTACCAAACCTTGTTCTCACCATATTCAACACTGTGAGAGAGCTATTTGGATTTCTGGGAAGCAGTTAGGAAGGAACCAATCTTCATTGGTTGATGCTACGGTCTAGTAGCGGAATCCGGGAAGCTAGAAAAGAAAAAGGTTCGGTGCAACCTCGTTGGAGCAAGAAGCTTGGAGGGCTTAGGTGCACTGGGTAGATTAGGCTTGGAGGGTCTATTACTGTCCATGTATCCCAACTATATTTTCTAGTGGATTGTTTACCGCTTGGAGGGCGGCGGAAAGGTTTTACGCCGAGGGCTTCGGTTTCCTCTTCGATAACACATCGCATGTTGTCTTTGTGTTTGCATCTTCCTTCCCTTTTATCTTTGCCTTTTATTATCTGTTGTGGGTTGTGATTTTAATTTGGTTTAGATAGTTTATCCAATTCTATATTGTAGCTTATGTTCATTTTCCGCACACTAATTGTTTGACATAATGCTTGAATTGGTTAAGTTGTAATTTGGGGGTCTAAACGTTCAAGGGTGTTTATACACATAATTGAACTTTCAGTAAAAACTGCAAAGCATTGCTCTGTCAGGCACAGAGTATTAAATTGTAGTAATGGCAACCTTTCCTTTGTCCTTTGTCGTCATATTGTCCAGGGGTCATTTCTCCATCAATGTGGAGGTGTTCAGCTTTTCCTTAAACTGTTCCTATACCGTACTTGCCCTTTCTTTCAGGAGCGCTTTGGGATGCCGAGAACAGAATCATCCTCGGCTATATCTCTAGGCCATTTGGACTTTCACTGTATGTCCTCGGCTATGTTCCTCCTCGGCTCGGGCCATGGGCCCTAACGCAAAGTGGGCCGAGGTCACAAGTTCTCTAGCCCCACAATAGCCCCTCAAAATCCTGCTGTCCGACCCCTCGGACAGAGAGGAGGGTTTTGGTGATGTCAAGCCTATATCATGGCTTGCCTAACTTTGTCCTCCATCAATGTCGGTGTCTCTCCATCTGCCTGGGAAATGCTCCTGGTTATGAGACATTCCTTTAGTTTTACTCACGTCGCGCTCCTGCCGTTTCAATGCACGAGGCGCGTCTTTAATAAGTTCCCTTTATGAGGCAACGCAAATCCAACGATTGTAGACGGCACTGGGAGTTGAGTGGAAACTATATCGTTTATAGCTTTTCTTGGAAATCTGTACAGATTAAATGCCACCAAACTTGCCTTCCATATAAGAAGCTAGGTAGGAGGTCATTTCCTTTACGTACAGACCCCTTAATCTTTTCAAATCCCCAAACCTCCAGCTGTGCTCAAAGTACTCACTGCCAGTGTGATTAAGCCTTAGGGATTGATATGGTTGAGGCGAAGATGGCGGTGAAGGGACCACACCCTCTCTAGAAGCACTGGGTCTCTCCGAGACTCAAGATGGCCCGATCAGGGTAAGGGAGACTGAGACTCAAGACATTTCTCCCCCTTGATAAGACGGAAAAGAAACCTCTTCCTCCTTCAGCCAAAATCTGAAGCAGGTGTTGGTCGCATCAGATTTTTGGTGCAACAACACTGGGGTTTCTCATTGTCGATACCATCCGCTCTCTCTCGAGCACTGCTAACATGGCACTTGCTTGATGGGAGTCAGAGCTGGTACGGGGACCAGGCATCCCCGCTTCCTCCTCTCTTCCTTCTCTGGTGCCTCTTTTTGCCTCTGCTTCTTCTTCTCTTCCATCATTGGGGGCATCCTGGTACTTCTGCTTCTTCTTCTGCCTCTTTTCCCCTTCCATCAATGGGGCCATCCTGACATGCTTAGTCGCTACTAGAGCAGAGGATTTATCGTTCCCTTATATCTTTTTTCTTTTTGCTTTTCTTTTTGCATCTGTAGTTAGCTTCTGGTATAGGCTTGCTTAAGCCCCTTATTGTACGCTGTATTATTTTTTTGTCTTAATAAAAGATGAATTTACTTTATTTTACGTATTCTTTCTTTTCTGCAATAGTTATTTTGTGAATAGATGTGCTGTTTTTTTTTTTTTTTTTTTTGAACGATACTTAGGGCCGAAACCCTTGTTAACAAAAAGCTATTATTTTGAACTTATTGAGACTAACAGGCACAATAATGCCGAACTGAAGTAGGTTAAACATATAAGACTAACCGAGATAACAGTTGAATGCCCTGTATTGCGAATGAGGTGATCATCCGAGGATGGGTAACCCAAAATGAACTATCCAAGAAGGTCGCCGAGTACTAGGGTGCTTTGCCATGTTCCTGACAACTTTCATAGCCTTAACCATTTTTGGTATCCGGTTCGAGGACTAAGGTATGACTGTACCGGGCCTAAACACTCGTTTGCATTAGTTTTCTTAGAACTGGGGATCCAAGGACAGGGCAGGATTTCCATTCCGTCTAGGACTTAATCCATTTTCTAAAGACTAATTTCCTCATAGATTTGAGTCTGAGGACCATGCAATACCTTGGTTCTGTCCAAAACTTAGATTTTCTTTAAGTATTTGGTTTCCCCATAGGTTTGAGTCTAAGGACCATGCAATACCTTGGTTCTGTCCAAAACTTAGATTTTCTTTAAGTAGTTGGTTTCCCCATAGGTTTGAGTCCGAGGACCATGCAATACCTTAATTCTGTCCAAAACTTAGATTTTCTTTAAGTAGTTGGTTTCCCCATAGGTTTGAGTCCGAGAACCATGCAATACCTTGATTCTGTCCAAAACTTAGATTTTCTTTAAGTAGTTGGTTTCCCCAAAGGTTTGAGTCCAAGGACCATGCAATACCTTGGTTTTGTCCAAAACTTAGATTTTCTTTAAGTAGTTGGTTTCCCCATAGGTTTGAGTCCGTGGACCATGCAATACCTTGGTTCTGTCCAAAATTTAGATTTTCTTTAAGTAGTTGGTTTCCCCATAGGTTTGAGTCCGAGGACCATGCAATACTTTGATTCTGTCCAAAACTTAGATTTTCTTTAAGTAGTTGGTTTCCCCATAAGTTTGAGTTCGAGGACCATACAATACCTTGGTTCTGTCCAAAACTTAGGTTTTCTTTAAGTAGTTGGTTTCCCCATAGGTTTGAGTCCGAGGACCATGCAATAACTTGGTTTTGTCCAAAACTTAGATTTTCTTTAAGTAGTTGGTTTCCCCATAGGTTTGAGTCCGAGAACCATGCAATACCTTGGTTTTGTCCAAAACTTAGATTTTCTTTAAGTTTCGGGGACTAGCCCCTCGGCCAAGGTGTGGGGCGTTGATTTGATGTTGGAAGCCCCTAAATCTGCCCGCGCCACCGATGCTTTGCAGCATAGCCCCTAGTGGAACTTTATATTAGGACAACAATAACGGGCTGCTGGAAGTGATGGAGGGGCTTTCGCAGACCCTTGTCTGACAGGTGCTCGATCCACCGCCTATACCAACGTACAAGCCTTTCCCACAGACGACGCCAATTGTAAGGACACAATTTGTAACGACCCCAAACTAATATTGGGTTCGCATGTTTAAGACCTAAACAATAAAATTTGTAGAGCGTGGGCTGAAAGGCTAGGCCTTGGTCATCGGACAGTGGTTAGTCATGGTGTTCATAGTGGACGCACAGAGATGAACTTAGCGTATCTAATAAGACTTTTCCCCCGGCACGGCTTGAGCGGCTCCGGTCCTTAGACCTCGTCCGAGGAGTTTCATGTTCTTATTATTCTCCTTTTTTAGGATTCAATGGCTTGGGAGACGATGTGTCCCCCCCCCCCCCTTTTATGAATTGCTTCTCTTTCCTTTTTATACTAGCCTTTACCCTTCCTCCAACACCCACATGTAGGTTCAGCTTTCCAGGGCTGATACTTGTCTCATCAGCCTATACCCAAAGTGGTTGGGGGTGGTTGTAAAAGCTGCAAAGCATTGCTCTGTCAGGCGTAGAGTATTTAATTGCAGTAATGGCAGTCTTTCCTTTGTCCTTTGTCACTATATTGTCCAAGGGTCCTTTCTCCATCAATGTGGAGGTGTTCAGCTTTTCCTTAAACTGTTCCTATACCGTACTTGCCCTTTCTTTCAGGAGCGCTTTGGGATGCCGAGGACAGAATCATCATCGGCTATATCTCTAGGCCATTTGGACTTTCACTGTATGTCCTCGGCTATGTCCCTCCTCAGCTCGGGCCTTGGACCCTAACGCAAAGTGGGCCGAGGTCACAAGTTCTCTGGCCCCACATATACATATGTTATTTACTACTTATTGCTGTATGGAAACATTTCTTTAAAAATTAGAAACTATATTATTTATGATTTTATGTTTTAAACTAGGCTCTTTCTTATATGGATTTATGTTAAATATTTTTATTCATATAAATTTGAGGATGTTGCATTTGCCCATTGATGTTACGCATTTGTCAACTATTGAACACGTCCACAAATGAATAGATGATTTGAATTTGAATTTAATTTTTATGAATAGGTTGTGAGTGAGTTTGCATTGTCATTGGAGTCTAATACAATACATTGTCATCGAAATTCAAGAAGGATAAACTCTATTTACAAAAGCAAAGGACTTCTTTATCATAGCTATTGGCAGCCTGTCTTTTGATGAGGAATTCACAATTCACAATTGGTTTTTATTGAATATTGGTATGTTACTTTAACAAAAGCATTCACATTATGTTATCAAGTTTTGATATTTAGAGGCCGTTTGGATTCAGCGGAAGCTGAATCCAAGCTGCGTTTTCTGAGATTTTTTTTTTTTTTTTTTTTTTTTTTTTTTTTTTTTTACTTTAGCCGCATATTTTGACTAAATCAACTGTGAACAGTGCATTCATGCACTGTTCACGGACCCACAAATTCCACATTTCAACAATTTTTTCATTAAAAATGGGTCCCACGATACTATTCACATATTTAAAAATTATTTTGCTACAGTGTTTTCAGTTTCAGTTTTCAGTTTCAGCAAAAATAAGCTCAATCCAAACGGACCCTTAGTCTTTGTTAGGACTGTGTTATTTTAAATATTATCAAGTTTGGAAATTTATTCTTAGTAAGACAGTTTTTTTTTTTTTTTTTTTTTAAACTATATAGGACTGCAATGGTTAATGAGATTGAATATCTTACTTAATTATGAAGTAACAATGGTGCAATACCAATGTTGCCTCCTATTTAATGTTTGTTGTTTTTCTTATTTTTAATTCTTACTCTTTTTTTTTTTTTCTTTTTTGGGTCTCTTTTTTAGGGTCATATATCAACAATTTTGTTGGATTGCATACTGGATATATTAGATGAATTCGGGTGAAAGACTTTAGAAACATATTGTATGACTCAAGGCTCATATAAAGTTGTAGAAATTAGTTGTTTAAGAACTTTTTGTAAAAGAAATTACTGTTTTTTGGAATGGTAATGTGCATATCATTATTAATTGAAACTCCTACCATTTAACTTTATTTTTCTCAATCACACCTTTTCCATATGAAATTAATTATCCCTAACAATTTTGTGCCTTTCACTACAACTTCTTTTCATTTTTTACAAGAAATTCATTTTTAAAATTAAAAGATAATATTGCTCGCGTGCAAGCCTTTCCCATAAAAAAATTTAAAACTTTTTATTTATTTTTTATTTTATTATTTGCTTTTTTAGGCATTTGAAACTTTTGTTATGGATGCGTACTTAATGGATACATTTTAGGACTAAGTGGCCACCTTTTAGGATTAAAAAAAACTTGGTGAGAGCCCTGAGAGGTGTTCTCATTTAAAAAAAACAAAATATAATACTATTTATTTATTTTTTTGGGTGTTTTTTAGGCATTTCAAACTTTTTTTTTATAGACTAGCCTCAACGCGTGCTCAAAGGCTCTTCTATTTTTTGGGTAAGGATTAATTTAAAGCATTTATCATAATTTGGGATTACTACATTTTCTAATCACAAAAAAAAACCTAGGGATGTGATGAGTATTATGTGTGGTGAAATAATTTTTCATCACACCTTTAGATTTTTTTTGTGATTGAAAAATGTAGTAATCCCAAATTATAATAAATGCTCTAAATTAATTATTGCCCAAAAAATAGAAGAGCCTCTGAACATGCACGTGAACACGTGCTTAGAGGCTAGTTATCTCATTAATTATGTGCAGCACTATTTGACATCCTCCTATGCTTATCTAGTGTAGGACTTATTATACCACTATTCACAGTACACTCCATAATCACATTATCTCTCTTTCCTTCTACTATTTCACATTGTTGAAAAGCACCAGAAAAAGCCTCCACTGTTCCAACTCCTATATTACACAACAACACAAACAAAAAATAGAGAAACAGCAACAGTTGATTAAAAAAAAAAAAAAGAGAAACAGCAACAGAAACAAAAACAAAAACAATGGTTTTCTCTATTCTACTACCATCCCCACCACATCTCTTACTCCCAAGAAAGACACCCACAACCACAATTCTTAAACAGACACCAAAACCATCATCACCAATTCGATGCTCAGCTTCTTCATTTTCGTCAACTCCATCTTTATCGACCCAGTTCGATTTGAAAACGTACTGGACAACCTTGATTGGAGAGATAAACAAGAAGCTAGACGAAGCTATTCCTGTACAATACCCAGATAAGATCTATGAGGCCATGCGTTACTCTGTTCTTGCCAAAGCTGCCAAGCGTGCCCCACCTGTCATGTGTGTTGCTGCCTGTGAACTCTTTGGTGGCAATCGCCTTGCTGCTTTCCCCACTGCCTGTGCACTCGAAATGGTGACCTTCAATTCACTTTTGCTTCTTTTTCTTTTTGTTTTTTGGCTTTTTGAGCCGAATTTGCAGTTGGGTTTTTGGGTTTTTGCTTATATTACCATTGGATCATTTGGGCTTTTGCTTCTCTTTTTTGGTTTTTTGAGCTGAATTTGCAATTGGGTTTTTACTAATTTGACTATTGGATCATTGGAATTTTGATTTGAATGATTAATTAGTATCGGTTCTGTTAAAAATAATGGATTTAATTATCATGACGTGCAACAAAGTCAATAATTTTGAATTGCTTTTTACCATCATTAAGTGAAGACACCAATGGATTCTTTCTCTTGTTACAAGATACTTTATCAGTTTAGCTAACCAGAACCCATACAATGTACAAGTTACTTTGATTAAATTTAGTTGTCTTTAATGGAAATTACTGAGATAACGTTTGGTTTGTTGCAAATTATTCAATAAGAAGTCCAATTGACACACCAAGGTGGTATATATAAAAGAATTATTATTTTTTTTTTTTTTTGAAAGAAAGAAAGTACTTTCAAGATGTTTCATCAAAATGTGAATATAACTGCATGAGTTGGATTGGATGTTTGTTTGCTAGGATTGGATTGGAACAGTCTGAAAGTTAGGTTCTTTAGTAGTCTTTTTGGTTTTCCAAAAAGCAAGGTTTGGCCAAAAGGCCGAAAACAAGCTTGTTAGGTGTAATTTGGATGGAAGCTGATTTTGATTGAGCAATTTTGTAATTGTGGTATACCCAGTTTTATGCTGGCCTATTTGGCATAGGCAAGATTGGCCTAACAAAATGGAAAAACTTTACCAAACTAACCTTTCCCTGTGTTGTTAAAGAATCAGATTTTGTTCAGAATTGGAAATCCTCCCTACTACTGGAAAGTTTTTCCATTAGATTTTGGAGTGAGTGACTCTAGAGTTCAATCTGAAAGTCTTTGTTATTTAGAAGCAACGAAATAGTGCCATATAAGTCTTTGTAGCTGAATTCTTCTAGCTCTCTTTGTTGAATACTTGAATTTTAGCCACATCTGTTGATGCTTGCAGTTTTTTTCACTGCTTTTAATGGTTGTTAGTGCTACCTCTGTACTTAGTGAATCAATGTTCAAATTAAAGTTTGCATAGCTATTCCTTCCCCTCCCCCCCCCCCCCCCCCAAAATATAACTGTAAACTTATCCTTTTAAACAAACTTTTAATTCAATACTCTGGTTTCTAAACAGGTTCATGCAGCTTCGTTGATACACGATGACCTGCCCTGCATGGATGATGACCCATCACGCCGAGGCCAGCCCTCAAATCACAAAATCTATGGTGTTGACATGGCTATCCTTGCCGGTGATGCACTCTTCCCCCTTGGCTTTCGCCACATTGTCTCCCACACACCTTCTGACCTTGTGCCTGAGACTCGTCTCCTCCACGTGATTACAGAGATAGCACGTGCTGTAGGATCAACTGGCATGGCTGCTGGGCAGTTTCTTGACCTTGAGGGTGAGCCCAATTCTGTTGAATTTGTGCAGGAAAAGAAGTTCGGGGAAATGGGTGAGTGCTCTGCAGTGTGTGGAGGACTACTAGCTGGTGCTGAAGATGATGAGCTTCAGAGATTGAGGAGGTATGGCAGAGCTGTTGGGGTATTGTATCAGGTTGTGGATGATGTTTTGGAAGAGAGAAAGAGGGAAAATGAGGAAAATGAAGAGACAAGGAAGAAGGGGAAGAGTTATGTGGGTGTATATGGGGTTGAGAAAGCACTTGAGGTGGCAGAGGAGCTTAGGGCCAAGGCCAAGAAGGAATTGGATGGGTTTGAGAAATATGGTGAGAGTGTGGCACCTCTGTATAGCTTTGTAGATTATGCTGTTGATAGAGGTTTTAGTGTTGATAGTGCAAGTTAATAATGTATTTGTTACTGGTAATTTTGGGTTTTGCACATCAATACCTAAGAATGAGAATGGTCTGAAACGAATGCAGACCTAGATTTAGACGAGGACTCCAACATTTGTATCAATATCTAGTTCTGAATTATTGTTGATATGTGGCCTCTCAGCAGCTGATCCCAAAATGTTAGGACTATGGTTTGCTTCTTGTTATTGTGGTTGTTGCATATGACCTCTCATACTTTCTGCACTTCTTTTTATTTAGTCCAAATTGAGCTGTTGTTTTAGAATATGAGTTCACCAGTCAAAAATCAAAATGTACTGTGAATGGATACAAACAAGAGTAATGAATATGAGAAAACATGCAATTTAAGACGAGAAATTCTTGATATACTTTTGTGTGTTGTGGGGGAGAGAGAGAGAGCTGTTGCTTTCTTTTAGAAGTTCGATTAGTCTATTTTCTTACCCTACTTGTTGAATGGTGCATGCATATAGCCTGGTCAAATTGGATATCAACAAATTTGTTCACACATTACATTCAAAGTAAGCATGTTAGAGTATTCGTATGTATTTATTACCCAACCATATTATCAGTATCCATAGCATTTTGACTTTTCCTTCAGTTCAATAGTTCATGCACACAGCAATAGCTTTCCTAATCAGATCTAACATTAACAAATACAAAAGAGCCTCCTAAGCATATAAATAGCTTCCAGCACATATCCATGTCAATTCATTCCTTCTGAGCAGGCTCAAATTGAGCCTGTGGCATTGAATAGCACAAGAAAACAATGGGCTGTATTTTTTCTATGTACCGATGGACCTTAAGGATTTGTTTTACTTTTTGGTGCTAGCCTGCTAGGACCATGAAGGAACTGAAGCAATGTTTGTTTATGCATTTAAATAATAAATTGATGTGCAAAGTTTTCTATATAAAATAAATAAATAAACATTTTATTTATATGTTCTTCTTTTTTAGAAATTTATTTGTATCGACTCTTTTTTTTTTTTTTTGGTAATTTTTGATGCATTCAACAAACACTTAATAGACAATTTCAGTGTGTGGAGGACTACTAGCCGGTGCTGAAGATGATGAGCTTCAGAGATTGAGAAGGTATGGCAGAGCTGTTGGGGTATTCTATCAGGTTGTGGATGATGTTTTGGAAGAGAAAAAAGAGGGAAAATGAGGAAAATGAAGAGACAAGGAAAAAGGGGAAGAGTTATGTGGGTGTATATGGGGTTGAGAAGGCACTTGAGGTGGTAGAGGAGCTTAGGGTCAAGGCCATGAAGGAATTGGATGGGTTTGAGAAATATGGTGAGAGTGTGGCACCTCTGTTGATAGAGGTTTTAGGGTTGATGGTGCAAGTTAATAATGGATTTTTTACTGGTAATTTCGGATTTTGCACATCAATACCTGAGGATGAGAATGGTCCGAAACGAATGCCAACCTAGATTTATATCAATATCTTTGTTATTGTGGTTGTTGCATGTGACCTCTCATACTTTCTTCACTTTCTTTTTTGTTAGTCCAAATTGAGCTGTTGAGTTCACCATTTCATTTGGTGTGGGCTCATCAGTCAAAATGTACCATGAATGGATACAAATAAAAGTAACGAGTATGAGAAAACATGCAATTTAAGACTAGAGAAATTATTGATGTACTTTTGTGTGTTGTGGGGGAGAGAAGGGGCAATATGAGAGTTGTTGCTTTCTTTTAATAGTTCGATTAGTCTATTTTCTTACCCAACTTATTGAATGGTGCATGCATATATCCTGTTCAAATTGGATTGCAACAAATTTTTTCAAACATTACATTCAATTATTCAAAGCATGCTAGAGAAACAACATATTAATATGTATTAATTACCCAACCATGTTGTCAGTATCCATAGCGTTTTGACTTTTCCTTCAGTTCAATAGTTTATGCACACAGCAATAGCTATATCACACCAATAGCTATATTAGTAGTAGGTTTTAATCTCCACATTTTGTTTAGTTAGTTGGTGATGTGGCAGTCTCTCATTAAAATAAAAAAATATTCATTTTAAAATTATATTGGAGGTAAGCCAAACCCACTTTATTGCAAGAACTAGATTGCGGTCAATCTTACATTACAAATACAAAAGAGCCTCCTATGTATATCAATAGCTTCCAGCAAATATCTATGTCAATTCATTCCATCTGAGCAGGCTCAAATTGAGCCAATGCATTGAATAGCACAAGAAAACAATGAGCTGTACTTTTTCCATGTCCCAACGGACCTTAAGGATTTGTTTTACTTTTTGGTGCTAGCCTGCTCGGACCATGGAGGAACTGAAGCAATGTTTGTTATGCATTTAAACTAAATCCCCTCATTGGGTAGGATCAAATTAGGCTCAACATCCAAACAGAACTCAGGCCTCTCTTAACCAAATTGTTGTATGAAGTTTATTTAAAGAAAATAAAATAAAAGAAAAAGGCCCAAAACCAAATGGTTTGCCCCTTGGGCCCTTGGGGTTGTCATCTCTCAGCAACCCTTTTTGCTTTTGGGAGAGGGGGAAAAAGTAATGGTATGGATATTACACATTTTATTGCATTAAATAATAAATTGATGTGCAAAGTTTTCTATATAAAATAAATAAATAAACATTTTATTTATATATTCTTCTTTTTTAGAAATTTATTTGTATCGACTTTTTTTTTTTTTTGGGTAAGTTTTGATGCTTTCAACAAACGCTTATAGACAATTTCATGTGTGTGAATAGCCCAAAGCCTTGAATTAGCTTTTGATATTTTTGTTCTAATTTTTTTTACCTTTTTTTCTCTTAATTAAATCTTTTCTTGTACATGGACATAGTTACCGATCACTTAAATTACCACATCATTTTATAAGCTTTTTGTAATATAATTGACAACATTACTAAGTATTAACACAATTTTATTTTATTTTTTCAAAAACACAATGTTAATTGCTAAGACACTTTTTTTTTTTTAATAATAATTTGTAAGGTGACAAATTTGATTAGATGAATATCACTTTTATAAGCTAATTATTATTTCACATTCTTATCGTTAAATGTTTCACACAATATCCAAACTTTTACCTCAAATATCTATATCTTTGCATATAATATAAAAGAACGTGGACATAATATAAAAGAGGATGATCACTTTTTATATATATATATATATATATATATATATATATATATTCCAATCTTGGATTAAATAATTCCACTCATTGTCCATAGAAATAATGTCATGTTTTACACCAATAAGCCTACCAGTAAGGATGATCACCTTTGAATGTGAAACAAAACAACCAAAACTCATTTTTATATGGGTAGGTTGGCATCACATTTTTGTTTTTTCAATAAATAAGAAAGCCAGATCTGTTCTATCCAAAAAATAAAAGCCAGATCTCAATTATGAATATCTCATTTATTTAAAAAAAATTATAATAAATAAAATGTGTCAACTACTTCAACTAAAAACATGTTCGGGTTAGCACCAGTTTCCACTCCATCAAACCAAACTACTCTTCCCGACCACGCATGATAACCAATTGAACTCCGCCACGTGGTAAAGAGAACCAAAAAAAAAAAAACCAACAACAAACTTTCAGAACGACACTACTACAGATTCCTTTTCCTTACACGTTAAACTCTTCTTTACACCTCAAACCCAATCTCTGAATCCTCAGATTGACATTAAAAAAAAAAGAAAAAAAAAAAAATGACGACCGGACCGAGGAGCCTTGATTCACTACCGCCGGCGCTCATCGCCACCATCATGACCAAGCTCGACGTCTCCTCCGTCCGCTCCGCCGCTTCCACCTGCACAGCCCTCCGCTCCTCCGCCTCTCACATCCTCTCCTTCCTCCCCACCTTCCACCTCCTCGTAACTAACTAAATAACTAACTCTCTCTCATTCAAAGTTTCCTTTTTTATTTTCAAAAATTTACCTTTTTTTTTTTATAGGATATTGCGGTTTCAGTGGATTTGCTGCGGCCTTTGTTGTTGCGACAAAACCCTCATTTGACGAGCTTGAAAGTCGATTGCGATCGGCTCAACGATTCGGCCATCGAGATCTTGCTTTGCCCTTCGCTGCGCGAGCTTTGTCTCTACAATTGCGCCGATTTCAACGGCAAATTGCTCTCCGAGATCGGCACTCGGTGCCCCGATCTCAGGTTCGGTTTCGCTGTCATTGGTTTAAGCTATGTAATATGTACGTTCATTGATAGCAAAAAGTCAATATTAGTGTTATTTGTTTGATTGGTAACAATTTATGTGAAATTTGACAAGTTTTCTGTTTTTAGTCTTCACAAAATTAGCCATGTTGTGTTATAATTTTTGCTTACATTGCATAATTCAACAATGCGGCGGCGTAATGTGAAGGACTAATCTCTTGAATTTGAAAAGGCCCATTTGTTAACGGGTGCTCGATTTCAAAAAAAAAAAAAGCTAATCGATTGCAATAAATAAGTCAACCTTAATCAATGTACTTTGGTGCTTGTTAATCGGATCCATTTGAAAAAGACCCTTTTTAGTCCTCACAATATTAGTAATTGCAAGGCTATGGAATATTGGAATGACTAACTTGGTAAGTTTATAATTTTTTTTTTGGACTAAAAAATATCCTTTTTTTCAAATTTCATGGACTAAAATTGAACCTGACCCAGAATTTAGATATCAATCGTATATTTTCACCTTGTTAATTTAAGATATTGATGCACATTGCTAAAAGACAATAAATTTTAATGTTTTGATTTTGGTATGGTGTGGTTTTGATATCTGTTTTTTTTTTTTTTTTTTTTTTTTTGAGAGAGAGAGAGTTTCAACATCTCAGTCTTTTTTTCAACTATCAGAGACATTACTAGTTTAGCTAACTGGAACCCACTTTATATCAGTTTGTTAATTTAAGCTATAGTGCACAATAATGCTAAGAGACAATAATGTTAATTTTAGTCCTCACAGAATTAGTAATTCTGTAGCCTTAGATGGAAAAATTCGACAAAGTCATTTGCTGCTCTGTTATAATGGCAAGGCTATGGAATGACTAACATGGTAAGTTTATTAACTTTTTTAGGACTAAAAAAGATATTTTACAAATTTCATCGACTTAAATAGAACCTGACCCAAAATTTAGGGATCAATTGTATATTTTCTCCTTGTTGATTTAAGCTATAATGCACATTGCTAAAAGACAATAATGTTAATGTTTTGATTTTGCAATGTTGTGGTTTTGATATTTGTTTGTTAAGTTAAGCTATGATGCACCTTGCTTAAAGACAATAATGTTAATGGTTTGATTTTGCAATGGCATGGTTTTGATATTTTATCTGTTAGTTAGTTGTGGGGTTATTAGATTTTGGTGTTTGACTTTTGTTCAGGTCTCTCAGCTTGGGTTCTGTGGCTGGAAAAAGAGGGCGGTCAGTTCATATTTCTGAATTGGAGGAGTTGCTAAGTGGTTGCACTCAACTAGAAGTAAGGCTTAACTGCAAGAGTGATTGATAAAGAAAATTAATTGATGACTAAAATTAAAACTAAAATTAATAAGTCTAATATGAGTTACATTTTTATTAGATACCTGTGGTTGATAAAGATTAGTCATTGGAGAAAAGAAAAGAATCAAATGCAATATTCTTCCCAAAGATGCTAGCATGATATGAGTAATAGTTTGAAGTATCTCTATAAAGAAAGAAAAGTAGTAAGATGGTGAACAACATCAGGTATCCCAATTGTTGGCAAGCATGTTAGTCATTTTGTTATGGAGGTCTGAGGTTTGAATGAGAGAGAGAGAGAGAGAGAGTTAATGATTAAATTATAGCTCAGATCAACATGTATTTCAGCAAATTTAAGAAAATGCCATATGCTGCTGTGGACCCTGTTTGGGTTTTTGAGCTAAATGAAAGAATCCTCTTCTATTATTCCAAAGTTTTACAATTCATGCATGTATGTTCTGTGTCATGTTATAATTGTTTTTTTTTGCATATCATCTGATATGTTGTGCAATCTTTTTGGTAGGCACTGGTCCTGATGTTTGATGTTTCGTTATTTCTTCATCATAATTTTGCTCAAGTTTGGGCCTTGGCTTCTGAAAAACTCACTTCTCTTGAGATTGGCTACATTTCTTCAGTAACAGTGACTGAGATGCTGAGCCCAAATTTGGGAACCCCTCAGTCACCAAATTGTATCCGTCCATCTATATTATCAGGCATTCAGAAATTGTGCCTATCAGTAGACTATATTACTGATGCCATGGTTGGTATGATATCTAAAGGCCTCACCTCCTTAACCCATTTGGATCTTCGTGATGCACCCCTCATTGAACCAGTACTCACATTTGACTTAACGAACGCTGGCCTTCAACAAATGAATCAGTACGGGAAATTGAAACATCTCTCATTAGTCCGTCGCCAGGACTTCTGTATTACCTATTTTAGACGAGTAAATGATCTTGGAATCCTCTTGATGGCTGATAAATGTGCAAACATGGAGAGCATATATCTCAGTGGCTTTTGCCGTGTTACAGACACAGGTTTCAAAACAATGTTGCATTCATGCTCTAGATTATACCAGCTTAGGGTATCTCAGGGGACCCAGTTAACTGATCTGGTTTTTCACGACATCTCTGCAACTTCCCTTACATTAACACATGTTAGCCTGAGATTTTGTAATCTTCTAACCAATCATGCAGTCATAAATTTGGTATCCAACAAGGATCTAAGAGTTCTCGACCTACGAAATTGCAAAAACCTTGGGGATGGAGCACTTCGAGCCATCAGTACTCTTCCTAAATTGAAGGTTTTACTGTTGGATGGTTCTGATGTAAGTGATATGGGATTGTTATACTCAAGACAGGGGCTTATAGGTTCACTTGTTACATTGTCTGTTAGAGGTTGCAAGAGACTTACGGATAAATGCATTTCTGCTTTATTTGATGGTCCTTGTAAGATGGTGTTGCGAGAATTGGACCTATCAGAGAATCCTAATCTTTCTGATAATGCAGTTCTGTTACTGGCAAAAAGCCGGGTTCCACTCTTTGAGCTCCGAATGCGGAATTGCCAACACATAGGTGACACTGCTGTCATGGCGTTAGCCTCTATGCAGATTGATAAGGAAAGATGGCACGGCAGTAGCTTAAGGTTGTTGGATCTATATGGCTGTGGTGGTATCACAGCACTTTCATTCCGTTGGTTAAAGAAGCCATACTTTCCGAGGTTGAGATGGTTGGGAGTTACAGGAAGCGTGAATAGAGATTTGGTAGATGCTTTAGCTAGGAGTAGACCATTTCTGCATGTGCAATACCGTGGTGACGAGCTGAGGGCTGATCAATGGGATTGCTCAGATAGTGCATACGTGCATGACTATGATGAGGTGCATAACTATGACGAGGCAGATGATGAACTCGAGCAGTGGCTTCTAGAAGGTGAGATTGACCATGATGATGAAGAGATGGGAGATGCTGAAAACAATGCCGAAGTAGTGGAGTAATATGCAAGATAAGATATTTCTGTCTATATTCATACATGCTTCAGATATCATCTTTAGCAAGTGTTCATATGTACAGATGTAAATAATTTATCATGAACTTGTGGTTAGAGTTTAGAAATTTTGATTTCCTGACTCTGACTACATCAATCAGTGTTCTCGGGAAATGGTTCTTTCTGAATTTCTTAGTGTAAGATGGAAAGAAATTGTATATCCTTGATGATTTTTGGAATGTATCAAACATATATGATGAAATAAAAATTATTTGTACAGAAATTCAAATTTTATTTTGTTAATTGTTTGACCTACAGTTCAAAATTCTGGGCATGGATTCAAACCCTGCATTAATATTGGGAAAGTTGTCACGGAAAGGGTTAGGTGAAGCTTACGTATTCTTTTTTTTTTTTTTATGTTCAACTTTTTAAAACTTCTTGGTTACAGTTTTTGCTAGGTTTTCAGCAAAAGAACTAATCCAAAGTCCAAATGCACGTGGTTTATGATTAATCTATGTCAATTGGGTTTGTCCAAAAACAACAGAAAAAGAAACTGTGACAATTGGAAATTTGAAGGGGCGGAGAATTTTGTTGATGCTACTTACAAAAATCAAGCAAATCACCCATTTGACCATTTCATTCTTCTCCCAAGTCCCAAGGATACTGATTTCATGAAAACTTTTCAGGTTGATAATAATGTTGGCTGATGAACTTTGTTAATGAGCTTAAAGTCCAAGAAGCATGTTTATCAGAAATCAGAATATGCCTAATGATCCATGATTCTTGACATCTTGTCCCCACCAACTTTTGTTGCTAATCCTTCACCTCACTAGGAGAGAATAATTATGGATTCTCTTTTCTTCATAATATTCTGGGTAAAACATTGTTTTGCTTATCTTTTGCCTCAGGGTGGACCCAATAGTAGTGTTGCCTAGCTTTTCACGTGATGTCAATGATCACTAGAATATCCTGGAGGGTTTTGTTTAATACAAAATGCCAATAATAGTTCACCATCTATAATGATGTAAAATTATGAATGATTGAATTGAAAATGCTGGACTCATGGACAAGTTAGGAAACACACAGCATCAGAAGTACCTTTGTCATGTATGTATTTCATTATTATAGGTAATCTTATCCACTAGGTTATCATAAATTTTGTTATCCAATTCCATTATAACTCAAACAAGGGTTAAATTTAAACAGGGGCACATGGGGATTGGGTCTCCCCCATATCCCCATCTCTGAATTTTTAATTTTTTAAGAGTAATGCTTCATCCACAATATTTTGACAACAAATTATAAGTAGCAAGCTGTTACCGGTAAATAAAAAAGTGAAGTTAATGGTGAGCCCAAATTAGAATCAATAACTACTTAACTCTTATGATTTGTTGTGAAAATGTTGTGTACATATCATTAATCTATTTTTTTATTTTGGTTAAGGAAAAGAATTCAGCATGGTAGTTGTTTCACTTTGTTTGGTTCTACAAGTTAGACTATGTTTGGTCCTACAAATACTTAGAATACTCTATGGGACCCTAAAATAAGATTGCTTCATTCATTGTTCACCTAATATATGACAGTCACCAACATAAGCCTGACTCATCAAACTGATTTACATAATTACATTGGCTCTATTTGCAGTACAAGTTTACAACCATCAAGGCACATGATGTATTGAGAAAAGGCCGATGAATTCTGTACTACATTCTGATCAATAATTTAATGTGGGCCCGAAATTAGACCGAGTATGAGTGGGCTGACCTTGGGTCGGTCGTTCTGAAGCAATGTCAAAAAACGGGCCATTATCGGTAACTTGTCCCGTCTTGGGAGTGTGAAAACTCACTCACCTAGGAGTAGGACATGGGAGAGGTCTAGGTTAGGGTGAAGTCATTTTGGTATCTCTATTCAAGTGGGGCTACCATTGATGAGAGTAAGAGAAACGAGGGGGGAAGGGGAAGGGCTGCAAGGAGAGTGAGTGTTTTCTATGAGCCTTGTAGACTTCGCAAATGGTTTTGGTCAATTAAGTTCAGATTAAAAACGAGTCATTTTAAATAAGCTAGAAGCTTGTCAGGTCAATCAAGATGTAGATCAAGTAGGTCGACCTGTATTTTTCCACCAAAATAAAACAACATAAACACAAAGGAGTCTAGTCTGCCATTTGAAAATTTAATTAAAACAAACACACAAGTGTCACTTCCACACAATATCATCCCACAAATAACTGAATTATGAATGACTTATTAAATGACTAATTTGACAAAAAAATAAAAATAGGTAAGAAATTTACAATCTTGAAAAATAATCAAATAAGGGTCCGTTTGGATACAGCTTACTTTGCTAAAAACTAAAAATATTGTAGCAAAATAATTTTTAAATATGTAAAATAGTACCATGGGACCCATTTTTAATATTTTTTTTGAATAAAATGATTGTGGGTTCTGTGAATAGTGCGTGAACAGTACATGAACAGTGTAATCCGCGTGCATAAAAAAAAAAAAAAAAAGGAAACGCCAGACACAAACACTGGCTTTTCGTCCGGATCCAAGCATATACTAATTGTGTTTAATTTTAGATGCATTGTGATTGTCACTCTGTTTCAATTTAAGAATATACATCAAAATTTGATTGTTTACCATTCTTATAAAACATAATTTTTAAAAAAATCTATATTCTTTTGTTGTTGGGTTCAAGAAAATCCAATCCAATGTTTTATGGGAAAATCCAATCCAATGTTATGTTATTATATGTTAGATATATTTTAACAATTTACTGATGTGATAAAGCAAAAGGAACAAAACACATATCTAAAATTAAATAATAACACAAAATAGATATAATAGGCAAAAGTAATAAACAAATACTGAATATAAATAATAAGAAATCTGCAAATAATTGAAGACTCACAGACCAGATGCTTGAAAGGATGAACAATGCGTGAAAGGATGAACAATTGAGATCAAGTCTTGTGTTTTACACAATCTCCTTAAAGCAGATTTCGCCCCTCACACTTTCACTGTGGTGCTTTGAGACTCGTGAACGTCTGCCTCCCAGGATAAAATGATCAAACAACACGAAGATGAAGCACTCATGGTCGTGCTCTACGAACTACTCAATGCCTCTTTCTCTCTCTTTGACACAAAATGAATGAACAAAAATCTCACTGGGAGAGTTTTCTCAAAAAAAGTTTTCTTTTCATGAATGAGGGACAATGAAACTATACGTAACTTAAAACTAAAACACCGTTTCAGAGATAATTATTATATACAAACTTACTTTCTCAAAAATAAAATAATAAAATATTATTATTAATTGGATAAGTTGGCCTAGTCCACACATGCCTAAAGCCCAACCCAATATCCAGCCCAAACTCATGTTCTCTATCATTTCCAATGTGGGACTCAAGGATTTTCACCACTTATAATAACATCCTTAAGTGAATATAGAAAACATCAATTTCTTATTCACTCCATGCTATTTTTCCAACATTATATTAGTTTAAAATAAATCCATTTCTTTCTTAATCATATGGTACACACCAATATAGTGTTCCAATACAATTTATACAATATATGTACGATACATGAGCATACCGATATGCATTTTATATATATATATATATATATATATATATATAAATCTCAATATCATTTTTTTTCTGAAATTTCAATATCATATATGTAGTACAATGCTAACAATTATGCATATATAAAAACATGCCTTTTAGTAGGTGTTCTTATACAAAATTTAATACAATTTAAAACCATTCAAGTTAAATGACTTTATCACAACTCTGTATTGACCCGTTTTTCATGGATCGGGTTTTGGATTGATCCATTTTTCCACGGTTCGAGAATCTTTCAATCCATATGCTTGGAGAACATTTGAGCATGACATGTTTGATATTGGCATACAAAATGATCTAAAGGAACGACCGAATAAACTTGTTTTATAATGAGAAAAATGTTTTATGAGTCATTGTCTCATTATGTAGTTTGTAACTTTGTATATTAGATTTTGATAATATTCCAATTCGTCCTCATTCATACCATCCTTTTCTATTTCCTACTTACCTAACGCTATCTTTTTCATACATTTTTTTTAAGGTAATAGGGAATTATACTAACGAAAACTAAGGAGCATCCACAGGAGCTGTAATCATTGCAAATACAATTACAATACAGACCAGAAATGTCATGAAGCAAAAGATGAGACATCTAAACAGACGGAGAGTCTAAAATACAAAAGTCCTGGAAGTTTATTGCTTCTTTGATCAGAGCATTAGTACAAGTATTGGCTTCACTAAAGCAGTGTTGAATTTTCAAAGAGAGGAGTTGATTCATGAGGTTACTGCAATCATTAACAATAGGAGTATAATAAGCGTAATCAAAGGCATTATCCTTAACAATAAGAGCATAATCAGCATAATCAAGGGCATTATCCTTCTATTTTAGTTCTTATTTGGGATAGGGAGAAACTAAAGATGGGGTATTGTATGTTTGGTATGATTTCTGTTGACTATTTAAATGAGGGAAATGCGGATAAAAATAGGATAATTCTTTGAGAAGTCAATCCCAAAACTTGGAAAGTAAGAGTATCATGTATATTAAATTATCATGATTTACAAATGAGCTTAGAGTGAGTCACTTCTTTCACCAAGTCACATGGGCTCATGGAAAGCATTGATCTACTAAACTTTAATATGGATGGTTGGGTATTTTTATGATGGCACAAAAGAATATACTGAAAATATGATAACTACTACATAGTCTATATTTGGTCTCAATGCTCTATAAGAAAATGGTTCCAAATTTGTCGGCTGAGCCTGAGAGTACAAGGTATTGCAAACCAAGTTGGACTTTTTTTTCCCCATTATTTCTTTTGTTTGGCCAAAAAATTCATGTGCTTGCTTGGTCTTCTCTGTGGGATATGGAGTAAGATCACCATAGCATATTTTGGTTCCTAAATATAAGGGTTAAAAACTGCAACTGGTAGGATCTATGCAATTTAGATTAAAGAAATAAGATAGGTGTTGGCATCTGTGATTTGACTCAAAGCACTATCTCAATACCAATTATAATTATATAAGCATTTGTCAAGAAAATTTGTCAATGGTACCAGCCTATATTAAAAACTCAGTAATTTTTTACTAGGAAATTTTCTAAAAGGGATTCCTTTGAATGTGGCTCTTTTTCTTTTCTTTTTCCTTTATTTTTATTTATTATTGTTTATTTGTAAAGCAACCCTTTCTTAATTTTGTTTACCTAATTACCTTTTTCTTTTTACCTTTGGTCCCACGTAATACTGCCCATTTTACTTTTTTTCTTTTTAATTTTATTATAAGTGTTTGAGTACGTATATATGTACATGTGCATGTGTGTTTTTGCTTAGTGAAACACAAATAAAGGATAATTAATTGGGTAATTACAGTAAATCCACATGTGATTTGGTCTAAAATCACTTTGCCTACTTGTGGTTTGAAAAATGTTACTTTGTCTACCTAAAGTAAGTTCTATTTGTCTTCCGTAACCCCACTTCTGTTAAAAATATGAGTAAATAAGTATTTTTGCTTTTCTTTTATGTCTCTCTCCTCTCTCAAAAAAAAAAAAAAAAAAAAAAAAAAGACACTAAAACAAGCGAAAATAAGATCAAAAGATGCTATTTACAAGAATTTAGAAACTTGACTCAAGAACTCCAATAAATCACAAAATGCATTTTTAGTACATACTCAAAAGAAAATAACACAAAAGGAAAAATTTACTTAACCCATTAACTTATTTTCAAATTACTATCATGACCAAATATTATGTAGAAAATTCTTCCAACCAACTAAGTAATAACTCAAATAACCATCAATAATTTTTTTATCATATGACTTATATTTTGTTTTTTCAAAAATCATATGACTTTTTTTTTTTATAACACACAAACATACAATAACACGCCAACTCCAAAACTGCTAGCAGTAGTTAGAGTCACAGAGCTGTTGATATACCCACGCATACCAAGTAAACTAGGCGATGTGAGACAAAGCCCGCACACAGGTTTTTTTTATTTTTTATTTTTTATTTTATTTTATTTTTTATAACATCATATGACTTATTTGATAGAGATGAGACTTGTTTAAAAAAAATTAATAGATCTTACTATATACTATATGAAAATATCGTTCAGGACAATAGGCAATATGTCCACATTCAATGGACCAAAAATCGTTCAAAAATCATATGACTTTTTTTTTTTTTGATAACACACAAACATACAACAACACGCCAATTCCAAAACTAATAGCGACAGTTAGAGTCACGAAGCTGTTGATATACCCATGCACGCGAAGCAAACTAGGCGATGTAGGACAAAGCCTGCACACAGTTTTTTATTTTTATAACATCATATGACTTATTTGATAGAGATGAGACTTGTTTAAAAAAATTAATAGATCATAATATATACTATGAAAATATCGTTCAGGACAATAGGTAATATGTCCACATTCAATGGACCGTTACTGTCTAGATTCAATGAACATGCCTGTCATTGCAACCTCTTAACTTGAGGACATGTTCAAAATTTCCATTTATGGCCATTGATTAAATAAAATGGAAAAACACTTAAAGATGTTTTGTTTCATTTAATTTCTCATCTATTTTTTAATGCTGAATAAAATAAATGCCAGTGTCATGACAATTGTTGTTTTGATATAAGATGGAAATTCTACTTTAAGCTAATCTAAGTGTATATGTGTGTGAAGCTCCCTCTTGGAGACTTGAACCTCAGCTCTTACCCCTCACACCCCATAAGTACTTATACTTGTGGAGTGACCAACGCATCAAGGGTGTGCGGTGGTTATGACAATTGTTGTTGAACGACTAGTTAGTGACAAGAAATGGAGCATCCATTTACGAGATCCTTAAAACAAAATAATGTTGCAGATAATTCAGGGTAAGAATTAAGGGTATAACCATATAATTTCGTACTTCTTTGCCTTGTGCTAATAAAGTATGCGAGGTTTAATCTCCACCTAAACCAAAAATCAATTGGTGTCTTGGCTTAATGGTAAAAGACAATCATCAGAAGTGAACGTCATCGGTTGAAACTATCTTTAAAAATAAATAAAACCTCCATATATAATATATACAAGCATTACACCATATTCTATATGCAAATGCAAGGAGATGAGCCATTAAAAAATCTATCCTTATAGGACATAAAACACAATGCCATTCTTTTCCATCTTTTTTTTCCAAGCAAAACTTCTATATACTATTTCTCAAGTGATGTAACTTATATTTCCTAATTAAATTCAAACATGTAATTTTATTGACTAGTGAACAATATAATTCAATTTAATTATCCTTTAAAAATAACAATTTTTTGTTATATTGGTCAATATACAACTATACGATTGAATTCAAATGAGAAACCTAAGATACAACTAATTAAACCTAAGGAACTATTTACAAGTTTTGTTCTCTTTTCTCAATTTATTTTGTTTATGTGCTTTTTATTTTAAATCATTTTTTAAATATAAATGTAATCTTGTCCAACTTATTTTTTTAAGCAAAATAGGTTAATAAAAGTAAAACATATCAAACCAATCACAGAGAAGGTGGCTTTCTGCTTAATATAGGAAGTAGGAAGGATGAGACATTGATTATAAGTATTTTACAAAAAGCAAAAGGGTAATCTGAGGATATATATATATATATATATATATATATATATATGCCTATGCCACTTTTTTATTTTTATATAGTAATGTTGTACTTGGTTTCTGATGGGTGAATTATCTTAGGAAGGTATTTATTGGTTACAATCTCAATGGAAGAATGCAATTAGAAAGGTCCAACTGAGTGCAATCTGTTCATGCAATAAAAACCTTACACGTACGTAGAAAAAGCCTCTTCATATTTCTTAATCCCTACTCCTTTCTTTCTTTTTCAGACTCCCCAAAGGCAAAAGCAACGAACAACATACAAGGGATTTTATGTGTCTTACCACAAGGGTTCAGGTTAAACTAATTCATGTAGATTTGAGTGACAAAACGAACCATTTTCCACTTGATAAGATTCTTATCTCAGCTCAAAAGCACCATATTAATATTCATAGTTTAAAATTGCTTTATTCTTTTTACCAGTTACATATATTGGAGGAAGCAGAGAAGGAGTTTTGATTTTATTTAATGGATAGTGTTGGCACATCACTAATTAAAATGACACTCACCCATTAGTTAGATCAGAATATTAACTTAAATTTATAGCTAGGTATAACTATTGAGATCTTAGCAATCTACAAGTGATAGATTCCACACTTTTATTCGTAAGCATTTCAAAATCACTGGTTCAATTCATTAACATGGACTGTGTTACACTTACAGGTGACCAGGTTTTACCAATGATAGAAGATATGGTCTTAGTTATTATGGGACAGCACAGGTTTCAGTTTCTAGTTTGGCTTTTTCCCATTATAGAGGATGGTCTTTTAAAAAAACAATTAAGGCAAAAAAAGTGGCTTCCAACTATGGTTATTGTCCCTGCATCATTTAAATCCCCACGTTGCATTATAACGTGAGACCACTCAGATACTAATGAGATTTGCTAGTGCTCAAACCCATAATTTCTGGACTCGCAAGTGTGATAAGTTACATACAATGGTTTCTTACCACTAAGTCATCTCTCTGGGTGTGATAAAGGATGGTCTTAGGTACTATGGCCTATGGGACATCATTAGTTTCATTTTTTTTACTTGAATAATTCTACAAATACAATAATTTTTTTACCACAACAGTTGAGTTGATATATTTTTGCCGGTTCTTATTATTGTCAATCATTAACAACATTTCATCATCTATCATTTACATCTTGTCATCTTGATAGTTGTGACTTGTGAAATATCTTGTAAAAATTGTTGCAGCTTTAGACTTATTGATATTTTGGTTGTGTTAAAACTTTGAAAGAAGTTATTTTTGTTGATTTATTTTGTTTAAGAAAATACATTGGAAATGTATACTAAAGCTGCAAAAGACATCAAGATACAATTTCACACTCAATTAATCAAGTTATACCACTCAGCAACAATTAAAGAGCATGCTCAAAAAAAAAATCAATCAATTAATATACAAATACAAGCATAGCTGAAAAAATTATATATAAAAAAATATTTTAGTAATATTAGAACACAAATTAGTATATTGATCAAACAAATTTAATAACATTATAGCTTAAAAGGTAGCAAAGCCAACATCAAATTCTTCATTTAAAAATAATGAAACATTCCTTCATTTTGATTACAGGTGAACTACAAACTAGAAAACATTTGTTTTGGTTAACATAATTTTTAAAAAATAAAATAAAAAGTCATACCATCACAACATGAAAAAATAAAAGCCCTCAAAGCTTCATCAAAACCAAAAAATTATCCCATAAAAAATAAAAACCCCAAAAATTTATGTTTTTGGTAGGATTGGTAGGATTCCATTCGATCCTACAATCCTACATGATCCTACGTACAATTCTACCATTTTTACAATCTTAGTGCGATCCTAAATATTTTGATGAGGTGGAATCATAAAATCATATAATTCTATAATTCAGATCACGATTTTGACAATCATACATGGTATAAAATTATCCAACTTTTATAATTTACCATCTCGTGGTTTGTGGCTCAAAAAAGGCAATAACTTTTTACCAAACAACTACTTGTTGGCTAATTAGAAAAAGGCCTTTCTTTATTTGGTGAAATTTTGACACACTTTATCTTCTTTTTATAAATCAAAAACTTTCTTTTTGTTGAGAAAATATATTATAAATGTAGCATAAAGATAATATCGTGGTGACAGACCGACAGCGTATGACTCATTTATCTTTATCCGCCACTCACTCACGTAGGCAAGGTTTACACATACAACCCCTTTTCCTCCAAAAGTATGACTGGAAAAAACAGTCACCGAACATTGCTTTGTTTTGGATAAGATCATTTATTATATTTTCTTTCCATTATCATGGGATGAACGAAGAGCTGGACTAAAATAGAAGTCTCTGATCAGCACATTTACTTGTTCCCAGTTCCCACCGGCTTTTCATGCGGCGACCACTCGCCGCTTAGCTGGCAAATTTTGCTCATACTCATCTACACTACTTACTACCTTCCTTTTTTTTCAAACTCAATTGGCTCTTCATAACCTCCAAGGGTCACTTTAGGACCTCGATCAATTCATGCCCTCCACGTGAGTTTTCCACGTAATCACGTTTAATGCACATGCACTTTAGTAACAGGGTCCAATGACACAAAAGTCAACTATTTTTTTGATATATTAATTGATTTTTAGTATGGATGAGAATTGGAGTCTCGGTTTTCTATATTGATTAAGATAACATATTTTAATTGGTGTATGATAAAACTAGCATCTTGCTATTTGAACAAGGAATTTTTTTGGTATCTCTAATATTACTTGTAGTTTGTGGTTTTCTTAGTTCAAATGGAAATGGTAAAATCTATTATCGTTGAACAAGAGATTTGCCTTCGTTTGGGAGTTCATAAAAGAATTGAATGGAATGAAATTGAATGATCATAAAAGAATGTAATTAAGTGATAGAGATTAATGAAATGAAATTAAGTAATTTTATTTGGATATTTTGAAATAAATGAATGGAAAATAAGTAACCTGATTTGACAGTAACATAGAAGGAAGTGGATAAAATTATTTTATGACAATATTACTATACCTTTATTTTAAATAATTAGTTGAATATATAGGAGTATTTTAGGAGTTTTAGTAAAAAAATTTATTAAATCTAATTGTATTCCCTCCAATTCCTCCTAATTTTTGGAGGAATGAAATTTTGAGATTTTAAGAAAATTAAGAGAAATGAGTATTTCCTCCTACTAATTTCATTTCCTTCCACTTAGGCTCCACTTGGGAGTTCATAAGGGAAGGGAGGGGAATGGAATGGAATAGAATGATCATAAAAGAATAGAAAGGAATGGAATGAAATGAAATGAAATGTATTTAAGTAAGGGAAAGGAATGGAAAAGAATGGAATGAAATGGAATTAAATAACCTTGATTGGATGTTTTAAAATAAACGAATGAAAATGAATAGAATATATAAGTAATCTTGTTTGGGAGCAACATAGAGGGAATGTAATGGAATCATTTTATGACAATATTACTATTAGACCCCTATTTTAAAATAAAGAATTGAATATACAGGGGTATTTTGGGAGTTTTAGTAAAAAAATCATTAAATCAAATTTCATTCCCTCCTATTCCTCCCAATTTCAGAGGAATAAAAATTTGAGGTTTTAAGGGAATAGAGAGGAATGAGTGTTCCCTCTTACCCATTTCATTCCCTCCTACTTAAACTCCCAAACTAGGAAATGAGCTTTCCATTCCCTCCATTAAAACTCCCAAACAAGGGAAGGGAAGAATATTCTAAAATGATTCTTTTCATTCCTGTCCATTTCATTCCATTCCCTCCTCCCAACCGGAGCCTTAAATTTTCAAACAAAAGAATGAATTTTTTATTCTCTTCATCAAAACTCTCAAACAAAGTAATGAAATGAATATTCTAAAATTATTATTTTCATTTCATTACATTCCATATCAATCCTTTACCTTATCCCAAGCAAGTTGTTAGGATTTGAACCCTATCTACACAAAAAATGAATTGATATTTTGACTTGGTAATAAAAAATAATTACTCAAGAAAAGGCACCATAGATTTTAAATTCTACTATCTTATATAAAAATATATTACTTGTAGTTTATTCCTCCTCTAGATGCGGATAATGTGTGCGCTTATGCACGTCATGAGCAGATTACTAATGTCTGGTTTTTCTTGACCTTAGGATTCTTAAATATTAATTTAGTAATTGATTAAAATTTATTAATCGTTTTAGTTTATGATTTAGATTAACAATTTTTTTTTTAGTTTTCCCACAACCCATGAATTTGGACCTACGGTTGTTGGCTTTGTTTATATGACTTGAAAATGAAATGTGGCCTGATTTTGGAAAGAATAAACAAACAAATGATACACCACTTTTGGTTATGGAACCATATAGTCATCATTACTAGCATGTTTATGTTTATACTAATCAAAACGCATTAGTTTAAGTTTTTGTTTATTCTCTTCGTTTGAATGATTAGTACTTAGTTTATATAACGTGGCCAAGATTTGCATGTTTAAATTGTGGGTTCTATCTCAGCAAAAAATATTTGTGAGGATCTAACTTCAAAAAATTGTGGGGTCCTAAATTGCCAAGTTGCACTAATACAGTAATAACGTGCACCATGCTTTTGGTTTTTTTTGGTGAGAACAACGAGAACTATGCTTTTAAACTTTGTACTGTACGACACATTGGTTATTACCCATGTTTAAGTTATCAGATATGGATATTAATATTTGTTAACATTAACAATCTTTTTCTTTTTCTTTTTATAGTATATAGAATTTTACTCTATCATAATATAAATGTATATATGTGTGAAACTTTCTAGATTTGAACCCCGACCCTTACCTCTTATATCCTACAAGCACTTATACTTGTAAAGTGACCATTAACAATCTTACCATTAAGTGTCTGAGATTATATACGAGATCTTGTAGTTATATTGAGCCATTTGGTTTCACTTATGGGTTGCTCTTCATGCATTGTGAAGTAACTAAAAGAAAGTTTGGTGGGGGTGGTCCATGTAGGACATTGAAGAAAGATGAGTTTGCGAACAAGAATAGGGCAAGTGGCAAAAAATGACCCTAAAAGTAACAATTGAACGACGTTGATTGAGATTCTTGGGATTGTTTTTAACCCTAGAGTAATGTTACGTGTACAATATTTTTACAATAATTTTCTAACAAAACTTAAGTCACAAAAAGCTATTATTACTTAAGTTCACTTGTGAAAATATCGTGTCCATGGCTTTATTCTTAGTCATAATCCTCTCGACACAAATTTTGCTACAATATGTGTACTATAATATTTTCACAACTTTTTAAGTGGTCAACTTTAAGTGATAGAAAAAAAAGATGAGTTTATATAAAAGTGAGGAAAAGGCTTAAGGTGTCCATTAAGGATTATTTATTATGGGGTTTACTTAATAAAAAAATTAGTATAAATTAATAAAGTGATTGAAACTATGACTAAAGTTACTAGTAATACTTAAAAAGTTAGTTTTACTGGCTCTATATCCTATAAAATTAGTCAAAAATCTAACATAAATTATAATAATATGACATAAAGTAATTTCTTAACAGACATCGCAAAGTGCCCGCTAACACTACCCTAAAAGTAATAATGGCCGTTAACACTACCCTAAAAGTAATAATCCATTGTTCGCAGATGACCATTTCAGTAAGTACCGTGAGTTATGACAAAAAATTTGTCGTTAGACTAGTTACTTTCTTTAGGGGCAACGATGTTCACGTTTCCAAACACTAGTGAGTATCACGTAATTGATTTGGAGGTGTCAAGTCTTATCTATTCACTCCCATTCATTCCACACCATAGACGCTTACATCAACAAACAAAATAGGCAATTACGCACTGTCTCTCTCTCTCTCTCTCTCTCTCTCTCAATCACAGAGTCACAGCTTTTCACCGTTTCTCTTTGCCTAAATTTCACATTTATATCATGAACTCAGTCATACAAAAACCAATGCTTTCTCACCTAGTATAATCATAGCCACGGCATTAGCAATGAGCCACCTTTTTCATGGTGACCAAGATTCATATAAGATACTCTATCTCTGCAATTGCAGATATGGTTCCTAATCCTATGACCCTATTGACCATTGCTCCAAGCCTCCAAGCATTTAGGAGCCACAATTTTATTTGACTTTGCCCCCCATGAAACAAGGAATCTATCTGTATGAGTATGTAAGGTCGGTACCAGCTCATTTTTTGGGATTTAGCACCAAAAGGTAACTACATAATCATATTACCCTATTACATACAAAGCCCACATAATTTATTTTGAGACTTCAAGATAAGATTTCAGGCTGTTTAAAAAATAATTTGTGTGGATAGTGTGTGCAAAAATGTGTGTAGTAACAATTAACCATTAAAATTTAGAAATCAACATTTTTTTATAATTATTTTTACAATGATTGATGTGACCTGTTATGATTAGTATATTATATATAAAAAAAAAAAAATATATATATATATATATATATATATATATATATGCTTATGTTAGGTTTGGATTTGACCTACCCAGGTCTTTTGTTTCTTTTTGACGAACCACAGCTTGTAATGGAGGATTTGCTGGCTCTTAATAAAACTGAGCATCCTTGTAACAAATTTATGTTTCATAAATCTTCTTTTCTTTTTCTTTTCTTTTTTTAAATGAACAAGTAACTCATTTTCAACCAAAAAATAAAAATAAAAATGATATTAATTATTTTTTTTTTTTTTTTTGAGAAATTTACAGTTTAAACACACACACACAGGGGAATTGGGAATGAACCTTTAATATCACACAACTCACAAAAATGGTGTTTTTCTAATTACAACTCACCACTTCGAAACACCATTTTTTTAATATTAATTATATAAAAATGGTGTTTTTCTAATTACAACTCACCACTTCGAAAACTCGTGGAATAAAAAAAATGTAAAGAAAAACAGTAGTCAAAAAGAGAAAATATAAGACTACAACCTTTTTGTACCAAACTTTTCCACAACTATCATACTACAAGTGATGGGTACAAGTAAAAATAATAAGTTTTCGATCACAGTTTATCACTTAACATAAACCTTATATAAAAAAAAAAGTGTACAGTGAAGTTTGTGATCCGAAAATAACCCTACTTAAAATTCACAAATTTAAAAAGTAATGATAAGTGAGGACATAATTGTCCTTTCAAATTCACTATGAGCTTATCCGAAATCAGTGGGCGCCCAGAATATTCCACTTGAGTTTCTTTTTTGAGTTATAGTGCGAGAAATAGAGATGCTCCATTGGCCAAAGAAAGATGGTGGGTTTTTGAGCATTATCATGGATTCATACTCATAGAGGATTATTCTAAAAAGATTTGTTAATCATCAACCACACTATAAATTAAGACTAAAATTATGATCCAACACCATGCGAATATCATTCCTTATGGGCTTTCTCTACGTTGTCTTGACACATACAATACAACAAAGGGATCGATACAAAGTACACATAATTTTTAAACAATTATACACTTAATAGGATACTTAAACAAAAGAAAGAGATAAGACTTCAATATACACATCTTAATTTCTTATTAATTTGACTACCTACCATATAATCAGTCAAATATAATAGGGAAGTTGAGGAAGTAACAAACTTTGATATTATCCCTTAATTTTTCTTTAAAATAAAATCCCTAACCTATTAATGGTTCAATAAAATCCCGAATATGATGCTCTTACCATTTAAACACAAAGTCAAATTGTCCATTTCAATACCCTAATTGTTTTTAGATGCTATAAAATTTCAACACGTGAACGACAAGAAATTTAAACAATTGAGCTAATTGAAAATCACAATTTAATAAGTTTTTAATGCAACAATTATCTCATGACTGTGTAAATCTAATAATTATCTTCTCGGAATCTACAAATGTATGAAAATGAAACTCACACAATTTGAGAGAAATGATGTATATATATAATATATGATAGGAGGTACAGTTTCGAGTCTTTTGCCAAGTAAAAAGTTGGTGAATTTTTTACCCAAGAAAAAGGTCAAAGTTCCATGAAAGTTGATGCGAGCTTCCCTCACACCATAACATCTCCTCTATTATTATTATTATTATTATAAAAGCAAGAACAAAAAAACAATATAATCCAAAATTAGCAATGTTTATTTATTGTTTAATGCTTAAGCATTCCACCAAACAAAGTAACAACCACACACATACACACAGTAAAAACCCAGAAATGAGCCTCTCTGTCCTCCATACAAATTAAAAACACAAAAAAATAAAAAAAAAAATTTCTTTATTGTTAATATTATATATTATTATATTAAAATCAAAAAAAAAAAAAATTTAATCTAGTTTTAAACTTTCTAAATCCATTTGTTCTCTCAAATCTGCGTTCTTTTTTTGCATATATATAAGCCAGCTCGTAGTTTCTTTGTTTCTCCAAAAATCAACCACCACTTTCACGTAACAGCTCTCTCTCTCCTTTTCTTTCTCTCAGTCAGTCTCTCACATTTTGTCGTTTCGTTTCGGTTATTTTTGTTTGGTTTCGGTGCTTTATTGTTTCCAAATGGTGATGGAGGACAACGAGAGCTGCTGGAGCAGACCGAACGACGCGTCGTCGTTGTATTCGCCGGCGCTTTCGCCGTCGCCGTCGTTGCAGTCTCAGACACGGCAGCAGCGCCAGAAACTCGAGGTTTACAATGAGGTTCTCCGCCGCCTCAAGGATTCGAACAACGACGAAGCTCTTCAACCTGGCTTCGACGACCAGCTTTGGTCTCACTTCAATCGCCTCCCCACTCGGTACCACACTTTTGCCCTAAACCTTCACACACACACACACTCACACACACATATATATATATACGCTTTATAAATGTATGTATAAGTATAACTCTGTGTATTACACTGATCGATGCTTTGGTTTTGTTTCGCTTGCGATATTGTATGTATACACACACACACACAAGCACATACACATTGTTTTGATCTTTGTTTGGATTATTAGAGGTCTAATATGGCTATATTAGCGTTTTCGATTTACTTGATTGTTGTGATTATGGATTTCATAGGTTTTGTGCTGAGCTTATTGGTAAAGTTTTTTGTGTTTTTGAAATTAAAGGAAAAAGAGAAAGGTGTTGAAATGATTGAATGAATTTTGAGCCGTTCGATTTGCAGGTATGCGCTTGATGTGAATGTACAGAGGCCAGAAGATGTGCTAATGCACAAAAGATTGCTGCATTTGGCTCTCGATCCGGTTCACAGGCCTGCGATTGAAGTTCGTCTCGTTCAGGTTCGATGATTTTATTAATTGAAATCTGTTGGTTCATAGAATTATTGTGTTTGTCTATGTTTTCGTGTTGTTAGCGGTTTGCGATTTTTTATTAATTGTGTGTGTTAATTAGTAGTAGTTGTTTTGTTGGTATTTTAGATAAAATGTAGCTTAAAGAGTAGTACTTTGTGTCACTTTCGTTGTGTTGGTGAATGGTTATTGTCATGACTAATGAGGTGTACTCCCCTTTCTTGATTAGCTTTCGGAATTGGATTCAATCAGGTCCCGCATGTCATGAACCATTTGTTTAAGACATGGAGGACAATCTATTATGTGTCACATTCAAGGAAGTGTCGAGACGTTTGAGAAAGCCGTGTTTGGTTCAAATTATTTTTATGAACATTGGTACCATATTCTTTACTGTCAAGTGAGATATTTCTTGATGCATGTGAAATGCTAACTAAGTTGAGTAACGAGCCAAAAATGTCAGTCTCATTAGAGTTGGGAGTTTGGAGCTGGATTGATATTTGCAAAATTCATAAAAGAGGTTTCTTCTTATTGGGAGTAATGAAATGTGAATGATTCACACGTTTGACTTGGTTTGACTTAGTTTAATTTCGATGATATAGAATTGACCTATAGCTTAATCGTAACAGTTAGTCTTCATTTTCCAGACTTGTTCGCAACCTCCCATCTTCATGTCATTTAAATTGACAGACGCCTTTTGGAACAATGTTGATAGGATCAAATTATACTTTCAAACTCTGTGAGACGCTTAATGAATATGAAAATGCCTTTTTTAAGCTCATTTTTTAACCATGCATGCATACAATAAAACCCGCAATTCATCATTGGTTTATCATGTAGCTGAGATGGTGTCATCGTTGCAATTTGTTTCTAATCTTCTTATACTGGTTGTATTGTAAAATATTATTAGACACTAGGGAAGCAAGATTATACTTCATTCTGTTTATGTTCATTTTATGCTCTATTCTACTGTCTTTTATTTTTTCCGAGAAAAATTCCGTTTACATATTAAATTTTGGAATCATACACTTTGCAGGTTCATTCAACTTCTGATGGGAATTCAGCTGCTTCTGCGCATTCAGATTTTCCTGGTGGAGAAGCTGCCCATAATGCTATAAACTACTCTAGCAGACAAAGGTCTCCGCCCACCCCAATTATTTCCTAAATTCTAGTAACAATCTAGTTAGATTTTTACAATCATTTCCCATAAGTCTTACTTTGATAGTTCAAATGAAAGTTATTAAATTCTTTCACTTCTGTTGAATGTTCACTTTACTCCTTGATGTTAGCCACTAACAGTTCTGACTTCTCTATCTGGCTTTTAAATTTTCAGCATACACCCACCACCTGCCTTCGGTTCATCTCCAAACCTTGAAGCCCTTGCACTTGAAGCAGAAAAAAATCATGATCCAGATGAGGAACATTCTGTTCATGCCAATGCACAGTTTTATCAGTAAATACTTGCATCTCAAATTATATGATTGGACTATTTAGCAACAGAAAAAAGGACTAGAGTTGGAAAAATTTTACAGTACTTGTCTGGTCAAGATTATTTTGCTCATATTTTGAACTTTGATTTATCAAAATGCATTATGTACAGAATAAATCATATTAGTTTTAAGCATGTTAAAGAGTGTGATATCATAAATCCTTTTTCATTAATTTCTTTTTTACTAAAGTTTAGTGATAGTGCACTCTCTCTCTCTCTCTCTCTCTCTCTCTCTCTCTCAATTTAGTGCTTTGAGGATATGAGGGAACATTTAGAACTCCATATACTTATTTAATTAGGTTTGATTTCATGAATGAAGTTTTTGACATGCTTGATAAGATCACAATCATCTAAATGATATATTGCCAAAATATGGTCATTCTTGATGCTTTAACTTAACTTAAACTTTAGTATACCTAATATATTACATAACTGATATACTTCCAAAGGGAGATTGTGATATAGTATATCTTTGTTGTTGACAATGATGTAGGCCCATGCATGAAATCACATTCTCTTCAGATGACAAGCCCAAACTTCTTAGTCAGGTAATTGATAAGATTATCATATTTAAGCAGATCAATTATTATATTTTTATGATGTTCATTAATTTGCAAACTATGTATGTATCTGCTTGTGTGCATGCATCCTTCTGCCTTCACATTGCCTGTGTGCACATGCATTTACAGATGCATACATGCCACACTGATTGGCATTAAAATGTTTTGAGCTAGTAAGTATGAGCTATGGTTGAATTTGAATTTGAGAATTTAGAATCAAGAGTTTTGAAGAACAATTGCATATATAAAGTAAAAAATAATAATAAAAAAAAAAATGAAGAACAGGCTGGTATAAATGATTTTTTTTATATGATTTTTAACAACAAATAAAAAATTTGAGATTTGAGGAATTTATTTCAACAAAAACACGTGTAATGTTAAGATTTGAAATAGCATTTTACGTCTTATCATTTCAAATCCACAAATTAATAAAGCTTAATTCCATACATGAATTTCATTGTTAGAAAGAAAATTTTATTTTTGTACTTTATTCAGCCATTTAAATAAAGAACTGAAATCCAAGTACTTATTGTCAAATACTTCCCTCCAAATGAACCATACATGTAATTATCTTTGGAGTGCTCAACTCAATTCAACCGGTCCTCAGTTCAAATTTTTTGAACATAAATACATGAAGATTTTTTTTTTTTTTTTCTGAAGATTTTATCTCCAATGATACAGTAGCATTATCATTCTTCACGTTCACTGATGTTCTGCTTAATTTGCAGTTAACTTCTTTGCTTGCCGAGATGGGATTAAACATCCAAGAAGCACATGCTTTTTCAACAGTAGATGGTTACTCTTTAGATGTCTTTGTTGTTGATGGTTGGCCTTATGAGGTACTTTTAATGACTTAGTTATCTACCTGGAAAGTGTAGATCTTCTATACAATTAATTCAATGTTTGTTATATGGCATTAAGACAAGACCAGCTGGTCTGCCACAACAACGTTTCCTTTTTTTGGCCATAATTTTGTGCTTTTTTTTTTTTTTGTCTTTCCAAATTTTATTATAGCACAATTTGAGAAGGTAAATGTATTTTGGGCTTAATTGAAGTCCAAAACAGGAAAAGGGCCTTGGCCCCAGATGCTATGGAGTACCTTGGGAAGTTTTAACTAGTTTGAGTTCTAAATTTTAATACCAAAGCAATCCTTTTTTCCCCCTCTAGCATTGCTTAATAGAGTTTGGTTGGGCTGAAACAGGACACGGAGCAGCTCAAAACTGCATTGGAAAGGGAGGTTTTAAAACTTGAGGTAATTTCTTGCAACTTATTTCTGCTTTCAAGTATGATAGCTGGCAATAAGCACTATCTTTTACCATGTCAACTGACCATCTAAATTTTCCTCTTTATTCTTTATTCTCCTTCCCCTTGTCAATTATATTATGAACAATGCATCCATAATCAGTTTGGAATTTGGCGTTGCTATTCAGAGGCAGGCTTGGCCAAATCCTCAATCATTACCTCCTGTAGGCAAGCTTGATCTAGCAAAGATCAAATGTGAACCTGATCATTTGACAATCCCTAATGATGGGACTGATGTATGGGAAATTGATCCTAATCATCTGACGTTTGGAAACAAAATTGCATCTGGGTCATATGGTGACCTGTAAGTTCACACATACACCTATTACTCTTCTTATTTTTGGTTAGGCATACACTAATTTTTTTGTGTTTAGTTAACTAACTTGTTTAATGGAATCAGCTACAAAGGTACATATTGTAGTCAGGAAGTAGCTATTAAAGTCCTCAAGCCTGAGCGTGTAAATTCAGATATGCAGAGAGAGTTTGCACAGGAGGTCTTTATAATGAGGTCTGTTGAACTATGTTATTTGCCTAAATTTTGACCCCGGGATATATGTTCTTCATATCTTATTTGTTGAGGTTGTGTAACTAGGCTTAATATAATTATTTGTGGGCATTAGAGTTAGTTATGAAGACTTAATTCTGTGGAAAAACATGCAGTACAATAAAGGAAACATAGCAGTGATTGGCAGTGAACTAAAGTTTTGTTTTAATTATATTTTGTCACTGTTGATCAACGTCAAAATTCAAATTTTAAAACACAAATCATATATTTCAACCATGGTATAGAATAGTCTAGTTGAGGCGTAGGTGGGTTTTGAGTTCAACTACAATGCTCATTCTGTTTTTGCACGTGCACTTTAACTAATATTGGGTTAGCTTCTTTTTTTGGGAAAACTGTAGGAAATTCTGTGATGTTTTACTGACAACCTTGAATACTCACTTTTTTGAAACTACATGGATGACTTAATAACAACCCCAAGGGAGCAGCATAATCGGTTGGGGACCTTTGCCTCATGAAGTGGAGGTCACTACTGTTCCTCTTGGGGCCAAAACTTGTTTATCTTAAAAAAAAATTTTGATGACGTAATGACAACATTATCTACCCTTACTTTCAACTCTTTGTCAATGACTTTAATGAGCTCTGCTTATTTCAGGATCTTAAATTTACTTTAATACTTGTTTGATTCCCTTGAGTTATACCAATTAGCTTATGTAAGTAACTATGATGTCATTCTTACTTCAGACTACTTATTAACATTCTTCTCTCCCTCTCTCACAAACCCAATGGCTCTTGAACCCACAACCTCGCCCTTCACCCTAGAATTTATATGGGTGGAGGTGCTAGTTGAGCTAGAGCACATTGGTGAACGATCTCACATACACTTTAATTATTGTAGTTAATTAGGTTTAGAAATGATTTTATTTCATATCACAATGAAGTTAAAAATGAGACCATTAAATCATCTGCAAGCAAAATGTATTTGATTTAAGCATATGGAGATCAAATTCTCAACAAAATGTTCTTAAATTTTCTTTCCGGAGACCTTGTATTTATATACTAAATTAATCTTAGATATTGTACATTCAAATCCTTTCTTTTCTTTATCCGTCTATTTTGGAGTTTATATAAGAATGAAAAGAAAACTGAATTGATACTGGTAATAAATTGAAAAGATTGTTTAATTCCTGTATATATTGTTTGGATGTTTCTATGGAAAGGAAAGGAATTTTAAGAAGAAATGGAAGGGAACTTTTTAAAAAAGTTTATTGTTCTTGCTTTTATTTAGAATCCAAAGAAGGTAATTTCAAAAGGAAAGCTTTTTTAACTGCTTTACGTTCTCTTGCCAATAAGCCCTAGCTCAACTAACACCTCCTCCCCTTATAAGTTCTATGGGGAGGGTGAGGTTGTGGGTCGCGTGTGTAATTCTCCATTAAAAAATGGTACTACATTTCCTTTGATTCTACCCAAAGTGGGCATTGAACCCAAAATGGAGCTGAGTGGAATGAAATGAAATGCTACCCATCCTATTCCCTCCCAAATGACATATAAACCACCATCCCTTTTGGGTTTCCCCCATCCAAACATGGTTAAGATGAAGTAGTTTGATAATCTAGCTAACTTCTTTTTATGAGTTGGATGTAAATTAAGTTTTGATTCAACTAAATCCAAAATGTGAAATTGGAAAACCCTTTAAGCTCTCCTTTTACCCTACATCAAATTTTCCTTACATTAACTTGTATCAACCTTTGAAATTGCCATTAACACCCCCACCTGCCTGATTAACTTGTATAAATTCTTCTCTTAGAATTGCAACTTGATTTCTTTTCTATTTGTTTGCTGTTTCTGCTTTTCTTTGTTCATCATTATGAACACCTTGTATTTTCCCTTCCTTTCTTTCATCAATAATATTACTCTTGTTACTGATAATAAAATAAAATAAAACACCACCACCCTCCTGACCTTTGTGCTCCGAGTTGTTCCGTCACCAAAACCTCAATTTTCCATCACCATAACCTCCATTCCCTACCTTAATCGATATATTAATTATTGTACCATTCAAAATTATAGTTGAGTGTACCAAAAACCATCCCCATTTAACCAATCCCAAACCCACTGTCACACATAGCATCTTCATTTTCGTTGACCCATGTAAACTCACTTATGAGCAAGTATAACCCATAAGCATTATCTTTAATTTACCTATCAAAAAAAAAAAAGCATTATCTTTAATTCTTTATTAAGACACCTGACGTAGGACAAGGGGGAATAAGGTAATCTGATTTAGAACACCAGGGACAGATCTGGTATAGCTTGGGTTTTGAAGAATTAGGGTTAGGTTTTGGTGGGGAATCGGCTAGAAAATAATGGGGATTATAGGCTTTCCAAAGGGATAAGGATTAATAGGGTTTTAGGAATGAAATCAAAGGTGAAATTTAAGATTTGGGTTGCTGTGAACAGTAACCGTGAAGAGTAAAATTAAAGAAAATAGATAAATTCTAGGAATCACACCTTGACTTCCTAAACATCACACCTAGGGTTCCTTGGCATCACACTTTGGAGAAGGTTACATCACACAAACCATAAAAGAAAGCATAGCTCTTAAATTCTGAAAACATTCATTAATAATCAACTCAATAGAAAGCACTACAACTCTTTAAATAGAAGACTAATACCTAATCCTAGTTGAACTAGGATTTCTTAAAACCCTAATAAGACTTGGACTTGGACTCAGGCTTTTACTACTAAGCCCAACTAAATAACCAAACTTAAAATAAAGCCCAAAAGAAGATCCAATGGACTGTTAGCACATCCCATTCCAGAATATTATGAAATTACAAAACTGCCCTTGATACATAAAATCAAATAAAATATAATAAATCTGTCTTCCCATTGCCTCCTGCATCAACACCTCTTCTAGAAAATGGAAGTGTAGGCTTTGATTTTGATCATGTAACTTATAATATGCACCAATTGATGTAGTGCATATAGTTTATGATGGTCATTTGCCACTTTCTACTTGTGGCACTATCCAATGAAACCCAATGAGAAGTTAATTTAATTTCAGACACAAAAGTGAAGGAGATCTCTACATTTGAAAGATTTGTGAAGGATGTGTATGTGTATTTTTCTTACAGTTAACTGGAGAACTGGGTTAATTATATTATTTAATAACAAATAGACAAAAGTGTATATTGCAGAACTTATCACATGAAAAGCATCAATTGAATTTTGATGTCTTTGTCAACATTGTTTTTTTACTTCTTTAAATGTTTGCATTTATAATGTCAGTTCTTAACTTTGCTGTTTTCTTTTGGAAACACCCCCCCCCCCTCCCCGGGTGGCAGGATCTACAGTAATTTCTCTATGGAATGCTTGACTCTTTAACATACTTTAACAAACTTCTTTTGAACATTTCAGAAAAGTTCGACATAAGAATGTTGTACAATTCATAGGTGCATGTACCAAGCCTCCAAGCTTGTGCATTATAACAGGTGAATTCCAATGCATTTGCAATTTTTATTTGGCTTTTAATAAAAATAAATTATTATTTTGGTACCTTGTTCTTTTAGAGTTTTTTATTAATGTCATCTCCATTTCAAAGATTTGTTTTTATCTTTAATACTTCAGAATATATGTCCGGTGGAAGTGTGTATGACTTTTTACATAAACAAAAGGGAGTTTTCAAGCTGCCAGCCTTGATCAGAGTAGCAATTGATGTTTCCAAGGGAATGGACTACTTGCACAAAAATAATATAATCCACAGAGATTTGAAGGCTGCTAATCTTTTGATGGATGAAAATGAGGTAAAAGGCATTCAATCTTGTATACTTATCTATGTAGTTTTGTCTATCTTGTTCATATTTGTTTTGGCGTATTATTTTTGTGCAGAGTGTATTTTAGAAATCCACAATATATAGTTACAGTGCAGATATCCTCATAATCTCTGTCTTGATAAGGATCTCTGGTGGTTTAATATTTCGAAAGGTTTTGACCATCTCATACTTGGTAAAATCAGTAGTCTTTCCCTCATAGAATGGTCTGTTTGATTTTTATAAATTCCAGCATGTAAAAGGCCTTATTTGTGTTTACATAGTAATGGTAGTTTCTTGTCTACCAAGTAGATGATAAAGAAAGATACCACATCTTGTTTGTTTTAGATTTTTAATTGTGCTTAAGTTTGTTATGGGTAGACTAAAATTATTTTACATCCCTAAAACAGTTACTCTACCTTGTTTTCTATCTATATTTGCTTTACTTTTAAACCCAGAACTACTCCAGCGATATCTAGCGCTTCTGAAATCTCGTGTACCTCAGTACCTACATATGCATAATCCATTTGTAACAACTTTTTTTGTTTCTCTCAGTGGTATTACATTATTAAGGCATTTGGATTAATTTTGATGAAGCTTTCACACTCATTCCATGACTGTCTATAGTTCTGCATGCTTGTTAAAGAGGTTTTTATAATATGCTTAGCCTTTCAGGTTGTTAAGGTTGCTGATTTTGGGGTTGCTAGAGTAAAAACTCAATCTGGAGTTATGACTGCAGAAACTGGAACATATCGGTGGATGGCTCCTGAGGTATTAATTTATTTTATATTAAATCAGGGAGCCTCTAATTATTAGAAGTTGTTTGAAAGGGTTCCAATGTATACTGACATCTGCCTTTCCAAAACCTACATATTTTTTTAATTATATTTGTTTTTTATGAAATTTCATGTGATGCTTCTTCTTGTGAGAGCAGTATGGAATAGCTTATTACAATTTTCAATAACCACGGGATTATATAGCCATTCTTGAATTTAATATGTTATGTGGCTACTTTCATCGGGTATGAAGTAACTAAAATTTTCTTTTGATCCCTGCTTATATTATCAATTTCAAGTGGAATGTGGGTGACAGTAGAGTTGTAAGTTGTTTTGTTGAGTCTGTTGACCTACTGGTAGAAAAGGAATCCATTTGAAATGGTGGGATAATGGTCTGCTACAGTTGCTAGTCCATGTGATCATATTGGATGGGCTCGCATTACATTGTTTTTGGACTTCTTGGTCTACCATGATACTGATTTTCATGGCAATCAACTTCTTAGACTTAATTTATAATATTGACAATGAATTTGGTATCAGGCCAGTGGCTGTAATACAAGACTATGTTCCCAAAATAAGCCTTGTGGATCAGTCAGGAGAAAAATTGACTTTGAAATCCTGAATATTTTATCCAAGACATTACAGGTTTTTCTGTGAAAATTTTTCTTTGGTGCTGGGAAGGATTTCTCATCCTTCTGTCATGTATGACTTTTTGTTAGATATGATGTATTTATTTTTTTTCTTCTTGTTAAAGAGTGCGGGGAAAAAAGAATTGGAAAGAAAAGAAAAAACAGATTTGATGAGAAGTGGCATACAAGAAAACAGCTAATAGCCATCTAAATTTCTTGCTGTATGAGTTTTGCTCTTTCTTATTATGAATGGGTTTATAGCATAAATTTTTTGCTTGGCAGCAATTGTTTTCCATCTTCTATTAGGAGTGTTTTTCATCTTCTACTAGGAGAGTGATCATTTTGTCATTTTCTTACCAGAGTCGTTTTTTGCATTGAAGGTTATAGAACATAAGCCTTACGATCACAAGGCTGATGTTTTTAGCTTTGCAATTGTATTATGGGAGCTACTAACTGGAAAGGTATTGCTTGGTAGTAGCATTTTTTTTTTCCTTCTTAATTTTAATGAGTATATCTTGTTTCTTGCATCTGGTCCCTTCAACTAATCAATAAAGTATCTCTTGTTTTTCTTGCCAGCTTCCATATGAATACTTAACCCCATTGCAAGCAGCTGTAGGGGTGGTTCAGAAGGTAAAATATTTTCTGAACATCATTGTTGAATAAGTGTATTTATCATTTGCCAATGATGTCATGTCTGAACTATATTCAAATCATATCGATCAAAGCTCAAGCTTTGAGACCAGTTACCAAACTGGCTTAATGCCTACCCTTAATCAAAAATGGGTTGTCTTTATTTGATTGGATGAATATATCTGGTCTTGTAAACATAAATTACATTTTTCTTTGCTATGCTTTCCAGGGTCTACGGCCTATTATCCCAAAGCACACTCATCCAAAGCTTGCTGAGCTGCTTGAGAAATGCTGGCAGCAAGATCCAGCATTAAGACCAGACTTCTCTGAAATTATAGAGATCCTGCAACAAACGGCAAAGGAGGTAAGTTCTTGTTATGAATGCACAACAATGCTTTCGAGTATTTGACTCATACAATCTGTAGCTTAAAATTTGGTATGTTCACGGAACAGGTTGGAGACGAAGGAGACGGAAAGCACAAGGAGAAGTCATCTGGAGGGTTCCTGTCTGTTCTTAGAAGGGGTCATCACTAATGAGGACAGATAATAATTCAGTTAACATGGACCGTAGGATTTTCATGCAGACCATTTGTCACTCTTTACATTAGTATGTACAGTATATTGTTCAAATGATCATCTTTTTCTGATCCTTTCTGATATGTTTACCTCTATCCATTCTATTAACCGGCCATTCCCTTTTAGATATTGTTATACCATTTATCAATTTATAAGCAGGGGTAATGGTTGGGAAAAGAGTAGTTGTAACCATTTACAGATCTTCTACGGCTTTATAATAAGAAATTACTGATGGGAATTTTTCTTTCACTAGTTCTTGACTTTCACGAGTGATATGGTGTGTTCAAGGGTAAATTGCATTAACACCTCCTGAAATTTCATGCTAATGCACTAAGATTTCCTAAACCCTTTTGTTTCACCACTAATTTGGATGGAGCATCGACAGACCGGGGGGGCTTATATTAGGGGGAAAAAGTTCAGGGGGGTGTTAGTACAATTTACCCAATATTCATTGTGGAAACGAGAATAAAGAAATTGGGACATGTCCCTTGGGGCTGTACACATGTACAACCTCTTAATGGGTGGCAAATGGGCGGGTTGGATCATAAATGGGTTGGGTGTGTAATTATCCATTTATCCATTTATAACCCGTTTATATATAAATTAATTATTCTATCCGTCCAACCCATTTAATTAGTAACTTGCTCATTTAACCCAATATGATCAAAATACTTTTAAAACTAGTTGAATACCCTATTGAGTTCCAAAATTACCAAAATACCCAAAATGACTCAAATACCCCCTACACTTTCAAAATTACCAATATACCCTAGAACATCCAAAATGACCAAAATACACCTAGAATGATAAATCTGAGCTTTTAGAAAAACCAAGGGTATATTGGTAAATCTAGCTCTCTCTCTCTCTTTGTGCTGGGTTTGAGTGCTTGTGATTTTGGGAATTTTATCTTTGGTGATCTGTGTGTCTCTAGAGAGAGAGAGAGAGAGAGAATGATGGAGAAAACTAATGGCCTGTTTGGATGTTAAAAAATGGAGGGGGAGTAGAGTAGAGGGAGGGAGAGTAGTCCAATTACCTTGTTTGGAAGATTTTTAAGGAAAGAGGGGGAGGGATTTGGAGGGGTTTGGAGGGGTTTCAACTCCCTCTAACCCCTCATTTTTAATTCCTCCAAATTGGAGAGATTTGGAGGGAGAGTAAAGTAGATAAATTATTGTCCAAGTAAATTCCCTGATTTATCCTTTCTAAATTAACAAAATTACACACAGATTTTATAAATAATGTTTGATTGTTTCCTGAGAAAATTTAAGCATTGACTTCCTGTTTGTTTCCTGAGAAAAAACCCACATCCGGTCCAAGTCTTCTCCTTCAGCAATCGGAAAATCCAACCCCATTTACGTTTGTGCTAATTTAATCAAAAGAAAACGTCCTTTTCTTATTAAACCTCATCAGTGATTCCGATGCCACCATAACCACGCTCCTCCAAAACCGATTCCGATTCCATCTCCGATCCGAACGAGTCGGCGTTCATCTTCGTCGAAATCATGGGTGGAAGTTTACCTTTGTCTGACGTCCTCGACTTGAAGAAAAGAGAGAAAAGCGAGTGATTTGAGTTTTCGGTGATGGAACAAAGCATGGTGGCGCGTCGCTCCCATCGGGACCCGACACGAAGAAGCGGCGCGTGAGCTACTTCTATCAGTCCTCCGCCAGCGGGTCTATCGGTGCCGCCGTCAAGCTCAACAGTGGCGACGCCGATATCGCTTTCAACTGGGCCGGTGGGTTCCATCCACCATGCGAAGAAGCCTGAGGCTTCTGGGTTTTGCTACTTCAAAGATATCGTTCTGGGTTTTGCTAAGATTCAATGAATTTTTGAATTTATTTTTATTTTTGTTAGAATTTATTTTGAGGTAATAGAAATTATTTTACAATAGTAGTTTTATACTTTTATAAGTAGTATTTGATGGAATTAAAATGTTGATTAAATAATTATTTAATCTAATAAATTAATCATAAACTAATATTATAAGTTCATTTTTAAAATAAGGGTAAATGTGTCTATTTAAATTATTTCCTCTCTTCTCTCTCTACTAATTTTAAAAACATCCAAACAAGGTGAAAAATAATTATTTCCCTCTACTCTCCTCCCCACTACTCTCCTCTCTTCTACTCCCCTCTACTCTCTCCTCTCTCTAAACTTCCAAACAGGCCATAAGTTGTTACAGAGGAAAGAAAATATTTTCAAGGAGAAATGCAACAGCTTTGTGATAAACTGGCAGTAGCTGAGCGCACCACAAAGGCAGAAGCACAACTTAAAGAAAAATACCAAATGCAATTCAAGGTTTTAGCGGAAAGGCTTAAAACATCTAATGGTAACACTCGCATTGCCTCAGAAGGGAGAACCATAAGCAATGGATCTTCAAGGCGTCAGTCTCTTGGTGGAGCAGAGAATTTCTCAAAGTCATCCTCCAATGGGTATCTATCAAAGAGAACTTCAAATTCACAGTATGGGCTTCTTAGATCAAACAGTGCTAGCACATTATAATAATAATTAAATAAAAAATAAAAAGATCTCTTCTTGCTATTCTTCAATGGTGGGCTTTCAACGTCGCCATTATCATCATGAACAAGTGGATCTTCCAGGTCCTTCTACATTTCTCTTGCTACCAATTACCGTTTGTTAGATTCCGCTTTTTCATTTAATTTCTATTGTGATTTTTTTTTTTTAATGTGTTTGTTTGGTTACTGAGAAAACCTGAGGGAAAGTGTTTAAGGTTATACTGTTTAGGTAAGTTTTAGATTTTAGAAGGGTTTAGTGGGTGTTTGTGGTTTTATTTAATTTTAAATGGGTTTAGTGGGTATTAGTGGATTTATCCATTTAGACCTGTCTAATTAAATAACCAAATGGATCTTTACCCATTTAACCCAAATATTCAAATGGGTTGGGTTAAAATTTATCCAAAGAAGGTGGGTAATGGACGGGTTCATAGATATGGATAAAAATTGCCACCCCTACCTCCTAGTAGCTTCTTTATGGTGGCTCAATCTAGATGTACTTATTAAGCTGCCTAGAGACAATGGCATAAAGAAAGGTCTCTATGGTCAATATGGAAGTAGGGGCAGTGCAAAGAGATAAAGATGAACCCATGTTTTATGGTTTGCCAGGATTCTCTATGCCATTGGAGGTCCAATTTTTTGGTAGCTACTTTAACAGACAATACAACAAACTTGTCCCATTCTTATCTACTTTAGTGTTAGGTCTACTAGTTCATGTACACACTTGTGGTTTGTGTGTTGAGAACCTGGGATTGAGATCAGGGTATTGCAACTTGATGCAGTATCTCATAGGAAAGGCAAAATAGGCCCAACCCGCGGGTACCCGATTCGGCCCAACCCTAATGGGGCGGGTTTTACCCAACCCGCAAAGCAAATGGGGTGGGTTTGGGTTTTAATAAATTTATATAATAAAAAAAATAAAAATAAAAACCCGAAACAGGTTCATGTCGGGTTCGGGTATTATGTAAACCTGCCCCGAACCCGACCCATATACATATATAATATTTAAAAAAAATTTCAAAATCCTAACCCTAAGCATTAATATCTTCTAAACTCTCTTCATTTTCATTTTTCCTAATCCTAACCCTAACCCAGCCACCCTCTCCCTCTTCATCTCTCAACTCTCTCACTCACAAGGCCACAAGCACAACTCTCTAACTCTCTCATCTCCAGTTCGCCCTCGCCGATCTCGGCATCTCACACAACCCTCCCATCTCCCTCACCCATCTCGCACAACCTATATGGCCATAGCCCTCACCCATCTCGCACTGATACCCTACTAGTTAGCAACCCTCTCACGGCCTTACTCAGCCGTCCCCCTCACGGCCTCGCTCCACCTCGTTCTCCATCTTCTTCTTTTTTTTATCTTTTTTTTTTTTTTCCAGGGTTCAATCATCTCAATCATGTGAGTTTGTGTTTGTGTTTATGATTTCTATGTTTGTGTTTGTGTTTGTGATTTTGAAAGGGAAAATCATAAATCTGAAATTTGTGTTTGTGTTTGTGATTGTGATTTATGTGTTTGTGTTTGTGATTTTGAAAGGGAAAATCGTAAATCTGAAATTTGTGTTTGTGTTTGTGATTTTGGGCCGAGCATGACGGGACAAGGCTCGACGGGCGGGTTTGGGTTTTAAAAAAAGAAAAAACCAATTTATTAAACAAGGCGGGTTCAGGTAATAGGGGTGGGTTCGGGCATAAAGAAACTCATCCCAAACCTAACCCGTTGCCATTCCTAATATCTCATTTCCCTCACAAAATATTTTCACCTTTTTACTTTTTAACCTTTACTCTTTTACTTCTCTTTAATTTTTTTTATTTAATGGTTAAAATTAAGGGTGTGATTGGTAGAGAGGATTTTTTTGGGGGGGGGGGGGGGGGAAGAGAAAATAAGGAGGAAAAAATTTTTGGACGGTGTTTAGTTGGACTCAAGGATGGCAATGGGGCAGGGCAGGTCCGAAGGATGAGGTCTTCGCCCCTGCTTAGCATGATTTTGTCTTACCCCATTCCCGCCACGTACCCGACCCGACCCTACCCTAATGGGGCAAGTTTCACCCGACTTGCGAAGCAAATGGGGCGGGTTTAAGTTTTAATTAAAATAAAAAATAAATAAATAAATAAATAACCCTAAACAAGTTCGGGTATTATGCAAAGCCACCCCGAATCTGACCCATATACATATATAATATTTTAAAAAATTTAAAAACCCTAACCCTAAGTATTAATATCCTCTAAACTCTCTCCTTTTTTCATTTTTCCTAATCCTAACCCTAACTTAGCCACCCTTTCCCTCTTCATCTCTTAACTCTCTCACTCACAAGGCCACAAGCATAACTCTCTAACTCTCTCATCTCCGGTTCGCCCTCACCGATCTCAGCATCTCACACAACCCTCTCATCTCCCCTACCCATCTCGCACAACCCATATGGCCATATCCCTTACCCATCTCACACCGATACCCTGCCAGTCAACCACCCTTTCACGACTTCACTAAGCCACCCCCCTCACGACCTCGCTCAGATACCCTCTCACGGCCTCACTACACCTCGTTCTCCATCTTCTTCTTTTTTTCTAGGTTTAGTCATCTCAATCATGTAAGTTTGCATTTGTGTTTATGATTGCTGTGTTTGTGTTTGTGTTAGGATTTGTGTTTGTGTTTGTGATTTTAAAAGGGAAAATCATAAATCTAAAATTTGTGTTTGTGATTTCTATGTTTGTGTTTGTGTCAGGATTTGTGTTTGTGTTTGTGTTTGTGATTTTGGGCCAAAAAATCATAAATACGAAATTTGTGTGTTTGTAATTTGTGTTTATGATTTTGGGCTGGGCATGACGGGACAAGGCCCGCAGGGCTCGATGGGGCGGGTTTGGTTTGTTTTTTTTTTTTTTTTTTTTTTTTTTAAACAGTTTATAAAACAAGGGCGGGTTTAGGCATAAAGAAACCCGCCCCGAACCCAACCCTTTGCCATTCCTAATATCTCATTTCCCACAAAAAATATTTTCACCTTTTAACTTTTTAACCTTTACTCTTTTACTTCTCTTTAATTTTTTTTATTCAATGGTTAAGATTAAGGGTGTATTTGGTAGAGTGGATTTTAGGGGGGAAAAAAATGATGAGGGAAAACTTTTTGGAGGATGTTTAGTTGGAGTGGGGATGACAATGGGGCGGGGTGGGTCGGGTTTGAAGGATAGGGTCTTCGCCCCTGCCTCGCATGATTTTGTCTTGCCCCATCCCCGTCCCGACCCTAATGGGGCGGATTTTACCCAACCCGCGAAGCAAATGGGGCGGGTTTGGGTTTTAATAATTAAAAAAAAAAAAAAAAAAAACCTAAAACGGGTTCGAGTATTATGCAAACCCGTACCAAACCTGACCTGTATACATATATAATATTTTAAAAAAAATTAAAAACCCTAACCCTAAGTATAAATATCTTCTAAACTCTCTCCATTTTCATTTTTCCTAATCCTAACACTAACTCAGCCGCCCTCTCCCTCTTCATCTCTCAGCTCTCTCACTCACAAGGCCACAAGCACAACTCTCTGACTCTCTCATCTCTGATTCACCCTTATCGATCTCAGTATCTCGCACAACCCATATGGCCATATCCCTCACCCATCTCGCATTGATACCCTGCCAGTTAGCCATCCTCTCACGGCCTTACTAAGCCGCCCCCTTCATGGCCTCGTTTAGATACGACCTCACAGCCTCGTAAGACCTCGTTCTCCATCTTTTTTTTTTCTTTTTCTTTTTTTGGTTTCAGTTGTCTCAATCATGTAAGTTTGTGTTTATGATTTCTGTGTTTGTGTTTTGATTTTGAAAGGGAAAATCATAAATCGGAAATTTGTGTTTGCATTTATGTTTGTGATTTTAAAAGTGAAAATCATCAATCTGAAATTTGTGTTTGTGATTTTTGTGTTTGTGTTTGTGATTTTGGGCTAGAAAATCATAAATATTAAATTTGTGTGTTTGTAATTCGTGTTTGTGATTTTGGGCTAGGCATGACGAGACGGGGCCTAATAGGGCGGGTTTGGGTTTTTTATTTTTTTTTAAACCCGTTTATTAAACGGGACAAGTTCAGGTAACGGAGGCGGGTTCGGGCATAAAGAAACCCACCTCGAACCCGACCCATTGCCATTCCTAATATCTCACTTCCCTCACAAAATATTTTCACCTTTTTACTTTTTAACCTTTACTCTTTTACTTCTCTATAATTTTTTTTATTCAATAGTTGAGATTTAGGGTGTGTTTGGTAGAGTGGATTTTAGGGGGGGGAGGGAAAATGAGAAAATGAGGAGGGAAAACTTTTTGAAGGGTGTTTAGTTGGAGTAGGGATGGCAATAGGGCGGGGCGGGTCCGAAGGATGGGGTCTTCACCCCTGCCCCGCATGATTTTGTCTAGTCCCATTCCCACTTTGCCCCGCATGACGAGAAAAATTTTCTTATCTCATCCCCGCTCCTTAGGGCCCCACAAAATCCCACCTCACCCCACCCCATAAAACTATACTTCTTGTTAATTTGCCCACAACTATTACAATTTTTTTAATAAAATATGTTTCGTTAATAAAAATATACTTGAAATTACAAATAAATTTATCCGATCAAATCCAACTAATTTTTTGTAAAAATTGAATAATATTACCAAAGTGTTTAATAAGACAATATCACAACAAAAATAAAAATCTCATAATACAAAATTAATGATTCAATAGTATATAAATTTGTTTCTAATAAAGACAAAAGAAAATTTTAAATTAGTACCTTATTTCAGACCTTGCTAGAGAAAATAAAGAGGTAGAGAGCCATGTTAGGTAAAATAAAATAAGCTAATGATATGTTTGTTTAAATATTAGGGTTTTAGGATATGAAAAATTTACAATTTAACCCTTATCAACGCGAGGTGAGGATGGGGCGGGGTGGGTCTAAATGTCTAAACTCATCCCTGCCCTGCCCTATAATGCAGGGCTAAAATTTCACCCCATCCCTGCCCCACCACTTTTGCGGGGCGGAGAAAACCCACGTGGGGCGAAGCAGTAAGGGATGAGGCAAAATTATCATTCCTAAGTTGAAGGGAGAGAGGGAAAAAAAAAAAAAAAAGTGAGGCCCAGGTGTTTTATCTCCAAACCCAAAGTTTTCTCCCCGAAATGGAGAGAAAACTATTGGGGGAATTTGATTTATTTATTGACCAAAATGCCCATAGGCACTTACACATGAGCTTTTGTCCAGTGTATAGTACGTTGGCTTTTTTTTTTTTTTCCCCTTCCTAGACGTTGCTTTTTTTTTTTCTTCTTCTTTTGATCTCCTCTTTCCTCTAGATGTTGCCTCTTTTTTTTTCTTTTTCTTTTTTAATTTCCTAGGGCGTGGCATAACAATGTTTTATATATATATATATATATATATTTTTTTTTTTTTTAACTTGAAGTGATTTTTTTTTAAGATATGATTTTAATTTTTAATAAATTTTGATAATTGCTTTTTTTTGTCACTTTTTTGTTTTAATTGGATAACATTTTTTTTTATAAGGGTATATGAGTGTAAAGTGGTGGGCTGTGCTAGTGGTGTTGGGCTGCTTCCTGCTGCACTAGACCTAAATTTTCTAGATAAGAGAGCTAGGACCGGTCCAGCTGCAACTCAAGTTGGCCCAGCTTGTGCGCAAACTAAGCCCAGTTTGCCAAGAACGTACTTACAGCAAGCAGAGTTGTTTCAAACAAGTTGTGGCAGACAGACATAATAATAATAAAATATCTGGCTACTCAGTAAGAAATGACCAAACGATCCTCAAACACATCACAATAATAATAATAATTTTTACAGAAGGAAGAGAACAAAACAAAAGGGAACAAATATTAATATGTATGGGTTAATCAGAAGATGAAGAAATCAACTAAAATCTGGTCCGCAGGAGCAAAACCAGGGAGGAAAGAACGTTCCTTCTCAACGCAATTAATCTCTCAGGAAAAGTCCTGCCATGGAGATTAACTACCTTGAGAGAAACGAACCTGAATGGTTTATGCACAAAGGCTCCTTTTGGTTTTAACAAAAAGTAGGCTTTCGTGAGGGAAAGAGGGAATCAATCTACTGGTGCATGCCTGCCGTTCTAATTCTCACTTTATTTTCTTTCTGGTTGTTTTCTTTCTTTCCCTCCCACTCGTTTCTTTTCTATTTCTTGGTTTCTCTTTTCAAATTCCTATTTCTTAGTTAAGGTTCCCGTTGTTGCTCTTGTCTTTCTGTTCACGGCAAGATCCTCTTTTTATAGTGCCTGCCATGACCGGATTTTACTGTTTTAACCCTTAACCTCCTTTGTTTGGTTTGGGTGTACTGGCTGATCACCATTGATCCGTCTGTGTGCCACCCCCTTGTCACCAGACAAAGAAGGGTATTTTGTTTGTTTGTCTGCCGTGGCACCATTTTCTACTACGGTCTGGGTTCTTTCTTTCTTCCTATCCCTCATGACATGCACCCAGTGGTGCCAACTCAGCTTGCTTCTTTTGGGTAGTAAGTCATCCCAGCAGGACACTTCCCCGAAAGAGCCTGAGCCGGAATCTTAAAAATAGATTTTTCCCCTCTCCCCACCACCAAACCATGCCCTCTGAATCTCTTACTCTCGACCTCACCATGCCCTGTATTGGCTGGGTACAGGCTGGTGGTGCTTAGGTCTTGCACGTGCCTTCCTTCCATATGTGTCCAAAATCTGCCTACTGCCCATTCGTCTGCCGTGGTCTAGAGGCTTGCCTGCATAGCCTGCCATCTGTTTTCTTTGACCTTTTATGTTGGTTGCTTTTTGATTTCCCGCTCCTCTTAGGAGCTGAGCCTTATTTGATGATGGGCCTTATATTTCTTTGGTCCACTTCTTGATTTCCCTCATTTCTTGCCATATTGTTCTATTATTCCTACTGTAATAACTCAATCTTGTTGGACCTCTTTAGGCCAGTCGTTTACTCTTTCCCCCAGTGGCTTGGTATGGCCATTGGTTTTCCTACTTATGGGCTCTTGTGTCCCTTTTGTCTTTCTCTTGGGCATCCTTGGCCCACTTGTTTTCTTTGGGCTTCCTTGACTCTTTTACTAACTCTGCATTCCCATGGGCTTTACTAACATTATTGGGCTTCCCTGGCCCAATTACCTTATTCTCATCCTTGGGGTCCATGGACCTGCCATAAACCCCTTACTTTCTTTATTTGCATTACTTTGGGCCTGCGGCAGCCCTTTCTCACTTTTCTACATCATATATTGCCCATGGGTATGCTATTACTCTCTTTCCGGGCTTCTTTAAGCCCACTTGCTTCTTCAAGGCCTATTTGTTTATTTCATGGGCCTTTGGTCCATTATTCTTGCCGTTTGGGCCTAATGGTTTTGCCATCTGCTTGCCAATTCTTTGCTGCCCTTGTTGTTGGGCTTTTCTTCTTTCTACTTGGATTCTCACAAATGACCCTCAACAATTAGTAAAGTTATACAAATTTACTTTTTCCATATTTTCATTTTTTCATTCCAACCAAACAAAAATAAGGAAAATTAAAATATTTTTTATCCTCCCACCATTTTCTATCATTCCTCTTTTCCCTCTCTCCAACCAAACAAATCTTAAAAGTTTCTTTATTCAACTCTTAATAAGTTGCATACGTACCTGGGAACTACCAGCTTCATGTCATGATGTTAGATCAGCTGGTCAGGTCTAGTGGGCTCTGGCCCCTCTTGGCTCGGCTTTATGTAAATATTAAAACTATGCAAATTTGGGATTGGTCCAGCCCAAATGTTCGACTCTATATTCAAGCCCAATAAATATTAATCTATGACTGAATGAACTCTTCGGATTTGTCCTTATATTCCCTCAATAAAATAAGCAAGCACCTGACATGAGTCTGGGCCCATAATTTCAATCAAGCATAGTTGTCTAGCTTTACCAACTTGACTTGAATCAATTAATCTTATCACAAAATATTTTGTACTAGTATTTTTCATAATGGTTGATGCTATTATATTGGGATTGATGTGTAATATAGATCGCAATCAAACATGCTTTGTTTCCTTTCTTGTCTTGGATTAATACAGTGATATATGTAATAAAATCTGCATTGGCTTGACTTCAAAACAATGTGCGTCGTATGCTCCACTATCCCTCCACTATCCTTGTCAATCACAATAATACTAAATTGCATGGAGTTTAAGCATCCAATAATTTGTGTGGTGTTAGCTTTCACTTGTATTTGTAGATTTGTATCATAGTCCTCGTCATAATAAATAATAAATATTATTTGAATAATTATTATAAAAAATAGGTTTGGCTTACTTTCAGTATTGTTTTAGTTAGTGGTCTCCTTTTATTTTAAATATACAATAATAAGTGATATATGTAATAAAATATGCATTGGCTTGATTTCAAAACAATGCGCGTCATATGCTCCACTATCCATGTCAATCACAATAATACTAAATTGCATGGAGTTTAAGCACCCAATACTTTGTGCGGTGTTAGCTTTCACTTGTACTTGAAGATTTGTATCATAGTCCTCATCATAATAGATATTATTTGAACAATTATTATAAAAAATGGGTTTGGCTTACTTCTATTACTTTTTTAACTAGAAGTCTCATTTTATTTTAAATACACAATAGTCAGTGGTAGTGAGTATCTCCACCTTTTATTTAGTTAGTAGGTAGCGTAACAGTTTCTCATTAAAATAATAGAAAATTCTAATTAAAAAAGTACTATAAGTAAGTCAAACTCATAAACATTAAGATTATGAAAACTTTGTGCAGTCAAATGACTCAAATTACCAATATTTTAATTAAAAAATCTACCTAAGGAGAAAATGGATTATTTGGGGAGTCCAAATCTTCTATCTCACTTTCTCTACTTCACTCTATATTCCACAAATAAAAATTTGCCAAATGTCTATCTACTTAATTAAATCCTATTTTTGTAGCTTATTTATTTCAGCTACCTAAATACAATAAATAAATAAAATAAGAAAAACCCAACAGTCAACCCATCCCACCACTGGTAGCACCACCTTCATTCGCCACAGCCACCAACTAATCTAGTCACAGCCATCCAATTAAGTAAGGTACCATCTTGGAACTCTAAACAAAGCCAGGCCAAATCTAGGACCTTCAAACTCCAACAAAGTCCAATATTCTGTCATTCCTCTTCTCGGCTTTCTCAAGAACTAAACATTATGGTTGATTCATTTAGTTAAAAGCGTGTGGGTGGGTGGGTGGGTGGGTGATGTAAAATCTATTATAGTTTTCAAATAAAACTACTTTTATTTTTCTTTTGTCTTTCTAATTGTACCACTTTATATCTTTTCCACCTTTGATTCCAGAGAAATAAAAACTTGTCATATCAAACTCTATATTTTAAGGTGCTCTTTGTGACGAGGAAAATCACGACCAAAATTTTCTGGTTACGATGGATGGCTGTGACTAAAGGTGTTGATGGCTCCAGCGAACAATGGTGGTGGTGTAGGTGGTTGGATGTGTTGACTTTTGGGTTTTCATATTTTCTTTATTTATTTAATTTAGTTAACTAAAATAATAAAGCCACAAAATTATGATTTAATTAAATAGATAGACAATTGGCAAGTTTTTATTTGTGGAGTATAGAATAGAATAGAGAAAGTGAGATAGAAGATTTGAACTCTAATTTGGGTCCAGTACTTCAAGTGTACTAGACCCGTTAAAATGATAACATATATCTAAGAATAGACACGTATCACAATTTCAACTGACCTAAAGTACTGGACCCATTAAAATGATAACATATATCTAAAAATAGACACGTATCACAATTTTAACCGACCTAATATTACTAGACACTGGACCTAATCCAAATCTAGGAAAAAATCCCACCAAATCTGTAACACGTAGCAAAGTTTGCAATAACATTGGGCACAAATAGCGCCAAAATTGTAGTTATACTATTATTGACTTATTGTAGTGTGAGTCTGTGACATAGTTATTACTGGTTAATTCTGGAAAGAAAGAAGGGTCGCTCTCTTTTGACACGTGGCATTAGAAATGCATGTTGATTGTGTGAAAGTATGACTAACGTTTTTACCAAAAAAGAAAGTATGACTAACATGTCATCCAAAAGTGATCTCGTTGTTTTTTATAGACATTAATGTCGTATTGGGACACGTAAGCCTCACTTTAAGAGGAGTTTGCGCGCGAAGGTTGGTATTTGCGTTTCCATGTTCCCACAATGCCCTTGTTGATTCCAGCTGTTTACAATAGCAACCCAATGCAAAGGACAACAGTTTATAGGTTGTAGTGTTGTATAAAACTCATCATAGCTATGTCCATTTTTAGGATTTTTTTTTTTTTTGGCATTATTAGGATTTTTGCTTGTCGGTCCAAGCTCAACAAGCAGGGTGTTAAGTACATTCTCATTGGGACTGCCAAATGAAATACGTAAGTTTCATTTACCATCAAAATCTTAAAATGATGCTCCAGCTGGATTGCCAAATGTAAAAAATTTTACAATGTTGTTACAGCATAATCCTAAACGTAGGATTATACTGTAGCACTATTGTATCTTTTTTTTTTTTTTTTTTTTTTAAATCACTTTTATTCGCTCTCTCTTTTGTCTTCTCTTTCTCTAGGCTGAGATAGTCTCTTTCTTTCTCAACTCTTTCTCTCTTCGTCACTGTTTTCTTGTCTACCCTCTCTCACTCTCTAACTCGCTGTTGGTTGAAGCATGGTTCGACGAAGGCGTGTGAGCTTGACTTTCGAGATGAGCAGCCTTGGTGGCGAGTGGCGACAACCGTCATCAAGATTCAGAATAAACAAAAGGTGACACAAACACATACGTTATAACACAAGACACTACACACCAAACGGTACACAGAAACAAATACGTGTTTTTCTTTGACGATGGCTCTCTTTCTTATCTTGCTTTTTGGCTTTTGCTACTGCTTCTATTTTCTACCCCAAAGTCACACAAACTTTCACTAGTGGTCCCGTGCCAAACCCAAGTGGGTTTTGGTCGGCCACCACTCTAGCTACAGGCCAAAAATAAGGACATGCTCCATGGGCTTTTTCTCTCTTGAACCCATCATTCATTTCACCACCTCTTCAATTCTTTCATGTATGAGTCTTTCTTGTTATAGACCCCAATGAGAATTTCCCTCTTTCCATGGCTTTTCTTCATACCCATTTGCTCACCTTTGGTAACTTTGTCGTGTCTTAAACATCTCTTAGCGATCAACGAGACTTGTTGATCGGATTGAAGAAAAGTCTACCTGGGTTCTCTGGGTTCATGGAGTCATTGTTTCTGTCTTTTCATTGATGATATTTGGCCTAAACGGTGTCATTTAAATTAGAGTAATGTGTTTTAATTTTAGGCAGACGTGGCAAAGCAGGCAGGTCGGTTCAGATTTGGGTCGGGTTACGGGTCGGGTCAGGTTGACCTGTATTTTTCAAACAAGTTTTTGTTTTTTTTTTTTTCAATTACAAAAACAAATCAATGACAACCTGTTTAAAGAGAATGAATAAAATTAGTTAAGCAAATGAATTACACTTAAATGCCACTTGTTAATATCCTTCCAATTCTGACAGTTTTGACTTTTGAGCATGACAAAAATTATTTATAGTCATAAATTCATGATGGAAAAAGTCTTAAATATTAATAGTTCACTGCCAAAATGCATATAATTACAAGTTTACAACTTCAATAAAGAGATAGATCTTAAAACAAACAAAACAAGTAAGCCAGCAAAGTAACAAGTTATCGGTCTTTTTAAGTGCACATGTTCTTGTTGCATTTAAAATAATAGTAAAGTTAAATTACTTAGAAATATAAACTAAACAAAAAAATATTTAAAAATAAATATAACATATTAAGTAAAGAAGAATAAGTAAATATTTTATAAGAATTACACTTCAGTTTCAATCTACTCAACGTTGGTAGTAGATTCAACACTGCAAATATTCATACTTGCAAATTGAAGCTCAAGTTTGGCCAATGGAGGTTTCAAATTGTAGCTCAAAGGAACTCAACTTTCAGGTTTCAAGTTTGTTTGTATAATTGTATTGTGCATTTGTGCTTTGGCTTTGGACAATGGAGTGAATCGAGTGATGGACCACAGCTAGCAAGCATTGAATGAGATTTTTTTTTTTTTTAATGGTTGTGACGGCCTTGGCCCTTGTGTAGTGTTGTGATGTCTTGTCTATTGTCAAGCACAGCAGCACCGAAGCTCTTCTTATTGGTTGTGATAACATCGAATATATTATTATTAGTTTTTGTACTTTGTACTTTATGCACATAATATCATGACGTAATTAAAAAAAAAATTAGTGAATTTTTTTAACAGGTTGGGTCACGGGTTATCCGGATCAGATCGGGTTAACCTGCAAAAAAACTAGGTCGGGTCACGAGTCAACCCGTTTTTGTTTCGAGTCAAAAAATTGAGTTCGGGTCGGGTTAGAAAATTCTGACCCGTATTGCCAAATTAGACATAAAATGATATAGTTTTGATTGTGCCAGCTCTCCACTTGCTTATCACTTAAAAATGTAGTTTTAGAGGCTGATTTGACAAAAATAAAATACATCAGCATAATGATATGTTACTTAATTGCAGAAACTAATCGTAGGGAGTGAATTGTCAATAAATGGTGCGTTTGAATATTGTTTATTTGGCTGAAAATAAATTATAAAAAAAATTCGGTTACTGTTCACACTAAAAAATACTGTTCATATGCTTAATGCATTGTTTATATCCTATGAACAATGCACTAGGCGCTAGTCCCAAAAAAAAAAAAAAAGGTTGAAACGTAAAACGTCCAAATGTGGACGTGATCCAAACACCCGTGAAATCAAACTTCAAAATATAAAATCAAGTTTCTAAAATATTGGGATGTAAAATTTAGTCAAATTCAAACTTTAGAAGTGTCATTTACAAATTTACTAAAAAAGGAAAATGAAAAGGAAAAAGAGAAGTAGCACTGACGTAAATGGTAAAGAAAATCAAGACCTTTTTTTCTCAAAGTCAAAACCCAAAAAAAAAAAAAAAAAATCCTAAAATATATAAAAACCTCATGCATGACGACCATTTTTTTCTCTTTATTTTTCCCGAGTCTTCTGGCACCACATGTTCTCCGCTGCACAAACAAACTCTGTCTCTGTCTCTTGAGAGAGCAAAAATCTTTCATTGCTTAAACTCTCCATATTTTACTTCACACTCAACCAAAGAAAAGTAACACGCGTCAACACACTTTCCTTATAAAAACTTAAACAAATGCCCCTACTTTTTCATTGCTTCCGGCACCAAAGTCCAAACCCCAACACCTTCCTCAGTCCTCACTTAGCACTCTCCCAAAATATTATTATTATTTTATTAAAGATTTTATTCCCTAAAATATTCCATTGACTCACATGAACTTCTCACTCAAAAAAAAATCCTACAAATCCCACAACTCTTACAAACACCTCAAAAAGCTCTCCGCCGATAAATCCAACCATGGCCACGAACACCTCCCTATCCTCGACTCAATGCGAGCCGTTGATTTGTCTGACCACCCCAGCCACAGCCACAGCCACCGCGAAGAAGTCATTGTCAAGATCTACGACGGAGATTCCTCGGCGACCAAAGCCTCTGCAACTACTGGCGCCAAGATTTGGAGAGAGAATAGTTACGAGTTTTGGAAAGACCAAGCCAAGTCGGGTTTTGATTTCGTGCGACAAGGCAGCGGCAGCGGAAGCGGCGGCGGCCAGAATAGTAATACGGTGGCGGCGGCGGAGGAGGAGAAAGATCCACCGTCCAAATTGATCAAGCAGTTCTTGCACAAGCAAGAGGCTTCGGGCAAGATGGCGTTGGATATGGATTTGGAAATGGACGAGCTCCGCCACGAAAACGACAGGAAATTGCCTCCCGTTTCCGAGTCCCCCTTCAAAGCGACACCCTCGAGGGAGCTCCGGGTGTCGTTTCAAGAATCCGAATTTTCAACCCCCACCCCCAACAAAAACAACGACTCAGTACGACGCCGTTTTAGCAGCGACGACAACAGCAACAGCAACAGCAACAAGAACAACTACAACAATGACGGGGTGACGTGGACGTCAAACACGTCGGTTCAGAGGAAATCGAGATTGTTGAGAGCGAAAAATCAGTCGAGATTGATGGACCCGCCGCCCGCTGAAATGGAAAAGCGGTCGGGTCGGGAGCCCGGGTCGGGTCAGGTCCGATCCGGGATGTTGAAGAAAATGGACGACGAAGACGACGACCCGTTTTTGGAAGATGATATGCCGAACGAGTTCAGATGTGGGAATGTAAATGCATGGACTATTTTGCAGTGGCTGAGCTTGGTTGTGATTATAGGAGCTTTGGCTTGCACGCTTGGCATACATGACTTGTGGCACAAGAATGTGTGGAAATTGAGACTGTGGAAATGGGAAGTCTTGGTTTTGGTTTTGATTTGTGGGAGATTGGTTTCTGGGTGGGGTATTAGGATTATAGTGTTTTTTATTGAAAGGAATTTCCTTTTGCGTAAAAGGGTGCTTTACTTTATATATGGGGTGAGAAACCCTGTGCAGAATTGTCTTTGGTTGGGACTTGTTTTGATGGCTTGGCATTTTTTGTTTGATAAGAAGGTTGAGAGGGAGACGAAGAGTGATAAGCTTAAGTATTTTACTAAGTTTTTGGTTTGTATGTTGGTGGGTACTTTTGTTTGGTTGGTTAAGACACTTGTGGTTAAGGTTTTAGCTTCGTCTTTCCATGTGAGTACTTATTTCGATAGGATTCACGAGTCTTTGTTTAATCAGTATGTGATCGAGACATTGTCCGGGCCGCCTTTGATTGAGATACAGAACGCGGAGGATGATGAGTTTAATTTTGTTGATGAGGTTAGGCAGTTGCAAAATGCAGGTGCTACTATGCCTCCGGATTTGAAGGCAAGTGCTCCTATGCCCCCGGATTTGAAGGCGAATGCTTTTCCTTCGATGAGGAGTGGAAGGGTTATTGGGAGTGGTGGGCTGCAGATGAGTGGGAACTTGTCAAGGACAATGTCGAAGAAGGGGGATGAGGGGATAACTATTGATCTTTTACATAAGTTGAATCCTAAGAATGTGTCTGCGAGGAATATGAAGAGGTTGATGAGGATTGTGAGGCATGGGACAATTACCACATTGGATGAGCAGGTATTGGAAACTACCCCTTCTGGGGACAATGATTTTTCTACGCAGATTAGGAGTGAAGTTGAGGCGAAAGCCGCAGCAAAGAAAATATTTCAGAATGTTGCTAGGCACGAGTCCAAGTAAGTCCGTACTCCTTCGACATTGATTCAATTGTTGTCCATCAATTTGCATCATGTGATGCGATGATTGCTTCTCCATTTGAAACTTCTTTTATTGCAATGTTGCCTTATTTTCTTTCATCGCGTGTACTTGAACTTATGTGATGAATTTTGTTATTAATTGTTGCTTCCTGATATGGAAAACTATGAGTCATTCTGTTTCTTGTTCAATTTACTTTGTTATATTTGTTAAGTTGATGGAGAACGTATGATGCTGTTGTAATTATCATTAACTTGATTTCTCATGCATATATGATGTCACTCTTCCTAATCAATTTCAATGAACTGTTTCTCTGTCAGGTTCATCTACATGGAGGACTTGATGCGTTTCTTGAAAGAAGATGAGGCTGTGAAAACCTTGAGTCTCTTTGAAGGAGCCTCTGAGACCAGGAGAATCAGTAAATCATCCTTGAAGAACTGGGTGGTAAGGATTGGGCAAGAAATGGTTTAATTTTTATTGCTTTTTTCCTTTTCTTGGTCAATGCTAGAAGTGAATCTCTTAGTGGATAAGTTGGAATAATCATGATTAAGTTTGTTTGTGCATTCCTCTGCATGCATTTTTGTTACTCTTTACCTTCCAAGCAAGGTTCAAGCATCAGGGAACTCAGAAGCCTGGCAGTGAAATCTGCGGCCACATATATTGAGCATTGATCATATAGTTGATCACAGCAGTTTTAGATAGGGATATACAAATTTTTAGAAGCCTGGTCTATAAAAAAACTGATTAGAGCATCAATGCTCTAGACACTTTTGGTGATTTTCTCTTATTTGAACATGCCATCAAGGTTAACTGCTTAGAAAGATTTGATGAAAATGTCGTTTTTAAGAAAGTTAAAATCTTTGCTATGTTCTTTTGGTCATAAGAAAGTTAAAATCTTCAAACAATGTCTATTTTCATATTATGTGGATGCCCTCTTAAAAATGATCTTGATTTTGACAAAGTTGTGTTTGTGTTTTACTCGGTGCTTATAATGGTAATGTATTTGATTGTTCCAGGTCAATGCCTTCAGAGACCGAAGAGCACTCACTTTGACGTTGAATGATACCAAAACAGCCGTGAACAAGCTTCATCGAGTGCTGAACATTCTAGTTGGCCTTGGCATATTTGTGGTTTGGCTTCTGATATTGGGAATTGCCACAACCAAATTTCTTCTCTACATAAGCTCTCAGCTCGTCCTCGTTGCATTTATTTTTGGAAACACCTGCAAGACAGTATTTGAAGCAATCATCTTCTTATTTGTAATGCATCCATATGATGTTGGAGATAGGTGTGAAATTGAAGGGGTTCAGGTAATTTTCCATCTTTTACTGTGTTAATATCTTGCAAGTTTTTGCTCTTTTATGTGTGGGGACTAATATGTTCTAAAATAAATTTCAGATGGTTGTAGAAGAAATGAACATCTTGACTACTGTATTTCTGAGATATGACAATACAAAGGTCATTTACCCAAACAGTGTTCTTGCTACTAAGCCCATCAATAACTTCTATCGTAGTCCCGACATGGGAGATGCCATTGACTTCTGTGTCCATATAGCAACACCTGCAGATAAGATTGCAGCTATGAGGCAAAGAATAATTAGGTATGTACAAAATGATTTATGGCTAGGTCACTATGATTCATGCCTAGGCCACTTTACGTTGACTGTACACCTGCTAGGTAAGTATCTGAGTTGATGATTCTTTTCTTCATTTATTGTTGCCACTGCAGTTATGTTGAGAGCAAGGAGGAGCACTGGTGTGCTGCACCTATGATTGTATTGATGGAGTTTGAAGAGTTAAACAGACTGAGGTTGGCCTTGTGGCTGTCACACAAAATGAACTACCAAGACATGGGTGAGAAGTTTGTAAGGAGATCTCTTTTGATGGAAGAGATGGCTAAGATTTTCCGTGAGCTTGACATTCAATACCGCCTGCTTCCAGTTGACATTAATGTCTGCGCCATGCCTCCTGTGATCTCTACCCAGCTTCCAACCACTAGGGTGGAAAATACGCGTTTGAGTGAGGAAACAGGCAAGTTTGCCAACTAATTGTATCTCCATGGTATGCATATGACAGTTGGCAATGGACTTGCAAGGCACCATTTTCATAGAGTAGCATTCTGTATAAAATGACAGTGATTTTGTGTATGATTCTGTTTAGTTGGCTTATCTTGTCTGAATATAGTCTTCAGGCTTTTATATATTATGAACCTAGTACCTATAAAACTAGAGTAATTTCTTTCTATCTTTTTCGCATTATTCTATTTCTCTTTTGAAACATATGTCAATGGTTTATAAGGAATTTGAGTCTCTCTCTGAACATAAGTTCAAATTTGATCTTGGAACTGTTTATTCGACCAATAAACATCAGTTTTTATCATAGTACAATTTGAGAAGGTAAATGTATTTTTGGCTTAATTGGAGTACATAAGAAGAAAAGGGCCTTGGCCCCAGATGCTATGGAGCACCTTGGGAAGTTTTAACTAATTTGAGTTCTAAATTTTAATACCAAAGCAATCCTTTTTTTCCCCCTCAACCATTTCTTAATAGAGTTTGGTTGGGATGAAACAGGACACGGAACAGCTCAAAACTGCATTGGAAAGGGAGGTTTTAAAACTTGAGGTAATTTCTTGCAACTTATTTCTGCTTTTAAGTATGATAGCTGGCAATAAGCACTATCTTTTACCATGTCAACTGGCCATCTATCTTTTCCTCTTTATTCTTTATTCTCCTTCCCCTTGTCAATTATATTATGAACAAATAAACAATGCATCCATAATCAGTTTGGAATTTGGCGTTGCTATTCAGAGGCAGGCTTGGCCAAATCCTCAATCATTACCTCCTGTAGGCAAGCTTGATCTAGCAAAGATCAAATGTGAACCTGATCATTTGACAATACCTAATGATGGGACTGATGTACGGGAAATTGATCCTAATCATCTGACGTTTGGAAACAAAATTGCATCTGGGTCATATGGTGACCTGTAAGTTCACACATACACCTATTACTCTTCTTATTTTTGGTTAGGCATACACTAATTTTTTTGTGTTCAGTTAACTAACTTGTTTAATGGAATCAGCTACAAAGGTACATATTGTAGTCAGGAAGTAGCTATTAAAGTCCTCAAGCCTGAGCGTGTAATTTCAGATATGCAGAGAGAGTTTGCACAGGTCTTTATAATGAGGTCTGTTGAACTGTGTTATTTGCCTAAATTTTGACCCTGGGATATATGTTCTTCATATCTTGTTTGTTGAGGTTGTGTAGCTAGGCTTAATATAATTATTTGTTGGCATTAGAGATGAAGACTTAATTCTGTGGAAAAACATGCAGTACAATAGAGTAAACATAGCAGTGATTGGCAGTGAACTAAAGTTTTGTTTTAATTATATTTTGTCACTGTAGATCAACGTCAAAATTCAAATTTTAAAAACCCAAATCATATATTTCAACAATGGTATAGAATAGTTGAGATGTAGATGGGTTTTGAGTTCAACTACAGTGCTCATTCTGTTTTTGCACATGCACTTTTACTAACACTGGGTTAGCTTCGTTTTTTGGGAAAACAATAGGAAATTCTGTGATGTTTTACTGACGACCTTGAATACTCACTTTTTTGAAACTACATGGATGGCTTAATAACAACCCCAAGGGAGTAGCATAATCGGTGGGGACCTTTGCCTCATGAAGTGGAGGTCACTACTGTTCCTCTTTCCTTGGGGCCAAAACTTGTTTATCTTAAAAAAAAAATGGATGACTCAATGACAACATTATCTACCCCTACTTTCAACTCTTTGTCAAAGACTTTAACGAGCTCTACTTATTTCGTGATCTTAAATTTACTTTAATACTTGTTTGATTCCCTTGAGTTATACCAATTAGCTTATGTAAGTAACTATGATGTGATTCTTACTTCAGACTACTTATTAACATTCTTCTCTCTCTCTCTCTCTCTCTCAAATCCAATGACTCTTGAACCCACAACCTCACCCTTCACCCAAGAACTTATAGACGGGTGGAGGAGCTAGTTGAACTAGAGCACATTGGTGAACGATCTCACATACAATTTAATTATTGTAGTTAATTAGGTTTAGAAATGATTTTATTGCATATCACAATGAAGTTAAAAATGAGACCATTAAATCATCTGTTGAAAACAAGCAAAATGTATCTGATTTAAGCATATGGAGATCAAATTCTCAACAAAATGTTCTTAAATTTTCTTTCTAGAAGCCTTGTATTTATATACTAAATTAATCTTAGATATCATACATTCAAATCCTTTCTTTTCTTTATCTGTCTATTTTGGAGTTTATATAAGAATGTATAGAAAACTGAATTGATACTGGTAATAAATTGAAAAGGTTATTTAATTCCTGTATATATTGTTTGGATGTTTCTACCTCTTTTGGTTTGGGGTTTCTCTCTAGGGTTTTCCTTTTGAGTCCTCCTTTTTGTCCCACCTTGCTTGCGTTTTTCATGAGGCATGTCTCTTTTACCAATGGATCTGTAATTTTTCTCATTTTATTTGGAACCCTCATAGAGTTTTTCAACTAATGGGTCTTATTTTCAGCTCCATCTTGGTACATTTTTAAGTTTGTCTCATTTTAAGGTGGGGAAACATTTTAATTCTTAGTTACTTATCAAAAAAGAAAAGAAATGGAAGGTAACTTTTTAAAAAAGTTGATTGTTCTTGCTCTTATTTAGAATCCAAGGAAGGTAATTTCAAAAGGAAAGCTTTTTTAAATGCTTTACATTCTCTTGCCAATGAGCCCTAGCTCAACTGACACCTCCTCCCCTTATAAGTTCTTTGGGGAGGGTGAGGTTGTGGGTCGCATGTGTAACTCTTCATTAAAAATTGGTACTACGTTTCCTTTGATTCTGCCCAAAGTGGGCGTTGAACCCAAAATGGAGCTGAGTGGAATGAAATGAAATGCTACCCATTCCATTCCCTCCCAAATGACATATAATAAACCACCATCCCTTTTGGGTTTCCCCCATCTAAACATGGTTAAGATGGAGTAGTTTGATAATCTAGCTAACTTCTTTTTATGAGTTTGATGTAAATTAAGTATTGATCCGACTAAATCCAAAACGTGAAATTGGAAAACCCTTTAAGCTCTCCTTTTATCCTACATCAAATTTTCCTTACATTAACTTGTATCAACCTTTGAAATTGCCATTAACACCACCACCTGCCTGATTAACTTGTATAAATTCTTCTCTTAGAATTGCCTCTTGATTTCTTTTCTATTTGGTTGCTGTTTCTGCTTTTCTTTGTTCATCATCACGAACAGCTTGTATTTTCCCTTCCTTTTTCATCAATAATATTACTCTTATTACTGATAATAAAATAAAATAAAACACCACCACCCTCCTGACCTTTGTGCTCCGAGTTGCTCCATCACCAAAACCTCAATTTTCCATCACCATAACCTCCATTTTCCCTACCATAATCGATAAATTAATTATTGTACTATTCAAAATTATAGTTGAGTGAACCAAAAACCATCCCCATTTAACCAATCCCAAGCCCACTCTCACACATAGCATCTTCATTTTCATTGACCCATGTAAACTTACTTATGAGCAAGCATAATCCATAAGCATTATCTTTAATTTACCTATAAAAAAAAAAGCATTATCTTTATTTCTTTATTAAGACACCTCTTCTAGAAAATGGAAGTGGAGGCTTTGATTTTGATCATGTAACATATAATATGCATCAATCGATGTAGTGCATATAGTGAAGGAGATCTTTACATTTGAAAGATTTGTGAAGGATGTGTATGTGTATTTTTCTTACAGTTAACTGGAGAACAGGGTTAATTATATTATTTAATAACAAATAGCAAGAAGTGTATATTTCAGAACTTATCACATGAAAAGCATCAATTGGATTTTGATGTCTTTGTCAACATTGTTTTTTTACTTCTTTAAATGTTTGCATTTATAATGTCAGTTCTTAACTTCACTGTTTTATTTTGGAACACCCCCACACCCTCCCTGGGTGGCAGGATCTACAGTAATTTCTCTATGGAATGCTTGACTCTTTAGCATACTTTAACAAACTTCTTTTGAACATTACAGAAAAGTTCGACATAAAAATGTTGTACAATTCATTGGTACCAAGCCTCCAAGCTTGTGCATTATAACAGGTGAATTCCAATGCATTTGCAATTTTTATTTGGTTTTTAGTAAAAATAAATAATTATTTTGGTACCTTGTTCTTTTAGAGTTTTTTTTATTAATGTCATCTCCATCTCAAAGATTTTTTTTTTTTTTTTTTTTTTACTTCAGAATATATGCCCGGTGGAAGTGTGTATGACTTTTTACATAAACAAAAGGGAGTTTTCAAGCTTCCATCCTTGATCAGAGTAGCAATTGATGTTTCCAAGGGAATGGACTACTTGCACAAAAATAATATAATCCACAGAGATTTGAAGGCTGCTAATCTTTTGATGGATGAAAATGAGGTAAAAGGCATTCAATCTTGTATGCTTATCTATGTAGTTTTCTGCTTACCTATCAAAAAAAAAAAATATTTGTTTTGGCGTATTATTTTTGTGCAGAGTGTATTTTAGAAATCCACAATATATATTTACAGTGCAGATATCCGCATAATCTCTGTCTTGATAAGGATCTCTGGTGGTTTAATATTTCAAAAGGTTTTGACCATCTCATACTTGGTAAAATCAGTAGTCTTTCCATCATAGAATGGTCTGTTTGTTTTTTATAAATTCCAGCATGTACAAGGCCTTATTTGTGTTTACATAGTAATGGTAGTTTCTTGTCTACCAAGTTGATGATAAAAAAAGATACTGCAACTTGTTTGTTTCAGATTTTTACTTGTGCTTAAGTTTGTTATGGGTAGACTGAAATTATTTTGCATCCCTAAAACAGTTATTCTACTTTGTTTTCTATCTATATTTGCTTTACTTTAAGAACTACTCCAGCTATATCTAGCGCTTCTGAAATCTCGTGTACCTCAGTACCTACATATACATAATCCATTTGTAACAACCTTTTTTGTTTCTCTCAGTGGTATTACATTATTAAGGCATTTGGATTAATTTTGATGAAGCTTTCACACTCATTCCATGACTGTCTATTGTTCTGCATGCTTGTTAAAGAGGGTTTTATAATATGCTTTGCCTTCCAGGTTGTTAAGGTTGCTGACTTTGGGGTTGCTAGAGTAAAAACTCAATCTGGAGTTATGACTGCAGAAACTGGAACATATCGGTGGATGGCTCCTGAGGTATTAATTTATTTTATATTAAATCAGGGAGCCTCTAATTATAAGAAGTTGTTTGAAAGTGTTCCAATGTATACTGACATCTGCCTTTCCAAAACCTACATATTTTTTAATTACATTTGTTTTTTATGAAATTTTATGTGATGCTTCTTGTTGTGAGAACAGTATGGAATAGCTTATTACAATTTTCAATAACCATGGGATTAAATAGCCATTTTTGAATTTAATGTGTTATGTGGCTATTTTCATTGGGTATGAAGTTACTAAATTTTCTTTCGATTCCTGCTTACATTATCAATTTCAAGTGGAATGTGGGTGACAGTAGGTTAGTAAGTTGTTGTGTTGAGTCTGTTGACCAACTGGTAGAAAAGGAATCCATTTGAAATGGTGGGATATTGGTCTGCTACAGTTGCTAGGCCATGTGATCATATTTGATGGGCTTGCATTACATTGTTTTGGACTTCTTGGTCTACCATGATACTGATTTTCAAGGCAATCAACATCTTAGACTTAATTTATAATATTGATAATGAATTTGGTATCAGGCCAGTGGCTGTAATACAAGACTGTTTCCAAAATAAGCCTTGTGGATCAGTCAGGGGAGAAAAATTGTCTTTGAAATCCTTAATATTTTATCCAGGACATTCCAGGTTTTTCTGTGAAAACTTCTCTTTGGTGCTGGAAAGGATTGCTCATCCTTCTGTCATGTATGACTTTTTGTTAGATATGATTTTTTTTTTAGTTGTTGTAAAAGAGTGCGAGGAAAAAGGAATTGGAAAGAAAAGAAAAAACACATTTGATGAGAAGTGGCATACAAGAAAACAGCTAATAGCCATCTAAATTTCTTGCTGTATGAGTTTTGCTTTTTCTTATTATGAATGGATTTATAACATTAATTATTTTCTTGGCAGCAATTGTTTTCCATCTTCTATTTGGAGTGTTTTTCATCTTCTACTAGGAGAGTGATCATTTTGTCATTTTCTTACCAGAGTCGTTTTTTGCATTGAAGGTTATAGAACATAAGCCTTACGATCACAAGGCTGATGTTTTTAGCTTCGTAATTGTGTTATGGGAGCTACTAACTGGAAAGGTATTGCTTGGTAGTAGCATTTTTTTTCCTTAATTTTATTGAGTATATCTTGTTTCTTGCATTTGACCCCTTCAATTAATCAATAAAGTATCTCTTGTTTTTCTTGCCAGCTTCCATATGAATACTTAACCCCATTGCAAGCAGCTGTAGGGGTGCTTCAGAAGGTAAACTGATTTCTGAACATCATTGTTGAATAAGTGTATTTACCATTTGCAAATGATGTCATGTTTGAACTATATTCAAATCATATCGATCAAAGCTCAAGCTTTGAGACCAGTTACCAAACTGGCTTAGTGCCTACCCTTAATCAAAAATGGGTTGTCTTTATTTGATTGGATGAATATATCTGGTTGTGTAAACATAAATTACATTTTTCTTTGCCATGCTTTCCAGGGTCTACGGCCTATTATCCCAAAGCACACTCATCCAAAGCTTGCTGAGCTGCTTGAGAAATGCTGGCAGCAAGATCCAGCATTAAGATCAGACTTCTCTGAAATTATAGAGATACTGCAACAAACGGCAAAGGAGTTAAGTTCTTGTAATGAATGCATGACAATGCTCACGGAACAGGTTGGAGACAAAGGAGAGGGAAGGCACAAGGAGAAGTCATCTGGAGGGTTCCTGTCTGTTCTTAGAAGGGGTCATCACTAATGAAGACTGATAATAATTCAGTTAACATGGACAGTAGGATTTATCATGCAGACCATTTGTCATTCTTTACATCAGTATGTACAGTATTTGTTCAAATGATCATCTTTTTCTGATCCTTTCTGATATGTTTACTTCTATCCATTCTATTAACCGGCCATTCCCTTATAGATATTGTTATACCATATATCAATTTATAAGCAGGGGTAATGGTTTGGAGGAGAGTAGTTGTAATCTTCTGCGGCTTTTTAATAAGAAATTACTGATGGGAATTTTTCTTTCACCAGTTCTTGTCTTTTACGAGTGATGTGGTGTGTTCAACGGTAAATTGCAATAACACCTCCTGAACTTTCATGCTAATGCACTAAGATTTGCTAAACCCTTTTTTTTTCACCGCTAATTTGGATGGAGCATCGACAGATAGGGGCTAATGTTAGGGGGGGAAAAGTTCAGGGGGTGTTGGTACGATTTACCCTCATTATGGAAACGAGAACAAAGAAATTTGGACATGTCCCCTGGTGCATGTACAGCCCCCAAGTAACTTCTTTTCGGTGGCTCTGACTGGATGTACTTATTAAGCTGCCTAGAGACAATGGCATAAAGAAAGGTCTCTATGGTCGATATGGATGTAGGGACAGTGCAAAGAGATAAAGATGAACCCATGTTTTATGGTTCGCCAGGATTCTCTATCCCATTGGAGGTCCAATTTTTTGGTAGCTACTTTAACAGACAATACAACAAACTTGTCCCGTTCTTATCTGCTTTAGTGTTGGGTCCACTAGTTCATGTACACACTTGTGGTTTGTGTGTTGAGAACCTGGGATTGCGATCAGGGTACTGCAACCTTTTTTTTTTTTTTTTTTTTGAGAAGAATTAGTAGTTAAGTTAGAATTAGAACACAGGGATTTGGGTAGTGTACTAACGGCTTATTGAGACTAAACTCTGACCAAAGGTACTCTAACAAAACGGCCTAAGTCTTGTTAGAATAGCTCTGGTTATAAGCTCCTAAGTTAGTTCCTACTTGGGCGATGTGGGACTCAGACTCAAGTTCCTTTTTCTTTGAGAAGAATTAGTAGTTAAGTTAGAATTAGAACACAGGGATTTGGGTAGTGTACTAACGGCTTATTGAGACTAAACTCTGACCAAAGGTACTCTAACAAAACGGCCTAAGTCTTGTTAGAATAGCTCTGGTTATAAGCTCCTAAGTTAGTTCCTATTTAGGTTGCGATCAGGGTACTGCAACCTGGTGCAATATCTCATTTCCCTCGCAAAATATTCTCACATTTTATCTTTTTAACCTTTACTCTTTTTCTTTTTCTTTTTATTTTTATTTTTTTTAGACGAAAACACGATTTTGGTATCTATATTTTAGGGTTACAGTCAATTTGATTCCTTATATTTTCAACTTACAACTAATTTGGTCATTACCATTAACTCACTAACAAACAAAAATTGCTTACGTGAAAAATGGTTTACATAGTTAGTATGTTTAATAATAAAATATAAAATGATATGCTGATGTGTCTAAATTTTATTGGCCACATCAGTTTTTACATAGCAAAAAAAAGGGCCACATCAGTTTTTAAAAATACTTGTCTTTTCTTTACCATTTTTTTGCTTTTATTTTTGTTACAGTTTTTTAACCAGAGTTTCTTTTTTATCTTACCAATTTTATTTTTTATGTTCTTATAGTTTCTTAACAAATAGTCTTTTCTTTCTTGCAATTTCTTTGTATTGTAACAATGATCAAGTCCAACAATGGCATATCAAGCAAGGGAGTCAATCTTGTACGGGAAGCTGTATCGGTTTGACTAGTGGAATGATATATTTCGATACCGGTCAATATCGGTATACCGTTATTTTATATATATATATATATATATATATATATATATATGTGTGTGTGTGTATGTGTATATATATTATAATAAATATAAAAGTTTACCATAAAACATTACCTCAAATCAGAATAAATTATTCATGATTTTAGACTTTAACATCAATTAAAAAAAATACAATATAACAAATAGAAAGCTTAATTGTTCATTGCATACTAAAAAAATAAATAATACTAATAAGTTAATGCAAATAAGTTACCATTTCACCCTTACAAAAATTCAAAAATTACAAAACTAAAAAAGAAAAATTATGTACTGGCCGGTATTGCTCGAAATTGGCCCAGTACCGGCCGGTATTTAAACCGGTACGAAACGTTGACGTTTCGATATCGGTATATGTACCAGTACTGTACATACCGGCCGGTGCCGGAATGTTATCAACTACCTTAATATCAAGTATTGACATAGATTACATTGATTCTAACTTTATTTGGCCTTCAATCACTGCAAATCTTATGCCATTAAGTTTAAACTATAATCCAAATTCAAACAAATCCCCGAACCCAGCACCTCCATACAATAATCCAACAAACTTAGATTCACCACAAACCCCAATGGTGCTGTAACAGCACCACCACCACCACAATCCCAGATCCAGCTTATTCCATGTCAAAGCCACGACTCAGTTCCTAGAGTTAGCCCAAGCTTACGAATCATCTCCAATCTTAAATCCTCTTCTCCGACTAGATCCACCAAACCTAGAGTCGTCGATTTCACTCCTAACTTAGAGATTCCTAATCTCTTCTCACTCTTCTCCAAAATCATCTATTCTTGATTTTGTTCTTAAGGAAGCCCATGATGTAGGCATTGAAAGTTGTGGACTAAAAAGACTTATTGAGTTGTTGCGACGGAGGCTACACAGGAGGCAGTAGATGGATGGCAATGGGCAACTCAAATAGTGGTTGCAAAGAAGGCTTGGGGACAGAGTCAATGGTGTACGGACTGACTTTGCCGATCGTTGAGAATTGAGTATTGAGAAGAATGAAGGCAGAAGAGAGGGAAAGAGAAACTAAAGAATGAAGTTGCAGAGATTGTGAGAGAGTTGAGAAAATAAAAAGAAATCTCATTTGGTTAAAAAGATTATAAGAAAATTTTAAAAAGTGATAAATAAAAGCTGATGTGGCTTTTTTTGCTACGTAAGAACTGGTGTAGCCAGTAAAATTTAGAAACGTCAGCGTATCATTTTATATTTTAATATTAGACATGCCAACTATGTAAACCATTTGCCACGCAAGTAATTTTCGTTAGTGAGTTAATGGTAATGACTAAATTAGTTATAAGTTGAAAATATAAGAGACCAAATTGACTGCTACCAAAATATATGGACCAAATTGATTGTTGTTGATGCCCACTTTGGCAAGGAGGCCCAATAGCAGGAAGAAGCTCGAATGACAGAAATAATGGATCATAGGCCTAGAAAATAGCAAATGGGCCTCAAAGAAAGCAAGCGGGCCTAAAAGAGCCCAGAGAAAGAAGTAGTAAACCCATGAGCATTATGAGAAATGGAAAGAAAGCAAGCAAGGATGGGCCAAAGAGACCTAAAGTAATGAATTAAGTGAGTAAGGGGTTGGTGGGATTGCCCATAAACCCCAAAAGTAAAGGATACGATAATTTGGGCCAGTGAAGCCTAAAAGACTTAGCAAAGGCCCATGGAAATAAAGAATTGGAATGGACCGAGGATGCCCAAAGAAAGGAAATGGGTTGATGACGCCTAAATGGCAGAAATAAGCCAAGGAAGCCTGGAAGTAATGGAACAGGCCAAAGAAGCCCGAAACAGCATGAATACTAACCCAATGATAATACTGAGCCATTGGAATTAAGCAAAGGGAAAGCATACAGCAGGCCCAAAAGAGGTCCAGCAAGCACGGGTCAAACAATATCATGGTAGGAATGACAAAATAGCATGGCAGAAGTGCCAACAGACCAGCAAAAGGGGTAAAGAATGGATTAGGGAAGGAAAAACCCACAATCAAGTAAGGCCGAGCCCAGGAAGGAAGTGAGACATAAAGAATGAAGGCTCAGAGACTCATTCAAACCACAAGAGGTCAAGAACGAGCAGCAAAATGCACAGACGAGCCTTCAAGTTATGGCAAATGCATGAGCAACAGACAAGTTATAGATACACATGAAAGTGGAGCACACACAAAACTCAGGCATCACCAACTTGTACCCAGCCAATATAAGAGTGGTAGGCCATGGGTCAGAGGTAAGAGAGGGTATGGTCTGGTGGTGAGGAGAAGGGGAGAGCCTATTTTGGGGTTTCCGCTCAAACTCTTTTAGGGAAAATGTCTTGCTGAGATGACATACCACCCAAAAGAAGGAAATATGAGTTGGAATCACTAGGTGCATGCCATGAGAGATAGTGAGAGAGAATGCCCACCCTTATCCGGATGGGAATGCCACAATGAGCAAGCAAACAAAATAAGACTCTTTGTTTGGTAATGAGATGTGGCACGACTAGCACAGATAAGTAGTGGTGGCTGGGCAGCTGACAGACCAGTGGGTGGTTTGGAAGGACACTGGACACCCACACCCAGACAAAAGCAGTTAAGGGGTAAAATAGTAAAAATCCATCATGGCAGGAAGTATAAAAAGGACCTCTGCCATGCACAGGGAACAACAACAGAAGGGGGAAAAGAGAGAACATAACAACACCACAAAGTACAAGGAAATAGGGAAAGAAAAAGTAACAAAACAAGAGAGTGAAAAACTTAGAAAGGAAAACGGAATTAGAAAGAAAACAGAGAGTAGGCATGAGTGTGATAGCAGACATGCACTAATAGACTAATCCATTCTCTCCCTCTAAAAGCCTACCCTCTAGCAAGAATTAAGGAATTTGAGGATAAGTCATTTAGGCTCATTCTCTCAAAGTGGATAATTTCCATGATAGAATCCCCTTATGTGGTGTTGAGGGCCATTTGTGGAAGCCCAGGCAGACAGAAAAGCCCAATAATGAGGACTACAAAGAATTGACAAGATAAATAATAAAAAACCCATTAGGCCCAAGCGGCAGGAATAATGGATCACAGGCCCAACAAATAAATAAATGGGTCTTGAAGAGGCAAACGGGCTCAAAGAAGCCAGGAAAGAAAGAAATAGCATCCCATGGGCAGTGTATGAGGTAGAAAAGTGAGAAAGGGCCACCGCAGGCTTAAGGCAATGCAAACTAAGAGAGTAAGGGGTTTATGGCAGGCCCATGAACCCCAAAGATAAGAATAAGGTTATTGGGTCAGGGAAGCCCAATGAAGTTAGTAAAAAGCCCATGGGAGTGTGGAATTAGCAAACGGGCTGAGGAAACCCAAAAAAAGTAATCGGGCCATGGATGCCCAAAGGGACATAGGAGCCCATGAGTAAAAGCAAAACAGTGCCCATAACAGGCCACTGAGAAAAGGGATGAACGGCTGGCCCAAAAAGAGGTCCAGCAGGATTAAATTATTACGGCAGGAATAACAATTCAACGTAGCAGGCGATAAAGAAAATCAAAAGTAGGCCAAAGAAATGTAAGGCCCATCATCATACGAAGCCCAGCTCCTGAATGGAGCGGGAAACCAAAGAAAAGCCCACATAAAGGGTCAGGAAACGCAGACAGAGAGTCTCCAGATCACGGCAGACGCATGAGGCAGGCAGACTCTTGGACATATCTGAAAGGGAAGCACGCGCAAGGCCCAGGCACCACCAGCCTGTACCCAGCCAATATAGGACATGGTGGAGCCATGGGTCAGAGGTAAGAAGTAAAGGGGGTATGGTTTGGTGGTGGGGAGAGGGGAAAAGGTCTATTTGTGGCTCCTGCCCAAAGCCCTTTTGGGATGTACGTCCTGTTGGGATGACAGACCACCCAAAAGAGGCAAGTTTTAGAGGGAACCGTTGGGTGCATGCCTTGCGAGTGAAGAGAGAGAGCATTTATACCGTGGCAGGAAAAAAGTACTGCGATAGAGGGAGAAATGAAACCTGCCTCTGTCTGGCAAGAGTGAGTAGCACACACCTCTGGTGGTCGGCAAGTACGTCCAGACCAGACAGAGGCGGTTAAGGGACAAAATGGTAAAACCTTGGTCACGGCAGGCACTATAAAAAGGCTTTTGCTGTGCCCTGTAAAAGGGATCGAAAAACAGAGTATTTTTACGGAGTGAAAAGAAAAACAAAGCAAGAAGAAAAGAAAAAAAGATAAGAAAGAAAACATAGAAGAAAAGAAAGGAAACTAAGGAAAAATGAGAGTTAGTTCAATGGGCATGCACCAATAGATCAGTTTCCCTCTCTCCCCTTTCAAATCTTACTTTCTTCCAAAACGTAAACAAGGACTCTTTCCTTTTGGGCAATAACCATTCAAGTCCGACTCCCTCAAAGCCATTAATCCCTACGGCAGGATCTCTTTCCTGGGGGATTATTTGCATTGAGAAGAGGCGTTCTCCCCTCTTTGGCTTTGTTTCGGCAGACTAAGTTTAAAACTTGATTTATGCCCATTTGATTAGCTAGTATTATTTTCTTCATTTTTCTCTGTGATTGATATCATTATGACTGTAATCATGCTCTATTAGTAGGGAATACATAGCCATTTATTTAAATAGTCAGAATACTCTGTTTTGGTCATTATTATATCTGTCTGCCGTAACTCGTCTGCAGCAGTTCTGCTCGCCATAAGTTTACTCCTGGCAGACAAGGCATAAGTTTGTGCACAAACCGGTCCAAGTTGAGTTACAATTGGACCGACCCCAACTCCCTTACTCAGAAATATTCGGACCCATCACCGCAGGAGGCAGCCCAAGCCCAATACACCATACACAGAGAAGGCCCCTACATGTGGTTACCCGCATTGAAGAGTGGTTCCCTTCCTGGACTTAACTTCGTAGGAAAATCAAGCATGGCAGATTGACTATTATTCCTTTTATTTTATTAAGCATCAGTGTTATTTCTTTTTCTTTATTATTATCATTTTATTTATATTTCATTTATATTGCTGCATTACTTCTTCCTTTATTTCATTTAGTATTTCCTGTTTTCTGGCTAACAGTAAGCACATTTCCTTCCGTTGTTGTTATATTACACCTGTCTGCCATAACTCTTTTGTAACAATTCCCTTTGCTTTATTTCATTTAGTATTTCCTGTTTTCTGGCTGACAGTAAGCACATTTCCTTCCGTTGTTGTTATATTACACCTGCCTGCCATAACTCTTTTGTAACAGTTCCCTTTGCCATGGGCATGTGATCAAAGCTTTAGCAAAGGGGCTTTAGTTTGTGCACAAGCCGGTTTGGGATATGTTGCAGTTAAGCCAATCTTGACTCTCCTACCCAAAACCATTGGGCCATAGCATGACAGGAGGCAGCCCAGCCTGCAGTTGCAAAAAGGCCCACTACAACTGTAATCCCGAAATGTAGGAACCAAAATAGTGTTTTCACCTTTTTTTTTATTCAATGGTTGAAATTAAGGGTGTGTTTGGTAGATTGGATTTTAGGGAGAATGAAAAAAAAAAATGAGAGAAAATTGTGGTGGGCCTTTTTTGCAACTGCAGGCTGGGCTGTCTCCTACCACGTTATGGCTTAATGGTTCCGAGTAGGAGAGTCAAGACTGGCTTGACTGCAACACACCCCAAGCCAGCTTGTGCACAAGCTAAAGCCCCTTTGCTAAGACCTTGGACACATGCCCATGACAGAGAAAACTGTTACAAAAAAGTTATGGCAGGTAGGTGTAATATGAAAATAATAAGAAGGATATGCTTACTATCAACCAGAAAATGGAAAAGCTAAATCATGATTTTAGTAAAGGAAGAAGTAATGCAGCAATATAAATGCAGCATAAATGAATTAATAACAATAAAGAAAAGGAAATAACACTAATGCTTTGTCAATAAAATAAAAGGAAAAATGGTTAGTCTGCTGTGTTTGATTTTCTACAGAGTTAAGTCCAGGAAGGGAACCACTCTTTAATGTGGACAATCTCATAAGGGAATCCTGCCACATAAATTACCCACTTTGAGAGAATGGGCCTAAATGGTTTATCCTTAAATTCCTTAATCCTCACTAGAGAGTAGACTTTTAAAGAGAGAGAATGGAATAGCCTATTGGTGCATGCCCACTATCACACTCTTGCTTACTCTCTGTTTTTCTTTTAAATTCCTTTTTCCTTTCTAAGTTTTCTGTTTTCCCTCCTATTTGTCACTCATTTCTTACTTTTTTTTCTCCTCCGTTCTCCCTTTTTCTGTTGCCCCCCACACTGTGCACAGCTAAGACTTCTTTTATACTGTTTGTCGTGACGGTTTTTACTATTTTACCCCTTAATTGCTTTTGTCTTAATATGGGTGTCCTTCCCAGACCACCCACTAGTCTGTCGACTACCCAGCCATCACCACTTACCTGTGTTGGCCGTGCCACATCTCATTCCCAAACAAAAGAGTTTTATTTTGTTTTCTTGCTCACTGTGGCATTCTCATCCAGATAAGGGTGGACATTCTCTCTCACTATCCCCAATGGCGTGCACCTAGTGATTCCAACTCATCTTTCCATTTTTTTGGTGGTATGTTATCCCAACAGAACATTTCCCCTAAAAGAGCTTGAGCGGGGACCCCAAAATAGGCTTTCCCCTTCTCCCCAGTACTGCCAGACCATACCATTTCTTACCTTTGACCCATGGCCCACCACTTTTATATTGGCTGGGTATAAGTTAGTGGTGTCTGAGCCTTGTGTGCATGCTCCATTTCCATGTGTGTCCATGGCTTGTCTGCTGCTCATGCATTTGCCATGACTTGAGGGCTTGTCTGCACGTTCTGCTACTCGTTCTTGACCTCTTGTGGCGTGGATGAGTCTCTGAGTTTTCATTCTTTATGTCTTACTTCTTTTCTAGGCTAGGTCTTACTTGATTGTGGGCCTTTCCTTCTTCAATCCATTCCTTACCCTCTTTGCGGGTCGGTTGACACTCCTGCCATGCCATCCCGTTATTCCTACCATGCTATTATTTGACTTGTGCTTGCTGGGCCTCTTTTGGGCCTGCTGTATGATTTCCTTCTACTTAATTCCAGTAGCCCAACATTATTCATAGGGCTTGTACTCATGCTGTTTTGGGCTTACTTGGTCCGTTTCATCGCTTTCAGGCTTTCTTGGCCCATTTTATTCTTTTGGGCATCCTCGGTCCGTTTCATTTCCTTAGGCATCCTCGGCCCATTCCAATCCTTCATTTCCATGGGTTTTTGCTAAGTCTTTTGGGCTTCTCCAGTCCAAATTACCATATCCTTTACTTTCAGGGTTTAAGGGCTTTTCCACTAACCCCTAGTTACTTAGTTCCTTCCTTAGGCTCCTTCGGCCCATTCTTGCTTGCTTTCCATTTCTCATAATGCTCATGTGCTTACCACTTCTTTCTTCGAGCTCCTTTGGGCCCGCTTGCTTTCTTTGAGGCCCTTTTGTTATTTTTTAGGCCTATAATACATTATTCCTGTCATTCCAATTTAATGGTTTTCTTATCAATTTACTAATTCTTTTTCATTATTCCCTCCCATATTGTTGGGCTTCTTCTTATTATTGGGCCTCCTTGCTAAAGTGGGCATCAACAAAAATGAAGAGGGAAAGCGTTTTGGAGGTGTTTAGTTTGAGGGAAAGAGGAAAAAAAAGGGTAGGACTTAGGTGTTTTCTTCCCGAGCTCACCAGAAAGTTTTTCCCCATAATTGAGAGAAAACTGTTGGAAGACTTTGATTTATTTATTGACCAAAATGCCAATGTGCACTTGCACATGGACTTTTGTCTAGTATGCAATACATTGGCCTTTTCTTTTTCTTTTTTTCCTCCTTCCTCTTGACGTTGCCTTTTTTTATTATTATTTCTTGGGGCGTGACGAAATAGTGTTTTATATTATTATTATTACTATTTTTTTAACTTAAAGTGATTTTTTTTTTTCTAGATATGATTTTTTTTATAATAAATTTGGATGATTGCTTTTTTTTTTTTTTGTCACTTTTATTTTAATTGAGCATTATTATTTCAACAAGGGTATATGAATAAATTTATATAAACTCACTTTTTCCATCCTTCTACTTTTTCACTCCCAACCAAACAAAAATGAGGGAAATCAAAATCTTTTCTATTCTCCCACTTTTCTATCGTCTCATCATTTTCTATCTTCCCACTTTTCCACTCCTCCAACCAGATCAACCGTAAGGATGTGTTTATTTGGAGGTGAAATAGGGTTGAAGGAAAATTTTGGAAAGAAATGAGAAGAAATACTTTTTTGGTGAGTATTTGGTTGGAGTGAGGGGAGGGAAAAAAATTGGTGGGGCCCAGGTGTTTTCTACTCGAACTCACCAAAATGTTTTCTCTCCAAAATGGAGAGAAAACTGAGTGGGAGGAATGTAATAAGTAAATGACAAAAATGCGCATGTGCACTTGCACATGGGCTTGTCTAATCCGTTACACTCTTTTTTTCTTTTCTTTTTTGTTCTAGTCTGGTCTGTATGTTGCCTCTCCCCCCCTCTCCTCCCCTCTCCCCCCACCCCCCTTTTTTTTCCTGGTTTGGGCGTTGCGTCTTACTTTTTTTTCCCTTTTTTCTTTTGATTCCATGTGCAAGCTTCATCCAGTTGCTCTTCTTCTTCTTTTTTCCCCTCTTTTACTTTCTTTTGTGATTTTTTTTTTTTTTTTTACACATAATTTTTTCTTTTTCTATATATGATTTTTATTTCCTAATAAATTTGAGTGATTGATTTTTTTTGTCACTTTTTTGTTTTAATAGGACATCATTTTTTAACAAGGGTACATGAGTAAATTTATACAAACACATTTTTTCTATTCTTTCACTTTTCCACTTCCAACTAAACAAAAATGAGGAAAATTAAAATTTTTTCTATCTTCTCACTTTTTCACCCTCCTACAATTTTTTATTCTTCTACTTTTCTACTCCTCCAACCAAACAAACTCTAAAAATTTCATATTCAACTCTCAATCTCAGCCATGGATAAGTATGCATACCTGGGAACTACTAGCTTCATGTCTCGATGTTAGATCAGCTGGTGTCAGATCTAGTGGGCTCTGGCCCCTCTTGGCTCTGCTTTATGTAAATATTAAAACTATGCAATTTTGGGATTGGTCTGGCCCAGATATTAGACTCTATATTCAAGCCCAATAAACATTAATCTATGACTGAATGAACTCTTCGGATTTGTCCTTATATTCCCTCAATAAAATAAGCAAGCACCTGACATGAGTCGGGGCCCACAATTTCAATCAAGCTTATCACAAACTATTTTGTAGTTTGTACTAGTATTTTTCATAACGGTGGATATACTATTATATTGGGATTGATGTGTAATATAGATCGCAAATCGCAATCAAACATGCTTTGTTTTCTTTCTTGTCTTGGACCAAAGACAGCGATACATCGTATATGTACTAAATTCTGCATTGTCTTGACTTCAAAACAATAAACGTCATGTGCTCCACTATTCATGTCAATCACAATAATATTAAATTGCATAGAGTTTAAGCACTCAATAATTTGTGCAGTGTTAGCTTTCACTTATACTGGTAGATTTGTATTATAGTCCTCGGCCTAACAGATATTATTTGAAAAATTATTATAAAAAATGAGTTTGGTTTACTTTTAATATATATTTTTATTTTAAATACATAATAATAAGTGATATATATATATAATAAAATCTGCATTGGCTTGATTTCAAAATAATGCGTGTCATATACTCCACTATCCATGTCAATCACAATAATACTAAATTGCATGGAGTTTAAGCACTCAATAATTTGTGCGGTGTTAGCTTTCACTTGTACTTGTAGATTTGTATCATATCCTCGTCATATCAGATATTATACAATTATTATAAAAAATTGGGTTGGTTTACTCTCAGTACTTTTTTTAAAACTGAATGTCTCATTTTATTTTAAATATACAATAGTCAGTAGTAGTGACTATTTGAGATTTGACTTACCTCTAGTATTTTTTTAAAAGAAATCTCATTTTATTTTAATAAGAGATTGTCACATTACCCACTAACTAAATAAAATATGAGAGTTAAAACTCACCACCGCTTATCATTGTATATTTAAAACAAAATAATATATTTAGTTAAAAAAGTATTAAGGATAAACCAGACTCGAGTATCTTCACCTTTTAATAGGTAACATGGCAATTTCTCAAAACTCATAATAAAAAATTAAGATTAGTGCGGTCAAAGGATTCAAATTACCAATATTTTAATTAAAAAGTCTTCCTAGGAGAGAAACCCACCTAATCTCTAATATATTATGGGCCACGTAGCAAAGAGTGTAATGACATTGGGTCACTAACTAAATAAAATATAAGAGTTAAAATTCACTACTGCTTATTATTGTATATTTAAAACAAAATAACATGTTCAATTAAAAAAGTATTAAGGATAAGCCAAACACAAGTATCTTCACCTTTTAATAAGTAACATGGCAATTTCTCAAAACTCATAATAAAAAATTAAGATTAGTGTGGTCAAAGGATTCAAATTACCAATATTTTAATTAAAAAGTCTTCCTAGGAGAGAAACCCACCTAATCTCTAATATATTATGGGCCACGTAGCAGAGAGTGCAATGACATTGGGCACCAATAGCGGCAAGATTGTAGTTATACTATTGCACTGTGACATAGTGGTTACTGGTTAGTTGTAGTCTTGTAGAAAGAAAGAAGGGTCGCTTTCTTTTGACACGTGGCATTGGATATGCATGTTGATTGTATGAAAGTGTCACTAACATGTCATCCAAAAGTGATCTCGTAGTTTTTATAGACATCAATGTCGAATTGGGACACGTAAGCGTCACTTTCAGAGGAGTTTGCGCGCGAAGGTCGGTATTTTGCGTTTCCGTGTTCCCACAATGCCCTTGTTGATTCCAGCTGTTTTCAGTAACAACCCAGTGCAAAATTAGGCAGGCAAATAAATAGTGGGAAATCAAGAAGAGAGTACAAAAGACAAAAGTTTATGGGCTGTACTAAACTAAGAGCATCTCCTAGAGGTTATGGATAGTCAAAATTTAGAGAGTGAAACGGGAAAAAACAAGGAAAGAGGGCTCCAATAGCCTCTCTAAAACTCAAATTTTTTTTTGCTTCTTCAAATCTTTTTTTCTATTATAATAATTAGGTATTGAATAAAAAATGTTGGAAGATATGTAATTGTTAAAAAAATAATAAATAATGAATGAAGAAATAATATTTAAATGAGATAGAGAGTCTGTTGGAAAATGTATTTGAAAAAGTGGATAGATAAAGGTAAAAGTCACTGTTTATTCTACAAACAATACAAAAATTTGCTGATTCTGCTGGAGATGCTCTAAATTCATCATAGCTATGTTAATTTTTTTTTTTAAATTTTAAATTTGGTGTTGGGGTCAATTTATGTGCACTTCAACTAATCCTTACTCGCATTAAAAGTCTGTTGTTAGCCACAAGATGTTGCAGCTGTTGGGACTTGAACTGGGGAGTAAACCCAGTCAAACCTAGAGCCTTACCCAGTGGTGGACAAGCCACTGGCCACACTTGGTGGTTGCTTTGTCCATTATTAGAATTACCCTTTTTTTTTTCCTAAGTAATATTGATTCCAAAAAAAAAAAAAAACCTTCCAAGGAAGATTGATTATTTTCTTTTATGTGTTAAAAAGTTGCATCTTGCATGTAACATATTTTGTGTGAAGCCTCACAAACATATGAAATCCGTGTTGTGCTATATTTAGTATGTAACGGGTTCACAATATTTCACTTTACAATTTGTTTTAACTTACATTAGGAGACCTAATAAACAACAAAATATCCTATCAAAAAATAAATAAATAAATAAACAACAAAATACAGCAAAGCATTTGATAACATGCAAACCTAATTTAAGAAAATGTATTATTGTTTTCGAAGTAGTCAAGTTACTCAAGTACTTGTAAAGATTGAATTGCAAGTTAAAATTTATTAAAAATAGGCATTTCTTATAAATTGGGTTTAGTAAAAAGTAGTACCAGTAGCAGTTAAGTAAGAAAATGATTGCGACTTGCAAGTAACAAAATTTCTTAATTGTCGTAAAAATATTGGGTCTAGTAAAAATTAGCGGTAGTAGGCCAAGTAGGTAAATGATAGTATTGCAAAGTGACAATTTTTTTTTTCTTTTGTTGGATGAAAATTACGGTAACTCTATTTCAAGAAGAAGAGAAATGCAAAGCATCTTGAATCAAAACTGATTCAATAATGGTTGGATTTTTCCCTATCTAAATTACAAAAGATGCAATTCCTTTAACGTACTTTGCTAAAAAATGGACTGGTTTATTTCCTTGCTACTTGACGTGTCGTAGATGAGTCATTCTGAAATCCTGAAGTCGATGTTGAGTATCAACAATGAGATTGGCTGTAATAACCGGTGGGGTGGTGGAGCCATTAAGTGCCTCAGTGACCACGCTAGAGTCTATTTCAAAAGCCACATCCCTCATGCCAATGTCCCAAGTAAAAGATACCGCTTCGTCCATGGCCATAGCTTGCTTCCAAGGAACCTAGAGGTAGCTGGAGATGCTTACTCAGAGCAGCAATCACAGCCCCCTCATGGTTTCGTAGCATAATGACAAAGTATTGAGATAAAAAATAAAAATAATAATAAAAGCATAATGATAACTAATGATAGTATTGCAAGTGACAAATTTTCTGTCTTAATTCAGCATTTCGTAGCATAATGACAAAGTATTGGGAGAAAAAAAAAAAAATGGCATAATGACAACAAGAAGAGCGCACAAAAGACAAAAGTTTTTTGGTTGTAGTGTTGTATAAAACTCATCGATCATCATAGCTATGTCCATTACTAGGATTTTTTTTTTTTTTTTGCATTATTAGGATTTTTGATAGCTCAACAGGTAGAGTGCTAATATATTAACGCTTAGATGAAAGATGTCAATTTAGATCACCCTTATCTACTCATTTTTCTTTCAGCAAAAAAGAAAAAAAAATTCCAAAAATTATTGACTATTTTCTTTTATGCATTTAATGGTTGCATTTTGCATGTAACGTCTTTTATGTGAAGCCTCACATGTAAAATGTGTGTTATATTATGTATGTAACGGTTTGACAATATAACACTTTAAGATTTGTTTCAACTGACATCCAGAGGCTTAATTAACAACAAAATACAATAAAACATTTAATAACTTGTTAACCTGATTTAAGAAAAAGTATTATCTTCATAATAGTTAAGTTACTCAAGTATAAATTGCAAGTTAAAATTTATTAAAATTGGGTATTTCGTAAGAATATTGGGTTTGATAAAAATTAGTGGGAGTAAGTAAATGATTGTATTGCAAGTATTGGGTATTTGCCGTAGTATAAATGCATAATGACAAGGTATTGGGAAAAAGAAAAGGATATTGACAACGTGTGATTGTATTGCAAGTGACAAATTTTATTTCTTAATTGGGTATTTCGTAGCATAATGACAAAGTGTCAGGAGGGAAAAAAAAGCATAATGACAACATATGGGTTTAAACTTTGTGCAATTCTCATTTTAAATAGCCTGAGCCAACTTTGTTAGCCGCAAATTTCAGGTCATTAATTCTTTCTTCTGTTCATATTAAATTCAAACTAAAAACTTTAAGAGCTCAATAACAAAATTGGGTAGATTGGATAATGAAAATTTATATTTACAAAACTTTCGTTTGTTCTATCCTTTAAGATCACTTGAAAACAAATAATATTGGCTAACACATACATATAATTAATAGTACCATTTATTATCTAGTCTTCTGCCACATGTGAATTCCACATACCTACAAAATTTGTATATTGTGAGAGGGTCACTTCACAAAATGCAAATGAAAAATGGCTTAACATAATACAAAATAAGATTATCTCTATTTTAAAATTTTTATATTTAACTATAAAATACATCTAATACATCCATTTTTTTAAGAAGCTTCTATTAAATCCATTTGAAATTGGTTTTGAGGAGTCCACTTTTTATGGTATAAAGGGTGATGAATACCCTCCCTACATTTGAAGGAAAATAAAAAACTATGTGTGACCTAAAGAAAAATCACAAGCCTTCGTATTTATAGCCAAGTTTACGATCAGTATATACACTGGAATAGAGCTTTGTACAGTTTCAATGAAATTTTGAAAGAGAAGTACCATTTTGGATTAAAAAAAAAAAATGATATTGCATACTATTGTCTTTTGTCAATCTGTTTTTTTTTTTTTTTTTTTTGTTGGATCTCTCAAAATATGGTATAATTTATAAATATATAATATAGTACCATTTTGGATTAAAAAAAAAATGATATTGCATACTGTCATTTGTCAATCTGTTTTTTTTTTTTTTTTTTTTTTGGATCTCTCAAAATATGGTATAATTTATAAATATATAATATATAATACTAATAATAACTTTCCAAATATATCTTTACTTTTTTTCTAGAAGTGAAATATTTTCTTATTCTAAAAATCTCAATATCACAGGACAATCTATTAAAATAATATTCTCAAAATAACTCCACTTTTTCTTTTTCCTTTTTCATTTTATTAAAAAAAAAAAAAGTGGCACTAACGTAAATTGTGCAGAAAATCAAGACCCTTTTTTTCTCAATGTCAAAAGAATACTCAAAACTCACAAAAAACCTAAAATTAAAATAAATAAATAAATAAAACCTCAAGGACAATCTATTAAAGTAAAATTCTCATAATAATTACTTTACGAAAATATTCTCAAAATAACTCAACTTTTTCTTTTTCCTTTTTCATTTTATTTAAAAAAAGAAAGTGGCACTAACGTAAATTGTGTAGAAAATCAAGACCCTTTTTTTCTCATGGTCAAACACCTAATAAAAAAAAAAAAAAAAAAAAAAACTCATGCACGGCGACCATTTTTTTCTCTTTCATTTTCCCGAGTCTTCTGGCACCACATGCTCTCAGCTTCACAAACAAACTCCCTCCTGAAAAAGCAAAACTCTTCATCATTTAAAACTCTCCATATTTAAATTCAATTCACACTCAACCAAACCAACCAAAAGTAACACGCGTCAAACACACTTTTCCTTAAAAACCTTAAATAATTTCCTCCACTTTTTCATCTGCTTCCTGCACCAAACCCTAACACCTTCCTCACTTAACACTCTCCAAAATTATTATTATTTTTTTTTAATTTTTTAATTTTTTTATTCCCTAAAATATTCAATTGATTCACATGGATTTCTCACTCAGAAAATCCTTCAAATCCCACAACTCTTACAAACACCTCAGAAAGGTCTCCGCAGATAAATCCAACCACAGCCACGAACACCTCCCTATGCTTTTCCACCACCACCACCACGACGACTCAATGCGAGCCGTTGATTTGTCTGACCACCACCGCGAAGAAGTCATTGTCAAGATCGACGACGGAGATTCCTCGGCGATGAAAGGCTCTGAAACCACTGGCGGCAAGATTTGGAGAGAGAATAGTTACGACTTTTGGAAAGACGAAGACAAGTCGGGTTTTGATTTCGTGCGACGCGGCGGCGGCGGCGGAGAGAATAGTAATGCTGTGGCGGCAGCGGCAGCGGCGGCGGAGGAGGAGAAAGATCCGCCGTCGAAATTGATCAGGCAGTTCCTGCACAAGCAAAAGGCTTCGGGCGATATGTCGTTGGACATGGATTTGGAAATGGAAGAGCTCCGCGACGAAAACGACAGGAAATTGCCTCCCGTTTCCGAGTCCTCACTCAAAGCGACAGCCTCGAGAGAGCTCCGGGTGTCGTTTCAAGAAACCGAATCTTCAACCCCCACCCCCACCACCGCCAACAACAAAAACAACAACGACTCAGTACGACGCCGTTTTAGCAACGACGACAATAACAACAACAACGTCAACAACAATGACGTGGTGACGTGTACGGCAAACGCGTCGGTTCAGAGGAAATCGAGCTTGTTGAGAGCGAAAACTCGGTCGAGGTTGATGGACCCGCCGCCCGCTGAAATGGAAAAGCGGTCGGGTTGGATTCCCAAGTCGGGTCAGATTCCCAAGTCGGGTCAGATTCGATCCGGGATGTTGCCGAAAATTGAGGACGAAGACGACGACCCGTTTTTGGAAGATGATGTGCCGAACGAGTTCAAAGGTGGGAATGTGAATGCATGGACTATTTTGCAATGGCTGGGCTTGGTTGTGCTTATAGGAGCTTTGGTTTGCACGCTCAGTATACGTTACTTGCGGGACAAGAATCTGTGGAAACTGAAGCTGTGGAAATGGGAAGTTATGGTTTTGGTTTTGATTTGTGGGAGATTGGTTTCTGGGTGGGGAATTAGGATTATAGTGTTTTTTATTGAAAGGAATTTCCTTTTGCGTAAAAGGGTGCTTTACTTTGTATATGGGGTGAGAAAGCCTGTGCAGAATTGTCTTTGGTTGGGACTTGTTTTGATGGCTTGGCATTTTTTGTTTGATAAGAAGGTTGAGAGGGAGACGAAGAGTGATAAGCTTAAGTATGTTACTAAGGTTTTGGTTTGTATGTTGGTGGGTACTCTGGTTTGGTTGGTTAAGACACTTATGGTTAAGGTTTTAGCTTCATCTTTTCATGTGAGTACTTATTTCGATAGGATTCAGGAGTCTTTGTTTAATCAGTATGTGATCGAGACGTTGTCCGGGCCGCCCTTGATTGAGATACAGAACGCGAAGGATGATGAGTTTAGGCTTGTTGATGAGGTTAGGAAGTTGCAAAATGCGGGTGCTACTATGCCCCCGGATTTGAAGGCGACTGCTTTTCCTTCGATGATGAGCGGAAGGGTTATTGGGAGTGGTGGGCTGCAGAAAAGTCCGAAAGTGAAGAGTGGGAAGTTGTCGAGGACACAGTCGAAGAAGGGGGATGAGGGGATAACTATTGATCATTTACATAAGTTGAATCCTAAGAATGTGTCGGCGTGGAATATGAAGAGGTTGATGAGGATTGTGAGGCATGGGACAATTACCACATTGGATGAGCAGATAATGGATACTACCCCTTCTGGGGGCGATGATTCTTCTACGCAGATTAGGAGTGAAGTTGAGGCGAAAGCCGCAGCAAAGAAAATATTTCAGAATGTTGCTAGACGCGGGTCCAAGTAAGTCCTTACTCCTTTGACATTGATTCAATTGTTGTCTATCAATTTACATCATGTGAGGTGATGATTGCCTCTCCATTTTGAAACTTCTTTTATTGCAATGTTGCCTTATTTTCTTTCATTGCGTGCACTTGAACTTATGTGATGAATTTTGTTATGAATTGTAGCTTCTAGATATGGAAAACTACGAGTCATTCTGTTTCTTGTTCAATTTACTTTGTTATATTTGTAAAATAGATTTCTCATTCATATATGATGTCACTCTTCCTAATCAATTTCAATGAACTGTTTCTCTGTCAGGTTCATCTACATGGAGGACTTGATGCGCTTCTTGCGAGAAGATGAGGCTATGAAAACCTTGAGTCTCTTTGAAGGAGCCTCTGAGACCAGGAGAATCAGTAAATCATCCTTGAAGAACTGGGTGGTAAGGATTGGGCAAGAAATGGTTTAATTTTTATTGCTTTTTTTCCTTTTTCTTGGTCAATGCTAGAAGTGAAGCTCTTAGTCGAAAAGTTGGAATAATCATGATTTACACTACATAAGTTTCACCATGACAAAAGTTTGTTTATGCATTCCTCTGCATGCATTTTTGTTACTCTTTACCTTTCAAGCAAGGTTCAAGCATCAGGGAACTCAGAAGCCTGGCAGTGAAATCTGCGGCCACATATATTGAGCATTGATCATATAGTTGATCACAGCAGTTTTAGATAGGGATATACAAATTTTTAGAAGCCTGGTCTATAAAAAAACTGATTAGAGCATCAATGCTCTAGACACTTATGATGATTTCCTCTCATTTGAACGTGCCATCAAGGATAGCTGCTTAGAAAGATTTGATGAAAATGGCGTTTTTAAGGTTTTAAATCTTTGCTATGTTCTTTTGGTCATAAGAAAATTAAAGTCTTCAAACAATGTCTATTTTCATATTATGTGGATGCCCTCTTAAAAATTATCTTGATTTTGACAAAGTTGTGTTTGTGTTTTACTCGGTGCTTATAATGGTAATGTATTTGATTGTTCTAGGTCAATGCGTTCAGAGAGCGAAGAGCACTCGCTTTGACGTTGAATGATACCAAAACAGCCGTGAACAAGCTTCATCGAGTGTTGAACATTCTAGTTGGCCTTGGCATATTTGTGGTTTGGCTTCTGATATTGGGAATTGCGACAACCAAATTTCTGCTCTACATAAGCTCTCAGCTCGTCCTCGTTGCATTTATTTTTGGAAACACCTGCAAGACAGTATTTGAAGCAATCGTCTTCTTATTTGTAATGCATCCATATGATGTTGGAGATAGGTGTGAAATTGAAGGGGTTCAGGTAATTTTCCATCTTTTACAGTGTTAATATCTTGCAAGTTTTTGCCCTTTTATGTGTGGGGACTAATATGTTCTAAAATAAATTTCAGATGGTTGTAGAAGAAATGAACATCTTGACTACCGTATTTCTGAGATATGACAATGCAAAGCTCATTTTCCCAAACAGTGTTCTTGCTACTAAGCCCATCAATAACTTCTATCGTAGTCCTGACATGGGAGATGCCATTGAATTCTTTATCCATATAGCAACACCTGCAGATAAGATTGCAGCTATGAGGCAAAGAATAATTAGGTATGTACAAAATGCTTTATGGCTAGGTCACTATGATTCATGCCTAGGCCACTTTACGATGACTGTACACCTGCTAGGTAAGTATCTGAGTTGATGATTCTTTTCTTCATTTATTGTTGCCACTGCAGTTATATTGAGAGCAAGAAGGAGCACTGGTATACTGCACCTATGATTATATTGAAGGATTTTGAAGAGTTAAACAGACTGAGGTTGGCCTTGTGGCTGACACACAAAATGAACTACCAGGACATGGGTGAGAAGTTTGCAAGGAGATCTCTTTTGATGGAGGAGATGGTTAAGATTTTCCATGAGCTTGATATTCAATACCGCCTGCTTCCAGTTGACATTAATGTCCGCGCCATGCCTCCTGTGATCTCTACCCGTGTTCCAACCACTTGGGTGGAAAATACGAGTTTGAGTGAGGAAACAGGCAAGTTTGCCAACTAATTGTATCTCCATGGTATGCATATGACAGTTGGCACTTGACTTGCAGGGCACCATTTTCATAGAGTAGCATTCTGTATAAAATGACAATAATTTTGTGTATTATTCTGTTTAGTTGGCTTATCTTGTCTGAATTTATTCTTCAGGCTTCTATATATTATGAACCTAGTACCTATCAAACTAGAGTAATTTCTTTCTATCTTTTCCGCATTATTCTATTTCTCTTTTGAAACATATGTCAATGGTTTTTAGGGAATTTGAGTCTCTCTCTGAACATAAGTTCAAATTTGATCTTGGAACTGTTAAATTCGATCGATCATTATTGGGTGTGGACTTGGAGAGGGCGGAAGATGTTCATATGACCCTCTTATGTAGCATGCAATTTAGAGGCCTTGGTAGATTAGGGGTTTTTTTTTTTTTTTTTTTTTTTTTTTTGGGGGAGTGGGGATGGGGGGAGCGGGTTTGAAGTGGGGGAGGTAAAACCGTAAAAGTATGGTAAAGCAATGATTACTTTTTATTACCAAATAAAAATAAACTAATTGGTGTTTCTCAAAATTCTTATTTGACGGCCAAGATATTTTACTAATTTAACTGAGTGGAACCAACTTTTTTTTTTTTGCTCATATTTATGTATAATTTTTAGAGCTTCAGATAACATTATTATTATTATTATTATTATTATCCATTTTCTCTTATTTTTGTTATATATATATATATATATATAGTGGGTTGTGTGGGCATTATATGGTCAGTTGTCTTCTAATTATCGGCTTTCTGTTAAATCTAGGCCCAAGAGTAAGCCTGTCAAGCACGGACCCGTATACGGGCCGTATGTGCAGAACAATGTTAAAGTAATATTTAGTCGGCTTTCTAGCATGTAACCCCAACCTCAATTGCTTAAATGGACTGCAAGTGCAAAATTAGTTTGGTGTTTTTTTCAATTATTCCAGAATTTGTTACTTAATAATAAATATAGATAAACTTCTCTTAAAGCCAAGTTTTTCTTTTATATGTACAGAAGGGTGAGTGTTTTAGATTCTAGAGTATCTCTCTTAAGAGTGAGTGCTTTTGATATTTTAGATCAATAATTCATAAAAATTGAGAGATTGAAAAAATAGTTTAATCACATGCAAAGATTAGCAATTAATGCATTAGTGAGAAATAGTGAATTAGTTTCAAATCAAGGGAATGAAAAAAAAAAAAAAACCTAAAATAACATTAATAGAAGTAATAAAAAATAATTTCTTTTCCACTAATGAAAAAATAAATAGTGCAATATATATAATTGTGACTAAATTTATCAGTTTATTAATGATACATGTTTGCAAGTTGTAGTTCTTTGTTTTTAGAACTCTTTAATAACTAAGTCTCAATGTTGCATGTGAAATCACCCAATTGAATGGATGAACCTCTAACATAATTTTCTTTTTAAAAAAGTTATGATACAGTAGAAGGGTTAATATTCTATGATGATATCTAAATTGTATTGCCATGTTTAGTATGTTTGGCTTTAGTTAGAGTTTGAATCAATTTACATAATTCACTATTGCCATGGTTGGATATATGTAATGAATTCATAAATGACAACTGTATTTATAATTGTCTGGAAGGTCATTCAATAACCATTACATTCTTCTAATGTTGTGTTTTCTTCTGCATTGGATTGTGTTTTGCTTGTTATTTTTGAAACCTCTTATATGTTTGAATATTGGATAACAGATTCTAATAAGATTAGTAAGAAAGAATACAAGTTGTTCATGATACATTATTCTCATGTTCGTAGGTATTGTAACCCTGTAACTCACTCGTTGGATGGAAGATGTACCATCAAATATTATTTATGTACTTTAGGCACTTTAACGGCCTTTCATAAATGACAAGTTCTGTCTTTCTTCTAAAAAAAACACAAGGTTCTAATAAAAATTATAAAGATTAGCACCACTTTAAGTTGGTCCCTAAGACAGTAAGTCAGTAATAAAAGATATTTTACACCAACAGGGCATCTTTAATTCCTAGATGGCGAGGCACAAGATATTTTTCCGTGGACACAACTGCAATATTCAACTCCCTGAAACCTGCGGGGTCCTTGTCCTTCTCTAAATTAGGAGAAAGCTCAAGTATCACTGAACATAAATAAAAATCGAATTCCCGTAGCTTGAAATACTCACTTCTCCTCCTATCCTCATTTTTAGGAGAAATGTAACACCGTAAGAGAATGCCTAAGATCGATCCATGACATTGTATACGTAGAAAGAAATAGTATAACTATTATTATAAAATCCATTGTATGGGTCACGGTGGAGTATAGCAACAAGAATCTGTTTTTTATGAGCAAGAGAAGCAGAGGGTTTGGTAACAAGGGTTCCCAAGTTCCAACATCCGGGTCAAAAACCTCCATAAATGGACGATGTTCTTCGTCCAAATCGTACCGCTTCCAGACATGGTAATCAGTGGCTGTGTCAAGCATCCAAATCTCGTTGGAGAAATCGGAATTAACGGAAAAAACACAGAGAGAAGAGGAGCCGAGTGCGGAGAACGAGCTTGCTTTGGGAGTGTTAATGTATATTATGTTATGGGCTTTAGGCCCAGTTAGGTTACTTGTATAGTACACTTTACTTGTACCGCACACATATGCCTCCTATATAAAGGCACTGATGTATATTCTTTTACTTATGAAATACAATATAATTATTCTGTATTTCTAACATAGTATTAGAGCCACTGCTTTGACCTTTTCTTAGCAGTCTTGTTTTCATTAGTGTGACTTCCTTTCTTTTACTAACGCTTCCGCCATCACAACTGTCGCCACAACCTCTCGCTGTTAAACCTCCGACGTCATCCAGCCGTCGTCCTTGGGTTCCAGACCTGCAGCCGCCGTCGTTAAGGAGTTTCACACTGCACAGACCACTGCTCTTTGCATCACCGCTGCGAATATTGCTCCGATTTCATTTTTGAAGGTACCACTGAGATTGTCCTACGCCGATCTACAAATTCGTGGAAGCCTCGCCGCCATCGGAGACCACACGCGCCCCCACGCGCCGCTCAAAGCTTCTGCAACGCTGATCACGCGCCTCAAGCGCCACCATGCGCCGCAATTTCCTTGCACGCGCCGTTCACGCGCCGTCCACGTGCCTCCACGCGCCTCCACGCGCCTCCACGCGCCGTCCATGCACCTCTACTCACTGCCACGCGCTCTCACGCGCCGGAACCTGGTCTGCTGACGTCATCACCTCTGCCACGTCAACCCTAGCTGCGTCAGCATCCTCTGATCTGCTGACGTCATCGCCACGTGAACCTCCGACGTCATCCGTTGACCGTTGACCGTTGACTTTTACCGTTGATTTTTCCAGGGTTGACTTTTTCTGTCCAGGTTCTCCTTACCCAGTTTTTCGCGTAGATTTCATTTTTGCAGTTTGTTTTTGCATATTGTGTCTCTAAATGGATAAAACTGATGTTTTTCTTCCTCACCCCATCAATACTGTATTGGAGGGGAATAAAAATTACTTATCTTGGTCTCAAGCTATGCGCAGTTTTCTTAAGGGTCGCATGCTCTAGCATTATTGTACTGGTGCAATGACTATTCCTGTCAAGGGAGCAAGTGAAGAAGATGCTGCCTTTCTTAGTCGCATGATTGAATGGGATAGTCATAACCACATGATCCTCACATGGATTCGGAACACTTCTATTCCCTCTATTTCCAATCTGTTGGGCAGCTTTGATGATGCAAAATCTGCATGGGATATGTTGGCGAAAAGATACTCCACTACTCATGGATCCATGAAATATCAGTTAGTGGTTGAATTGCATCAACTCAGGCAAGAACCAGGGCAATCCATCAATGACTATTATGATCAGCTTCACTTCATTTTGGACCAAATTGACCTTTCTGATCCAACTTGGGCATGCTCAAAGGATGCTCAGCAATATGCTTCCATTAGAGATGAATTTCGCCTCTATGAATTCTTGATGTCACTTCACAAGGACTTTGAGCCCATTCGTTGTCAGCTGCTAAATCGCAGTCCGGCTCCCTCTCTTGATACTGCTGTGAATGAGTTGGTTAGAGAAGAAGCTCGTCTTGCAACCCTTCAAGCCCATAATAAGCTCAATGTTTTGGCTATTACTCCATCTACTCCACTCATAGAGCAACCTCAGCAATCAGGTGATTCTTCTGGCTCTAGCAATCGTCGCAAGCAGACCAACAAAAAGTTCTGCAACTATTGCAAGCGTCCTGGCCACACCATTGAGACTTGTTACCGTCGTAACAAATCTACTGCTGCTGTTGCTAATACTGAGCCTACTCCGCCAACGGCTTCCACCTCAGCTAAGTCCCAGTCTTCTGGATCTACTATCAACCTCTCCCCCACTGAACTACAGGAGATCATAGCTCAGGCTGTTCGTATGGCTGGTAATGCATCTCTTTCCACTGCCTTATCTGTTCTACATGGTAAGTCTCAAACTTGGTTTTTTGATTCTGCCTGCTGCAATCACATGACACCTCACTCATCCCTGTTCTCCAAACTTGACCCTGCACCACATCCTCTAAATATTCATATAGCTGATGGTTCCACCATGCATGGGAATAGTCTAGGTTTTGTTTCGACCTCTAATCTTTCTGTTCCTAGAGTCTTCCATGTACCTGACCTATCCTATAATTTGTGCTCTGTGGGACAATTAGCTGAACTAGGTTATCGCCTTATTTTTGACTATTTTGGGTGTATTGTGCAGGATCCAAGGACGGGGCAGGAGCTTGGGACCGGTCCTAGAGTTGGGCGTATGTTTCCCGTGAACAATCTTCATCTTCCACCTGTTGCTCCTGTTTCTGTTGTTGCTGCAGTTTCTTCCTTACCTTCTCTTGCACTTTGGCATTCTCGTCTTAGTCATGCACCATCTTCTCGGGTACAACAGTTAGCGTCTAGGGGTCTGTTGGGTTCTGTGTCTAAAGACAATTTTGATTGTACTTCATGTCAGTTAGGAAAACAGCCAGCTTAACAGTGAATCTATTTCTAATAGTATTTTTGAGTTAATTCATTATGATGTTTGGGGACCTTCTCTTGTTGCTAGTATTGGTGGATCTCGATATTTTGTTATTTTTATTGATGATTATTCTCATTATAGTTGGATTTTTCCTATGAAATCTCGTTCCGAAATTTTACCAATATATAGCAATTTTGCAAAAATGGTTGAAACACAATTCTCCAAACGTATCAAAACCTTTCGATTTGATAATGCTCTTGAATATACTCAATATGCGTTTCAAGTTCTGTTACATTCTTATGGCACTGTACATCATCTAACTTGTCCAGGTACCTCTCAGCAAAATGGTCGAGCCGAAAGAAAACTTCGTCATATTCTTGACACTGTTCGTGCTCTTCTTCTTTCTGCTAAAGTTCCTGCCCCATTTTGGGGTGAAGCTGCTCTTCATGCTATTCATGCAATTAACCGCATTCCAAGTGCTGTCATCCATAATCAGACTTCGTATGAGCGTCTCTTTGGGTCACCCCCTGACTATTATCACCTTCGCTCATTTGGATCTGCTTGTTTCATTCTTCTTCAGCCTCATGAGCACAACAAACTTGAGCCTCGATCTAGACTTTGTTGTTTCCTTGGTTATGGCGAAACTCAAAAGGGGTATAGGTGTTATGATCCTGTCTCTCATCGTCTTCGTGTTTCTCGTAATGTTGTCTTTTAGGAACACCGATTGTTTGCTGAACTCTCTCACTTTCGTTCTTCCTTGACTAACTCCTCTGTTTTAGAAATCTTTCTAGATGAGTCTTTTGTTCCTTCTACAAATACTTTTGATCCTCCTTTGGACTTCTCTCCAGATATTTTTGATGCTTCTCCTAGACAGGTTGCAGATGAACAGATTGATGACGAGCTACCCCACCTTGAGCCTGGGTCCCCTGCTCCTGCTCTGCTTGAAGATCCTCCACAAGACATTCCACCTCGCCACTCAACCCGGGTAAGATCCATTCTTCCACACTTACTTGACTATCATTGTTACACTGCCCTTGCTACACTTCACGAGCCTCAAACCTATCGTGAGGCCTCTACTGAACCTTTATGGCAGATTGCAATGAAAGAGGAACTTGATGCATTAACCAAAAACCATACTTGGGATCTGGTTACTCTCCCTCCTGGACAGTCTGTGATTGGTTGTAAGTGGATCTATAAGATCAAGACTCGCTCTGATGGATCCGTTGAGCGCTACAAGGCTCGTCTTGTTGTCAAAGGTTTTACACAGGAGTATGGGATTGATTATGAAGAGACTTTTGCTCCAGTTGCTCGTATCTCATCTGTTCGTGCTCTCTTAGCTGTTGCTGCTGCTCGTAAATGGGATCTTTTTCAGATGGATGTTAAAAATGTCTTCCTTAATGGGGATCTGAGTGAAGAAGTATATATGCAACCTCCTTTTCTCTCTGTTGAATCAAACAAGGTTTGTCATCTTCGACGTGCACTTTATGGTCTTAAACAAGCCCCACGAGCTTGGTTTGCCAAGTTCAGCTCCACTATTTTTCGCTTGGGTTACACTGCCAATCCGTATGATTCTGTTTTCTTTCTTCGTCGTACTGATAAAGACACTATTTTGCTTCTTCTATATGTGGATGATATGATCATAACTGGTGATGACCTCAGTGGCATTCAAGAACTCAAGAATTTTCTCAGTCAGTAGTTTGAGATGAAAGATTTTGGACATCTCAGCTATTTCTTGGGTCTTGAAATTACTCATTCCACAGATGGTCTTTATATTACTCAAGCCAAGTATGCTTCTGACCTGTTGTCTCAAGCTGGACTCACTGACAGCAAGACTGTTGACACTCCAGTTGAACTTAATGCGCATCTGACACCCTCGGGGGGGAAACCATTGTCTAATCCTTCTCTTTACAGACGATTGGTTGGTAGCTTAGTTTATCTCATAGTTACTTGTCCAGACATCTCCTATACTGTTCATCAGGTGAGCCAGTATTTGTCTGTTCCACGATCAACTCACTATGCTGTTGTTCTACGTATTCTTCGATACCTGAAGGGTACCATTTTTCATGGCCTTTTCTACTCAGCTCAGTCTCCTCTTGTACTCTGTGCATTCTCTGATGCTGATTGGGCAGGAGATCCTACTGATCGCAGGTCCACTACAGGTTATTGCTTCCTCCTTGGTTCTTCTTTGATTTCTTGGAGAAGTAAGAAACAAACTTTTGTGGCCCGCTCCAGTACTGAAGCAGAATATCGTGCCCTTGCTGATACCACATCTGAGCTCCTTTGGCTACAATGGCTTCTTAAGGATTTGGGTGTGTCCACCTCCTCTACTACTCCCCTTTATTGTGACAACCAGAGTGCCATTCATATTACTCACAATGATGTCTTTCATGAACGGACTAAACACATCGAGATTGATTGTCATTTTATCCGTTATCATCTTGTCCATGGTGCTCTTAAGCTTTTCTCCGTCTCCTCCAAAGATCAACTTGCAGATATCTTCACCAAGTCACTTCCTAAGAGATGCACTTGTGATTTAGTTGACAACCTCAAGTTGGTCTCACATCCACCTTGAGTTTGAGGGGGGCTGTTAATGTATATTATGTTATGGGCTTTAGGCCCAGTTAGGTTACTTGTATAGTACACTTTACTTGTATAGTACACTTTACTTGTACCGCACACATATGCCTCCTATATAAAGGCACTGATGTATATTCTTTTACTTATGAAATACAATACAATTATTCTGTATTTCTAACAGGGAGACAGCAATGTCGAAAAGGGAGTGAGAACTGCGTTCCTTTCTGAAGGTGGCGGTTTTTTTTTTTTTCTCTTCTTCTGTGGAATCAATGTCTGGGATTTCTGGGGGCTTGATGGAATACAAATCCATGACTTGTTAGCTAAGACCATCATGGTGGATTGGTCTTTGAAAGAAATCATACCCGACGAAGAAGATTTTCTTCTCTGTCGGACTAGTTCTATTCATGGCAGAAGCAAAGGCTAAGACGAGACAATTCGAGAGAGAGTGAGAGCCCCGCTATATATATATATATATATACAGTGTGAAGCTCAGCATTATTCGCAAAAGGGGTGGTAGAAATGGCTTGAATGATAAAATTAGAGAGTTGCAAAGAGAGGTTAGCCACCCCAAACTCTTTCACATTCTAAACAGTAAGAGTATCTTCTTGAAAAGACAAGGGACCTTCAATCAGCCTCTTGATAGGTCCCAAGGGAAGCCAAAAATCACTCCAAAAGTTCACAGACTGACCATTATAAATGGTCCATTTAAGGCCTTGCAAAAAAAATAGGGCCTCCTTTCCTACACGCTGCCCAAATAATCAAATAATTCTTTTTCCTACCAACAAAAAAGCTAGACAAGTATTTCTTGATGAGGGTTTTAGGCCACAGGGTCTCGGGATTATTAGCTATTCTTCAACAAAGCTTGGCAAGTAAAGCTTCATTTCTAGCTCTCATTTGGAAAATGCCAAGACCTCCATTCTGTTTGGGAAGGGCAACAACATTCCAGTTGACAAGATGTAACTTCCGCTTCTCTTGGGTCGACCCCCAAAGAAATTTATTAGACTAAGGTGGGGTTTGAAAACACGTTGCGTTTTCCTGCATTTAGTTTCTTGTGTTTTTCCCCTTCTTCTTTTTTTGGCACGCATTTTCCCCAACAACGGCTACTGTTCATGAACAGTAGTCGCAACTTTTGACTAAGTCTTCCGTGAATAGTGCATCTATCATTGTTCATGGACCCACAAATTTCACTTTTTAATAACTTTTTCATTAAAAATGGGTCTCACGACACTATTCACACATTTAAAAATTATTTTGTTACCATGTTTTCAGTTTTTAGTTTCAGCAAAATAAGTTCTATCCAAACAGATCCTAAGTTTCATTTCAAATTTTCATAATTTTTTAATTTATTCAATTGAAGTTTGTTTGTTAACTTCCATTCAAAAAACAACTTAAAATTTTAGGAAGATATTTTTTAATTTTTAATTATATTTTTGGTGAAACATAGAGAGTGCATTTTGCATTTTAAACTATTATTATTATAGAGATAATTTTATTATTATTATTATTATTATTATTATTATTATTATTATTATTATTATATGTTGGCCTCTTTTAATTCAAGACTAAATTTGATTTAAACATTTAAAAAAAATATATTAATTGTATTTATAAAATTGTATCTTGCATCTTGCCTACAATTATTTAGTATGCATTTGAGGACCATGTCAGTAATATATACACATTGTGGGGATCGGAAACCCAACAAAAGAAGCACAATTCGATAAAATGGTATGATTCCTCAATAACTAACTTGCACAATTTATTTATCACAAGAACAAAGTGAAAATTCCACAACGGGAAACTCAAACAACTGATTAAGAAAATAGGATTACAGATGAAAAGTCTGGTGACATACATATTGTTTTCCCAAGGTATGGGGAGGTAGCTAGAAAAGAAGAGAAAAGAACAACATGGCTCTCTCCCTCTCTAACTCTTCTCTAGGTTTTTCTCTTAATATTCCTCAACCTCCCCTCTGTTGCAGCCTCCTCCCCCTTTTATAAGCATTTTTCATTCCCTTATCTCTCCAGCTGGTCTGCTCCTAACTGAATCTTTTGGGGATACTTGTCTGTTGTCACATCCTCCCTTGGTTTTCCCTCCTTTTCATCATGAAATATGACTTTCGGGGGTTGTCTGCACCGTTCAAGTTGTCCTATATGTATTTAATTTGGAAAAGATTAGGTAGAGAACCTCTCATTAATGCGGAGGTGATGACATCTGTGATTCTTATCCTTTTAGGAAATTTCCCAAGGTGCTCTTGGTAAGAGTGTCACATAGGCTAGAAAATAAAAAAGGGTGGAATCGATCTCCTGTGATCCTTCTTTTGTCCACCGAGGGATCACCCGTGCTTATGATCTCGAAAAAGCATTTCAGAATTGGTAGCATGCTCAAAACTCTGCGGGAATCGTCTTGGGAGGTTTCCCTTTACTACTTCTAGAGATGGGCTTGGCCCATTTTCTAAAGTATGATTTTTTGAGCATTTGGGCCTCGGCCCTGAACCAAGTTCTCCCCCCCCCCCCCTCGCACACTTCTGTTATACTTTTTTGAAAATGAATAAGTGCCGTTTGTACTTAATAAGTAAATTGATATTTTTGAAAAATCTTGGTAGTAATTAATAGGTGAAACTAAATTATTGATCCCTAAAATTTACCTTGTGATCGTAATTGACCCCTGAAATTTTGAGTAAGCATTATTGGTTGCTAAAGTTTGAAAAATGAGCTCTATCGATTCCTTTGTTAACTTATGTTAGTTTTCTTACTTATGTGTCTAACAGAGTACTAATTTGTCAATTTTTTTAAAGTGACGTGGCAACTTTTTTGTCATAAAAAAATTTACACATTAGGACCAAATCATAATCTGTATTGTCAAACACTTTTAACCTATCATATTAAAGTTATTCCAATCCCCAAGCAATCCAAATCCCTTCAAAGGCTCATGGTCCGAAAGACTCCAAGAGGATTCCATGTTCAACTAAGATTGCGATGTTATTTGCAATAGTGTGGTATTTGGTTTTGGTATGGATGTTGATAAAAGATTGTGGTTGAAGGGACTTGGGTTGTTTGGGGATTGGAAGAAGTTTAATCTATTAAAAGTGTTTGACAACTCACATCGTGATATGTAAAATAATTTTTGTAAATTTTTCTTTGAAAGTATAGGTCACTATTTTGTTAATTATCTAAGCATTACCACTAACGGAAGTTAACAAAATGATTAATACCATTTTTTTTAATAGGGACCATTTTTTTTTTTAAAACTCAAGGTATATGAATAAAAGTTCAAATTTGTTCATTTAATATTTTTTTTTTCGAACACAAGCGAGCTTGAGTTCTTTACCAAACAATATTTTATGTCTAAACTTAACTTATTTTCTTGTTCACTAGCTACTTAACTTTTTTTTTTTGTCAACAGAGGAAATAATTATATTAACTAGTCACAAAAGGTGAAGTGTTGGCTATCAGCCTTAAGGAGTACAACCCATTTGCATCAGAATTTACAATAACATTTAGTTCAGAGTTAAGGGGAACATCAAGTACAACAAAATCAGAAGTTAAGGAACAGGCTCACTAGCTACTTAACTAACTTATTATTTTTCATATATATCTTCAAACTAGGACTAAAATATTTTATCTCTTCACAAATATTAAATTTTCATTTATTAGTAAAGTAGTATAGAACTTATAGGCACATTTCGAAATTAGGAGGGAAGAGAGAGAGAGAGAGAGAGAGAGAGGCAGAGACAGACATAGAGAGTGAGGAAAGTGGAATTCATTGAGGGCATGAAATGAAGTGAAGCGAAGTGAAGTGAAGAAATGGCGAACCTATCAAGCCTTGTACACGAGCTCCGCGAACGCATAGCCGCCACCTCATCCACTCCTCCAACAACCACCACCACCACCGCCGCCGCCACTTCAGCACCAAACGACGACGCTTTAGAACTCCGCTTCCGCTCCGTCCTTCCCAATCTCCTCCACACCTACGTCGTCCCATCTCCCTCCGGTACACTCTCCCACACTCAAACCAAACCTCTCTAATTAATTAATTAATTAATATTTTTTCAAAAAATTGTATATAATCGATTTTATTTAATTTCATCGCAGCCAATGAGAGAGAAGTAATCGCAGTATTGAAGCTAATCTCTCACACTGCGAAAAACTTTCCCGGAGTTTTTTACCACGGCAAGGCTTCGGCGATTTTGCCTGTGATCGGTCGAATTCTTCCTTTCTTCGCCGAGCCTTCGTTTCGGTTTGTATTTTGTTCAATTTGTGAAGTTTTGGTTTTTGGTTTGTTTTGTTTGTTTTCTGATTGAGAATTTATTTATTGCTTTCAGTTCTAGACATGGAGTTATATTTGAAACGATTGGATCGCTTCTGTCGTTGCTTCGCAGCGGCTCGCGTGAGGCGTACAGGCAGTTTTTTGTTGATGCAATGGTGGTTGTTGAAGGTATATAAATGGTGGAATTGAGTGTATTTAACTATGTGATTTGATTTTAATTGGTTTGTGGTATCGATTTTCTATAGTTAATTGATTGATTTGACTATGTTCTCATTTCTTTCTCTTGCTTCGGTTTTGCCTCTCTACATTGTTTTGTTTTCTTCTTTCTATTTTCACATGGTACTTGACAATAATAATATTTATGGAAAAAAGGCATATGCATGGAAGAAAGCTAATTTTCCTTTCTCTTTTGACAGATGTTTTGTATGTGGCTTCACTATATGTTGACAATTCAAATAACATGGAATCTGCTAGTTTGAATTTAAAGTGTTTTTGTGAGTCATTTGCTGGAATTTTTAGCGATCCTGATCATCTTGGCGATCTTCCGGCAAGTAATAAACCAGCTGATGGCGTTGGTATCATGATTAACCTTACGGGAAAAAGGAGGTGGCGACCTTTTGCAACTTGGATCATTAAGCTTATTAATAAATGCTTAACTGATGGAACTTTGTATGTTGAAGGACTAATCGATGTGTCGTTTGTCTCGGCTGCATGTTCACTTTTATGTTATGGGGATGCTGATTTGCATATGGTGGGTAGCAACAGCTACAAATTCTTGTTTTTAGCTTAATATTGAATTCATTAGATTGCTAATGCAGTTGTTGGTCTAATATTGTCTCTTTTTTAATTTAATAAATGTGATTCATGGTATCCTTACAATACAATTTCCTGACAATTAAAATTCTGTGGAAGGCATGCTTTGACTTTGCACGCATCGTTGGATCAGTGATAAATTACGATATCATTCCCCATCATAACTTAATCCAGTCAATAACCACCATATTAAGCGAGGACAAAGAGGGGCTTCCCGTATTCAGGTATGCACTAACATGTTTGCAAGTTGTAGTTCTCTATTTTTAGAGCTCTTAACGACTAAGCTTTAATGTTGCAAATGAATTCACCAAATTGAATGGATGAACCTCTTAACATATTACATAATTATTTTTTTATTTTTTTAAAGTTATGATACTGTATGTATGAGTTAATATTCTATGATGAATATCTATATTGTATTGCCGTGTTTAGTATGTTTGGCTTTTGTCAGAGGTTGAAATCAATTCAAATAATTTTACTATTGCCATGGTTGGATTTCTAATGAATTCATAAATGAGAACAAGTATTTATAATTGTCTGGAAGGTCCTTCAATTACCATAATATTCTTCTAATGCTGTATTTTCTGCTGCATTGGATTGTTTTGCTTGTAATTCTAGAAACATCTAATATATCTGTCAGATATTGTGGTGGTCCTGGTGGGTGGGGTCAATTGGCGGTAGGTTTTATTGGCTTGGGGTGAGTCCTAGGGGCTCTTCTTTAGAAAGGTTTCCTACATTATCATATATATATATATATAGTGGTAGAAGTCTGTTGTTTTTGACTATTATCTCTTATTTTTGGTCTTTGGGAATGTAACTTACGGGGTCATCTTTGGGGGAGCACGAATGATGTTATTCAAACTGTATCATTTGCTTATTTTTGCTTAGTACACTAACACTAAGATTACATTTCAGAAATACAGTTTATGATTCGTCCATGGGGGGTTGTCTTAATGCATTATACTCTAGTTGTGCCGATGATGTTGTGAAGCTAACAGCTGCAGAGTTAGTTGGTGTTTTTCCTCAGTCAATCTGGAGAACCAAAAGTCAGGAGCTTAAGGTTAATTATAACCAATTTCCTTTTTCTGAAAACTTAACTATTCTTGTTAGGAATTTTCTTCTTTTATTTTTGTTTTTAGTTTTTATTTTTAATTTAAATTTTTTTTTATAGCTTATTTATTTATTTTATAGCTGATAGATGTGAGAGATTAAATTTTTTCAGGGGCCTTAATAATGATTTCTAATTTTATGATTTTATCTTTTTCCAGGTTGCCTTGTGCAATGCATACACACGTATTGCTAAAATCTGCCCCCCTCATGTCTGGAAGCCAGAATCTCTTATTCGCACTCTTTGTTTCCCAGAACCTTGCTTTCCACTGATAGATTGCTTTAGAGTGGCTTTGTCTATTCTTGGTCCTGATCGTGTTGGGGGGGAACCAATAAATTACAGCGGTCTAGAATCATTAACATCAAGTGATAAATCAATTGAAAACTTGAGGGTTGGAGAAAAGAGGCCTATTCAAGATGTGGTTACGTGCAAGGTCAAACGACAAAAGTTGGATGAAGATGTTGTGGCTTCAGATGCTAATGTTCTGGTGGAGAGCAAGCATACTTTCTTAGTAAATTGTGAAACAGAAGAGAAATATGCAATTGATATGCACAAATCACTTTTTTCATTTGTTAAGTATCTAAACTCTCCTGCTGTTGAACCTGATTCTTTAAGTCCAGATGTCGCTTTGACAGCTCTTAGCATGCTTTGTATTGCCTTCTGTAGATTCCCAGAGACCAATCTGTCAGTCCGCATCTTTCAACAGATGTATGCATGGATCCCCTTGATATGTGAGATGGTGGGTAGGCTCAAATGTGCAAATCTCTCAAAAAGTTACTAAAATTTCCCTCTATTATTAATGGAGTTTACATCATGCAGGCAAAGCAAGAAAATTCAATCACACTTGATGTTTTCATTTATTTGGAAGGAATTCACAGCATTTTGCTCTTGCAGAGTAAGGCAATGGAAATAATCTTCATCAAGGCTTCGGTAACCTTGTTCTTGTTGTAATGGATATATTATCTTGGTTCTGGTTCTTAAAGAATTCCAGATTATTAATTTCTTGTGACAATTTCTAAATATTTTTTAGGTGAAAGGAAGTGCACATATTTATATTGTACTAGGTGATGCTTTCTGGTAGCCTATATATTGCACATGCTTAAAACTTTAATCATAACAATGTTGAAAACTTGAAATAATGAAACTTTTGATTCATTGAAAAATGCCGGTCTACTTCTTAAAAAAAATTTTCTTGAAAACAAGAGGATAAGCAAGATAAATATAAAATTTGATAGAGATAATTTACCTATGAGAATTTCAGATCTCCTTATATTGCTCTATCTCTATAATTTTGTTACATAAACATAATCTACTATGTTTGCTGCTATTCTATTGTCTGTGACTGATTTCCATTCTCTTTGATTAGGTACACCTTTTATGGAGAACAAGCTGTTCAAAAATACAGATGATGATGCAGACCTTCTGCATGTGGTACTAAAGCTTCCTTGGACCCATTCTCTTGTGGTTGCTGAACCTCATCATCCCTGGAAAACAAAATGTATCTCTGTTCAAGTTGCATCCAAGCTTGGCCCTAGCTTAAAGACTGAAACTGATCTTGAAATCTTGGATTTTAGTCTTCATGATGAAGTTGAAGAAGTTAGAGTTGAGGCTGTGCTTTCCATGCCTGTGATTGTCCTGTGGTCTGGTCTTGGTTTACTAACACATATATTCAGAAGGCTGGAGTAAGTGAACCGTTGAAGTTACTTATTTACTTGTTTTTTTTTTTTACTTATATATATATATATATATATAAAGCAAAGGTTTATGCCATTTGAGTTGTTCTGATTTTTCTTTCCTTGGGAATTCCTGTTCACAACTTATTTAGGTCTGGCTATGTTCACTTGTCACTTGTGAAGTGCCAATATCGGTAGTGCATTAGTTTTATTTAAAGCAAGAGATTTCATATTTACTCTATTCATGTTGTATGACCGTTTCTTTCCATTGGAATTCTAGTTCACAAATTGTTTTGGCTTGGCTAGGTTCACTTGTGAAGTGCCAATGTAATTTTTAGGGATTGGTTGTGCATTAGTTTTATAACAAGTCAAGTGCATAGACTGTAGCATGTGATATTGTATGATGCTTGCATGCATAAATAGAGGAATTAGATTGCAGTTTTGGTTTCATGCAAAGCGCATTTGTTTTTCATGGTGTAATTTTTTCTGTGCAGTGAATGAGCTCTTGCTTAAATGGTGCTTCCTCCTTCCATAATAATGGGATGGACGGTGAGGTTGTGGGTTCTAAACCCTCTGGGTGTGTACGTAAATTACCAATATAAAAAAAATCCTCTTTAGTATCAGTATTAGCCTTCTGAAAAATCCTTTATAGAAGTTTTTCATGGTTTTTGCCAATTTGAGTTGTAGGCAATGACCACCTCCCTTAAATTTTTGTTGGATGGTTTGCATAATCATATCGCTTGATAAATTCCAAATGTATTTCTCCACCTTGAATTGGTTGTGCATAGAGTTTAGATAGAATAAAGCATCTCAAATATTCAATACACATATACGTATACATGTATACCTACCCAAAAACACATACACCAACATATCCATATATATTATATTCTTTTTTCTACGGTTCAGAGTTGTGACTGATTGTCAGCTGTCATTTTGTGTTATTTTCTGTTCAATAGCTGCACTCTCATATTCTAGAATCCTGTAGGTGTTCATGTGAGCAGCAAAGCAGGACGCACTTAAGTTATTGTTACATGATTTATTTGTTTTGTGCTTCTAGTGCTTAAAATTATCAAATGAAAGGACTTCTAAGTTCTAACTTTATTGTTTGTTTTTTTGTTTGTTTACCTCTCTTTCAATTTGCAGGTTATTGGGGAAAGAGAAGAATGAGAAGGTTAAGAATATTATTCCCCTTACTCTTGGTTTTTTGTCATGCCTCTATGGATCTTGTAATGCTGTAGATGGTCTTTCCAAAAGCACATGCAAATTATTTCTGAATATAAACAACGACAAACAGAGTCAGACAGTTGATTATTTACTGCAAGGATTCTGGTGTTCAAAGTGTGACAGAAGCATTGCACACAATCCTGAACTATATTCAAAAATTATACATCAACCTGATATGCAAAGGACAGAAATTAGTTTGGACTGTGATTTTCTACACCTACAGTCTCTCTTTTTTAAGCTTCTTTATGATGAGTCATCAGAAGAGGTTCAAGTTGCCTGTGTTGGCGTAATTCGACGGATACTTATACATGGGAATACAGATGTTCTGCTTAAAACAAGATCTGAATGGACTAAATGTATTGAATTTTTGCTTCTTAACAGAAAAAAGGCCATAAGAGAAGCATTTTGTAGTCAGATAAATTCCTTCCTTGAGGATCCTATTTTGTCTTGTCTATTTTGTGATGAGGAGACACCAACTAAAATCAAAGAACAGAAGTTTCTGGACATTATTAAACATGCCTTATCAGCTGCTGAAGATCCCCAGATCTTTGATACTCTTTTGGAATCTACTGCTGAAATTATGATTGCAGTTGATATTCACAGTCAACTTTTCTTGTTTTCTCTTTTCTTGTTGGTCGACCAGCTTGATAATCCACACGTGACAGTGAGAATGAATGCGTCAAGGTTAATACACAAATCATGCTACTTTCATCTTAAAGGAGGATTTGAACTAGTCTTATCAAAAGTTGTTCATATTCGTAATGAACTGTTTGATTATTTATCTCTGAGGCTTGCCAGCCGTCCAAAAATGGTCAAAGAATTTGCTGAAGCTGTTTTTGGTGTTGAGACTGAAGAACTTGTGAGGAAAATGATTCCTATTGTTCTTCCAAAGCTTGTGGTGTCTCAGCAGGATAATGATCAAGCAATTGAAACCTTGGATGAATTGGCCAAGTATTTAAGTACTGATATGGTGCCTTTGATAGTTAATTGGCTACCAAAAGTGCTGGCTTTTGCTCTCCATCAAGCTGATGGCCAGGAGTTGCTTTTGGCTTTGCAATTTTACCTTGTTCATACTGGTTCTGACAAGCAAGAAATTTTTGCAGCTGCATTGCCTGCACTCTTGGATGAACTTGTTTGCTTTCTGGATGGGGGTGATTCAGATGAGATAAGGAAAAGGTATAAAACTCTACAGAAGATCACAAGAACTTAGTGAGTAGTTATGGAATTTGCTAGTTGATCTGGTTATTCGTTGTCATTTTTATTTTTATTTTGGTAGGGGGGGGGGGGGGTGGTTTAAATATTTTATACATATTGATTATAAGTTGAAAATTTGCTGACCTGGGTTGCATTCAGCTACATATTGCCCATTTTTTTTATTACTCATTTGTGTAGATTCAAGGGACCAAATTATTAATTTATTAGCTGAATTTTTTATAGGTCCAATCTTATCAGTTGCCACTATTATTAGTCAATCTGCCAAGCATTCTAATTTTTATCTGATACAGGATAGCAAGAGTACCTCAGATGATTAAAGAGGTTGCTAGAGTTCTAACTGGTGGTGAAGATCTACCAGGATTTTTGAGAAATCATTTTGTTGGCCTCCTTAACAGTATTGATAGAAAAATGCTCCATGCTGAAGACACTTTGCTGCAGCAACAAGCTTTAAAGCGTATTGAGATGCTGATTAAAATGATGGGTTCTCACCTTAGTACTTATGTGCCAAAACTAATGGTTCTTCTTATGCATGCTATTGATAAAGAACCACTGCAAAGTGAGGGTCTCTCCATCTTGCATTTCTTCATTGAGCAGCTAGCGAAAGTATCACCATCTAGCACGAAACATGTAATTTCTCAAGTTTTTGCTGCTCTTATTCCTTTCTTAGAGAGAGAGAAAGAACATCCTTCAAATAATTTGGATAAAGTGGTGAAAATTTTGAAAGAACTTGTTTTAAAAAACAAGGTTGTCCTAAAGGAGCATATTCGTGAGTTCCCTCCATTGCCCAGTATTCCAGCTCTGACAGAAGTTAATAAAGCTATACAAGAAGCACGTGGATCAATGACTTTAAAGGATCAATTAAGAGACGTTGTTGATGGTTTGAATCATGAGAACTTGAATGTGCGCTATATGGTAGTCTGCGAGTTGAGCAAGTTGCTAAACCTAAGAAGGGAGGAGGTTACAGCTCTAATCACAGCTGAAGCTCGTTCAGACATGGATGTTTTGAGCTCTTTGATCACATCCTTACTAAGAGGATGTGCAGAAGAATCAAGGACTGCAGTAGGACAGCGGCTGAAGCTGGTCTGTGCTGATTGCCTTGGAGCACTAGGTGCAGTTGACCCTGCCAAAGTGAAGGGTTTTACATGCCAGCGTTTTAAGATTGAATGCTCTGATGATGATCTTATCTTTGAGTTGATCCACAAGCATCTAGCCAGGGCTTTTAGAGCTGCACCAGACACCATTATTCAAGACTCAGCTGCATTGGCTATACAGGAGCTTCTAAAAATTGCAGGTTGTGAGGCATCACTGGATGCCAGTGCTGCTGCTTCTATGTCACAGAAATTGAAGGATAAGAAATCTTTGGATAATAGAAGGGGTCAAAAACTATGGGACCGGTTCTCTAATTATGTTAAAGAGATAATTGCCCCTTGCTTGACATCTAGATTTCAGCTTCCAAACGTGGCTGATTCTGCTTGCACTGGCCCAATTTACCGCCCAAATATGTCATTCAGGAGGTGGATATTCAATTGGATAAGAAAATTGACTGTGCATGCAACTGGATCTCGTGCTAGCATTTTTAATGCTTGTCGAGGTATAGTGCGGCATGATATGCAAACAGCCATATATCTGCTGCCATATTTAGTCCTTGAGGCTGTTTGTCATGGTACTGAGGAGGCGCGGCATAGCATAACAGAAGAAATTCTTTCCGTTCTTGATGCTGCAGCATCAGAGAACAGTGGGGCTACAGTTCATGGAGTCAGTGGTGGGCAAAGTGAAGTTTGCATTCAGGCTGTGTTCACTCTTCTTGATAATCTTGGGCAATGGGTTGATGATGTTGAACAGGAACTAGCTCTTTCCCAGTCATTTCAATCATCAGCTTCTAAGCAACAATCATCCAAGTCAAAGGATCAAAGTCCAACTTCTTTGATAGATCAGGAGCAACTCCTTGTACAATGTAAATATGTTTCAGAGCTTTTGACTGCAATCCCAAAGGTGACGCTTGCCCGGGCCTCCTTTAGGTGTCAGGCATATGCTAGGTCTTTGATGTACTTTGAGTCTCATGTGCGGGTAAAGTCAGGTTCTTTCAATCCTGCAGCTGAAAGGAGTGGTGTTTTTGAGGATGAAGATGTTTCATATCTAATGGAAATATACAGCTGGCTGGATGAGCCTGATGGTCTTTCTGGATTGGCATGTTTGCGTAAATCATTAAGGTTACAAGACCAGCTATTAATAAACAAAAGAGCAGGAAATTGGGCAGAAGTTTTAACTTCTTGTGAACAAGCCCTGCAAATGGAGCCTACTTCAGTTCAGAGGCATTCAGATGTCCTTAACTGTTTGCTAAACATGTGCCACCTTCAGGCCATGGTGACTCATGTGGATGGTTTAATTTGTAGGATACCCCAATATAAGAAAACATGGTGCATGCAAGGTGTGCAAGCAGCATGGAGGCTTGGTAGGTGGGACCTGATGGATGAGTACCTTAGTGGAGCTGATGAAGAAGGTTTAGTTTGTAGCAGCTCCGAGTGTAATGCTTCCTTTGACATGGATGTTGCAAAGATTCTCCAGGCAATGATGAAGAAGGATCAGTTCTCGGTTGCTGAGAAAATTGCACTGTCCAAGCAAGCTCTGATTGCTCCTCTGGCTGCTGCAGGTATGGATTCCTATACACGTGCTTACCCATTTGTTGTGAAACTTCACTTACTACGGGAGCTAGAAGACTTCCAGAGTCTTCTTGTTGATGACTCTTTCTTGGAGAAAACCTTTGATTTGGGTGATCTGGGATTCTCAAAAGTGATGGAGAACTGGGAGAATCGACTTAGATTTGCACAGCCATTACTTTGGGCAAGGGAGCCACTTTTAGCTTTCCGAAGATTGGTTTTTGGTGCCAGTGGTCTTGGTGCTCAAGTTGGGAACTGCTGGCTTCAATATGCAAAACTCTGTCGCTTGGCTGGTCACTATGAAACAGCAAACCGAGCAATTCTTGAAGCTCAGGCTTCAGGTGCACCTAATGTTCAAATGGAAAAGGCTAAGCTTTTGTGGAGTACTAGGCGATCTGATGGTGCCATTGCAGAGTTGCAACAATCTCTCCTCAACATGCCTGTTGAGGTTGTAGGCTCCGCTGCAATATCATCAATTACTAGCCTTTCCCTGGTTCCATTGAACCCACCACCTTTAGTTTGTGATACTCAGGCTTTAAACGAGAATCGAGATATAGCGAAGACCCTTCTCCTCTATTCTAGATGGATCCATTACACAGGGCAGAAGCAAAAAGAGGATGTGATAAGTCTTTATTCCAGGGTGAAGGAACTGCAGCCTAAGTGGGAGAAAGGATACTTCTATATGGCTAAATATTGTGATGAACTGCTTGCTGATGCCAGGAAACGTCAGGAAGAATCTGATTTAGGTCCCAGGATGGTCCCATCAGCTTCTTCTGTTGGTTCTTCAAATGTAAATACTGAGATGCGTTGGTGGTCTTATGTGCCTGATGTACTATTATTCTATGCAAAGGGGCTTCATAGGGGCCACAAGAATCTCTTTCAAGCACTTCCAAGACTTTTAACTCTCTGGTTTGAGTTTGGGAGCTTTTATCTAAGAAGAGGTTCATCATCCAATAAAGATTTGAAAGATTTGAAAAGTGTCCATGCAAAGGTAAGTGTAATACTTCAAAAATGAACTTTAATTCTTATGAGACATTGAGATTCTGTCTCCATTTTTAAGTTTTGTTCTCTCTTTGTTTTCTCTTATTTTGGCAGGTACTGAGTATTATGCGGGGCTGTCTGAATGATTTGCCAGCATATCAGTGGTTAACAGTACTGCCTCAGTTAGTTTCCAGAATTTGCCACCAAAATGAAGAAATTGTTCGATTGGTCAAGCTCATCATCACCTCAGTTCTTAGGCAATACCCACAACAAGCCCTATGGATTATGGCAGCAGTTTCAAAATCCACAGTTCCATCAAGGCGTGAGGCAGCTGCAGAAATCATACAAGCTGCACGGAAAGGGTTCAGCCAAGGAAATAGTGGTAACAATTTGTTTGTTCAGTTTGCAAGCCTGATTGATCATCTAATCAAGTTGTGCTTCCATGCTGGTCAGCCAAAAGCAAAGACAATTAATATCTCAACTGAATTTAGTGCCTTGAAGAGGATGATGCCGCTGGGAATTATCATGCCAACTCAGCAATCTCTTACTGTTAGCCTACCAACATATGAAGTAAATGGCATAGACTCACTTAATTCTAATATCTTTTCTGCCACAGATCTTCCTACAATATCAGGAATATCGGATGAGGCTGAGATTCTTTCATCTCTTCAGAGACCTAAGAAAGTAAGTTCTTCTGTGGTAGTGGTTTTGGCAAATGAATGTTTCTAATATTCAGTTCTTTATTTATTGATTTTATGGTGAGCTTGGTTCACATTCCCAGTATGCCTTCACTTAGATATCTGGAGGCCTATGCATAAATTGAAAGGATCGGTTATACCTAGAAATGTGTACATCATGATTTTTAAGTCATCAATCTGTTGCCGTTGCCTAATTTTCATTACAGGAGTAGAATCACCTTTTTTTTTCCAGTAGGTTATCTTAAATATTGATATAATAGGTACTCAAAATTTTGGGACTAAAGATTTGTTGTTGTTATTGTTGTTCAGATTGTTCTATTGGGAAGTGATGGCAGTCAACGTCCATTCCTCTGCAAACCCAAGGATGACCTCAGGAAAGATGCACGTATGATGGAGTTTACTGCAACTATTAATCGTTTGTTATCCAAATACCCTGAAAGCCGTCGAAGGAAGCTTTACATTCGTACCTTTGCAGTGATTCCTCTAACAGAGGATTGTGGTATGGTAGAATGGGTGCCTCATACTCGTGGACTACGGCATATACTTCAAGACATTTACATAACCTGTGGCAAATTTGATAAGCAGAAAACAAATCCTCAAATTAAACGGATTTATGATCAATGTCAAGGTAAAATGAAAGAAGATGAGATGCTAAAAAACAAAATTCTTCCAATGTTCCCACCAGCCTTTCATAAATGGTTCTTGAACACCTTTTCTGAGCCGGCTGCTTGGTTTAGGGCCCGGGTTGCCTATGCACATACCACTGCAGTTTGGTCCATGGTTGGGCATATTGTGGGGCTGGGTGACCGACATGGTGAAAACATTCTTTTTGATTCTACCACGGGTGACTGTGTTCATGTGGATTTCAGTTGCTTATTTGACAAAGGCTTGCAGTTGGAGAAGCCCGAGCTGGTGCCTTTCAGGCTAACCCAGGTAAGAAAGTGCAATGTGTTTTAGGGAATTGATTGATTAATATCTCATGTTTTGCAAACAAATAGCATTAATATGCTTATTTGAGGGTTTCTTTTTTTGTGTTTGGGGGGGGTGTTTGTTTCTCTTGTATGCATTACTACCTTATGTGGAATTATTAAATTGTTTGAAATAAAGATAGTGGCAAAATATTCGTATTGAACATACTTACTGATGCGTATTCTTATTTTTACCTGCTTGTGTTTTCTTGCACTTAAATATATCCAATATTAGCCCATTTTAATTAAATTTTCTTTGTCTACATTTACAAATGATTTAGTAAATTTATATTATTTCTGATGATGCATTATTTTCCAAACCTGGGTTTTCATACTGATGGACATCTTGTGGAACCTACAGAACATGATTGATGGGTTGGGCATCACTGGATATGAGGGAATTTTCTTGAGGGTCTGTGAAATCACCCTGTCAGTACTGAGAACACACAGGGAGACCTTGATGAGTGTTCTTGAAACTTTCATCCATGATCCACTCGTGGAATGGACGAAATCTCACAAGTCCAGTGGGGTAGAAGTTCAGAATCCACATGCACAGGTTTAGATCTTCATTGATTTGCTGTTTTATTGTAACAAGCTTTCTATCTATTCTTTCTTAAACTAAGCAATTACAATTACTTTTGGTTCATCATTGCATTACTGGATTAGTTGGCATATACTAAGGCTGAAAAAATCCCTTTTTTTCTCGACTTTATTAAAATTGAAATATGCTTTTCAGAGCAAATCAATTCAAAGCAAGCAAAGAATTAATTGCATCATACCTCAATTAGTATGGCCATAGTTAGAAGTATGTAGTTAAATGATTAAATTACCATATCCCAATAGCTTAAGTTTTTGGAACAATCGGTAATTTAATATGATATCAGAGCAAGAGGTCTTGAGTTTGATTCCTGATTTCTACACTCTACCTCTCATTTAAAATCTCACATGTTGGGTCTCACCTATTAAAAGGGAGTTTGAGCCCACACATGAGGGAAAGTGTTTGAAGTATATGGTTAAATGATTAAATTTATCATATCCAAATAGTTAAGTTTTTGGGACAATTGGTAATTTAACAATCATCATTAAAGTTGATGCATTTTTATACATATTATCAACCTAATGGAAAAAAGGCTTGTAGTCAATGAGTTGAAGCTTAAGGTAAGATGCCAAGAGGCTTGTAGCTTAGTGGCATTGCTTCCTCTTCTTTATGAGGAGAACTAGGGTACGAATCTCCCCTCCTCATTATTGAATTTATTGAATTTACCAATAAAAAAAAGAGTTGAAGCTTGAACTGGGGGTAATTTTTGTATTCTTTATAATTGGCATCTAATTCAGTGAGAGCTTTTTAAGTGACTTGAATCACTGAACTGGCTTGCCAATCAAAATGTTGAAGCCAACTGATATCCTGATTTTTGCATTAAGAGATCAGAATGTAAGATCTATGGTTGCAAACTAACCACTAAACATTTCCCTGTTTGGATCTTGCAGCGAGCCATCAGCAATATTGAGGCAAGGTTGCAAGGAGTGGTTGTTGGTGTCGGGGCTGCGCCATCTTTGCCTCTAGCTGTAGAAGGCCAGGCTCGTCGATTAATTGCAGAAGCAGTATCACACAAAAATCTTGGCAAGATGTATATATGGTGGATGCCATGGTTTTAAGAGTTGATTAAATAGAGTGGTTTTTCTGTATTGAGTCCAGGTCAGGCATGCCATGGCTTCAATGCCTGTCCAATTGCTTGCACCAGTTAACTGTCAGTTAACTGTTTTAGGAGTGCATCCGGGATTAGGATACAGAGAATATAGGACCCTCTGTAATGTGATATTTCCTTTTGTATATTCTTTTTGCTAGACATTGGTCTTTTTCTTTTTTTATGATGTAAAACGACATGTAATTAAATGTCATTTATTCCTTTATACATCAATGTAACATATCATCTCTGTTCTGGTAATACTGTCAATGGAAATGCTTTAAAAGGTTGATCCTATGGCTAACTAACAGTGAACAATATCATTGCTAGGATGCTTAGCACAAGATTCCAATCGCTGCAGTTTGATTTATGGTATCATAGAGTTCAAAATCATGAGAATATGCCACCAATGATTGTCAATGAGAAGATAAATTGTGAACTATATAGATGGTTGAGAGAGATGATCAAGTTTTATTTAGATAAGAAAGCTAAGTAGGTTGACACCACATGGCCATACGAAAAACTTCCCAGGCAAATGTGAGGAAGAAACCACTTTCCCCTGAAGTTACTCATTATGATGTAGTCAGTAGTGTCTGATTCAAATTTCCTAATAAAGGCTGTGTGGAATATGATCCTCTTTATTTTAAATGGATTTATTTCACGGTTAAGATTAAATATTGTACTAATCTATTTTGAAAGATGTAATTCAAACTTAATATATACACTGATCTCTTCAGAAAAATTGTCATTGGTCCAACCTCAAATGTAGCTTCAGGTTTCAGATAACCAGATAAATATAGTAAAGACCAGGCAAATATTTGAACTCATTAAGTTAGTGGAATACCTACTCAAGACTAGGCTAGCATTTCCTCTCAACATGAATTTTTCTGAGTTCCGAGGTAATCCATGAAAGAACACATTCTCCTTCCAATCAACATAACCAATCCCTCACAATTTTCCCCTTGGCAACAAAACAACCCACATTCTTCCTATCATTCCTCATTGGACTCTTCAACCGAACCAACATTTTCCTAACCAAACTTTTCACTGGTGATTCACCTCTAACATTGCTATGCTTTCCCAACCCACAAACAAGCGTAATCTCTCTTGGAATTACATACTTCCCATCCTTGAACCCATTCCGCAACTCCTCCATCCACTTCAACATCATCAAGTAACATGAACCCAAATGCATCCCATGCAAATCTAACTTGCCTTCCAAGGAATCCCATGTCATTACCTCTTCCAAAACCGAATTGGACTCGACTAATTCTTTCACTACCAATGCCTCATCACCACTCAAAACGCCACTCAACTCCCCAATCGAAAGAGGTAGAGTGTCCACACCGGTCTCCATCTCTTGTGCCATCATTGACATTATTGTTGGGCATGAATTCAAGACTGAATTGTAAGTCCTAATGGAGAAGGAAATCTGGGAAGCTCTCATTTTCCTAAGCCACAAAACCATCCTTGCCAACTCACAATGACATCCATAAGCCGAAAGTATCATATTACAACATATAGTATCCGCAACAAACCCTTCACTCTCCATTTGGTTCACAACCCTTTCCATATCTTCAAACAATCCCAACCGCCCATATCCATACAAAATACACCGAAATTCAAACCTCGACACTTTCACTCCTCTCACACGCATTTCATCAAACACCTTCTCTGCCTCACAAACCTGCCCCATTTCGCACAACCCACTAACCATAGCCTCAAAACCTCGTTGTTTCACGTATGCAGAGCTCGAATCATCAACAACCCGATTCAAACGAGTGAAAGATACATCAAACCCTCGCTTTGAACCTTGCTTGGAGTGAGACTCCACTAAGTTACAGTAAAAAAGAACCAGCTCTCGCTCTCGCAACTCTATCTTCGAAACCGCTTCGGAAATTAGCTTTTCTGACTCCTCATAACGTCCTTGCTTATCAAGCAAGGCCACCAGGTCTGCCACCAGCTTCGGATTCCAATCAAACCATGTTGCTTCAGTGATTCTCGTGTAGAACTGCAAAGCCAATGAGAGATTAGTTAAGTCAGAATTGCTCGTTTTAATTGCCTAGAAAATTCTGCTAAAGAAAAAAAAAAAATTACTAGCTACTTGAAATTTTTTTTTTTATATATTTAAATTGTTTATTTTTATTTGGTAAAGTTAGTGGTTAATTTACTCAGCACACGCGCGCACACACATTTTGTATTAAGTTAAGTTTGAGGTTAATTTTATTTACTCAGCACACACGCGCACAACAGATAAAGAGGTAGTAGTGATTAGTTAGGACTTACGGGGAGGGCGAGGGAGGAGAGGTGGGGGTGGGAGGTGTTGGGGGAGAGGAGATGGGAGAGGGTGTTGAGAGAAACAGATTTTGGTGAGGTTGCAACAAATTTTTGTATAAGTTTGTGTGTGGCTGAGGAAGAGGCCGAGGGGTCTCTCGCAGTGGTGGAGAGGGTGGAGAGGAAGCGGTGGGCTTGTTTGGTGAGTGCACATTTGGGGGACAATAATTTTGAGGTTAGTTTTTGTGGTGGTTGGTGGCGGTTACATGGTAATGGGAGAGGCAGTTTGAGATTGCCTCCTAATCCTATTACTATCATTTTGGCTCGGTACAGGTAGCTGAGAAGTGAGGTCTTAAATGTTTTGAAGTGGCATCTTATATAACTCTTGTATGCATGGCATGCAACGTTGCACTACCTACTACTAGTAGTTATCTATTTTTTTTTTTTTTTTTTTTTCATTTTAATAGAAAACAGTAGATTAACAACTGAAAACGTGGGTTGAACTGTTTTAGCCTTTGGTTATTTGTAAAATGGATGAACATTTTTTGTTTTTCAAAATTTCATCTTGAACATATTTTACAAGAGAAGGTGGCTCTTCAATCCAAAACCTCCATACTACTACTAAAAGGCTATCGTTTCAATAAAAAAGAAAAAAGAAAAAAAAAAGAGAGGATGATAACAGATTAACAGCTTATAGTCCCAAATGCTATTGGTAAGGCACGTAGCACAAGTTGGGGTAGATACATTTCAACTACGACACCCCTTAAATGATGTGTTATTTTGTACATTCTTAAATTTGAAATATTTAATCTATTTCAAATGGAAATAATCATTTTCCCCCACAAAAAAGCATTCCAAATTGATTCTTATACCCATAGAAACAAGGGCGGAGCCAAGGGGGCGAGAGGGGACAAGTCCCCCCCCCCGGGGCCGCATTCCTCAAAAAATGACTTTTAAACGATCAATAACCTTTAACTTTTTAAGGTCTTGCCCCTCTTGATAGATATGAGAAAGTAAAAAACAAAGAAGTATTCCCACAATAACCAATCTATACCACTTACATAAGAAAAAAGCCAAAAACCTATTCTACTTAATCAATAAGCCTAGCAACTAAGAAAAAGACACCAGCTCTCACTTCTTGAAAGCCACTGCCACATATGATTTCACCACACCACACCATTCCTGCTACTCTTTTATATTTTCTCCCCAGTTTTCCCCCCCTTTCAAATCAGCCACAACAACTCAATCAATGGGCCCCATATAATATTATACACAATATAATATAGGCGTAAATGCACTTTTAGTCCCTACATTTTGACTTTTTTCCATTTTGGTCCTTACATTTTAATTTTACCACTTTTAGTGCCTAAACCAATTAATGTGTGACATTTAAGTCCTTGCCGTTAGCCAACAAATAGAGAAAGCATACGTGGCTAACGGAGAAATAAAATAATGATATTTTTTTACATGTGGCATGACCCACTTTGACACGTGGCTTTCCCGCCCCAAACCCAGTCACGTGTATGTCATGTGAGGCACTCACCAACCATTCTAGCACGTAGGTAAAGAAAAATCCCTAAATCAGACTTGAATCCCTAAATCTGCCTCTGTCGAATAGCCTCTCTCTCAAACCACCATCATCATCAACCATCTCTATCAATCTCTGTCACTTGATACCCACACTTTTCAAATAGTGGAGAAAATAAAAGTTGGGAGACCTCTGTCTTTGTGAAAAGGTCATCTCTCTCTTCTCTTTGTCCTTATTTATAGCTTTACAATATGCTTGTTGGCTTTTTTTTAGTAGGGGCCACAATGTTTTTGTATATTTTGGCTTTTTGACTGTTTGTTAGTCCTTGTCTGCATGTGTTTGTTTGTGGTTTACATTGTGGTCCATGTATTCCTTGTGTGCTCCTGTTGAAGAGAGTTATTGTATGAGGGTTTTTTGTGTAATTCAAGTGTTGATAACTATGCATATGTTTCTTTTAGTATGACAAAACTATTGAAGTAAGTGTTGTATTGTTACTTAAATATTTGATTAAGTGTTGTGATCACCTAATACTTTATTAAGTGTTGTGTTGTTAGCATGCAGAATGGACATTTTATTAGGTATGAGTGTTGTTTTGTTAAATATAATATATATTTTGTTCTGTAACTAGCATTGTTTAATTGGTTTTGGGGTTATGTTGCATGCAAAATGGATGAACTATTTAGTATATTTGTGCATCATGGTGGCTATTTTACTGAGAATGGCCGAAAATATGTGGGAGGTGCAGTAGATGTAGTTGATAATTGTGACCTTGAAAGGTGGTCCAAGGTTGAGATAGAGAGTATATGTAGTGACTTTGGGTACACATTTGTTAGCAGGTTATGGTATAAAATGCCTGTAGTGGACCAAGAACTGGCAGACTTCCATTTGATTGTTGATGATAGTGATGTCATGTACCTGACAGAATTAGTGAGGGGTCATGAAGATATTCATGCGTATGTAGAGCACCCAATACATGACCCTATATTAGTTGTTAAAGGACAGGATGTTGGTGAAGGTGTGCAGCCATTGGCATTGGAGCAAGACTTTACAGGTTATTATGACAATGATGATAGTAGTTATAGTGATGGTAGTGAACATGATGACCATGATGGGGATGATTTTTATAGTTTTTAGGATAGTGATGGCATGTATGTTAATGATCAAACTTTGAACAATGAGGATGAACTTAAGTTTAATGCTGATGTTCCTACTGAGGTGGTTGCTTCTCAAGTGGGTTTAAGGAGAGTAGGTAAAAAACCTATCATTGAGCACCCACTTGAGGTCTTTCTTATAAGTGATAGCAGTGATAGTGTGGGAAGTGATGGTGGGGAAGTGGCCTAGAAGATGATATAGAGTTGAATCATGGTGTTAGAGACTTTGTTGAAGATAGTAGTTGGGATGGTAAGGATGGTGCTGATGTTAATGAACTAGGCCAAATGAGTGCTGGTGTAATGAACTCTGATTATGAGAGTGAGGGATTGCACAGTCTTGTGGAATCATCATCTGATGATGAGCTTGGGTATGATAGTAATGATAAGTACGAGGATGATAATAGGACATATGTGGGAGATGAAAGGGAACAGAAAAAAAAGCAAGTGAGGAAGTTCCCTGTGTTTAAGCCAGTGGCTAAGGCTGGGCATATTTATTTTGAAAAAGATTTGCTGTTTACTACACCTAAGCAATTCAAGGAAGTTATAACAGATTATGCAGTTCATGGTAGATGGGGGATCAGATTTGTTAAAAATGATCTGCAAATGGTAAGAGCAGTCTGCCAAGAAGGGTGCAAGTTTGTTGCCTATCTAACAAAGCTGCTAAGGGAGAGGAGCTACCAACTAAGGACATTGACATTGGAACACACTTGCTGTAGAAGTTATAAGAATCCTAGGTGTACTTCATCATACATTGGGAAGAAGTTGATGAAGAAGGTGAAAAGACAGCCTAATATTAAGTTGAGAGACATCCAAGAGGCTGCCCATGACAAGTATACCCTAAACATAAGTGCAGGAAAAGCAAGTAGGGTTAGGGATAAGGCTCAAGAATATGTTGATGGTGCTTATACACAACAGTACAACCAGCTATGGGAGTATTGTGAGGAATTAAGGAGGGCTAGTCCTAGTAATACCATACTTATGAAGGTACATACCTTCCATGATGGTGATTTAGCAGCTGAGATGGATTTGGTGTGTGGGGTGCCTTATTTTGAGAGGCTATACATATGTTTGAAGGGCTGCAAGAAGGGGTTTTTAGCTGGATGCAGGCCATTCATTGGTTTGGATGCCTGCCATTTGAAGAACAAGTCAGAGGGGCAATTGATTACTGCAGTATGCAGAGATCCTACTGAAGAGTATTTCCCACTTGCATATGTAGTGGTAGAGGCTGAAACCAAGGACTCTTGTACTTGGTTCATCAATCTGTTACTTGCAGACATAGGTCATAATAGGAGATGGGTGTTTATGTTAGACCAACAGAAAGTGTGTAGTTTATTCTCTATTTGGTTGTTTTTTTCTTCATTTACTCATTGTATCTATCTTTAAGACATATTTTCCTTTGATATTGCTTGTGACAGGGATTGGTACAAACTTTCATTGATAACTAGCCACGGTATGAACATAGGATTTGCTGCAGGCACCTCTACAACAACTTCAAGAAGAACCATCCTGGTGTTCTGATCAGAGAACTGTTTTGGAGGGTAGCCAAGGCAACTTATAAAGAAGAGTTTGATAGGGTGATGGATGAGTTGAAGGGTATTGATGTTGATGCACACAGTTGGTTGGATGCTCATTCAACAACAAAATGAGTCAAACACATGTTTAGTGAGGATGCCTTGACTGACACTATAGTAAACAATATGTGTGAGAGTTTCAACGGTAGGATTCATAAATTCAGGTCCAAGCCTATAATTAGCATGATATGAGTCTTTGTAATCACCTATAGTTAATTAGGTTCATTGTTTGGTACTGTTTTTAGCAGGTGTTGCAATTAATATCTAATGTTTCATTGTACTTGTATGTGCTTGCAGCTTGAGTGTATCAGGCTATGTCTCATGGTTAGGTTTCAAGAGAACAGAGAGAAGATTCTAAGAGTAGAGTCAAATATTTGTGCCAAGGTTTTGAAGAGGTTGCATAAGGAAAAACTGGCAGCCAGTAGGTGGTTAGCTTGTTAGGCAGGGCAACCCCAGTTTGAAGTAAAAAATGGTTTGCATAGTTTCATTGTTGACTTGACCACAACACACTGTAGTTGTAGGAAGTCAGATATAAGTGGCATGCCCTGTGCTCATGCAATCACCTGCATATTTTTCAACAGATAAGATGCTGAGCAATATGTTCACCCATGTTACCATGTCTCTACATATAAGGCCTGCTATGAACTAATCATATATATCACCAATCAATAGACAAAATATGTGGAGACCTAGTGGTGTGACCTCAGTTCAGCCTCCCATAAAAAAAAGACCACCTGACAGACCTAAGAAGAAGAAAACAAGGGAACCTAATGAGTAAACAAGTAGGAGATCTGACATCTCTAAGCAATGCAAGGCCTTTGGTAAGTTAAGGCATAGTAGAAAAAGTTGCAAGGGTGAGATTGGAGGGAACTCCTCACCGCCAGGCACCATAAATAAAACCAGTACATCTAATATATGGACGTGTGTGAAATAGTTGTTTTTCAATATTCAATATTAATGTGTGTGAATTTCTTGTTTGTAGGCCAGCATGCACAACTTTAGCTCTAGTCCAAGTGCATCATCTCAGTCCAGCATGCATAGCCCATCCACTTTAAGTGCACCACCATACCAGTCCAGCATGCCCAGCTTCAAGCCAAGTGCACCATCTCAATCTAGCATGCATAGCCTAGCCATTCTAAGTGCACTATACTAGTCCAGCAAGCCCAGCTTCAAGCCAAGTGCACCATTTCAAGCCAAGACAAGCTCAGCCACTCAATTTGTAGCATCTCAGACTAAGATGCACCAATCCAGTCCAAATGTAACACCTCATGCCTGGACAAGCTCATCCAATCCATTTCAGGCTAGCAGAAGCACATTCATCCACTCATATACACAGCAGCACAACTCTACTCCAGCTACACCACACCTGTCAGGCAGCACCACACAAAATCTAGGTGCACATCAGAACTCCAGCAGCAACAACCCAAATCCAAGGCAGAAAAAGACAAGGGTGGTCACATCAAAGACTCTAAAGGCTTTTAAGAATGCATTTAGATACATGGAAGCAATCAGACATAGTGGGAGTCAATCATCTGTGCATGGTCCAAGGAAATGAATAGAGCACAAGTTTATTTTTCCTTTGCTTGTCTTGTGTATTTATGGTGATAGGGTTAACTATAGAATAATGCCCTTTGTTTTGTAGAAAGTGATGGTAATGGTAATAGAGTTAACTATGGAACAATGCCCTTTGTTTTGTAGAAAGTGATGGTAGAAAGTGTTGTTTTGTTTAAACATGAACCCTTTGTCCTGCTTTGATACTCATAGCAATGAGTTATAGTTTTTTTTTTTTTTATTGAATAAGGTAGTACAATGAGTTATAGTTAATGATAAGTTCAAGATGTATTCCTATTGCCTTTGTGTTGTTTAGGTTAATATTGAATCTTGTGTCCTGTTTTGGTTTTCACAGCAATGACAAGCTGTTAATGAAGATGCTGTGTTAGAAATTTTATTGAGCTTTGTTATATATCTTGACACTAGTGATACTGACATGTTTGTTGTATATATGTGTTGATATCCTTGGACCATTGGTATATAGAGTCTCTATATTTCATGTTTCAAGCCTTGTTTCTTTCCCTTTGCCCATAAACATATACTGACAGGTTTGCTAGGATAGTATTTACTTCTCATTTCAGGAGTAGGATCAAGAAAATAGGTCAAATTGTTATTTAGGCACAGATTCACAGATTCATTAGTTAAGTTCACAATAATTACCATTGCATAACACATCACCAACACACTGCTAGTCTAGTCATCAAGGAACAGGGGCATTCATTTCATTCCAGGAATGGTACAAAAAAAAAAAAAAAAAAAAAAACCACTAGGTGTTTCCATGCTAGCTACCTAACCAAAAAATTTACACACTGCCAACCCTATGCATTAGCAATTACAGGATATTGAAACTTCTCATCTATGTAACATGCTAACCAAACATACACTTCCACCACCCACCTAACAAAACATAAACACTTCCACACTTCCCACTTGCTGCCTAACCACACTTCTACTACCTGTCTAACTACGCATACAATTACAGAGACAAATCCCACATATTGCTAATAAGAATGCCAAAGCCACAGTGTAAAACTTCTCTCTCTTGTAGCATCTTGCAACCTCAGCCTCTAGTCTGATAATCCGTTGCCTTTGCTCTGGGATGAGCACCTTACCACGTTCACATATCTCATCATCATGCCATTGGAAGAATTTACACTTTCGCCCAACTTGAAATGCAAACCAAGCACTTAATAATGAAACACAAGAAAATTGAAAAATAAACTTCCACCACCAAAGAAGAAAAAAAAACTAAACCCCAGTAAAACAAAATACTCAAATTGAACTACCCAGTAGTTTGGACAGCCATAAAACCTTCTGCCAGGGTTGTTTGCTGTCCACGAAACGACAAACACTAGTTTTCAGCGTAGTAGCACCTCAATGGAGCTCTCCTCCTCAAGCTTGAACTGGTTGAAGAGCTTGCTTCCATCTGATTAGGGACTTCGAAATGGTTGAAGATCTTGAGAGATGGTTGATGATGATGGTGGCTTCAAGTGGCAAAGATGGTTTAAGAGAGAGGCTGATGGTTTGAGAGAGATAGAGAGGTTGATCTAGGGATTCAAGTCTGATTTGTGCATTTTCAGTGCCAGATTGGTTGGTGAGTGCCTCACGTGACTGGGTTTGGGGTGGGAAAGCCACGTGTAAAAAAATATCATTATTTTATTTCTCTGTTAGCCACATATGCTTTCTCCGTTTGTTGGTTGATGGCAAGAACTTAAATTTCACGCGTTAATTAGTTTAAGGACTAAAAGTGATAAAATTAAAATGTAGGGACCAAAATGAAAAAAGTTAAAATGTAGGGACTAAAAGTGCATTTATGCCTATAATATAATAATAATAAGTAATGTTAGAGACACAACAAGATGTTATAACAATTATAGTTGTTTACAATTGTTTATTTATTTATTATTAATATTGATTGATTTTCTTTAGGCTATTTTTTTTTTTTATATATTGTCTTTTAATTTTGCCCCCCCTAAATTGAAATCCTGACTCCACCACTGCATAGAAATAATCGTCCACCAATGAGAATACAATAGCTAAAGGTGATTAGTAATATCAGTTAGCCATAAACTATGCATTTTATGGAGAGAAGGGTTAGAATGGTATGGTTGTAATGGCTATTGATACTATTCATTCCTTATATACATAGGTTTTTTAAAATCATGGCAATATGACCAAGCATTGTTTCACAATGTTGTTGAAGGCGATCACCTCACTCGATGATATGCCTAGCATGTCTCTGCGTCCAATCAATACCGACCTTCCCCCTCAAATCAATCCAATGAAGTACTGTATCAGTGCCGACATGACGGGGAATTTCTTAAATCATCCCAAATTGACAAATGACACGATTCGGTGTATATTTCTCTACTAGATGGAAACATACAAGCGGCACCGTTGCCGTCCATACAGCCTCCCTGCAACGCACCATGGCAGAAGGTCTTTTAATTCAGCTTCATACGGTTGCCACACCACCTACAACAACCAAAAAACAAGTAGGCAACACATTAGATAACAATGTTTATATTTCAAAGTTCACCAAACGTATATCTTGTTCCTAAACATGTAAAACAAGGCATTTTCATACCTGGCCTGGCAACATTGAAGCTATTTGCTCGCGATACCTATCCCTGAAGATGTGGGCGGGCCTGTTTTTCTTGTTTGGGACCCACAACCACCTACAATCAAGAACAAGGGATCAATATCTACAACTTTCCCACTTTGAATATGCATATGATTAAAACTATAATGTAATTAAGTTAATGTAATGAAGTTGTAGGAAACAATTTGCATATAGACAGGGTGAAGTTCCAAATCATGGTTATTACAGCTAACTATAACATGTTATTGGGGAGAGCTTGGTTAATGTACACAGTAATTTTAAATAAAGTATTATAACTTTAGCCCACCCACTCACTTTTCAACTAATCATTACAAACATGCATACTTTGTTATGCTACATTTAGAGTATGTTTTCTAATAAGATAGTTAATCTAATAAACTAAAACTTGGTTAACTACATAGCTTTTATATATTTATAAAGTAAAAAAAAAAAAAGTAGCATATATATTAACCTAATCATATAATTTTGGAAATTTGACAAAAAAATTAGAGTATATTAACCTAATCATATATATTGAACCTCTGTTTAGAATTAAACAATTTTAAACAATTGTTTAATATTGACTTAAATAATTCCTAGAAGCCTTTAAAATAAATAAATCAATTCAAGTTACATGACGTGTATGAGATAGAGACTTACTTTAGGGACAGTGGACCACGCACTGGAGGACCATAAGCACCCACTAGCGGGCCACGTTTAACTGTCGGGCACAAATATGGGAACCTAGCCCATGCCCAAAATTGGACCAATAGCAAGCACTCACCAATCTGACTGGCTGTCTTATCGCTTGCCCTGCATAACTCTCTGTTCAACCATGCAAGGCACTTCCCCAACTGTACCTTCGTGAGTTGTGAAGGTCCTCCAATTGCTGCACCCACATTAGATGCACCTTATCGCCAAATTTGTCCATAAAGATCGTGTCCACAAGTAGCGCTAGGATGTAGCATTATGCGTACTCATGCAACTTTTCCTCTTCAGCATTAGGCGACAATAGACCAGCAACTTGCTCCAAAAGCCGTTTGATGACAATCCTCTAGCCAATAAGTTGCTTTGTTTCATCATTTATAGGAACAAAGCCAAGGAAGTCTCGGTACACATCCTGCCATACTTTCTGCATGCTCCCTGTTATAGCCTTGCCATCAACAGGAAGCCCAAGAAGAACCTCTACATCCTACAATGTGATGGTGACCTCACCATGTGGCATGTGGAAGGTGTGAGTCTCAGGTTGCCATCGCTCCACTAAGGCTGTTATCAGGCCATGGTCAACCTCTCTACCCAAGGTCCTAAGGAGTCCCTCCTAGACATGGTAATATGGGTCAGAATTTTCTGACTTGACCGACCCGAACCCGATTTTTTTGACCCAAAGCAAAAACGGGTTGACCGTGACCCGTGACCCGACCCATTAAAAAAAATTCGCAAATTTTTTTTTAATTACGTCCTGATACTTTGTGCATAAATATCAAAACTAATAAAGTAGTAATAAAGCACAAGTGCACAACCATCAATGCTTGACAGTAGACAACTAAGACTAAGACAAGACAAGTCAGTGAAGTCACTACAAACACAACACAAGTGACAAGGGTAAGTCAACTAGTCAAGGGCCAACCGGCCAAGGGCTCAGAAGGCTGTCTCACAACCATTAAAAATAAAAAAATCTCATTCAATTTCAATGCTTTATGCTTGCTGCTAGCTGTAGTCCACTCTGATTCACTCCATTGTCCAAAGCCACAAAATGCACATTACAAATAAATTAATCAATTATACAAACAAACGGTATAAACTTGAAACAGTGAAACCTAAAGCTGAAAGTTGAGTTCCTCTCCTCACTTCCTCTACTTCTCATCTCTTGCGCCTCCAGAGTCCTCAGTTCGGCTTGGCAGCCTCTGCCCTTCTTCAGTGAATCAGTCTTCACACATTCGGCCTCTGCCCTTCTACACTGGCAACGCTACTTTGCTTTCTCACTTCTCTCAATTCTCTGTCTCTCGCCACCCACAAGCCGCACGGCCCACACAGCTGCTAACCCATTTAAGAGGAGCACAACCACAAATCATCAACTATGGTGAAGGTAAGTTAAATCATTTTCATCATTCTCTTAAATCCCTAAATGTTTTTAGTTTTTGGATTGATTTTTTAATATTATGAATTTATGATTTAGCAATAATAATATAATATACTGCTCTACCTCTGCTAACATTATATTTAATTGTTTGTGTGTTTGATTGTTGAATGTCTGTGTCATTTGGAATCTTGGATGAATGTGTCATCAAATATAGTATACTGCTCTACCTCTGCCTCTACTCTGCCTCTGTGTCATTTGGATGAATGTCTTATGGAGTTATGTTTACCATTTACAGTTTCTTTAGATGTCTTAAATAGACTATAATTTTAATTTTAATTATATATTTTGCTTTGATAATTAGAGTACAGTGGCTTCTTCGGCTATAAATTTGGAAAGTGATGATGATGCTGTAATTATGGATACTTCTACTAATCCTTCACCATCTTTAAGAGTTAATTCAAAATTAAAGTTTAAGAAACCAAAAAGAGTTTCAGGAAAAAAAAAACAAAGGAAAAACAGAAACTACACACTTCTACAGTTTGGAATGAATTTGTGAAATTGCCTATTGATGAAGAAGGGATAATTAAGGCTACTTGTCAATGGTGTGGGAAAATGTTTTTGGCAGATAGTCATCATGGAACATCAAACTTGCATCGCCATCTTCTTAAATGCTTAAAACGAAAAGAAGCAAAACAAGATGGTGAAGAAAAGGGTAGTGTGTTAGTGTTACAAAACAAGATAACTCAAGAAGAGTTTCGTGAGATGTTAGCAGAGGCTATTATTAAACATAATTTACCATTTAGCTTTATTGAGTATGAGGGCATTAGAAAAATTTTCAACTATCTAAATTCAGATGTTAAACTTATTTCTAGGAATACTTCAAAAGTTGATGTTCTAAAACTTTACAAGAATGAGAAGGATGATGTTAAAAATAAGTTGAAATCAATTCCTGGTAGAATATGTTTGACTTCGGATTTATGGACCTCTATTACAAGTGAGGGATATATTTGTTTTACGGCATATTATGTGGATGAGAATTGGAAACTAAAAAACATCATCTTGAATTTTTGTCATATGCCACCTCCACACACGGGAACTCTTTTATCGGAGAAAATTTTAAGTTTCTTGGAAGAATGGGGTATTTAGAAGAAAATATTTTCCATTACTTTAGATAATACATCTAATAATGATAATTGCCAAGATTTCATAAAGCAAAAGCTTAATGAGGGGGGTTTATTGTTATGTGATGGTATCTTTTTCCATGTGCGTTGTGGTGCTCATATATTGAATCTTATTGTTCAAGAAGGATTGAAAGTAATAGATGACTCGGTGATTAAGATCCGAGAAACTATGAAATATTTTAAAGGATCAGAGAGTAGAGTGTGCAGATTTGATGAATGTGCCAAGATAGTTGGTATGAAGAGAACAAAGGGTTTACGTTTAGATGTGTGTACAAGATGAAATACAACATATGACATGATTGACAGTGCTATAAGATATCGTTTTGTGTTGAACCGTTTAGCAGAGGAAGATGCTAATTTCAAGCATTGTCCATCAAGGGATGAATGGAATAGAGTTGAAAGGATAACTTGATTTTTGAAACCTTTCAATGACATTACAACTCTATTTTCTGGAATTGATTACCCTACAGCAAATCTATATTTTCAAGGAGTGTCTTGAATTGAATTGCTCTTACTTGAAGAAATGGAGAGCCAAGATTCATTTATCAGTAATATGGCAGAACAGATGAAAGTTAAATTTGACAAATATTGGGATTGTTATAGTGTGGTGCTAGCTTGTGCCATTGTTCTTGATTCAAGGTATAAGTTGGGTTATGTGGACTATATTTTCAAGAAAATAGAGCCGATTGAGCACATTGTTGAAATGAAGGTGGAGAGTATTGAGACTACATTGTATAAGCTTTTTTCAGAATATGAACGCCCCAAACTTATGGCCACTACAAATGTTTCATCTTGTGTTGGGAGTTCTAGTCATACTAGTGGTGTTGTGGATGATCCTAATGATGATGGTGATGATGAAGATAAGGAAGATGATGTAAGTGAATTGCATTTTGTTTGGTATATGTTGTGCTATGTTTTTTTAATAATAAAGATTGTAATGTTGTGTGGTATTATTTTTCATTGCAATTTTTTTTTTAATGATTAGGAATTTGATCATTATGAAAGTGGTCGTGGTACCAAAACAAAAAAAAATCTTAGTTGGACTTGTATTTAGAAGAGTCTAGACTTGACAAAAAGAAAAATTCAAAGTTGGAAGTTCTCTCTTGGTGGAAAGAGCATTACAATTGGTTTCTAGAGCTCTCTTTAATAGCAAGGGATCTCATGAGCATTCCGATAACCACTGTTGTTTCTAAATCAAGTTTTAGCATTGAGAAAAAATTCTTACTCCGTATCGATCACGTCTTTTACCTAAGAATGTGGAAGCTACGTTATGTACTAAAAATTGGTTATATGGATTTGAAGGCAATTTAATTTTTTTTATAGTCATAATTATACAATTTTAATTCTTTATTGATTTGCTTTCATGGTACATTAAGTTATATTAAAATATTGTATTGTAGATGAAGATGCTAACAAAATTGGCCAACTTGAGCTACAATTTGCAAGTATGAATATTTGCAGTGCTGAATTTGCTACCAACATTGAGTAGATTGAGATTGAGGTGTAATTCTTATAAAATATTTACTTGTTTTTCTTTACTTAATATGTTATGTTTATTTTTAAATCTTTTTTTGTTTAGTTTAACTTTTTTTGTTTAGCTAGGACTGCAACAGGGTGCCTTTTGGAAGCTAGTGTCATTGCAACTGTTTATAACTTCCAAAGAATTTTGTTTTTAAGTGATTGTGGAGGACTTTTTACAACCCTTAACAGCAAGAGAGCTTCGGATTAGCAGGATTCTACTAGGCTTGCTAACCTTAACTTTCTTGTTCAAGGTGGCTTACTCTACAAAATGATCTTAGTGCCCTCTTTGCTAGTTAATCATATAAGTGTTGTAGCTAAGCAGGCAACTCTATTGCCTTTGAACCAGCGCTGGTTGAATCCAGCTTTGTATATGAGCTCGTAAATTCTTAATGTTGTTTGTTTTGTACTCCCTGTTTTTGGTATCAAAAAAAAGAAAAAGAAAGATGCTTGTCAGAAATTTTGAGTTGGTTACTTGATGACAAAGGCGGTAGAAGGCTTGTAAGTTGTATATGAAAAAATATGTGCTTAACAGCTTAAGTTCCATGCATTAAATCAAAATGTAGTTGTTTTGCTTCTACTGGAAGTTGAATATAAATCTAGATCTTTTACACTCTCAATATGAGTTGCTCTTCTTTCTTAGTCTTTTTGTAATTGAAAAAAAAAAATTGTCTGAAAAATACGGGTCAACCCGACATGACTCGCAACCCGATTGACCCACAAACCTGATTGACTCGACCCACCCGTTTTGCCACGTCTAGTCCCTCTAGACTAAGTCCCTTAATGATGTCAACGACTTAGTCGTCCACCATTGGCTCTAGATTGGAGAACTCTTCACTACAACTGCAGCAGGTAAGGGCTCCCGGATCCTGCACAGAACAGAACCATGGATTAATATATGATAGCAGGTGTGTGTACATTGTATGAATTAAATGGGGTACCATAAGAAGGATATAGTTCAGAACAACACATTCCAAAATATCAAGCTAATGGAAAAGGAAAACATGAAGAAGCAGAAAGCAGTGCAAAGTAAATCTACTCCATGCATAAAGTGCATACACAACTTGACCAAGCCTTAATCTTAATGAGCATATAAAGATTGTACCTAATGCAAAAAACTCCCAGTTAATGTGCGTGAAAGATAGAATAAAGAGAAGAAAGATAATGCAAGGTGACCCAATAACAAGTTGCATAACAATGCCTAATGGCATGTTTATATGCAAATAAAAGGGAATTGAAAAAGAAAAAAAATATCTAGACCCTATTTCTTATGATTTAGACATATTTTATTAACAACAACTAACTGCAAAATAAGCAGTATACTACATACTACAAATTCCATCAAAATTAACAATCTTATTCAATCTCCATCCTTTTTCAACCTCCATCTCACTCAATCTCCGTCCTCATTAACAGGAGTATGATACCATTACCTTCTTTCTTAAAACCAAATAACAATCTTATTCTTATAAAAGTTGTGCCACCTCTAAAATAAAGTAAATGACATTTTCAAAAAGTCACTACATCTTTCTTCTTCCTATTAATAATCATATCATTTCAAACCAAGATAGTTAAATTTAAATTGGGAGTAAGTAGTTTCCATTAGAATACAAAATCAAACCAAGTGCAATCCATATATAGAAAACATTTTAAAAAACGGTATGTGAAGTAAGCACGCACATGCCACTAGCCATATGTTTCAAATCTAAATTCGTTAAATTTTTAGTGTTGTGTTTTACCTGCCCATTCCAAATAGCTTTTGACTGATAGTCGGTTTGCAAAGTCAACACCGACTCGTCAATGGGGCCAAGTTGCGCATGGTTAATCTGTCCAGCATTTGCAGCAGCCATATTGCACAAAAAATGATAAGCAATTAGCATGTAATAGACATTATTGAAAACAAAAACAAAAACAAAAACAATCTAACAAAGATTCTCAAAAAACAAAAAATTCAACAAAGTGGCAGTCCCACAATATACAACAAATGTAGGCCTAATATACGTCTAAACAAGATAACTTATAATTCCTAATTCCTAATTGAAAGAGCCCTTGTAAGTGGAGAGTCTTGTGCCCTATGTATAACCTTTATGTGTAGATGTTTTATTCTATCTTGATAGTTCAAAATGGTTAGATTTTTCATTGTATAGTGTTTAGGGTGAGAAATTGAGAAAACAGTTCAAAGCTTCAAAATCTGATCAATTTTTTTTATATGCTTTTTTATTGATGTTTCTTTAGTATTGTTTCCTCCAGAAATTTTATGGATTGGTAACTTAATTTGATCTATGTTGTGTTTTTCCTTGATGTAGTTGCTACCTTGTGCTATGCTATCATTATTAATTCATCCCACAATGCAACATCATATCGTCAATAGGATTTTATGGGCATTCTATGTTTATCTTGAAACTGTTTCAGTGCTACCCCAACTGAGGGTAATGTAGAACACAAAGGTATGTTTTACAGAAACACAGGCATGCCCTATTAGTGTTTATTTAATTTTAAGTAATTAGATAGATTCAAGACTATTAGCTTTTCCATTCTGATGGTGCGTCATCCATGGCACTTTAAGCTTGCTTTTTTGGAAAAAAATAATGACAATAACAATAAATTTCGTAAAAATGTTTTTATAACTTTGTTTTTTGATAAGTAATCATATTTAGTAAAAAAGAATCAACAAGTACACTAGAAGTAACTTTATTTTTTTGATAAGTAATAATCTTTATATAACTTTGCAAAGTTACTAGAGGATTAGAAATTTTGTATGATAACTTTTGCAAATCATAATTAGAGTATGTCACTTTTTAACATTATTAGAAAAAGGATTGTAATTCAGAAGTGATGTTACTGAGCTATAAGATTCCATTTTGTTCACTATATTAATACCACAAAAACAAAAACAATCTAACACCCAAAAGCCCACCAAGTAATCAGTCTTATTCAAAAGCCCTTTAGAAACCAAAGAAGGATACAACAAACACTATATATGGTGACCAATCAGTATCAATCAAATATTTGTGAAATAAAGAAAAAATACTAAAATTATGAAATTGATACTCCTGCCAAAACCATGAATGTGAGAAATCCAAATAATAAGGAACAAAAATAGAAGGAAAAAAAATAGAGTAAAAGAGGGGGACGCAATAGCAATATCAATCAATAATTAGACATTCTCCTACATTCTTTACCAACAACAGAAATCTAAGTAAAACAAGACAAAACACACAATCCCAAATGCTATGATTCTGTAAAACTCAACCTAAAAAAAACAAACAAACAAACAAACAACATTTTAGGAGTAGATAAACGCAGACAAACCCACATGAAAAAATCACACAATAAGAAAAACTACTGAAAATGTACTTCAAAAGTGGGTTTACGAGAAGAAAATTACACCTGAGAGAATTGGGGAAGGTTGTGAAAGTGGAGGTGCGTGAGAGTGAAGACTGAGTGAGAGTGGAGAGGGTGAGTGAGAGAGGCGTGAGAGTGGAAAGGGTCTATGTGAGAGTGAGAGTGAGAGGGTGAGTGAGAGTGGCATGAGAGTGGAGAGGGTCTGTTTGAGAGTGAGAGGGTGAGTGAGAGAGGCGTGAGAGTGGAGAGGCGTTAGAGTGGAGAGTCTGTGACTGTTTAATTTTGAAAAAGCCCTATATGAAAGACTCGATTTTTAGGTGGCTTCTAGGTGGATCAACCACGTTACATACAAATCGATGCTTAAAGGGTCGAGATATAACTCGAGTTTCTAATACTCGAGTTCCAGGTAGATGTCACGTGAAAAAATGCACAGTTAGAATATAGAAACCGAGTTTTTGAGGCTTGATTTATAAGCCAAAATAGAGTCTTTTAAACTCTAGACATTATTTAAAAATAGAGTTGTGAAACTGTACGTGCTAACTATATAGTTTGGCAAATGGAGTTAATTGCCAATTTTGGCCCTTAAACATATAAGGCATAATAAGACTACTAAAGTCGAAAACGAAGGAATAGGCAGAGAGGGTCTGAGACGAAGCAAAGAAGAAGAAAAGAAAGGGCGACCTCTGAGTTGTCTGTGATGGCTGGGTTTGTTCTTCGAGAGATCGGCGGTGGCAACATGTTTTGCAGATGAGTTTGTTAGTTTAGGAATTTTTCTTTTTTTTTCTTCTGAAAACTTTAAACGACTCACGGTTTATGCGATTACGGCTGGCTCAAATAACTATATGAACTCTGTTTCCATGACTATAACTCAGTGATTCCTTGGAGAACAATGCTCAACCCAAACGGCGTCGTTTGCAGACTCAGGAAATTACAGCTTCTTGTTCATTGTTGCCCAATACTGAAACCCAAAACTAACAGTAATTCTGTTCCATCATTTTGTTTTGGCTCAGCTTCGAAATCCACTGGCTTGTATTCACTAAACAAAAAGATATCGCATTTGGTCCGTACTGGTCGGCTTAGTGAGGCCAGAGGTGTGTTTGATAACATGAAGCATCGGAACACAGTCTCGTGGAATTCGATGATAAGTGGGTATGTCAAACGAGGAGAAATGGGCAATGCACGGAAACTGTTTGATGAAATGCCTGAAAGAGATACCGTGTCCTGGAATTTGATGATTTCGGGTTATATATCGTGTCGTGGAAAAGGGTATATTGAGGAAGGGAGGAACTTGTTTGATAAGATGCCGGAGAGAGATTGCATTTCGTGGAACACGATGATTAGTGGCTATGCAAAGAATGGGAGGATGGATGAGGCATTACGGATTTTTAATAGTATGCATGAGCGGAATGTGGTTTCTTGGAATGCTATGGTTACTGGGTTTTTACGTAATGGTGATGTGGTGCGTGCCATCGAGTATTTTGAGAGAATGCCGGAAAGGGATGCGGCTTCTCTTAGTGCATTTGTATCGGGTCTTATTCAGAATGATGAATTGGATAAAGCTGCAAGAGTTCTGCTTGAATTTGGTAATAAGGATGAAGGGAGAGAAGATTTAGTGCATGCATATAATACTTTGATTGCAGGTTATGGTCAGAGGGGAAGGGTTGGAGAAGCTCGGCACCTTTTTGATCAGATTCCATTTTATGGTGATCGTGGGAAAAAGGGAAGCAGGACGTTTGAGAGAAATGTGGTGTCATGGAATTCTATGATTATGTGCTATGTTAAAGCAGAAGATATTGCTTCTGCCAGGGAAATTTTTGACCAAATGACCGAGAGAGATATTTTTTCATGGAATACTATGATAAGTGGCTATGTGCATTCGTCAAATATGGAAGAGGCCTCAAATCTCTTTGGTAAAATGCCAAATCCTGATACCCTGTCTTGGAATACAATGGTCTCAGGGTTTGCAGAAATTGGTAGTTTGGAACTTGCCAATGATTTCTTCAGGAGGATGCCTCAGAAAAACCTGGTATCGTGGAATTCCATGATAGCAGGGTATGAGAAAAATAAGAACTATAAAGGAGCGGTTAAGCTCTTCACTCAGATGCTACTTGCAGGAGAGAAACCTGATAGACACACTTTGTCTTCAGTTCTCAGTGTGAGTACTGGGCTGGTTGATCTTCACCTGGGTATGCAAATTCATCAGCTGGTAGCGAAGACAGTTATTCCAGACGTGCCAATAAATAACTCTCTCATTACCATGTATTCAAGATGTGGGGCAATAAATGAGGCCTGGACCATTTTTGATGAGATGAAACTGTGGAAAGATGTGATCTCTTGGAATGCAATGATTGGAGGTTACGCATCTCATGGTTTTTCTGACGAGGCTCTGGAACTTTTCAAATTGATGAAGAGGCTTAATGTAAGACCTACATATATAACGTTCATTTCAGTTCTGAATGCGTGTGCTAATGCAGGATTAGTTGAAGAAGGCCGGAAGCAGTTCAAGTCCATGTCTAGTGAATATGGTATTGAACCACGGGTTGAACACTTTGCTACACTTGTAGACATTGTGGGTCGGCATGGGCGGCTTGAGGAGGCCATGGATTTGATCAATAGCATGCCCTGTGAACCAGATGCGGCTGTGTGGGGTGCATTGTTAGGTGCTTGTAGGGTGCATCACAATGTAGAGTTGGCCCGAGTTGCAGCTGAAGCATTGATGAGACTTGAACCTGAAAGTTCAGCGCCATATGTTTTGCTATATAATATGTATGCTGATGTGGGACAGTGGGACAATGCAGCAGAAGTGAGAATGATGATGGAAAATAATAATATCAGAAAGCAACCAGGGTATAGTTGGGTAGATTCTTCACATAACTAATGATAATTTTGCATTGATAAAATCAATGCATCGAGTAATTGGATTCAATGGAGTCATTTTCCCAACTGTTTATGTCAGTTTCCTCTGATCAAGAGAAGATAAAATCAGTCTACAGAGTTCAGTATACTTGTTTGAATCACTTTTGAAAGACAGAGAGAGAAAAGGTAGATCAAGGTCAACTTAAATGAATTATTTCAGTATCTTGTTTGAGTTGTATTGATTTTTCTTTCCTTGGGAATTCCTGTTCAAAAATTATTTAGGTCTGGCTACGTTCACTTGTCACTTGTGAAGTGCCAATATCAGTACTGCATTAGTTTTATTTAAAGCTGGAGATTTCAGATTTACCCTATTCATGTTGTATGACCATTTCTTTCCCTTGGAATTCCAGTTCACAAATTGTTTTGGCTTGGCTAGGTTCACTTGTGAAGTGCCAATGTAATTTTTAGGGATTGATTGTGCATTAGTTTAATAACAAGTCAAGTGCATAGACTGTACTACGTGATATTGTATGATGCTTGTGTGCATAAATAGAGTAATTAGATTGCAGTTTTGGTTTCATCAAAAGCGCATTTGTTTTTCATGGTGTAATTTTTTCTGTGCTGCCAATGAGCTCTTGCTCAAATGGCGCTTCGTCCTTCCATAATAATGGGATGGACTGTGAGGTTGTGGGTTCTAAACCCTTTGGGCGTGTACATAAATTACCATTATAAAAAAAATCCTCTTTAGTATTAGTATTAATTAGCCTTCTGAAAAATCCTTTATAGAAGCTTTTCATGGTTTTTGCCAATTTGAGTTGTAGGCAATGACCACCGCCCATAAATTTTTTTGGATGGTTTGCATAATCATATCACTTGATAAATTCCAAATGTATTTCTCCACCTTGAATTAGTTGTGCATAAAGTTTAGATAGAATAAAGCATCTCAAATATTCAATACACGTTTATGTATACTTGTATACCTACCCAAAAGCACATACACCAACATATCCATATATATTATATATATTTTTTCTAGGGTTCTGAGTTGTGCCCGAATGGTCAGCTGTTATTTTGTGTTATTTTCTGTTCAATAGCTGCACTCTCATGTTCTAGAATCCTGTAGGTGTTCACGTGAGCAGCAAAGCAGGTCGCACTTAAGTTATTGTTACATGATTTATTTGTTTTGTGCTTCTAGTGCTTAAAATTATCAAATGGAAGGACTCCTAAGTTCTAACTTTATTGTGTGCTTTTTTGTTTGTTTGTTTACCTCTCTCTTTCAATTTGCAGGTTATTGGGGAAAGAGAATGAGAAGGTTAAGAATATTATTCCCCTTACTCCTGGTTTTTTGTCATGCCTCTATGGATCTTGTAATGCTGTAGATGGTCTTTCCAAAAGCACATGCAAATTATTTCTGAATATAAAAAATGAGAAACATAGTCAGAAAGTTGATTATTTACTGCAAGGATTCTGGTGTTCAAAGTGTGACAGAAGCATTGCACACAATCCTGAACTATATTAAAAAATTATACATTAACCTAATATGCAAATGACAGAAGTTAGTTTGGACTGTGATTCTCTCCACCTACAGTCTCTATTTTTTAAGCTTCTTTGTGATGAGTCATCAGAAGAGGTTCAAGTTGCCTGTGTCGGCCTAATTTGACGGATCCTTATAAATGGGAATACAGATGTTCTGCTTAAAACAAGATCTGAATGGGCTAAATGTATTGAATTTTTGCTTCTTAACAGAAAAAAGGCTGTAAGAGAAGCATTTTGTACTCAGATAAATTCCTTCATTGAGGATCCTATTTTGCCTTGTCTATTTTGTGATGAGGAGAAACCAACTAAAATCAAAGAACAGAAGTTTCTGGACATAATTAAACATGCCTTATCAGCTACTGAAGATCCCCAGATCTTTGATACTCTTTTGGAATCTACTGCTGAAATTATGATTTCAGTTGATATCTATAGTCAACTTTTCTTGTTTTCTCTTTTCTTGTTGGTCGACCAGCTTGATAATCCACACGTAACAGTGAGAACGAATGCGTCAAGGTTAATACACAAATAGTGCTACTTTCATCTTAAAGGAGGATTTGAACTAGTCTTATCAAAAGTTTTTCATATTTGTAATGAACTGTTTGATTATCTATCTCTGAGGCTTGCCAGCCGTCCAAAAATGGTCAAAGAATTTGCAGAAGCTGTTTTTGGTGTTGAAACTGAAGAACTTGTGAGGAAAATGATTCCTTTGTTTTTCCAAAGCTTGTGGTGTCTCAGCAGGATAATGATCAAGCAATTGAAACCTTGCATGAATTGGCCAAGTAGTTAAATACTGATATGGTGCCCTTGATTGTTAATTGGCTACCAAAAATGCTTGCTTTTGCTCTCCATCAAGCTGTTGGCCAGGGGTTACTTTCAGCTTTGCAATTTTACCTTGCTCATACTGGTTCTGACAAGCAAGAAATTCTTGCAGCTGCATTACCTGCACTCTTGGATGAACTTGTTTGCCTCTGGATGGGGGTGATTCAGATGAGATAAGGAAAAGGTATAAAACTCCACAGAAGTTCACAAGAACTTAGTGAGTAGTTATGGAACTTTCTAGTTGATCTCGTTTTTAATTGTCGTTTTTATTCTTTTTTTTTTTTGGGGGGGGGGGGGGGGGGGTGTGGTTGTTTAAATAATTTTTCCATGTTGATTATAAGTTGAAAATTTGCTGACCTGGGTTGCATTTATCTACTTATTGCCTTTTTTTTGTTACTCATTTGTGTAGATTCAAGGGACCAAATTATTAATTTATTAGCTGATTTATTATATGTCCAATCTTATCAGTTGCCACTATTATTAGTCATTCTGCCAAGCATTCTAATTTTTATCTGATACAGATGAGCAAGAGTACCTCAGATGATTAAAGAGGTTGCCAGAGTTCTAACTGATGGTGAAGATCTACCAGGATTTTTGAGAAATCATTTTGTTGGCCTCCTTAACGGTATTGATAGAAAAATGCTCCATGCTGAAGATACTTCGCTGCAGCAACAAGCTTTAAAGCTTATTGAGATCCTTATTAAAATGATGGGTTCTCACCTTAGTACTTATGTGCCAAAACTAACGGTTCTTCTTATGCATGCTACTGATAAAGAACCACAGCAAAGTGAAGGTCTCTCCATCTTGCATTTCTTCATTGAGCAGCTAGCAAAAGTATCACCATCTAGCACGAAACATGTAATTTCTCAAGTTTTAGCTGCTCTTATTCCTTTCTTAGAGAGAGAGAAAGAACATCCTTCAAATAATTTGGATAAAGTGGTGAAAATTTTGAAAGAACTTGTTTTAAAAAACAAGGTTGTCCTAAAGGTGCATATTCGTGAGTTCCCTCCATTGCCCAGTATTCCAGCTCTGACAGAAGTTAACAAAGCTATACAAGAAGCACGTGTCCCCTCAGTTGGATGGCCCAAAGGAAAGGTATGTTCTTACTTTAAAGTTTAAACTCTAGTTAGTCCTAGTCTTTATACTTTGTACTGCAACTAAATGAGCTAATAAGTGCTTCAGAGCTTGAAGTTCAATTACTCTGGTATGATTCAAGGCTTTTAAAAATAACACCTAGAATACTTATGTAAGTCCTGTCATCTTGTGCCACTGCACTTAGATATTAGAATAGCAAGGCTGACCACTATACATGGATATATTATAGCTTTATTAGAAATTGTAAGTCACTGCAATACATCAATAATAAATATTTGCTTCATCTGCTTCATCTTTCCCTTTCCTAGAATTCAATTTCTGGACTTTTTTTAACTTTTATATATATATATATATATAAATATTATTTTGAAAATCTGGACTTTCTTTAACTTATTTGTGAGATTTTCCCCCCTCTTAAATATTTGAAAGCTGACAGCAGGTTCCTCTCGGATCATATTTTCTTTCCAGACAATTGTTTGGACTTTTCAGGGTGGTGGTGTGGGAATTTTTGATGTTGTTGGCAGACATTTTCTTCATAGGAAGCATCAGGATGCAGAGGGAGAGTCTATTGAGTTTTAATGGCGCTTGCATCATAGTCTCAGAAGTCCTGTGGACTAACTGTTTGGAATTTTCTTGACAGCTGGGGTTTTTGTGTCTCATGTCCTTGTTTTGACATGTTTAGCTTTATCAATGGTCAATAACTTTAGCCTTTGTCTTTGATTAGCTCATCATTTCATGACTTCGTACAACCGTGAAGATCAATGAATTTAATTAATATTCAGGCTGAACAATGTATACCTGTGTACTGGAGAGTTTTTACAAGGTCAATCACTTGCCAAGTTGGTGGTAATTGGTAAATTGGTCTTGTTTTATCATTTGAATAAAATGTAAAATATTGATTGGGGAGATCAATATAACATTGTCATGAAAATGCCACATGGACCTGAATGACATTATACTTGTATGATGGGGGCCTTTCAACATCCAATGAGCACTCACTCTTTGGTTTTATAAGAAATTTGATAAAGGTTTAGATTTAGTTTTACTTATCCAAAAAAAAAAATGATGTAGGCTTCATTTTGCATCTGTGAAATTAGATCTTGATAATGATATGGGAGACATCATCCATTTTACTGTTAACAAGAATATCTCATCCAATTTAAGTATTGCTTTTTTTTTTTTTTTTTCAACAATTTAAGTATCATGTAGACTAGATGTTATGCAGACCAATTTAAAATCATGTGATTATTTCAGTGAATACCATTTGACATTTCAAATATATCTTAAATTTCATTAGCCAATGAGGTTTAGCTCAAATGACACCATTTCCCCTTCTAAGAGCAAGTAGAGGGTAAAGTCTTGAACTCAAGACCACCATATGCATGTGTAGCTTACGAATGACAAAATAAATAACCCTTTTTAAAAGTAATTAATGAAGTTCTTGTTAAATCTCAAGGTGATGCCACCTTAGATTTGATCAAGGCTACTTAACTGGACAGCATTCAGTGTCCTAACCTTCTTTACCCCCTCTTATCTTTTGTCCTCCTTTTCTTGCACTAATATCATCTTGCCTCTATTTTATAAGAACAAATGTTTAAATGTTTTAGAAGCAAGATTCATTATTAATTCCTAAGTAAGTTAACAACTGAAATATCTATGAAACTGAAATCTCAAAGTTCCTTGAATGCTAGCTGTGATTTTAGAGAATGGACGAGATCTCGATATGGCTCTGTCCTTTCACAATTGTTGTTTGTGGATCATCATGGCATGCTAATTTAATACTGTAAGCAATTAACACTTGAGTGATCTGCAAGATCTTAAAATTACTTGAATATTAGCCTTGTTTATTGAGATCCTATATTCTCCATTGCAAATTTGCAACTGACCAAGATGTGTTTTTGTCCTGATACAATTGTCACCTTGTGAATTATGATGAAGTAGTTCCTTGATTTGAAACCATGTTTAAAACACTTCTTAATAGAGTGCAGATAAAATTTATGGAATGTCTCCTTTTGAAAGTGACTCCCTCCATTTTAGTGTACACCTTCGAGCATCTATCGGTATGTTCTACTGTTCATTGAGTTGCCTTTTCTAAGCACAATATAGGTTATGATAATCTTTTGTTGTTTGTTAATAGTCCTTGTTTCCCGGGTCCTAGTCATTGTCACCTTGTTAAACATGATGCCGTAGTTCCTTGATTTGAAACCATGTTCTAAACACTTCTTAATGGTGTGCAGATAAATTTATGGAATGTCTCCTTTTGAAAGTGACTCCCTCTATTTTAGTGCACACCTTCAATAGAGCATTTATCGGTATGTTCTATTGTTCATTGAGTTGCCTTTCTATGCACAATATAGGTTATGATAATCTTTTGTTGTTTGTTAATAGTCATTGATTCCTGGGTCCTAAGTGAAAACAAAAGAAAACGAGTTATTGCAATGTTTTTTTTATGTGATATGGCCTGTTTTCAGTAGGTCAAATGCAACAATGTGAAACCCATGTCAATGATCGAATATCTTTATTTCTCTCAAGATGCAAGTCTCACAAAGCTTGTATTTACATAACTTTCCAGTAGGGATTTTATTTTTTTAACTGCATTTGGCTGCAAAGGTAAACGGTAGAGACTAGAAAAAAATGGTGTTTGGATGTGTAGAAGCATATTGGAAGCTTGGTTGCATTTTCATTTTCCCATTAATCTTCCTTCCAAAACTACGTGTAACATTCCATCACCCCCATTGTGTGTGTATATATATATATGAAAGAGGTGTTTTAGCATTTAACTAAACTATTTTACTCTCTGTTTATGAGATACTCTGAAAACCTAATGGACTGAATTGACTGATAGCGTGTCTGGATTGTGATATTTTCTTCATAATATTATGCATTTTACTCACTCATCTAACAATCCAATCCAATCCAACTAAACCCAACTTGATGTTGATATTTTTCAAAGATTGATGGGATGGGTTAAAATTTTCTTTTGAAACTCTTTACAAAAATTTCAACCCAATCAATCTGATCCAACTAACGTAATTAATAAATAATTGTACTTTTATAATTTCAAGCTTATGTTATATTATTAATTTAATTTATTATGGCATTTTAAGAATTAGAATTATTAGAACCAATTGTAAACGTTGTAATTATTTATTGAAGAAAAAAAATTAAATTGTTAAATTAAAATTAAAACTTTTTAAATTAAAATCCCAACCAACTAGTCAAATCTAATTCTTCAATCCCATCAACACGGGTTGATTTTTAGAGCCATAAATAGATTAGATTGTACTACAAATTTCTCAACCAAGAAAGTTGAATTGGGTCCAAAGATAGTGTAAGATACCAAAACGGACCCTACCCTACAATAGCCTAAAGTTGTCCAGTAAGTTCACCTACGTGGACCTTCATAAGAGAGCTCGAGACCGCAGAGAGAATTTATATAAAATAGGTATAAGATAAAATCATAAAATAAAGAAAGATTAGGAGGAGAAACTATATTATAAAATTCTATTTACGGAGGAGCTCACAATCTTAGTAGTTCTTAAAATTTCCTGACCACCTCTAGTGCTATTGGGTGATGTACAAGATGCGCTGAGTGCATGGTCCCAAGTTCGGCTTCGAGTTTAGAAGTGTTTAAGTTATTTTCTTCAGCAGCTCAAGATCACTAGAGTTCCTCGTGGGTTTGAAATATTATGGCTCACCCTGGTCACCCTGTACTCTAACAAGGCCCCAGACCTAGCGAGTAGGGTGCTATTATAGTAACGCTCAAGTCGGATTGCCACATTGGTCGCTGCCTTACCCATTTTCGTTCATTAAAAAAAAAAAAAAAATCTTAAAATCTCGTGATATCTATCAGATCTCAAGTTCGAAACCTTGAGCCAATGTGTGTGGAATAGGGACTGTATAGGCTCTATAGAGCCAACTACTCGAAGAGATTTGGATAACAGTGGTGGCTCTAGAAATTCTTTTCAAGGTGGTCATTAAAAACAATTAAATTAAAAAAGTTAATAATAATAAAACTTGAATATATTAACATCACAAAATAAAAAATATGCAAATACATAAAGAGTTAAAATTTTCTTTCACAAGTTTTCATATTTTGAAATCATTGTGTGATATGATAGTTTTATTACCAATGTTATCATCTATATCTTTTTCAATGTACACAATTAAGTAATTATTAAGCTACTGATCTCTCATTCAATTACTAAAATATTGCCTAAATAAGTACTAATATAAACAAAATACTTTATTTTTTTGAAAAAATATATCACACAAATTTAACAAATTCAGCTAAAAACTAAAGCAAGTACCAACAGAATAGCTATTTAAAAAAGGTGCATTTTTTTTATATAAAAAAATAGCAATTTCAAAATATGCCATTTGGAAACACAATTTTAAAAATCACAATTAAATATTTTATTTGAGATTTTAGGTTAATTTGTTTGTTTGGAAAATTTTTGAAAAGTGCTATGTCTACAATATTTTTGCAATACTTTTACAACAAAGTTTAGGTGGTAAGTTTTTTTTAGTTCTAATTTGAACTTACATTGAAATTATTATTTTTGTTTACCAGTAATAATCTGCTATTTAGAATTTGTTACGAAAATATTGAAAAAATATTGCGAACATGGCATTTCTTGCAAATTTTTTTGTTCAACATTCAATGGACAAAAATTTTAGAGATGTTGAATTTTATTTTTAATGGCCTCAATTGTTATTAAAGGTGTTCAAGGTTTTTTATTTTATTTTATTATTATTATTTTTAAGGGTGGTCAGAAAATCCATATTAATTTAAAACTCAAAATTTTGTAAGGTATATTAAAAAAAAAAAAAAAACTCATGGACCACCCACATTAGTACTTCCCACCGCCCCTGCTGGATATCCTCATTTATCAAAAAAAAAAAAAAAAAAATCTTAAACATTTTAGTAATTTTTAATAATAAAAGCAAAATTAGACCAAAATCGGAAGCTCCTATAATATACACCGACTATGTGTATATGTATCACCTCTATTTAATGTCATCACTGCTCACTAACTCAACATCGAATCCAAAACTTACGTGCGCCCATACACGACACTGAGTCCGACACCTTCGACACATCAATCCTTAACCATCACAACAGCCTCTCTCTCTCTCTCTGACTCGCTCCGATTCACAACTCGCCCACTCATCCATCTCATCCTATATATATATATATATATATATATATATATAAATTCCAATCCTCTCTCTCTCTCATACAAAAATAGTCGAACTGATTGGAAAACACAAAAAAAAAAGAAAAAAAAAGCGATGAGTAATAAGAGACCCAGAAGTGGCAGCAGCATCGACAAGGCCGTGGTCGATGTTTGGCAACGAGAACTCGGTCAGCTCTCCTCTCGAAGCTTCGCTCATCGACTCGGTGGTTCCGAGGTCTTATCCTTGATAACCTTATCCCCCGTTTTTTGTTTTCTTTTCGTTTCTGTTTGGATGATTAACTGTTTATCAAAATTTTCTAGTTTGGGGGGGTTTTTGATTACTTGTCATCGTAATGGTATTGGGTATAGCTTGATTTCTGAATTGGGTTTTCGGATTATTGTATATATTGTTTATGATATTGGGTTTCTGAATTGTGTTTTATTAGTTACCTGTTAATTACTATTAAGCTGATTTAAGTGAATCACAATGGATTTATTTACACTGCTTCTTGGATTGCCCGGCAAGTCCAAAGGGCTCATCTTTAGAAATGTTTCCTATGTTATGATCATAGGAAAAATGCTCAAACCTGGTTTTTTTAGTGTCATTCAAGAACTTTTTGTTAGGAATCAAACAAAGGTTTAATGACAATGGCTTATAATAATCTTGAGCACTAAGGCATGTAGTGGATCAATTCATAATTCGTATTAAAGTAAATTTTACACCAGCCGTTGAAAAAAAAAATATGAATATAGCGAAGAATCTCAAGTATATGTATGACAATGCATGCTATACTCCATATTACCGATAGTATGATTTGTTTTGCTTATATAAGTGGAAGTTGCACGCGTGTAATATATTTCATCCTACTCTGAAGGAGGTGATGATACATTGATCGCTACAGCTCTGATCTACCGATGTTCACTTTTAACATTCGGGTGGGGTTTGCTGATACCAGTTTGTTTTGAAACCCTTGCTGTGAAATTTATCTATATTAATTGGAGATGCTGATGAGAGTCACCTCCTTGAGTCTTCTCTAATCTATAGGGAGCTACAACAGAGGGTGAAATATAGAATCACCTCTGGGATGTGTTTAATTGGAGATGGTTGTGTTTAAGCTGACATCAAGCTCCAGATATTAGTTTGCTCTGTCTGTTCTTTTCAATTATTTATGTTAACAACAAATCTTGTTTGGATTTTGATATAGTGACCATTCTTTAGTCCACTTCTGTTATCTTGTGGCTGAGTTGATAGCATACAAGGTATAATTAGATGAATTTTATGTTCCAGGATCTTGTGCTTCGACTTGATCTCTACAGGAAATTGGAAAAGCACAAAGGTTGTGTGAACACTGTAAGCTTCAATGCAGATGGTGACATTCTGGTTTCAGGCTCAGATGACAGGCGGGTTATACTTTGGGATTGGGAAACTGGACGTATCAAGCTTTCATTTCATTCAGGTCATGATAACAATGTTTTTCAAGCAAAGATCATGCCTTGCACAGATGATCGAACCATTGTCACCTGTGCTGCAGATGGGCAGGTATTTCATTTGTTCTAAAGCAGTTACTGTATGAAGCAAATATTGTGGTTTCATTCAAATGTGTATCAGGCATATATTAGAATATAATTAAAGGATGTTACAGGCCACAAATATGTTTTTGTCAGGTGATCTTCACCATTCCATAACTTAAGCTGATGTTTTCTCTTAATATTCTATAGAAAACTGTTCTGTGATGAAGAGGGAACAGATCACTCAGTCTCTAAGTTAATGGATTATGAGATCTTGGTGTGACAAATTTGATGATTTGATGACTGCTGCTTGTTTATCTCATCTTTCACCTTCTTTCCAGTAGTCTTTGAATTAAAAGAATTCACCTTGTTTTTCTTTAGCTATCAAGATTTCGAATTTTCTCTATTTTGTGTTGCGATCCACAAATTATTATTATTATTATTTAAAATTCTTATATAACATTTGGTCAATTTTAGGTGATACTCGATCAGATTCTGGAACGTGGAGAAGTGGCAGTTACAACACTTGGCAAACATCATGGACGAGCTCATAAGTTGGCCATTGAGCCTGGGAGCCCTCATATATTTTTCACCTGTGGTGAAGATGGACTGGTGCAGCATGTGAGTTATTATTTCCCCTTGCTACTCTAATTTTTTATTATGTTGTCTCATTTATTTGGAGAATTCAAGCACCATGGGACAGGGACTGTCATAGCAAAAGAATAAATCATATACTTTGAGGATGAGGTTGATCCATTTGAAGTTCATGAGCTTCATTTGGAGGCTTTACAGTAGAGACTGAATTCTCTCTTCTCTGTTGATCCTCTCCTTGATTTTACTTGCTTTTGCCAACAGTCTTGAATTTTTTAAAATTAAATGTACTATTGATTCCCTGCATGGTATGCCTAATTGATAGTTATAAATGTAAATCCCTTGGTGTTCTCCTTGCATTGTGCTGCTTGTGGATCGCTCATTTTTCCTCTGTTATTTTGATTTTTACCTTAGTTTTTAGTATTGCTGGGTTATATGGCCCTGTGACACTGTCATTGTTGTACAGTTTGATCTGAGAACTCGGACTGCCACAGAACTTTTCACATGCCAACCAGTTGATGATAGGAGGCGTTACAGATCAGTTATTCCACTAAATGCAATTACAATTGATCCTAGGAATCCAAATCTCTTTGCGGTTGCAGGTTCTGATGAGTATGCTCGACTTTATGATATCCGCAAGTATAAGTGGGATGGATCGACCGATTTTGGTCAACCCACAGACTACTTTTGCCCTCCAAACTTGCGTGGTAATGAACATGTTGGAATAACAGGCTTGGCCTTCTCAGAACAGAGCGAACTGCTAGTGTCATACAATGATGAGTTCATCTATCTTTTTACTCGTGATATGGGATTGGGGCCTAATCCACTTCCAGCCTCTCCAGTGTCTATGGGCAGTGATGCAAGTGAAATAGGAGGTGATCATCAATTGGCAGCATCTCCATCAGCTATGGATACTGATGAACAAGTTAACCCCCAAGTTTACAGGGGGCACAGGAATTGTGAGACAGTGAAAGGTGTGAACTTCTTTGGGCCTAAATGTGAGTATGTAGTGAGTGGGTCAGACTGTGGCCGGATATTCATATGGAAGAAAAAAGGAGGGGAGCTAATTCGTGTCATGGAAGCTGATAAGACTATTGTAAACTGTATTGAGTGTCATCCTCATACCATGGTGCTTGCAAGTAGTGGAATTGATGATGACATCAAGATGTGGACTCCAAAGGCTTTGGACAGAGCTGTTCTGCCTACAAACATCGAACAGGTATGCCTTTTCATTTTGAGTTAATTATTTAAAGCTAAAAACTTTATAGGTTCTTTATTGAATTTGGTTTTTGCTGGTTTGGCCGGAAACTCCAAACATTGAAAAAATGCTGGAATCTTGAGAATTTTGAAAGTACATTGCTTCATTTGCCTACATGCATGATTAGAAAGTCTTATAAGTATCTTTAAAATAAGTCTTTGATCAGATGGACTTAAACAGTCATTTTCTTTCCACTGCATGGATTGGTGGTTTCATCATCCATCCTAGTTGAGTTCTTGGTAATGATACATTGTTGAAGATTATTTATTCACTTTACCTTCTTCTCCACAACCACCCCCGCACGCACGCGCGCACGTTTTTTTTTTTTTTGCTTTTTGGGTGGGTTGGGCTGGTGGGGGAGGGGGGCCTCTTGAGGTAAAGTGGGTTGGGTACCGAACATTGTCTTTCACATTTTTTGTGTTTTGCTAGAAGAGTGAAACCACATGTTAACTAGTGACTTGCACTTTCCACCCTAGTTTAGTTCACCAAGTCAACCCATCTAGTAAATTCCAACAAATACCTGATATTAGGCCAGTATTGGCATTATGATGTTGATAAACAAATAGATGTATTTATGGATAATGCTATAATGCCCATGCCACAACTCATACGGGCAGCAGAGGAACTAATTTCTCTGCTGTTACTTGTTTTGAAAAGGTTCTGAAACCTGATCGAATTCATTGCTTTGCATTTGATGACTACTACAACGACGATGATGACGATGATGATGATGATTGTTTGTTCAATGATTATTACTTTTCTTATGATGACGATGATGATGATGATGATGACGACGATGACGATGACGATGACGATGACGACGATGACGACGATGATGACGATGATAATGATGATGGTGATAATGACAATGATGTTGATGATGATAATGATGACTTTGGTTTCGATGATGATGATGATGCCGGCAATTGCATTGATGATGTTGATGACAACATTGCCAATGATGGTAATTTTTATGGTGGTCCTAATGAATGCTGATGGTAATTATGATTTACACTTTTTGTGTCCAACAGAAACCCAGGCCTGGGGGCTGGATGTATCGAATATCTTCTCCCCAGGACTTGCTGTTGCAACTATTTTCACTGCAAAGGCGGAGGACGGACTCTGAGCATAGTGGTGAGAGCTCTACTCCAGGTCGCGAGCTTTTAGAGCTGATTTTGAGGTTCAATGACAACAGTGATGCTTCTTCAGATGATGGAGGAGATACTGCCAGTCAAGACGACTTGTTTAGTTGAGATGTTGAGCAAACCTTTTGGCTATGAAAAAAAATTCTAGTAATTGTACATAACATAGGGTTTAAGTTAAAACTGTTTTGGATTTTCTCATGTCTACTGGTTATTTTGTACCTAACTTCTATAACATTCATTAATGCTTTTCTTCTTTTACTACTTTTTTTTGTGTATAAATTATAGGATTATTTATTTGTTTATGTCCTGTAATCAATATTATGGAGGTCTCTCATAAATTGACCTTTATTTTTTGGCTACGATTCCTTGTTAATTTATTTTTGAGTGGTTCTTAACTGCAATATGTTTTTTTATTTTTTATTTTTGGGGTTTTTCGATCCATGGCTCTCTCAATTGCAATAGTAATGTCAAACACTGTTCTTAGTAATATCTTTCAGGGCCTTTATGTTCACTTTACCCAAATATGAAGTGAATGTGTTTGGTAACATGGGTCTTAAATTCGTGAGATATATGATTGTAACTATTATGGCTGTATTGCCAAGAGCATTGTGGCAAGAAGTTGGATTTGAAATTTTGAGTCTTCTCTCTTACTTGATATGAAGAAAAAAAAAAAAAAAACCAACACACACCACATTTTTGTATCAAAAATAAAAATAAATGGGATTCATATTATTATTATTATTATTATTATTATCTTTATTATTATTTTTTGTGAATAGGTTCATAGACAGAGATGGCTCTCATTTGAGCTAACAAAATAAGATAAATAAATAAATAAATATATGAAAGGCTTTCTTTTGAGCTGTTTGTTATTGGATTGAGGCTATTACATAAATAAGGATTATTGGATTGAGGCGATTGTATTAATAAGTTCCAATAAGTTTTTCTTAGAGCATTCACATCAAAAGCACTAAAAAATTTAACATCTCACTTTACAATATACTCAATATCAAATACTTTATTATTTTACCACTTTATTTAAATATTAATTTTTATTTAAATTACATTTTTTGTGTGTTTACTATCTAGTTACAATAAACTGCTAAAGATGACAATTTACTATAACTAGGTGGTAAAAAATTATAGGTTTGACACCTTTAATGTAGTAGGGTTTTTAGTGTTTTTTGGGTCGGTTTGACACCTTTAATGTAGTTGGTTTGACATCTTTAATGTGAATGCTCTAATTCGTAGTTTATTTTTTGGGTAATTACAACTTACCCATCTATGGTTTGCCTCAAATTTTACTTACCCACCTATGGTTTTATTTTTGACACTTTACCCACCCGTGATTCATTCTGACTATACTCCATAGCCCACCTTTAATTATTCCGTTACTCACACGATTCATAAAAAAATCAAACAAGAAATCAGATCAAACACTTCTCTTCGACACACTCTCTCATGCTTGCTCACCCATTCTAAACCCTTGATTCTACATTGCTACCCACTTGATTTTTAGACCGAGAAATCGACTGGGTTTTGTTTGTGCAAGGACACTAACGAAGGAGACCCATCATAGATTCTAGAAGAAGGGTTGAGCAGTGAAGATACTGGAGCCTATGGTAATTTGTAGTGATCTTTCTATCACCTTTTTTGTGTTACCGTGTGAAGTATTTGCCAATATGAAGCAAGTTCTGTTTCTGCAAAGTCTATTCATGAAGATCATATTGGAGTTTTTAAAATTAGTTTTTGTATTAATCGTAGGTAAAATGATATGTAATTTTCACATAATATGGAGCAATTGTTACATTGCTTGAGTTATGAACCCCACCTTGAATTTACTTGTACAATACCCTCCACAAATGACAAACTTATAATTATATGCACTAACCTTGTCCATGTGGGACTGTGGCGTCGTGTTGCCTGACAGATTTCATAAGCATTCAACAGCTTGTTTGAATTTGGAACTATGATACTAAAAGCAATTTAAAATTATGTTGTAACCTTTTTTTTTTCATTCTAAATTTAGGGACACCTACTACAAGGATGAATCGGTGGGTCTCCTTCTAGTATCCATGGGTCTCCTTCCTTGATGTTCTTGCACAAACAAAACCCAATCAATTTCTCGATCTAAAAATCAGGTGGGTAGCAATGTAGAATCAAGGGTTTAGAATGGGTGAGCAAGTGCGAGAGAGTGTGTGGGGGAGGAGTGTTTGATCTGATTTCTTATTTGATTTTTTGATGAAACGTGTTAGAGTAACAAAATAATTAAAGGTGGGTTACAAAATATAGACGGAATGAACCACGGGTGGATAAAATGTCAAAAATGTAACCACGGGTAGGTAAATTAAATTTGAGGCAAACCATAGGTGGGTTAGCTGTAATTACCCCTTATATATATATATATATATATATATATATATTTTTTTTTTTTTTTTTATAGCGAGTCATTGTTAATAAATTTGAAAAAAGGGAAGTGAAAACCTTAATAAAGAATAAGGAAAAGACTAAGTATCGATATGTACAAGTGAAAGAATGATATATAGGACCTTTATTATAATCAAGCTGTGTAACAGGAATACTCAAATTCTATTACATCAAACATCTTTTACACTCAAATTCTATTACATCAAACATCTTTTACACTTGTGACAAAGAAAGTGAAAACCATAGTAAAGAACAAGGATAAAATTAGTTCCAAAAACTAAGGATAAAACTGATAAATTATTAAACATCTTTACTTTTTTGTAAATAAAGTTAACTTTTAAAATATTTTTTCAAATGATATGACATTTGATATTTCTTACCCTCAATAAAAAATGAGGTTTTTGGTTTGGACTGTGGACTCATTGAGTCCATGCCATGATTCGAATTACTCAACTTTTGTCAAGAATCATATGAAGTGATACGAGAACTTTTACCACCAAACCACATTAGTTCAAAACATATGAATTGAAGAGAGAGAGAATTGGCAAGTTGGCCCTATAGTAAGTGGGCCAGGCTGAGAATTTTGTTCTATAACTAACCCACCAAGACTTAACTGGGCCTGCTTGGCCTAAAAGCTATGAAGCCCATCTCAGTCCTCTCTGACTTATATACCACCACAACGATATTTTTCGACTCAAACAAGTTGTAAATTTGTAATTATATAGTAATACTATCTTCTTCACAGCGAAGCGAGTCACGCTGACTCACTGAGTTTATCTTCTCTCTGTTGGACCGAGTCGATCCCCATGGAAACCGTAATGAGCTCCTCCTCTGCAACGATCATGTCCTCCTCCTCTCCTTTCTCTAATTTCCCTCTCAAACGAACACTTCCTTCGAGACCTTTCCATTTCCCTCTCGCTTCAAAAGGTATTGATTTTTTTTTCCTCTTTCGTTTTCCTTCAATTTCTCGGCAACCAAACAGAGTTTGTCTTTTTGTGTGTATCGATTCATAATATGTTGCGATTTCCAGGTAAAGACAATGAATCGATTAACAATCCCGAGTCTGATTCGAAGGAAATCAACAGTCTTCCAATTCTCAGCAATCGCCATCTCTCTCTCTCTCCTCTCTCAAAGGTATACTCTCTCTCTCTAAAGATATTGAAGGAAAAATAGAAGAAATATTGAAAAGAAAATTTGTGGTAAATGAAACCATGGTTCATGAAAGCTTTCATTTGTGATAGAATTCAATGCTAGTAACCAAATATATCAATTTATTCCTTTTTGTCCAATAAAATTAGTACATAATTATTTGTATTCTACATGAGCTGAGAAAATTTTAAAATCATAGCTGAAAAACAAAATTAAATCCAACAAAAAAAAATCAATAACAATTAACACTAACATTTTTTATTTATTCATTTTATAATACGATAGTTGGCAATAATTAGTGCTAGAGTTAAAGAAGTATAGTTAAAATAGCTCGTATTGCAAAATATTTCCCAAAGAGAGGCTAAGAAACTCATTATACACAAATGGGTTGCTCTAGAAAAAAGTTGTAAATGGACAAACACATTAAAAAAAAAGAAATGTTGACTATTCATTGCAACAAAATTATTTGTAAATATGGTACAAATATGATTGGAAGAGAACATAATCAAATGCATATAAGATGAAGTTGGATACCATAAAATGAATACGAACTACATGTATAGCCATTACATAGAAAGATTTAAAGTATCTCTCGATGTACTGTAGAATTTATTTGAAACAGATTAAAAGCAAAAACCTACAGTGAAAATGTAGAAGTTTCCAATAGACTGGCTTGAAATTGAAAGGGGAAAAAAATGTTGACCTTGAGAGTAAATTACAAAAGATACACATGAATAAAAGTAAATTCGACCAACCTCCTAACTGAATTGGAACAACCTCTGCGTGCAAAACAAACATTGCGTAGAAAAGTTCCAAAGTAATTCTTCTGATTCTGTATGATGGAATTCTTCTGCCATTTGAAGCTTTGTTTCTTGAAAGGAATTTTCTAATAGTGTTTGATGGGATTCTATTTGTGTTTTACAATAGCAAACGTACTCTTCATCAAATGCGGCTAAATAGGCCCCTTTCAATTACCTTGAAATGGATGTAATTTGGTCCAAATGAAAATTGATTTTGATGATCTTTTAAGCGTTAGCAAATGTAGTGTTAGCAAATGTGTCACATGTTTGTTAGGACTTTAAAAATTCTGTAGAGTTAACATAGCTATGTGTCATAATATGAGACATTTTAGGGTTTTAGGTTTAGACATTCTCTCAACATCCACTTTATATATTATGTGAGATTTTCTAGTGAGCAAGACAGATTAGTTATGTTTATATTTCAGGCTTTTAGGTCCCTAGTAAAAAAACAAGGTTCTATTTGTTTGATTTTCCTAACATATTATGGCAATTGAACTCGGCAATAAGATTTGACTCAAATGTCTCTGTTTAATAAGGTGTGGTTCCCAACTGATTGTATTACTTCTTGGAGTTAAGTTTCTTGCATTTTTATTTTTCCCTAAATGAATCTTTGTTTGTTAGGATGTGGCAATGGGATTGGTACTGAATGCAGCTGCGGGGAGAGGGTGGACAACAGGTTCGGGTATGGAAGGTCCTTCCAACCCTGCTGGGACTGAGACCAATTCTGTCTCTGAGAATGTCTCCACTTTGCCATGGTCTCTGTTCACTAAATCACCTCGCCGAAGAATGCGTGTGGCTTTTACTTGTAACATTTGTGGGCAGAGGACAACACGGGCTATAAACCCTCATGCTTATACCGATGGCACTGTCTTTGTGCAGGTAATAAATCACATTGTAAATATATAAATCATACTCATTTGTAGTGTGTATGGATTGTTAACCTGATTTGATTAGGGTAATATTTAGAAGATTTAATTAATGCTAGTGAAATTTTGGGTTTAGAATGTTGTGAGCTACTAATCTAATGTTCTTGTTAGTAGTTTGATATTCTTGTAGCATTTGACAACTTAAACTTCAATTCATAAGATGGTTGATTGAATATTCATGTTCAGACTGCTGAGTGATTTAAATGGTGGTATCATTTAGCTGGAAAAGATAATTAGTTGATGGTAAATTTAGCAAATGTAGAATTGTTAAAATTTCGGCTTAAGGTTCTTAGAGCATCTTTGTGATGTAGCTGAACACTTTGACAACTTAATATGGAAATTGGTTAGTTAAATAATTAGATATGTAAACTTTTGGCTCTCCTACTTGATATTCTTTTTAGTGATTTGGCTGAAACTTGTGGCAATTAATTTTGAGGATGGGTTGAAATTTATTTATTTTAAGTGAAGTTTTGGTTGAATTTATTTATGTGATTAGAATTGTAAAACTTTTGTCTTTAAGTGGGGATGTAAATTGGGGATTATGATCTGTTTTGGATATTTATCAATGGATTGACAACAAATTTTATGGATTAAGATGGTTTATTTGTTTTTTTGAGTATGATTGTTTCTTTTCTGTTCGGTACTACATATTTTAAATTTTTGATAATTTGTTCATTTGTGTTTCTATCTCATGATCTGTTGCTATTGAGATGAATTTAATGACTCTGATTGTTTTCCTTCTGTTTTGTAGTGTTGTGGGTGCAATGCATTCCATAAGCTTGTGGATAATTTGAATCTGTTTCATGAGATGAAGTGCTATGTGAGCCCGGATTTTAATTACAGAGGTCAAGGTTGGGATAATGTTAACTTCAAATATCTGGATACAGAAGATGGCAATGACATATTTCCTATCCAGTGAGGGGGATGGTTGGCCTATAGAGTATGTATATTCTACACTAGTGGTGGGATCTCAATATAGTTGCCTATGTATATTTTAATGTTCTTTTATAGGAATTTTTGAAAAAAAAAAAACTGTATTAATTTATGAGATGGCTAGGGTTGTATTAGTATCAAATTGGATTTTTGTGTGTTATGCGTGTGATTGTACACACAATTAAAAAAATGAAAGAGGAATAGTGCATGCATGTTGCATTTCTCTTGATGCCTGACCATTGAGAAATCAATGTTCCCCCTCTATTATTCCACAAGTACTTTTAAATTATGTCGTAGTGACATTTTTCATGATGTGATACAGTACAATCTAACACACTAAGTAACACACCAGGCAACTAAAGTTGCTGAAGTATTTTATTTTAGCTCATGCATATAAGGCAGATTGGCAGTTTGTTGATGAGATCATTTCAAGATAGAGCTTTTCTTTATTGAGGTTGCTGTGCCTAGGAAATCATTGATGGCTTTAATAGATGATCCTTCAAAACCTCCTCCTCCTCTTAACGCATCCTCCATCTTCTCCTTCATTTGATTGGCCTTTCTTCTCATCTCCTCTCCTTTCTCTGTTTTCCCCAATACCATCTTGATCACCCTTGCACTCTCGTCATGTTTGGTCGTAGAGTTGATCCTTCTTGCAACCTCAACACCAACTTCATTTTCCAGCATTTGGGAGTTAAAGCACTGCTCTCAACCAAGTGGCCAGCCTATGATTGGTATCCCTTGACTCGAGCTTTCCAGTACTGAGTTCCAACCACAATGAATGAGTAATGCACCTATGGACTTGTGAGATAAAATTTCTTGTTGGGGGGCCCATTTATGCACCAAGAGACCTTTGATTTTTTTCTCTCATTCTTTCTTCAAAGCTATCAGGCAGCCACTCGGCTCTGAAGTCTTCAGTTGAACTGAAACCAAATGGTGGCCTAATGACCCAAATAAATGCTTTGTTGCTTGCCTCTAAACTTAATGCCAATTCCATCATTTGTGAAGGTAAAATGGTGCTATGTGATCCAAAAGATACATACAGAACTGAAGCTGGGGGATGAAGATCTAGCCATTCACAACAACTATCAGTTTTTGAAGAGAGTTTCTCACTTCTCTCTTCTTGGTTATAGGCATCATTCTTCATGGAAGAGCAGGCTGGTCCAATCATCCAGACTGGCTTCCCTCCCAGTTAGTCCCATGGAAAGGGATTTCAGCAAGCCTTATGCTGGTTTTGGAAGGGAGAGAAGATCTGAGTCTTTGGATGTTAAGAGGGGTGTTTACTATGGTAACAATGTAGCCCTCCTTTCGTTCCAATAGTCTTGCAAGTGCCATGAAAGGATTGAGATGGCCATGAGCCATGAAAGGGAACATGACAATGTTTTTTTCTTCTCTTCCATTATCCATGGCAACAATTATAGAGAGGGATTGGAGATGCATGATGCATTGTTCTATTTATTCGCAGAGTGCTCATGTAGGTAGGCCACCAAATAAAATGATTAATTTTTTTTTTTTTTGAGTTGATTTTATATTTTTGTATTAAATAGCATGTTACTATATTCGAAGAGTTTTTGACGGCATGAGGCATACTAGGGACCATTTGTCTCAGTAGCACCAGTGTGGTTACTGGCTATTGCACATCTGTGTCAGTACTACAACCAACTAATTATATATGATAACATCCGGTCTGATGTGCCGGTGAAGCCACGCAAATACTCAATTGAGTTTGAGATTTGTTCAGTGATGTTTGTATTGTACGGAATCTTTTCCTTTTGGAATTAAACCAGTAAAAAAGGTTTGTTTTTGTTTAGAATTATATGAACCCAGTTCTATTTCTTTGTCATCGGTAGACAAAGAAGAACAATGCACCGTTGTATACCCATAAAAATTATGGTAGTGAAACTGAAAGGTTGTATATATCCATAGTCAATACACCTATTCGTCTATCATTGCACTTTAAGAGGACATCTATTTCCTCAAGTTGGCAGTCCATCACCACCTCTCTTTTGTTGTGCTTGAAGGGAACTCCCTTTGTGTGATTGAAGCTCTCCTAAATCCTTAAATCAATCCTCTAGATTTAATTATTTCTCTTTCGACACGCGTATATGCTTCTCAGAATTAAAAAAAGAAAAAAAAAAAAAATGAAAGAGGAATTGTGCGTGCTTAATGCAGTTCTCTTGATGCCTGACCATTGAGAAATCAAGATTCCCACATTATTATTCCATGAGTACTTTAATCTACATGCCTGTAGGTTATTGCTCGAGTTCTACATATTGTATTACTCTGCGACTCTCACTCTCCTTTGACCTTTGACACACACAATTGGTAGTAGTCTAGACATTTTTTCATGATTAAACATTACAATCTAACACACCAGGCAACTAAAGTAGCAAGTCTTTTATTTTAGCTTATGCATACATGTCAGTTTGTTGATGAGATTATTTCAAGGTAGAGCTTTTCTTTATTGAGGTTGCTGTGCCTAGGAAATCATTGATGGCCTTAATAGATGATCCTTCAAAACCTCCTCCTCCTCTTAATGCATCCTCCATCATCTCCTTCATTTGATTGGCCTTTCTTCTCATCTCCTCTCCTTTCTCTGTTTTTCCCAATACTATCTTGATCACCCTTGCAATCTCGTCATGTTTGGTCTCAGAGTCGACCCCTCTTGCAACCTCAACGCAAACACTAACTTCATTTTCCAGCATTTGGGAGTTAAAGCACTGCTCTCCACCAACTGGCCAGCCTATGATTGGTACCCCTTGACTCAAGCTTTCCAGAATTGAGTTCCAACCACAATGGCTGAGGAATGCACCTATGGACTGTGAGATAAAATTTCTTGTTGGGGAGCCCATTTATGTACTAAGAGACCTTGATTTTTTCTCTCTCATTCTTTCTTTAAAGCCATCAGGCAACCACTCGACTCTGAAGTCTTCAGTTGGATTGAAACCAAATGGTGGCCTAATGACCCAAATAAATGCCTTGTTGAATGCCTCTAAACCCAATGCCAATTCCATCATTTGTGAAGGTAAAATGGTCCCATATGATCCAAAAGATACATACAGAATTGAAGCTGGTGGGTGGAGATCTAGCCATTCACAACAACTCTCGGTTTTTGAAGAAAGTTTCTCACTTCTCTCTTCTTGGTAATAGGCATCATTCTTCATGGAAGAGCAGGCTGGTCCAATCATCCAGACTGGCTTCCCTCCCATTTTCCTTTTAAAATATTGTACATCAATATCCCCTAATCCCTCCATGGTATTTAAGAGAATTGCATCAGAGCAAAAGCAATGTGAGAACTGCCGTGTCCGGAAAAGCCACAAAGCATTGGTACTATCAGTAAGCCTGAGATCATTTCCAAGTTGTGATTGTTGAATTTTGGATGCTTCAGGAAAGTCAGGCAGCAAAAATTCATGATCATCAGTCTGGAATTGGTGTTCGTTAAGAGAGAGGGAAAAATATATGGCCATGCTGTAACCAGCCCCAGCAATGAATACTGCATGATAAATTCCAAGCTCATTGGCAACTTTGACTGTCCATCCCAAGAACATGTCTGAGATGATACACATGGGGGCACAACCATCGTGTTTGGAAATGTCGATGAGGAGGCTTTTGAAGGGAGATTCAAGATTTTCTGAGGCTTCCATGAGGCGGATGAATAATTCAGGAGACAGTGTATCTGTGTTTTCTAGATCAGGCGGGAGACCATAGTTAGTCCCTTGGAAAGGGATTTCAGCAAGCCTTATGTTGGTTTTGGAAGGGAGAGAAGATTTGAGTCTTTGGATGTTAAGAGAAGTGTTTACTATGGTAACAGTGGAGCCCTCCTTTCGTTCCAACTGTCTTCCAAGTGCCATGAAAGGATTGAGATGGCCAGCAGCCGTGAAAGGGAACATGACAATGTTTCTTTCTTCTCTTCCATTGGCCATGGCAACAATGAGAGTGGAAACAGGGAATGGGAAGTTAAGGAGAAGCAGAGAATTGTGGTGGGGATTGGAAATGCATTGTCCTATTTATTTGCAGAGTGCGTGCGAGAAGACACACAAACATTGTTTCCGTGCAAAAAGAAATGGTACTCCAATAAATGCAGGCCACCTAATACAAGGATTAATTAATTAACTAATTTATTATTCTTCCAGCTTCTAATACTAAATGTAGGCGAAGGTTCTATGGTATTAATAAACAACATATTCATAAAACAAGAATGGTAAGATGAATTGAGTGGAAATATACAAAGAGATAAGATTCAAGATAAAAAAAAATTCACTTTGAAATAAGGTTGGTTTTCATTGATGAAAAGATAAGGGAAAGTTGCTTAAGATAGTTTGGACATGTGTAGAGGAGAGTGTTTAATGCACAGTAAGAAAGTGTGAAACAATTTTGATTTAAAGAATTAAAAAAGGTAGAAGAAGACAAAAATAATAATATTAGTAGAAATAGTTAGAAAGGATATATGTCAATTAAAGAAGTAATAGAGGTTATGAATTTGGATAGAATAGAAAGTAGGAAAATTATTTAGCTAGGTATAATAGGGGGCATCACATTTTTGGCTACTGGCTAGGTGCAGCATTCGTGCCAGTAAATTCAACCAAATTAATTATACAACAAACTATTTAGAAACAGGCATTAGTTTTGTGTCTTTATTCAAGGCCTAACAATACACATACAGGCTAGTAGTATGTGCCCAACCTAAAGCCTCAACCCATCCCCACTGAAACCCCTAGGAAAATTGTAGTGTAGCTTCTAATTGGAAAGCATTATGTTACCTTTCTGAGTTCAATTGCGTGAGGTTCTGTACTTGTAGGCCTTGTAGGTAATGTTAAATGACCTCTTTAAAGGTAGGGCTATTAGTATGTCTATTTCTTTGAGATGGTGTGTTAACGAGTTTTAAATGGGAGTTCTTCTAATACCACAAATAAACTCAAAACTTTTGCTACAACTTTCCTATGTGGTAGACTGTGACTGGTAGGCTATCTCTTTTATATAGACCTACAATTTTTTATCTACTAATAACGATCAGCCACATGAAGAGTTGTGGCAAAATATAATGCATTTTTTTTGTGGTAATAAATTTTTGTTTAAATGCATACTATGGTCCTTAATCCTGGCGTGTCTGTGAAAAGTTACATAATCCAGCAAGTCAACAACAGCTGGGCTTTACTTACATAAAATAGAAACAACTTAAATACTGGTTTTTATCACAGATTTTGTCTAAGACTTTTCACAGAAAATAAAGGGAACCTGCCATGTTTTGAATTTGATGGCCATACTATACAATTTGTAATTAGCTAGTAGGTTGGAACTTTAACAAATATGTCTTCGATAATATAAGCCACATAAACATTATAACTATGAAAGATTCCTAACTTGAGAGTGTAAGAAGATTTTAATACTAAACTCATTCACTAACTGAGAAGATTGCTTACATGAATAAAAATCATTTGTCACATTTTAAGTGTTCCACTATTTGCTATTAGACACATAGCATACTGTAATTAGTCGAAAATAAAATGGAACACTTAAGTGGGACAAAAGATTCTATTCGTGTTACTCATAGATATGTGAATTTTTGGGAGATTGTCATAAGTTGTTTTGGGTGGAGTTGTGAACATTTATATTAGTGCATAATCACTTCTAATTCGAAGCATAATCAATTTTCATTTTCTTTTCTTCTTACTTTTTTTCTTTGTGGATATGAGAGTTTTAGGAAGAAAATGATCCATCCTAGAGCAAAATGAAGGCAAGAGGTATTTCTATTATGTTAGAATAGATCATCGTGTTTACCAACAAAAAAAAAGAAAAAAAAAAGAATAGATCATTGAAGTTCTATATACTAGGCCTCCAGGCTGTGGTTATTGCCAGTTTTGTGACTTGAAGGAACTCCCTTTATCATAATACTCTGAATGAAGGCAATCATCTGCATAACAGTATTTGATTCGTTAAGCACATCCATAAGTGGTAAACAAAGGAATAATTAGAATGATATATGATGAAGAAAATAAGCAATCTAGAGGTTGATCTTGTTAGATTGAATGCATAAAAAAGCCCCAACACCATAGTTGTTAAAGTAAGTTGTGTCTCACTAGTGCTAGGATTTCTAGCGATAATTATGACCATTCTTTTAGAAAATCCCGTTTTGGATCCATCTAATGAATTAACTCTGTTCCAATCAAGATTCTAATTATAACCATGTTTATGCATTAACTCACAAAGTATAAGCTCTTACCATGGTAAACCCGGCACACATAATGCTGAAACCAGGGAAATTAAATGGTGCTCCTTCAGACAGGAATAAAGCTGGATAGATGGGAAGAGTTGTCAATTTGAATTAATTTTACAATTTATCTATAACAAATTTCTTCTGTTTTTTGTTTTCTTTTGCTTCCTTCAATCTTTCACATACCTGTTAGAGGACTAAACATTAATGGAGAAATAATGTTGGCAAAGGAACTTATGCCTGAAATGCATCCTTGAGCCTTTCCCTGTCATAAGTGTCCCTGATTTGATTAGTAAATGAAGAAAAAAAAAAAAAGAAGAATTCTGTGATAGGCAAGATGAATGAAGGTGGGGAATTCTGGATGCGACAAGGTAGGTAACAAGTTTGGACAGAAGTGAACATGAAATATATTGAAGACTTCATTGAGCACAACTATGAATTAAACCTCTCCTCTATAGAACTACCTGCTCATTAGGCCCAACTTGCTTCGATGCAATGCTCCGAATCTGTGTGAGTGAGTTAATTTCATGAAGATTCAACCACCATAATAAAGCTTTTACAAAGATAAAGGTCAAGAACATACGCTTGGTTGCACTAAAATAGTAAAGATTGAAAACACAGGAGCAGCATAAGGAACCTGCATATATCGAAAATGTGTTATAAGAACTATATTCAATAAAATATAAATAGAAAGCAAATACACAACATCCAAAGGAAAGTGCAAAAACATTAGTATACAGTATGTTACGCCAGTGGCTTACCTTATCTAGGTAATAATTAAGTGGAAAAAGAAATGTATAAATTATCACCAAATTATGCAGTGTGTCATCCAGATTTAGAAACAAAGAGATAAGAAGCATGCAAGTTGGTTGAGGAAATTTTACCCAAGCTGACCATGCGATGCTGTTGACAAACATCTGCATTAAATCAGGAAATTATCAGCACTATATGCTTAATGAACAGTTACAATCTCACTATTTAGCTAGGAATATTATTAGGTACTTCCAGAAAGTAGGTGACGTGATACTTCAACCCAATAAAAACTTAGGTCATATTTTAACATGCTTCAACATTTCAGGTTACAGTCTCACTCCAGAGAAGAACTTATAGAAATTCACTTTTTTTGGAGTTTTTATTGGTTCGGAGTACCATATCGTTATACTCCAGGAATACCAACTAGCGTGCACTTAAAAAAACACATAAATGGCTGCTTGGAAAACATCAGCTAGTGAGAACAAGGCACATACATTTGCACAGCCCATTAAGAGGCCAATGGAAAGCAACTTCTCCTCTCCAATTATAGGTGCCAACATGGGCATGAAAAGCAGCTGCAGCATTCACAAGTTTTCAAGATCAAACTCATGGAAACCGAAAAAAGGAGAAGTGAGTATTTTTGAAATAAATTTAATGGAAAAAACTGAAAGATTAAGAAGCAAATGAGATAGCAGAATTTAGAACAGAGTAATGTAAAACATACTTGTGAAATAGTCCCTGCAACCCCCAAAATTAGCAGTAGATCAGCATACTGGTTTTTGTTGAAGTGGAAACGGGCCTTTAAGAAGTACTGCATGGTACATGAGCTTCCATGTTAGTAGTGACTAATTGATAGTATGTTTGATATGCACTAGAAAGGTTAGGTGTACAATAATATAGTATGCGTACATAATGGTTTGTGACATTGATGATATTCTAGACAAACCAATTTCTTTATTTCAATTTATCTTTCAACTCTTCTCTACTCTTTATCTTTGAACAGCAACATACTGTATAAGCTCCATTAATGAACAACTCCACAGTCTTTGCCTTTCTTTCTTCTTCTTCTTCTCCTCCTCCTCTCTCTTAAAGTTGGATTTTCAGGTTTAGTTGCATTATTTCTAAATTTTTAACAATCTTAGCTTCTGCACTCACCATGCATATTAGGTAAAAAGATAACCAAAAATATTATGCTCCTTATCTCACTTCTATGAATGCCTACTTTGAAATTAACAAAGAACTGTACCAATAGCGAAGCTATCAGCCCACCCTCTGCAAGGCTATTGAAGAATGAAATAAGTGCTGCTTGTGAAAATGGCACACTGCAACATGAGGTTACAATTTAGCACCATGTAAGAAAGATGAAATCGGTAAGTAATAAAGGTGCTTTAAAAAAATTGCGCCTGTAGTAATTAGACTAACATTTGGCATTAATAGATAGAATAGCTCAGTCAATAGTTTTCAACAAAAAGATCACCTGGCTAGCTAGTATGTCTGAAGTGACTTTGAACTGGTCATTTTTTGTTACAATAATGGTTAAGTAACTAAATTCATTATTTTTTTAATAGATAGTTTTTGGAACAAGTGTAATATATTATGATATAGAGTAGATGATCCTAATAATTTATTCTATGATACCAAATGTTGGGTTATTAAGAAGCAACATATTAATAAGGTAAGTGTAGCTGAAATGAGAATGTTAAGATGGATAAGTGGAAAAATACAAAAAAAATAGGATTTGAAATGAGAAAATCAGCTTAAAGATAGAGGTAGCTCCAATTAATGAAAAAATTGAGAGAGAATGGCTTAATATAGTTTGGTCATGTTCAAAGGAGAGCGATTAATGCACCTTTAAGAAAAAGTAAGTTGATCGAAGTTGAGGGAGTTAATGAAAGTAGATGAATAGTCAAAATAACACCAATATAAGTTAAAAGAATGAACTTATCAATTAAGGAAGTAATAAAGAATATAACTTTAAATATAATATAATAAAGGAAAAGAATACATGTAACTGACTCTAACTAATATGTTGAGGATCTATAGAAAACTCCAAAAATTTGGGATTAAGGCTTGTTGTTGTTGAATATCAGGGTGCCATGATGAAGAAATATTACACCACTATTTCTTGTCACTGAGAGTGAGCCCAATTCTAAAGGACATTCAACAACAAATCAATGCATTGGCAGAATTCCGCCTATTCCTCAAAGCACTAGATGTAGTCATTTAAAACATTAGGTTTCTTTGCATATTCTAAGTAATTAACAAGTTTATTCTACAGTAATGAACTTGGATGTACTGACTTTAATTTGGAGGATTAATATGTAATAATGTTGTTAACGGACACGCTTTCACCATAGAATATGCCACAAATTGAATAGTCAATAAGCCTAATAGTGCAAAAAGCCTATCAGATACAACAAGAAAAGCCTTCATTATGTATCTCATGCATTAGATATATGCGTCTTTTTTCTCATAGAGCGTGAATCCCACACAATTGTGGAATCCACACTCAAATTATTGCTCTGAGACACACAAAAAAGTTGAGATATTATACATAGTCTCACCTGTTCTTTGTCAAGAAAATCAGATCCCCCACTGATGGAATCCTCTTAAAGACTTGCCTTTTATTTTCCAAATCACTATCACTTCTAATAACATCCTGTTCTCCCTTCAAGATTGGCTGCCTTATATCATCCCCACTGGGTAAGCTTTCCTTAAGAAAAATTCTCATGTAAACAACTGCAAGGATTGACATGAATGCCGAAACCTGGATTAAAAAAAAAAGAGATTAATTACAAATCATAACCAATTTGGTAGCCACGCATAAAAAACTGATTCAGAGGAGAACTTATAGACAGATAGCTAGGGACAACCTGAAATGTTGAAGTAGTGGAGAGAAAACGAGTTGCTAAGGTTCCACATACAAATGCAGCTGACGCCACCCCTCCTAGAATTCCAAATGCTGATGCTCGATTTACATCTGAAATTTTATCTGCCTGAGAAGAAATAAACTTATCCGGTTTAACCACACACAGCTGAAGATTTGCTCCGCCCCAATATAAATTCATGCATTGGTCTACTATCTTGAAATGGAGAGAGTCAACTTCACCATTAATTTTTCCCCCTTTTTATTAACGGCCATCGGCACAGAAGCCACATTATTTAAAATTTCAAATGATACTTCAGTAATGACACTAAATACATCTTTAAATTCATATATTTAATCTAAACCATGAAATAAATCAAATTTCAAATTGGATACACTCATGCACTATCATTTTACATTTTGTTTTCCTTTTTTTAGGGGTGGGGTTTGAAAGAACAAAGCATATATTTGTATCCGGCCCTGTTTTCAAATGCTGGAGAGCTTTGGCAGTCCCATGCAGTTATCAACTTTATCCATTATAGCTCTCATGAGAATGCTTCAATAAAGAAGTTACATAATCCAATATATATATATGAGTTTCAGAATCCAATAATTTGACTCATCAAAAAGCTGGTCATTTGGTATCTTATCTTGCTTTCTCCCACAGAATAGTTAACATGGTAAGCTTTAATATTTGTAGTGGTGTTTAATCCACTGCCCTTTTACCTTTTGTGCTATCTTAGCTCATATTTTTCCCAAGTATAAAGACTTAACTCAAGGTTTACTACCCAGGCCCAGCCACTGGAACAACTTGACAGAACAAGTAGAGCTTGACATCTAATTAGCAAAAAAATAGTATCAAGTAATTAGTTAGCTTAGGGTACTGCCTTTGAGAGTTAGAGATAATTTACCACGTAAGCTAGAGCAAGGCAATTGATGCTGCCTTCGGAAACCATGGCAGTGAGAGTCCTGATCACGAAGTATGCATAAAAGTAGTTGGTCTCCATGCTGTATGCTAATATTGCTGCGAAAATTCATTTTCCTACTTCGTTAGTATCACATGCAGAACACGTAAAAGGCAACGATAAGTCAATCACCTTTTTAAGTAAACAGCATTTTTAAGGCCACACTATTTCATAACTTTTTACCACAAATTTGATGTAGCAAATTGTGAGTAATTGTCTATATAATTTACATATTATAAACCCGCCATTTTTCCTCCACAACTTTAACTGTTCTACATCATAATTGTGGCAAAAAATTGTTGAGATAAGTTGTGATACTAGATTTTCTCATAAGTAAATCAACCAAGGAATTTGTAAGCCTTGTGGGAAAGAGAAAGGGAAAGTAATTGCAGGCCAATTTTGGGCCCAATACTTTATTTTATTTTATTTGAGAAGAAGTTTTGGGCCCAATACCTGTTTTGGAGAGGAGGCAGCTTTTTTTAATAATAAGGTTTATAATTGCTAAATTGATTTATTACAAGTAATGAACACAGTTAACATTAAACAATTTATCATTTTTTCTTTATTACTTACCGGTAACCAACTCAATAATTGTGAAGTTAGCGGTTTTAAGAAAACTACGTTTATTTTTCTAAAAAAAAAAAGAATTGTGTTTATAGCATTAATATTTGTTCTACTACACTTAAATTTGTATTTACTTGTAGTTGTATCTATAATATTTATCTCTAACTTGGCTAAAGGCCTACATAAAAATTAGAGACGATACCATTGACACAGAAACATACAAGACTTTTCTCAATTTTGTTAAAAACAAGGTTCAAATACAAGGCTCATCTTCCAATAAAAAAGGCAGGAACATGGTATAAGTGGGGTTGAGCAACTACATGATATAAGTGGTACATAAACGTTGGACTCAACTTTGTTGAAATATCATTACTCTTGATTAAGACTTCACTTTAATTATTTAGAGACTAGACTACACACTTCTAATTACATACAACTCAATGTATAGCATTTCCTCCGATGGCCCACCCAAAGTTAAAACTTAGACCTGAAAGTGACCAATTGATCTAAGTTTTTTTTTTTTTTTTTTTTGGGCGTAAAAAGTCATATCATACACACATATATAATTTGTGAGGTGATGCCATAATCCGTGTGAAACCAATGAAAGCACTCATGAATGGGACACCATGCCTCTAAAAGCTAATCGACTCATATAATTCAATAGGACCAAAAAAAGCGCACTTACCGACAATTAAGTACTAAGCAAAGGTCTTTCTCAAACAAAGAAAAAAAAAAGTATTAAGCAAAAGAAACATTGCGTACCTAGTGGAATAATGGAGACAGTCATGGGGAGAGTGAGCAAGGCTTTTCTCCCATACTCGTCCGATAGATTCCCAATTAGCGGTGTAATTATCATTGCTCCCAATCCTATGATCTGCATCACATTGGATAAGATTTTTAACCAAAATTTGCACCTCCCAAAAAAATAAAAATCAATTCAATAACTAAATTGATTATAACATGGTTTGCAGACCCAAATCAGACGGTACAGTTTGACTCAGGTAACCATGAACTTCTCATAAATGTGATTCTTTTAATCCTAAAAACCCTGTCTATGCTAAAAAAAGCAAGGAACTGTTCAAATCATGGTCCAACCAATATCAAAGATCATTTTTTTTTTTTTTTTATAGGGGAGGTTTAAAATATGGTTAGGTTTGTATCTGTATAGCTTAGTTAATGAATACCAACTGTGAACAAAAATGTAACATTAGTAAAGATAAAGACATACAGTATTAATTAGGGATGCTACACAATGATAAAGTGAATGATTTTAGATAGAACATAATGATGAAAAATATACATATAAACAGCCCCAATTAATCCATTATCTACATATATAGATGATCCCATAGGAATAGGATTTTGGTATTAATACTGTTGGTGATGTTGATAAGATTTGTGATCCTTGTCAACTGTAAAAGTAATGCGCTATAAAAGTCTTCCCAGTACTTCAAAACACTGTAAACTCTTTGGCTTGTTGTCAATTAAAAAGAAAGATATATGGTCCACTTATTAATATATTCTTCCCACCATTACGTAAAAGAGAGATTCCATATCCCACGCCTATATACATAAATATCTAGTAACAATGGGGAACGCACACTTTTCATGTTGTGAAATGAATGTACGATATTGAATTCACACTCCCTGAAAGTCTTTTCCCAACTTTAATCAATTTCTAGTGTCCAAAAAACAAACCAAGTGCTCTTTTAGACGTTAATTATACTTGATTAACATGCATATACATCCTCCTCATATACAAACAAATCATTACGTAAACCTTTATACTTTGTTTTAAACACCAATCTTACACACAACTTATTAATAATAGTAATTATATATATATTTTTAAAAGTATCTTTCCAATATAGCAGTTGCAGCCAAATGTGTCAGTTTTAGAGTAGTAGATAGCAATAGCATTCGATCACTATCTACTTGGGAAACTTCGAGGAAAAGAAAAGATCATATACATACAAGGTAAATTTGGATGGCTATGAATAGCCAAGATGGTAGGTTTGAATTTTAGGTTGGGAATACAGACAATCATGGTATTATATGTCGACGTGTTCACGTTTAAACCTTATTACACCCTGCACGTTAAGCTACATCTTTGGAATCATCTGAAATATGGTAAATACATAAAAGGAAAAAAAAAAAAAAAAAAAAAAAAAAAGTAAAGGTTGAAAAGAGTTATAATTAATTATAGAACAAAGTAGAACAAAGATGATCAAAACTGTAAAACACTCCAATTAGTTGTTTTAATTCCTTGTAGAATTCTCATGACATTTCTCATAAAACCATGCAAAGACATGGAATATAATATAACTTTCTATCAAAACTAGGCAAGGGAGTTTGTGCAGTCTGAAAGAAACTCAAACATGCTCTGAAATTTATGAGAAATTTTGAACAAAGTTGTATATCCATTATCCAAATAAAGAAATTGTATAAAAAGAATAAAGAGCATGAAGAAGAACAAAGATTCATAGACAAGGAAAAAGGGGAAAACCAAACAATATATACATACCGCTTGTTGAAAACCAGTGAGGTAAATGGCTAGCGAGCACTCATCTTGACCAGGGCAAAGTGCCAACATCGTTACATCAGTAATGGCAGGAACCCCCATGAAATTTGCAAAGCCTGATAGGAAAATTGTCACAAAGAGGTGGATCAAAGATGTTAAGTTCTCCATCTCTCTCTCTCTCTCTCTCTCTACAGAAAAGCTTGATAGTTAGCTAGCTAGTAGTATAGCACGTCCTCTAAGAAAAAACTTAATAAAGGGCAATTCTTCACTTGAGAAAAGAATGTTGCGTCTTTTTCTTGCTTTAACTTCTTTGCCTAAATTACTTCTTTACTTAACAAAGAAGATTTTTTGTGTGTGCGTGTCAAAGTGTGAGTGTTAGCGTGAGAGAGAGAGAGAGAGAGAGGGAGAGAAGGGAAGAAGTTAGATTCCAGGTCTTTTTCTGAGTAATTTTTAGCCGACCGATGTTATGATTTATGACTATGAGAAGTGAAAGAGTTATCTAACATTTTCTAGGTGGGTGTAAAGTCAAAAGGACTGAATTCAACTTTGGTATAGTATCGACAAGACCAACACCTGGACAAACATTAAAGAGTGTGTGAGTGGGGGGCACATGCATGCCGACTTTGTTATAAAGCTATTTCAGCACAATTATCAATAATATAACTCAATTAAGCATAGATTCAAGATTGAAAATTCTATCATCTTATTCTTGACAAATACTATACTAAAAATAATTAAGACCACAACCTATCTTTGTTGACATATAATGCATTTAATTAATTGTTTAAAACTCTAGGTGCAGCAGATGTTCTATCCTAATTTTTGCTCAAACTTTTGATCCTGCAAAGCAAAAAGATAGTGAATCGATTAGGCTCAATGGCTCATGAAAGATTTGTAGCAAGTGGTTTAAGGACATAATTAAAATACAAAATATCTTCTCCATTACCAAAGGAAAAGGGTATAAAAGAAATGGGAGGTGTCTACTTGGTAGTTAGGCGTGACAAATACTCAAGTAAGCTTTCAAATAATTAAGATGTTGCTACTGTTTAGTGACTAGTGACTAGTGATAAAGGTTAGAGTGATGGATTTGGATTTATATTTATATGTTTTGGCCTTATGCTAATAAATTAGCTTAATTTGTGTCATGATTATCTCTATTGTTGCTTTGTATTATTGATGATGCGGTTGTTTGATGGATATTTATTACTGTTTTTTTTTTTTTTTTCAATTAAAAAAAAAAAAAAAAAGCTAAATAGTAAGGGAGGGGGAAGTAGAATTTTAACAGAAACGCACAAGTCAGGACCAAACTAAAGGTTTCATAAGCTATAACAGAACTAATTTCAAATTAGGCTTGCTTATTGAACTTAATTTAAGGAAACTTTAGTAATACGCTATTAAATTAGCTCATGTGTTTAATGATTATCTCTACTAGTCGTAAACTCACGCGATGTATGAGAATAAATAATTTTTGTAGTAATGGTATAACCATATAATATATAATTTTTTTCTCTAAATTTTGTGGAAACTAATTTGTTCTCCCATAAAATTAAAAAATTTCTAAAATTATTTTTCATTTATCTATCTCAAAAACATATCATTATTTTATTATTTAGATTTGTTTGATTGATATTATTTCTTTTTTAGGTGATTCATATTTTTCTAAATTATGTTATGGTACGTTAAATTTTCCTCTCTCTTTTTGGACAACTAAATTGTTTAAGTTTCATATGTGTTATTCAAATTTCTCATTATCTTAAAAGAGATTATCATGATAATCAAAACTTATCACAAAGGTACACTAGATATTGCTCAAATAGTTGATAGACACATTCAAATACATAGCCATATTGTATTTTGATATAAATTCAAATTCTCACTTCCAAAATAACTAAGTATTATGTCAAACAAAATCTATAAGAGGGAGAGAGAAGACTTGTGATGGAAAACTAAAAAAACACACCACCTAATTGTATTAATCCAAAATAGTGTTATAGAAAAATACAATGATTCATCAACCTAAAATAGATTTGCAAGAAAGAATAGATTATGTGTGTGTGTGTGTGTGTGTGTGTGTATGTATAGAGAGAGAGAGAGTAATCACCTTTTATGGGAGAGACATAGAAAATAAGATGAGGATAAGAAGAAGAGTCAAAATAAAAGATATAGTCATGACTCAAACACTAAATTATCCAAGCAATGCTATATAATAAAGTAACATTGTGTTCTTATACATTATTATTATATACAATTGGGTAACATTTAACGATCAAAGAAAAAAAAAAGATAATAATTTAAAAAACACAAAACCAAATTGCAGCAACCTAAAGTATAGCTCTAAAGAACATTTATATTCATCAACCTAAAATAGAGAGACAAAAAATAAATAAATTCACAAAAAAAAACCATGAGAGAGAGAGAGAGAGAGAGAGAGAGAGAGAGAGAGAGAGTGATTACCTTTTTTGTGTGGGAAAATATCTATAGAATGGAAAAAAGAATAGTAAATTTATAGTAATAGGATGGGGATAAGAAGAGCCAAAATAAAAGGAGGATGAATGAATGGAGGAAGAGTGACATTAATTAAGGTTGAGAGTAGTGAAGAGATGAAAAAGTAAAAGGGAATGTGAAAGATTGAGAGTAGTGAAGAGATGAAAAGGTAAAAGGAAATGTGAAAGGTTAGGAGAAGTGTAACTGTAAGGTACAAAATTAATAAGAAGAAGAAGAGTCAAAAATAAGAGAAAAATAGGTGGAATTAGGTGGATGATGTGGCTCAGCAGGACAATAGCAAAAATAAATGCTACGCTTCAATTTTTAGAGATATATATATATATATATATATATATTATCTTAAAAGAGATTATTATGATAATCCAAACTTATCACAAAGATACACTTGATATTACTCAAATAGTTGACAGGCACATTCAAATACATAGTCATATTGTATTTTGATATATATTCAAATTTTCACTTCCAAAATAACTAAATATTATGTCAAACAAAAATTATAAGAAAGAGATAGAAGACTTGTGATGGAAAACTAAAAAAGCACACCACCTAATTGTATTAATCCAAAATAGTGTTATAGAAAAATACAATGATTCATCAACCTAAAATAGATTTGCAAGAAAGAATAGATTATATATATATATATATATATATATAGAGAGAGAGAGAGAGAGAGAGAGAGAGAGAGAGAGAGAGAGTAATCACTTTTTATGGGAGAGATATAGAAAATAAGATGAGAAGAAGAAGAATAGTCAAAATAAAAGATATAGTCATGACTCGAACACCAAATTATCCAAGAAATGCTATATAATAAAATAATATTATATTCTTATATACTATTGTTATATACAATTGGGTAACATTTTACAATCAAAGAAAATTAAAAAGATAATAACTTAAAAAACACAAAACCAAATTGCATTAACCTAAAGTAGAGTTCTAAAGAACTCATAAATTCATCAACCTAAAATAGAGAGACAAAAAATAAATAAATTCACAAAAAAATCATGATAGAGAGAGAGAGTAATAACCTTTTTGTGTGGGAAAATATCTATAGAATGGAAGAAAGAACAACAAATTTATAGTAATAGGATGGGGATAAGAAGAACCAAAATAAATGGATGATTTTTTTTTTTTTTTTTGAGAAAAACTAACTAACTATTAAACACACACCCACACACTTAATTACACTCTCTCACCAAGTTCAAACACATTAAGGTGAAGGAATAGAGGAAAAGTGACATTAAAATTGAGAGTAGTGGAGAGATGAAAAGGTAAAAGGGAACGTAAAAGGTTGGAGGAAGTGTAATAGTAAGGTACAAAATTAATAAGAAGAATAAGAGTCAAAAATAAGAAAAAAATGGGTGGAATTAGGTGGATAATGTGGCTCAATATGAACATAGTAACAATAAATACTACGCTCAAACTTTTAGATATATATATATATATATATTTTTTTTTTTTCAAATTAGTATTGTTGTTATGCAATTGTTGGATGAATATTGTAACATAATTTTTCTTATTGTTGCTGGTGTTTGTTTTGTTTTGTTTTGTTTTTTGTTTTTGTTTTTGTTTTTTGTTTTTTGTTTTTTTTTTTTGACACAACTCATGAGTTTAGTGTTGGGTTATTTTTGACACAACTCTTGATTAAACTCAAACTTTCATAAAGCCTAGTGAATCTAATTTAAATCAAGAAAATGATTCAATACTCCTCGAATGGTATTTCCTCCTCCTGCATGAATGGTGGGTCTTATCATAAATTTGATTAAAGGAATTCACCATTCATGTGAGAACGAAGAATAGCTACTACATGAGTACTAAATAATTACCCTTTAAATAGACTTACTATATTTTTAAGAGAATTTAAATAGGCTTACTTGATTAAGTCTAAATCAATAATAAATTATTCAATTCTTTGAAAACTTGGTCTCTCCTCTCACCTAAATGATGAATCATATCATGAATTTAATTAATAAAACTCATTACTATTTGGTAACAGAGAGTTGCTCGGTGTAATATTTTATTATTATTTTTTCAAAAAAAAAAAAAAGAAGTGAAAAAAAGTTGGCAATTTTTGACTGAAGATGGTAGAATTGCATTAAATAAAGGCAAAGTACAAAAGTATAAAAATGGGTCCTGGGCCCTACAAGCCTACATCTACCTAGGCTTCAAGACAAGGACAAGCTAGTCACTACTAAAATATAAAATACTACAATCCTGATGAGATTTAAATACAAGACTGAAGGCATAGTCAGGAAAAGGCTTCCAAAACCAAAGTAATCATGTCTTCTAGTCGGCCATCAGGGTTTGGTATTCATGTAGGAGAGATTTTGCACTATGTAGAATAGCTTCTGGGTGAGTTTGTATGTCCTCAAAGAATTGCTTATTACGTGCGTTCCATATAGCCCACATTATCATGCCTTACTGCTCCAACTCATCCCGAGTCAGACGTTGCATCATGGTTCGAGTTAACATGAAAAAGTTTGAGGCAGCAGCAGAGCTCTTCTAAATTTTACCTTTTACTAAAGCCCGTACATTGCATGCGAAAGGGCACTCCCAAAGGATGTGCACCCCCGTTTCACACTGCTGGTTACACACGGTGCATATCGAGTCTATCTGCGTTCTCTTCAAGGGTGGGTAGGATATTCGAGCACGCTCTCCACAGGAAGGTACGCACTTTTGGTGGGACGTTGAGGGACCACACTTTTTTCCATAGTTTTCCATTCGTACCAGCGTTTGAGTGATTACTCGTTGAGGGATGTAGAATACTCAATGCTATTGAGTAAGCCAATTTAACTGAGAACGAGTTGGATTTGTTCTCCTTCCACACTAGCACATCATTTGACCATATATTTGGCAAAGGTAGGTGTAGGATATCAGCGCATGTGTGGGGTTCGAACCAGTAGGCTAACTTAGCTCTATCCCACTACCTTGTTTCCACGTCTATCAACTCCCTTACTTTCATTGGTCCATGTCCTTCTCTACAGAGGCACGGGGGTCTTGGCAACCATTGGTGATCAAAAATGTGTATTTGGTCCCCACTTCCCACTTTCCACTTTCCACTTCGACCCTGCTAGTATGACGTCTCTAGCTTTTAGAAGGCTTCGCCACACATAAGACGGGTTACTCATCAAGCCAGCATCCAAGAAAGAGCCATTAGGGAAATACCTTGCTTTATAAACTCGAAAGAACAACGAGGTTTGTTGACTAATTAGCCTTCACACCTGTTTTGCCAGCTTTGCCAGGTTAAAGGCGTGGATGTCTTGGAAGCCTATACCACCACTCTTCTTCGGATTGCACAGTCGCTTCTAGTTTATCTAGTGTATTTTATTCTCATTGCTCGTTTACCCCCACCAGTATTTTGCCATGATAGAGTTGATATCGCTGCAAAGTGTTTTAGGCAGTTGGAATAAACTCATTGAGTATGTCGGTATTGCTTGTGCTACGATTTTGATCAAGACCTCCCTTCCTGCTTTCGAGATGAACTTTTCCTCCCACCCGGTGACTCGCTTAGCAATCCTTTCCCTAACATCTTTGAAGGTACTCACTTTGTTCTTGCCTCCCACCATCGGTAGTCTCAAATATTTTTCAACTTTTGTCACAACCTAGGCATCAAACATTCTACGTATTTCCTCCCTCACTGCGGGTGCGGTATTAGGGCTGAAGAACAGGGCTGTTTTCTGCTGGTTAATAGCTTGGCCTGAGGCATGCTCATACGTAAACAGAATGTTCAAAAGGCTGGTGCACTCCAGTGGGGTGGCTGGACAAAATAAAAGGCTATCGTCGGCAAAAAGGAGGTGTGAAATGTTTACACCATTGCGGTAGGAGTTGATTCCCTAGACCCGTTTTGCTTTAATGGCTTTACGTAGCAGCGTCGATAGGTTGTCCACATAAAATAGGAACAAGTAGGGTGACAATGGATCGCCCTGTTTAATACCTCGAGATGGGGAGATAAAGTCACGGGGTTCGCCATTGATCAGCACTGAGTAGCTTGACGACGACACGCCTTGCATAGCTAGGTCTACCCACTTGGCCGAGAAGCCTATCTTTAACATTATGTTCTGCAGGAACTCCCACTCCACTCGATCATAAGCTTTACTGATGTCTAGCTTAATTGCCATATGACCCACATTCCCTTGTCTTCTGTTTCTCAGCCTATGCAGCATCTCGTAAGCCACTGCGGTGTTGTCGGTGATAAGCCTGTTAGGGACAAACGCACTTTGTGCATTCGAAATAATGTTCGGTAGGATGCCTTTCACTCTATTTGCTAACACCTTTGATACCATCCTATTGACCACATTACTGAGGCTGATAGGGCGATAATCCGTCATGGCTTGGGGGTCTTTCTTTTTTGGGATAAGCAGGATATAGGTGAAGTTCATCTTGGTTATTAGTATATGGCTTGAGTTTAACACCAATTGCACCGCCTCTGTTACATCTCCACCTACTACGTGCCAACATTTCTGAAAGAAGAACGGAGATATACCGTCTAGACTCGGTGACTTCAATGGGTGCATTAGGAACAGGACTTGCCAAACCTCATCGCCTACAAAAGGTCTAAGGAGAGCCTGGTTCATTTCCTTCGTCACTACTCTGCCCACCGCATTTAAAACCTCCCCCATATTCCTCGGATTGGACGTAGCAAAGATGTTGTTAAAATACTCTGCTGTTATCAACCCAATGCTCTGCTCATCTGTTCTCCAAATCCCGTTCCTATCCATCAGTCCGTCTATTTGATTTTTCTTTCGCTGCTAGCTAGCCTGTTTATGGAAGAACTTCATGTGTTTATCGCCTATGGGAAGCCATATTGCTCTAGACCGCTGCCTCTAGAACACCTCTTCCTAGTGTAACGAAGTATTTATTTCATCTCTTAAGTAGTTAATTTGTGCGAGGTTGGTTTTGTATCCAGTGGTGGACAATGCCTTGAGTGTAGCTTGTTTATCCTCCAAGCAAATTCTAGTGTTACCAAACACCTCTTGGCTCCATGCCACCAGCTTCATACGGCATCGCTTTATCTTTTCAAATAGTTTAAACATAAGGCTTCCATTGGTTGGGTGGTAGTTCCACGCTTCTTTGATCACCTCCTCACATCCTTGGTGTGCCGCCCATCTCTCCTCAAATCGATGGAGCCACTTACGTCTCGCCCTTTCATGTTGAGCATAGCATTGAGTATCTAATAGAATAGGGTCATGGTCAGAGTACGATACTTGCAAGTGCGAGACTTTTGCCGATGGGAAGTGTCCCTGGCATTCCGTGGAAGCACAAACCCTATCTAACCTTACCTCGACGAAAGCTTCACCTGGTCGGCCATTGCGCCATGTGAATGGATATCCATGGTAACCTAAGTCCTCCAAGCTACAATGTAGCAGGGTCTCCTTAAAGGCTAGCATGGGAGCCAAGGGTTTTAGGGTACCCCTTTGCTTTTCCTCAGAGTGTAGTATTTCATTATAGTTCCCTAGGCAAACCTAGGGTAGAGAGGCTCTGGCATGCAAGTGTCTAAAGATTCTCCACGATTCATGCTTTCTATGTCTTTCCGATCTTCTTTAGAACCCTGTTAACCTCCAAGGTGGTTTATCCACAGACAAGATGTAGGCATCAATATGGTTAGGAGAGAACGTTTAAATGTGATGGTCACACTCTGCCTTCCAAAATAAACCTAAAGCTCCACTTTAGCCGTCACACGAGACAACCAAAATTGTTTGAAAATTTAGATCATAGCAAAGTTTTCGCATTTCTAAGATGGATCGCTTTGTCTCCATAAGGAACAAAACGATGGGTCATTTACTTCTCACCAAATTAGTGAGTACGTCCACTGCTCGTTGGTTCCCAAGCTCCCGACAATTCTAGCTTATAATGATCATTATGGTCGGCGGGGTTGCACCGCAGCCTCCACCGTTGGTAAGTTTGGTTTGCTAGGTTTGGTCCTTTTTTCATTCCTTCAACTTTTTGGTTCCAGGGTTACGTTGCGTTCATCAAACTCCCTTTTTAGGCCCACTATTTGTCTCTGCCCGCGCTGCTTATCCATATCTTCATAGGCCTGTGGTCTACTCATCTTAGTCCAAGTTGGTTGCTTAGTAGTAAGGGTAGCATGGTTACCCACGTTAACTAGGCCACTTGTATTTTTGTCTCCACCATCCCCACTGGTCCCATCAATCGTTTCATGCGCGTGCCCTATGTTTCCATAAATATGGGCCGAAGTCAATGGAGGTGCCATATTAATAGCACTAGCCACTTTTCCTTCTATGCTAAGTATGTTACACTGCATTAGTCCACCCTCCTCTGATTGTGCCTCCAAATCAATCTGCTCCGCTCTCCCTGATATTGCACTGGTTTACCCAATTTCATCCCTAATATCTGGCGTGGTTTTCTTGTGCATGGCAGCCATCCTAGTCAGCCCACTAGGGTTTCCCAAGTTTGGACGTGTCCCACCATGTGTACCGTTACTACCGTGTTTATGGTCCCTCGCCTGATCGGTCACGTTGATCCACAGTTCATCCTCACGTCGCTTCGTCCCCGCTCTCAGCCAGTCACCGTAAGGGAGGTTGCTATCCTCACTCTCGTTACTAGCTGAGCCACGATGGGGGCATGTTTTCACCTCGTGCCTTAGTCGACCACACGAGTAGCATAGGCCCACAATTCTCTCATACTTGAAGGCCACCTACGCTTTCTCTCCTTCCAGGTTGATCACCGAAGCTCCCCTTCGCAACGATTTTTCCATTGGTATGTCCACTCTAACCCGAAGGAACATTGCCTATTTCGAGGTGATGGCTTTAGCATCCACATTCAAGAACTCTCCCCAAGCTCCTACCGATCTCCAACCCTGCCTCTTCGTTCATTAGATCAAAGGGTAGTCTCCATACATGTACCCATAGTTGTATCTTGGGGAAGGTAATGTTAGTCGCCGTCATCCCCTTCTCCCATCGTCGCAACATCAGTAGTTGGTTATCAAAACACCACGGGCCATTATCAATGACCCATCTTAGTTGACTGTCAAGTGAGAACTTAAACTGGAGCAAACTGTCTCCCACCTTCACAATCTTCAGGTCATTCCCTAATCTCCATACTGAGCGTAAAAGGTTTTTTGCCGCTCTGAGGTTGGGGGGTTTGTCGGACAGGAAGCGACCCATTAGGCTCAGCAAACATTCGTCGAGAGCTTGTTTACGGTGGTGCACCCGAACCTCTATAGCTCCCTCCTCCTCCGCTGTCAAAGAGATTTTTTGAAGCCTCTCTATAAAATCGAAGTCCATGGTTCCCGCCCTTGTGCAGGTAAGGAAGACTCACCCTAGGTGAGAAAGAGAGCTCCTACGGAGAGGAGAAAAAAAGACACCTACCTTGACCGGTCAATCTCTAAATACCAAAGTTGGCAATTGATTGCTGAGTCCAAGCAAAAGGCACTTTAATTTTTACTGAAAAAAAGCAAACCAAATATGAGGAAGGTACATTTTGTTACCTAACAATTAAGCATGCCTTACTGAATTGACCATCACCTTTTCCTGGGTGAAACATAGTGGATGATGGGTGAACATTCCACCAATTTCATTTTTTCAGTTGGTATTGCTAGAACTCCAATGGTTGAGCTCCATCTTTCTTTCTTTTTCTTTTTTGGTTCAACAAGGACCTGAACTCTAGGCTAAAGCAAGTCTGTATAATCCCTCTTACACCTATATCTCTCATCTCATGCTTATTTTAGACCATGACAAGTTGACAGCCTACAATTTCAGTAGTAAAAATGTCAATAGCTGAATAAATGAAAGAAAAAAAAATTGCACTAATTTCTTAATTAGGCTAAGCCTAGGATTTATAAGGAATGATCAAGAACAACAAAAAAGAAATTAAAAAAATTGTGATTGTTAACCTCTCATTATTTCGAAAACTATTGTGTATTCCATTGTTTATATGAGGAAAAAATTTATAGAAAACCAATTTAATCAAATTGGTGGAAGGAAAGGGCAATCAAATGGTGGTGATGATGAACAGGGAAATCCGCGTGAGAGAGAGAGAGAGAGAGAGAGAAAGAGAGGGTGGAAATCCAACAAAGAGAGTTCCAAAATGATGAAATTGGAATTTGGAATAGATTTTCAAAGCAAAAATTTTTGTCGACCCCGCCACTTCTCAAATGAAATTTTGAATTCCCTCGGGATATGTTTAACGACAGGACTAACAGTGTCAAAATGGGTGGGAGTGTTGGTATGACATGGCAGTTAGGTTGATGTCATTCATTTTTAATGATGTGGTGTTTTTCTATTGGCTAGGACTATAAGGTCAGCAAGGTAACCTTTTAGTCCAGGACTAGGTAAGAATTTCCCTTGAGCCATTTGTTTCATTTACTGAATTACCGGATCAACCTTCTTGCCCTTTTTTATATATGGAACAGAATGTTGATAAATTTAGAAATAACTTGTTTGATCTCAAAAAAATAAAAATAAAAGAAAAAGAAAAAGAAATAACTTGTTTGAACCCGCCCTCATCAAAGTACAGATTTTCTAAACATCACTTTTTTTTAAAACACAACCTTTTAATAAAACAATCCATTTTCGAAAGCTAAAAAATAAATTGTACCAAACGAGCACATATTGTTTTTTAGACAAGAAATTCATATATATATATATATACAGGACACGTACATAGAAATTTTAGGAGAACTAAACAAATGTCAAATTTTTGACTTGATTTGGATAGAAAAATAGGATAACTTCACTAATGCATAGCTAGCTTTAATTGGCATTTTTTGTTGTTATATACTAGTAAACGTGTATACCTATCTATTTGCATAGCTAGCTTTCTCTTTCAGATCTTTCTCAAAGAGAAAAGCTCTCTCTTTCAAATGATATATTTCCCAATACTGATATGTTATTGGATTGTCTGGGCTCAATTCTCAGGAAAATGTTCAAGTTTGGGCCATTGTCCTTCCAATGACTACAGCTCGACCTACATATATAGGCCCAAGCGTCCAGTCTCATGATTAGGCCATGGGCTTGTATTGCAAAGAAATAAGAAGCATAGATTAATGTGCAAAATTTTTCTAGTTAAATTGATGGATGTTTTTTTGAATAAACAGATTAATGGATGTTAATACTTAGTTGAATAAATTTTAGCCATTTTAATTTTATTGGAATTATAATTGCTCGACGTGCATGTTTTAGCCAAGAAGAACAATACTTGACAAGTTAGAGAGATACATCTAAGGAGCTCTATTACTCACTAGTTGTATACTTGTAAGGTTGAAAATTTGACTCCTACACGTTCACATTTATGGGAACCTTACACTATGAGTCCGTTCGGTTTGCGCGTCTGCATTCACATTTGTGTCAGCTTTCTTTTTTTCTTTTTTCTTTTTTTTCTTAACCCAGCGTCTCTTGCATTGTTCATGAGATTTGAACAGTGCAAGTAGGCAAAGCTACAATGTTAAAAGAGTGAACAATGTTGCAATTTTTTTTTTTTTATTTTCAGTTTTAGCAAAATAAGCGGTATCCAAACCCATGCTATATCATTCTTTTTTTTTATTCTTTTTTTTTTATCTCGAATAATGTGTAATTACTATTTTGTTGAGCATTTTTTTGAAAATTATTTGAAAGGGTTTTGTAAATTTGCCACAATTGGCTTTGATGCTTCCTATTAGGGAGATTTTAATTAAGATTTTTTTTTTTAATTATCATTATAAGTAAATGTTTTTTAAGATAAAGCCCTATCAATTGAGAATTTATTAACATATCATATGGGATTTCCACTCACACTTTTATACCAATCATACAAAACTATGTGCTTTATTTTGCGTGATAGTGATAGTTGGTGCTCCATAATAATTAGTACAGAGATAATAATCAAAATTTGCATAAAAACTTTTTAATATAATATTTCTCTTGATGATGTGCCTTTTCTTTTTTTTTGGTTTCAATATTAGAAGACTGGTTTGCACATACTATTTGGTTAAAATGATAGAAAATATTTTAGTTTTCTTCATGTATGTTTAATAGAAATAATAGGAAATTAAAAATATGGAAAAAGTTATTTGAATAAATTAATTTACTATTATACCCCTATTATCTTACGAGATGATAGAAAATATTGTAATTATGAGGGGCAAAATAGTAAATCCCATTAAGAATTTCTCTCCACCTTTTCCTATTGTTTTTGGTAGGTCCTATGGAAAACTTGATCCATCATTTTTTCCATTCTCTCTCATTTTCACCTCATCAAACAACGAAATGCTCTCATTTTCCATCCAATCAAACGAACCATAAAACATCAAAGGGGATGCCAAATATGTGAGAATCTATTAGCAGCTCTATTTTTGAAATTTGAACCCTTCTAGTCTATTCTCTTTCTTATTGAAGACAAACTGGTTCCTTATAATTTCTCTCTTTTTTTTCATTCTATGTATGTGCCAAGGACTGGAAATGCCCCTGTTCACTTAGCCATCAAAATTTGGATATTTCTAGACAAAGAAGCCTAAGCCTTTACTGTACTTGTCTTTTAGCCCATTGGGCCTTTTCTTGTAATCTTCAAAGAAGAATTCCCATCTCTTTAGTCTTTAGTCCTGCATTCTATTATGAATTCTTCCTCTTTGGTCTTGGTTTGAACAAGAATTATCCATCCAAATTAAAAAAACGTGTATCACATCAAATATTAGTTGGTCTTTGCAAAAAAAAACAAAAAACAAAAAAATAGAAAAGAAAGTTGGCCACGATGCTACGGATGTGCCATGATTGGCAAGATTCTAATAAAAAGAATTAAATAGAAGTTGTGAGAATTTTCGCACCCCAACTTATTCAATATATTTTCTTGGCAATTCTTATCTTCTCTTGTGCTCCATTTATGAGTGGCGTGAGCTCTGGATTCACAAAACTCCAACCACACCACCAAACTCTTCCTTAATAAGCATTTTTCTATAGTGTTTGGCAGGGCAGAATCTCTGAATCTGTTAGATAAAATTTATAGGATTGAGGTAGTTATAATGTTGGTTACGATAAGCCAATGACACAAATGATTAGAAAGACAGCCATGCACAGCTCAACCATTGAGAATTTGCACCGTATTACATATAATATCCTGAAGAATGCCACCACATATATATGTTTTTAGACCAATTTTTCTTATTATAGATGAATAGTTTGGTTCTCAAGGAATGTTTGAGTGCCTAATATATGCACTAATAAGCAAATTCAAGAATAATATAACGCAGCCTACACAGGTCCTTTTCTCTATCATATGTGCACGCGTCATCTCATGTAGCGTAACTATAGGAATTGCATGTGAAGGGTCGGTGATTGCGTTTTTGAAATGAATAAACTAATGTCCAGCTTATATAGTTGCTGATCAATAATGAAATATTGATTCTAACCTTGGAGTTCGCAAAAAAAAAAAAACACCTTTCTCTGACAAACAAGCTATCCTCCATTCATGGAAGAGACATAACAGTCCTTTTTGACTCTCTTATATGATACTCAAATCCAACCAAAGACCAAGCTAGGCGAATGGGTATTTGTGTACATTTTTGACAATGTCAATTCTTCCGAGAATTAAAAACTATATATTTTGGGTTCTTAACTTATAGCCCCAAAAGCTAATATTTAATTAACCAAACTCTTTTGGGGTTCACTATATATAAAGCATATACAATCGTACATCTCAAAAACACGTAGCGTGCAAGAGATGGAGTTGAAATTGTGTGCAATGGTGACACCAAAGCGAGTGTTTCGGCAATTTAGAGCTCAGAATCAAAAAAATTCAAGAAGCGACATGTTGGAAACAGCTGTGAATGTAAATGGTGGAGGTGTTGTTTCTTGTATTGAGAAAGATGGAGTTGTGAGAATGAAGATTATTGTTAAGAAACAAGATTTAACACAAATGCTTGAAGTGATGGGTGGTGGTGGCAAGAGCAAAGCTCATCTTCAGCCATCAAATCTGCCTTCATTGTCAGCAGAGCAACGCCTTAATCTTTTGCAGAAAAAGCATGTTTTGAGAGCTAATACAACAAAGGAAAGCAGCTCAAGTTCTTGGAGTCCTGCACTACAAAGCATCCCTGAAGAACTATAAGCTGGTTTTCTTCTTCTTTTTTTGAGAGAAACTACAAGGTTAATTATATATATTTCTTTTGTGTACAATGTTGATTTTATTTAACATGTCAATGTGTAGATTTTGTTCCATCCATAATATTGTTTCTCTCCTTGAAGTTGAAATCATCCTCTCTTTCTTGATTTTATTTATTTATTTATAATAATAATTATTATTTTATTTTATTTTATTTTTTTGGTTTTGGTTTTTTAAAAATACATATGGAAACACGGAACTTGAACTTGTGCTATTTTCCTTGACGGCTAGTCCTCAAATGAAATCTATACGGTATAGTGCTGCCAATTTTAACTCACTTTAATCTTAATTGATGTCACTTTGAATAGTTCTACCGGTGCACATCATTTAAGTACATATATTAGGGAAAAAAGGATAAAGAAAAAAAGTTTCTTTATTATAAATAATTCGATAAATATAATAAGAAAGGGAAAATTGAATTTTGGATGTTTCTGTTAGAAACACCAAGAAATGTCAATTGAACAACCAGGCTTTTGGCAAAAAAAAAAAAAAAAAAATCAAAACATATCAAACATGGTTAACTATGCAGGTTTGTGTGTGAATGTGTGAAAGGTGGGATGCTTTGATGGAAAGATCGTGGAAATCAAGGTCTTTCGCCAATTCTAATATGCGCAAACACTAACACAAATCTTTGTAATCACATGGTGTTCACTGATGACACTTCAATGATAAAGTCAGATTGGGTCTAGTTTAACAAAGTAACAACTTTATTATTATGAGTTTTTATGGTCATCCCTTCATGTGAAAGTGGGAAGACTATTTACAAACGTCATTCTATTCCTCTTTTTCTGTTTATAATATCCCACCAATCTAAGACTTTGGGGATGATGTGATTCTCATCATTTTGACGCAACATTCTATAGGGCACAATCAGGTGGCCTTGTTATGCCCGATGAGGAGCAGATTACATCACATTTTATGCTATGTAAATTAGTTGTGGCGAAACAAATGTAGAGATGATTGCGTTTGAATGACCAACGCTTCTTTTGAGATAGAGCTAAACGACCAACGCTCCATTTTAAGTTAATCTTGTTAACATGATGCTCGGATTGGACAATAGGATTTATGAGATTGGCATCCTTTTACATCTTTACCCTCCATTTATTGCAGAGTTTATTACCTTTATTCCTTCTTTAGTCTCGCCACTCTCTACATCGTTATAATAGGCTTGAATTCTCCCATCAATCTTTTTCTGTCTGCGAGGATCCCACCAGGGTGCCTTCTAGTCACTGCGATCCCCTTTGTGAGGAGGTACCCTTCTCCCAAAGTTACGGAGCTATTTTGTCAAGTTCCTTGTTCATCTTTGAGTTGTCTTGCCTTGGCTTTGGTTTTGAACCCCTACATTTTGTTTTTTTTTTTTTTTTTTTTTTTTCTTTTTTTTGGTGAAAATCACATTTTTGTTCCTACATTTTCACACAATTCCCACTTTAGTCTCTATCTTTTATTTTCACTGCTTTTACTCTCTATTTAGAAAAATGCATTCCATTTTAGTCATTTCCGTGAGTGCCTTAATGGCAAAGTCCTACGTGATAGACGGAATTATTAAAAAAAAAAAAAAAATATATATATATATATATATATATTTTGGCATTAAAAAATGCCATGTCAACATCTAAATTAAAAATTCTAATTATTAATTTTAACTAAATAAAAAAAAATTAAAAATAAAATTAAAAACCAAAAATCACATGAATTGAGATCTAAGTGTATCTTGAATAAGAACAATAAAAACATAAACCCAGATCTAAGAACAAGAATAACATTTTCCTTTATTTGACATTTTCTCTTTTTCTTTTCTTAGAAAACAAACACAAAACACAAACCCAAAAAACTAAAATAAAACCAACACAACTCTCTCTCTCTCTCTCTCTCTCTCTCTTTTGTGTAAATTCTTTATATCTCTCTCACTCTCAAACTCATCAAAGGCTCTACGATTCATCACCCACTAGTCCTTCTTCTCCGCCGTCCAATCAGGCGACCTTGACTCCTTGAAGCAGCTCTTAGATAAGCTGTCTGGAGATGACCCATCAGATGCTTCAACCATCTCCGATCTAATGGCTCTGCAGAACGATGTAGGGGAGACTGGCTTGTTCTTGGTCGCAGCCAATAATCTGCATGAAATTTTCAGCTACTTGCTTAGCTTCTCTGATATCCAGACCCCAAATTTTCAGCTACTTGATTGGCGTGGGTTTGTTGACTAATCGGCGAGTTTGGTGACTGATCGGTGGCAGGGGTGGTGATTGGTGGTCTGATTTGTTGATGTGGGTTTCGGATTGCAGGGTTGGTTGGTTGTTTGATTGGGTTCATTGTTGTTGTGGGTTTTAGACTTGCTTGAGGTGAGTTTGTTAGGTTCAGGACTTGCTTGAGGTGAGTTTGCTAGGTTCAACTTGCTTGAGGTGGGTTTGCTAGGTTCAACTTACTTGAGATGGGTTTTTCTGAGTTTGAGAATTTTTTGTTTGGATTGTTTGTGTTGTATTTTTGGATTGATTTGGTACTTTGGGGCTTTAGGATTTGATGATTTTGCTTGAGAAAATGATGATTTTGAGATTTTTAATTTGTGGATTTTAATTTATGGGTTTGTGTTCTTGTTGTTCTTGTTCAAGACACAATTAGATCTCAATTCATGTGATTTTTGGTTTTTAATTTTGTTTTTAATTTTTTTAGTTAAAATTAATAAATTAATTTTTTAATTTAGATGCTAACGTGGCATTTTTTAATGCCAAAATAAAAATTATTATTATTATTTTAATAGTTCTGTCTGTCATGTAGAACTTTGCCGTTAGAGCATTGACGAAAAGGACTAAAATGGAATGCGTTTTTCTAAAATAGGGAGTAAAAGTGATGAAAATAAAAGATAGGGACCAAAGTGGGAATCGCGTGAAAATTTTGTGACGAAAATGTGTTTTTCGCCTTTTTTTTAATTAGGGTGGCTTGTTAGATTTTTTAGTTGGGGGGGGGGGGGGGGTTCATGAGGTCAGTTATGTCATTATACCCATGGTGATTTTTTATTTTTTTTTTCCATTGTCACCTTATATTTTACAACAGCCAAATGCCCACACAAAATTACAAAAACAATGACACAGACACAATACAAATATTTAGAGCCTCAGGCCTATACCTCATTAAAAAAAGAAATTTATATTATGTTCATCATGAAAAGTAAGTTGAGAAAGACGTATGAATCATGAATGAAATTAGTAATTCAATAGTATATAAATTTGTTTCTAATAAAGACAAAAAAAGAAGAAGTTAAAATTGGTACTTTATTTTCAACTTTGCTAGAGAGAAAAAAGAGGTAGAGCCACGTTAGGTAGAATAAAATAAGCTGATGATATTTTTATTTAAATAGTAGGGTTTTAGGGTATGAAAAAATTACATTTTAACCTTTATTAATGCGGGGCGGGGTGGGTCTAAAAAGTGTAAACTCATTCTCGTCCCATCCCATGGTGCGGGTCTAAAATCTTGCTTCATCCCTACCCCACCACCTTTGTGGGGCGAGGAAAACCCACACGGGGTGGATCGGGGAGGGGCAGGTCAAGCGGGGCTGGGCGGGACAAAATTGCCATCCCTACCATTGTGGGTCAATTATGTGTGAATTAAATCTAAGCTTGTGTGGTCAATTGATAAATCCATTTAGGAAATGTTAAAATTATTACAAATTTTACTATAAAAAAATTTACTAACTTATGTGGTAAAAACATAATTGGTATCACTTAAACACCACTATAAATCCTTTCTAAAAAAAAATAAATAAATTAAAAAAAAAAACCCCACTATAAATGAATGTTTGAACATGTTAGTTTGTAAGACTTAAGTTATAGAATTGAGTAATGCTAGAAATATAAATTTTTTTACAAAAAAAATTTATAAACTACTGATGTGGTAAGTGGTTATTGGTAAATGAAAAAGTAATATTAATAGTGGGCCTAGATGAAAACCAATAAGAAGTTAGCCAAATCAACAGTTTATAAAAATGTTGTAAAATAGTTTGTAACTATATCATTACTCTATAGAATTTATAACATCTCTGACATCAATCATCCATTAATTACACTATGTAAAATACGTAGCGGTCTAAAACAATTTTTTCAAGTGGTATCCAAGCAATTATAAAACATAATTTCAAAATAGAATTTTTCATAATAGAATTTATAAGTGCAGACCCTTTTAAGGCTGTCTAGCAATATACATGTGAAATAAAAATCATTTGTCCCACTTTTTGTACATCAATTTATGTTTCACTAATCACAACTTTTCGTGCGTATTTTTTTTTTTTCATTTTAATCTTTGATTATTTTATAAAGAAAGAAAAAATAATATATGATAAGTTGTGATTGGTAGAACATACAAATAGAGGTGGCAATTCGTGTTCGTGGGTTGGGTTCGTGTCATGTCAAACCATGAGTATTCAGCTATATGGGTTAACCCGAACTCGATCCGTTTAGTAAAAGTGTCAAAATCCTCAACCCTAACACGACCTGTTTATTAAATAGATCGGCCTGACACGACACGTTTATTCTGTTTAATTAACAAGTAATATAAAAGTTAATACAAATAACTCGTTTAATTAATAGGTCATACCTAACTTGAATAACTTGTTATCAATTCTCATATATCTAAAATTAAAATACAATTACAATAACAAATATAGTAATAAACATATAATTACAACCATAAATTAAGCAATAATAACAAAAACTAATTTCTTTATGAGCTAAATGTGCCAAACAGGTTTGCATGTTGAACCCGAACACAACCCGTTTATTAAACGGGTCAATTGTGTTAACCTGAATATGATCCGAACCTATTTAACCTCAACCCATGACCTGTTTACAAACGGGTTAGTCATATCGTGTTCACAGGTTGTGTAAGATTTTCCCACTCCTACATAAAGTGGGCATGATCTGTGCCATGTCAACACTACAATAAAATTAATAAATAAATGCTTGAACACATCAATTTGCAAGACTTAGTGTGCATTTAACATTTGATTATAAGCTAATTATTTGCTTATTTGATTCTCAAAAAAAAAAATTACTTGCTTATTTTATTTATTATTTGTAAGTCTCATATTACTATTTGTCTTAACTTTATTTCAAATAATCTAAGTTCAGCTTTTAGAAATAAGGTAGTTTTCTATCTTTTATCTCAAATAAAGAATAGTTTTTAACTCTCTATCTCACATACAAATAAGCTATCGAAAATATAAAAAAATTTCCCAAATGGACACTTATTTTATAAAGTATCCATAACATCACTTAGGTAAAACTCGTGGGGTCAAACAGTTTTTTAAGTGGTATCCAAACAATTATAACACATAAGGTCAACATTTTGCGTTCTTTTTTAAACATAATTTATAAGTGCAGACCCTTTTAGGGTTGATCTAGCAATATACTTGTTGAATAGATTCTTTTCCCACTTTTGTGTCCTAATTCTACCAATCATAACTTTTTTCGTGTATGATTTTTTTTTCCATTTTAATCTTTTATTATTTACAAGGAAAGAATAAAAAATATGTAGTAAATTGTGATTAGTAAAACATAAAGTAGGACAAAGATCTTTATTCCCAAAAAACTTACAAAATGATGTGGTAGGACATGATTGAAACTATTTAAACACTACAATAAATGAATGTTTAAACACATTAGTTTGTAAGACTTATACTATACCATTTGTAATATTTTAATATTATTCATTCATTATAATTTTTATTTTATTTTATTTGAAAAAAAAAGAAAAAAGAAAAAAGGTGAGAGAAGTTTTATTGGTATCAAAGTTCTCTTTAGAATATAGCATCTAAATCAAGTGGAAGTTCTTCCATCCACACATAACCTAACTCATTCATTAATTACACGTACTATTTTAAACACATGGCGGTCTGAAACATTTTTTTCAATTGGTAGCCAAGCAATTATAACACATAAGGTCAACATAGAATTTTCATAATAGAATTTATATGTGCAGACTCTTTTTTATTTTTTATTTTTTTCTTTTTTGAGAGAGAGTTTCAATTTATGGCGTCCACTCTTGATGATATCTCTTTATCATTAGACCAAGACACCAATCAGTTTTTGGTGTAAATGGAGATTGAACCCCAGATCCCTTATTCAATGATAAAAAACTTTACCAATTGAGCTAACTAGAATTTATATGTGTAGACTCTTTTAGGTTTGACAGGCAACATAACTACTAAATAGAAATCCTTTCTCTTTTTTGTGTGTCAATTTATGCTTCATCAATCATAACTTTGTATGGTTTTTTATTTTTTATTTTATTTTATTTTATTATTATTTTTTTTAAATTCTAATCTTTGATTATTTTATATGGAAAGAAAAAAAAAATATGGCGTGATGCAAGGGGAATCGCGAACACTTTCACAAGTAATGCTCATTATATATATTTATAGTGTGTGCGTGGAATCTGAGTAAGAACCAAGAATTTTGACCTCATTTCCATTGTCACCAAAATATCTTGCACACATTTACATGGTCAGAAACGCATTGTACATGGTCAGAATAGCACTAATGGAGTTTTTTTTTTTTTTAATATAATTGTCCAGGTTACTTGGCCAAATTATTTAATTCTAGATTTATTATGTTTATAAAATATGCTACAACAAGTCACCAGCACCTTGTTCATGCCACCACTCTCCATTCTCCAAGCATGATGAAAAGCAAATGTGGGACGTTGAAAATATGATACACTTGCAGAATCAATCAACCTTAGCAAGGTGTTAGTTACGGATTTCTGTGCAATATGCAATAAAAGAGTTTGATTGATGGACTGAGTCGATTCACATAAAACCAATTAACACTACTACATATATAGTAAAATTGAGTTAATTTATCGTTTGTAATTCATGCATACATTTGAAAAGGATCAAGGCTAGTATAAGTAGTACAAAATGACATTTTATATGATTAAGATGGTGACAAAAATCTTTATTTTGAATAACAATAGAATGACAAAGAAAGATATATGAAAACAATCTCATTTTGCCTGCGCAAAACCCATAATCGATTCCAAAGTTTAGTATAAAAGAAATAATGACAATCTCAATTTGTTTGTGACGACTTATTGTCGTTATTGTTTTGTATTTAAAGAAATTGATGTGATCAAAATCAGTCTATGATTGCTTAGAGATAACAGAATATAGTGTTATACACTATTTATATTGTGTATAATCATTTCATGCTTTGATCTTGAATTGAAAGAACAATAATATTTCACTCAAGGAAATGCTGACGGATGCTTTTAAGACAATGATTAACAATTTATTTTTCAAAAGTTTTTATAGATTGTTAATTATTGTCATAAGAGCACTCGTTAATATAACCCTTTAACTTATTCAACAAACAGTATAAAAAATAAATAAAAAGATAATATATAGTAGTAATAAATATGGTAAAGTACAAGTTGTTCTAATAGTTTGAACTTTGAACACAAGGCATGCTACCTTACTACCTACACATATTAATAGACTTAAAATCTAACAACTAACTTCTCAGAAAGTCTTAAAGGTTCCATTAATGAAGACTGCGTACAAAGGTTTGATATTCCAACCATCAATTCAATAAAGTAGATCACAGAAAATGGAGCTGAACCAAGAAAATGCTAGAAGAAAGCAGTTGGAAGCCATAGCAAGAAGAAATGGTGGAAGTGTTGTTTCACATATTGAGGAAAATGGGGCTGTGAAGATGAAGATTGTTGTGAGAAAGGAAGACTTAAACCAAATGTTACACATGATTAGAGGTGGCAAGAACAATGCTCATCACCAACCATCAAACATGGTGTCATTATCAGCAGCAGAACATCAGCTAAAATCTTTGTCAAAGAAGCATCAATTTAGAGCCAATATTGCAGTGAAGCAAAGCTGTCGGAGTTCTTGGAGTCCTGCACTACAAACCATTCCTGAAGAGCGTTAAGTTTATCCTTTTTCTTTTTCTTTTTATGTTGTTGTACTGCAATAGGTAATTAATCAAGTTTGAATAGAAATTTAAAGCAATTTCAAACATGAACCAGCTATAGACTATAATAACTAATATATGTTTTGTTCTCATCCATATATGTCTTCTTTTTTCTCTTTTTTATTTGTGGTGATTAACTTTTGGTCATATTGTTTTCCTATTTGTAGGTAGAAAAATCCTTTCTTTTGTTTAGAATGATACCTATCGATCTTAATAACTAGACCAAGAAACTGAAATTTTTTTTATTGAAAAGCTTGCTTGATTAAGAATTTCAATTATTTCTCCCATTATGATAAATTTTGGCAACATGTCATTAGATGTGACAAGAGAAATAAAACGTAGAGTAGAAGAAAAAGATGGTAACTAACTTAAATTAATTTGTTATTCTTCATTTTTTTTTTTTAAGTTCTATTGTAGGTAGCTTTCTAGAATACCTCTTTACCTCACAAATCTTGGATGAGTATAATTCTCGAGTCTCACACACACCAACTAATTATAGAAATGAAACTCTAAAAAGTGGCCTCACATGGTATTCTCTGTAGGTTACCCTGTACTTGAATCAAATTTGCTTTGGATGGTTTGATAAGCTTGCTTTATACCCTAATGGAATAAATTTGATTTGTAAGAAAAGATGGTTTCATGGACTTGTAGAGTTGTGCTTGCTTCATTCTCTTTCTTTTTTTTTTTATTGGAAAATACATAAAAAGGCCAAATTTTATATCTTATTTTATAATAGGTTTCAAGTTTTTAATTTTGAAAATTAAAACCTTAAGCTTATGAAACTATTTCAATTTGAAATTCATTTCCATTTCTGTTATTCTATGGAGTAGTGAGGCAGAGAAAAACTAAAAATTGTTGATAAGACTTGGTATTCCAGTTAGGTAATTAGCTTCCATTTTCTGTCAATCACTTTCCATTCTAAGCAAAGATTTTCCTCTCTAAATGAAGCTTTCATTCTCTCACCCTATCTTTAATATTCAATAACAGCCAAATTAATTATAAAAAGGCATAGGCGAAACGTAGAGTTTAATCAGTAGTTTTTCACTTTTCTCTACTCCGTTACTTTCTAGAATAAAATAAATTAGTATCATAGCTGCTGCTGGACAAAGTTTTCAATTGAAAACGATTTTAAATCTCAATAAGATCTTTCAGTTATAAAAACCTTAAATAATATTTTTAACTAACCATGATATCAGTAACACGTCGATGAAAAAGAGAAAAAATGATAGAAATGTCAATCTAAGTAACTATATAAATATATTTTAAAAATTAAAAATTAAAAACTTGAAATATATTGGTAAATTGAAATTTATTTATAAAAAAAGACAAGATATGTCATATCAATATATATTAAAATAGCAATTATTGTAAATAAATATTGAATTATAAAAAAAATTTCTTTTATGACTTTGATTAAATTATAATTTGATGAAATATCTATCTCACTAGATATTATGAAATCTTAATAGTTTTAGTCTTTAAAGTATTTACTTTAATTTGACCATTTGCTTAAAAAAGTATCAAGCACATTCCATGACATATTCTTAATCGAATATTCGTAAATCGTTAATATTCTTAAAATGATTTTATTAACAAGTGTCCTGATAAATGAAAAAAGTTAAAGTATTTTTATTATTCTATCACATAGTTTTCATTATTTAAATAAATAAAGTCAAATTGTACATATATTTTGAGAAACGTCAACACGACTAATTTGACTTTATGCACATGTTCCCCTCAATCATTAATAAGCATATTTTTTCTGGAAGGAGAAAAAAGAGTATTATAATTTATAATCAATCATTTAATATTCTATTATTTTTGTACTTAAGACAACCAATAACAAATCCCTTTAAAACAAATCTGTTTTAAAAGTATTTAAAATATTCCATCAGAATTTGATCGAATATTTAGAAATCATCAATATTTTAAAAATAACTTTGTAAAAAATTGTCCTAATGACATAAGTTAAGGTATTTTTATTATTCTATCACATCTTTTTTATTACTTGAAAAAAAAATTAATGCACACATATGTTGAGAAAAATACACACTAATTTGACTCTATGCAGGGTGTTCCACTAATCAGTAACGAGCATATTTTTTCCTTGAAGGGAAAAAAAAAAGTGTATTTTAGTTTATAATCAAACACTTATTATTCTATTATTTGTGCACTTAAGACACTCAATAACAAAACCCTTTAATACAAATCTTGCTTTAATCACCATGTTAACTAAATATTCAAACACATTACAATTCTTTTTTTTTTTCCAGCAGAAAAATATATTGATGTTCCTTTAACCCTTTTAATAATCAAAATCTTGCTTTTAACCACTTGGTTACCTAACATCCAAACACATTCGCATACTTTAGCCCTCATGTATTCGCTCCAATAATATGTTATTCCAGTGTCAATAAGTTTAGTAACTCGATTGTTGATGTGGCTTATTATGAATACTGCATAATAAAAATAATGTTAGTAATAAATTCATGTGAAACCAATGTTACAACAGAATGAGTACAATTTTTTCCATTCATGTGAAGACTGCCACATTGTTGCAAAGAAGATTTCAGAGATCACTAGAAGAGAAATAATAGTGGGAGATTCAAAGGTCTTTCACCACTCCAGAGATGGGCATTTTCTCATGTAGGGATTATTGGTAGTAACCCCAGTTTCTAGGAACACTAGGAAAATTGTAAAACAGACCTGGCTTGATATGTTGTATCAGCACAAAGAGTCTACCCGACAACGTATACCTAAAGAAAGTCAACACATTTAATGATCAAACGAGAAATAATAGCATGCGAAGTTTATTCAACTCTCATGACAATGACTTATGCAACTTTGCTAGTTTCCTCAGATTAGTCAGATATGCAGGCAGCATATATGATAGACTAGCTAACTTGATTGAAACCTTTTTCTTTTATTTTATTTTATTATTGTTATATCGACTTGATTGAAACATTGAACAAGCCAAATGCTGAATTAAAGAACCTATTTTCAAAGTGGTTTCTATGCAAATTCATTGATAGCAAGGAGGACATAGCCAATAGAAGTTTTTCACAATATTTGAAAGTTGAATGATTGCTGTATGAAAGCAGAATAACTGTTAAGGAGATATATTTAACGAGGATTAAAGGCTACTCTACTACTTTTGAGGTTAGTTCCTTTAATTACGGAAAATTATTAGGTACTCTTGGAATACCATAAATGCGTACTTCTTTTTCTCACATGAATGGTCAGTTCCACTATGAATTTAATTAGTGGGACCTACCATTCATGTGAAAGGAGAGAGTACGCATTTATGGTACTCTGTAAGTACACAATAATTTCCTTTCAACTATTGGGGTCCACTTCAATGAGTTCAATCCCCACCCCTAAACTTTAAAATCTACCAATGCCCCCCATCGTTTCTTAATTAATACGTTAATTAAATTTAAGAATTTTGTAATGACAATGTGTGATTTTCTAATTTCCAATACTTATGGGGGACATTGCTTAATTTTAAAGTTTAAGTGAGTCGAGGACTAACTTATATACCTAACCCCCCACACACACAACAAAAAAGACAAATAAAAGTAGGAGTTAATTGAATTCTCCCCTAATTAGAACATCCATATTGGTGGAGCCAAAAATTTAGCTATTTAGCACTTATAAAAATCACTTTATCTATTTTACCTCTTCACTTTACAATACACCCAACATCAATGAATCTATATTTTTAACTATTTGATTAAAATCATTAAAATAAAATAAAAAATATCCACCACAACAACCTTTCATCCACCCACAATCACCTCCACCACGACTCCACCAACAACAACCTCCATGTGGTAACTATAGCCTACGGCAAGGAAAAAAAAAATCAAACTACCACCAACACAGTCATAACCAAACCCACAAACAAAATAAAAAACCAAACCACCACCATAGCCGCCAAACCCGTAGGAAAAAAAAAAAAAAAAAAATCAAACACCGTACCACCACCATAGCCACCACACACACACACACACACACAAAAACCCAATCACAACCAACACACCCAAATTCTAATTTGAGCAAAGAGAAAAGAGATGGATTCAAGGGTGGTGGCAAGGGCGTGACCTGGTCTGAGATGAGAAAGGGGGATGAGAGAGAGGAGCTGAGCTGAAAGGAAAATAAAAAGAAAAAGAGAGCAAACAAATAAAAAAATATTAAAACAAATAGCTACTTACTACAGTAAATAGGTACTGTAGCATGTAGCTAAATTTTTTTAGCTATGGCACAACTAATGTAGCACAATATTTTTAGCTTGGCAAAATAGCATTATAGCAATATGCCTCCACCAATAATGATGCTCTTAGGGTACACTTCAATGACCCCTAAACTTTAAAATAGACCAATGTCCCCTTGAAGTATTAAAAATCAAGTTTCTCCTGCCCATTACTAAATTCCATGAAAATTCAACTTTTGTTACAACTTGCTTAAGTAGTAAGTCATGAACGGTAGAGTAAAAGTGGAAGTAGGTTCACAATTCCACCACTCGCAACTTGCCACATGAGTAAGTTGTGGTCTTAGTATTATTTCAATTTTATTAACACCACAAACCGGTTGACAGTGACACACTTAATACAATTCGGTTGGGCCTTCTTTTCTATTATACCTCATCCACGTCAATATGGTTTTGGGCCTCACTTCTTTTTTTATTAAGTTGGGTTGATAATCGACCTGGCCCACCAGGCATTCAACTTGTGAATTGTTCAGCCTGTACACGTGAATAGCCTTTATTTTCCATAAAACAAAGATAATATATAATAAGTCACAATATAATATAAAAATAAAGTTAACTATGCAAATATAATAATACTTTATTAAATATATTTAATGCACATCAATTGTCATCTCAATTCCTAAAGAGAAAGAATAATTAGCAAAAATTTGACAACAACCATTAAAATAATCTTTCATTAGCTTTTGTCAGTCTGAATTTGGATCCTTATCAATATATCATTAGCCTACATAATATATTTTCACATGACTTGATAACATCGTTTTAAAAACCGAATTGGGGCCAAAATCAAGAGAATCAATTTCGTACCGTACCAGTTGGTACCGTTAGAATATACCGTACCGACAAACAAACCGGTATATATAACCTTCCTATTTCGTACCGGAAAAAATACCGGTCGTATCGGCCAATTTCGGGCAATACCGATCGGTACCGGGCGTACTGACCGATACAGAAAAAAGTTTTTTTTTTTTTTTAAGTTTTGTAATTTTTAAATTTTTGTTAGGGCAGAATGGTAACTTATTTGCGTTAACTTTTTAGTATTATTTGTTTTCTTAGTATGCAATGGTAACTTTTAAGCTTTCTATTTTTTATATCGTGTTTTTTTTTTCTTTTAATTGATACTAAAGTCTAAAACCATGAATAATTAGTTCTAAATTGAGAAAATGTTTTATGGTAAACTTTTATATTTATTATAATATATATATACACACACACATACATACATATAAATATATATATATATATATGTATTTATTTATAAATGTAAAAAATAGCGGTAAACCCGAAACGATACACTGGTATTGACCGGTATCCAAAATATATCGTACCACTGGCCAAACCAGTACAACCTCTGGTACAGTATTGACTCCCTTGGCCAAAACCATATTTGCCTCTGGTTTTCGATTTTGATTAGTTTTGGGCATTTTTACCGGACCAGACTGGTACTTGGTTCCCTGTTAAACCAGTCTGGTATGTCTGATTTGGTTTTTAAAACCCTGCTTAAGAATGGATTTCTGTTTCAAAATTTGTATTATTATAATTTTTGATAATCAAATTTTTATTATTATAATGTGTGTATTATGTAGTTTCATAATCATAATACATTTAAAATTTTTTATGTTACCTTATTTTTAGTTTTAACCACTCTTTTGCTATATAGAAAGCTACACTTGTTATGTTATTGAGTTAGAATATGTGCTTATAGCTCTCTAAATTACTATGAAGATTTGAAAAGACTACTTTAATTTGAAGTGTACTTGAAACTAAGGCTTATATGGTCATCCATTGATGGCTTTTATTTATACACTTACAAAAAAAAAAAAAAAAAAAAAAACATTTATACACTTAAGTGGCAACAATCATTCAACTTGTGAATTGTTCAGCCTTTACACGTGAATAGCCTTTATTTTCCATAAAACAAAGATAATATATAATAAGTCACAATATAATATAAAAATAAGGTTAACTATGCAAATATAATAATACTTTATTAAATATATTTAATGCACATCAATTGTCATCTCAATTCCTAAAGAGAAAGAATAATTAGCAAAAATTTGACAACAACCATTAAAATAATCTTTCATTAGCTTTTGTCACAGAGTCTGAATTTGGATCCTTATCCATATATCATTAGCCTACATAATATATTTTCACATGACTTGAGAGCATGGTTTTAAAAATCGAATTGGGGCCAAAATCAAGGGAGTTAATTCTATATCGTACCGGTCGGTACCGTCGGGCAAGCAAACCGGTACATATAACCTCCCTATTTTGTACAGGAAAAAATACCGGCCGTACCGGCCAATTTCGGACAATATTGGCCGGTACTTGGCATACCAGCCAATACAAAAAAAGGTTTTTTTTTTTTTTTTTTTTTTTTTTTTTTTTTTTTTTTTTTTAGTTTTGTAATTTTTGAATTTTTGTTAGGACAAAATGGTAACTTATTTGCATTAACTTATTAGTATTATTTGTTTTCTTAGTATGCAATGGTAACTTTTAAGCTTTCTATTTTTTATATCGTGTTTTTTTTTTCTTTTAATTAATACTAAAGTCTAAAATCATGAATAATTAGTTCTAAATTGAGGAAATGTTTTATGATAAACTTTTATATTTATTATAATACACACACACACACACACACACACACATACACACACACACACACATATATATATATATATATATATATATATTTATTTATTTATAAATATAAAAAATAGCGGTAAACCCAAAACGGTACACCGGTATTGACCGGTATCCAAAATATATCGTATCGCTGGCCAAACCGGTACAGCCTCTAGTACGGTATTGACTCCCTTGACCAAAACCAAATTTGCATCTGGTTTTCGATTTTGATTAGTTTTGGGCATTTTTACCGGACCAGACTGGTACTTGGTTCCCTGTTAAACCGGTCTGGTATGTCTGGTTTGGTTTTTAAAACCCTGCTTAAGAATGGATTTCTGTTTCAAAATTTGTATTATTATAATTTTTGATAATCAAATTTTTATTATTATAATGTGTGTATTATGTAGTTTCATAATCATAATACATTTAAAAGTTTTTATGTTACCTTATTTTTAGTTTTAACCACTCTTTTGCTATATAGAAAGCTACACTTGTTATTGAGTTAGAATATGTGCTTATAGCTCTCTAAATTACTATGAGGATTTGAAAAGACTACTTTATTTTGAAGTGTACTTGAAACTAAGGCTTATATGGTCATCTATTGATGGCTTTTATTTATACACTTAAAAAAAAAAAAAAAACATTTATACACTTAAGTGGCAACAATTATCCTATATATTTGTCAACACACACACACACACATATATATACATATATATATATATATAACTTGTATCCATGGTTTTAAAAACTGAACCAAATCAATCGGTTCGATTGGTTCAATCGAGAACCAGATACCGGTCCAGTTCGATAAAAATTCCCAAAACCGGTCAAAACTGATCAAAAATTGGAAATTAGAGGCAAATTTGATTTTGTTCCTTGTTCATTTTTCAAAACCATGCTTATGTCAATAAAGCCTAGATGTGAAAAGAGTAAGGTCAATGACCTAAAGCAAGTCTAGGCCCGACAACAACTACATATTGAGTATGGCATGACATGAGCTAAAACCTTAAAACCTTTTAATAAACGAAAAAAAATAGTGCAATTTCAAAGAAAAAGATCAACGAACTTTCACCAATTGACTTAATTAGTTGCCTTCTAGGAGAAGGTAAAATTTTAATGATATTAAAAAAATATATTATAAAATTGCCAACTTTGCTCTATAAAGTACTGTGAACTTTATTCAGCAAAAAAAATAAAAAGGAAAAGAAAAGTACTGTGAACTTTTGAGGAACATTCTCTTGTAACGTGCACCATGTTCCATGACTTTAGCCCTGGCCCATCTTGTACTGTTTTACACGCGCACTCTAGCGTCCGGGCTTGACACTTATGGAAAGTATTTGGCCCTTTGGAGTCCTTGTCATGGATGGATTGGCCTTATAATAATTAAACTCACAGCATTAAATTTTTTTGCCAATTTCGAATGCCAACCTTCTTCACCAACCATTCTCCATGGCAAAAGTTGGAAATTCCAATGTTTGAATATGATGTAAATTTGTGGACAACTGTCTCTGCAATATTTTTTATATTAAAATTTAGATGATTAGTTTTTATTTATTTTAATTTGAACTCACTTTTCAAATTATTTTTATCATTAGTAATAATCAATAACAACTTACGACTTAAAAATTTATTGTAAAAATGTTGTCCAAGTTGCTCAAAATTGTCACTTAAACTTTCTTTTTTAGTTTTTTAATGAGAAATTATATGTCTATAACATTTTCATAATATTTTTACAACAAATCTTAAGTGGAAGGTTGTTACTGGTTGTTATTATTAGGGTAAAAAAGTAATCTTAGTGTTAGGTTCAAATTTGAACCTATAACAACTAATCACCTGTGATTTGTTGTAAAAATATTATGGATGTAGCATCTCTCTTTTTTTTAATAGGAAATCATCATCTATAACCAACTGGATTACTTGTAGCAGTTAAGTAGATAAGCTAAGTCTATAAGTATTTAGAGAAAACATCGGTATTAGAAGAAAATGACAACTAAAATACTGTCCACTTATATCTAAGAAATTTTTCAAAGAAAAACAAGTACAACTGTACATCAACAACAACAAAAAACAAGATCCTTAACATACTAATTAGAGTCCATCTTAAGAAGAATACTGTTTCATTTTCATTTGTCTTTTGATAAAAAAAAAAAAAAAAAAAAAGAAAAAAAAGAAAGAAAGAAAGAAAGAAAGATTAAATTGATATTTCACATATATTTCAATTAGAGAATGATTGTATAACTTTCTCAAAAAAAAAAAGAAAAAAAAAAGAAAAAAAAAAAAGATGAGAATGATTGTATAAGATTTTTATTTTATTTTATTTTATTAAAAGAATGTTTTTCTCATTTGTGAAAAACACACTTAACATGCTTGAGATGGAATGGAATGTGCTTTAAAGATACTAGTCGCTAACCCGTGCGATGCACGGGAAATGTATTGAGTACAATATATAATTTAATCTTTGTTTATTTTATTACAACACCAAAATTGAATTTGTAAAATAAAATCATATAGCTAAAACATTTGTTAACAGCTATACGTTTCAGACATTTATTAAACTATATTATTATTATTATTATTATCAACTTAACAGTATTTTAATATATGATACCAACATGCTTCAAGAAAATGTCCAACACTGAAAACAATTTCGAAAACAAACTCAACTAAACAGTTTGATGAATAAATATATTACAATCTATAATATAAGCCAAGAAATAAACTTTGAAACCAATATGAACAAAATCCACGTCAAACAAAACCATTTCAATCATTAAGAATATGACTCACTAAAGTCATGAAAAACACAGGATTCATTACCCAAAAAAAAAAAAAAAAAAAACATCTTTAGTCTTTATAGATTTTGCCTAAGTACCCAGATACGATGACACATACTCACACAAAAAGAGACATAAACATGGACAATTAAAGAAAAAATAAGAAAAACAAAAGAGACGTAAACACGGACAATTAAAGAAAAAATATAGGAAAAAAAAGTTAGGAATAGAAATATAAGATAAAGATGGGTTACCCTCAAAAAGAATAATCCATGGATATTCATTGAAATCTTCTAGATAATTTCTGATAATAGAAAAAATAAAACCCAAAAGTTATGATGTTAAAACTTCCAGAAGGCCAAAAAAATTTTTTTTAAAAAAATCAGAAGATTCAAAGCTTCAAAAGTATTGAAATAAAACAATATATATATATATATATATATATATATATATAATTATGCAATAGAGAAATACAATAGAAAGAAGGGAATCCATGATTATAGCTTTTCCACTTATGTATTGGACTCCTCTCCTTCTTCGGTCAATGCATCAAGGTTAGGGTTATTTGATTTGTTCAATAAAAATTTGAAGATTTAATTAAAAGATTCAGGCCCAACAATTAAATAAACAAAACAACAATTGACAAACTTATAAGAAAAAACAACAAATCTATAATTTTTATTGAACAAATCAAATAACCCTAACCTTGATGCATTGACTGAAGAAGGAGAGGAGTCCAATACATAAGTGGAATATGTGAATTGTGAAGCATGAGCCGCCCTCAAAAAAAATCTTGAAGAATAATAAGTTTTAAGGAGAAAATTGTGTTGCGGCAAAAATAAGTTTTTGGGGCTTAGGTTTTCTACACAAGCAATTCTTAAATAGGAGAGAGTAGAGGCGGTGGGAGAGTGTCCTTATTTGGCTAGAAGTCTAATTTGCATTGGAAAAGGAAAACAGTGATGAGGTGGAAAATTTAATTTAATTTAAATATTGTGAGCTTCGGTTTTATATACTTCTCCCTTAAAATTATTATTATTTGCTAGTCAGGTTGTTGGTTGCAAGATCTTGAACCAAAGTATATATTTTAAGCCCATATGCATTTCCTTTTAGAATAACTAAAACTAATTAATATTTACGTTATAGAGACATTGCATACCTGGATTGTTTGCCACAAATCTAATGGCAAGCCATCCTTCCTTAGGAACTCCGAAAGTATTCACTTCAACCGGATCAACCAGATTAAAACTTTTTGGGTCGGTTACATTGTCATAGATCCTAGGACCTGATCCAACCACATAGAAGCTATGCCCATGCAAATGCATTGGATGAAGCCTTGCGCCTTCCACCAAATTGGTACTTTGAAAAACCATCTCAACTGCTTCATTATAATTCAACACCTTCACTTTGGTCCCAAGTTCTGTTAAGGTATATGGAAAATCGTCTCCTGTGAAGTTAAAATAAGATGTTAAAAGATTCAGGCCCAGCAATTAAATAAACAAAACAACAATTGACAAACTTATAAGAAAAAACAACAAATCTATAATTTTTATTGAACAAATCAAATAACCCTAACCTTGATGCATTGACCGAAGAAGGAGAGGAGTCCAATACATAAGTGGAATATGTGAATTGTGAAGCATGAGCCGCCTTCAAAAAAAATCTTGAAGAAAAATAAGTTTTAAGGAGAAAATTGTGTTGCGGCAAAAATAAGTTTTTGGGGCTTAGGTTTTCTACGCAAGCAATTCTTAAATAGGAGAGAATAGAGGCGGTGGGAGAGTGTCCTTATTTGGCTAGAAGTCTAATTTGCATTGGAAAAGGAAAACAATGATGAGGTGGAAAATTTAATTTAATTTAAATTTAATTTAAATATTGTGCTGACGTGGAAAATTGTGGGAGCTTCAAAAGCTTCGGTTTTATATATATATATAGATTAGTATTATAAAATAAAATATACATTAAAGAAGTCTTTTATTCTATTCATTTCCCTTTCTTTCTTTTTCCATCTTTTAAAGAGATTGCGTCTTTACTAAACAAAAGAAGATTTAGAATACAATTGGGATTATTGAAATTTCTTAACATTTGATCATAATTTATAAACAAATTTGAGTTTCACATGAATAAAGGATGATTCTCATTGCTATGCCAATCTTATAATAAATAAAAAATAAAAATCACCACTAACACATATTGTTAACCAACTTTCAATCACGCCATAAATTACTTTACCTATTCTTCTAAAATCCTGCATCAATTACACATTGTATTGAGCATTGACCCAATCAAGACAATACCTATCTAACTCTTCTTCTTCCAAAAAAAACCACTTCATGTGCAAGCCAATGAACAAACCACACAGCAACAAAAATTATAATAAATAAAATTAAAAAAATATCTCTAGATTATTATTATTATAATAAATGAAAAAACACAATCCATTGCCACGAATCATATTCTCAATATATTTAATCATATTTATAAATAGTGAAAACAACCTTTAATCCCTTATTATATACAAATGTGTTTGGCTTATATCTAATATTCTAATTATTTTAACAAAACATGAAAACGACATGTGCATGGAAGATCATAACGTCATTTTTAACGTGTTACATTTTTCACTCACAAAAGTTTAAATTTTGCTTCCAAATTCTAAATATAGAATCCACTTTTATATATAAAAAAGAAGATATAATATACACCGGGTGTACTGAATAATTTCAGTGTTTTACATCACTGCCCAAACAGCTTTGGTATATGCAAATCATCCACCCAAAAAAAAAAAAAAAAATAATAATAATAATAATAAAAAATCAATTTACAAAATTCGAAAAAATTAGAATTCCTATCTGCCAGTCAAACCTGTGAAATTACAAAAATACCCCTGAAAAACCATTTAGTCAACTTTCTCATCATCAACATCATCGTCGTCCTCATCCTCCTCGTCGTCCTCATCCTCCACAACCACAACACTCCTCCTTCGCTCCCAAAAAAACACATCCTTAACCGTCGCGAAAACGACGTCGTTAATCCACGAAAAGCAACCGAAAAACCCGCCCCCGCAACTGTCGGCGCCGCAGCACGTGCACTTGTCTTTCAACCTTCCGAAAATGCCCTTTCGCCTAACCTCCTGAGGCGTGGACATGGGCTGGAGATAAGCCAAAGCCGCGTGTTTTACCAGCGGGTTCTTGATTGGGATCTCGTCGTACCAGCTCGAGTTCATCATCATCATCATCGCCGGAGTTATGGCAGACGGCGGCGATGACGAGGACGACGACGCCGGTAACAGGTCCTTGAGGCTCGTGTACGTGACTGACGGTATGGTTATCATTTCTATGTCCGAGTCTGGCAAGTCCGCGGTGTTGAAACCGTTGTGTAAGAGAAAGCTTGGGGAATGGGAATGAGACTGAGAGACTGAGTGATAGGAGTTAGTGTTAGTGTGAGGTTTTATTGGGAATTCGAGTCTTGGGTTTTTGTGATTTGGATCCTTATTTATAGCTATAGGGGTTGCCATAGAAGTAGATTTTCCTAGAGAGATTCGGAAAAAAAAAAAAAAAAAAAAACTAGTTGTAGTAGAAGTAGGATTTTCGTTTTTTGTTTGTGTGTTTGGTAATTGGGTTTTTGTTTTTTTGGTTCTCTGAGATTTCCTTGCAGAGATAGGAATAATAATGAGAGCAAATTCCAAGTACTAGAGAGAATCGGAAAACTAGTTGTAGTAGAACTGTAGAAGTAAAAGATTTTCTTTTCTTTGTGTGTTTGGTAATTGGGTTTTTGTTTTTTTTTTGTTTTGGGTCTTTGAGATTTCCTAGCAGAGACAAGGAATAATGAGAGTGAATTTTGGTTTTTCAGAGACTAGATTGATTTGGAAGGGGAGAGTGAATGGGGTGTTCACGCGCCTTAATTTTGTTGTTAGCCAAACAATGTATTGTTAGATTTTGAGGTGCAATAGGATTAGAGGTTCACCCAAGTCTAATGACAAAAATATGGGTTGTTTGTAGCTTGTTAAAAGTTGTCTTAGTGTAGTCTCTTGTGAAAGTGACTTAATACCGGTCATAACTTGTTACTTTAACAAATTATAAGGCAAAAAAAAAAAAAAAAACAGTTGTAATATCTCAGAGAAATCTAATTGTTAAATAGATTAGCATACATAATAACTAACATGCAACATATTTGTTAGATAACGGTATCTGTTTATTTGAAAATAACGGGATACTAATTCGCATTTAAGTAGTGTCAGTAATAATCTATGTGAAACTAATTTGGCACTGATCATAACTTGTTATCTTAATAAGTTGTAAAAATAATTATGTCTCTAACGCGTCTCTAATATTAGTCAGAGATAGTATTTGTGAAGTAGGTGGATGTAGACTAACATATTAATATATTATACATATTTGTTAGATGAGATTAAAAAAAAAAAATCTATGTCTATTTGTTTATTGTAATGAGATGCCACTTCACATGAAAAAAGAGACGATGCTATGAAGCGTACGTGTGTATTTGTAAATATATTTGTAATTTAATAAATTTTCTTTGTTGAGGAAATTGTAATTTAATAAACTATATTCTTAAAATATGACGTAAATTAACAATGGTGCTTTTGCAAGTTTTGAAAAGAAAAAAGAAAAGAAAAGAAATTGCAGTGTAAACTGTAAAGCGTGTGATATTAGAGTGTCATTGTGTCAGCTCAATGCCAGCAAGCAGATCTTGCCACCTAGGGGGTAGTCAGCAAGAAAAGTTCATGATGTAATTACATGTTAAATTTGATCATACTATTTACATAATATTCTATTTCACTATATGCATGATCAACCTTCTCACTTCTTCAGTTCTTCTATCTCAAAAAAAAAAAAAAAAAAAAAAAAAAAACCTTCTTACTTAGTAGTAATAACAATTACATGATGGGTTTCCAAAACAACTCTTTTGTTATGCAGTGGCATTGACATGGCAAGATTATATGTATGCTAGGTTTCTATTGGATTTCGCATGAGTGTTTTTTATTTATTTAGTTTGTGTACTTTTTTATATATAAATATGATAAAACTTAAATTTATAGTATCTGTTTTATAATATTTGACAATAAAGAATTTTATTTTTTTTAATATGTCAATAGTGAAAGAGAAGGGTAAGGGTTCTAACTATAAATGTGAGGTTTTACGAAATATATCATTATTGCTGAACTATTACTAAATTAATTTTATTCTAGTGGATGCATATATTCTTATTATATGTTTACAAATGATTTTTTTTTTGGAGAATAAAAAGCAAAAGTTTGTTTGTGCCTTTGTGGCAATGCAAATTATACCCCCACAAATCATCCAGCTGTACTACAATTTACAAAGTTCAAACTAGTGCAATTTTTGTTTATTATGGCTTAATGCAACTCTAATCTATATATGGTAATTTTGTTTTTTGAGACGGGTCTATATATGGTAATATAGCCGTACTAAGCACTAGCATAAGTCTTATGATAAGCTCGAACGCACTCTTCTTCTTTTTTCTTCTTTTTTTTTTGGTTAAAAACTCAAATGCACCTTAATTAAAGGACTTTCTAGAGTTCATTTGGGGTGTGTTTGGATAGAACTTATTTTGCTGAAACTGAAAACTGAAAACACTGTCGCAAAATAATTTTTAAATGTGTGAATAGTGCTGTAAGACCCATTTTTAATGAAAAAATTGATAAAAAATGAAATTTGTGGGTCCATGAACAGTACATGGGTCCACTGATTGACAGAAATGTCAAAAAAAACGGCCAAACAGTACTCCTGTCCCCTGAAACGCGTGTGAAAAAAAAAAAAAAAAAAAAAACAACGCAAAAATCAAAAGCAAAACTTAGGAACCAAACACACACTTGGATATAACTTATTTTTTCTGAAACTGAAAACACTGTAACAAAATAATTTTTAAATGTGTGAATAGTACCGTGGGACCCATTTTTAATATTTTTTTTTGAATAAAGTGACTGTGGGTCCCATAAACAGTGCTGCTACAGTGTATGAACAGTGATAATTGTCTCTAAAAGCTGGAAACGAATGAAAAAAAAAAAAAAAAAAAGAAGCAAAACGCAAACGCTAGACGCAACATAATTCCTATCCAAACACTCACCTAGTGTGCCAAAGCTCAGATTGAGTCATTGAGATTTAGTGTAATAGCTCTAGTTCTTATATTGTGCAATTGTATTTCAAGTTTCAATAAGTGAGATTAAAAGTAAACGAGTTCATTTTTAATTTCAACATTTATATCAAAATTTTTACCTTTTTTTTTTTTTTGCCCTTTCAGCTTTTACTTACATCAATATTATATGGTAATTTCACGTCTAATCCAATCAATATTTATTGTGCCCAACCCAAGGGCCATTAATTGCAACTCATCCCGTCTTAACAAAAAACTTGGGAAAGGCGACCTAGGCAAAAATCTCGTCAACTAACCATTGAGCCTTTTAAGCCATGGTAAGATCAATCGGATATAAGGGATTTATTAGATGGAGAGAGAAGAAGACAGATATAAAAGGATTCCTTCTCTTCAGGAGGGAGAAAGCAAAACAAGAGTATAAAATATCCTTTCTTTTTATCTTTGCAAACTTAACCATCAAAATGACTCTAATCGTCCTCTATGGGGCTGATCTTTGACTTCTCTATGGGTTTTCTTATAGTTCAGGAATGTTGATTAAAGATGGTGGTGCTTAAAACATAACAACTTTCTTCCATACTTGTGATCGCTCTACCCATCAAATGTACTCATTTAACATAAATAATGTTTATAATTTATATTCAGTGTTAGTTTCAATGTTCAGTAATACTGGATCCGTTGAGATGATGAAATGTATTCACTCTTGGATACGTGTAACCATCTGACCGAGTCCAGTGCACTGGATGCACTAGACCTAAACCAAGTCTCTTTTTTAAAAGGCACGTTTGTATCTTAAAATTGTGCTTTTTGGCAAAAAAAATAAAATAATTTTAAAAAAAATCCTTTTTGTTGTTGCTACTCACATCGTCTAATAGATACACAAAAAATCACTCTGTTAGACCCAAAACCGAAAGGCAGTAGGCACAATTTGTAAATTTTACATTAATAAATCACTTTTTCAAACCTCAATCGTAATTTTTCAAACCTCAATCGTGGTAATCAAACGGCACACTTAAATCTTAAAGAGCGTTAGGCTTTCAGCCGTTGGATTTGTAGATTTTGCGTTCTCTGTCTTTCTTATCTCCGTCTCTCAGAAACATGCCAAGTGGGACTCTCATTTCATGGCGTTTCGGCTGCGCCAAAAACACACACAACATCACTTCATATCTAACGTTCTGACACATCTCTACCAAACAAACCACCATAGCTTTCTCCTAGCTCTGTCTCACTTCCCTTTTGAATGGTATGTTATATGTATCTTCTTCTTTTCTTCTTTTTCTTTGTTTATGTACTCACACTTGGAACTTCAAGTCGTTTTGATCTTATGGGCTTGTCTGTCTCTGAGATTGTCTACCTTAACCCAGTGAGAGGTAATATTTTCATGCGTTTGTACTTTTGGGTATATGGATGAAAATTGAAACCCCATTTGCTTCATCCTTTGGCTTGTAAAACCAAAATTGTTGTTATTGTTCTTTTTTAGTAGCCTTTGGGTATGTATGTGGGAGTGGCTGTAAATTTGTTTGTGTAAAGAATTCAAGATAAAAACTTTGAGTCTTTATTAAGGAAAGAAATTGATTTTGCAGAGAATAGAGGAGGAACTTAAAACTACAGACTTAATTTATGATCCCACAAAATGACAAAAAAGATCATACACCTTTTTTTTTTTTTTTTTTTGAGAAAAGGTTAGAGAAGGATCATAATTTGGTATAAAGAAAATACTGAAGTTAATATTTCCAGTTTGCTGCAAAGCATCATAATGTGATTGGTGTTGTTTCAACAATAATGGTGTCATTTCCAATGACAAGCTTTAGTACCAAAATTTTAGAGTTGTCAACCTATGGTAATCCTCCTCTTTTCTGTGTGTGCAACTTTTTGGGTTTGAAACTTACTGTGAACAAAATATATGAGCAGAAAATAATAAATAAATATTTAAATATATTTTTTTTTCTGGTTATATGTGACACATCACTTTGTATTTGTATTTATGTAGTAAAATTTGTAGTAATGCTAGAGATACTCTTGTATAAAGCAATGGGGTTTTTATTTTTCCTGGTTAATATTAAAATGCATTGCTCTTTTTCTTGACCTTTCTCAAGATTGCTTGTTGAAAGTTTTAGCTAGGCTTATTCAATTGGTGAATGGATTTATTAGCATATAGGCTGGTCACGACTCACAAGATCCATGGTTGGGTTGGCCCTTATGTGTGTATGCATGATTGTGTTTGATGATCAGAATTTGATATTTTATGGATAAAATGAGTTACAGGGAGACCTATTAGGTATATGTTGTAAAACATGAACTAAAATGTGCTTAGTTTTCATTGTGAGGGCTATGCAGAAAAGCTTCCTCTAGTGAGAATTTATTTAAATATGTGAGATTGCAGAGTTTGGTTGTTTCTCTTATTTACATTCCATTTCATTCCTTTTATAATAATTTTTTTTTTTTTTTTTTTTAATTACTAGTTCCATATTACATGCAGAAACAGAAAAATTCATTAACTAAGCAAACTTCTGCTCAAATGATGGAGCATAATACCTCTGAGTATGTTGTTTTGGGTGAAGCATCATCTCCAAACTTAGATAAATTTCAAAAGGTATCAATTATACCCCTAGTTTTCCTAATCTTCTATGAGGTCTCTGGAGGCCCTTTTGGTGTTGAAGACAGTGTCAAGGCTGGGGGTCCCCTTTTAGCTCTTCTTGGTTTTTTGCTTTTTCCATTTATATGGAGCATTCCAGAGGCCTTGATAACTGCAGAGATGAGTACTATGTTCCCTGAGAATGGTGGATATGTTGTTTGGGTTACATCAGCTTTGGGACCTTTCTGGGGGTTTCAACAAGGTTGGATGAAATGGCTTAGTGGGGTTATTGATAATGCTCTATACCCAGTTTTGTTTCTTGACTATCTGAAATCAGCTATCCCAACTTTAGGAGGTGGTATTCCTAGGATAATAGCAGTGCTGGCTTTGACAGTGGTTCTCACTTATATGAACTATAGAGGTTTAACCATTGTGGGATGGTTTGCTATATTGCTTGGAGTGTTTTCACTTCTTCCTTTCTTGTTTATGGGAATTGTTGCATTTCCAGACTTAAAGCCTTCAAGGTGGTTTGTGGTTGATCTAGGAAATGTAGATTGGGGTTTGTATTTGAATACTCTCTTCTGGAATCTGAACTACTGGGACTCAATTAGTACTCTTGCCGGAGAGGTGGACAACCCGAGTGAGACTCTCCCAAAGTCCCTGTTTTATGCTCTTCTATTGGTTGTTTTTGGGTACTTCCTGCCTCTTTTAATTGGCACAGGAGCCATTCCACTTCATCGTGAGTTGTGGTCTGATGGGTACTTCTCAGATATTGCTAAAGTATTGGGAGGTGTATGGTTGAGAAGTTGGATCCAAGCAGCTTCTGCCTTGTCAAACATGGGGATGTTTGTGGCCGAGATGAGTAGCGATTCCTTTCAACTTCTGGGGATGGCAGAGCGCGAGATGCTACCTTCTGTCTTTAGCAAGAGGTCTCGCTATGGGACTCCTCTCACTGGAATTTTATTATCTGCATCCGGTGTAATTTTACTCTCTTGGTTGAGCTTTCAAGAGATTGTAGCTGTGGAGAACTTCTTGTACTGTTTTGGAATGATTATGGAGTTTATAGCATTTGTGAAATTAAGGATGAAATATCCGGCAGCATCTCGGCCTTATAAGATACCCGTTGGTACATGTGGAGCTATTTTGATCTGCATTCCTCCAACCCTGTTAATTTTTGTGGTTTTAGCTCTTGCTTCTCCCAAGGTCATGGCTATCAGCTTATTGGCTGTGATGATTGGGATGGTTATGCAGCCTTGTCTCCAATACACCAAGAAAAAGAGATGGTTCAGGTTTTCCATGAGTTCTGGCCTTCCAGATATCCTTAATGCTCATCATCAATGTAATGAAGAATGAATGGTAGCAACATTTTTTTATTTTGTGGTAACTGATACTTCTGTGCTGTACCATGTTTCTAGACATCTTAAGTTCGCAAAGAATATTTGGTGAAAAGCTACTTGTAATGTATAGAGTTAGGTGTAAGTTTTTAGAGATAGGTATAAGGATTGGTTGGCATGCAATTTCTCCAGAGATTGCTCAAATTTCATAGGTGTCCAAGTTCTGCTAATTGGAAAGGCTAATGATGAACTTGTGTTGACCATGAGAGGCCTTAGAAAGGCTAATTTACTGGACTTCTATTAGATTATCCATAAGTTAAATTTCATTTCCACTCTTTTCCATAACACCAACTGCCTATAACTTTCTCTTCGATATCATCACATTTTTCTTTATCTTTTCTTATTTTCAATGGGTACTTATGTTCAACTCTCTTTATGAATTATGTTTGCGCATATTAAAAGAATAAGATTGAGCATCCAAGCCAACCAAGTGTTCCAAAAAAAAAAAAAAATACTCATCAAATTCTTGTGTAATGACTAAAAATGTCAAAAATAGAAAACCTACAGGTGGTCTATATGAAGCTGGATTTGGGTTGGCATGTGTCTTGTTTATATGCCCTGTAGAATGTATTAAAAAGAGGTTTTTTTTTTTTTTTTTTTAATTTTTTTAATTTTTTATAACCTTATTTTAAAAAGTTGGTGTATTAATTTTAACCTGTATACTTTTTACTTATTCCTTCTTTTAAAAATTCCCAGCCTTTGATTTATGAGATCTGCATATTGCCAGGATGTCAGAGAGACATTTGAATTTGAGTTAAAACTAAATGTATATCCCAATTAAATAGTTCTTATTTTATGCTAATTATTAGGCATGTTGTTGTATTAGATTTGCTTCTAGTTCTAATTACTATGTTTCCCTTATCTTACAGATTTTTTTTTTCTGATTTTTATAATATTATGAATCCCTTTTATCTTAATTTCTATAAGACAACATTGTGTAACTTTCCATTACGACAAATCTTTAGGCCTTGGTGCTTCGTGCTAAAATTGTTCAGCAAAAAAAAATCTTCACATTTGATCATTCAAAATTGCAAGTGTCAAGCAGGTTCATCCGTTTTATAGAACTAACCACTGTACTAAGAGCCATTGTTCCTTGGTTAAATTATGCTTATACGTGTATATATGTGTGTGTGTAAATTCATGTTTTGCTACTTTTGTTTTACAATTGATCCAGTGTGCTAGTGAAGGATGTGATGAATAAACATAGTGGATTTCAGATTTCTACTATTGGTTTGCAACATCAAATCAGATTTTTTTTTTTTTTTTTTTTTTTTTTTTTTTTATCCATAGATTCAGTGTAATTCTCATAATAGGAGTTTGAAAAAAGAGATATATGGATATCCTTTTTCATTGTCCTCTTCTTTTCCAACCACCATTCTCTTCTCTCTCTAACTCTCTCCCTCTTCCTCTTACTTATTGTTGGTCACCATCCTCTTTTTATTATTTGTTTGGTAATTTGTCTCTTCAAGAATCTAGCGGTCATTATTAACTTTTTTACAACTTTGTTGTATGTCTGAGCCTCTGGGGCAGTCTGCATAGTTTTTGTTAAATCTATTTCATCCCACTTTGATCTGCTACACTTGGTAGTTTTAATTACAATAGCTCCAAACAGTCCGTTAGAAAGCCAACTTCTTGTATTTTCTTAAAGCCTTTCATAGATGTGGACCCTTTGGTTCAAAACCTTCAGATAGGAAGGTTGGCAAGGCACATGTATGCGGTGTTGTCTTGTACCTTTGGCTAATATGCTGTTATGAGGTGACACAAGCTGTTATTCATGGCCACCAACTTACAATAACTAGAAAACCCCACGTGGCATTCACCCACATGAGGAACAGCAACATAGAAGATCCACAAGGACTTTTGTCACTTTCCTTGTCACATTGCTATGAAAATTCCATAGTCCATTGTAGGTCGGATATTACAACTTTTCTTGTCTATAAAACATCAGCTGTCCTTTTGGCCTTTCTTTCAGAACCCAACAAAAAACAGCGATTGGTAGGAAATACCTAAAAATTCCTTTGGGGCCCCTAGAAAAGATATAATCAAACATTTCTAAGCAACCATCTCTGATGGTGGAAAATAGAGAGGGTAGATAAAGAGGAAGCTAATGGATGGAGTCAAGGAAAAAATGGGTGCTCGCCAATGAGATCAAGCTCAACTGGCACTTCCTTCTCTTGAAATTTCTAGGTGGAGGGAGACGTCATGAATTCAAAACCCATTAGGTTTGCGTTCAACTTACCACCAATCGAAAAAATGGGGGCTCAAAGAAAAACCCTGCAGGACCTCTTTAATCTGGAATCCTACAATATGAATAGAATTAAGCATGGCAGCATCACTAGCAGGCCATCCTTTTCTAATTCTATAAATGAAGGCATTCTTTCTATTATCTCTCACTGCACCTTCATCTTCACCTTCACTGACCCTTTGGAATCACCTTCAAAGCAAGATCTGAAGCGAGTCAAGCTCACTCAGCTCCTCTCCATCTTAAAATCCTCCAAAAAACTCCAAGATCAAATTTTAGCGCCTCTCATGTCCATGCTATCGACCAACCTGTTCCGGCCACTCCCTCCACCTTCCAACCCCAGCATCAGCTCAGACTTGATTGATGATGAAGACTCCATTTCTTCTTTTCCACCAACATGGTCACATCTCCAAATTGTTTATGATATCCTATTAAGATTAGTTATCAACATGGATCCTGAGACACTTCGAAACTATGTCAATCATCCTTTCCTTCTCAATCTCCTCTCTCTTTTCCGATCCGAAGACCCAAGGGAACGTGAGAGCTTGAAGAATGTGTACCACCGGATATATTCAAGGTTCACATTCTATCGTTCATTCATGCGGAAATCAATGAATGATGTGTTCTTGCACTACATATTTGAAAAGGAGAGGCATTGTGGCATCGGAGATCTTCTAGAGATATGGGGAACTCTCATCAATGGTTTTACAGTTCCACTCAAAGAAGAACATAAGTTGTTTTTAATGAGAGTGCTAATTCCTTTGCACAAGACCAAGGGGATGCATACTTACCACAGGCAGCTGGCTTACTGTGTTTCTCAGTTTGTGCAGAAGGAGCCTGTGCTTGGAGGGGTTGTTTTTAGAGGAATTTTGAGGTATTGGCCCGTCACTAATTGTCAGAAGGAGATTTTACTATTAGAGGAATTGGAGGAGCTGGTGGAGAATATAAATCCTGATCAGTACAGAAAGTTAGCACTTCCTCTATGTACCCAGATTACGAAGTGTTCGAACAGTTGGAACTCACAGGTAAGCTCAATGATAACTTTTTCTCAAATTGAAACTCTCGGTAAATACTGTTTAAGGTCTATCCTTTATTGAGTTCTAGGATCTTTAGTTTTAATGAATTTTAGAATAGAGTCCTACAAACTTTGTTTCATCTCTCATGCATTCCATTTTATTTGCAAATTAATTGTACCAAAGAAAAGATAATTTGGAATTAACAACTACTAAAACCAGAGTTGCCATTCCAAGTATTTTATTTTCAGTTACTTTTTTTTCCCCCACCCCTCACACGGGAATGTTGATAAATCTTTGACTGTGCTATCGTATGGGAATGTTGATCAAATCTTTGAGACTAACATCCTGAGCCTCATGGGTGAAAAAGTACATTTATGGGACTAGCTGCTGCTTAATATTGCTACGAAAGTCAATTAGCTTTTATTTTTGGTTCTACATATCCCTCTCCTATTTCCCTGATGAGCTTAAGTGTCCTATAATTTTGGATTCAGGTTGCTGAGCGTGCACTATTTGTATGGAACAATGAACACTTTGTGAAGATGGCAACACTGGAAATAGAAGAAGTATTTCCGATTGTCGTTGAAGGTGTGGAGAGAAATCTCAAATGGCATTGGAGTAAGAGCGTTCGGCAATTTACAGAAATTATAAAGGAAATGCTGGAAAATTTGGATTCAGCTTTGTACTCCAAATGCCTCCAGGAAATTGACCTCAGAGAATACAGAGCTCGCCAAGAAGAGATCAAGAGGAGAGAAAAATGGGAGAGAATAGAAATGGCAGCAAAATAGAATCAGTTCCTCCAACCATCACATCGCATATGTGTTTCTCATTGAAGAACAAGTGTCTACCAGGAGAGAAGGTATTTCATGCATCTAATATATGCTTCATTCCTTTTACAGCACATGGGTCAAACACAGTTGTGGAGCCTATACGTTAGGAGAGGGAAGATGCATATATCCAATGCGTGAGATAAATATTGCTACCAAATCTTTGTTGGCAATTAATGCAAAATCCCATTGAACATTAGTATCATGGAAGAACAGTAGCAAGATTGCTTGCTACTTGATGAGCTGGACTGAGAATATTTCAGCAACAAGAAAAACCATCTTATACCTGAAACCAACAGGACATGTATGCCAGCCAATCTATGCATATACACATGCAATATGTATATTAAATTTGAAGTGGTTAGTTTTCCAACTAAATAGGTTCCAATCATCACTATAGGATGATTTTGGTGTTGAGATTTGGGAGGTCCATGATGTAGTGAAGATTGTAAGTTTGTAACACTAAAAGGTCTTTTAATGTCCATTAAACCAGTCATTGAGATCAAGCCAATCAAGTCTTCATGCTTCAACAACCATATAGGTGAACAATAAATTGGAAAACATTTGGCATAGTTTCAACTCTAATTTGTTCTGCGTTTGCATAGTCAAGCGGACATTATAGGTTTCATTTCAAATATTTTATTGGATTACAAAAAGGGAAAAAAAAAAAAAAATTTTATGACCCTTCAACTTTAGCCTACTATAATCTTTTATTGGGTTACAAAATCACTGATCTAATCATCTAATAGTCCATTAAATCTTTTAGGTAGTATTGTATCCTATAAGATTATTATCTGCTCATATTGAAATATCTGTTGAAGTACCATGTACTTGCCAATAGTTAATTCTAGGGGTGTGCAGAAAACCCACCGACCCGCCAAACCCGACCCGCCGGGTTGGATCGGTTTTTAAGGCTTGGTGGGTTGGGTTGGGTTACAAAAAAAAATTTTATGGCGGGTTGGGTTGGGTTTGGGTCATAAAATTACAAACTCGCCACACCCAACCCGACCCACCCATATTTAATATATATTTAAAATATATTTTTATATTTAATAATTTTTTTAAATCAATTGTAGGACACTTATATATATATATATATATATATATTTAAATATATATTATATATTTAATAATTAAAAAAAAAACACTTGTAGAGCAGCATTTCCTTAGTTTCTCCTACTAATACTAATTTAATATATATATAATATATTATATAATTAATAAATTTTTTTAAATAGCCAGTTCTTCCTATCCTATATAAAAGCCAATTAGTTCACACAAATCCTAATAAATTACTATTGTTGTTTAGTCATTAATGTTGTTTGCCTTTAAGGAGTTACATTGATACTAATCTTTAGGTTTTTTTAATATTTTAATTTTTTTTTTCTACTCAATTTAATAATAATAAAAGAAATTTTCAAACCCATGGGTTCAACCCGACCCAACCCGACCCATGTGGGTTGGGTTGGACTTATGTGATGGGTTGGGTTTTTTTTGACCCACCGTGGTGGGTTGGGTCAAAAAATCCCCTCAACCCGACCCATGCACATCCCTAGTTAATTCACTACTTTGGCATATACATGGGATTTTTAATATTTTTTCCCGCATTTTCTAATCAATGTCATTTTAAAGGAGGATTTTATTCTAATTATGTTATTAAAAAAAAAAAACTAATATTAATGTAGAAGAAATTTCACAATAAAACTTACACAATAATCATAAAACAAGCCCCTTCTCCCCTCCCCCCACCCCCCCCCCCCCCCCACACACACACATATTTTTGGTGATTAAATGATCACATCTGGAATGAAAAACAAAATTTGATGAAGTAAAAAACCAATGAAGAACCAATCCCAGGGGAAAAAACAATTCAAAGGTACCTCTACTCCAATAAGGAAATTCACCCTATAAAGAAAAGTTTTACAATATAGCTCATACTTATGACTCTAGACTCTACTCAAAAGATAAACTTATTGATGTGGCCCCACACCAACTCCAGAACTTCTAAACTCTTTGTATTTAAATCCCTTCTCACAATCGCTCATATAATAAATCCAACCAAATCCTTTAATTTCTAGCCATTGGTCTCCTTTCGTCCTCTCTATATTCTCTATCACTGTGGAAGCAGTTTAAAGCAAGCAAATTGAAAATTGATTTCCATCAACTCAACTGGGATTTTCTGCCTAAAATTCAAGTTGTGCCCAAAAGATCAAACAAACCCCCACATTGAGCCTTTATGACTTATAAGGATAAAAATGTAAATACATCTTGTATATACAACAAACAAACACATCCCGAACACTTTCTATATACTCATGTCGTTTACACGTTTAATGTTGTTTTATCATACCACAAACAAATACCAAGTCCAACTTTTCTTTTTTATATAGAGGAATATAAGAAAACCATTTGTGCCTTGTTGTGCGTAGGTATATATAAGGGCACAAAAAAATATAATTATGAACAAACACATAAACGTAAATGTATGTAAACATAAACATAAACATAAAAATAATTTTATATATATTTACATACATACCAATTTATTGTTTTCTAGACATTCTTTGCATTAAACAATATATTTCAAATTTATATGTACACACCAATTAATTGTTTCCTAGATATTCTTTACACCAAACAATATATCACAAATTTATAATGTGTTTTCCATTGGTTTGTTCTAAGTTGTTCCATTAGGCACAACTTCTCATGCTATACATATGTTAATATGCACTTATATAAGACAATAATTAACATTGTCATGGAATTTCAAAAGCAGACACTTACTTTTGCCCATTTGAGTCTATTTGGGCATTCATGTCAAACATACATTAGGCACGACTTCTTAAGTTAAACAATAATTAGCATTATTGTGGAATTTCAAAAGCAAACACTTACTTTTGCCTATTTGAGTGTCTTTGGGCATTCACGCCCTATCTAACTGGATACTGATTCCTGTGAGAAAGTAACTCCTAATATCTGGTCTAAGTATAGATTTCATTGTAAACAAAAACTTTATTTGAAGCATGCTACAGATGCTATCCGATCCAATGGATAACTTGTAAAACTTCTTTATACCTTGATTGAGGATACTTTTTCTCATTTGAGTGCAATTATAAATTAACTTGTATAATATACTTTGACCTATTGTAAAAAGACCCAATGATCAAAAACTCATAAAACAAGTGACAAATTGTATATGGAAATATTGCATATGTATAAACAAATGTTTTAATAAAAAGTTAGATTAAGATAAAAGGAATTTATGACCATTAGATGATATATCATATTAAGTCTTCTAATTTTTATTTATAGAATTTTCAATGATGAATATTGTCAAAACTAAATTCCACAACAAAAAGAGAAGATAATATTTTAACTGACTCTTTGATCTTGTATATTAAAAAAAAATTGCAAAATTAGTATAGAATCAATCATAAATGTTTTTGAGATTTAAAAGAAAAAGAAAAATGTATGAAGGTTCCCAAGACTTCACATTCTTTACCAATTATAATTTGGATAATTTTTCTAGGTAGGAACTCTTGAAGCAAAGAAGTATTGAATAACACAAATAATATGTTTACATATCAAATTTATAATTGATGGTGCACACAAATAATTGAACTAAATTTAATATTTAACTGGCCAACATGGTAAACTTGTGTGTTAATACATATATACACATTATAATTAAAACTTTTCTATTATCAAGATAAAAAACCAAAAATTTTTTTTCAAGAACTCAGAATGTAAGATAAAAAAAAAATGATTTATTTTTAAAGGTAATTCTTTAAGCATATATAACTTTTAAAGATAAAAAGGTAAATGAATCCCGTATATATAGCAAACAAACTCATCCCAATCACTTCTTTTATACTTATGCCGTTTACATGTTTAATTTTTTATTTTTTTTATTACACCATAAGCAAATATCAAGTCCAACTCTTCATTTTTATATGGTGGAATATAATATAATCATGCATACCTTAGTGTGTGTATGTATATATAAGGGTGCAAAACAATATAATTATGAAAAAACACATAAACGTAAATGTAAATTGTGGGAACCAGATATGAGACTGTTGGGCCTTAACTCACTTGGGCTCACAATTTATTTGTAGTGGGCTTGAGGATTTCCTACTCTGGGTCGTTCTCGGCAGAGAGACTCAAAGCAACACTCAATTTCTTCTTCTCCCTTGACTGTTTTCTCTCTATTTTTCCGAACCCCTTCTTCCTCCCAAACTTCTGCTATTTATAGCTAAGGTTAGTGGGGAGATTACGATTACAGCCTCCGCTAGTGCTATTGAAGGTCCAATATTATCTGATTTAAGTGGGTATTTAGGTGAGAGTGGGGTGCAACAATTATGGCCTTGGAACTTGGTTCCAGCTTAGTCGATAGTGCTCGGTAATGCAGTTTACCGAGCATATCATGATTTTCCCAGACACGGTTCATACGCTTGTTCGGGAAAGCTTATGTCGAGCACTTCTCAGAATTCACGGCCCAAAACTAGTTTTTACGCTAAGGCAGTTCCAAGAAGGGCTTAGGGCAATGGGGCTGTTCCCGTTAGGCCTGGGCCCAAGGGCCTATATGGGTCTTGGGATCTCGGTGCCGTACATTAGCCCCCCCTTGATTCATACCCGGTTGCCAGGAAGAATCAAGGAGTTGGCTGAGCCTTTTGACCTCGGAGATTTTATGAACTAGGAGTCGTGGTTACGGTTTCTCATTAATGCTCATCTCAAAAGACGTGCCGTTTCGCAGCGCTAGGTACAGTTGTCATTATTGCCTGACGCTTCGTGAACCGAAGCGGTGCGCGTATCGGTTACGTTTGGTATTCGTAGGGCCGTTCGTAAATCGTGCCCATTTATTACTTGATTAAACGTTTCTTTGCCCCCCTTTCTAACTCTATAAATAGTTCCCCTCAGAACATTCTCTCATTTTTCCTCCACCTCTGATATTTCGCGCTTACTCTCTGCCGACCAACTCTCTATGCGCTTACTCACCTGCCCAGTGTTCCCTTCCTCCTTAGAACTCAAAGTAAGTTTTTCTTCCCCTTTCTATTCCTTCAGCTTATTTCTTCAAGTTCCCTTTCATAGCATTAGGTGTTATAGATGGGTTACTCTTATCTTCTAGAATCCCCGGCTGCCTTGGCCACCTTTAGGAGCACATTTAGTATTCCCGATGTCGTGGATGTGGCTCACTGCCACGAGAGTGATATTGCTCTCCACCGAGGATAAGGTACAGCCTTCTTTCCTCTAATGGCAATTTTAGAAGGCGGGGTTAGGTTCCCCGTGGATCCCCTTTTGATCGATACACTTAGGTACTACGGGCTGTGTCCCGACCAGTTTCCCCCTAACTTTTACCGGGTAGTTAGCTGCGTCAGTAGGTTGAACCATACCTTTGATTTACAGTTAAATTACCATGACATTAACCATATGTATAGCCTTTATGGGAACAAAGCTACCAACTATTACCTAAAGACAAGAGATAATCGGGTACAGCTGATATCATGCCTGCCTGATTCAAACAGGAACTCCGCCGGGGAGTTCGTTCGGGTGCGCGGCAATTGGTTTGCCGGGGACGTCCCTTGCCCCCTTTCACGGCGTGAAGTGGGTTTGTACCAATCCCTTGATCTAACTGTTTTCCTCCACTTTTCCTTTTCTTTTTATTGAAGTAAATCTTTATAATCAGATACTGATATGACACTTGTTCTTTTGCAGACGGCAAAGTGTTTGTTCCGGACATCAGAACCGTCCATGCCAAGGATTTGAACTTCATCCTTCGTTCCGAGATATACGTGCATTGGGACGGACAACTCCGGGCTTCGCACCTGATCCTCGGAGTAGAGCCAGTTTACTCCACCTGGCAGAACTTTAAGCAAGTACTTCTAGTTAACAGTCCCCTGCTATCATACATAGACGTCCGGTACGCAAACTTCTTGTCGCCGAAACTTACAACCGGGGAGGCGAGGGAGTTTGGACGGCGCTTCACCTGCTCGAACGAGCTAGCCCCTTTGCGAGACGAGTCCTCGGAACGGGTGTCTCGGCGCCTTAGAGAGTTAGCCCACGAAGCTATCCAACAAGAGGGCCCCGTTCAAGAGCAGCCGCAGCCCGAGAATCCACCGGCCGAGCCTCAGCAACCAGTGATTGAAGCAGCTGCCTTGTCGGCTAAAGCTACCCAACCCGGCGGAAGGATGGTGTCAAGGAAGGTGATGACCATTGACCGCTTCGTGCCCGGTGCACGGCAGCCCAACCAGCCCCCCACCTTCTCAGGGCCGGGGCCAGGGGCCTCAGCCTCCACCCTCTTCTCAGGCTGGACGGGCCCGTAAGAAACAAAAGGTAACCGATCAATCTTACACGGGCCCGGGAGATGTTGCCGTCCAGACTCCTCCCCAGCCAACAGGGGGGATCGTTATCCGTGAGCCGCAGACCCAGGTTGGTACGGGGGTTGTGTCCTCCTCCCAAGTGGCTCAAGCGTGGAAGCCCAAGTTCTTATTGGACGGCAAGCCGTTGCCTTCAACCGCTTGTGTACGGATGTGGGAGAAAGGCGAGGGTGGTCGTATTGCCTAAACTCTGGCCGAAGGTCTTCTTCTTCCTGAGGACGTGCACGCCTTCGAGGAGGGGTCTGAGGAGTCTGTGGGGCGCCGATTAGAGTGGCATGCTATTGCGGTAATTCTTTAGTTTATTTATTTCTTCCCATACATTCACTTCTGCTTCCTTATTAACTTTTGTGCTTGCTAGGCTGCCCAACTGGCTCACATAGTGGCTGGCCGGGCACGGAATCTTGCCGAGGAAGTCGAGCGCGAAAAGGGGGCGTGGGAGTCAGCGGCCAAAACGGCGAAGGAAAAGCTAAAGGCAGCTGAGTCCGCTGAGAAAAAGGCTGCTGCCGCGGAGAAAAACAGGGCATTGGCAGAAAAGAGGTGTGCGGAGCTCTTGACTAAGCAGAATGAAACGGAGGTCAAGCTAGCTGAAACCATCAGCCTCAATACTTCCAATGTCAAGGAACTAGCCGACCTTAGGGCAGCCCTGGCGGCCTGCGAGCAAAAGTGGTACAACGAAGGCTTTGTTGATGCCGAGAAATCTGTAGAGCCGGTAGTGGCCCAGGCTCGGAACCTGGGTTTTGAGGCCGAGTGGTTCGCCGCTTTCCAAGCACTGGGAGTTCCCGAGGATTCACACCTGAGAGACCCCGGCCAAATTCCCTTTCTGAGTCCTGTTGCTACCGTGCAGGATCCCCCGGCTGCTGTTGATGAGGAGGAAACGGCAAGCATGAGGGAGCTGGTTGAACAAAATGACGCTCATGCCGAGCCAGAGGACATGGAAGCCACCAGCATCCTGACTGTACAGGACCTTCTCGGCGAAGACTCGCGTTTCCCCCTGACCGACCAGCCAGATGTGACGGACCCGGCCCGACCCTCCAGCTGATTTTCTGCAGTCCTCTTACTTTATTTACGCTTTTACTTATTTTTATCGCATTTTCAATTTAATGGTTTATTTGCCTATGTCACCGGGATGTGGTGAACGAACAATTACCTGTACTTGTTTGATTGGTAAACCGTTTTCCTTTTCTGACTTTCGTTTTAATCCGTTGAATGAATTTCTATCTATTTGTATGTTTCGCTTGGATCATGCCAGTGTTTTGGCCATTTAATGGAATGATACCCCCAAAACCTATTGCGCGGTGCTTTGGAGAATCCGAGAGTTCCAATGGATTTAGCGTTTGTAAAGGGTTAGGGTTCCCGTATGTTCGGTGATTTTGATCCTACCGAGGGTGATGTTTTCGTCTTTTATCCTTTTATTCCTTGGTGACGATAAGGCTCCCACTAGCTCGGCGAATTTAGCTTAACCGAGAGCCAGGTTTCTGTCCTTTGTGTTTTTAGTGATAAGGTTTCAACCTGCTCAGCGATTTTAATCGAGCCGAGGGCCAGGTTTCTGTCCTTTATGTTTTTAGTGATAAGGTTTCAACCTGCTTGGCGATTTTAATCGAGCCGAGGGCCAGGTTTCTATCCTTAGAGATTTTAGTTATAAGGTTTCCACCTGCTCGGCGATTTCAATCGAGCCAAGGGCCAGGTTTCTGTCCTTAGAGATTTTAGTTATAAGGTTTCCACCTGCTCGACGATTTCAATCGAGCCGAGGGCCAGGTTTCTGTCCTTGGAGATTTTATTTGCAATTCTCTCGGTGTGCAGTTATGGAACCAAAAACAGCATATACAAGGAACTTCATCATAATCTTGATTTTAGCAAAATACAAGTTCTGGCTTACACGAATGGTCACGCGTAGAACTTCTTTAAGTTGTTGGCGTTCCACGGCCGGGGAAGTGGCCTCTCGTCAAGGTCTTCCAAGTAGTAGGCCCTTGCACCGGCGATGGCGGTAACTCTGTACGGTCCCTCCCAGGTTTGAGCAAGCTTCCCCGCAGCTATGTCTCGCATGTTTCCCACGACTTTTCTTAGCACCAATTCTCCGGCACTGAATTCCCTCCCCTTTACATTTCGGTTGTATCTTTGGGCTAGTTTCTGCTGATACTCGACGAGCCATATGGTTGCGGCCTCCCTGCATTCTTCTAGCCAGTCCAAACGCTCCATCATCAGGTCGGCGTTCTGTACAGGGTCAAACCCCGCGACCTGTGCACTGCATAAGCTCACCTCGGTTAGTATCACAGCCTCTGCTCCGTACGTCAAAGAGAACGGGGTCTCGCCCGTGGATCTTCTTGGGGTCGTACGGTAAGCCCATAATACATTGGGTAGCTCTTCTGCCCATCTTCCTTTCACCCCGTCCAACCTCCTCTTGAGCCCGTTCAAAATAGTCTTGTTCACTGCCTCAGTTTGGCCGTTGCTTTGTGGGTAAGCCGGGGTTGAGTATTTGTTCCTGATGCTGAGTTCGCTGCAAAAGGTCCGAAAAGCTTTGCTATCGAACTGTAGCCCATTGTCTGTTACTAGCGAATTTGGCACCCCAAACCTTGTGACTATGTTTTTCCATACAAACTTTTTCACGTCAGTATCCCGAATATTTGCCAAGGCCTCGGCTTCCGCCCATTTTGTGAAGTAATCCATAGCCACTAATACAAAACGGCGGTTCCCTGTTGCTCGGGGGAATGGTTCGAGGATGTCAAGCCCCCCATTGCGCGAACGGCCACGGGCTGCTGACGGGATTTAGACGACCTGCAGGCTGATAGATCAAAGGGGCGTGCTTTTGACACTGTTCGCACCTCCGAACATATTCGGCGACATCCTTCTGCATCTGTGGCCACCAAAACCCCTGGGTCATCGCTCTGTGCACTAAAGATCGTCCCCCAACATGGCCGCCACACACTCCCTCATGTAGCTCGGTCAGAAGCTCACTGACTTTCTCGGGATGTAAGCATAAAAGGTAAGGGCCTGCAAAGGACCTTCGGTACAATTTGTGGTCCGAAGACAGCCAGTACCGGGGAGCCACCCGACGAATCTTATTGGCCTCGTCTTCATCATCCGAAACTTTATCTTCGGGAAGGAAATCTATGATCGGGTTCATCTAACACGGATTGGCCACTGCTACCTTGGCAACCTCTACTCTAGCTTGGTCAAGAATACTCTTCACACTGATGCTTGGCTCCCTTATAAGCTCTATTGTGACTAGCCGTGGCGTGTCCTCGGTAGCCGATGAGGCTAACGTGGCAAGTGAGTCGGCGTGTTTGGTTTGTGACCGACCTACCTGGGACACCTTTACCGTTCCGAATTGACCGATAATCTGCTTGGCCGCACTTAGATAAGCTTTCATTCGAGAGTCCCGAGCCTTGAAGTCTCCTGTGATCTAATAAACAACCAGCCGAGAGTCCGAGTAAATCTCAACATCTTTTGCGCCTAGATGCAATACGGCCCTCAAACCGGCCAGTAGGGCCTCGTACTCGACTTCGTTGTTTGAGGCTTTGAATCCCAATCTGAAGGAGTGTTCCAATCGTATGCCCTCAGGGGTGATTGTGACAATACCAGCCCCGACCCCCATAGCATTTGAAGCCCTGTCCACAAATACCCTCCACGGGCGAATTTCTGCATTACAGATTACCTTGCCGTCGTTCTTGGGTGTGAATTCTGCGATGAAATCTGTGAGAACTTGTCCCTTCACCGAGCTTCTAGGTCGGTATCTTATGTCAAACGATCCCAACCGAGTCCCCCATTTGGCAATTCGGCCTATGAAGTCTGATCTCTTTAACAGTGACTGTAATGGATACTCGGTGAGGACGAACACTGTATGAGCCTGGAAGTAGTGTGGCAACTTCCTAGTGGCGTGCACTAGGGCTAAAACCAACTTCTCCAGGGGCAGGTACCTTGTCTCGGCATCTACCAAGGTTTTGCTTATGTAATACACTGGCATCTGTACTCCTTGGTCCCTTAGTAACACAGCACTTACGGCATGGTCAGTGACTGAGAGGTACATAAACAAATCCTTCCCGGGCTTCGGGGCCGTCAACCTTGGCGCCTTTGCCAAGTATTTCTTCAGCTCTCGAAAAGCCTCATCACATCCCTCGTCCCAACGAAACCCCTTCCACTTCTTCAGAAGTTGATAAAACGGCAGGCAGCGATCAGCGAACTTGGAGATGAATCGGTTTAGGGCGGCTAACATTCCAGTAAGCACTTGTACCTCCTTGGGATTGCTTGGTGGTCTGAGACGGTTCACGGCCTCTATTTGGTCGGGGTTAGCCTCTATTCCCCGAGTAGAGATCAGATAACCCAGGAACTTGCCAACCCTCACACCGAAAGTGCACTTCTCGGCATTCAGGCGCAATTTATGCCGCCGTAGTATCTCGAATACTCCCCGGAGGTCTTCCGTATGTTGTGACTCTTTTCTGCTTTTTACCACCATGTCGTCAATATATACTTCAACCGTGCATCCAATTTTTTCTCGGAACATTCTCGTCATCATCCGCTGGTACGTGGCTCCGGCGTTCTTCAATCCAAACGGCATGACCTCGTAGTGATAGTTCGCATTCGGGGATATAAATGCTATCTTTTCTCGATCCTCGGGCGCCAAGGCAATCTAGTAGTAACCCTGGAAAGCATCCAGGAAGCTCATCCTCGGGTGCCCATACGTGGCGTCTACTAGTTGGTCAATCTTGGGCATTGGGAATGGGTCCTTGGGACACGCCCTGTTCAAGTCTGTGAAGTCCACACAAACTCTCCATTTACCGTTCTTCTTCTTCACTACAACTGTGTTTGCTAGCCATCTCGGGAAGAATATTTCTTTTATGACTCCGGCCTCCTTCAGCCGCTGGTCCTCCAGGTTTACTGCGTCGACATGTTCCTTTGACGCTCTTCTCGGATTAAAACGAAAGTTAGAAAAGGAAAACGGTTTACCAATCAAACAAGTAAAGGTAATTGTTCGTTCACCACATCCCGGTGACATAGGCAAAAAAAAAAAAAAAAACAATAACAAAAAAGCACAGCTGTCGAACACTGACATTAAATATTTTGGAAGAAATTAGTTTAAAATTCTAGTTTGAGCAATTATGTTTCCATCATTTTGTATTTGTGAAATTTTTATAGAGATTGCACATTTCGTTGTTGCAATTCCGTTGCAACTTTATAACCAGCATAACAAATGCTATTGCTTACAAGACAATAGTGCAATTCTAGCAAATTCATTACAACAATGCAATCCTATTGATTCAGGTAACATACTAATTATTGAAGAATTCTTATCTTCCTTTCCTAGAAAATATTTAAAATAAACATAATTTTTTTTTTCAACATGTGTATTTCATTGAAAGCCATCCTTGGAGGCATTAACACGTTTTGGGTAGAATTGTTAACAGGCTTCCTCCAAAACATTTTCATTATTAGTATACCCCAGATTACTAATTTTTATGAAAACAATCCATCTATTACATCTTCAAAACTTAAAAAAATTATATACAATCTTCAACTATATGCTCTGAAATCAACTTGCTAAAACGTGGAAATGGAGAACAACTAAAAGCAATAGTCGTGTTATTCAACAAAGTCCGGCAATTGTGGTTTTTTTTTTTTTTTTTTTTTGTTGCTACCAGTGACTTGGCCATGGAGATGGAAGAGCCGTGGAGGAGATAGAGAGAGAAAAGTGCAAAGAGAAAGAGAGAGAGACATGTATTGGAGAGAGAGAGTCAAACGTATAAATTTTTTAGGGTTTAGAAATAAGTATGGAATGTATTAAATAAGTGAAAATAAATGAGATCAATTAGAATATTAGCATTAATGAGGGTTTTTTTTTTTTTTTTAACCGTTGGATCTAATTAAATCCAATGGTTTAAAAAATGTGTAACTCTAATAGAGTTATATCAGGTGTAACTTGAACCCATCTCTCTCTCTCTCTCTCTCTCTCTCTCTATATATATATATATATATAAAATAAAAGAATAAAAAATGATTACAATTTGACTTTTAAAAAAGAAAATTTTAGAAAATAAAATATAATCTAATAAAACATTAAATATATTTTACCTTGTTCTTTTAGAACATTATTTATTAACAAAAAGTAAAATAATAATAATAATAAAAACAACAACAACAACTGGGGTTTTGTACTAACCGAAAGAAACTATTGCAAGGTGCATGTATCTGTTGTAGCGGATTCCAAGGGCTGATTCATGGAGTCGAACGAGCATAAATATGATAAAAAGCTGCTACAGTGTAGCAACAATAAATGCAACGCTTCAATTTTTAGATATATATATATACATAAATATATAAATTGATTGATTGATTGATTTTAATCTGATGATATTGCTTGCAATTTTCTACTTGTCTCAAAAATAGTTTTGATGAAAGATCATGATATATATCCTATTCCTAGTTTGCTCAACAAACATGTTCTCTTTGCAACCCTAACATTGATGTCTTTTCATTTATATTAGATTTAGATGTAATCTTGCTACTCAGGCTCGCAACTAATGTTTTCTCTTTGCGTAACCTGGCTAACCAGTTGCAGTACCATAATTGGATAGTGGGGCACATTACAAACCAGAATCTGGCTAAGCATAACTAGCAGCTGGTGGCTGAGAATGGGGATATCCTGGCTGCATAGGGGCAGGCTAGCCATAGCCTCCAGGGGTGCCACCAACTGACTGCGTAGGCTGCCCATGAACCAGGGGATTTGCAAGAGGTTTCTGAGCTTGAGGTGCTCCATAGCCAGGCCCATATCCAGGCTGAGCTGGCATAGAGACTGCACTTTTCGTTGTTGCAATTCCGTTGCAACTTTATAACCAGCATAACAAATGCTATTACTTACAAGACAATAGTGCAATTCTAGCGAATTCATTACAACAATGCAATCCTATTGATTAAGGTAACATACTAATTATCGAAGAATTCTTATCTTCCTTTCCTAGAAAATATTTAAAATAAACTGCAATTTTTTTTCCAACATGTGTATTTCATTGAAAGCCATCCTCGGAGACATTAACACGTTTTGGGTAGAATTGTTAACAGGCTTCCTCCAAAACGTTTTCATTATTAGTATACTCCAGATTACTACTTTTTATGAAAACAATCCATCTATTACATCTTCAAAACTTAAAAAAAATGATATACAATCTTCAACTATATGCTCTGAAATCAACTTGATAAAATGTGGAGATAGAGAACAACTAAAAGCAATAGTTTTGTTATTCAACAAAGTCCGGCAATTGTGGCTTTTTTTTTTTTTTTTTTTTTTTTGGTTGCTACCAGTGACTTGGCCATGGAGATGGAAGAGCCGTGGATGAGATAGAGAGAGAAAAGTGCAAAGAGAAAGAGAGAGAGACGTGTATTGGAGAGAGAGAGTCAAATGTATAAATTTTTTTGGGTTTAGAAATAAGTATGGAATGTATTAAATAAGTGATAATAAATGAGATCAATTAGAATATTAGCATTAATGAGGGTTTTTATTTTTATTTTTTTACCGTTGGATCTAATTAAATCCAATGGTTTAAAAAAGGTGTAACTCCAATAGAGTTACATCAGGTGTAGCTTGAACCCATCTCTGTCTCTCTCTCTCTCTCTCTCTCTCTATATATATATATATATATAATAAAAAAATAAAAAGTGATTACAATTTGACTTTTAAGAAAGAAAATTTTAGAAAATAAAATATCATCTAAAAAAATATTAAATATATTTTATCTTGTGCTTTTAGAACATTATTTATTAACAAAAAGTAAAATAATAATAATAATAATAACAACAACAACAACAGCTGGGGTTTTGTACTAACTGAAAGAAACTATTGCAGGGTGCATGTATCTGTTGTAACGGATTCCAAGGATTGATTCATGGAGTCGAATGAGAATAAATATGATATAAAGCTGCTACAGTGTAGCAACAATAAATACTACGCTTCAACTTATATATATATATATATATATTGATTGATTGATTGATTGATTTTAATCTGATGATATTGCTTGCAATTTTCTACTTGTCTCAGAAATTGTTTTGATGAAAGATCATGATATATATCCTATTCCTAGTTTGCTCAACAAACATGTTCTCTTTGCAACCCTAACATTGATGCCTTTTCATTTATATTAGATTTAGATGTACTCTTGCTACTCAGGCTCGCAACTAATATTTTCTCTTTGCGTTACTTGGCTGACCAGTTGCAGCACCATAATTGGATAGTGGGGCACGTTGCAAACCAGAATCTGGCTAAGCATAACTAGTAGCTAGGGCTAAGAAAGGGGATATCCTGGCTGCACAGCGGCAGGCTAGCCATAGCCTCCAGGGGTGCCACCAAGTGACTGCGTAGGCTGCCCATAAACCGAGGGATTTGCGAGAGGTTTTTGAGCTTGAGGTGCTCCATAGCCAGGCCCATATCCAGGCAGAGCTGGCATAGAGACTGCACTTTTCGTTGTTGGAATTCCGTTGCAACTTTATAACCAGCATAACAAATGCTATTACCTACAAGACAATAGTGCAATTCTAGTGAATTCATTACAACAATGCAATCCTATTGATTAAGGTAACATACTAATCATCGAAGAATTCTTGTCTTCCTTTCCTAGATAATATTTAAAATAAACTGAATTTGTTTTCTTCAACATGTGTATTTCATTGAAAGTCGTCCTTGGAGGCATTAACACGTTTTGGGTAGAATTGTTAACAGGCTTCCTCCAAAACGTTTTCATTATTAGTATACCCCAAATTACTAATTTTTATGAAAACAATCCATCTATTACATCTTCAAAACTTAAAAAAATAATATACAATCTTCAACTATATGCTCTGAAATCAACTTGATAAAACGTGGAGATGGAGAACAACTAAAAGCAATAGTTGTGTTATTCAACAAAGTCCGGCGATTGTGGCTTTTTTTTTTTTTTTTTTGGTTGCAAACAGTGACTTGGCCATGGAGATGGAAGAGCCGTGGAGGAGATAGAGAGAGAAAAATGCAAAGAGAAAGAGAGAGAGACGTGTATTGGAGAGAGAGAGTCAAACGTATAAATTTTTTTGGGTTTAGAAATAAGTATGAAATGTATTAAATAAGTGATAATAAATGAGATCAATTACAATATTAGCATTAATGAGGGTTTTTTTTTTTTTTTTTTTTTTTACCGTTGGATCTAATTAAATCCAATGGTTTAAAAAATGTGTAACTCTAATAGAGTTACACTAGGTGTAATTTGAACCTATCTATATATATATATATAAAAAAAAAAAATAAAAAGCGATTACAATTTGACTTTTAAAAAAGAAAATTTTAGAAAATAAAATATAATCTAATAAAATATTAAGTATATTTTATCTTGTGCTTTTAGAACATTATGTATTAACAAAAAGTAAAATAATAATAATAACAACAACAACAACAACAACTGGGGTTTTGTACTAACCGAAAGAAACTATTGCAAGGTGCATGTATCTGTTGTAGCGGATTCCAAGGACTAATTCATAGAGTCGAACGAGAATAAACATGATATAAAGCTGCTACAGTGTAGCAACAATAAATACTACGCTTCAACTTTTAGATATATATATATATATATAAATTGATTGATTGATTGATTTTAATATGATGATATTGCTTGCAATTTTGTACTTGTCTCAGAAATTGTTTTGATGAAAGATCATGATATATATCTGTAAGCACACGATTTGCGTTGAACCGCAGTTGGGTTGGGTTCGCACGTAAATGGGCCCATACAATATCATTTGTAGAGAGTGGGATCGAAAGGCTAAGTCGTGTTTACCCGGCTGTGGATTTCTTAAGATATTTATGCATGGTTCCAATTTCTTTTCCTTTGAAGCACCTCCCCTTTTTCCGTAGGACTGGAGGCCCTTTCTTTAGGTTACATATTTTTTCTTTTATACTCGCATGCGTTCAATTTCCTTCGTCCACGTGTAGGGTCGACCCTTTCAAGACTGATACTTGTCCCATCAGTTTTAGACCTGAGTTGTTGGGGAGTGGTAAGTAGGCTAAAGGAACACGACTCTGTGAGAGGCAAAGCTCTGTCTAGGACAGGTAGTATGGGCAGCCTTTCCTAGATATTTCAGATTTCTTACCAGATTATCCCTATGCCACTTTTGCCCCTTTTCTTAGTGTAGTTCTGGGCCAGCCGAGGGCTATACCCTCCTCGGCGGCTTCTCTGGCACATGGATGCTTTGCGTTATTGGGTTTGGACTACTATCTTCTTCGGCTTGGGCCTTAAGTCTTCCTGTGAACAGGTGGATCTGGTCCATCTGTTGTCGGGCCCCACAATATCCTATTCCTAGTTTGCTCAACAAACATGTTCTCTTTGCAACCCTAACATTGATGCCTTTTCATTCATATTAGATTTAGATGTACTCTTGCTTCTCAAGCTCGCAACTAATGTTTTCTCTTTGCGCAAACTGGCTGACCAGTTGCAGCACCATAATTGGATAGTGGGGCACGTTGTAAACCAAAATCTGGCTAAGCATAACTAGCAACTGGTGGCTTAGAATGGGGATATCCTAGATGCACAGGGCAGGTTGTCCATAGCCTCCAGGGATGCCACCAAGTGACTGCGTAGGCTGCCCATAAACCGGGGGATTTGCAAGAGATTTATGAGCTTGAGGTGCTCCATAAGAATGTACTTAGCAAAACGAAGAAGCTATTAATTGAAAGAAGAGTGCTGCTGAACCTTGAGCACTATATTCTCAAGATATCACATAACCAACATACCTCACTGATGATTTCATTGACCAATTGTTTAATAGTCAGAATTTGCGTGATGGTCTCTTGAATCTGTAATGTCCTTTCAATCGATGTATCACCAGGGGATAGTTCCAATGGTATCACCTGCACAAGGAAAAAAAAAGGTATATAATCAGAAAATCAGGGGATAGTTCCAATGGTATTGTTGTAAACACTTTTTACATCACCTGGTGATGTAAACATATAAACACCCAATATTTAAAATAGTGTGTACCCAAGAATGTTTATGTATATATATATGGGGTACAAAGCAATAATTGCGAAAAAAAATGAATAAATATATACACACACACGAACATACACATAAACATAAAAATATATATAAATAAATAGGAAAATGAACAATTAAATATTGTGAATGAATAAATAATTGACATTTTTAAATGTTTTCTATTGAAATCGACATTCAAATCTACTTGAATCACTCAAGATCAACGAGTTTGTTGAACTCAAAGTTGTTTTTCAATTCTTGCATTGAACCCTAACATTTGGTGCGTTTTTGTTGATCTTAACAATGACACATCATTTTGAAAACATCTTACTATTCTAGTTTATTTTCAAGAACCTTAATGCTAATCTACACGTCAGAGTGGATATCAAATTAACATTAAATTAAGGTATTGATTGTAAAATTTTGAATTTTTGGGTTCACGTCACAAATACCACTATCATTTAAGGTGGATGGTTGTAAATTTGTAATTAACCCATCCAACAATTGACAACTTGTGTTTTAACTAGACAACTCACTGTTCACTCACCATTATAAAGACAATTCATTATATACACATTTTGCTTAGCATCTTTGTTCAAAGGAAAACACCTCTGCTTTTTATCTTCTCCTTCTTCTTCTTCTTTGGATCAAAAGGTTCGCAGTTAATGGTTTATTAAATCTCAGTAGCTCAGTCTTTGATGGGTTTTGCTCTCTGAATTCGTTAATCTATAAGTTAGTAATGGCTCAGGCAATTAGTGCATTGTCTTGGTTGAGAATTACTAAAAAATTTAGCAACCTCATTTGAAGTTTGGGTGTGAAATTATCGGTTTTGTGACAGATAATATTTGGGTATTGCTTTAAACTGTTTATAGTTCTTCTTGGGAATTTGGGTAAGTTTTCATTTGCTGCTATTATGTAGTCTATGTTGTATTTGTTAATTTGTCTAATTGAAACACTCATTTAGAGTGACTTAGAAAATGTCTATTTATGGTTGAGTGGTGTGCATTATTCATTTGGGTTTCTATTTTTTTTTTCCTTTTATTTTTTGTTCCACCCATAAATTCCCACTAAGGACTAAAAGCTAAGTTGCACGTACACCGACATAAGTATGGGTATGATATTGGTACAGGAATACATCATTTTATGAAAAATTATGGTATGACATGTCTAGGAATACAACAATTAATTAATTAATCAATTAAATTATATATTTAGGTATATTTTAAATATTTTAGACATAATTATGTTTATTTTAAGTTTTAAAATTAAGTAACAACAAAAAATGCTTGAAAACATATTTAAAATTAGGATTGAGATCCAGTGCAATTGCAATACCGTGCAATTAACCTCCTCATTCTCACAACATTTTTTACTTTTTCTCATTTTTTTATTCAATGGTCGTGATTTAAAATTTTTTTTTTTATAACTTTAAATTTCAATCATTCATAGCAATTGTATTAGGTGTAATAATCTCAATCCTAAAATTAATTATTTATGTGATTTCAAGGAGGTTTGGGGTACTATTGTAATTATATACGTGCTCTGGTCTCTTTTTTTTTGGTGGATAAATTAGTTAGGAAATTTTGATTTTGGGTTTGGGTATTTTTATATAGTAGTTTTTTTTTTTTTTTTTTTGGGGGTGGGGGGGGGTGGGGGGGGGGGGGGGGGGGGGGTTGGGGGCTCTAAAGTGGGCTGTATACATATAAGCCAGCAACCCAACCTATTCACACTAAAGCCCAAACTGAAATTTAACCAAACTCAAGCCAAGCCCACTACAAAAATATACCCCCACACACAGACTCACTTTACAAGTCTCTCTCTCGACTCATCTGTCTCTCGCCAAAGACCCTGCCGAAGTGGCTAAGACCTCTGTGCTCCGCCGCTCATACATATTCACCACCGCCACCACAGGCGGTGATTCTCTCTCTCTCTCTTCTCGGTCCGCCAGCACCCGAGTCGGACACGGATACCTGGCCAAATTTCGCGTGTCCGTGCTAAAAGTTTCTTCCTTGCATTTCTGTGGACACAGCTCTAACAAATCAGTTGATCCAGATGGTGTTTGTTTCTGTCCTGCCAGCAAATTGTTCAGGTTTCTTTTTCTCAGAGGCTGTTAATCTTGTATATAGTTTATATGTGTTCAGAATTGTGTGTGTGTGTATTTTGATGTCCTATATTTTCTGTAGGTTTGGTTCATTGCTCTCCTAAATTACCATTCAAGGATGGAAGACATAAATCTACCAGATATAATGATTATAATGCCTTTCAGCTACCATCTACACTGGTAACTTATTAATTCCTCTGTGGGTTTGGGTGTCTGTATGTAACAGCTTATACTTTTTATGTGACATCTCATCTTTGAACACTGGGAAATTTACCTGGCAGATTCATAGAGCAAGGATTCAATGTTCTCATCCAAAGCAGCATTTTGGTGTCAGATATGTGGTGTCTGTTGGAAGAAGAAACCATCATCATCAGTTGAGTTTTGATGATGATGATGACTTGTCTGAGGAGCCCTTTTGGCTCAGTTGGATTAAGGATGCTTTTTGGTATTGTGCTTACAGCTCTTTGTTATACTCTCTTGTAATACATTGATGATTGAACACATTGTTAAACTAGCTTTTATGAATTAAGTATTGTTTTGTATATTCTTTTTCAGGGGTTTGAAATCTTTGTTTGTATTTCTTGCTGAGCAACCTAGTCAGCTGAAGTACATAGAGTGGCCAGGTTTCCAGAGCACGGTATGTAAAGTTTTTATGGTTCACTTGGATGTTTAGAAGTGTACAACCATGTTACAGACTTGCAGTGGTTGTCAAAAAATTTATTTTAGTTTAGTTTGATGTCATATGATGCTGCATATAGCTGAGGTTTTCTCTTGCTGTTCTGCAGCTGAAGACTGCTACTCTCACTCTTGCTCTCGTTGCAGTGCTCATCGTTGCACTATCAACGGTTGACTCTGCCCTTTGCTATATGTTAGCTTTGATTCTCAGGAGAACCCCATAATTAAATGATGTACCTAGAAGTGTTTATTTTCAATGCATGGTCCAGCTCAAACTTGCAGATGCTCATCTGTTGATGTCATGTCCCTAGCATTGTAAGAAGTAAAAGAAAAGCATTTTGAGAAGAAATCTGTTTGCCTTTGGAAAGATGGGAAAGCTGAGCTCTCTTCGGAAACTTCTTGTCAAAACAGTTGCTGTTAACTATTAAATGAAGATGTATACTCCAGAATAGAATTCTTAATGTTGCTCCTCTTTTCTTTAATCTTCTCTCTTTTGGTGTAAAAATTATTCAAAGAAAAGTAAACTATGTATTACCATCTGAGCTCGTGGTTGAAATTTTGAAGGATGATGTTCAAACTGAAAGTCTCTTATTTGTGAACCAATTTCAGTAAAATCTCCATTCTATGCTCAATTTTACTCAATGTTTCTCCATGCATACCCTTTTTATCTCGGCATAACATTCACCATTCTTTTGTTTTATTAGCAACTCTAGAGTAAGGGGAAAAAAAGGAACCTCTTTTTTCGCCCAGGAGGGATGCATATATTTTGGTCATTTTATTGGATAAATGGCTAAAATGTCATATGAAATTGTAGGATGGCATAAGTGTTAATGGTGGCAAAAACAATTAACTGATGGTGATAGTGTAGCAATATAACAGTGGTTGAAAAGATAACCGGTGGTGATAAAATGTACTGAAGTGAAGTAAAGGTATAAAAGATGTGATCATTGGTGGTGACAAACTGGCAGTAGTTGATAGTGACTAAGAACTGGCGGTGAATGGTAGAGACATTATGGAAAACATGCATAACTGATGGGAGCTATGGTGGCAGTGAATGGAACTCTAAATGACAATGATGGCAATAGTAGCAATGTCGATAGTTAATTGTAGTAATGAATGGATGGTGAGTGGTAGAGGCAACATCCAGAATTGAATTGTGGGTTGTAACTAATCACAGCAACTGCTAATATCATAGTTTTAATGTTGTCGTCTCTTGGTGACAATAGAAGTAGTATTGCGGTCACAGGAGTGTGGTTTTACTCAAAGTTGATGCCAGAGTAAAGATCATAGTAATCGAGATTGGAGTCGAGCTAAACAAGCAGTAAGTAATAAATATCTGAGACTTCAAAGACAAGTCCTATATATCATTACTGCACAGCAAATCAATGCTAGCAAAAATTTGTACGCCATTTGCAACTATACCAATTAGTCACTTCAAAAATATAAGTTTTAAAGCTTTGAAAAACACCATATCGAATCTCAATAACGCTCTTCTACATGTTACCACCCATTAAACTTAAAGTACTCTTTGTGGGTTCCATTGCACTTCAAATCATGCCTTGGAAACCATGGAAAATGATTATAATTTATAAGAGGCTGCTCAAAGTCAAGAGTGATTGAAGAAAAAGAGGATTATGAACGAAGTCATTGCAGTTTAGATTTTTCACTGGAATTGAAAATCACTGTCTTGAGAACTTAATTCAGTCAAAGAGACTCGTAACACAAATACACGAAGACTAAATTAGTAATTTCCACTTTTCTCTTTTGATACAATATAAAATGATTTCCAAAAACCTTATATTTTTTTTTATTCGAACCTTTGATTGTTACATGTTAATATACAGTTTAAACCTGAGCACTACCGTCCCTACGTAGTACTAAGAGGTGCTCTCCCTAAAAAATGCTGACGTTACATCAAAAGAATACAGTCAATAACATTAGATCGGGTAAAAGAAAGGAAACTTTTCTGCAGCAAAATCTTCATGAAGCAGTTTGCAGAAAGGTGTCCTGCATATTTAAGACTTAAGACATATCAGCCTGGCAAAATAAGTTTTCCTATTCCAACATTTACAAAATAACATAAATATTGTTCAAAGAAATACAAATCCCAATCCCTTTTAAGCCCTTAGCAAGCGCCAAGCATATCCAGTAAGATGAAAATAAAGGGTACTTGTCATATGGACAACACCCATAACATACATATGGTGCCCCCCAATTGGAGTCAGTAAACCAGTCAAGAGCTTTAAGCAGATGCTGAGCTAGTATTTCCACAAAGAAATAAAACGGGGAAAACTGACATAGAAGTGACACTAATGAGATTTAAATATATGGATCTTTTTTCTTTTTTTGCGAAAATATATGGATCTCTTCTTACATTATTACATCAGGTAAGTGTTAGAATTCAGGGAGAGCATGAGTCACAGGAACCTCTTCCTTTGATGTTCTGCATTTCCTATTTTTGCTTTTCTGCAGCCTGTTCATCACCAAAGTTGACAAAGTAAGAAGAAGAAAAAAAGAACAAAGTAATGGAATGTAAGCATAACAAGATACGATACTTTCCACAGCAATCTCTCACACCACTTGTTCAAGCAAGCATTTATTAAATTATAAAGACGAATTCATAATCAAATCAGGAGACATTTGATTGACATCAACTAATCTATACTGGTATAATGACATAATCAAATCAGGAGACATTTTTACATCACAATATCATGCCAGTTGAAGTTGGTATCTACAAAAAAAGGTAGAATTATATGCTATCAATAGGTGTATCAGACCACTGCATGTGATATTGCCATTTGTTTTATATTAACATCTACAACAACAACAACAACAACCAAGCCTTATAGTTCTAAAATTCTGCCTATGTATGTATGTAGCGTTGTATTTTGATGACAGCTGGTCACAAGCATGAAAAAAGGAGGGAGGTAGGTTGACAACCAGTTTAAAACTGAATCACATTATTATGGATATATCTACATATTAACATCTATAACAATAAATTAAAAATGCGCCATTGGAAGCCAATTCGAAATTCTAATATAATTTTTAGTAAAAAGAACCCTACAGTAGGATGAAATGATCATCTGAAATTGGACTACAATAGTTCTCACCACACATTCAAGTTAATGGCAAACATTACTGTCTATAATGAATGAAATATAGAGAAAATGAAAGTTTGAGATAAAAGAATCCTTAAGGCCACAATCCAACAACTCAATCTATAGTTAATCAAACAAGGTGATTTAAATTTGTGACGTCCATTATGCTCATCGCAAGTTAGTTTGGATGGAGTGCATTAAAAGAAAAATATGGAATCTTAAATAGTCAAAAAACAAAAATCAAACCTTCCGGAGTTTCATTAAAACAGAATCTTCAAATGCAGTATAACCAGCCCCAACCAAATTATTTAGTTTAGGCTCCACAGATCTTGGGGGAGAACTCAGAGTCTCTGCAGCCATTGGAGGATGAAGAGGCAAAACTAGCAATGGATTAGAAAGATGACCACATACACTTCCCGTAGCAGCAACCTAGCCAAAAAGAAAAAACCAAAATAAGTGATTAAACAAAACAACGAAAAAAGCAATACTACAAGTGCACTGGATTAACTTAGTATTAGTATTCGTCATAACAAACTCACCGCTCCTTCTTTAGCCGCCATCACCACAAGTGCTGAACCCTTTTTCTTTGAACTCTTAATGACAACATCTTCCACCTCTCCAAACTTTGAAAACAACTCTCTCAACTTCTCGGCCGTATAGTCTTCCCCAACCTTCTCCCATGAAACTTTAAGCATCTTCTCCTTATCCATTGTGGAAGCCCCGGCACTACTCGTACTCTCCTTTCCAACTCCTGCTGACTCCCTCCAAATATTTGATCCCATATTCGCCCCTTTATTTGCATGCATTGCACGTATTCGCGCAATCTCTTCTTTCAACTTCCTAGCAATTCTCTCCTCATCTTCTCGTGCTTTGGCTTCCGGGTCAGGAGCAAATGCGGCTCGTTCCCTTTCTTCAAGGTCCGAAACCATCTTCTGTCGCTTGGAACCACGCCTGGAATCAAGCTCTGCCTTCCTACGTTGCTGCTCACGCTTAACTCGAAGAAGATCATCAAACAGTTTCCTGGCTTTCTCATCCTTGAGAATCTCATACGATGACTGAAGCCTCTGGAAATCAGCAAGGGCTTGTTTATCACCAGGCCTCTTATCCGGGTGCTTCTCCAAAGCCTTCGATCTGTACCCCTTTCTAATATCATCCGCACTCAGCTTAGCACCTTCCTCACCAGAAGGCAACCCAAGAATAACATAGTGATCAACTTCCACATCCATATCTGAAATTCAAAATATGGAACACTCAGTTTTCGTTCAGAACTTTTATCGAACAGTTTGACGACAATATTCAAAAGGTGTAAAAACTTCAAATTTGCAGTGACCCAAATGTAAACATGTTGAGCACAATTCCAAACTAGTGAGGAATTACTAAAACCAAGGAAATTAAATAGTTCTAGATAGACCTAGCATTCATATCATCAATATATATACAGTTTCATATTTTGCTTTTGACAAGTATCAATATATACACACATATATACACATAGTTGATGAAAAAATCCAAATTCTAACAATAACATGAAGTTTCAAGAAAAACCCAGAAACAGAAACCTGAATAAGAAGCTAGAGCAGAGGGTCGGTGAGGGAGCGAGGCCTAGAGCTGAAACTCCAGGGAAAACTAGTTTCTTGAGTTGTTGGAGACCCAATTTCGAGTTTGAGTTACCGAAGCAATCGAACGGCAGAGAATCGCTGTGCTGAGAATGTAGTTGTGGCGGCGTGGTCCAATTTTCTCTTCGGGGGTTCAGACTTCAGAGACGTAGCGTTGAACAGAGAGAGAGAGAGAGAAATCCGTTTTGAGTTTTTTATACCAACTAACTTCAAACCTCAGATCTCTCAGTTATATGGGATCGGTTGGAAATATGCATGGTTAAGTTAGTCACAAATAAATGTTTCTAATTTTTTTTTTTGCAAAAAAAAAAAAAAAATTCAGGCTAAATTTTGTTCATATAAATTAAATCATATATATATATATATTTGAATAGTTCCATATTTTTAATTGTGTCAATATAAATCTAACATTATCATTATTATGATGAAGATTAAAACCCTCCTTCCACTCGATCAAATTCTAAGTGAGAAATATAACACTAATATACCCCAAAAAAAGAAGAAGATTTATTCAACTAGTATATCTTATTCATTTTATTTTCTCACATTAGAGATTTCATTAGGTCGAGTTTGAGTTAGAGTTAAGCCCAAACCTAAATTAACTCGACTCGTGAACGCTCTTACTATATCATTTTTTATAGAATTTTTTAATATTTTTTAAATGAGTTTTAGGAAGATTTGGATTCAATTTTTTAAATTCATTAAGGTGTGGGAAAGGTTTGGATTTTATACTATAAGTATCTAAATGGGATAGTATATAATTATTTTATTTACACACAAAGAATAAGGCTTTTCTAATAAAATTAGGGTGTCACAATTCTTCACTCCTAAAAAAATAGATTTCTATAATACTATTTTATATTCCAATATGCTCGATCCAACTAATGAGAAAGAAGTAGATTTATAATATGTTTGAAATGTCAAATATATACCGAATATGTTTTTTTTTTGGAATGAAATACCTAAAAAAAAAACCTAAACTTTCAACCATAACTTACTTGAAGTTGTTTACCATTTGACCAAAAGAAGAAAAAAAAAAGAAAAAAAAAAATTAAATGATAGAATATTTACAACCTTTCTTCTTAGGTTGTTTGCCAAAAGGGCCATACTCTTATCTTCACTAGCATTAATGCTAGAAATACAAATAAATTTTATTATATAGAGCTTACAAATTTTGTGTCAGTTATAAATAATAATAATAATAACAACAATAAACCCTTTTATCAAAACAATGAAAAAAATATGTAGATGAACTTAAAGCTCACCGATCATACTTATTGTCATATCAATTTATAAGTCTTATGTAGTAAAACTTGTAGTAACCTTTACATTTTCCTAATTACTAATATAGCAAGAAAAAGTGATGCCATAAAATAACTTTTTTTTTTTTTTTTTTTGATACCATTCATAGGAAATCAGGAAACAATATTAGAGTCATTACAAAATGTTGGATTAAACCAACAATAGTTGACAGGCACATTAAAAGTTTGCTTTGCTAAGTTAGTTACTGTACACAAAATGATCCTGGGAACACTAATAGCATGAAGTTTCGGTCCATTCTGTGAGAGATGGTGTAGGCCTGTGAGCATGATTTTCTCCTTCCAGGTGGGAGAAGTTTCTCCATTAGATGCCACAAAAGAACTAATAATAAGACAACTTACAATTTGTTCGTTTTGATCAATGATGTCTTTATCTAATCGCAAAAGAGATCTAGTGTCTGTTTAACATCCCATTTTGAAACCGTACTTTTTAGAAGTATAGCTTTTTTTTAAATTCATTTATTTCTGGGGACAAATTTTCAAATAGTCCATTTATTAAAAAAAAACAAGAGTGGTATCAAATGGACACCTATAAATTATACAAAAAAATAAAAATGGATTATGTGAACAAGTTTTACTAAGTGTGAGTTTGAATAGCGTGTTTTGCGCTATCTAGTGCGTCTGCATTTCATTTCTGTGAGTCCATGAATACTGTTCATGGGACCTACAACTTGGAAAAAATGCAAATTTAACTTTAAAACAGGGTCTCACAACATTATTCACACATTTAACAATTATTTTGTTACAGTGTTTTCAATTTTTAACAATAAACAGTATTCAAACAGACCCTAACTAAAACGTGGATTATCCTACCTAAAAACGTGGATTATACAAAAAAGTGGATTATCCTAACTAATTTCATATATATTTTTTAATTAATCTATATTCTACAATATTGTTCTTGAGGGGGAACACAGTTAGAAAGTTGGATCCAAATTCGTCCAAAGTTACTTGAGAACCACTGCTGCGTTTCTTAGAGCCAAATAACTTTGCACATATTCCTTAGGAAGCGATCTTACGAGCTTAAAAACATCAGCATTTGCATAACGAAGATTGGTCCTGGGGTCATAGTAAGGTGCCTGCATAATACACAAATAATTACTATACACAACAAAAGTAGGTAATATACCAAAACCAAAAAAAAAAAGAAAAGGAATTCAGTCACAGATGGATTATCCATAGTGTTACACATAGCATTTGCAATTAACTTATTCCTGTTGTCTATGAATCTGAAAGTCTATTTGGCAACAAGAATATAATAACTATTAGGGCCTGTAGAATAACAAACAACATATAGAGGGCTATATGAGCAAGGACTCAAGTCATAACTCATCCAAGTTTAACTCAGCAAACTAACAAGCTGAGTACAAGCTAAGGCAAATCAAAATGTGCACCAACAATAACCCCAAGTCCTAAAACAAAATGGGTGGGAGGGACAACAGCTTCAACTCTTAGCATTGATCTAAGAGAGAGAGAGAGAGAGAGAGAGTGAGAGAGAGTTGAACTGAGTTTGTTTGAGGAAATAAATTTTAACAGCTGGATGCAAATAACCATACAGATGAATCTACCATTAACATTCAAATCAGATATGCGTTGATTATGCCTATAGTACCACATCTTATCAAGAAAGCCACATACCTCATATCCTGTTATATCACAAATTCTCTTGCATGGATGCATAGAAGGTGGTGACTCAATGTTAACATCTGCAGAACAGGAGACATCAAGGGATCAAAACTTAGCAGTGGAACTTGAGATTAACCTCTATAACAAGAAAGAAAGAGTAAAAGCTTAGTGGTTTAAATGCTTAATTTTAAAAATATAATTTTAAACTTGGAACAGGAAACCATCGTTCTTAACCTGACAATATGACTGAACATTTAAGCAAAGCAGCCAATCCAAGCCAGTTTTTCTCAAGCTACTTGACTTAAATCATATCAGGTTGACCAGTAATCATCCTCCTACAACACTAGTGAGTTCTTTTATACGCTCTCTAGTCATACCAGCAAACAGTTCTTTTGACCCCAGTTTTCCTGATTACTAGCTTTCAAATAATGCACAATCACTCTAATGCCTAAAATCAATCCTTGATGTAAACTTAGCGAGGTGTAAACTCTTCATCCCACCTCATACGTTATCATGCTTCACAAGACTCCCAATCATAGATTTCTTACTTTTAAAGTAAAATGGGTCCATGGATAGTAACACACATTAACTACTTCAATGCCTATATTCTACAGATTCATAATCAATGTAAAAAGGTAAAATAAGAACATAGCAGGAGAGATTTGTGTAAACCATGAATCTACCAAGCTCTAGAATGTTTTCCCCACCTTGGCATTTATTCAATCAAAATTCAAGAATCAAACTCTGTACATGTAGGAAATTCATGCATCATTTAATGAATAAAAAGGATTCCCATTTATTGTCGGTTAGTTTAGCAATTGCAAGTTGCAACATTGTTTTCAACACCATAATAAGTCATACAGCGTCTTGCATAGTGCATAAAATTTAATTTTCCCATTAAAACAGTCCCATCATTCATTCAGGTAATTAATATATATTATCCATTATGCTTTTCAAAAATAAAGGAATGCCAATAAAAAGTCCCCTTTTTTCCTTGCATTCTAAGAACTTACAGTTGGGTTCGTCAGGAGGGTAATTCTGGTAATTCTCAGCCTGAAGGATCTGCTTGAGATGTTTCCAGTGCCTTCCTCTAGATTGGCCTTTAGGATATTTCTCGTACATTTGAATCTGCTTGAAACTGAGGTGAGTTGGCAACACTAACTCTGCGTTCACCACTTCTAGCTCCATCTTCTTCTTTCTGCATATCAAACAAACCAAAAAAAAAAAAAGCACCTCTTGTAAGAAAAATACCATTATAATAATAATTTTTAAAAACACAGCACATTCCAAATTATTAAGGAAAGTATGGCAGTTTTAAATTCAATACTATTACAGGCTGTTAGAGGCCTGGCAAAGGGTTGGTTGTGTTGGGTTGGGCATAAGTCCCTAAGCTATATATATATTGAGATCATCATCTTGCTGCTGCAGTTCTTAGGGTTATTTAAACTTTTTTGAGTCTATTTTAAGATGTCTGGATGTGGATTAAGTATATGCTATTGGGATGGAAATCATATTTTTTGCCTCTAAAACTGAAGCAACATGTATTTAAAGTGTGTATATACATATCTCTAGGAGTAGGGAAAAAGGAAGAGCTGGAACAGATTTGAAGGTTTTATGATCAAATAGGAAGTACAATGTTGTGAAAGCTACCAGTGATGATGTCACACCCTACCACTACAAATGATGTTCAACTTTTTTTTTTTTTTTTTTTTTTGATAGTTTACAAATGATGTTCAACTTCAATGAAAGTACATATCAAGTAAATGTTAAAACTTAAAACTAGACATCATAAGCCTGTGATGTGAATCACTACATAGGTACGTATAAGCAATTATAAATCACAACTAAATAAATAAATAAAAATTTGGTTATCTGGGTTGTTTTGTATTTTAACTAACTTCCAAATTCGAATATCACATGAGTTATGCTAACTTTATTAGGTAGCATTAAGCCAAGTTATTGGTATGGTCACTATGGCAATTGATATTATATGTTCCTTACATAGATTATTCAAAAACTAATGATAATCAGGCCTTATGGGACCAAAAATGATTCAACTATTAACAATTGACTGAGCAATATATTATTGCAGAAAAAAAAATCAGCAATTAATACTCCTAAATCAACATGAATGAGGACAACAAGATTCCACACGACCAAGCAAAGGTAACAAATGAATGCTGCACAAAAATATTCCACACGACCAAAAAAAACTAATAATGCATACACATAGTCACACACCTACTCATACAATATAATCTCTGCCACCAAAATGCACATAGTAGAATCTATAAAGCACATAAAAGTTCAATGAGAAAGCAATAATCTATTCCCCCAGCTAAAACCAACTTCTCAAGCAATCTCTATGACCCACATTTTGGAAATTTCCAATGAAGCTTGCACTAGCTAACAATGTCAAATTATATAACAAGACTTACATATAAGTCACAATTAATCATTTAGGTATGCAAAAGATGGTAAATAAAAAATGTGATCATATCTCAATTTTGAGACATGGATCCTGCTAAATCTTTTCCCATGTTCTCATTTACCACTGACTCAAGCCACATTCTTTATCCCCATCTTTTCCTTGTATCACACGTTCACTAATTTTCTCATTAGTTGAGTTCCATCTGTTCTTTCCCATTTAGCTCTCTGCTTCTGTTTAGGTCCAAATTTGTAATGCCTTTCAAATGTGTGCAATCATGTAGTGTTCAGTACATAATTGTAATTACAAACTTGGCTTCAAGTAAATGCATATATAAGCACCAGAAGTACATAAGGATTGAGCTGCAAGGATTTCCTAGGTTACAGATTAATATTAATTGCACCGATAATGAATGGCATGCACACTTTAAAGTGATGCAAATGCATCAGACTTCTGAACATAAGGCTATAAATTCAACAACTATATGTGAGGGGGTGATAACCATTTATGATCATAGCAGGGCATGGATCCATTAACAATATTACCAATGAACCAACTGAAAGTGATGTAGAACAATAGGATTAAAGAAGAACAAAAGGATAAACAGAACAAACATAGGCTTCACCACCTAGAATTTTCCTGAATTCTAGGCATCAACACTTAAGGGTGTTTGGCATCACTACCAAACAAAAGAGGAGCTCATATTCTCAACTCATAACATTTTTATTCCAAATCATACTCCCTTTATGATTACAGGAGCACTAGAACAAACAGTACTAAAAGTGAATGCAACAAATACATAGAACGAACAACTTAAGGCTGAAAACAAAGTGCATTTGATTTTACCTTCCAATGTAAAGTGTCTTTATGATATTCACACTTATAAGACCCACGTGAAAGTTACAGTATAGGAAGTTAGATAATAATGTCTACCAAATTCCCAACAAAAAGTTCTTTAAAATTTAGCAAGCCAATAATATTTTTTTTCAAAAACAACTTTTAAGTGAAACAAAAATAGAAAGTCCAACATATGATCATAGACATATAACACTAAGTAGCATGCCTTTGAGCTTGATGCTTTACAATCCAGTACAACACAATTATGTCACAAAGATTGTCATGTTTGCTTGTTTACTGTGTGCTCTACATACAGAAAAGAAGAAGCAATAATAATAAGAAGCAAAAAACAACTGTAAAAACAACTTACAGCTATACCAAGAGCAGTACTAGTGAAGAAGGGGTAAAGAAAGGTCCACAAAAACTTTAATGCTATAAGACAATCAATGCTGCTGAAGTCAAGTGATTGGACTGCATTGAAAATCACAATAGAGGCGGCATCATTCACCACTCCCTCACCGAATACACTACTATAAAATAAGGGTGTTTCATCTTGATTGAGAAACTTGAAGTTTAACATGAGAAAAATATCATGCATTTATCAAACATGTCAATTTCCATGTCTGACATTTGTATAAGGAATTAAGGATGAAAATCATGTACTTGTAGTGGTACCAACAGCTGCACATACAAAAATTATCAGTATTAAAGGGTGATAATCTAGTAAGCAAGGACATGGACACGGGTACTGGTATGGGTACGGCATGGTGACACGAGCAATTTTTGAAAAATGATAATATGAAACGGTGGTTACACACTGGTGCGACACGGATATGACACCAGTACGACACACAGGTACGACACCCCAAATGAAGCGCCCGTGCTTCTTAAGTGATAATCAATGATTGTATGAACAAAAATGATTCAACAATAGACAGTCTCCTAGGTAATCTTGAATCACCAATTCTATTAAATAACAAATAGGCCCATGGTATAGACAACACTCAAATAGTTATGATTTTGTTTGGGAGAAATGTAAGATCCAAAGAAATGGGTGCATTGGTTCTATTAGATAAGGACAATTTTGAGAAAAACATCTGTACCAAGCTTGCAGATGTTACCTAGTGATTGATATAAAGCAAAATGAAATTACAGTACCAACTAACCAACTACCCCACACAACAATATTGTGGTGAAATTCATGAAAAATATGAAGAACCCATGTCAGTACGATGCAAGATTCAGTACATACTTCACTTAGAGGACATAACTTTAGCATGATATATTCAAAGAAATATAGAGAAGCATAAAAAATTAAGCAGGTAATGAATCTCACAATCACAAATATCAAGACTGATAAATCTAAATTCAATACGATTCAATCATTTGTTCATAGACTTACAGAGAGAGACTAAGAACTGAGAAGAGACGAGAGACGCTCGTGCCTTCAAGAGAGAGAGACGAGAGTGAGAAAAGAGGAGAGTTTTGAACGGAACTCGATATTATAAAAACGGGTTCTTTTAAAATTTTCTATGCACAAATAAATATACAACTTTTGGCAAAATTAAAAGTAAAAAAAATATTAAAGTAAAAAATTAATTAATTAATTATAAACAACAATAATTATTGTACAAAATCTATTAAAATTGTAAACAATTGTAAAAAACCAATTAAAAGATTAGTTTATATAGATAAAGTTTAGACATGCAATACCGTGTAATTAACCTCCTCCCTCTCACAACATTTTTTTTACTTTTTCTCTTATTTTTTTATTCAATGGTTGAGATTTAAAATTTTCTTTTTGCAACTTTAAATTTCAACCATTCATAACAATTGCATTAGATGTAATAATCTCAATCCATAAAATTAATTATTTATGAGATTTCAAGGAGGTTTGGGGGTACTATTGTAATTATATATGTGCTCTGGGCTTTTTTTTTTTTTTAATTAGTTAGGAAATTTTGATTTTGGGTTTGGGTATTTTTATATAGTAGTTTTTTTTGTTTTTTTTTTGGGCGGGTGGGGGCTCTAAAGTGGGCTGTATATACATGAGCCAGCAACCCAACCTATTCACACTAAAGCCCAGACTGAAATTTAACCAAACTCAAGCCGAGCCCACTACAAAAATATATCCCCACACAAAGACCCACTTTACAACTCTCTCTCTCTCGACTAATCTGTCTCTCGCCAAAGACCCTGCCGAAGTGGCTAAGACCTCTGTGCTCCGCCGCTCATACATATTAACCACCGCCACCGATTCTCTCTCTCTCTCTTCTCGGTCCGCCAGCACCCGAGTCGGACACGGATACCTGGCCAAATTTCGCGTGTCCGTGCTAAAAGTTTCTTTCTTGCATTTCTGTAGACACAGCTCTAACAAATCAGTTGATCCAGAAGGTGTTTGTTTCTGTGCTGCCAGCAAATTGTTCAGGTTTCTTTTTCTCAGAGGTTGTTAATCTTGTATATAGTTTATATGTGTTCAGAATTGTGTGTGTATTTTGATGTCCTATATTTTCTGTAGGTTTGGTTCATTGCTCTCCTAAACTACCATTCAAGGGTGGAAGACATAAATCTACCAGATATAATGAGTCTAGGAACATGCACAATTAGTCTAGGAACCAATTTTCTACAATTATGCAATGTCTTATCAAATACAACTAGAGTGTAAATTGAACCTATTTCAAAAACACGGACAAATTTCTTGTGCATGTTTGTAGAGGAGAGTGAGGATTTGAGATGGAAAGGTGTAAATATCCCTAACTAGTTGTGTTTTGTGAGAGAGAGAGAGGGTAAGGATGTTTTACTTAGATAGTGTTTTTAATTTGTTTAATCAATAATTTGTCTAAAAGATGATACAAAGGGTAGGATGTGAATGCTCATTATTTGATACCCTAAAACATGGTAACTTTTCTGATTGACATCTATATAGAGGTTAGCCGATACAATCAAGTAAGCCCAAAAGTGAGGTATTTTATGTAAAAAAATCGAGTGAGGCTTGTCCATCTTTTTTTCTCTTTAACAAATTTGTTTACAATATTTATTTATTTATTTATTGAGATTTGAAGTAAACGAGTTGAATTGTGATTTTGTTTTAAAGGTGCATATATTTATTATCTATTAACATAAGTTTTAATTTATTTCAAGTTCTGTGATGATGAGCAAGGTTTTTAGACCTGGACCGTTCATTGAACTGTAAAAGAAAGAGGTTTAAGGTTTTTAAGGTCGAACCGAGATCGAACCAGGGTTGAACTGTGATGACGTCATAATTAATTTAATAATTAATTAAAACCTAAATATAGATATTAAATTTATAAAACTAGTAAAATTGACTAATATATCTATATATATGATTGGATAAACCCCTGTGCTATCCATAGTTGTATTTTACCTTAAACATGCTATTAATTATTGGGAGAGAAGATGATAGAAAGGCTATCATAGAGCTATTATTGGACTCTAATGTAGAGGAGAATGTTTCGGTCATTCCCATTGTGGTGATAGGGGGACTAGGGAAGACCACACTTGCTCAATATGTGTACAATGATGAGAAAGTCAAAAAATGTGGGTATGCATTTCCGATGTCTTCGAGTTGAAAATAATTATTGAAAAGATAATAGCATTTGCCACAGGTAATGCACCTAGAAATCTGGAAATGGATCAACCGCAAAGGCAAGTTCGTGAAAAAATTGATCGAAAAAAATACTTACTAGTATTGGATGATGTATGGAATGAAGACCGTGGAAAATGGCTAAACTTGATAGATATTTTAATGGGTGGTTCAAAAGGAAGTAAGATTATAATAACCACTCGTAGTAGAATGGTTGCAAAGATTACACACACAGTTTACATCATATATTCTCAAAGGTCTCTCTGAAGAACGATCCTGGATTTTATTTGAGCAAGTGGCATTTAGTAAATGGCAAGTCACCAATAATCTTACATTAGTTACAATTGGAAGGGAGATTGTAAAAATATGTCAAGGGGTACCCCTTGCCATAATGTCCATAGGACATGTGTTATATTGTAAGGAAACAGAATCTGAATGGTTACTCATGAAGAATAATTTACTAACAAATGTAGTTGAAGGAAATGAGATTTTCCCAATTTTAGAGTTGAATTATGATAATCTCCCGTCACATTTAAAGAGTTGTTTTGCTTTTTGCTCTTTGTTTCCCAAAGATTATGAAATGGATAAGGATACCATGATACAACTATGGATAGCATAGGGGTTTATCCAATCATCAAACAAAAACATGCTATTAATTATACCATTTAGATAATTCAAAATGGATGTTTCTTTCTTTTGATTGTCCTTTTTCGCTAATGATTTCGTTCATGGACTATAACAATGAATTGGAAAACTGAAAAAATCATATATTAAATAAAAACATTATATATATTTTTTGGTTGAATGAATATTGGTTTCATTTTCAAGTTGAAGGGAGTAATGTGATCATATGAGGACATTAATAGCTCCCTCATCATCTGGAATCTCCTATTCACTTGCAAGTAACAGCTCAACCATTAAGTCAACTAGCACATAATGCGCTCTAACAATATTTTAAAAGAGATAATTTCATTTATTTTATAGATATCAATTTTCAAGAACTAAATTTTCCAAAAGAAAACGAAATTTTAATTACTGCATATCCTATAAAGATTAGAGGGTAATTTCTTATAGCTTGTATATACAAAAAGTTGAATCTATTGTGGTCCATATACCTCTTTCCCTCTCCCTTGTGTGTGTATGTTTGTTTTTCAAAAAAAGAATGGGTAATTGTTTCATATTGCTTAAGAGAGTGTGTTGTGTGTAATATAACTTAGCCCACCCTCCCTTAAAAATTACCATGACTTTTGAGTGGAGTTGTAGTGTACTTTTGTGTTAGAACCCCTTTTTCTCTCTGTTGTGTGTGTTTGTTTCTCAAATATATATATATATATATATATATATATTTATATTGTGGTCCATATAGATATCTTTAGGAACTTTTCTAGAATCCATGATGTAACTAAATAAAGAATAAAAAAAAAAAAAATCTTTATCCATGTATTGGAAAATCATTGATTAATTCCACTCTCATCATATATATATAGTGTAATCCAACATGAAACCACAAAGAAATAATTTAGTTCTACTTGAATCAAGGAAATGGAACGAATTGGACCAAATGGAACGAAATAGGCCAAATAGATTGAAGTTGACCGAATGAACTGAAGTAGATCTAAGTAAACCGAAGTGGACTGAATTGGACTGAACTGGACTGAACTGAACTGAAAGGACTGAACTGGATCGAAGTTGACCGAATGGACTAAATTGAATTAAACTGGACTGAAATAGACCGAATTAAATTAGACTGGACCGAATGCATCGAAATAGACCAAATGAAATGAAGTGGACCGAATGAACCAAAGTGAACCGAATTGGACTGAACTAGACCGAAATTATTCAAAGTGGACTAAACTGGACTGAAAGGACCAAATTGGACTGAATGGACCGATCTGGACCAAATTGGACTGAACTAGATTGAAGTGGACTGAACTGGACCGAAGTTGACAGAATGGACTGAATTGAATTAAACTGGATCGAAATAGACCGAATTAATTATATTGGACCGAATTGGACAGAAATTTTGTTGTGATATGGCTTAATAGGAGCATAGCAACCATAAATATTATGTTTTAGCTTTTAAATATTAGTATATAGATATATAGATTAGGCAATGGCCTATGGCCCTTAAATGGGAAAAAAAAAATCCTATTAACCAATAAAATATATTATATCTATCTTACTCTAGCTAATAAAATAATAACAACTAATCGCTAACCCATGCGATGCACGAGATTGTTTTAAATCAAATGTTAACATGTTCAGGTTTAAACATTTCTCTAATTTCAATTATTGAAAGCTAAATTGGCTCTAATAGAAGATGAAATGTGTAATTATGATGAAACTATCAAAATATTACACATAAAATCATTAAAAATGAGATAAATACAATATTATGAAGTAATATATTACAATAATCATAATGTGCTCTTACATTTGGTTTAAGAAGTATTACAAAAGAACCAGTAAAAAGAATAAATATACAATTGTGCTTACATCTTCAAGCTTTTATCCAATACTTTTCAACCATCTATTTCCTCTCTTTCTTAGGCTCTTCTCTTTTCTCAACTTCTTCAAGCTACTTAATTTTTCGCCAAATTAGTATCAAGTATAACACCAAATTATACCAATTCATCAAAGATTTACAATGTATAACCAAACACTCTTAATGTCAATAAATTTCATAATAACCCCACCCCAACTATTGAATGATTAAAAAAGTTCAATATGTCTACAATCTTCATGAAAATAAGTATTCCATTGGTTTTCATCATGAAATTCAGAAATAAATAACAAAATAGATTATTCACACACAAAAAGGTATTATCTTTTTGTGAAACATGTTTAAATTGTACTATATGGTTTTATTCAAACATTAAAAATACAGTCCCAAATCTAGATATTTATGGCATTTGTTTCAAGTTTATGCCAAACCAAAACTAAAGGCATGCCTGAGTGTAGTTCACAAAGGCTTTGTGGCTTGGTAGTGTTGTCAAAATTTGTGCAGTCTTCCCAAAAAAAAAAAAAAAAAAAAATCCAAAAGGGGAAAAAAAAGAGTCAAAATCTGTGTGGTCTTCCAAACTAAAAAACAACCCTAAATAAATAAATAAGGATGCAGATAATATGTGAAAAGATGGGTATTTAATAATGAAAATTAAAAGGGTGTGAGTTAAAAGGGAAAAAACCTTGGGGGTGCCCACTATATTTGCCATTTATTTTTAAAAAGTCACAAATTCTGGCCAATAACAAATAAAAGTAGAAAACTTCTAAAAAATTCATTCCAACATTGCACAATGTAGGGATGTGTGATTAAATAATGCATATATATTTGTATGCTTCAATAAGTTGCAAGGGTACCAAACAACAGTGATTTATGAACAACACACTTGCTTGCATTCTAGCAACAGTAGTAGCAATAGTATTAGCAGTTGTAGCACTGACAAACTATAAGTACAATACACATTCACACACTAGACATTTAAAACATTAAACACAAGGCACTACAGATGACACAACAGCCCACATATTTGGTATGAAAAATGCATCTATATGGAGAAAATGTCATTTGATAATTTACCTATTTTTAACTTCCAAACTGTACATTGGAAGATGGAAATTAGGTAATACAACTGCTTGTGGAGACCTCCACTTTGCGTTCCTACCTCATAGCAACAGAGAAAATGAAATTAGCAAAATTAGCAAAACATAGTTTTTGGCAAGAAGACTTCGCCCCTTTCTCAAGTTTCATGCCAGCACTTGTTAGCATTAGAGTTCAGCAAAGGGACAGCCATCCATACAAATATAAATCAATCTATAAAGATCAATTATATGTCTAAAAGACTAAGTAAAAAAGTATCAAACCAAGAGAAATTAATTGCAAAAATATTTGCAATATATCAAATGTACATAAGACTATGCAGCTGAGCAGAAATTGTATTTCATTTGATTCTCAAAACAAAATCTTAACACAGCGATCATTCTAGCTCCCCAACCACCCCCCCCCCTAAACCCAGAAAAATAGGTAGTTGAAGGCTCAATTGTAGCAGGAGTCATAGCAGGAGTCACAGCAGTAGTCACAGCGGTAGTCATCAGAGAGTCAAATTTCTCAGATTTCCCCAGCACAATTTCAATCTAAATTCAGGGGAATAGAAAGTCAAAAACCAAAAGAAAGAGATCATAAATGATCATAATTTTTTAAAGCAAATTTAACAAACTGAACCAAGATACCCAAATGCACACCACCCCTTCCCCCAAAGAAAAAGAAAAAACCACCTTGGCCTTTTGAACACCATGACCCTTGTTCTCGTCTTTCATGCCAACAGTAGATGTCAAAACTTTTGTTCAATTCTGTAAACAAAAATCATCACTATTATCATGTACATGGAATGATTATCAGCATTGGGACAATGGGATTCTTACTCTTCTCAGTAGCCCGTCCATTATTCTTCAAAAATCTCAGAGATTGTGACAACTGTAGTAATTGCTGTAATGAAATAAAATATGTGAAGAATTTTAGCAAGTATGATAATTCTTAACCCAAAAAAGAACATACAAAATTGAAATATATAATCAACCCATAGTTGATTATATATAGCACAAGAAAATCAGATTCAATTAAATTTTGTGTTTTCTTTCTTTTCCCTCAATTATTCAACAAATGGAAAAGAAGAAAAAAAAAAAAAAAAAAAAAAAAAAAAACACAAACGGACTTACAGTAATTGGAACTTGGGTTGTTGCTCTCCCCCACTCCACCCTCTACCCAAAAGAGAAGTCCAAAAAAATGCTACCAAATTGGGGTCCCTATTTTAGGACTATGTTAAATTTAAAGGTTTCTCTAAAAGAAACCACAATCTGGGTTGGGATTTTTAAAAATCCTAATCTTAGAAGACTCTAATTGCGGTTTTAACAACCTTCAGACTCTGTTATGGAGACAAACAACTATGGTAGATTATCAAACCTAGGGTTCGAAAATCTCAAAAAATAAGAAATAGAAGAAGAAGAAGAAGAAGAAGAAGGAGAAGAAGAAAACGAACCCTAATTTTCTGAAACAAAGTTCTAATTTAACCATCTGATGCAATCTGCCTAGTTTTGATGGCTGTAGTCAGTGCTCAAAGGTGGAGATCGGTCCTTGTGAGTAGCACCATGGAAAGATTAGTGATGCCTTCTTTCTATTTCGAACCTGACAGTGTGGGGATGGCTTCTTGGCGAGATTGATTTTTAGTGTTAGGTTTTGGGGAAGGAGAGGGTAGAGAAATAGAGAAGAGAGAGGAACGGCAGGGGTGTCTGCGTTTTGGAGGAAAAAGAAGGCTGGTTTTGTATTTATAGGGTTTTGGAAAAGATTTTTTTTGCCTTTTTTTTTTTTGGGTTTCAGAAAAGGTTTTTTTTTTTTTAATATATATATTTTTTAAAATTGTGCTGACATGGAAAATTGTGGGAGCGGCAGAGGCTTCATTTTTATATATATATATATATATAGATTATTTTGATTTTCAAATTATTTGGAAATATCACTGAAAATATCTTACTGGATAGTGCATCTATGATTCAAAACCATCTTCTAGTATTGTGCTATTAATGTACATGTTAACCTTGTCTTTTTGGTAGGTTTTATTGGTGGAACGGGTTTCTGGCTTAGGAGTTTTGGTAGCTATTCATGTTTTGGTCTTTGTATACTGTATAGATTGTATTTCTTGTTCCAATATCAATAAAATATCTGATTCATAAAAATTAAAATAAATAAATAAATAAAAATCAATGTATTGCTTAAATTGGACATTGAGAAGTATGTAATTTTAGTAGAACTTCCATCTATCTGCAACAAATTTGTAGCCTTGGTCTACTCTCTTGATTTCTTGCAGCAAGGTAGATATTTAACCATACTAGAGCTCTTATCTGCACATTTCGACTTTCTAAGAGGTTCATTAGTTTTGTGTTATCAAATATCAAGTTAACATATACTAACTAAGAGAGAGATTGATGTATAAAGCTACTACTCCATCAACTACTTGAATATATCTAGTATTGCAATACACTACATAAAGATTGATGTATAAAGCTTGCAGAAAAACGAAGGTAATCTATTTTCTCTATTAAATCAAGAGTCATTTTTTGTGCATTAGGGGCACCGTTTATATATATTTTTGATGAATTGTTATCTTCTTAACAAGTCAATTGTTTGGTTAGCCCATGACTATGGTAACAAAATAGGGATGTTAAAAACTTGGGCAAAGCGGAATACTTTTTTCACTAAATCTAATTATTCCCATGGCTTTGTACCTAATCTGTGTTAATCTTTCCCCTGTAACATGTTCCTCGTGAATAATAATAGCCAGCCCAAATTAACAACTTTACTTTTGAGTACCTCCAAACTCATTGAAACATGCCACCTGCATGTTCTGCAAGCTCTCTCTCATACTCATCTTCGACATGTGATTGATTCTGTCTCTTTTGCATTTGCAAGGTTGAGATTTCTTTGCATTCATAGTTTGATATTGCAGTACAGATAAAAGAGATATGTTTTTCAGTGGCAATAAGTGCGTGAAAGCATATTTTCATTATTTTGGGTATGTTTTCATTTCATTGAAGAAAGCATCTCCCCAAAACCTTTCACATTTTTGGCAAAGCATCTCTGCTTTTCTTCTTTGTTGTACTATTAAACCAAGCCAGGCTCCCACAACCACTCGTTTTCATCCTCATCCACATTCCCACTCTCTGCACATAACTCTGTCGTGGGTGATCTCACATTCTGATACGGCATTCAATGCCCCTTACATGAGTTTCAAAGCTTTTTCACATTTTTAGATACTTTTTCTGCCATCAACGCATCGTTGAAAATTTCTCACAGACCCCATATTCTCTCAATTAAAGCCACTATCTCTGAAGACCACATTAATTTTCTTCAGTCCAACTTTGCCTTCTTGGAATTGAAAGAGTTTTACTGGTCCTCCCAACCGCATCGATTGGGTCTTTCGAAATAAATTTTTTATTTTTTATTTTTTGATAGGAAAGCTCATAATATTTTTATTCAGAAATGGACGTGGATAGTACATCATGCATGCACACTTGTTCAATGCACCCAGGGCATTCCTCAAGCCATACAAGAAAGTTTACCTATCCTACGCCATCCCGTACAACCACACCCACCCTCGCTAGGTCACTAAGTGGGTCTCTTCACAGGCAGGATGCTATAAGGTGAACGTTGATGGAGCTGTGTTCACTAAAATGAATTTTTTATTAGTTTGGACCTTTCTTGAATACGTTTATAAATACTCAAACATAGTAATGTATTAGTGAGTTGAGTAATATACCAATTTCATTCAGTCTCTCTCTTTCTCTCACTCTTTCTTGATTTCTGTTATTCCGCCATTGTTGTGCTCAACTCAAGCTTTACAAAATTTGTAAGAGCAAACCCACTGATCGATCTCACTAATACAATACAATGCAAGTCAATCGATTACCTAATATTCCTATTTTGATGAACCTGAGCGGACTCCAAGAATTTAACAACGATTTCAATAGAAACCCACCTCGTTCTCGATATGCATTCTTTAAACTCGTACATGTTGTGGGATGGGTAAGTGATATAATATAATTGTTTTAATTTAACTAATTATTATTAGTCTCTTATGTAGATTTTTTTTTCCAGGCTTTCTCCTAGTATCTAGAAATGGACCATTCCAACATTGGATTATGGGAAATAACTGAACAGGGACAGCTCTTAGGTTTTAGTTTCTATGCGGGCCGGATGTTCTTAGATCTTGCCCGCATGATTGTCAGTTACCACCTGCGCAAAAGGTTTGTGGGGGACCTGCTAGGCCAGGTTAGAATTCATCTGAATCCAGGTGGCCAACTCCTGGCAGAATTGCCCTTTCACTACAAGAAAAAAGACATAATACTATTGCAAAAATAATGGAGGTAATATATATACTATTGCATCTCTAGGTTGTTTTTTGTTGTAATAATAACTTAAATTTATTACATCAATATGAGATTGTAGTAATAATTATTATGTTACATTGAAATGTGTTATTGTAATAGGTAACTTTTTTTATACATTGAAATATGTTGTTGCAATAGGTAATCTTTTATTTCACATCGAACTATATTGTTAGTATAGTTCCTAGATATGGTTTTTGAATTGCAAAACAGGTTAATGAAAAAATTATTATTCAAGAAAATGATTTATTTATTTTTAAATTTTTTTGATAAAAAATTCAACCTATTGCAATAAAATTTTTTCAACCTATTGCCTCAAAGTTTATTACAATGGCTTGCATCAACTTTTTTGTCATTGCAATAACACCTATTGCAACGAGATTTTCAAAATAAATCATTGCAATATGTGGTACTTATTGCAATGAAAATCTAGTGTTGCATAAACCTATTGCCTCAGAGTTTATTACAACGGCTTGCATCAACTTGTTTATCGTTGCAATAACACTTATTACAATGACATTAGTTGTTATTGCAACGACTTATTTTGTTGCAGTAAGTCTTTTTTCTTTTAGTGCTTAAACCTATCCAGTCCAACAATAATCCCCAAATGCTACATGAAGGCATCATGTGTGATGTCAGTCATTTTAGGAGAATGGTGGCATTGCTAGTTATGAGATGCTTTCCAACCGCAAATGCTGATGCTCTGCTATCGATGCCTTTCAACCCTTTTTTTTTTCTCCCATCTTCACTATTGACTCTTGCTGTTATTCAGCGTTTCAATTTTTTCATCCTATATTTTACAGTACTAAAGACCGCGTTCAATTTATCCACACATTGGAAAACTATAAATTGTCAAAAGAGTCAACCTTCTATTCCTATTTTATACTTGAAGCGGTGGAAATCTATGGTTTTCGAGAATGGTGGGAGAGAATTAATTATGGGCCACTTTATAAGGTCTATACTGATGGGACTGAGGTTCATACTAGGTTTGACGATGCTAATGGATTACCCCATTACATTAGATGTGCCCATCATCATTTTTTGCAGCAACGGGTAAACTTTTTTTTTTTCTTTTCTATGAACTTGCTTTTTTATTTATTTTTTATTATTTAAATTGCCTATTATTATACAGATTTGATAACCACTAAATTTTGATGTTTTGAATAATAGAGACTTGGATATTATAGCCATGCAGTTGCGGATCAACACATGCACTTGTGGTATCCAGGATATTGTGCAAAGATGTTGGATGCAATCATTAGAAGCTTCCACTATAGATGGTCTCATCTTCCAAAGACCTTTGAATATTATCTGATCCAAGAACCATTTGGGTTTTTCATTGTGCCATGACATAGAGGTTAGAGTTCTAAATTATATAATTTACATTAAAGTATTTTGGTTTTGTATTTTTTTTTTTTTAAGAAAGTTTTGCTTTTGTATTTTGTCCTTGTTTCTCTTTAGTTTTGTTTTAAGGGCGTTATTTATGAGAAATGATTAATTATTATAGAAACTGATTGCTTTTGTATTTGAGTTTTTTTTTTTTTTTGGGTGGAGCGGGTAGGGGGCATGCTTTAATGTGGTTCTGCCAGGCTTATGTTTTTGCTTCTATTCCTCTTACTATACAATACTCTAACCACCTTTTAAAATACACCTCATATCTCACTCTCTATGCTTTAATTGTTTTGAGTAAATCTCACTATCCATGCTTTTCTACTTCATTAAAATATTTATTTATTCTGTCTTTCCAGTAATATTTTTGAGCTTGGGCTGAATCCACAATTCCAAAATTCCAGCTTATGCTAAAAAAAAAAAAAAAAAATGGAGCAAACACAGGCATACCCCCACAACATATTTTTGGGATTTGAAAAAAATCCAATTTTTGTTGCATATCAATATTTGGACCACATATATGCCATTGAGTCTAGGAACATGCACAATTAGTCTAGGAACCAATTTTCTACAATTATGCAATGTCTCATCAAATACAACTAGAGTGTAAATTGAACCTATTTCAAAAACACGGACAAATTTCTTGTGTATGTTTGAAGAGGAGAGTGAGGATTTGAGATGGAAAGGAGTAAATATCCCTAACTGGTTGTGTTTTGTGTGAGAGAGAGGGGAAGGATGTTTTACTTAGATAGTTTTTTTAATTTGTTTAATCAATAATTTGTCTAAAAGATGATACAAAGGGTAGGATGTGAATGCTCATTATTTGATACCCTTAAAAAGAAAATTTACTCACAGTAACTTTTCTAATTGACATCTATATAGAGGTTAGCTGATACAATCAAGTAAGCCCAAAAGTGAGGTATTTTATGTAGAAAAATTGGGTAAGGCTTGTCCATCTTTTTTTCTCTTTAACAAATTTGTTAACAATATTTATTTATTTATTTTATTGAGATTTGAAGTAAACGAGTTGAATTGTGATTTGTTTTAAAGGTGCATATATATATATATATATATATATATTATTATCTATTAACATAAGTTTTAATTTATTTCAGGTTCTATGATGATGAGTTATGATGCTGCCGTAGTGGGTGATCGACGACTGTATAATACTGATAATTATGTTATGAAGAAAATATGTTGGTAGATTCATTTTAAATAGTGGACATATGGCTTGTATAATGATATTATGGATGAATCAATTTAGATTCCTAAACTCGAATTTATATAAGTTGCGTTTTAATTATTAAATGTTATTTTATAATTTTTGTGGTTACTTGCATGTGAATAAGGATTTTTCTTTGAAATGAAATAACGCTAATTGCATGTGTAAAACATTTTGAATTCAATTTTAGGGGAAAAAAAGGGAGGGATGAATGTGGATTGCGAAGTTATGCGAGCTACTATGTATATAATTTCATATTTATGTATTACTCTCAATTTCTCAAACACAAAAAATTAATGGTTTGGGGAAAGTTAACATGTATTAGAAGTGAGGAGAATACGTCGTAAGGCTTTCATCTAGTTATGAAATTCTATGCGAATAATGTATTCCTTACATAGATTATTCAAAAACTAATGATAATCAGTCCTTATGGGACCAAAAATGATTCAACTATTAACAACTGACGGAGCAATATATTATTGCAGAAAAAAAAATCAGCAATTAATACTCCTAAATCAACATGAATGAGGACAACAAGATTCCACATGACCAAACAAAGGTAACAAATGAATGCTGCACAAAAATATTCCACACAACCAAAAAAAACTAATAATGCATACACATAGTCACACACCTACTCAAACAATATAATCTCTGCCACCAAAGTGCACATAGTAGAATCTATAAAGCACATAAAAATTCAATGAGAAAGTCATAATCTATTCCCCCCCAGCTAAAACCAACTTCTCAAGCAATCTCTATGTTCCACATTTTGGAAATTTCCAACGAAGCTTGCACTAGCTAACAATGTCAAATTATATAACAAGACTTACATATAAGCCATAATTAATCATTTAGGTATGCAAAAGATGGTAAATAAAAAATGTGATCATATCTCAATTTTGAGACATGGATCCTGCTAAATCTTTTTCAATGTTCTCATTTACCACTGACTCAAGCCACATTCTTTTTCCCCGTCTTTTCCTTGTATCATGTTCACTAATTTTCTCATTAGTTGAGTTCCATCTGTTCTTTCCCATTTAGCTCTCTACTTCTGTTTAGGTCCAAATTCGTAATGCCTTTCAAATGTGTGCAATCATGTAGTTTTCAGTACATAATTGTAATTACAAACTTGGCTTCAAGTAAATGTATATATAAGCACCAGAAGTATGTTACAGATTAATATTAATTGCACCGATAATGAATGGCATGCATACTTTAAAGTGATGCAAATGCATCAGGCTTCTGAACATAAGGCTATAAATTCAACAACTATATGTGAGGGGGTGATAACCATTTATGATCATAGCAGGGCATAGATCCATTAACAATATTACCAATGAACCAACTGAAAGTGATGTAGAACAATAGGATTAAAGAAGAACAAAAGGATAAACAGAACAAACATAGGCTTCACCACCTAGAATTTTCTTGAATTCTAGGCATCAACAAATAAGGGTGTTTGGCATCACCACCAAACAAAAGAGGAGCTCATATTCTCAACTCATAACATTTTTATTCCAAATCATACTCCCTTTACGATTATAGGAGCACTAGAACAAACAGTACTAAATGTGAATGCAACAGATATATAGATCGAAAAACTTCAAGCTGAAAACAAAGTGCATTTGATTTTACCTTCCAATGTAAATTGTCTTTATGATATACGCACTTAAAAGACCCACATGAAAGTTACAGTATAGGAAGTTAGATGATAATGTCTACCAAATATCCCACAAAATGTTCATTAAAATTAGCAAGCCAATAATAATTTTTTCAAAAACAACTTTCAAGTGAAACAAAAATAGAAAGTCCAACGTATGATTATAGACATATAACACTAAGTAGCATGCCTTTGAGCTTGATGCTTTACAATCCAGCACAACAAAATTATGTCACAAAGATGGTCATGTTTGCTTGTTTACTGTGTGCTCTACATACAGAAAAGAAGAAGCAATAATAATAAGAAGCAAAAACAACTTACTGCTATACCAAAAGCAGTACTAGTGAAGAAGGGGTAAAGAAAGGTCCACAACAACTTTAATGCTATAAGATGATCGATGTTGCTGAAGTCAAGTGCTTGGACTACATTGAAAATCACAATAGAGGCGGCATCATTCACCACTCCCTCACCGAATACACTACTATAAAATAAGGGTGTTTCATCTTGATTGAGAACCTTGAAGTTAACATGAGAAAAATATCATGCATTTATCAAACATGTCAATTTCCATGTCTGACATTTGTATAAGGAATTAAGGATGAAAACCATGTACCTGCAGTGTACGAACTGAATCAATTGCTTACAATACGGCACCAACAACTGCGCATACAAAAATAATCAGTATTAGAGGGTGATAATATAGTAAGCAAGGACATGGACACGGGTACTGGTATGGGTACGACACGGTGACACAAGCAATTTTTGAAAAAAGATAACATGAAACGGTGGTTACGACACTAGTACAACACACAAGTACGACACCCCAAATGAAGTGCCCGTGCTTCCTAAGTGATAATCAATGATTGTACGAACAAAAATGATTCAACAATAGATAGTCTCCTAGGTAATCTTGAATCACCAATTCTATTAAATAACAAATAGGCCCATGGTATAGACAACACTCAATGACTCAAATAGTTAAGACTTTGTTTGGATGAAATGTAAGATCCAAAGAAATGGGTGCATTAGTTCTATTAGATAAGGACTATTTTGAGAAAAATACCTGTACCAAGCATGCAGATGTTACCTAGTGATTGATATAAAGCAAAATGAAATTAACAGTACTAACTAACCAACTTACCCAAACAACAATATTGTGGAGAAATTCATGAAAAATATGAAGAACCCATGTCAGTATGATGCAAGATTCAGTACATACTTCAATTAGAGGACATAACTTTAGCATGGACTATTCAAAGAGATATAGAGAAGCATAAAAAATAAAGCAGGTAATGAATCTCACAATCACAAATATCAAGACTGATAAATCTAAACTCAATACGATTCAAGTCCATATACTTACAGAGAGAGACTGAGAACTGAGAAGAGACGAGAGACGCTCGTGCCTTCAAGAGAGAGAGAGACTAGAGTGAGAAAAGAGGAGAGTTTTGAACTAGCATTTTCAACGGAACTCGATATTATAAAAACGGGTTCTTTTAAAATTTTCTATGCACAAATAAATACACAAATTTTGGCAAAATTAAAAGAAAAAATTCCTGATAAAAAAAATAAAAGTAAAAAAATAATTAATTGATTATAAACAACAATGATTATTGTACAAAATCTATTAAAATTGTAAACAATTGTAAAAAACCAATTAAAAGATTAGTTTATATAGATAAAGTTTAGACATATAATTTGATTTCCTAAAATATATTAAGAAAATATATCAATTTAAAAGTGTTAAGAGTAGATTCTAAAAAAAATAAAAAATAACAATTGCTAATAGCGGAATGAGAGCTTGGTGGCATTTCTTTTGGTGTCACGGTTTGTTTAAAGTGCGTGGAATATTTTTAGTAATACAACAAAATCTTACAATATTATCACAATAAATTGAGGTGTTTGCACGTCATAAGTCAATATAAATTATTCATTGACTACCCCAATTAAAAATAAGAGTTGCATGAAAATATTGTGAAATTTTGTTATCTCTAAACTTGCTTAAGTGGGAGATTTTATTTATTTATTATATTTTGGTTTGTTTATAGTAAAAATGGGGAAATTGTTTATTTGTTTTTCTGCTCTAATGTTAGAAAATGGCAAATAATTTAACATATAGAAGTACTTTAAAGGATTTTTAGGACGAGTTAAAGGGAAATTGCCTTGTTTTGCTCTTGGCTCTAATAGTGGTCCATAGAAAAATGACAGAATGTCAATCACAGTCTGCTATATAAGAGAATCGTGGCAAAAATAGTGAATTTGTTTATAGTACTAGAAAAACTTGAATTTTTTTTTGGGTGGGGGGGGGGGGGGGGTGGGGAAGCCACATTAGGGATCATTTGGATTGAAGGAGGAGTGAAGAAGAGTAGAGCAGAGTTAGTTGAAAATAAACTAATTTTTTGCCAATTATACTCTACTCTCACTCCCTCTTCTTAATCCAAATAGACCATTAGTCTTTGCAATCTCATTAAGTGAGAACTTGATTTTACAAACATCAAATTCCAAAACAAAGCACCAATTCCATGGTGTAGCTCACTGTAGCTCTTAATAACTATAAAAACGGGTGGCTCAAATATTATTATGGCTAACTAGAATAATAATAACCTGTTTCTCAAAAAAAAAACTAGAATAATAACCTGAATTGCTAAGTGCACTATTTGGCACACATGCTCTGGACTAGTGTGGGCCTTTCTCAGCTGAAAGTTTAAAGAAGACTTACATGAGGTCAAGGTCTCGCAAATGGGTCGAGTCTCATATTCAAAACCGGGCTTTTTGCTCTCTCATTTCACTAGGGTCAATTTTTTTCTTAACTCAATGAGAAACAAGATTCAAATTACTAGAGAAACTAGAAACAAAATCAATGAAAGAGATACGTGTTACAGGCATTATACATGAGTTGCACAAAGGATTGCATTATATGCTAATTGGATAAGTGCTATGGACATTGTACTAATTAATTCCTCATCAATTAAAATGTCAAGCTACAATTTTTATGTAAAAACAAAAGAAAACTGTTTCTTGGGGTGCACTAATATTTGGAAAACTATCAAATTAGTCCAAAAAATAATGCAAAAAAGTAAAAATAACTTTAATCAAATAGGTGGGTTCCAATTAATTCAACTAGTAAAGTCTCTGATGGTTGAATAAGAGATCTGGGAATCAATCCCCGCCTACACCAAAAACCAATTGGTGTCTTGGTCTGATAATAAAGAGCATCATCAAGAGTGGATGCTATAGGTTGAAACTCTCTCTCTCTCAAAAAAACTATACTCAAATGGGTTCATGACTTCTACTTATAACTAAAGGAAATTGACAAAAATGAAATTCATTTAACGAAAGAAAACTGTCAAACAAAATATGGGTTTTATATTTGAGCCTTAATAAGCCCAATGATTAAACAAGGACAATCAGAGCCCACCAAAATTTTAATGAGTTCAAAACTCGTTGCCTTATTTGGTAGAATTTTAAGATTATGTTTGGTAACAGTTTTTGTTTTCTATTTTCAAAAACTTGTTTTTGGGAATATAAAGAAAAAACAATTTTCTTGTATTTTTGAAATCAAAAACATGTTTGGTAAAAAAGATGGGTTTTTAAGAAAAAAATAGAAAATACTAAAATATGTTGTTATTAGGATTTGAACATTAATGTTAACTCATTAAATGAGATAGATTCATTAAATTAAATGCGTGTTTTCATTGACTTTTGAAAATTAGAAACTGAAAACAGCCTTTTGCATGTTTTCAGTTTCCTTCACAAATTGAGTTTTGAAAACAGTTTTTATTTTCTGTCCATTTTGAGTTGCCAAACAAGTTTTTTTGTCTCAAAAATAGAAAATTGTTTTTGAAAACAGAAAATAAGGGGAAAAAACAGTTACCAAACATAACCTTAGTTTCCCACCCAAAGAAAAAGAAAAGACAAGAAATGAGAGGTAATGAATTTTCACATTGTACTATAGACCTTTTTTTTCTTTTCTTTTCTTTTCTTTTTTTTTTTTTTTTTTAAGAAAGAAACACGTGATATATTATTAATCCTTTTTTTTTTTAGAAAGAAAAATGGGGATCTTTATGGTTATATTACACCCCCGGACAGGGCGCCAGTCGGAGGTAGCAGCTGAGGCCCTTTTCGTAGGCATCAGCTACGCATACCTGACCGTGTGAGGGGTTACCCCACTAAGGATGCCCACCAATAGACTCCTGCTGGTAGCGGGAATCAAACTTGAGCGTGTTAGGCAGAGCGAACGAACCATACCTAGCTGAGCCAAGCCCCCGTTGGCAGATATATTATTAATCCTGAATTAGGAAAATTAGACAAAACAAAAGACAAAATATTCAGTGGAATAGACTCCGACCAAATTTGTAATGAAAAATAAAGTTTTGCTCTCTAGGCTAGAGCACGTGCAATTGTATTGCCTTGCGACCTACGTGAAAGAAAAAAATACTATAGACCTAAGATCATATCTCATCTTCATAACAGATATGGAGTTTTATGACTAGTCTAGTTGCTTTATATATTATAAAAAAATAAAAAATATAAATAAATAAATAAAAAAACTGGGAAAACATATTATTAATATTTGGTTGAATGTCTTAAAGTGGATTTATTATAAGGATAATGTTTGATCCCAAGAAGAAGAAGAAGAAGGTATGAAGGCATGAGTACTACTACTGTGATTGCAATTTTAGTGAACTTAATTTTATCACAAGTCATAACCTGAAATTGGAATGGCCCAGTTGATATTTTAGAATTATAAAATGCCTCAAGGCCCTCAACTAATTTGTTTTTCTGTTAAGTAATAAGATGTGTGATACATCATACACGCAGCACCTTTTCATTATAGTTGTTGACACCCTATTTTGCAACCCATATTTAACCTCACATGGAGGATAAAAGGGTAATTTCACATTGAAAATATGCATCTTGATTCTGGTCATCAGATCCCTAATCTCATTTCACCAAAATAATCTTGATGTTGTAACGATCAAATCGATTGGTCATGAGCCCTAATCAGACCATTAGATTGAAAGTTATCATCAAATCAAATTTTAACGGCTGAGATGCACTATCACAAATTGAGTCCGACTATATGTGATTATAAACAATTGATTTCAATTGGTTATAAGTATAATAAATTTGAGATTAATGATGTGTCATAATTTGATTGGTTAGGACTACATTTTATGGTAGGATTGCACACACCTAATTAACTAGATAGTTAAACATTAATTATTCAATGAGTAATTTGTGCAATTATCTTTTAATTAGAGTAAATTTGGAACTAATTAAGTCTGAAATGGGAGTGATTGGAGCCATTTAATGTTAATTGGGAGCTAATTTGAGACCTATTAATGTTAATTGTGCTAAAACCATTTTCTAACAAATGACCTCTGCTCACCATTTCATCGATATCTCTCAGAATATTTTGAATCTGTAAATGAGATTAATTTTTCCAGAAACTAGACATCCGGGGCTTCAATTTGAGCACAAGAATGAGACAATTCTGATCAGAATTGAGGCAGATATGATTTTTCAAAATTGGCTCTACAGGCTGTTACAGCAGCTATGGGAAAACCGAACTTTGCTTGCTCTTCACTCTCATCAATCTCCACATTTAATGCACCAGATTTCCCCAAAGGTTAAAATGAGGTCTAGATTCATGATTATTTGTCAACTCTCATTAAATGGTCTTCCATTCATATTTCCTCCACCACTACTATGTAAACCCCCCCTCTCCTTCATTCCAAAAAAAAAACCCCCCTCTCTTCTCTTCTCTTGAGTTCTAGTGAAATTGAGTAGTCTTATCATATCTTGGTCTTCTTGAGACTCAAGGTATTGAGTGAGACTCACTCTCCCTCTCCTAACTCTTCTTTTCCCCCACCCTTAGGACCTCTATCAAGAGTCCCCTCCTCCATCATATGGATCTTGCATGAAAGTATAATTATCTTTCGTAACTGTTCGTTTATGTTACCATGATAAGAATTTAAGATTAAAGCATGATAATTCCCTTGAATATATTTAAATGTTCTTAATTGTTCTTATGTGTTCTTCACATGTTCTTGATTGTTCATCACATGTTCATGCATATCACTAGATTTAATCTTAAATCCACATCAAAAATATGAAAAATACATTTATTTAATAATTCTTTCAAATCCTTGAATCTAGGTTATCACCATCCACACACATTCACTAGAATTTATTTTTCAATCCAAATTCAATGCTTAATAAATTGAATTAGAGTTTATCACATGCACACACATTAAATTCAACATATAAATTGACTGACATATTGGATGATATGATATGAATGTTGGCCACCATAGTCTAGAAGACCGGTTTCACCAGGCAAGGTGGGTCCCTAACACCTTCCCACCTTGTAACATAGCCTCCGAACTTAGATCAAGGGTTAATAGATCAAATGCTTATCCATGTAATTTTTGATTTTTAGATTGTAACTAGGAAACAAAGCCATGTACTTTATCTTAGATTGTAACTAGGACCAAAGTCATGTAATTTTCTTATGATCAATGTAAATTCAATTTCTAATTAATAAAATGAGGAATTTTTCAATTATGGTTTTCTTATTTTTCCAATAATTAAATAAGTAGTGACTCCATTGTAAAACCCTTAATCTAAAGGGAAAAATATAACTAGTTGAACCTCCATTTTGAGAGGCAATAACACGACTCCACCCATTCACATGGGTGTAGCCTAACATCCCATAAAACGGGCCGGGGGCGCGGTCTCTCACAGTGGCGACTCCACTAAGGATATTGAGGGCTAAGTTTCAATTAGGTTATGGTGGCCAACTATGTCATTATTTGTTTTTTTTTTTTTTGTATATAATATGTCTAATATGTCATTATATTGCATGTCATGCATCATTTACTTGAATGAAATTTATTTTATTTGTGTGCTAGCCCGAAAGCCCGGTAGTATTAGCCGTGGATTGTGGTCTTCCTAAGACTCACATACCCAGCGGTGAACCTACCACCCACCGCGACAAGGATCATCATGGTTATGCCATGGTGGTTCATAAGGACAAACTGTACCGTTCAGACCAATGCGACGCTCCTAGCGTCACAAGTTGGGAGGTACGACGTCCTAACTTGTGGGGACCTTTAACCTACCTTCTACCCATGTTGTAATGACTCATAGAACCTACCTTTAGGTTGATCCAAGTTAATTGCATTGTATTATGCATGTGTTTGGCTGTTGCTTGAACCATGATGAGCCCAAGTCCAACGCTTGAACCCATCATAATTGTTTGAACATTGTATGTTGTGAATGAACTCAAGCCCAAAGGCCTGTGATTGAACTCTACTTGGTATGGAAACCGAAAATTGTTTCTTGAATCATTCTAAGCCCAATACTTAAGCCCATCAGAGGTGTATTCACATGATCAATATCAAGGGCCAAAAGTTCACAAGATACATGCCTTCCAAGTGTAAGGTCAAGCCATTTCAAGCAAATACCAAATGATCATATGGTTCAAGCCTTCCAAGTGCAAGCCCAAGCCATTTCATCATAATCAAGGTTCAAGCACACCAAGCCTCAAGCATCCTAAATGGACCAAGAAGAAGCAAGTGGCCCAACTTTGCCTCACTCCACATTTGGTTTGCAACATCATGGTTAAGCTTAAAGTTTGTTTGTTTGTTTATTCCATGTTTCTATGTTTTCTTTTTATTCAAAAATTTCATGTAGCATTTAATGAGCTTTGTTTGTGTATATATATTTATTAAAAAAAAAAAACAAAACAAAAAAATTCAAAAAAAAAAATCAAAAAAAAAAATCAAGATTTCCAAATCTTTCCCAAAAAAAGAGAAAAATTTTCAAATGAAAAAAGTCTTTGGACTAGGGGCATTGAGCCCTTAAGTCATTAAAAAAAAAAAAAAAAAAAAAAAATCCTTGAACTATGGGCATTGGACTTCCTAGTGACTTTTTCAAAAAGGCCCTTTTTTTTCTTTCAAAGATTTTAGTCTTCTTTTCAAAATGGTACATGAGGATCCCTTGGACAAAACATTTTCTAAATCTTGATGTTTAAAGGCTTGAGCAATCAACTTGTACCAAGGAATGATTAATTTCATTTGATCTATGTAAATACTTTTGCTACTTGACTTAGAATATAAGAAGAAATGGTCTTAAAAGGCAATCAAAAAGAATCCATCCATCAGAAAATTCAAAAAGCTCATACATTCATTCCAAATTTCTGAAAACTTTTGTGTCTCCAATAGAGCATTCATACTTTTTCTTTTAAGAGGAATTTATTAAAAGAGCTCAAGTCACTGTGCCTACAAGCAAGCATTACTAGGGATAGGAAGCCGTCTTTGGTAAAACAAGATTATACCTTAACACCTAGAATGATCATTATCCATTGCTAGCCCATTTGAGCCTCTAAACACTTAGCCAATTTTTTTGCATGAACCCACTAAAATCTAAACCTAGGGTGGGAAAATTCAAAGTATGCATGCTTAAATCTCATGTTGAGGAGGAGTCGACCTTGTAGTTTTGAAGCTAATTGATAAAACTCTCCTAGAAGACATGAAAGACAAGTAAAGAATTCATTAAGCTAAGAGATCATCAAAGTAAAAGGAGTTTTCACTCAATCAAGGAAAGAGAAATGAAATTCTATCAATGTGAGAGAAAACAAAATGTGCATCAAGTTTGAAGAACCTAAAATTCATCATGCCAAGAAGAGTAGAAGGTTCATCCAAAAGAAAGTTCATCAAAAAAGGAAAAAATTCATCAAGCACAGAAAGGTGCAAGTGCATTGAGGCAAGGAAGAAGTCTAGAGAGTGCATCAAAATGACCAAAAATCATTAAGCTGAGAAATACAAGGAAGGAAAAAGGTCCCCAAAAGTTCATTCAATCAAAAGATGAAAGACCAAAAAAAAAAAAAAATGAATGAAAGAAAAAAAAAATAAAACAAAAGGAAAGAAGCCCGCTAGGCTGAAAACCCAAAAGGGCGGTCTAGGAAAAAGTTAGGGCCAAAAAGGAAAGAAAAGAAAAGAAAGCCCGCTAGGCTGAAAACCCAAAAGGGAGGCCTAGGCAAAAGTTAGGGCCAAAGAAAAGAAAAAAAAAGGGTAAAATCCTAGCAAATTGGAAACTTGAAGATGTAATCTAAAAAGAAAAGGATTTTACAAGATGAAAGTCTAGAGGTATGATTCAAGATGAATGAGCATAAAAACAAATGTTGATACAAGTGACCAATGAAGACTAGTGAGAAGATGACAAAGAAGAAATGGGACAACTGCTCCAATACTTGATTTTTGAGTAATGCATACTTGGGGGAAATATCATAGGGAATTTTGAGTCTTTTATATCTTTCATTTCATAACCCAAACCCAGCCTACATTACAACCCATGAGTAAAGACCTCCTTGAAGTCTTGCTAGTTGTAGGCGCATCTTAAACTCTAATAATATTTTTCTTTTGAAAAGGAAAAATGCTTAAAATTGTCAAACCCCACATGATGATATGTCCGAGGACAAATTTTCTCAAATTCTCAAATCCTCAAAATGACTCAAAAGAACTTCCAAACCTGGAACACTCTCTTTGTTTGCACCCAACAATGTGATTCATAAATATTATTACATTTCATTTCTTGATTGCCTTTGGAGACTTAATCTAACAATGTTCAAAAAGATGAAGCAAACTTGATTACATGAGTTTAATGATCTTGATCCTTCTTAATCAAAGAGATTTGTTTGATTCTTAAACACTTTGATTTGCCAAAATGGTTGTTCAAAGGATCACCTCTTGTTCCAAAAAAAATGGAAATTTGTTTTTTTTTCTTTTCAAAAAAAAAATATGAGAAGTGAAATCTCAGTTCCAAAAAAAAAAAAAAAAAAAAATCATTCTTTATCAAAATCCAGTTTTCTTGAACTACGTCTTGACCTGATCCTCTGTGACAGAGGTAATTAGGCAGCCTTGCAGAGGTCCGGTCCCTTTCACTCAAACAACCTTGGAGAACAAAGTCAAAATAATGTGATAAAATTGTTTGGGTGCATGTTAGGCTAAACTCATTTGTTTTGCATCAAGCATGCTTAAACTTGGCGCATTGGCCTATTTTTATTGTATGCGAATATGTTCTTCTCGCATGAAAGCATGTTTTCATTTAAGGCATCAATCCATTTTTTGCAAGCATGTCTACACTAATGGCAATGGCCAAAAATGTTTTCATGATAACTGGTTTCTAACAAGCTAGAGAAAGAAAGCCTTTTTGTAGGAACCAAGGATGGTGGACCATGATCTTCTTTCATGTTCCCCAATGGTCACAACATCAAATGAATTCAACTTCAATCTAAGCATGGATTATGCCCCAAACTAGGGGCATTGGGTAAGTACTTCCAATTCATTTCAATGAATAAATCCATTGCTAATTGAAATTATCTTTTTACAGGAATTGAGCAAGGACTTATCCAGCAATCTGCATCAACTTCCAGCCAAAATTATTCTCATTCAAATGATAGGTTTTTCAAAAAAAAAAAAAAATCATGAATAAATCTTCATCACTTTTACTCCATCTTCATCTTCATCTTCTTCACTTTTTGATAATGAACAACTCTTCATATTTCAAAAAAAAAAAAAAAAAGAAGGAACTTTTCAAAAAGGGCCTTGGGACTAGGGGCATTGGGCTCATACTTCTTAGGTTGCTTTCCCAAAAAAAAAAAAAATCATCAATTAAAATTTTCAATTCCTTCAAAAAATTCAAGTTTTCCAAATTCATTAAAAAAAAAATCCTCATTAAATTCTTCTTCAGGGACAAAAAACTATCACCCTCTTCCATATTCTCCAGTGGTGCAACAACAAGTCAATTGTCCACCCTCAGCATTCATCGAAGCATGGAATATGTCCCAAACTAGGGGCATTCGCCAGGTATGCCAAAATCTTTTCAATGAATAACTCTGTTACTAATTGAAAGTATTTATTTTGCAGATATTAGGGTAAAAGGCCCACACACATCGATATGAATAATACCTTTCAATTCTATCGGACCTTTGGGAAGCATGTCCAAAATTCAATTTCAATGGACCTCTAGGAAGCATGTCCAAGATTCAATCCATTGGACCTCTGGGAATCACGTCCAAATTCAATCCATCAAATCTCTGGGAAGCACGTCCAAAATTCAATTGCAATGGACCTCTGGGAAGCACGTCCAAACTTCAAACCATCAGACCTCTGGGAAGCACATCCAAAACTTCAATCCATCGGACCTTTGGGAAGCATGTCCAAATTCAAACCATCGGACCTCTAGGAAGCACGTCCAAATTCAAACCATCAGACCTCTGGGAAGCACGTCCAAAAATTCAAATTCAATGGACCTTTGGGAAGCACGTCCAAAATTCAATTCATCGGACCTCTGGGAAGCACATCCAAATTCAATCCATCGGACCTCTGGGAAGCACGTCCAAAATTCAATTTCAATGGACCTCTGGGAAGCACGTCCAAACTTCAAACCATCGGACCTTTGGGAAGCACGTCCAAAACTTCAATCCATCGGACCTCTGGGAAGCACGTCCAAATTTAAACCATCGGACCTCTAGGAAGCACGTCCAAAAATTCAAATTCAATGGACCTATGGGAAGCACGTCCAAAATTCAATCCATTGGACCTCTGGGAAGCACGTCCAAATTCAATCCATCGGACCTCTAGGAAGCACGTCCAAAATTCAATTTCAATAGACCTCTGGGAAGCACGTCCACACTTCAAACCATCGGACCTCTGGGAAGCACATCCAAATTCAAACCATCGAACCTCTGGGAAGCACGTCCAAAAATTCAAATTCAATGGACCTCTGGGAAGCACGTCCAAAATTCAATCCATCGTACCTCTAGGAAGCACGTCCAAATTCAATCCATCGGACCTCTGGGAAGCACGTCCAAAATTCAATTTCAATGGACCTATAGGAAGCACGTCCAAATTTCAAACCATCGAACCTCTAGGAAGCACGTCCAAAACTTCAATCCATCGGACCTCTGGACCTCTGGGAAGCACGTCCAAATTCAAACAATCGGACCTCTGGGAAGCACGTCCAAAACTTCAAATCCATCAGACCACTGGTAAATATATCTTGTACTCATTTTTTTCAAAAAAAAAAAAGGGGGGGGGGGGGGCTGCATGCATGAACTACGTTTAGACTTAATCCTCCCACTAAGAGGTATGTAGGCAATCTCCCTCGAGATTCGGTCCACATTTTGATCCAAAACATGACCGTCTGCATTTTTTTTACATGCATCATACATTCACCACGGTTAAATACTGATTGCAAAGTTAGGTGTCTCTTTCATACATTGGCATTCGCTTTTCAAGCTCTGCCAATGAGGGGCATTCTGTTGACACCATATTTTGCAACCCGTATTTAACCTCACATGGAGGATAAAAGGGTAATTTCACATTGAAAATATGCATCTTGATTCTGGTCATTAGATCCTTAATCTCATTTCACCAAAATGATCTTGATGTTGTAACGATCAAATTGACTGGTCATGAGCCCTAATCGAACCATTAGATTGAAAGTTATCATCAAATCAAGTTTTAATGGCTGAGATGCACTATCACAACTTGAGTCCGACTATATGTGATTATGAACAATTGATTTCAATTGGTTATAAGTATAATCAATTTGAGATTGATGATGTGTCATAATTTGATTGGTTAGGACTACATTTTATGGTAGGGTTGCATACACCTAATTAACTAGATAGTTAAACATTAATTATTCAATGAGTAATTTGTGTAATTATCTTTTAATTAGAGTAAATTTGGAACCAATTAAGTCTGAAATGGGAGTGATTAAAGCCATTTAATGTTAATTGGGAGCTAATTTGGGACCTATTAATGTTAATTGTGTTGAAATCATTTTCTAACAAATGACCTCTGCTCACCATTTCATCGATATCTCTTAGAATATTTTGAATCTGATTTGTGAATGAGGTTAATTTTCCCAGAAACTAGACATCCGGAGCTTCAATTTGAGCACAAGAATGAGACAATTCCGATCAGAATTGAGACAGATATGATTTTTCAAAGTTGACTCTACAGGCTGTTACAGCAGCTATGGGAAAACCGAACTTTGCTTGCTCTTCACTCTCATCAATCTCCACATTTAATGCACCAGATTTCCCCAAAGGCTAAAATAAGGTCTAGGTTCATGATTCTTTGTCAACCCTCATTAAATGGCCTTCCATTCATATTTCCTCCATCACTATTATATAAACCCCCCCTCTCCTTCATTCCAAAAAAAAAAAAAAACCCTCTCTTCTCTTCTCTTGAGTTCTAGTGAAGTTAAGTAGTCTTATCATATCTTGGTCTTCTTGAGACTCAAGGTATTGAGTGAGACTCACTCTCCCTCTCCTAGCTCTTCTTTCCTCCCACTCTTAGGACCTTTATCAAGAGTCCCCTCCTCCATCATATGGATCTTGCATGAAGGTATAATCCTCTTCCCTAACTGTTTGTTTATGTTACTATGATGAGAATTTAAGATTAAAGCATGATAATTCCCTTGAATATGTTTAAATGTTCTTAATTGTTCTTATGTGTTATTCACATGTTCTTGATTGTTCATCACATGTTCATACATATTACTAGATTTAATCTTAAATCCACATCAAAAATATGAAAAATATGTTTGTTTAATAATTCTTTCAAATCCTTGAATCTAGGTTATCACCATCCACATACATTCACTAGAATTTATTTTTCAATCCAAATGCAATGCTTAATAAATTGAATTAGGGTTTATCACATGCACACACATTAAATTCAACATATAAATTGATTAACATATTGGATGATATGATATGAATGTTAGCCATCATAGTCTAGAAGACCAGTTTCACCGGGCAAGGTGGGTGCCTAATACCTTCCCACCTTGTAACATAGCCTCCGAGTTTAGATCAAGGGTTAGTAGATCAAATCCTTATCCATGTAATTTTTGATTTTTAGATTGTAACTAGGAAACAAAGCCATGTACTTTATCTTAGATTGTATCTAGGACCAAAGCCTTGTGATTTTCCTATGATCAATGTAAATTCAATTTCAAATTAATAAAATGATGAATTTTTCAATTATGGTTTTCTTATTTTTCCAATAATTAAATAAGTGGTGACTCCATTGTAAAAACCTTGATCTAAAGGGAAAAATATAACTAGTCGAACCTCCATTTTGAGAGGTAATAACACGACTCCACCCATTCACATGGGTTTGGCCTAACATCCCATAAAACGGGCCGAGGGCGCGGTCTCTCACAATAGTATATACTATATAGGTATAACTAGCACTTTAATTTCTTTAGTATGGTAATATTTTTATAGAGAAAATTACAATTAACAACTCTTCTCAAAAGGTGAAGGGTTGTTTCTTGTGATTAGAGGTGTGTATGGGTCGGGTAGAAAAGTTTTTTCAACCCAACCTACCATAGTGGGTTAAAAAAAAATCCAACCCAACTCAATATGTGGATTTGGTTGGGTTAGACAATTTTTTTTTAAATTACTATTATTATTATTAAATTGAGAATCAGAACAACACCACTACAAGTAAAAGCAAATTTATAATCAAATAATCATGAGCATAATGCCAAACAAACACAAACTATATGAGAAAAACTTAGGATTTGAGTTTTAATTAGGAAACAGGGAAAAATAAATAAATAAAATTATATAATATATTTTTTAATATATATTTTTATATTTAAACATATATTAAATATAAGTAGGTCGGGTCAAGTTAGGCGGGTTTGTAAATCTCATGACCCAAACCCAACCTGACCCACTGTAAAAAAATTCATGACCCGACCCACCCCAACCCACCACCCCTAAAAACCGACCCAACTTGTTGGGTTGGGTGTGGGGGCAAGGGTGTGAATAAATATATTAAAAAATAGAATAATTTATATTTGAATAATGCTACATTCACAATATTTTTTCTATAAATTTTAGGTGGTAAATTATTATTGATTATAATTTAGGTTACTACTAACATAAAATTTTCACCTACCAATAACAACTTGCTATCCAAAATTTTTTTATAAAATTATTGTGAAATCTTCTTTCACTCTCTCTTGTGTGTGTTTTTATTTCTCAAAAAAAAAAAAATTATTGTAAAATGTTGTGAAATTATTTTTTCCTTTTTAGTAATTTATACTTCAAGCAAAAATTTTGATAAATATTGTCAAATACTCAATTTTTTCAAAAAGCACCGTTTGCCAGTTTTTATTAAATGTTATGCTTAAAAAAAAAAATTCCAATTTCATAAAGTACTTTTTAAAACCACAACTTTTTCAAAAAGTCGAACCAAACTCACCTTAAGAACCCTAAAATAATACAGTTTTTAAAAATCCTATGCTACAAAGGAAAAAAAAAATCCAAACCCAAGAGGACAAAGGATTAATATTAACTTAACACTATTCTAAAATAAAATAAAATAAAAGAGTTCACAACACCTTTGGCTTAAAAAAAAAAAGTTACACAACACCTTTCTCAAAAACAGAAGTACACCGCAAACAACACGCCGCCTCAGTTTCTTAAGCCCCACGCCTCCTTTATAAATACTCTGTCCTTCACTCTTTCACCTTCTCATCCCAACACTACAGCTCTCTAGCTGTCTCTCTCTCTCTCTGTGTGAAAACAACAATGGCGTCGTCTTCAACAAGCGTGGTGGTGAGTAACAAGGAGAAGGAGAACACGAAGAAGGTGATCCTGAAAAGCTCAGACGGCGAGTCCTTTGAGGTGGACGAGAGCGTGGCTACGGAGTCACAGACCATAAAGCACATAATCGAAGATGGCTGCGCCGACAATGAGATACCATTGCCAAACGTCACGAGTGGCATTCTTTCACGGGTCATCGAGTACTGCAAGAAGCACAAAGAGGCTGCTGGCGAGTCTGAGCCCTCTGTGACCCCTTACACTTCCAACAGTACCACCGACCCACTCGCTGAATGGGACACTGAGTTCGTCAAGGTTGATCAGAACACTCTCTTCGAGCTCATTCTGGTCCGACCTACACCTTTCGTTCCTTTTTCAAAGTACCCTTTTGGCGATTCTTTCTGCTTTATTTTACTGCTTTCATTGATTTGTTTGTGTTGTGATTTTTTTTTTTTTTGGTTTGTTAATAGTTTAATATTTTTTAAAAAAAGTTTCTTTGAGTTTCGGTTTGGATCTTGAGAAAACAAGAGGGTGACAAGGAAAAAAGATTGGAACTTTACCCATTACTAGCTCTTTTACCCATCAGCAAGGAAGAAAAAAAGATTGGAACTTTAAGTACAGATATGTTTAGTTTTTTGTTTTGGGGTTTTCAATGAGCAGAATTTTTCTTTTGCCCTTCATTATGCTTTAGTCCTTGGTCTTGTTAAGCAATTTTTGTTCTAGTTGTTGTTTAAAAAATAAAAAAGATTTTTGTTCCGGATCTCTGTTTGGATGCTGAGAAAGCAGGAGGGTGAAATAGAAAAAGACAGGAAATTAGAGTCCTGTTATGTTATACTTTTCAAATGAAAAGGGTTTTTGTTTTGGGTTTTCAATGGGCTGATTGATATATTGCCCTTAATTTTTTTTACTGTTTTTCTTTGATTAGTATGTGTCTTTTTTTGTGGGGTTATGCATTGAATGGATTTTTTTTTTTTTTTTTTTTACTATAGTAATAGATTTTTTTTAATCACTAATAATGTGTTTTGATGCTGAGAAAATAAGAGGTGAGAAGGAAAAAGATGGGTTATTTTATCTGTTTTGATGCTGAGAAAACAAGTTAAAAAGGTGAATGTTCTGTTTGTTGATACGTTGATTATCTTGAGCTCTGCCTCTACCTCTTCCATCTTTATTCTATGTTATTAAGTTGTGTTCTGCATATATATGTTATGGGATTATGTTGTCAGTCCTGTTGTAAATGATTTTGTTGTGTTATGGTGGTTTCATGAATTGTTTGCTTGGTTGTGAAGATTCAATATAGTTGGGTTTGTTGGTTTAGGTGTTGTTCAGCTCATGGTTATTTTGTTATAAATAGTGAATCAAATGAACATTGATTGAGAGGTAGAAGTTCTGTAAATTGTTGTTCCTAGATGTCATTTTAAATCCAAAAGATTGTTTGCTACAATGGGTAGCAGTTTGATGGTGAAAGCAGTGCTATTTGCTTTTGGTTTTAAACTTTTAATTTGTATGATTACTTCTTGGGTATCAAAGGAATTTAGTTTTATGATGAGAAAATATGTTCTCTCAGCTCTTGATTGTTGACAAATTGTATTTAGAACCTTGAAGCTAAACTGATTACACTTTACTTTCATTGCTACTTGCTATGTAGTCATGCATCCATGTTGTAAAAAACTGAGCAAGCAATGTATGATGCCTGGTTTTATAAAAAGGGCTACTATAGGATTATAACCTAGAATTTCTTGTATTTTTTATGCTGTGATGCAGGTTTTGCTTTAGCAACTTTTGGTATTTGTGGTGTGCATGCCCTTAGTAGGACGTTGTATTGACCGGTTTCATTTACGTTCACTCGTTTATAAGACATTATTATAATTTTTTCTAATTCTGTATTCATTGTCTTACTCGGAGGATTGGTGTTCCTATTGTTCCAATTTTTAGGCGGCCAACTATTTGAACATTAAGGGGCTGTTGGACTTGACTTGCAAGACTGTGGCAGACATGATGAAGGGAAAGACTCCAGAAGAGATTCGCGAGACATTCCACATCAAGAATGATTACACTCCAGAAGAAGAAGCAGAGGTTCGGAAGGAGAACCAATGGGCATTTGAGTGATATATAGAATTGCCCTTCCATCAAGGAATGCTGATATTGTCTCAAGTAGTAATAGGCTGAGGACATTAGGATGGGGAAATATTTTCGGTACAAAGCACACACAACTGGTCCTTGCATCGAGAATCACTCAGGCCAATTATTTTATATTCTATGCTTTGGTGCTTTGTCTTAATCCTGCAAATTTTTCAGCATTCTCTTAGCCTGTACATGAACAAAAAGATTGAAATTTTGGATTAAACACTAAAGCTGGAATCTTTTGCACAACGTTTAGCCGATTCTTACCTTTACCAAGTCAATGCACTTATGCTCTTATATCCTGGTTAGCTAATATAAAATTAATCACAGGTTCAGGTTTTTGGATCATAGTTGTAGACACAACTGCAGAAATAAATAACGGAAGCAATGTTTAACCCATGATAGCAAAATAATATGAACTTGAAGCTTACAATAACCAAGAAAAAGAAGTTATAACCATATTAAGAGACAAGCCACCCTTCGTTAGACAGATCACAGAAACTGGAATGGAAGCCATGAACACCAATGACACCTCTAACATCTTTGATGTCCCAAGGGTTGTCATGAACGGGCTGCCTTACCAAAAGACGGCCCCTGTACATTCATTCAATAGCCGAAGTTCAAAAAAAAAAAAATCAATATCAGTTATAACCAGAAAATTCCATGTTCTTTCAAACAATCGCACTTACAATAATTAGCTGAACAAAGACCACAATAAAGAAGAAATGAAAAGGTTTGAGTTTTCAGTATAACAAATTTCAACAGCTTCATTCACTACTTTTCTTAATATTGACCATATATCTTCCTTTATCCAAGGCCGGTTGACCATAACAATCAAGTGAAAAGGGGAAAAATCATAATAACAATGGTCATTTTTAGAGCCCCCAAGGGCGGCGATTTTGGCCCATTAGCATTGATTTTTAAAATATTTAGGCTTGAAACACTGTTTGGGAAATATATAGCAATATACCACTTTTTTAGGTACTCGAGCTTGGCAAGCTCGAGTACCATGTTTTTTTAATCCACTATCGCCCCATATTCAAGGAGCCCTATAGTGGCGTTTTTAAGCCCTATAGTGACGTTTTCAGGCCCTATAGCGGCGTTTTCCTGCAAAATTTTTTTTTAAGTCCCCATAACAGGTTCAAGGGGCCCTATAGTGGCGTTTTTAAGCCCTATAGTGACGTTTTTGGTCCCTATAGCGGTGTTTTCCTGCAAAATTTTTTTTATGAGTCGCCATAACAGGTTCAAGGGGCCCTATAGTGGCGTTTTTAAGCCCTATAGTGACGTTTTTGGTCCCTATAGCGGCGTTTTTCTGCAAATTTTTTTTATAAGTCCCATAACAGGTTCAAGGGGCCCTATAGTGGCGTTTTTTTGGTCCGAAATCGTCACTATAGGGCTTAAAAACGCCACTATAGGGTTCCTTGAATATGGGGCGATAGTGGATTAAAAAAACATGGTACTCGAGCTTGCCAAGCTCGAGTACCTAAAAAAGTGGTATATTGCTATATATTTCCCAAATAGTGTTTCGGGCCTAAATATTTTAAAAATAAATGCTAATGGGCCAAAATCGCCCCCCAAGGGCTATTGGCAGAAAGTATATGATCCAAAAGACCCTATATCTGATGGCATTGTAAAATCAAAAGATTCAAAACCCAACATGCACATAAAACCATTTCTATAGGTGCCTTTTTTTTCCCAACATTAATAAGCTCATAATTGGCACCTATCTTTTTCCTACACCATTAGTTAATTCTAAAACATTAAAACTCTGAGAGGATCACATAAGCGTGCATCCAATTCAACTTACAAATAAAGTACCAAATAAATCAAGTATATTTTACAAGGCCAGTGAGCTGAACCACAGGCATGAATCAACATGAAACACTATTCTCCTTTTTTTTTTTTTTTTTTTTTTTTTTTTTTTTTTTAATGAGCATATAAAGGGATTTAAGATTTTTATTTTATTTTTTATATTTTTTAAAAAGCCAAATACTAAACTAAAACGCATAGTCAACAAGTTCATTACCCAAAATTTTAAAAAATAATAATATAAAAAATATATGCTACATTCAGAATAAAGAGAAAAAGAACAAAGAAGAATAATAAAATATTAGTTTCAGCCAACCACCTGATAAACAATAACAATAGAGACAAGAAAAACATTTTCTAGCACTAGAAAGAAAGTAAACAGAAAAACTAAGAAATATGCTACACTATAAAAAAAAAGAAAAAAAAAGGAGAATCTATAACCTGGATGAGAATACGGTTTAGAGTATCATAATCAATCTGTGGTAGAATAGCAGTGCACTAAAGTACACTTAACTACATTCTATGTACCGTGATTTAAGCTTACATCTAATACAGCCTATAAATAAAGCACCAAATAGACCCTTAGTTTATTTGGATACCGCTTATTACTAAAAATACTGTAGTAAAATAATTTTTAAATTATGAATAGTGCCCGCGGGACCTAGTTTTAAAGTTTTTTTTTGCTGAATTTCGTACTTGCGGGTCCTATGAATAGTGCATGGGACCAAGGGAAAAACGCAAACGCCGGCCGTGTTTGCTACCCAAACTCACACTAAGTATATTTTAGAAGAGAAAACATTGGGTCAGGATGTGGCGTAAGACCAGTGTTTTACGCCACCCAATAGAATCTTGTCACGTCACCCTTTTGTACTTATCACTTAAGTCCTTAATCAAAACAAAACGAATTAAGGAAAAAAAAAGGCTCACCACCACACAGCTGCTTCATCTGCTTCCTCAGACTTCTAAAAGCTCCATTTTCCATCCTTTGATTGCCTGAACCTCCACCACATCACACACCGAAGCTCACCACCATACAGGTTGCCGGAGCTGTGCGTGGAGCTTGTAAACATACCGGAGCCGCCATGAGCCATGATCCAAAGGTTTGTTTTTCATGATTTGCCCTTTTCTCCAATTTGGATTTCGAATTATTAATGGGTTTTTTCTGGAGCCTCATGAATTATTTATGGGTTTTTTTTTTTTTTTTGGTATCTTGTTGGGTTTTGATTAGATTCCTAAGTGTTAGGGTTCAACTTGTAAATGAATCTGATTGTAGTTTTTGGAGGATTGTAGTTCTTATAAGTTCTAATTTAGTTTTAGGAGTATTAGTTGAAATGTATAAGTTCCAGGAATATAAGTTCTAATTGCAGGAATTTTGTGAATTTAGGCATTTGACAAAATCTGACTTTTTAAAAAGTGATCAACAATTTTAGAAATAATTTTTTTAGCCTTCTCATACTGGATGACTAGACGTGCTAATTGCAGGTGAAGTTGATGTGGGGCTCATCTGCAGGTGAAGTTGATGCCAGTGTACTATACATGAATCTCAGTGACTTTATTAGGCATTGATATTAAGTGGTTTCTTCACCTCCATTTGTGTTGATTATGTATGATGGTTGGTTCAAAGTTTACTATATTATATATTTATATCCTTATTGTTTTTTTTTTTTTACTAGTTTGTTATATTAGAGATAAATAGTTCATGGTTTTTCTAAGTATTTAATACCAGTTAATTTTTTTTTCCCCGCAACCTAAGTATATCTACAAGTCATGCAAAGGAAGGCGAGTTGTATTAGGAACGAAGTCAGTCAAGCATTTAGTAGTGGAGTCAAGCATTTTACGATTTTTTTTCCCCCTTATAGGTGCTTGACTCTCCTCCTTTGCCATTTTGTGAATTTAGGCATCTGATGCAGGACAAAATCTTTGATACCAAACTAATTTGAGATTTGCTATGTTTTGGGATAGGTAGGGATAGTGTTTGTTTTGGAGAATGGATTGGGAAGCAAATATTTTTTGGTTATATAATATTTAAATTGTGGTAGATAGAACCATCTTCTTTTTTGTATTCCCAAGGTACAGTCCTCTTTTTTGTATATTGAACTATGATAGGTTTTATTCTAGATGAATGTATTCTCAATTAGAAATTTCCCAAAAGAATTGTGACAAATTTTATTTCAAGATGTATGGTCAATCATATGATCTTTTTGTAAATTGAATTGTAACAGATTTTATTTCAGGTGAATGTATTCTCAATTAGAAAATATTATAAAAAAAATTGTGATAGGTTTTATTTCAGGTGAATGTATTCTCAATTAGAAACTCTTATAAAAAAATTGTGATTGGTTTTATTTCAGGTAAATATATTCTCAATTAGAAACTTTTATAAAAAAAAAAAATTATGACAGGTTTTATTTTAGGTGAAATGTATTCTCAATTAGAAACTTTTATAAAAAAAATTAAATTATGACAAGTTTTATTTCAAATGTCTGTGTAATCCTCTGATCCTCTTTTTGTATTCTAAATCATGACAGGTTTTATTCTAAATAAAATTGTGACAAGTTTTATTTAAGTTTTTATTCTAAATTGATTTGTTCTTATGTCAAATTTTAGTTTGTATGGTACAGAAGTGTTAGTTGGCTTGTATTATTTGAAAATTCATGACCTATCTATGAATTTAAACAAGTATCCATGAAATTTTGATTCTATAAAAGAATTGTTAAAATGTCTTTTATTTTGCTTATTTTAGCAAATTTTGGTTACAGTAAGTGCACAATTAGTGATACAAAGTCTATCTAGTTGAAAATAAAATTGACAATGAATTTAAATCATCTTGATTATTGAAGATCTGTTCACACAAACGTAACAATAAGCTATTGCAATCATTATAAAAAATAGTGCTTAACAAATATAAAAAATGTACAAGACATGTCACATTATATACATAATTAACAAATAAAAAACCAAGGATTTCAACCCAATGCAAAGGCCATCCAGGACCATAAAATACATTAAAGCTTAAAAAACGCATAAATTTGGGGTGATGATGCAAAGGACTTCAATCCAGATAGGTTTGCTGAAGGAGTTTCAAAAGCTACAAGGGGTCAAGTTTCATTTTTCCCGTTCGGATGGGGTCCTTGGATATGCATTGGACAACATTTTTCTATGATAGAAGCGAAAATGGCTTTGTCAATGAATCTACTACGCTACTCCTTTAAGCTATCCTCATCCTATGCTCATGCTCTGCTCCCAATTATAACCCTTCAACCACAATATGGTGCTCACATTATTCTACATAAACTCTAGAATAGAAAATATTAGTTGTCAAAAAAAGATTTGAATTCATAACAAAAGAAACATTTCATATGTATATTGATGGTTTTGGTAAAGAAACATTCCATGCAATTCTGTAGAAAACTTCATATTGCAATTCTGCATATCTCATGTATGCATTTCATTTGCAATAAATTATATCTGTATGAAGACCAATTTATTAGAAACTAAGTACAAAGGTTACTGTCCAGTACTATTATCTCTTCAAGTATAGCCCAACAAAAACAAATCCATGTATAAATCCAGGTACAGCCTATGAAAAGCTTAAAGCTTAAAAAATGGTCCTAACTTCTACCCTAAAGCGAATCCATGCATGTATCCAGGTGCAGCTGAATGCATGTAACGTCCAACGGTATACAGGTTAAATGCATGCTCTCCTTCTCCAATTACTCTAATGCACACCACAGCCATTCCCATCTCCAAGCTACTTCGTATGATACTTTAGGACAAGCTGTCCGTCAAGTAATGCACCACAATAGGTATATGAAGTGGATATAAGGAATGTAATACTTCAATTACTTCAACATCTTCTTAATCACGAATTCTACAATTGTTGATCACTTTTTAAAAAGTCAACTTTTGTCCTACATCATATGCCTAAATTCACAAAATTCCTGCAATTAGAACTTATACTCTTGGAACTTATACATTTCAACTAATACTCTTGGAACTAAATTAGAAATTATAAGAACTACAATCCTCCAAGAACTACAATTAGATTCATTTACGGGTTGATCCCTAACACTTAGGAAACTAGTCAAAACCCATCAAGATACCAAAATACAGAAGAAAAAAAAACCATAAATAATTCATGAGGCTCCAAAAAAAACCCATAAACCCAGAAAAACCCATCAATAATTCAAAATCCAAATTGGGGAAAAGGGCAAATCATGAAAAACAAACCTTTGGATCGTGGCTCACGACGGCTCCGGTATGTTTACAAGCTCCACGCACAGCTCTGGCGACCTATGTGGCTATGAACTTCGATGTGTGGTATGGTGGAGGTTCGGGCAAGCAAAGGATGGAAGAGGGAGCTTTCAGAAGTCTGAGGAAGCAGCTATGTGGTGGTGAGCATTTTTTTTTCCCTGTTTTGATTAGGGACTTAAGTGATAAATACAAAAGGGTGACATGGCAAGATTCTATTGGGTGGCATAAAACCAATGTTTTACGCCACAGCCTGACCCAATGTTTTCTCATTTTAGAAGGCTAGTGAGCTAAACCACAGGCATGAATCAACAACATGAGATACTATTCATTTTTTTTTTAAAGCATCTAAAGAAGCAAAATACTACAGTAAAAAGCACAGTCAACAAGTTCATAGCTCATAATTTTAATAAATAAATTATATATATATATATATATATATATGCTACATTCAGACAATGGAGAAGAATGAAAAGGCAAAGAAATAAAAATAGGCAAAGAACAAGGAAGAAATAGAACAAAATATTATTTTTGGCCAACCATCTCCAAAAAAAAAAAAAAAAAAAAAAAAAGACATCAATGGAAACAAGAAAAAAAAAAATTCCAGACTACAGAGAAAATTAAGATAATGGCATATGAATATGCTCCAAAATAACATAAAATAAAAAGATATGCTACCAAAAAAAAAGTAGACAGAGGTACCTATTAGCAGCTTGCTGCCTTAGTATATTAAGGATTCTCAAAGCATCCTAAGCATTAGCATTAGCATTTACATTTACATCAACATTAGCTCCTCTGAGGGCAAGGGAAACTGATTTCAAGGGTATTTTGGTAGCATAGCTAATGTTGACATTGAAATTCTTAGACTGAAATATTAGCCTGGACTTCTCACTACAAAAGATAAGGGCTATAACTGCGTTTTTAAAATGTAGCTATAGACCCCAAAAAGGCGGCTATAGCCCCATTTGGTCTATAGCCATGTTTCTTATAGCCGCGTTTGTACGCACGGCCTATATGCCTCGACTATAGGTCTTGTAAGTCTATAAAAAATGCGGCTATAAATGATGTTTTGGCCGCGTTTTAAAAACGCGACTATAGGAGGCTTTGGCCGTGTTTCTAAAATGCGGCTATAAATCAATTCTGGTCGCGTTTTTCCAAACGCGGCTATAGGTCTTGTTTTGGCCATATTTTAAAAACGCATCTAAAGCGTACTATAGTTGCATTTGACAAACATGCTATAGGGTTCTTTTTCTTTTGTCAACTTTTCCTAGCTATAGATTTTTTTTCTTAGCTAGGGGAAAAAAAAAAAAAAAAAAAAAAAAACCCCTATAGTCGCATTTACTAAACGCAACTATAGGACGCTTTAGTTGTGTTTTTAGAATGCTACCAAAATAGGTCTATAGTCGCATTTTAGAAACGAGGTCAAAGTCTCCTATAGTCGTGTTTTTAAAACGCGACCAAAACATCGTCTATAGACGCGTTTTTAAAAACGCGGCTATAGACCTATAGGACCAATTGTTGCGGCATATAGGCTACACGTACAAACGTGGCTATAGAAAACGCGGCTATAGACCAAATGGGGCTATAGCCGCGTTATTTGGTCTATAGCCGCGTTTTTAGGGTCTATAGCTACGTTTTAAAAACAAAGCTATATCCCTTGTCTTCTGTATGTGTGTATGTTTATATATGTGTATGTGTATGAGTGTGTATGTGTATGTTTATGTTTATGTGTATGTGCATGTGTGTTTATGTTTATGTATGTGTGTATGTTTATGTATGTTTATATTTATAAACATAAATATAAACATAAACACACATACACATAAACATACATGAACACAAACACAAACAAACATACATAAAAACAAACAAATATAAACACACATAAGCATACACATACACATACACATACACACTCATACACATATACATACATAAACATACACACATACATAAACATATATAAACATAAACACACATACACATAAACATAAACAAATATATACATACACATAAATATACACATACACATACACATACACATACATAAACACACATACACATACACATACATTTTTAGTTCTCGCCTTAGGCCCCAAAATGACGAGGGCTACCCCTGCACCGTTTATATATATTTTTGATGAATTGTTATCTTCTTCTTAACAAGTCAATTTTTGGTTAACCCATGACTATGGTAACAAAATAGGGATGTTAAAAACTTGGGCAAAGCATAATACTTTTTTCACTAAATCTAATTATTCTCATGGCTTTGTACCTAATCTGTGTTAATCTTTCCCATGTATCATGTTCCTCGTGAATAATAATAGCCAGCCCAAATTAACAACTTTACTTTTGAGTACCTCCAAACTCATTGAAACACGCCACCTGCATGTTCTGCAAGCTCTCTCTCATACTCATCTTCGACATGTGATTGATTCTGTCTCTTTTGCATTTGCAAGGTTGAGATTTCTCTACATTCATAGTTTGATATTGCAGTACAGATAAAAGAGATATGTTTTTCAGAGGCAATGAGTGCGTGAAAGCATTTTTTCATTATTTTGGGTCTGTTTTCATTTCATTGAAGAAAGCATCTCCTCAAAACCTTTCACATTTTTGGCAAAGCATCTCTACTTTTCTTCTCCGTTGTATTATTAAACCAGGCCAGGCTCCCACAACCACTCGTTTTCATCCTCATCCACATTCCCACTCTCTGTACATAACTCCGTCGTGGGTGATCTCACATTTTGATACGGCATTCAATACCCTTTACATGAGTTTCAAAGCTTTTTCACATTTTTAGATACTTTTTCTGCCATCAATGCATCGTTGAAAATTTCTCACAAGCCCCATATTCTCTCAATTAAAGCCACTATCTCTGAAGATCACATTAATTTTCTTCAGTCCGCTTTGCCTTCTTGGAATTGAAAGAGTTTTACTAGTCCTCCCAACCACATTGATTGGGTCTTTCAAAATGAATTTTTTACTTTTTATTTTTTGATAGGAAAGCTCATAATATTTTTATTCAGAAATGGACGTGGATAGTATATCATGCATGGACGCTTGTTCAATGCACCCAGGGCATTCCTCAAGCCATACAAGAAAGTTTACTTGTCCTACGCCATCCCATACAACCACACCCACCCCCACCAGGTCACTAAGTGGGTCCCTCCACAGGCAAGATGCTATAAGGTGAACGTTGATGGAGTCGTGTTCACTAAAATGAATTTTTTATTAGTTTGGACCTTTCTTGAATATGTGTATAAATACTCAAACAGAGTAATGTATTAGTGAGTTGAGCAATATACCAATTTCATTCAGTCTCTCTCTTTCTCTCACTCTTTCTTGATTTTTGTTATTCCGCCATTGTTGTGCTCAGCTCAAGCTTTACAAAATTTTTCAAGAGCAACCCACTGCATCCATAAGAGCAAACCCACTAATCGATCTTACTAATACAATACAATGCAAGTCAATCGATTACCTAATATTCCTATTTTGACGAACCTGAGCAGACTCTAAGAATTTAACAACGATTTCAGTAGAAACCCACCTTGTTCTCGATATGCATTCTCTAAACTCGTACATGTTGCGGGATGGGTAAGTGATATAATATAATTGTTTTAATTTAACAAATTATTATTAGTCTCTGATGTAGATTTTTTTTTTTTTTTTTTTTTTTTTTTTTTTTTTCAGGCTTTTTCCCAGTATCTAGAAATGGACCATTCCAACGCTGGATTATGGGAAATAACTGAACAAGGACAGCTCTTAGGTTTTAGTTTCTATGTGGGCCGGATGTTCTTAGATCTTGCCTGCGCGATTGTCAGTTACCACCTGCGCAAAAGGTTTGTGGGGGACCTGCTAGGCCAAGTCAAAATTCATCTAAATCCAGGTGGCCAACTCCTGGCAAAATTTCCCTTTGAACCTATCCAGTCCAACAATAATCCCCAGATGCTACGTGAAGGCATCATATGTGATGTCAGTCATTTTAGGAGAATGGTGGCATTGCTAGTTATGAGATGCTTTCCAACCGCAAATGCTGATGCTTTGCTATCGATGCCTTTCAACCTTTTTTTTTTTTTTCTTTTCTCCCATCTTCACTGTTGACTCTTGCTGTTATTCAGTGTTTCAATTTTTTCATCCTATATTTTACAGTGCTAAAGCCCGCGTTAAATTTATCCACACATTGGAAAACTATAAATCGTCAAAAGAGTTAGCCTTCTATTCCTATTTTATACTTGAAGCGGTGAAATCTATGGTTTTCGAGAATGGTGGGAGAGAATTAATTATGGGCCACTTTATAAGGTCTATACCAATGGGACTGAGGTTCATACTAGGTTTGACGATGCTAATGGATTACCCCATTACATTAGATTTGCCCATCATCATTTTTTGCAACAACGGGTAAACTTTTTTTTCTTTTCTATGAACTTGCTTTTTTATTTTTATTTTTTATTTAAATTGCCTATTATTATACAGATTTGATAACCACTAAATTTTGTTGTTTTGAATAATAGAGACCTGGATATTATAGTCATGCAGTTGCGGATCAACACATATACTCGTGGTATCCAAGATATTGTGCAAAGATGTTGGACGCAATCATTAGAAGCTTCCACTATAGATGGTCTCGTCTTCCAAAGACCTTTGAATATTATCTGATCCAGGAACCATTTGGGTTTTTCGTTGTGCCATGACATAGAGGTTAGAGTTCTAAATTATATAATTTACATTAAAGTATTTTGCTTTTGTATTTTTTTTTAAGAAAGTTTTGCTTTTGTATTTTCTCCTTGTTTCTCTTTAGTTTTGTTTTAAGGGCGTTATTTATGAGAAATGATTACTTATTATAGAAACTGATTGCTTTTGTATTTGAACTTTTTTTTTTCCTTTTTTTTTTTTTTTTGGTGGAGCGGTTAGGGGGCATGCTTTAATGTGGTTTTGCCCCTGTGCTTGTGTTTTTGCTTCTAATCCTCTTACTATACAATACTCTAACCACCTTTTAAAATACACCTCGTATCTCACTCTCTATGCTTTAATTGTTTTGAGTAAATCTCACTATCCATGCTTTTCTACTTCATTAAAATATTTATTTAATCTGTCTTTCCAGTAATATTTTTGAGCTTGGGCTAAATCCACAATTCCAAAATTCCAGCTTATGCTAAAAAAAAAAAAAATGGGGCAAACACAGGCATACCCCCACAACATATTTTTGGGATTTGAAAAAAATCCAATTTTTGTTGCATATCAATATTTGGACCACATATATGCCATTGAGTCTAGGAACCAATTTTCTACAATTATGCAATGTCTCATCAAATACAATTAGAGTGTAAATTGATCCTATTTCGAAAACACGGACAAATTTCTTGTGTATGTTTGAAGAGGAGAGTGAGGATTTGAGATGGAAAGCAGTAAATATCCCTAACTGGTTGTGTTTTGTGTGAGAGAGAGAGAGAGGGGAAGGATGTTTTACTTAGATAGTGTTTTTAATTTGTTTAATCAATAATTTCTCTAAAAGATGATACAAAGGGTAGGATGTGAATGCTCATTATTTGATACCCTTAAAAAGAAAATTTACTCACAGTAACTTTTTTAATTGACATCTATATAGAGGTTAGCCGATACAATCAAGTAAGCCCAAAAGTGAGGTATTTTATGTAGAAAAATCGGGTAAGGCTTGTCCATCTTTTTTTCTCTTTAACAAATTTGTTTACAATATTTATTTATTTATTTTATTGAGATTTGAAGTAAACAAGTTGAATTGTGATTTTGTTTTAAAGGTGCATATATTTATTATCTATTAACATAAGTTTTAATTTATTTCAGGTTCTATGATGACGAGTTATGATGCTGCCGTAGTGGGTAATCAACGACTGTATAATACTGATAATTATGTTATGAAGAAAATATGTTGGTAGATTTATTTTAAATAGTGGAAATATGGCTTGTATAATGATATTATGGATGAATCAATTTAGATTCCTAAACTCGAATCTCTGTCTTGTTATTTATATAAGTTGTGTTTTAATTATTAAATGTTATTTTATAATTTTTGTGGTTACTTGCATATGAATAAGGATTTTTCTTTGAAATGAAATAACGCTAATTGCATGTGTAAAACATTTTGAATTCAATTTTAGGGGAAAAAAAGGGAGGGATGAATGTGGATTGTGAAGTTATGCGAGCTACTATGTATATAATTTCATATTTATGTATTAATCTCAATTTCTCAAACGCAAAAAATTAATGGTTTGGGGGAAAGTTAACATGTATTAGAAGTGAGGAGAGTACGTAGTAAGGCTTTCATCTAGTTATGGAATTCTATGCGAATAATGTATTCGTAAACCATTGTTTACCCTAAAACTAAAAAAAAAAAAAAAAAAAAAAAAAGTTTAATTCTAAACTTTTTGAAAAGTAAAAGGATTTTTTTTTTAGATAAATATTGAGAGAGGAAGAGGTAGAGTTCAAATCACTAACATGAACAACATTAAACTATCAATGGAACCTGAAAAGAAAAAAGTAGAAAGGATGTTAGAGATTCTAACCTGTATCTCGAGGATAACATTATGTCGTTTGAATGCAAGGGCAATGATTCCAAGCGCATTCAATACATCACTGAATTTTTCCATGTTAGATTTCAATTTGTCAGATTGACTATAGGATATGCCTATGGGCCTATCTTTGGTAATTGAGAGAGCTCAAATCAAAGTAGAATATAGAACGATTATGATAGCCCTAATTAAAGACACCCAAGCTACAGAGTTCAGGTTTGATAGTTGGGCTATAAGTATTGCTAAGCACGTGAACACTAAGAACCACTCTGTGTTTGTCAATGATTTAGCATGACACATGGCATCCCGATCACATAGGGTTTTGAATATGAGGTCCATCGTCCTATTTGTGTTAGGACATATGTGATTCACTTGTTAGGAACATATGTCACTATTCTATGTAATTGGCTTATCCTTTGACAAAATGCACTTTACTTGTATTTGGGTAGATCTAGGATGTATTTAATACTTCAAGAAACTGTGTTTCAAGATCAAGTGTTGAAAACATGCAAGTTTGTCCAAGATTCAAACTGAAGAAGTGATGTTCATTAAAACTTGACAGCTAGCTATCCATCGAGCTTAAGAAGCTGTTCCAGCCTTGTGGCTCGACAGCACCTCGACAGACAGCTATCTGTCGAGCTTTATGAAAAACCGAATTCCAGTTCTGTTTTGACTCTAATCTATGATTATGTGTTTGGGCCTTCTTTTCTTCTAACCCTAGACATATAAAAGGATTATTTTAAAGGCCGTCAAAGTGTATACAAGTTGCACAAATGTTGAGCAAAGTTTGTTCAAGCAATTTGTAACCAGAGACAAAGTTTTACCCTAGTTCATCATTCTTGTGAAGAAGTTGCTGTGTATGTGCACCGTAGGGTTTTGTGACCAAGCATCTTCTTGATCTTCATCGTTGGGATAAACTGAAGAACTTTGCAGCCAACAACCTTCTCTAGTTGGTGATTGAAGTCGCGTACTGAGATCTGCGCATTAGTTAGTCACGTACTTGGGAGCCGTGCATCGAAAAGAGAAATTGTCACTATAGAACAAGTCCAATTGGGTATTGGGGTAAGGGTTCAACTGTAGGTTGGTATAAGGTACTGGGATTCCTTTACTTGTAACCGCTTGTTGTGATAATAGTGGAATTTCGAGAGTGGTGACCTAAAAATCACCCGGTGGGGTTTTTGCAGTTAGATTTTCCCCATTCGTAAAAAAATCACCGTGTCATTTATTTTCCATTGCATATTTAGTAATTTGGTGATTTGTTTGTGCTACCACGTGTTCGCATGTTAATTAACTTAATTAATTCAATTGGCTAAATTAATTGGTTAATTTATCACAAGGGGTCAATTCATTTTAGGCCTATCAATTTGCTTTATTAGATCTTGAATTTTGATAAACTGTTTTTCGTTTTATGCAATTCGTAGAAGAACGAATTGGGGAAAAACTTATGAATATACTAGTTACAAGAAAGGATCTCATGATAGTCAATATGGGCCCCCACCACTAGTCAATGCATGGTGTTCTTCGACTCGTCATTACTCTGGACGACGAAGATGTTATTGACTATGAACCAATATTGGGTTATTTACATAGAGGGATGGAAAAAATTGCGGAAAACCGAACTATTATACAATATCTGCCTTATGTAACCCGTTGGAATTATTTAGCTACTATGTTCACAGAAGCAATAACTATAAATGGGCCAGAACGACTAGGAAATATTCAAGTACCGAAAAGAGCTAGTTATATCAGAGTAATTATGTTGGAATTGAGTCATATAGCTTCTCATTTGTTATGGCTCGACCCTTTCATGGTAGATATTGGTGCACAAACTCCTTTCTTCTATATTTTCAGAGAAAGAGAATTAGTATATGATCTATTCAAAGTTGCTACGGGCATGAGAATGATGCATAATTATTTCCGTATTGAAGAAGTGGTGATTGATCTACCTTATGGATGGAGAGATAAATGTTTGGATTTCTGCGATTATTTTTTAACAGGAGCTACTGAATATCAAAAACTTATTACAAGAAATCCTATTTTTTTAGAACGAGTTGAGGGCATAGGCATTATTGGTAAAGATGAAGTAATAAATTGGGGTTTATCAGGACCAATGCTGCGAGTGTCCGAAATACAATGGGATCTTCGTAAAATTGATCATTATGAGTGTTACGACGAATTTGATTGGGAAGTACAATGGCAAAAAGAAGGGGATTCATTAGCTCGTTATTTAGTCCGAATTGGCGAAATGGTAGATTCCATCAAAATTATTCAACAGGTGCTGGAAGGAATTCCGGGGGGGCCCTACGAGAATTTAGAAATACGATACTTTGATAGAAAAAGGTATCCAGAATGACATGATTTTGAATATTGATTCATTAGTAAAAAAACCCTCCCCCACTTTTAAATTGCCAAAACAAGAACTTTATGTGAGAGTCGAAGCCCCTAAAGGGGAATTGGAAATTTTTCTAATAGGGGATCATAGTGGTTTTCCTTGGAGATGGAAAATTCGACCACCTAGTTTTATCAATTTGCAAATTCTTCCTCAGTTAGTTAAAAGAATGAAATTGGCTGATATTATGACAATACTAGGTAGCATAGATATCATTATGGGAGAAGTTGATCGTTGAAATGATAATTGATATAAGGGAAGTACAAGATATCAATTCTTTTTACAAAGTGGAATCTTTAAAAGGGGTCTATGGAATTATATGGGTGCTTGTCCCTATTTTGACTCCTGTATTAGGAATCACAATAGGCGTACTAGTAATTGTATGGTTAGAAAGAGAAATATCCGCAGGGCTACAACAACGTATTGGACCCGAATATTTCGGTCCCTTAGGAGTTCTTCAAGCTCTAGCAGATGGGACAAAATTACTTTTCAAAGAAAATCTTCTTCCATCTAGAGGAGATACTCAGTTATTTAGTATCGGACCATCCATAGCAATTATAGCAATTCTACTAAGTTATTCAGTAATTCCTTTTGACTATCACCTTGTTTTAGCCGATCTCAATTTTGGGGTTTTTTTGTGGATTGCGGTTTCAAGTATTGCTCCCATTGGACTTCTTATCTCAAGATATGGCTCAAACAATAAATATTCTTTTTTAGGTGGTCTACGAGTTGCTGCTCAATCGATTAGTTATGAAATACCATTAACTCTATGTGTATTAGCAATATCTCTACATGCGATTCATTGAAAGATAAATTTTTCCCTATTTATTTCTTTCTAGTCTTTATAGAAAAAGGGTTAGAATGAATTGAATAGATATCCTCATCTTTTTATTCATTATTCAGATTAAAGAATTAAATTAGATAGTTATATGAGTGAAAGAAAACAGCTATATAATTATAATATATTATATATTCGCAGTAAAATTCTTGAGTCTCGTCTTCAATGTATAAGAAGAATTAAAAAAAGTTTGAGCGTAAATAAACAGAAGAAGAAGAACCCATTTACCCCAAGATTGGTTGATTAGTCATGTCATCCTAGCTTGAAGCAGGTTCAAAGAATCAACTGTATTACGTTTTCACTAGTGTTTGTTACCGTAAAGCGGGCGGTTAGCAAAAATGAGTGGATGGTTAGAAATGCCAAATTACGCAAAGGATTAGTAATAGAGATTATGTCTTTTATCCCCAAGGATATTTACACATAATATAAAAAGAATACGGATTGGGGCTTTAAGTTAGTAGAAATGATCAAGCCGTACTCCCCACGATTCCTATCCAAAGTATACTCCTATCCACCGATTAAATAAATAACTGTCAGAAATGAAATAATCCTTTATTTAGTAAGCCCCCCCCCCCCCCCCTTTTTTCAGAAAAGAAAGAAGAATAGGAACGAAAAAAAAAATACAATTTCTTATTTTATTTTATTTTTTTCAAAAATGAAAACGACAGGTTATTGATATTTCTACAAGCAGTATTTTATTAAAGACTCAAAGTTATTACTCAGCAAATAATTATTTCTTAATTATTAATTAAATAAAGGATAAGATCAATTCAGACGTCGTTTTTTTAGTTATTATAGAATATATAGAATTTAAGTGGTCGAATTCAAGGTCGTTTACTCAATTTTGAACCCATTTATCTTATAAATCAAAATAAATAATATGGACACGGTCCTTAGATTTATTTATGGCCGTAAAGGAGCTGTATGAAGCAAAAATCTCATGTATGGTTTTGTAATAGTGACGATAACAGTGAAGTTATCGCCGACTATGATTATCTAATAGTTTAAGTACAGTTGATATTGTTGAGGCTCAATCAAAATATGGTTTTTGGGGTTGGAATTTGTGGCGTCAACCTATAGGGTTTATCATTTTTCTAATCTCTTCCCTAGCAGAATGTGAGAGATTACCTTTTGATTTACCGGAAGCAGAAGAAGAATTAGTAGCAGGTAATCAAACCGAATATTCGGGTATCAAATTTGGTTTATTTTATGTTGCTTCCTATCTAAACCTATTAATTTCTTCATTATTTGTAACAATTTTGTACTTGGGTGGTTGGAATATCTCTATTCCATACATATTCGTTGCTGAGCTTTTTGAAATAAATAAAGCACATGAGGTCTTTGGAATGACAATTGGTATCTTTATTACATTAGCCAAAACTTATTTGTTCCTGTTCATTCCTATCACAACAAGATGGACTTTACCTAGGCTAAGAATGGACCAACTATTAAATCTGAGATGGAAATTTCTTTTACCTATTTCTCTCGGCAATCTATTATTAACAACCTCTTTCCAACTCAGTTCACTGTAAGGGAATACTTTATTCTATATTTATGGCTTGCCTCAAACAAGAGAAAGAAACAAACATAAAGATTTTCATAAATATTTACGATATGTTCCCTATGGTAACCAGGGTTATGGATTATGGTCAACAAACAGTACTAGTTGCAAGATATATTGGTCAAAGTTTCATGATTGCCCTATCCCATGCAAATCGTTTACCTGTAACTATTCAATATCCTTATGAAAAATTAATCACATCAAAACGTTTCCATGGTCGAATACACTTCGAGTTTGATAAATGCGTAACGCGTGCAATGGTGCTAGTTATTATTATTGTTCCTAACAGGCTTGAAATGACATGAGAGCAATTAAGGTGGGCCCACGATCAGTATGGTTGTTTTTGATGGACGGTAAAGCGGCTTTGATCATGTGAAAACTGCCCATGAGATTGACGTCTATCGTGAACCTGACCTTATCCAATTCTTGCTTCTCTAGTTCTTGCGGAACAAACACACCTTGGTTGACTATCTACACGTCGATAGGGTTGACCTCGCTGATGGCCTTGGAAACGACGTCGTAGTCTCTGACGTCGGCGGCGAAGACCGCCACATCGATGCCGGTGGAGAGGCAGATCACCTGCTTCACCTCCTCGAGCTTGTCAGGGGATTGGAAGAGGATGGAGACGCACACGCCCTTCGGCACGGCCTGGTGGGCCAAAGGGAGTGGTGATGAACACGTGGCGGTTCTTGATTGGGATTTTGATCGAGCAGGGGCGGACTAGGAGGTAGAGAATAAGGAGGAGAAGTAGAGGGAGGAGGAGAAGGAGAAAGAAGTTGGAGTTTGACATTGATGATGGAGTTGGTGAGAAAAGCTAATTGAAAGCAACGGTGGTGATGTGTTTGACTTTGATCTGTATGTGATTTATCGTTGCATTGTTCATGAGAATGTGTTAGCTAGCTGTGTGAAGTTTGCGAAGTGGAAATTTGTTGCTTTTTCCATTCGATGTAACCAATGCTGCTATTTTGGATCTAGTAATTTGGCCGCCTTGGTCTAAACGACTTGCCTAAAGGTAATGATATGAAATTAACTATGTGCTTAATGGTGGCAAGGGCAATAAAGTGGTGCACCATAGGAAGTCAGGAAGCTTGTTCGCTTCAGAATTGTGGAGGCCATTGAATTTGGAAGTGAATGAATCGGTGTTGACTCGATAAAACTCGGTTGATATTCGGTTTGGATTTTTTGCGAAAATTAATGATGTTTGTTCACTTTGTTCTTTATTTTTACTTTATAGCCTACTACTGTTTATTATATTGGGCTTAAAATAGTGGTTTATGCACTACTACTGGGCTTTTTTTATTTGGGCTCAGAAATGGCTCAATCTTAAAGATTCTAGTCCAACTTGTGATTTGCATTGGTCTTTTGCATTTTTAGGATCGGACTAGAATGTTCGGTCTGTTAAAACCCTGGACCAAACCTAACTGGACAGGCCTCCAGTCTCAACTAGTCCGGTCCCAATCAGACCTGGTCAGAATATAGGTTTAGATGCTATTAGTTTGTAATCTGTATCAATATTTGAAAGTATGAACTTTTAGCAGATTCTTCAAACTAATGCTCTAACAATAAGCTATTTCCAAGTATTATTAAGCAAAAAATAAAAAATAAAAGCTATTTCCAAGTATGAATTATTTTAGCAGATTCTTATCTAGGCTTCTTCTTTTTGTGCTCTAATTTTTTTTGTTTTTGGCACAAATACTTCAAAGTAAGAACATTAACATCAGTCCATGTATAATAGAAAAAAGATGTGTAAAATATACATAGTTTACCTAAAAATGATCTGTATCAATTTGTGTATAATTATGTAAATTTACAAATTTGGTTATTACCTATAAAATAAAGAAGACTAAATTTACACATTTGCTACACTAATGGTATAAACTTATGCTGACACTATTTATTTTACATTTAGTTGTTTATTCTTTTTTTACGTATCTCAAGAATGAAGGAAGATAGTGAATAGTGGTTGTGTGTGAAGAAAGAGAAACTATTAAAAAAAATCAATAATATTTGATGTTTTTTTTTTTTTTTTTTTTTGAGAAAGAATTGATGTTTTAATTGAATCTAATGTAAAATAGATAATCTGATATGGAATGTTTTGAAAAGTGAATATGTAAAATAAAAAATTTTAAAAATAGCTTTTTATGTTAAAACAGACAAATTTTTTCACGAGGTGATTCGAAAGCTCAAGTTATGGGTGTCGATGACTATTCAAAGCATCTAACTACACAAAACCGTAATACAGCTCCATAACTTTAGGTCATAAGCAAGAAGGAGGAAAGCAGTAAGTATTTGTAGTCTATAAGCAGTAAACAATTTAACACCTAATACCCTGCTTAAAATTTTAAAAATAAAATAATAATAATAAATAAATAAATATATAAAAACAGAGTGAAGTAAGTTCGATCAAAACAAAATTGCAATTACAAAAGGCTCTAATCTGCTACAAAATGATTTCAGTTCCCCATTGTTTCTTTCTCGATATGTCAGTATGAATGGGAATAAAAAGAACATGATAATCCATCTGTTCATGCAACATGCCTAGCTGCAATCCCCAACAACAGTGAGAGAGAATTTCTTCCTGAAGAAATATAATGATTGATACTAAAATAAGAATTCCGAAACTTACAGTTTCCAAAGCAATGATACTTTAACGATGAGAGAAATCAACTTCCAGCGACTCCAGGGAAACTCAAAGGATTTGTAGTGATCAACATAACTGTCAGCTGTGATCCGAAGAAATTCATAACCTCAGCAAGCACCACGAACTTTTAAGTCCCTAGAAAAGATCATAGAAAATTTATATTATTACATTTGCAACAAGAATTTCCAACATTCAAACATAAACTAAGTGCACCAAAACAATATCTGAGGTTAAAGCAATTGGTTTTTTGATTGTTATGCATCTTATGCCTCATGCCATGATATAGCTTCACGGAAGTGGCAAAATTCTATAGAACATAAGAGTAAAACTTAAAAAGCCTAAGGTTATAATTTGAAACAGAAATTTCAACCCTACTCTGTTTCATTACTATTGTGACAAACAAGTGCACTTTCATCTTTTACAAATGCGCAGAAAAGTATAGTAACAATTTTATTTCATGAGTGAAGTTCCTCCCATTCAAAAAAAAAAAAAAAGCAGAGTTGAGTGCCACGTATGTTCACTTGAGAAGTTACCAGTGCTACATCAAGCCTCTTTAACATATTAAATGTTGTCTAAAATGCTTTAGCTTACCGAAGCAACTAAAAAGAATTAGAAGCCTTAGCTTACCATTAAACCTTATGGGTTCCTTCCTAATTGGTGCCTTTTTTATTTCTTGTCGAAAATTCGCAATTCAATTACAAATCTTAAAGCTGCCAAGGGATTGTTACAATTAATTAAAGGTCAAGATTATATTTCCCAATCGTTTGAGATTCATAGATAGAACCAGGTTGCTTAAAACTATTGCCAATGTCAAGTCCTGAGTGGTGGTTCTAGGATGTGTATAATAACCGTGCTGTTCACAGCCGAAAGCCATCTCTCTCAACAAGTTACAGGCTATAATTTTAGTGCCATTCAGAGTGAGCAAAAACAGGAACAAAACATTTTATTGCAAGGCCTTTTTAAATGTGAAAGTCTAGACATGTTGTGCAAGTAGCAATCATAGTGCATTCACATCCGGTTTCTACCAAAAAAAATTTATTTCTCTTATTCTCTCTCACCCACCCACTTCTGCTGAGCAACATTCACACCACCCACCACCAAGAATTATTTTAAATCAAACCAACACAGTGAGCAAAGAACATAACAATAACAGACCCACCAAGACCAACGACGACCAAACACCACCCACCACAGTCACCACCACGCCACCACCACACCACCACCACGCCAAACCAAACCAACCAATCCGTGCTAAACCCAAACCCCATCGGAATCCAAAGTCCAAAAAACAAAAATCCAAACCCCATCAAAATCGGAATCCACCCCAAACCCCATCAGAACCCACCCAAAATCAAAACCCACTCACCTCTGCCACGACCCACCCAATCTCGCCATGCTGTGAGTCCATGACTACGCCCATCTCCACCACTGCACACCTCGCCACAATCCATCTCGCCATGCACGACCTTGCCACGACCCACGTCCACGCCGCCAAACCCACGACCTAGCTCACGCCGCCATACCCATGACCCACGTTGTCACCTGATCCACGCCGAACATACGCCCACACCAGAATATAGCCACCACCGTGAACTAAAGAGAGATGTGAGAGAGAGGAGCTTGGATTGATCTGGAGAGAGGAAGAGTAGAAGAGACACCAAACTAGTATGGTCTTTCTTTCCGTTAAATTTTGCGCATAAACTTTTATACAAATATAAGAGTGTGGGTCATGTTTGACTATGAAAAGGTTAGAATAAGCCGACCATCCTTCTTTCACCAATTTTAATTGAGATCTACCATTGTCATTTATGTAATTATTTGTTTTGTTTTGTTTTGTTATACATTAAGGCAAGTGTTAATTTTTTAATAAGGGAATAGTAGAATCTGACAGCTATTTGATTCTCAATTTATGCTAGTTCATTGAACGTGAATTTTGTTCCCCTACTGCTCATTGACTAATGATATTTGATTTTTTAGCTGTACGTTTTGATGTCCATGCATGTCGTTTGGATTCAACGGCATATTTTATGACTTTATCTCCATTTTACTGTTCCTGCAATATTGTTGTCTTTTGTTGCTTTGGTATAGCCATGCCGTTTAATAAGGAAAGAGAGAATATATTATGATATTTTTATAAAAAAATATATATTATTCAATCAATTATTTCAAAAAAATGAGTTTTTTAGTTGTTTTATGGCTAAAAAAAAAAGGAAAATTAATTCATTTTTCCTTCCATTTTCATTCTCACTATACCCTGAGAAAACAAAACTTTTTCTAACGCATTTAACAGAGCAATTTATTGGATAGACCGTAATAAAAGGGACTACATTGAATATATAAAGATCAAAATTATAGCACTGAAATGAATGCATTAGAATTTATAAGACTGAATTGAATTTTAACAAAGATAGTGTGTAATTTATAAATTAGTATTGTGAGTTTGTGACTTAAGGAATGAGCCAACACCTACCTCGATTTATTGTGAAAACTTAGAACATAAACATAGACATCAGATTTTCATTGCTTGAAACAAGTGAGGTCTGACTTTCTGAGCCTACCCATGTGAATGTCAGCAACATTTGGTAAATGTTAATACTCTTTTTTTGATAAACTGGTAAATGTTGTAATACTTAATAGTATTCTCTAACTCTAAAGACAAATCGAATCTTGATAGCTTTGAAGTTGATTAAAAAATCTGGTTGAAGCTTGAAATCCAAACTGTGTTGAGTAACTTGAGTTAACAAGGGCTAATTTTTATGATTTATACACACACACACACAAAACCATCCATTTGGATTAAACAATTTAGTTGCTGACTCTATCTATTTCACACTTCTACTCCTGAAAATTGGAAAACTGAAAAATCACATAAAATTAAATATTGATTTTTTTTTTCTTTTTTGGGTTGAATGAGTATTGGTTTCATTCTCAAGTGAAAAGGAGTTTCATTTCTTTTCGGCAAGGATGTTTCTTTCTTTTAATTGTCTTTTTCTGCTAATGATTTATACTCCTGGACTTCGTTGCTCATATTGTCACATACATTACAAATTTTAGTTTAAATGTTATATTTTACCTTAAACATGCTATTAATTATACTGTAGTTGCACGATTTTTCTGGCCCAATTTCTGTTGATTAAGCCTTGGCCCAAAGCGCAACACACAATATATATTTGTAGAGGATGGGTCAAAGAACTTAGCTTCAGTGAACCTATTCGGTCTAATGCATGGACAGTGTAATTTGCAAAGAGAAATAAAAACACTAGAATGGATCTTTTTCTTCTGATTCTATTTCTTCAGTTTTCAGTACAGATTTCTTCGTCCCTCCTTTGAGGGACTCCACTACATTATATAGTTCTCTTCCTCTCATCTCAACCTTACACCTGTTGATCATCTAAGCATCTACTTGAACACCTGTCCCATCAGACGCCCTCATCAGTCCCTTTGTGAGTTGCAGAGGCCAAGACGGTACTGTTCAGGTGTCTTTTCCTCATTAATGCGGTCAAGGGGGTGGTTGGGGCGCAATTAATGTGGTGGTAGCTTTCCATGAGATATTTTGGATTTTATTCATTTTATATGTTGGGAGAGTGAATTGAAATAGTTGGAGAGAGTTCCTCGTCTGGGATTCGTGATGTCCGAGGAGGAGTTACTCCTCGGACAGGTTTCCCTGACGTTATTGGAATTGAGTAGGGCTTCATATGTGGTTTTCCTTCGAACAGGACGCTCCTCGGACAGGCCTGAATTTGGAATAGCCCATTATTTTTGGGCCGGGCCCCACAATAGCCCCTCAAAACTCCGGTTTTATCTCATTCCGAGGAGAAAAGCGGGGTTTTGGAGTTGATGAGAGGATGGAAGTAAGGAGATCGTGTGGCGCGCGTGCGGACGGTTACTTTTGACGCGCTGCAATTTACGAGGCGCGGCCATTAACTTCTGGAGACGTTATGTTTCCTTCATCCAACGGCGTGGCGGGGATCGAACGGCCCTCGTTTTTTCTCATATTTTTAGGCAGGAGCGATCTTTTCTCTCTCCTCCTGGCTATATAAGACGTCAGAGAGATTCAGTTCCTTATTCTTATCTGTATTTCGTAAACCTCAAAGGACTCCAGAGAACTCCATCGAATCCCAGAGATATACGAACACTTGCGTCCGTTGCGCCACCGTAGCCATCCCTTGTGAAGCGTTTCGTCCAAGAGAGATTTCCAGGCGTCCCATTGAGCGTTCTGTGCAGGTACCAGTACATTTCGTTCTTTTCGCCGTTTCAATTCCCTCCTCGGAATTTACTTTTCTTCTTGGTCTCTACTTTCATTTCCCCATTTCAGTTCAGATGGGTAGATTCGAAAAATTAGTAAAAACTCCAGCCGCTATGGAGGCCTTTAGGGCTAAATACCACATTCCCCCTGGGGTTGGGCTGCGGTACTGTCCTCTGGAAGGAGTATTGACAGATAGAGTTGAGGGAGAAGTCGTTATCCCCATGATTGCTTTCATAGAGGGAGGGATGACACTTCCCATGCGTAGGATCACAAGGGAATACATGTTCAACCATAGGTTGACGCCGTACCAGTGTGCCCCGAATATGTTCAAGATATTAGGCTGTGTAGATGTCTTAGACGAGCGGATGAATCTAGGCCTTACTTGGCACGATGTGGCTTATCTGTACGAATGTCACCGCCTCGGGGATGATGGGTATTATCTTAAATCCCGGAACGAGGACGTTAGGTTGATCTCTTGTCTTCCAGTATCCAATAAGACCGTGAAGAATGACTTACTCATTGCTTCTGGGGAGTGGTTCGACGGTATTCATTGTCCAACTCGGGCAGGAAACCCAGGTGCGGCGCTTTTAGGATTGGTCCTTTTTGGGAAAGGATTTAGTGTTGAGGGGTTATTTTTCTTGCTTTCTTTGTAATTGGAAAATTTCATGGTCTAACCTCACTTTTCCTGGTTTGTTTGTAGACAAAATTCACGTTGCTCCTCGGATAAACTTTGTGAACGTGCCAGCGTTGAACTATCTCCTTAGGTCGGAGATTTAAGTCGCCGAGGACGGACAGTTGCGTGCGGCCCATCTGGTTCTGGGCTATCAACCTCTGAGCAGCGCTTTTCAGGCGGTTGGTCACGCTATAAGGGCGGGCAGTCCGAGGCTGGCTAGAATTGATGTGTCCAAGGACGGGTTTGTAGCTGACCACGATCTGCCACCAGTTGTGTTGCCTGGTGTCAGAAATCCCTACTTAGCAGAGCAGCTACCCCCAGTAAACGAGCCTGGCGCTGCCGTTTTGGTTGAAGAAGGGGCTGAATCGTCTCGTCTTTCCCTTGAGGAAGAGATAGATAAGTTTTACTTCGAGGAGGAAATTCAGCCAAACCCCTTGGTGGAGCTTTCTAATCCCGAGGCAGAACAGGACCAACATTCCGCAGTTGGTATTCCCTCAATCGTTATCTGCTCGGACGATACTTCGGACGAAGAGGTAGAGCCCATGGCAGGAAAAGGAAAATCTCTAAAGGAGCTGATGTCCTCCCGAGGGAAATGTCAGTCATCGAAGGGTCAGTCATCGAAGGGACCAATTCCATCACAGGTCAAAACCCTTCCCCCTGTGGTCCCTCAGGGCGTCTCGGACCCTGGTCTTAAGGTTAATCCGGACCTGAAGAAGAAGAGGCCGGTTGACACTCCTGAGGAAGGTGAGGTGACTGCCCAGCCGACCAAGCAGCAAAAGACCACACGGGCGCCAAGGAGCAGAAGGGGTAACTCCTCGGAGAGCCGGGATGAGGAGAACGTTGCTGAAGTGCGCGCTTCCCCTCGTGCATGGAATCCCAAGTTGGAACTGGATGGGGTTGCCATCCTTTCCAATGCTTCGGTCCGAGAGTATAACCGAGGCCGGGCAGGGCACGTGGCTGATGCCTTAGAGCAACCCCTACTCCTTCCTCGGGACATGGAAGCCTATAGGCGGTTCTCTCAGCCCGAGCTCTTCCTATCCCTAAAAAGGGATCTTGCGCTGGTAAGTAATCCTTTTACTGTTTTATTAATTTGTTTACCCCTGTTAGATTTCTTTTTCAAAACAATCCTGTTTCGTTCGTAGATTACTCAGCAGGTGTTCGTGGCTGATGAGTTTTGCCGTGATAGCCGTAGTCGGGTTGAGGCTGAGACCTAGGCTCGGGCGGAGATGGAGAAAGCCTTGGGGTCCCTCAAGCACGAGCATCTTAAACTTACGGACGAGTTCAAGGTGTCGGAGAACCGGCGCAAAAGTGCAGAGGCTGGTTTAAAGAGTGCCGAGACCCAGGCGGAGGACCAGCGCAAAGAGTTGTACTTGGCACAGATTAACCTCGCCACTGAGAGGCGGGCAGTGCAGGATCTCAAGACTGCCCTGCAAAAAGTTGAGGATAAGCTGAGGCAGGCCAAAGAGGAGGCCCAGCTGATCCGAGAGGCTACTGAGGCCGAGAAGAATGCTGCTCGCCAGCTCGGGGCTGAAGAGACGGAAGCCAGGCTATCCGAGGAGATCCTCGAGGTGTGCAGGGATTACTGCAGTATTTCATGGGCTCATGCTCTCGATGCTGCGGGAGTTCCTGCGGATTCGGCACTAAGACTGCCCGAGAGCATCTTCTATCCTCAGGAGATTCGAGCTAATCCTGATGAAGCCCAAGTCGCTTCAGAGCAAGACCTGGCGGTGCCTGATGCCGTCCTCGTGCCTGATATGGCGAAGGATCCTGCCATAGACTCTACCATTGAGGTTCCTCCTCCTCAGCCCGAGCATAAAGAAGATCCTTCCGCTAAGGCTTAGCCTTTTAGGCTTTTGATCTTTGTAATCTTTTCTCTTTTTTTTTTTTTTATGAGAGTCGTCCTATTTTTTCATTCTTTTGTAAGGACCTCTCTTTCTAATGTACTCGAAATATTAATATAAAAGGTTTGTTTTGCTTACTATGGATGTACGTCAGTAGTGCTTTAAACATTTGCAACAGTGTAGACAGGTAAATGGTCAAAAAAAAAAAAAAAAAGAGTTTTTAGGCTACGCATTTGAGGGTTACAAGGGTGCTAGACTGTGCGCATGTATTAAAATGATTTCCTTCAAGTAATAATCTCCCAATCCATCATAAGTAATAATTTCCCCTAAGCCTGTGGTCCGAGGCACCATGCAGGGTTTAGGTTCTGTTTAAAACTTATGAACAGTTGCCTTAAGTATTAATTTCCCCTAAGTCTATGGTCCGAGGAGCCATGCAGGACTTAGGTTCTGTTTAAAACTTATGAACAGTTGTCTTAAGTATTAATTTCCCCTAAGTCTGTGGTCCGAGGAGCCATGCAGGACTTGGGTTCTGTTTAAAACTTATGAACAGTTGCCTTAAGTATTAATTTCCCCTTAGTCTGTGGTCCGAGGAGCCATGCAGGACTTGGGTTCTGTTTAAAACTTATGGTTGTTCTCGTGTACTTGGTTTCCCCATAGGCTTGAGTCCGAGGACCATGCAAGGCCTTGGTTCTGTCCAAAACTTACGGTTTTTCTTTCGTGCATTTGGTTTCCCCATAGGCTTGAGTCCGAGGACCATGCAAGGCCTTGGTTCTGTCCAAAACTTACGGTTTTTCTTTCGTGCATTTGGTTTCCCCATAGGCTTGAGTCCGAGGACCACGCAAGGCCTTGGTTCTGTCCAAAACTTACGGTTTTTCTTTCGTGCATTTGGTTTCCCCATAGGCTTGAGTCCGAGGACCACGCAAGGCCTTGGTTCTGTCCAAAACTTATGGTTTTTCTTTCGTGCATTTGGTTTCCCCATAGGCTTGAGTCCGAGGACCACGCAAGGCCTTGGTTCTGTCCAAAACTTATGGTTAGTTACCTTAAGTATTAATTTCCCCCAAGTCTGTGGTCCAAGGAGCCATGACGGAGGGTCGGCCTCATGTAGTGATTTGCTCACATAGTACACCGGTCGCTGCACCCCATTATCATCCCGTATAAGTACCAGGCTTACAGCGTGGGGAGCTACGGCGATGTACGCAAACAGCACCTCATCTACCTCAGGACTGGACATGATGGGTGGTCGGGACAGGTAGTCCTTAAGCTGCTGGAAAGCCTGAGCGCAATCCTCCGACCATTCGAATTCTTTCCACTTGTTTATCAGGAGGTAAAAAGGCCGACATCGGTCCACCGATCGCGATATGAACCGGTTTAATGCCGCAATCATGCTAGTGAGTTTCTGCACCTCTTTCGGGTTCCTAGGAGTCTGTAGGCTGTTAATGGCTTTGATTTGGTCGGGACTTACTTCTATTCCCCTGTGGGTGACCATATACCCTAGGAATTTCCCAGACCCGACCCCGAATGAGCATTTGGAGGCATTCAGCCGCAACCGGTGCTCCCTTAAGATAGCGAAGACTGTTCCGAGGTCTTTCACGTGCTCGGACACCTTTTTACTCTTCACAACCATATCGTCTATATAAACTTCAATGATCTTGCCCAGCTGTGGCTCGAACATCCAAGTCATCATCCTTTGGTAGGTTGAGCCCGCGTTCTTTAGCCCGAACGGCATCACCTTATAATGATAATTTCCGACGGGCGTCATGAAAGCCGTTTTCTCTTGGTCCTCTAGCGCAAGGGGTATCTGATGATAGCCTTGGAAGGCGTCCAGGAAACTCATTCGAAGGTGCCCCACGGTTGCATCCACCAATCGATCGATTTTGGGTAGGGGGAATGGGTCCTTGGGGCACGCCTTGTTCAGGTCCGTGAAGTCCATGCAGACCCTCCACTTCCCCGTCTTCTTCCTTACCACCACTGTGTTCGCCAACCATTCAGGATAAAAGACTTCTTTGATAGCCCCTGCTCTTTTCAATTTTGCCGCTTCGTCCCTTACGGCACTAACGTGTTCCTTTGAAGGGCGTCGTGGTGGCTGCTTCCTCGGAATGGAAGAGGGGTTGATGTTCAGGTGGTGACAGATGAGGCTAGGATCAACTCCCGGGGCATCGTAGGCGTCCCATGCGAATACGTCGACATTTTCTCTGAGAAATCTGACCAGTTCCTCCTTTTCTTGAGAGGGCAATTCAGAGCCGACCTGAAAGAACTTCTCCGGGTCATCTTTGACAGCAATCTTATCTAAACCTCCACACCTTATCTCCTCGGCCAGCCCACCGTCTTGTCTTGCCGAGGAGGCTGGCTGCTATAAGCTCTCTGGGGCCGAGGACTCGACTAAGGGCCGATGTAAGATGGCTGCCACCATACACTTTCTGGCCACGGCCTGATCTCCTCGGATCTCTTCCACTTGTCCTCTGGATGGGTATTTTACTTTCTGATGAAGTGTGGAGGTCACGGCCCCTAGGGAGTGGATCCATGGCCTTGCAACTATCGCGGTGTAGGGTGAATAAGCGTCTACCACGATAAAATTCACCTCCACCACTTCCGCCCCAGTCTGTACGGGCAGTCGGATTTGCCCCTTTAGCGTGACAATCCTTCCCTCGAAGCTGAGGAGGGGGGAGTTATAAGCTGTCAAATCTTCTGGCTTCAAGTTCAGCCCCTTGTATAGGTCAGGGTACATTATCTCCACCGCACTTCCCGAGTCTACTAACACCCTTTTCACATCGAAGCCCCCAATCCGCAATGTGATCACCAAGGCATCATCGTGAGGTTGAATAGTTCCTCTCTTATCCTCATCCGAGAATCCCAGTATCAAGGAGCTTCCCTTTTTTGGCCTTTTGGGCTCCCTTTGCCTGCCTTCGGAGGGGAGCCGATCAACAGCTAATACCCTGGGGATGGGTGGTCCGGTTCTTCCTGGTGCGGCGAGGATGACATGTATCGTCCCGGTGGGGGGTCTTAAAGACACGTCCCTTCGAGGTTCTTGTGCTGCTTGGCCGGGATGGCCACTCGAAGGGTGCAGCAGGTGGCGTAACTTTCCTTCTCGGACCAATTGGTCTAGGTGATTCCACAGATTCCTGCAGTCCTCAGTAGTATGCCCATGGTCCTGATGATAGTGGCAGTACAGGTTCTGGTTACGCTTGGAAGGATCTCCAGCCATCTTTCCCGACCACCTGAAATAGGGTTCATCCCTTACTTTCTCCAGTACCTGCTGTACTGGCTCTCTGAACACGGCGTTCACTGTTTGCGGGTTGCTCTGCCCAACATGTCGCGGAAAGTCTCTCCTCGGCTGACCAGGATTGTGACGTTCCGACCTGATATCATTTGCTTTGGGATGGATAACCTTCTCCATTCCCCTCCCTTGCAGCTGATCTTCCTCTACTCTTTTGTACTTGTCGATCCTATCCATTAACTGTTGGACGTCAGTACCTGGTTTTCCGGTGAGGGATTTCCTTAAGCCATGCTCGGTAGGGAGACCGCTTTTGAACGTGCTGATAGCAACATTATCATGGTTGTCATCTAAATCATTATACACCTCCCAATACCTATCCGAGTATGCTTTCAGGGTTTCTCCTTCATGCATTGATAAGGACAGTAGCGAACTGAGAGGTCGAGGGACTCTGGTGTTTGTAATAAAACGGGAGCAAAAAGCCTGAGTGAGCTGCTTGTAGGAGCCTACGGAGTTTGTCTTCAGGCTGTTGAACCACCTCATTGCCATCGATCCCAAGCTGGATGGGAAGATCTTGCACATTAGGGCTTCGTTTTGTGAATAGATCGCCATTTTTTGGTTGAACTGACTCACGTGCTCTACCGGGTCTGTTCTGCCGGTATAGATGGCGAATACCGGTTGGTTGAAGCGTCTGGGAAGCTTAGCCCCTTCGATTCTATTCGTGAAGGGTGACCTCGAGACCTGATCCAGCGCCTTCTTCATGGCGTCGTTCCCCGAACCTTTGCTGGATGGGCTCTCATGCTTCCGTACTGGGCGTGGTTCCTTTTCGTAAGAAAATGTCTCACTTAGGGGGGTCCTTGACCTTCGTCTGTAACTCATGTCCTCCACATTAGAAGACTCGCCTGAGTCAGAGGGAGATCGTCTTCGCTGTACACGTCGTAACTTCCTTTTTAGGTCATCTATCTCTCGCTACATGGCCTGGTGACTATTTCGCCTCTGAGACACGTGACTTCCTGTCTGAGTGTGACTCTGGCTCGTCTGGATAGTATGCACACTTCCCTCACGATTCCCCCTGCCGCCTGGGTTGGTTGGGTTATTTTGCCTTTGGGACTCGGCGGGTTGTGTTCGTTAGGAGTCAGCTTGGTGAGGATCCTCCTGGTGCAGGCCTAGCTCTGCCATGCTCGACCGTTGTACTAGCTGATGCCTTAGTTCTTCCCATAGACGGCGCCAATTGTAGTTGCACGATTTTTCTGGCCCAACTTCTGTTGATCAGGCCTTGGCCCAAAGCGCAACACACAATAAATATTTGTAGAGGATGGGTCAAAGAACTTAGCTTCAGTGAACCTATTCGGTTTAATGCATGGACAGTGTAATTTGCAAAGAGAAATAAAAACACCAGAATGGATCTTTTTCTTCTGATTCTATTTCTTCAGTTTTCAGTACAGATTTCTTCGTCCCTCCTTTGAAGGACTCCACTACATTATATAGTTCTCTTCCTCTCATCTCAACCTTACACCTGTTGATCATCTAAGCATTTACTTGAGCACCTGTCCCATCAGACGCCCTCATCAGTCCCTTTGTGAGTTGCAGAGGCCAAGGCGGTACTGTTCAGGTATCTTTTCCTCATTAATGCGGCCAAGGGGGTGGTTGGGGCGCAATTAATGTGGCGGTAGCTTTCCATGAGATATTTTGGATTTTATTCATTTTATATGTTGGGAGAGTGAACTGAAATAGCTGGAGAGAGTTCCTCGTCTGGGATTCGTGATGTCCGAGGAGGAGTTACTCCTCGGACAGGTTTCCCTGACGTTATTGGGATTGAGTAGGGCTTCATATGTGGTTTTCCTTCGAACAGGACGCTCCTCGGACGGGCCTGAATTTGGAATAGCTCATTATTTTTGGGCCGGGCCCCACATATACCATTTAGATAATTCGACATGGATGTTTCTTTCTTTTGATTGTCCTTTTTCGCTAATGATTTCGTTCATGGACTATAACAATGAATTGGAAAATTGAAAAAATCATATATTAAATAAAAACATTATATATATATATATATATAGTGGTTGAATGAATATTGGTTTCATTTTCAAGTTGAAGGGAGTAATGTGATCATATGAGGACATTAATAGCTCCCTCATCATCTTGAGTCTCCTATTCACTCGCAAGTAACAGCTCAACCATTAAGTCAACTAGCACATAATGCGCTCTAACAATATTTTAAAAGAGATAATTTCATTTATTTTATAGATATCAATTTTCAAGAACTAAATTTTCCAAAAGAAAATGAAATTTTAATTACTGCATATCCTATAAAGATTAGAGGGTAATTTCTTATAGCTTGTATATACAAAAAGTTGAATCTATTGTGGTCCATATATCCCTTTCCCTCTCCCTTGTGTGTATGTTTGTTTCTCAAAAAAAGAATGGGTAATTGTTTCATATTTCTTAAGAGAGTGTGTTGTGTGTAATATAACTTATCCCACCCTCCCTTAAAAGTTACAATGGCTTTTGATTGGAGTTGTGGTGTACTTTTGTGTTATAATCCATTTTTCTCTTCATTGTGTGTGTGTGTGTTTGTTTCTCAAATATATATATATATATATATATATATATATTTATATTGTGGTCCATATAGATATCTTTAGGAACTTTTCTAGAATCCATGATGTAACTAAATAAAGAATACCAAAAAAAAAAAAAAATCTTTATCCATGTATTGGAAAATCATTGATTAATTCCACTCTCATCATATATATAGTGCAATCCAACATGATACCACAAAGAAATAATTTAGTTCTACTTGAATCAAGGAAATGGACCGAATTGGACCAAATGGAACGAAATAGGCCAAATAGACTGAAGTGGACCGAATCAACCGAAGTAGATCTAAGTAAACCGAAGTGGACCGAAATTTATCAAAGTGGACCGAACTGGACTGAAAGGACTGAACTGGACCGAAGTTGACCGAATGGACTGAATTGAATTAGACTGGACTGAAATAGACCAAATTAAATTAGGCTGGACCGAATGCATCAAAATAGACCAAATGAAATGAAGTGGACCGAATGAACCAAAGTGAACTGAATTGGACTGAACTAGACCGAAATTAATCAAAGTGGACTAAACTGGACTGAAAGGACCAAATTCGACTGAATGGACCGATCTGGACCTAATTGGACTGAACTAGATTGAAGTGGACTGAACTGGACCGAAGTTGACAGAATGGACCGAATTGAATTAAACTGGACCGAAATAGACCGAATTAAATTATACTGGACCGAATTGGACAGAAATTTTGTTGTGATATGGCTTAATAGGAGCATAGCAACCATAAATATTATGTTTTAGCTTTTAAATATTAGTATATAGATATATAGATTAGGCAATGGCCTATGGCCGTTAAAGGCTTAAATTGGAAAAAAATCCTATTAACCAATAAAATATATTATATCTATCTTACTCTAGCTAATAAAATAATAACAATTATTTCTATTTTCAAATTATTTGGAAATATCACTGAAAATATCTTACTGGATAGTGCATCTATGATTCAAAACCATCTTCTAGTATTGTGCTATTAATGTACATGTTAACTTTGTCTTTTTGGTAGGTTTTATTGGTGGAACGGGTTTCTGGCTTAGGAGTTTTGGTAGCTATTCATGTTTTGGTCTTTGTATACTGTATAGATCGTATTTCTTGTTCCAATATCAATAAAATATCTGATTCATAAAAATTAAAATAAATAAATAAATAAAAATCAATGTATTGCTTAAATTGGACATTGAGAAGTATGTAATTTTAGTAGAACTTCCATCTATCTGCAACAAATTTGTAGCCTTGGTCTACTCTCTTGATTTCTTGCAGCAAGGTAAATATTTAACCATACTGGAGCTCTTATCTGCACATTTCGACTTTCTAAGAGGTTCATCAGTTTTGTGTTATCAAATATCAAGTTAACATATACTAGCTGAGAGAGAGAGAGAGAGAGAGAGAGAGAGAGAGAGAGAGAGAGAGAGAGAGAGAGAGAGAGATTGATGTATAAAGCTACTACTCCATCAACTACTTGAATATATCTAGTATTGCAATACACTACATAAAGATTGATGTATAAAGCTTGCAAAAAAAGAAGGTAATCTATTTTCTCTATTAAATCAAGAGTCATTTTTTGTGCATTAGGGGCACCGTTTATATATATTTTTTATGAATTATTATCTTCTTAACAAGTTAATTGTTTGGTTAGCCCATGACTATGGTAACAAAATAGGGATGTTAAAAACTTGGGCAAAGCATAATACTTTTTTCACTAAATCTAATTATTCCCATGGCTTTGTACCTAATCTATGTTAATCTTTCCCATGTACCATGTTCCTCATGAATAATAATAGCCAGCCCAAATTAACAACTTTACTTTTGAGTACCTCCAAACTCATTGAAACACGCCACCAGCATCTTCTGCAAGCTCTCTCTCATACTCATCTTCGACACGTGATTGATTTTGTCTCTTTTGCATTTGCAAGGTCAAGATTCTTTGCATTCATAGTTTGATATTGCAGTACAGATAAAAGAGATATGTTTTTCAGAGGCAATAAGTGCGTGAAAGCATATTTTCATTATTTTGGGTATGTTTTCATTTCATTGAAGAAAGCATCTCCTCAAAACCTTTCACATTTTTGGCAAAGCATCTCTGCTTTTCTTCTCTGTTGTACTATCAAACCAGGCCAGGCTCCCACAACCACTCGTTTTCATCCTCATCCACATTCCCACTCTTTGCACATAATTCCGTCGTGGGTGATCTCACATTCTGATATGGCATTCAATGCCCCTTACATGAGTTTCAAAGCTTTTTCACATTTTCAGATACTTTTTCTGCCATCAACGCATCGTTGAAAATTTCTCACGGACCCCATATTCTCTCAATTAAAGCCACTATCTCTGAAGACCACATTAATTTTCTTTAGTCCTGCTTTGCCTTCTTGGAATTGAAAGAGTTTTACTGGTCCTCCCAACCGCATCGATTGGGTCGTTCGAAATGAATTTTTATTTTTTTATTTTTTGATAGGAAAGCTCATAATATGTTTATTCAGAAATGGACGTGGATAGTACATCATGCATGCACGCTTGTTCAATGCACCCAGGGCATTCCTCAAGCCATACAAGAAAGTTTACTTGTCCTACGCCATCCCGTACAACCACACCCACCCCCGCCAGGTCAATAAGTGGGTCCCTCCATAGGCAGGATGCTATAAGGTGAACGTTGATGGAGCCGTGTTCACTAAAATGAATTTTTTATTAGTTTGGACATTTCTTGAATTCGTGTATGAATACTCAAACAGAGTAATGTATTAGTGAGTCAAGCAATATACCAATTTCATTCAGTCTCTCTCTTTCTCTCACTCTTTCTTGATTTTTGTTATTCTACCATTGTTGTGCTCAGCTCAAGCTTTACAAAAATTTTCAAGAGCAACCCACTGCATCTGTAAAAGCAAACCCACTAATCAATCTCACTAATACAATACAATGCAAGTCAATCGATTACCTAATATTCCTATTTTGACAAACCTAAGCAGACTCCAAGAATTTAACAACGATTTCAGTAGAAACCCACCTCGTTCTCGATATGCATTCTCTAAACTTGTACATGTTGCGGGATGGGTAAGTGATATAATATAATTGTTTTAATTTAACTAATTATTATTAGTCTCTGATGTAGATTTTTTTTTTCCCCAGACTTTCTCCCAATATCTAGAAATGGACCATTCCAACGCTGGATTATGGGAAATAACTGAACAAGGACAGCTCTTAGGTTTTAGTTTCTATGTGGGCCGGATGTTCTTAGATCTTGCCCGCACGATTGTCAGTTACCACCTGCGCAAAAGGTTTGTTGGGGACCTGCTAGGCCAGGTCAGAATTCATCTGAATCCAAGTGGCCAACTCCTGGCAGAATTGCCCTTTGAACCTATCCAGTCCAACAATAATCCCAGATGCCACGTGTCAGTCATTTTAGGAGAATTGTGGCATTGCTAGTTATGAGATGCTTTCCAATCGCAAATGCTGATGCTCTACTATCGATGCCTTTCAACTTCTTCTTTTTTCCCATCTTCACTGTTGACTCTTGCTGTTATTCAGCGTTTCAATTTCTTCATCCTATATTTTACAGTACTGAAGACCGCGTTAAATTTATCCACACATTGGAAAAATATAAATCATCAAAAGAGTCAGCTTTCTATTCCTATTTTATACTTGAAGCGGTGGAAATCTATGGTTTTCGAGAATGGTGGGAGAGAATTAATTATGGGCCACTTTATAAGGTCTATACCGATGCCTGGATCAGATAATATTCAAAGGTCTTTGGAAGACAAGACCATCTACAATGGAAGCTTCTAATGATTGCATCTAACATCTTTGCACAATATCCTGGATACCACGCGTGCATGTGTTGATCCGCAACTGCATGGCTATAATATCCAGTCTCTATTATTCAATACATCAAAATTTAGTGGTTATCAAATCTGTATAATAATAGGCAATTTAAATAAATAAATAAATAAAAAAAAAAAAAAAAAAAAGCAAGTGCATATAAAAGAAAAAAAAAGTTTACCTGTTGCTGCAAAAAATGATGATGGGCACATCTAATGTAATGGGGTAATCCATTAGCATCGTCAAACCTAGTATGAACCTCAGTCCCATTGGTATAGACCTTATAAAGTGGCCCATAATTAATTCTCTCCCACCATTCTCGAAAACCATAGATTTCCACCGCTTCAAGTATAAAATAGGAATAGAAGGCTAACTCTTTTGAGGATTTATAGTTTTCCAACACTACACCAAAATAAGTTTATTACATCAAGTGTTAATACAACAAAATTAGTATAGTGGTATTAGACATAATATCACATCTAAAAATTAAAAGTCGTTGCAATAATTACTTAAAAATAGTAAATTATTACATTAATAATAATTAGTTGTAATAATTTATAATTTTCAATTGCAATAGAGATTTTAATACTAAATTGAATTTAGAAATTTTTTTGCAATAACTTAAATTGAAGAAATCAATTTTTTTTAATAACTTAATTTGAAGAAACCATTGTAATAACTTGATAGCAATTATATATTTTGCGATATATTATAATAGATCGAAATTTCAAATAGATGGCTTATTGCAACAAATTTAACATTGCAATAACTAAAATATCAATTATTTTACAATCTATTGCAATGACAACCATGAAGCTGCAATGAATATATTATTACAATGACCTAATTCCAATTATTTTACAATCTATTGTAAGAAAAAATATGAAAAATTTAACTATTACAATAAATATACTATTGCAATAATTTGAATCCAAATTATTTTGTCAGTTCTTTACAATTTATTGTAACAGAATTCATGAAATAATAGCCTATTGCTACAAGATATTTGAAGTCATAAATTGTTTATTGCAATAGCAAATATATTATTACATCAAAATTTTCATTAAAATATTTAAGGTTTATTGCTACAAAATTTTTTTGTAGCACAAACTTATTACCTCAAATTTTATTGCAACACTTCGCATAAACTATTGCAATGACTTCGATGTTATTGCAACGATTTTTTTTGTTGTAATAAACATTTTTTTGTTGTAGTGCAATGTGTGGATAAATTTAACGCGATCTTCAGCATTGTAAAATATAGGATGAAAAAATTGAAACGCTGAATAACAGCAAGAGTCAACAGTGAAGATGGGAGAAAAAAAAAAGGTTGAAAGGCATCGATAGCAGAGCATAAGCATTAGATGTGCCCATCATCTTTTTTTGCAGCAACGGGTAAACTTTTTTTTCTTTTCTATGAACTTGCTTTTTTATTTATTTATTTAAATTGCCTATTATTATACAGATTTGATAACCACTAAATTTTTTGATGTTTTGAATAATAGAGACCTGGATATTATAGCCATGCAGTTGCGGATCAACACATGCACGCGTGGTACCCAGGATATTGTGCAAAGATGTTGGATGCAATCATTAGAAGCTTCCACCGTAGATGGTCTCATCTTCCAAAGACCTTTGAATATTATCTGATCCAGGAACCATTTGGGTTTTTCATCGTGCCATGACATAGAGGTTAGAGTTCTAAATTATATAATTTACATTAAAATATTTTGCTTTCATATTTTTTTTTTAAGAAAGTTTTGCTTTTGTATTTTGTCCTTGTTTCTCTTTAGTTTTGTTTTAAGGGCATTATTTATGAGAAATGATTACTTATTATAGAAACTGATTGCTTTTGTATTTGAGCTTTTTCTTCTTTTTTTTTTTTTTTTTTTTTTTTTTTTTTTTTTTTTTTTTTTTTTTTTTTTTTTTTTTTTTTTTTATGGTGGAACGGGTAGGGGGCATGCTTTAATGTGGTTCTGCCCCTGTGCTTATGTTTTTGCTTCTAATCCTCTTACTATACAATACTCTAACCACCTTTTAAAATACACCTCATATCTCACTCTTATGCTTTAATTGTTTTGAGTAAATCTCACTATCCATGCTTTTCTACTTCATTAAAATATTTATTTAATCTGTCTTTCCAAGTAATATTTTTGAGCTTGGGCTTGGACTGAATCCACAATTCCAAAATTCCAGCTTATGCTAAAAAAAAAAAAAAAAAAAATGGGGCAAACAGAAGCATACCTCCACAACATATTTTTGGGATTTGAAAAAAATCCAATTTTTGTTGCATATCAATATTTGGACCACATATATGCCATTGAGTCTAGGAACGTGCACAATTAGTCTAGGAACCAATTTTCTACAATTATGCAATGTCTCATCAAATACAACTAGAGTGTAAATTGAACCTATTTCAAAAACATGGACAAATTTCTTGTGTATGTTTGAAGAGGAGAGTGAGGATTTGAGATGGAAATGAGTAAATATCCCTAACTGGTTGTGTTTTGTGAGAGAGAGAGGGGAAGGATATTTTACTTAGATAGTGTTTTTAATTTGTTTAATCAATAATTTGTCTAAAAGATGATACAAAGGGTAGGATGTGAATGCTCATTATTTGATACCCTTAAAAAGAAAATTTACTCACAGTAACTTTTCTAATTGACATCTATATAGAGGTTAGCCGATACAATCAAGTAAGCCCAAAAGTGAGGTATTTTATGTAGAAAAATCAGGTAAGGCTTGTCCATCTTTTTTTCTCTTTAACAAATTTGTTTACAATATTTATTTATTTTTTTATTGAGATTTGAAGTAAACGAGTTGAATTGTGATTTTGTTTTAAAGGTGCATATATTTATTATCTATTAACATAAGTTTTAATTTATTTCAGATTCTGTGATGATGAGTTATGATGCTGCTGTAGTGGGTGATCGACGATTGTATAATACTAATAATTATGTTATGAAGAAAATATGTTGGTAGATTTATTTTAAATAGTGGACATATGGCTTGTATAATGATATTATGGATGGATCAATTTAGATTCCTAAACTCGAATATCTGTCTTATTATTTATATAAGTTGTGTTTTAATTATTAAATGTTATTTTATAATTTTTGTGGTTACTTGCATGTGAATAAGGATTTTTCTTTGAAATGAAATAACGCTAATTGCATGTGTAAAACATTTTGAATTCAATTTTAGGGGAAAAAAAGGGAGGGATGAATGTGGATTGTGAAGTTATGCGAGCTACTATGTATATAATTTCATATTTATGTATTACTCTCAATTTCTCAAACACAAAAAATTAATGGTTTGGGGGAAAGTTAACATGTATTAGAAGTGAGGAGAGTACGTAGTAAGGCTTTCATCTAGATATGGAATTCTATGTGAATAATGTATTCGTAAACCATTGTTTACCCTAAAACTAAAATTAAAATAAAAAAGTTTAATTCTAAACTTTTTGAAAAGTAAAAGGATTTTTTTTTTTTTAGATAAATATTGAGAGAGGAAGAGGTGGAGTTCAAATCACTAACATGAACAACATTAAACTATCAATGGAACCTAAAAAGAAAAAAGTAGAAAGGATGTTAGAGATTCTAACCTGTATCTCGAGGATAACATTATGTCCTTTGAATGCAAGGGCAATGATCCCAAGCGCATTCAATACATCACTGAATTTTTCCATGTTAGATTTCAATTTGTCAGATTGACTGTAGGATATGCCTAAAGGCCTATCTTTGGTAATTGAGAGAGCCCAAATCAAAGTAGAATATAGAACGACTGTGATAGCCCCAATTAAAGACACCCAAGCTACAGGGTTCAGGTTTGGTAGTTGGGCTATAAGTATTGCTCAGCATGTGAACACTAAGAACCACTCTGTGTTTGTCAATGATTTAGCATGACACATGGCATCCTAATCACATAGGGTTTTGAATATGAGGTCCATCATCCTACCTCTAGTAATAATTAGAATGATACACGTACCCCCTGAATTGTATAATACAAGGAATAGGGCAAGCAACTTCCCTAGTTTTGGACCTGCATATAGTAATAAATTATGACTTAAGATAGTATAGAATTGAGGAAGAGAAAACATGTCATTGATCTTAACTAATTTATTGAGTATCCATAGCTGATCCAAAAATTTGGGACTAAGACATTGGTGTTGTATATAATAACACATAATCACCCTCCTATGCATTATGCGTAAGACCTTTGTCATTTGGCCTAATTTTATTGAATGTTAATTGGGGAACACAGTTTGTATTAGTCCCACTTCTTGTTAAATTTAGTAAGTTGTGAGAACTTTGCAACACATCATTAGAACAAATGCAATTGAATGTTAACTAGGGAAATGAGAATACAATTTAAATGTGTCTCCCATGTTATTAAAGTAGTAAATTGTGAAATATCAAATATGGATTTTACTTTATATATATATATATATATATATATAATATTATTTAAAAAGAAACTACTTTTATTATAAACTAATCATTATATATAATCAAGATAATTATTTAAAAATTTGTATTTTTTATTGAGATAAAAGTATTAATAACCCACAAGTTAAAGAATCATGAAAAAAGGAGCCTTGTATGTTATAATAATAATAAATATTCAATTATGAATTATAATATATAATACTATTTAAAAGGAAAAATATGCTTTTCAACAATTTATTGGGTTTTACACAAAATATATTGTGGTTGGGTGGATTTTTCTTGATATTTGCATGCTAATGAACTCTAATTGATCAATTGGCACCTACTCCCCCTATAAGTATTTAGTGGAGGGTGAAAATATAAAGTCATCAAATCAAGATTTATCAAGTGAATGTGTAACTTATATATATATACATATATATATATATATATATATATATATATATAAAGCGATTGCAATTTGACTTTTAAAAAAGAAAATTTTAGAAAATAAAATATAATCTAATAAAATATTAAATATACTTTATCTTGTGCTTTTAGAATATTATTTATTAACAAAAAGTAAAATAATAATAATAAGAATATAACAACAACAACAGGGGTTTTGTACCAAACGAAAGAAACTATTACAAGGTGCATGTATCTGTTGTAGCAAATTCCAAGGATTGATTCATGGAGTCGAACGAGAATAAATATGCTATAAAGCTGCTACAGTGTAGCAAATATATATAAATTGATTGATTTTAATATGATGATATTGCTTGCAATTTTCTACTTGTCTCAAAAATTGTTTTGATGAAAGATCATGATATATATCCTATTCCTAGTTTGCTCAAAAAGCATGTTCTCTTTGCAACCCTAACATTGATGCCTTTTCATTCATATTAGATTTAGATGTACTCTTGCTACTCAGGCTCACAACTGATGTTCTCTCTTTGCATGACCTGGCTGACCAACTACAGCACCATAATTGGATGGCGGGGCACGTTGCAAACCATAATCTAGCTGAGCATAACTAGTAGCTGGTGGCTGAGAATGGGGATATCCTGGCTGCACAGGGACAAGCTGGCCATAGCCTCCAGGGGTGCCACCAAGTGACTGCATAGGCTGCCCATAAACCGGGGGATTCGCAAGAGGTTTCTGAGCTTGAGGTGCTCCATAGCCAGGCCCATATCCAGTGTATCCTTGCTGGCCCATAGAAGAAGGCTGGACAGGTGGAGCCTGGGTCGAATACCCCTGGGAACCATAGGAGGGAGTGTGCCCGCCTTGTGTTGGACTAGTCACATTCCCATAGGTAGGAGCAGAAGCATACCCCTGTTGCTGATCATATGATGGTGGTTGGCTATATCCAGATTGAGGTTGTGCCTGATACCTTCCATAGCCATCTTGAGTATAACCCTGTCCCTGTTGATTATAGCTTGAAGGTTGTTGTTGACCATAACAATAACCAGAGTTATCTGCCAGAGCTGCAGGACCACCAGGGGTTTGCTGTTGCTGTGAATGTGGTTGTTGACTGTAATAATCATTACCACCTCGCTGAGAAGTCTGTTGAGATGGTGGGACAGCTGACTGGTCCCAATTGGAGGCATATCCACCAGACGCAAGTTGAGGAGGATAGCCTGAATAAGGAGGCTGAGACATGTTATACTGGGGAGATGGGCTTGGATATACCTGCACATAGCCATAACCTGGTTGTTGAAAGGGGAGAGCCCTAAGTGTGCCCCAGCCTGTAGGAGGCCGTGCTTGGTAACCTTGCTGAGGGTAACATCCAACCATTGAAGGATTTTTAACACGATTCTGCACAAAATTGTTTCCACAAATAACCATGACGAACTTTTCCAAAATGCTAGGAACATAAGCCAAAATGCTAGGAACATATGCGCATACAAAAAACCACAGGATGTGCATACATATATACATATAAACAACATAGAATGGAAAAGGTCCAAAAATTCAACAGAGCAACACGGATAGCAATGAAATGAGATGCATATCACATAATATCCTGAAACATGCCAATAAAACTTTCAGCTTGAGCTGGCAAAAACAGTAACTTATGTATACCTTGTTATTTCGTATTTTCATTCCAAAAACAACACGCTTAGACCATCCAGTCGAACTTTGATAAGCCTAGCCAAAACCACCTGGCTATATTAATATCACACAAAATTTTAATTTAGCATTGAACACACGCACACACAAAAATGCTAGAGGGCACAGTTAGAGTTAGCAATAAGCACCATCTTAGCAAGAAGGTCAATTATCAACTGCTCAGCCTTGGCAATCTGTTCCGGGGTACCCATGAGCTCCACCAACCTAGTTAGGGTGACAGAATTGGGGTCTGCATTCATATCCTCCTGAGTGATCTGTATCTTAGTTCCAGACTGAGTTTGAAGATTTCCGATGGTCTCCCCATCTTTCCCAATAATATGACCAACTCTTCCTTTTGGAATACCGAACTTCTTACTCATTGTGTGTGGCTTCACATCTGTCCATCCAACCAAATCAAAGTCACCAGAGCTTTTGCATTAGATTCATATAATTACACAATAAACATTCAATTATAATTAATAACCCTAGCAACCAAAACCCTAGAATCAATTATAGCTAACTAATACACTAACACAAAACTAGATCAATAACCCTAGTAACCAAAACCCTAGATGCTATACATCGAGAACCCTAACAAATTCAATACAGAAAACGAAACGTGTAGAGAGAGAGAGGCGGAACCAGGAGGAATGGAGCTGAAGCCAGACTCGTGAGAATTGAATCCAGAAGCGCCTTTCTCTGCGACTTCCTGGGCGAGCTGCTTGCCTTCGATGGGAGGAGCGACGGCGTTGTAGGAAGGAGGAGCCGAGTACGGAGAGTGAGGCGCGATCGGAGCGGAGAAACCGGTCCTTCGAGTGGCCGGGGGCGACTCCGCCTGGCCATCGTATTTGCGTTTGTTAAAAGCGATATCAGACATTTTAGGAGTGAGAGAGAGAGAGAGAGATTGAGTGAAGTTAGAACACGGGGAGGGTTTTATGTAGTGGCGGTGGAAAGGAGAATATTGGATTTTTATAATAGAGGAATTTTTTTTTTTTGCTTTTTTTTGTTTTTATTTATTTATTAAGGCTTTGTTTGTGTATGGGAGGAAATTATGGTTTTTTGGTTGTAGTCTTGTAGACAAAACAATATATAGCCAATGGGTATTAATGGCTGTTTACCACTAGTTTAAGGAATTTACATACTGTTGTTTGTTTCTATTAGAATAGGAACTCCGATGGAGGGAGAGGAGAGGTGTGTTTGTTTTATCTTATTAGAATGCAAAATATTTATAATCGTATAAATAGTATATTATCCATAACTTTTTAAAATTTTATTTTCATGCAAGTTTACTTCACTTACTTTTAAAGCAAAATAAGATAATAAAATAAGTCCATCCAAAGTAGTATATTCTTAAAGCAAGCCTTGACTTTCAAGTTTAGCTAGAAGGCAGACAGTTAATTTATGCTGTTAGAAATCTACCAATGCAATATCATAAGTCGTCCATTCAAACAAAGGAATTTGGAAATGAAAATCGGCGAATGCTTAAAAGTAAATAGCTCCACAACCAGGAACTCCCTATTGCACAAACACGTGCATTTTATTTAATCCCATTTTAAGAACTATAAGCAGTCAATTTAACACTTCAACGAGCAGACATGACAATTAAGGAAAATTCATGCACCTCCAAGTTTAAGACAGAAAAATAGGTTTACACAATATGGAGCCACCCTAACGGCTTCCATAAACAACAGGAAACAGTTCATAACATGTAACACACTAGTTCTCCCTTTACATGGCGCTTAGCCAAGGCAAGCATAACCACACATTGACTTATTATATTGTCATGAGGATGCAGCCAAAGCTGCCCAGAAATATGAATGCTCTCTCACTTGTTCCACCAATGGAGGAAATCCTTGAGCCTGTTAATCTTCTTCTGCAGCTGCAGAATTCCGTAGAGTAAGCGGATGCTGAGCTAGTATTTCCACAAAGAAATAAAAGGGGGAAAACTGATATAGAAGTGCCACTAATGAGATTTAAATATATGGATCATTTTCTTTTTTTGCTGAAATATATGGATCTCTTCTTACATTATTACATCAGGTAAGTGTTAGAATTCAGGGAGAGCATGAATCACAGGAACCTCTTCCTTTGATGTTCTGCATTTCCTATTTTTGCTTTTCTGCAGCCTGTTCATCACCAAAGTTGACAAAGTAAGAAGAAGAAGAAATAAAAAGAACAAAGTAATGGAATGTAAGCATAACAAGATACAATACTTTCCACAGCAATATATATATGCTACCAAATGACATATCCAGTTGATTGACATCAACTAATTTTTTTTTTTTTTTTTTGGGGATAAGTGTTGATTGACATCAACTAACCTATACTAGTATAATGACATAATCAAATCAGGAGACATTTTTACATCACAATATCATGCCAGTTGAAGTTGGTATCTACAAAAAAGGTAGAATTATATGCTATCAATAGGTGTATCAGACCATTGCATGTGATATTGCCATTTGTTTTAAATTAACATTTACAACAACAACAACAACCAAGCCTTATAGTTCAAAAACTCTGCCTATGTATGTATGTAGTGTCGTATTTTGATGACAGATCCCAAGCATGAAAAAAGGAGGGAGGTAGTTTGACAACCAGTTTAAAACTGAATCACTTTATTATGGATGTATCCACATATTAACATCTATAACAATATGCTTATCAAAAACATCAATAACAATAAATTAAAAATGCGCCATTGGAAGCCAATTAGAAACTCTAATATAATTTTTAGTAAAAAGAACCCTACAGTAGGATGAAATGATCATCTGAAACTGGACTACAATAGTTCTTACCACACATTCAAGTTAATGGCAAACGTTACTATCTATAATGAATGAAATATAGCCAGAAAATTTTGTTCTTTTTTTTCCTTTCTCTGATCAGTATGGGTGGTTCTCGTAGTTTTTTTATCGAATCAAAGCTTTTTCAGTTGGTGGTAGAGGAAGGGGGGGGGGGGGGGGGAATTTTTCCCCTCTAAGGATTTTTGAAAGGGGTAAATATTTCAATGATTGTATGAACAAAAACGATTCAACAATAGATAGTCTCCTAGGCAATCTTGAATCCCCAATTCTATTAAATAACAAATAGGCCCATGGTATAGACAACACTCAAATAGTTAATATTTTGTTTGGGTGAAATGTAAGATCCAAAGAAATGGGTGCATTAGTTCTATTAGATAAGGACTATTTTGAGAAAAAATACCTGTACCAAGCTTGCAGATGTTACCTAGTGATTGATATAAGGCAAAATGAAATTACAGTACCAACTAACCAACTACCCCAAACAACAATTTTGTGGTGAAATTCATGAAAAATATGAAGAACCCATGTCAGTATGATGCAAGATTCAGTACATACTTCAGTTAGAGGACATAACTTTAGCATGGAATATTCAAAGAAATATAGAGAAGCATCAAAAATCAAGCAGGTAATGAATCTCACAATCACAAATATCAAGACTGTTAAATCTAAATTCCATACGATTCAATCATTTGTTCATATACTTATAGAGAGAGACTGAGAACTGAGAACTGAGAAGAGACGAGAGACGCTCGTGCCTTCAAGAGAGAGAGACTAGAGCGAGAAAAGAGGAGAGTTTTGAACTACCATTTTCAACGGAACTCGATATTAATAAAAACGGGTTCTTTTAAAATTTTCTTAAATATACAACTTAAAAAAAAGTAAAAAATTCCTGATAAAAAAATAAAAGTAAAAAAAAAATTAATTATAAACAACAATAATTATTGTACAAAATCTATTAAAATTGTAAACAATTGTAAAAAACCAATTAAAAGATTAGTTTATATATATAAAGTTTAGACATATAATTCGATTTCCTAAAATAAATTAAGAAAATATACCAATTTAAAAGTGTTGAGAGTAGATTCTCAAAAAAATAAAAAATAAAAATTGCTAGTAGCGAAATGAGAGCTTGGTGGCATTTATTTTGGTGTCATGGTTTGTTTAAAGTGTGAGGAATTCTTTTAGTAACACAACAAAATCACACAATATTATCACAATAAATTGAGGTGTTTGTACATCATAAGTCAAAATAAATTATTCATGGACTACCCCAATTAAAAATAAGAGTTGCATGAAAATATTATGAAATTTTGTTGTCTCTAAACTTTCTTAAGTGGGAGATTTTATTTATTTATTATATTTCGGTTTGTTTACAGTAAAAATGGGAAATTGTTTCTTTGTTTTTCTACTCTAATGTCAGAAAAGGACAAATAATTTAACATATAGCAATACTTCAAAGGATTTTTAGAACAAGTTAAAGGCAAATTGCCCCGTTTTGCTCTTGGCTCTGATAGTGGTCCATATAAAAATGACAGAATGTCAATTACAATCTGTCATATAGGAAAATTGTGACAAAAATAGTGAATTGGTTTATGTTAGTAGAAAAACTTGAATTTTTGTTTAGGAGGGAGGGGGGGGGGGGGTTTAGATAGCCACATCAAGACTCATTTGGATGGAAGTGGGTGTGGAGGGGAGAAGAGTAGAGTTAGCTGAAAACAGACTAATTTTGGGTCAATTATACTCTACTCCCACTATCTCCTCCTCAAACCTCAATCCATACAGATTATTACTCTTTGCAATCTCAACCGTATTAAATGAGAAATTAATTTTACAAACATCAAATTCCAAAACAAAGCATCAATTCCATGGTGTAGCTCACTGTAGCTCTTAATAACTATAAAAACAGATGGCTCGAATATTATTATGGCTAACTAGAATAATAACCTGAATTGCTAAGTGCACTGTTTGGCACACATGCTCTGGACTAGTGTGGGCCTTTCTCAGCTGAAAGTTTAAAGAAGACTTACATGTGGTCAAGGTCTCGCAAATGGGTCGAGTCTCATATTCAAAACCGGGCTTTTTGCTCTCTCATTTCACCAGGGTCAAATTTTTTCTTAACTCAATGAGAAACAAGATTCAAATTACTAGAGAAATAAAATCAATGAAAGAGATACGTGTTACAGGCATTATACATGGGTTGCACAAAGGATTGCATTATATGCTAATTGGATAAGTGCTATGGACATTGTACTAATTAATTCCTCATCAATTAAAATGTCAAGCTACAATTTTTATGTAAAAACAAAAGAAAACTGTTTCTTGGGGTGCACTAATATTTGGAAAACTATCAAATTAGTCCAAAAAATCATGCTAAAAAGTAAAAATAACTATACTCAAATGGGTTCATGACTTTTACTTTTTTTTCTTTTTTGAGATAGTTTTAACTCATGGCGTTTGCTCCTGACAATAGTTATTTATCATCAGTTCAAGACACTAATGTCAAAGGCCTTGTAACTGAATTAGCACCTCCTCATGCACAAAAGTGCTTGGAGGACTAAGGGGGAAAGGGTTCGAGTTACAGGGTTAGTAGCATATTGTAATTATCTCTCTAAAAAAAAAAAATCACCAATTGATTTTTGGTGTAGGTAGGGATTGAACCCCAGATCTCTTATTCAACTATCAGAGATTTTACCAATTAAGTTAACTGAAACCCACATGACTTCTACTTATAACTGAAGGAAATTGACAAAAATGAAATTCATTTAACGAAAGAAAACTGACAAACAAAATATGGGTTTTATATCTGGGCCTTAATAAGCCCAATGATTAAACAAGGACAATCAGAGCCCACCAAAATTTTAATGAGTTCAAAACTCGTTGCCTTGTTCCCTTATTTGGTAATTAGTTTCCCACCCAAAGAAAAAGAAATGACAAGAAATGAGAGGTAATAAATTTTCACTGTACTATAGACCTCTTTTTTCTTTTTTTTTAAGAAAGAAATACATGATATATAATTAATCATGAATTAGGGAAAATCAGACAAAACAAAAGACAAAATATCGAATGGAACATACTCCAACTAGATTTGTAATGAAAAATAAAGTTTTGCTCTCTAGGCTAAAGCACGTGCAACTGTATTGCCTTGTGACCTACATGAAAGAAAGAAATACTATAGACCTAAGATCATATTTCATCTTCATCACAGATATGGAGTTTTATGACTAGTCTAGGTGCTTTATATATTTTAAAAAAAAAAAACTGAGAAAATCTATTATCAATATTTGGTTGAATGTCTTAAATTGGATTTATTATAAGGATAATGTTTGATCCCACCAAAAAAAAAAAAAAGGGAAAGAAAGAAAGAAGAAGAAGAAGAAGGTATGAAGGCATGAGTACTACTACTGTGATTGTAATTTTAGTGAACTTAATTTTATCACAAGTCATAACCTGAAGTTGGAATGGCCCAGTTGATATTTTAGAATTATAAAATGCCTCAACTAATTTGTTTTTCTATTAAGTAATAAGATGTGTGATACATCATACAGGCAGCACCTTTTCATTATAATATATAGGTATAACTAGCACTATAATTTCTTTAGTTTGGTAATATTTTTATTGAGGAAATTACACTTTATAACTCTCAAAAAGTGAAAGGTTGGTTCTTGTGGTTAGGGGTGTGCATGGGTCAGGTTGAGAAGTTTTTTCAACCCAACTCACCATGGTGGGTTAAAAAAAATCCAACCCAACCCATTATAGGAGTTCAGCCCAAACTAACCCAACTCACGTGGATCGAGTTGGGTTAGACAATTTTTTTTAATTACTATTATTATTATTATTATTATTATTATTATTATTATTATTAAATTGAGTATTATAACCACACCACTACAAGTAAAAGCAGATTTATAATAAAACCATTGTGCACTCTTGGTGTGGTGGTCACTCCACAAGTATAAATACTTGTGGGGTGTGGGGGCAATGGTCGGGGTTCAAGTCTTTAGAAGGGAGTTTCACATAAATATACACTTAGATTAGGCTAGAGTAGAAATTCTATCTTGTATTAAAAAAAATTATAATAAAATAATTATGAGTATAATGCCAAACAAACACAAACTATAAAAAAAAAAAAAAAAATTATAATAAAATAATTATGAGTATAACACCAAACAAACGCAAACTATATAAGAAAAACTTAGGGTTTGGGTTTTATTTAGGAAGAGGGGAAAAAATAAATAACAAAATTATATAATATATTTTTTAATATATATTTAAATAAATAAATAAATAAATATATATATATATATATATATATATTAAATATAGGTAGGTTAGGTTGGGTTAGGTGGGTTTGTAAATCTCATGACCCAAATATATATATATATATATATATATATATATATATTAAATATAGGTAGGTTAGGTTGGGTTAGGTGGGTTTGTAAATCTCATGACCCAAACCCAACCTGACCCACTGTTAAAAAAAATTAATGACCCAACCCAACCCACCGCCCCTAAAAAATGACCCAACTTGATGGGTTGGGTTGTGTCGAGTGGATTTTGGTGGATTTGTTGCACATCCCTACTTGTGGCTGAAAGAAAAACGGAAGGAAAAAAAACACAAAAAAAGGGGGAAATGTGTTGGGTTAGGTGTAAGGGGTGTGAATAAATATATTAAAAAATAGAATAATTATATTTGAGTAATGTAACCTGATGGTGTCTAAAAAAAGCCTACTCCTTGCTCGTCCATAAACGTCGTCCATGAGAGTTTTACACAAGCCACATTACTGTCGTCCAGAGAGACCTCTGGACGACATGTACTAACTGGTGTACAATCCCTCGTCCAGGAAGCACTTAGGACGAGGGCAAGGCAGTTTCGACAAAGATAACCGCTATAACGGTTATCAAATTGTACGCTCCGGACTCCGTAAAATTGGGGGAGGTTATCCAACGGATAACCGCTCCCTAAACCTATAAAAAGAGATGAGTCTCCGACAAAAAAAGGGAGGGTATTTCTTCTTTACAAACAATATTTTTCCATTAAGAGGAGAGTTACTAACTTCATCATCGGAGGAGTTTTGACCGGCCAACCCCGGTCTCCTCTGACCTTCTATTTCTTATCTTTCAGGCCCTCAACATCATCGTGATCCGTGTTGTTCAACTAACTGATTCCTTGATCACTATCAGTTTGGCGCCGTCTGTGGGGAGGAAAAATTATACTTCTCTTTGACAAAAAGTTTATGGTACGGACTAGATCGAGGGCTACCAGCCCAGGCCGTCAGGGAAGCAGAGATGCTTCCAGTAACCCTAACCGCGACCGCCAATCTGCACCGGTCATGCAGAATTCATCTGTTCAAAACGTACAATCCATGGCGGCCGCAGTGGTGGAGTTGACTCGCCTAAACCAAGAATTAAGAATGGAGATTAATCTAAGGAGGCAGACGCGTGAAGAACGTGAGGGTGGAGGACAAACGCAGAGTCATGATGATAGAGAGAACACTGAGATTGGAAGTCAGTTAAGAGGTACCACTTCACGAGCGGTGCCACATTTGAAGGAAGAGATGGACCAGATGAGAAGGGTCATGGAGGAAATGAAAGAAAATATGAGAAGGACAAATCCTATAGAAGACCTGGTCCACCGAACTGATTCCCCCTTTACGGCTTCTATCAACGGTCATCCTCTACCATCGAAGTTTAAGATGCCTTCTCTGGATTCGTACGACGGAACACGAGACCCGTTCGATCACATTGCTACCTTCAAGACCACCATGCATCTTCAAGGGGTTCCTAACGAAATAATGTGCAGAGCATTCCCTACTACCCTCAAGGGCCCAGCACGGGTTTGGTTCAGTAAAATACCCCCGAATTCAGTGAGTTCTTTTGAAGAGTTGAGCAAACTATTTGTTAACAACTTCATAAGAAGACAAAGACATAAGCGTTCCTCGTCCAGCCTATTGACCATAGAGCAGGGAGAGAACGAGAGTTTACGGTCGTTCATCACCCGTTTCAACAGAGAGGCCCTAAGTGTGGACGAAGCAGATGACAAGCTCTTGTTGGCAGCTTTCCATAATGGGGTGAATTCGGATCTGTTCATTCACAAACTCTATGAAAAAGAGCCCCAGTCTATGGCAGAACTTGTCCATTCGGCACAAAATTTTATGAATGCGGAAGACGCAATCATTGCTAAGAAGAGGAAGAGGTCTGAGAGAGTAGACGCAAATCCCAGTCGCCACTTAGAACAGGGCCCTCGTCCAAAAAAGGGACGCACGGAAGACAGGAAAGACCGAGACATTAAGAAGTCGGGCTCTTCAGCACGGAACCAGCAGTATACCTCTTTGAACGTCCCACTTGAGCAAGTCCTAATGCAGATCAAGGATGATCCTTCCTTGAAGTGGTCGGAGAAAATGAGGGGAGACTCCAATAAACGCAATCGGAACAAGTATTGTCGCTTCCATAGGGATCATGGTCACGATACGAACAAGTGTTTCGATTTAAAGCAGCAAATCGAAAATCTCATAAGGCAAGGGAAGCTGAAGAATTTCCTTGGACGAGATAACAGGGACGAAAAAATGAAAGGAAAAATGGAAGAATCATCACGGCCGCCACTCGGAGAAATAAGAGTCATTATAGGGGGAAGTTCGACGGGCCAGTCATCCAAGTCCAAGAAAGCATATTTGAAGGTAGTGCAGAGTGTCCAGCTTTTTGGACGATCACCGAGAGCAAGGACCACGGACGAAGCAGCGATCACTTTCACGGACGAAGACGCTGAGAGAATTCATCACCCGCATGATGATGCTCTTGTCATCACCTTAATGATTGCTGACTACACAACTAGAAGGGTGCTTGTAGACAACGGAAGGTCGGCGGACATTTTGTATTATCCAACTTTTCAACAAATGAGGCTAGGACGAGACCGGCTCCGTCCAGTGAACTCCCCCCTAGTAGGTTTTGGTGGTATGAAGGTACAACCCGTGGGTACCATTTCCTTATCAGTGGTAATGGGGGCATACCCACGACAAGTCACCAAGGATGTGAACTTCCTTGTGGTAGACTATCTGTCCTCCTATAACGCCATAATTGGACGACCAACTTTGAATAGTTGGAAGGCCGTTACCTCCACTTACCACTTATCAGTTAAGTTCCCAACAGAACACGGAGTAGGGCAGGTGCAAGGGGATCAACTGGCAGCAAGAGAATGTTACTTGGCCATGCTGGCCATGGATGAGCAAATTCAAACCATGAATATTGAGGAAAGGAGGATGGTAGCTGAGCCTACCGAAGTATTAGAAGACATTTCCCTGGACGAAGAGAACCCTGAGAAGTGTACCAGGATTGGGGCAGATCTAGAAGAGAAGATTAAGGAGGGCCTCGTCCACTTTTTGAAGAAAAATATTGATGTGTTCGCATGGAGTCATGAGGACATGCCGGGTATAGACCCTAGTGTCATTACCCACCGTCTGAATGTATGCCCTTCCTCCAAGCCAGTGCGGCAAAAGAAGAGGGTGTTTGCCCCTGAGAGAAATGATGCTATCAAAGACGAAGTTCAAAAACTGATGGGGGCGAGGTTTATCCGGGAAGTGTACTACCCAGATTGGTTGGCAAATGTTGTAATGGTCAAGAAGACAAATGGTAAGTGGAGAATGTGCGTGGATTTTACCGACTTGAACAAGGCTTGCCCAAAGGATAGTTATCCGCTACCACGCATTGATCAATTGGTGGATTCAACTGCGGGTCACAAGTTGCTTAGTTTCATGGACGCTTTTTCGGAATACAATCAAATAAGGATGGATGAGGCGGATCAGGAGAAAACATCCTTTGTCACAAGTCAAGACTTGTTCTGTTATAAGGTGATGCCATTCGGCTTAAAGAATGCAGGAGCCACATATCAGAGATTGGTCAACCACATGTTTCGACAGCAGATTGGGCGGAATGTGGAAGTCTATGTGGACGACATGCTGGTAAAGAGCCAGGACGAAGGAAGGCATCTGGACGACCTGCAGGAGACATTTGACACGCTGAGACAGTATCACATGAAGCTGAATCCTAGTAAATGTGCTTTCGGAGTATCATCAGGGAAATTCCTTGGCTTTATGGTCTCTCATAGGGGGATTGAAGCGAATCCTGATAAAATTAAAGCAATACTAGACATGAAGCCTCCGCAGAATACAAAGGAGATCCAATCTCTTACTGGACGAGTCGCTGCATTAAACAGGTTTGTCTCTAAAGCCACTGACAAATGTTTGCCATTTTTTAAAGTTCTTAGAAAAGCATTCGAATGGACCAACGAGTGTCAGAAAGCTTTTAAGGATCTGAAGGCATACTTGACCAAGTCTCCATTGTTGAGTCCGTCAGTAGTGGGAGAGGAATTATACTTGTATTTGGCGGTAACCCCGTATGCCGTAAGTTCAGCACTGATAAGGGAAGAAGGTAAAGTGCAAAGACCCGTGTACTATACGAGTAAGGCATTGAGGGGAGCGGAAGGACGATATCCACAGATGGAGAAGTTAGCCTTCGCATTGATCATTGCTTCCAGGAAGCTAAGGCACTATTTCCAGGCACATGTCATTAATGTCATGACGGATCATCCACTCAAGAAGGCGATGAACAGACTGGAGGCAGCTGGACGATTGGTTCAGTGGGCCGTCGAGCTCAACGAATTTGACATCAGATATCAACCAAGGCATGCTATAAAAGCTCAAGCATTAGCAGATTTCATTGCAGAATTTACCCCAAGTCATGAAGAGACAGAAGACAATGATAGATGGGTCGTCCATGTGGATGGATCATCCACAAAGTATGCAGGTGGGATTGGTGTGGTTTTACAGTCCCCAGAAGGAGACAAACTGAGGCACAAGGTTCGTCTACAGTACCAAGCGACTAACAATGAAGTCGAGTATGAAGCCCTTCTCAAAGGGCTAGAATTGGCTAAGTCTGTGGAAGCCAAGTCTATACTCGTCCTGGGTGATTCTCAGTTGGTCATGGGGCAAGTGAATGGAATGTATGAAGCAAAAGAGGAACGGATGAGGAAATACCTTAGTCGAGTGATGCGCCTAATGAAGAAATTTGAAAAAGCTGAATTCGTCCAAATCCCAAGGGAGGAAAACATGGAAGCTGATACTATAGCGAAAGAAGCCTCGGCAAGTGAATTTATGGACGATTGTGACCAAATTCAGTACATGCCAAGCATAGATATTCCAGAAGTACAACAGGTGGAAAATAGAGGAAATTGGATGACCCCGATTATATCATACCTGAAAGACGGACAGCTACCAGAAGAAAAAGACGAAGCAAGGAAGCTGAGGGTGAGATCGGCTAGATATCTACTTCTGAACGAAGTGTTATACAAGATGGGCTTTTCTCAACCTTATCTTAGGTGCTTGGCTTCGGACGAAGCAAACTACATACTGGGGAAGTTCATGAAGGAGCATGTGGCAATCACTCCGGAGCCAGGTCCCTTGTCTCCAAGGTCGTCCGTGCAGGGTATTATTGGCCAAATATGCAAGCTAATGCCAAAGCATATGTTAAGGTCTGCGACCAATGTCAACGATTTAGCAACGTCCCCAGACAACCATCAGAGTACCTCACCCCGATGATGGCACCGTGACCCTTTGCACAATGGGGACTAGACATTTTGGGTCCTTTTCCTCAAGGCATAAGGCAGATGAAATTTCTAGTTGTGGGCATCGATTACTTCACAAAATGGGTGGAAGCTGAACCGTTGGCGACGATCACACAACAAAATGTTAAGCATTTCGTGTGGAAGAATATTGTATGCAGATTCGGAGTGCCCAAGGTATTGGTATCTGATAATGGACGACAGTTTGACAACGCACTCTTTAGGGACTTCTGCGCACACTTTGGAATACAGAATCACTATTCCTCACCCGCTCATCCCCAAGCAAATGGTCAAGCTGAAGTGGCAAACCGATCCTTGTTGAAAATCATCAAGACCCGGCTTGAGGGGACAAAGGGGGTATGGCCAGAGGAGTTACCTGGTGTTCTATGGGCCTACAGGACGATGATGAGAACCCCTACGGGGGAAACTCCTTTCAAGCTAACTTATGGAAGCGAAGCAGTCATACCGGCGGAAGTACATATGGCCAATCAAAGGGTGATGATGTATAAAGATGAGGACAATGAGGAGCAGCTCCGTTTGAACCTTGATCTGGTAGACGAGGTATGGGCAGACGCAGAATACAGAACAGCAAAGTACAAGAACCTCATGGCTAGGCAATATGACGCAATGGTGAAGCCTAGGCGTTTCAACATAGGAGATCTCATCCTAAGAAAGGTCTCTTTGGCAACCAAGAACCCAACACATGGGAAATTGGGCCCGAATTGGAAAGGACCCTACAGAGTTATCAACTGTAAAAGGCAAGGATCCTACTACTTGGAGGCCCTGGACGGGAGGAAACTGGAGCACCCTTGGAACGTGGAGCACTTGAGGAGGTACTATCAGTAAAAGTCAGCCTAGACGGAAGTATGGCCACAGACGAGGCTGGACCTTGTCTGAAGACTTATTCTAATATTTAATGTTGTGTTATTAACTACTATTTCACTATTTATATTTAGTGTGTTGTGGACGAAGTTAAGGCTTTACTATTTATGTTGTGTTTATGGACGAACTTATGGAGCTTGTACTTAATAAAAAAGGCATAAATATATGTATATGCCTTACCTAGAAACAATGTTTATGTTATGTGCAAATTTCTAAGTCTCCAAGTTATTTTCGTTCCAATTAACTCACCACAAGGCTGAAAAGCCCAAGACGAGTAAAATCTCCGGACGCGGGGATTTAACTTCGACAAACAAGGGAAATGTATGCATGCCCAAGTGTAGACGAGAAAATTTTCCCTGAAATGGTACGTCCACAGAACATCCATCTCTGAAGTAGACGAGATGAAAGATAGTACGTCCACAACACGGACGAACAATAATACGTCCACAAAGCTCAACTGAAACGTGAGATTTGCACGTCCACACATGGACGAATACATGCAAGGACGATGTTCTGGTAATTAACCAAGAACGTTTCAGAGCAATTAAGCTCAAGGACGAATGCAAAGTCTAGAAAAAAAATAAAAAAAGAGGCGAAGTCTCAAGACGGGTGATGTTGACATCTGGGATTTCTCCAAGACGAGTATAAAGTTACAAGCATTTCGTAAGATCACCTTCATAGACGAGAAGAAATTATAAAGCAAGCATAATTTTCGTCCTTGATATAACAAAAACAGAAAAATACAAGTGTTTAAAGGGAGGACGACCAACGTCCAAACACCCTTAAGTTACATGATAACTCGTCCATAAACTAAAGACGAGATAAATAAAAAGTTACATCGTCTTAAAATTATAAAGAGGCATCAGGCTGGTGGGGCATCTTTGTTCTGCTCGTCCTGAAGTGGCTGGGTTGTAGCATCATCCTCCACATTAACGTCTTCTGAGCTCGTCTGGAGGAGGGAGCTGGTAGGAGCACCACTGAGATTGAGCTTAATAGAGCTGAAGTCAATGTTGGGGAAGTTCTCGACGGCGTCCATCCTGAAGTCCTCAAACCCAGCCGCATAGTTAGTATCCAGTAGATCAGTGAACTGCTTGGACGCCTTGAACTTTGCAACTACGTCTTCCTTGGCCTTCTTGAGAAGATCACTCAGCTCGTCGTTCTTCTTTTGCAAGTGATCAAGACGAGTTTCCTTCTCCACAACATCAGTCTTCATCTCTTGAATTTGATTTCGCAGCTCCTTTGCCCCTTCGTTGGCTTTAGCAGTTGCCTCAGCCCAGCGCTTGCTCTCGTCCTTTACTTCCTTGATTCTCCTCTCTAACAAGATCCTCGTCTTGTCAAGATCAGTTGCTTGCCTGGACGCAGCAATGAACTTGGACATGGCCTGAATAATGGTTGAGTTAGGAAGCTTATCAAAGAGGACGAGAAAAGAAAAAAAATAATAAATAAAAAAATAAAAAATAAATAAAAAATAAGTAAATAAAAAATATATAACATACATACCTTGAAAAGATCATGAACCCCAGAATGCTCGAAGTCCTTCAAAGACATGTTGTAACAGGCAAACACGTCCTCATCAATCACAGCCATCTTAAATCTTTCCCAAGCCAGATCCTCGTTCCCAATGAGGTATTGAGGTGCTTGGGGAGAAGGCTGAGACGTGGACAACGTCTTGACTATGGACGGGACTTGCATGGGTGAATCTTTGGGCTCAGAATCTAGGATTTGGACGTCTTCAGGCTCATGAACAGTAGGCGCAAGTTGAACGTCTTTGGGCTTGGACGACTTATGTTTGACCTTTTTCTCCCTGCGCCTGCTGGGAAGATTGCCCAGGTCAACTCCCAGTGATAAGTTTTTTCTTTTCTCACCTACGGACGGGTGAGACTGAGGTGCGTCCTGCCCAGTGGCAGCAGCCTCGTTCACAACTTCTTTACCCTTATTTTCCTTCATTGTAGCTATTCTTGAAAAAAGAAGGGGTGTTAAAAATAATAAGTAAAAAAAAGAGAGGAGGAAAAAAGGGAAACCATTATGCTGACTTACGTCTACGAATGGTGAGCTCTTGTGCAAGGGCTTCACTGGACGGGTTGGGACCTAAACCCCAAGTGGCAAGACGATGGAGGGTTACCAAAGAATGGAAAGCCCTATCCGTGTATAGATGAACCTTTTGGATTCTTTCTATATGAAACCTGTCCAGATGAGGTCGTCCAGCACCTAAAAAAAAAAAAAAATTTAGCCGTCTACAAAGATAAATACAACACAATAAAATGACAAACACAAGCATACCTTCAGGACGAAGGTTCCCTAACTCTCCTGTGTAGGGAGGAAATGGGTCTTGAGAAACCTCGTGTGGGCGTCCAGCCCAGAAACCTGAGACGAAGAAGAACTCCGTCTTCCAGTTCCTATCCGAGGAACCTACGGACTTAATCAATCTATAATCTTTCCCTCTGGCTGTGAATTGATAAAAGCCAAGGGACTGATTGATCTCAGAAGGCTTGTAACAGTAGAGGAACTCGTCCACAGTCAGAGGACGGTTCCCCTCAAAGACCTCTCTCCACAAAACTTGCATGGAGACTACTAACCTCCACGCATTGGGGTTAAGCTGACAAATACCTATACCTAACCTAGCGAGTAACTCTCTGGCAAAAGCATTTAAAGGTAACCTAAGTCCACCTAAAAGATAGGCTTCGTAAATACCTATCCCAAAACGAGGTTGACAACACCACTCCCCACAAACTGCTAACCTAGGATTAAGGTCGTCTGGGATTTGGTACCACTTCTTAAGCAAAACTAACTTCCTATCGTCCGTCTTGGACTCTACTCCTATGGCACAGCTATACACTACCTCAACCTCGTCCTGAACTGTGGACGAGGGGGCACTTGTGCCTGCCTGGGATCCAGACTCACTCCTCGTCTTGAGTCCTTGGAGAACTTCTAAGGGTACCCCAGGGACGCCGGACACATACTCGTCCGTGGTGTTCCCTTCACTACTAGTACTATTACTGTTATCACTAGAGCCATTAAAACTACTTTGGTCATGATACTCGTCTATGGCTTTGCCTAAACTATTGCTAGACGAGGAAAGAACGGTCTCAGACATTGTAGAAAACTTAAAATCTGAGAACGAGGAGTAAAGAAATACCTGAAATCTAGACGAGGGAACTAAGGACAAGATGATGCTTCTAGACGAGGATCTAAGACGAGGATGCTCAGGGAGGGAAATCTCAGAAATGTGAAGGGCACTGGAGGAATTCAACTATTTATAAGCTGAAAACTTTGGGATGCGAAACGACGCAGCCAACCAAAGTACGCCACGTGGCATAGATCTCGAAAATTGAACCAAGTGCATCAGTTCATCAGTCAGATTTTGACACGTGGCATACAGTACACATTTTTGAAAATCCCCCAAATTATCCTTAAGACGACACATATGGACGAGGGGGCAACTGATGGTGTCTAAAAAAAGCCTACTCCTTGCTCGTCCATAAACGTCGTCCATGAGAGTTTTACACAAGCCACATTACTGTCGTCCAGAGAGACCTCTGGACGACATGTACTAACTGGTGTACAATCCCTCGTCCAGGAAGCACTTAGGACGAGGGCAAGGCAGTTTCGACAAAGATAACCGCTATAACGGTTATCAAATTGTACGCTCCGGACTCCGTAAAATTGGGGGAGGTTATCCAACGGATAACCGCTGTTGGATAACCTCCCCCTAAACCTATAAAAAGAGATGAGTCTCCGACAAAAAAAGGGAGGGTATTTCTTCTTTACAAACAATGTTTTTCCATTAAGAGGAGAGTTACTAACTTCATCATCGGAGGAGTTTTGACCGGCCAACCCCAGTCTCCTCTGACCTTCTATTTCTTATCTTTCAGGCCCTCAACATCATCGTGATCCGTGCTGTTCAACTAACTGATTCCTTGATCACTATCATAACCTTCACAATATTTTTTCTAGAAATTTTAGGTGGTAAATTATTATTAATTTTAATTTGGGCTACAACTAACATAAATTTTTTACCCACCAATAACAGCTTGCGATCTAAAATTTGTTATAAAATTATTTTGAAATCTTCTTTCTCTCTCGATTGTGTGTGTGTTTATTTCTCCAAAAAAAAAAAGTTATTGTAAAATGTTGTGAAATTATTTTGTCATTTTTATTAATTTATACTTCAAACAACAATTTTGATAAGTGTTGCCAAATACTCAGTTTTCTAAAAAAAAAACATTTTTTAACTGTTTTTACTAAATGCTTTGCTTTAAAAAAAAAAAAAAAAAAAAAAAAAAAAAAAAAAAAAAAAAAAAAAAAAAAAAAAAAAAAAAAAAAAAAACTAACTCAATCTCATGCTGCACTTTTAAAAAGCACAACTTTTTCAATATGCAAAACCAAACTCACCTGAGAACCCTTAAAATAATACAATTTTTAAAAACCCTATCCCACACACACACACACACACACACACACAAAAACTCTCCAAACCCAAGAGGACAAAGGATTAGTGGGGCATTAACTTAACTATTAAGTTCGCAACAGCCTTCTGTAGCCCAAAAAAAAAAAAAAAGTTCACAACAGCTTTCTCAGAAAAAAAAAAGGAAAGGATAAAGTACACAACACAAAAACCACGCCGCCTCAGTTTCTTAAGCCCCACGCCTCCTTTATAAATACTGTCCTTCACTCTTTCACCTTCTCATCCCAATACTACAGCTCTCTAGCTCTCTCTCTCTCTCTCTGTGAAAACAACAATGGCGTCGTCTTCAACAAGCGTGGTGGTGAGTAACAAGGAGAAGGAGAACACGAAGAAGGTGATCCTGAAAAGCTCAGACGGCGAGTCCTTTGAGGTGGACGAGAGCGTGGCTACGGAGTCACAGACCATAAAGCACATAATCGAAGATGGCTGCGCCGACAATGAGATACCATTGCCAAACGTCACGAGTGGCATTCTTTCACGGGTCATCGAGTACTGCAAGAAGCACAAAGAGGCTGCTGGCGAGTCTGAGCCCTCTGTGACCCCTTACACTTCCAACAGTACCACCGACCCACTCGCTGAATGGGACACTGAGTTCGTCAAGGTTGATCAGAACACTCTCTTCGACCTCATTCTGGTCCGTACTACACCTTTCGTTCCTTTTTCAAAGTACCCTTTTGGCGATTCTTTCTGCTTTATTTTACTGCTTTCATTGATTGTTTGTGTTGTGATTTTTTTTTTTTTTTTTTTGGTTTGTTAATAGTTTAATATTTTTTTAAAAAAGTTTCTTTCTTGAGTTTCTGTTTGGATCTTGAGAAAACAAGAGGGTGACAAGGAAAAAAGATTGGAACTTTACCCATTACTAGCTCTTTTACCTATCAGCAAGGAAGAAAAAAAGATTGGAACTTTGAGTACAGTTATGTTTAGTTTTTGGTTTTGGGGTTTTCAATGAGCAGAATTTTTCTTTTGCCCTTCATTATGCTTTAGTCCTTGGGCTTGTTAAGCAATTTTTGTTCTTGTTGTTGTTTTAAAAAAAAAAAAAAAGATTTTTGTTCCGGATCTCTGTTTGGATGCTGAGAAAACAGGAGGGTGAAATAGAAAAAGACAGGAAATTTGAGTCCTGTTATGTTATACTTTTCAAATGAAAAGGGTTTTTTTTTTTTGGGTTTTCAATGGGCTGATTGATATATTGCCCTTCATTTTTTTTACTGTTTTTCTTTGATTAGTATGTGTCTTTTTTTGTGGGGTTATGCATTGAATGGATATTTTTTTTACTGTAGTAATAATTCTTTTTCTTTTTTTTTTAAATCACTAATAATGTGTTTTGATGCTGAGAAAACAAGTTAAAATGGTGAATGTTCTGTTTGTTGATATGTTGATTATCTTGAGCTCTGCCTCTACCTCTTCCATCTTTTTTCTATGTTATTAAGTTGTGTTCTGCATATATGTGTTATGGGATTATGTTGTCAGTCCTGTTGTAAATGATTTTGTTGTGTTATGGTTGTTTCATGAATTGTTTGCTTGGTTGTGGAGATTCAATATATTTGGGTTTGTTGGTTTAGGTATTGTTCAGCTCATGGTTATTTTGTTATAAATAGTGAATCAAATGAACATTGATTGAGAGGTAGAAGTTCTGTAAATTGTTGTTCCTAGATGTCATTTTAAATCCAAAAGATTGTTTGCTACAATGGGTAGCAGTTTGATAGTGATATCAGTGCTATTTGCTTTTGGTTTTAAACTTTTAATATGTATGATTACTTCTTGGGTATCAAAGGAATTTAGTTTTATGATGAGAAAATATGTTCTCTCAGCTCTTGATTGTTGACAAATTGTATTTAGAACCTTGAAGCTAAACTGATTACACTTTACTGTCATTGCTACTTGCTATGTAGTCATGCATCCATGTTGTAAAAAACTGAGCAAGCAATGTATGATGCCTGGTTTTATAAAAATGGCTACTATAGGATTATAACCTAGAATTTCTTGTATTTTTTATGCTGTGATGCAGGTTTTGCTTTAGCAACTTTTGGTATTTGTGGTGTGCATGCCCTTAGTAGGACGTTGTATTGACCAGTTTCATTTACGTTCACTCGTTTATAAGACATTATTATAATTTTCTCTAAATTTGTATTCATTGTCTTACTTGGAGGATTGGTGTTCCTATTGTTCCAATTTTTAGGCGGCCAACTATTTGAACATTAAGGGGCTGTTGGACTTGACTTGCAAGACTGTGGCAGACATGATGAAGGGAAAGACTCCAGAAGAGATTCGCGAGACATTCCACATCAAGAATGATTACACTCCAGAAGAAGAAGCAGAGGTTCGGAAGGAGAACCAATGGGCATTTGAGTGATATATAGAATTGCCCTTCCATCAAGGAATTCTGATACAATGATAGGGTTTGGTTTTGGTTTTGTCTCAACTCTCAAGTAGTAATAGGCTGAGGACATTAGGATGGGGAAATATTTTTGGTACAAAGCACATACAACTGGTCCTTGCATCGAGAATCACTCAGGCCAATTATTTTATATTCTATGCTTTGGTGCGTTGTCTTAATCCTGCAAATTTTTCAGCATTCTCTTAGCCTGTACTTGAACAAAAAGATTGAAATTTTGGATTAAAAACTAAACCTGGAATCTTTTGCACAACGTTTAGCCGATTCTTACCTTTACCAAGTCAATGCACTTAAATGCTCTTTATATCCTGGTTAGCTAATATAAAATTAATCACGGGTTCAGGTTTTACGATCATTGTTGTAGACGCAACTGCAGAAATAAATAACGGAAGCAATGTTAACCAACCCATGATAGCTAAATAATATGAACTTGAAGCTTACAATAACCAAGAAAAAAAAAGTTGTAACCATATTAAGAGACAAGCCACCTTTCGTTAGACAGATCACAGAAACTGGAATGGAAGCCATGAACACCAATGACACCTCCTCTAACATCTTTGATGTCCCATGGGTTGTCATGAACGGGCTGCCTTACCAAAAGACGGCCCCTGTACATTCATTCAATAGCCGAAGTTCAAAAAAAAAAAAATCAATATCAGATATAACCAGAAAATTCCATGTTCTTTCAAACAATCGCCCTTACAATAATTAGCTGAACAAGGACCACAATAAAGAAGAAATGAAAAGGTTTAAGTTTTCAGTATAACAAATTTCAACAGCTTCATTCACTACTTTTCTTAATGTTGACCATATATCTTCTTTCATCCGAGGCCGGTTGACCATAACAATCAAGTGAAAAGGGGAAAAATCATAATAACAATGGTCATTTTTAGAGCCCCCAAGGGCTATTGGCAGAAAGTATATGATCCAAAAGACCCTATATCTGATGGCATTGTAAAATCAAAAGATTCAAAACCCAACATACACAAAATCATTTCTATAGGTGCCTTTTTTTTCCCAACATTAATAAGGTCATAATTGGCAGCTATCTTTTTCCTACACCATTAGTTAATTCTCAAGCATTAAAACTCTGAGAGGATCACATAAGCATGCATCCAATACAACTTACAAATAAAGTACCAAATAAATCAAGTATATTTTACAAGGCCAGTGAGCTGAACCACAGGCATGAATCAACATGAAACACTATTATCCTTTCTTTTTCTTTTTTTCTTTTTTTATTATAATGAGCATATAAAGGGATTTAGGATTTTTAATTTTTTTATATTTTTTAAAAAGCCAAATACTAAACTAAAACGCATAGTCAATAAGTTCATTACCCAAAATTTAAAAATAATAATATAAAAAATATATACTACATTCAGAATAAAGAGAAAAAGAACAAAGAAGAAAAATAAAATATTAGTTTTAGCCAACCACCTGATAAACAATAACAATAGAGACAAGAAAAACATTTTCTAGCACTAGAAAGAAAGTAAACAGATAGACTAAGAAATATGCTACACTAAAAAAAAAAAAGGAGAATCAATAACCTGGATGAGAGAATACGGTTTAGAGTATCATAATCAATCTGTGGTAGAATAGCAGTGCACTAAAGTACACTTAACTACATTCTATGTACCGTGATTTAAGCTTACATCTAATACAGCCTATAAATAAAGTACCAAATAGACCAAGGGTCTGTTTTGATACCACTTATTGTTGAAAATTGAAAACTTATTACTGAAAACACTATAGCAAAATAATTTTTAAACTATGAATAGTGCCCGTGAGACCTAGTTTTAAAGTTTTTTTTGCTGAATTCTGTACTTGTGGGTCCCGTGAATAGTGCACGGGACTCAGGGAAAAATGCAAATGCCAGCCGCATTTGCTATCCAAACTCACACCAAGTATAGTTTAGAAGAGAAAACATTGGGTTAGGTTGTGGCGTAAAACCAGTGTTTTCGCCACCCAATAGAATTTTGTCACGTCACCCTTTTGTACTTATCACTCATACTTCATCTGCTTCCTCAGAATTCTGAAAACTCCCTCTTCCATCCTTTGCTTGCCCGAACCTCCACCACACCACACACTGAAGCTCACTACCACACAGGTCGCCAAAGCTGTGCGTGGAGCTTGAAAACATACCAGAGCCGCCGTGAGCCACGATCCAAAGGTTTGTTTTTCATGATTTGCCCTTTTCCCCAATTTGGATTTCGAATTATTAATGGGTTTTTCTGGGTTTATGGGTTTTTTTGGAGCCTCATGAATTATTTATGGTTTTTTTTTTTTTTTTTTTGGTTGTATTTTGGTATCTTGTTGGGTTTTGATTAGATTCCTAAGTGTTAGGGTTCAACCTGTAAATGAATCTGATTGTAGTTCTTGGAGGATTGTAGTTCTTATAAGTTCTAATTTAGTTCCAGGAGTATTTGTTGAAATGTATAAGTTCCAGGAGTATAAGTTCTAATTGCAGGAATTTTGTGAATTTAGGCATCTGATGCATGACAAAATCTGACTTTTTAAAAAGTGATCAACAATTGTAGACATAATTTTTTTAGCCTTCTCATACTGGATGACTAGACGTGCTAATTGCAGGTGAAGTTGATGTGGGGCTCATCTGCAGGTGAAGTTGATGCCAGTGTACTATACATGAATCTTAGTGACTTCATTAGGCATGGATATTAAGTGGTTTTTTTCACTTCCATTTGTGTTGATTATGTATGATGGTTGGTTCAAAGTTTACTATATTATATATTTATATCCTTATTGTTTTTGAGTTTTTTTACTGGTTTGTTATTTAGAGATAAATAGTTCATGGTTTTTCTAAGTATTTAATACCAGTTAATTTTTTTTTCCGCAACCTAAGTATATCTACAGGTCATGCAAAGGAAGGCGAGTTGTATTAGGAACGAAGTCAGTCAAGCATTTAGTAGTGGAGTCAAGCATTTTATGATTTTTTTTTTTTTTTTTTTTTTTTTTTTTCTTATAGGTGCTTGACTCTCCTCCTTTGCCATTTTGTGAATTTAGGCATCTGATGCAAGACAAAAGCTTTGATACCAAACTAATTTGAGATTTGATGGGTTTTGGGATAGGTAGGGATAGTGTTTGTTTTGGAGAATGGATTGGGAAGCAAATATTTTTGGTTATATAATATTTAAATTGTGGTGGATAGAACCATCTTCTTTTTTTTATTCCCAACATACGGTCCTCTTTTTTGTATATTGAACTATGATAGATTTTATTCTAGATGAAGGTATTCTCAATTAGAAATTTCCCAAAAGAATTGTGACAAATTTTATTTCAAGATGTATGGTCAATCGTATGATCATTTTGTAAATTGAATTGTGACAGGTTTTGTTTTAGGTGAATGTATTCTCAATTAGAAAATATTAAAAAAAAAATTGTGATAGGTTTTATTTCAGGTGAATGTATTCTCAATTAGAAGCTCTTATAAAAAAAATGTGATAGGTTTTATTTCAAGTAAAAATATTCTCAATTAGAAACTTTTATAAAAAAAAAATTGTGACAGGTTTTATTTCAGGTGAATGTATTCTCAATTAGAATCTTTTATTAAAAAAAAAATTAAATTGTGACAGGTTTTATTTCAGATGTCTTTGTAATCCTATGATCCTCTTTTTGTATTCTAAATCATGACAGGTTTTATTCTAAATAAAATTGTGACAGGTTTTATTTCAGTTTTTATTCTGAATTGATTTGTTCTTATGTCAAATTTTAGTTTATATGGTACAGAAGTATTAGTTGGCTTGTATTATTTGAAAATTCATGACCTATCTATGAATTTAAACAAGTATTCATGTAATTTTGATTCTATAAAAGAATTGTTAAAATGTCTTTTATTTTGCTTATTTTAGCAAATTTTGGTTACAGTAATTGTACAATTAGTGATACAAAGTCTATCTGGTTGAAAATAAAATTGACAATGAATTTAAATCATCTTGATTATTGAAGATCTGTTCACACAAACGTAACAATAAGCTATTGCAATCATTATAAAAAATAGTGCTTAACAAATATAAAAAATGTACAAGACATGTCACATTACATACATATTTAACAAATAAAAAACCAAGGATTTCAACCCAATGCAAAGGCCATCTAGGACCATAAAATACATTAAAGCTTAAAAAATGCATAAATTTGGGGTGATGATGCAAAGGACTTCAATCCAGATAGGTTTGCTGAAGGAGTTTCAAAAGCTACAAGGGTCAAGTTTCATTTTTCTCATTCGGATGGGGTCCTCGGATATGCATTGGACAACATTATTCTATGATATAAGCAAAAATGGCTCTATCAATGAATCTACTACGCTACTCCTTTGAGCTATCCTCATCCTATGCTCATGCTCCGCTCCCAATTATAACACTTCAATCACAATATGGTGCTCACGTTATTCTACATAAACTCTAGAATAGAAAATATTAGTTGTCAAAAAAAGATTTGAATTCATAAAAAAAGAAACATTTCATATGTATATTGATGCTTTTGGTAAAGGAACATTCCATGCAATTCTGTAGAAAACTTCATATCTACAATTCTGCATATCCGCATGTATGCATTTCATTTGCAATAAATTGTATCTATATGAAGACCAATTTATTAGAAACTAAGTACAAAGTTTACTGCCCAATACTATTATCTCTTCAAGTATAGCCCAACAAAAACAAATCCATGTATAAATCTAGGTACAGCCTATGGAAAGCTTAAAGCTTAAAAAATGGTCCTAACTTCTACCCTAAAGCGAATCCATGCATGTATCCAGGTGCAGTTGAATGCATGTAACATCCAATGGTATACAGGTTGAATGCATGCTCTCCTTCTCCAATTACTCTAATGCACACCACAGCCATTCCCATCTCCAAGCTACTTCGTATGATACTTTGGGACAGGCTGTTCGTCAAGCAGTGCACCACAATAGGTATATGAAGTGGATATAAGGAATGTAACACTTCAATTACTTCAACATCTTCTTAATCATGAATTCTAAAGTGAAATTCATTGTAGTAATATGTCAGTATGATATGTAATGCAGCATCACTTTTTATCAGCCTTATTATGTATTTAGCAATTGCGTTATTTGCTTTCTGATGGTCACGGATGGCCCTTTGTCTTCCACTTTGTAAGTTTTGTGCCAATTGAAATGACAGTCGTCCATATGTGGCACTCAACTTCCTTGGAGCAGCTTGAAGGATTCAATGCTGACGTTACAGATACTAATACAAGCCAAGCTGCTAGAAAGAAACGCAATGAACGTGAGGAAAAATAAATTAAGGCAAAAAATATAGATTAGTTGAAATTGAAACCATTTAACGACATAAAACATTAGTTATTAAAGTAGATATATCTTATTGATACAAATATTATAATTAGGATTAAGTTTTCACTTATGTAATGAGAAATGATCTCTTGGCAATATGCTCATAAGCATTCTCCTAAGAATGCACAAGATCACCAGGTTGATTTCCATTAGGATCTGCCCCACCACTTCTACTCACCTTTATGGTCTCATCATTATCTACTCCTGCAAATGGCAAAGGAGGAGAGTCAAGCACCTATAAGAAAAAAAAAATCATAAAATGCTTGACTCCACTACTAAATGCTTGACTGACTTCGTTCCTAAAATGGCATATGAATATGCTTCAAAATAACATAAAATAAAAAGATATGCCACCAAAAAAAAAAAGTAGACAGAGGTACCTATTAGCAACTTGCTACCTCAATATATTAAGGACTCTTAAAGCATCCTAAGCATTAGCATTTACATTTACATCAACATTAGCTCCTTTGAGGGCAAGAGAAACTGATTTTAAGGGTATTTTGGCAGCATAGCTAATGTTGACATTGAAATTCTTAGATTGAAATATCAGCCTGGACTTCTCACTACAAAAGATGAGGGCTATAGCTGAGTTTTTAAAACACAGCTATAGACCCCAAAAACGCGGCTATGGCCCCATTTGGTCTATAGCCACGTTTCCTATAGCCGCATTTGTACACGCGGCCTATACACCTTGACTATAGGTCCTACAAGTCTATAAAAAATGCGGCTATAGACGATGTTTTGGCCGCGTTTTAAAAACGCAACTATAGGAGGCTTTGGCCATGTTTCTAAAATGCAGCTATAGATCTGTTTTGGCCGCATTTTTCCAAACGCGGCTATAGGTCCTGTTTTGGCCACATTTTAAAAACGCGGCTAAAGCATACTACAATTGCGTTTAGCAAACACGCCTATAGGGTTTTTATTTTTTTGGTGTCTATAGCCACGTTTATGAAACACGGCTATAGGTTTTTTTCCTAGCTAAGGAAAAAAAACCTATGAAACGCGGCTCTAGACAAAAAAAAAAAATATATATATATATATATATATAGCCGCATTTGCTAAACACAGTTGTAGGACGCTTTAGTTGCGTTTTTAAAATGCTGCCAAAACAGGTCTATAGTTGCATTTTAGAAACGCGACCAAAGCCTCCTATAGTCACGTTTTAAAAACACGACCAAAACATCATCTATAGACGCATTTTTAAAAACGTGGCTATTGCTTTTAGCTTATAGCCGCATTTAAAAAAACGCGGCTATAGACCTATAGGACCTATAGTAGTGGCATATAGGTTGCACATACAAACGTGGCTATAGAAAATGCGGCTTTAGACCAAATTGGGCTATAGCTGCGTATTTATGGTCTATAACCGCATTTTAAAAACACAATTATATCCCTCATCTTTTGTAGTGAGAATGTCAATTGTGCCCGTTCTTTATCCTGCATCTGATCTACCAAGGCCAGCCCTAAGCCTAGGCCATTTAGGCAATCGCCTAAGGCCCCCTACTAGATAAAGGCCCCAAATTTTGGGGCAAAATTGAAATATATTTTTTTGAGATATAAGAAAAAAAAAATAGTTTTACATTTTTCCTCTATTTTTAAGAGGTTCCAAAGAATTGAGTAATGTTAAAGATAATACAACTTTAAATATATAGGGCTTACAAATATGTGTCACCAATCACAAAAAATAATTCAAATAGGAAAATACTAGAAATACTATAAATTTTACTTCAAAACCTTTACAAATTGATGTGATAATTAATATGATTTTTGGACGTCAACAACCTATTAAATACATTTTTAAATAAAATTACTTTTTGTGATTGATGATACATCTTTATAAGCATCATATTGTAAAATTTATAATATCCCTAACATCATTCATTCAAATACTCATTTATTATCTTCTTGAAGTGTTGCTAATCACATTCATTGCTACATCATTTGTAAGTTTTTTGTAGTAAATTTTTTTATAGCTTTGGCATTTCTTCAACAACAACAACAACAACAACAAAAAAAAAAAAAAAAAAAAGAGCATATTACAAGATAAAAAGAATGGATTTTTGTTATAAAATACTATGATATTAAAAACTAGTTAAACATTATTTAAGTAATATAAAAAAGGCCCCATTTAAATATATCGCCTTAGGCCTCAAAATTTGTTGGGTCGCCCCTGTGATCTACCAAACCCAATGCCACCACCAACTTGTTTGCGTGATCCAAATATCCTTGTACAATCACCAGTGAGTTGATTTGAATTTGTGTTGCTTCCACCACTACCACCGCCGCCACCACCTAAGGAAGATTCTTCACCATTACAAGAAGATCCAGAGTCTAAAAGTTGGAACCAATCTTTACGTATTCCAAAATACCAGTTTTTAGAGTTGTTGCCTTTTTAAAAAAAAAAAATACCAGCACTCGCTTTTTTTTTTTTTCTTTTTTTTTTTTTTCCAATTTTGTACTACCCAGGTGATGAGAGTACTCGTCAAGGCCTTCTTGACAGCACCATCTTTTTAATTATCCTCCAAATCCTCTCTATTTTCAATGCTTGCTCTCTCTAGTACATAATACACACAAAATGTCACAACTTATTCCCCAACTAACTATTCATTCATTAGTGGATAATCAAAGCCAACCAAGTAATGAAAGCATGCTTTGGGATGGCTTTGGCAAACCAAACAATTTGCCACCAATTGATAGTAGGCCTCCTTAGTCTAATTTGGTCCCAAGCACTTGAGATAGAGAAAGTAACTGATTTAGAGGGAATCCATACAACCTTATCACATTTACCAATAGCAATTCATGGCAATTTACTTAGAATATAACAAGAGCAGCAGACCTTGCATATATAGCTCCAATTCCGAGCCTTGTCTAGAATCACACTAGAGAGTTTAGCATTTATTGATTTGGCAGCATCATACTCTATTTCTATGCCCAAACTTTTGATAGAGAAACCAAGCAATCCAAAGCCAAAGGGAACCAACTTGGGTAATAAGTAGCCATATGAACCTCATGATAGCAGCTTTGTTCTTAGGACAACAAACATCCCTCCAAGCCACTTTTGTCCCTTTCACAGGCCCATCGGCTCCATTCCATAGAAAGCTATATATTTTTTGCACAACACTAAAGTTCTTAGAAATACAAGAATTCAAATTGATATGTTCTCGGTGGTGGCCCTTTGTAAAGCAAGATCTATAAAAGAAAATTTTGTGTCATTTGATTTGTCTAACAAAGATAGTCGTACCATGTTAGTTGAATACAGGATTTTGGTGACTAAATTGCTTAAGATTCAAATTGGCCCATTTATTGAATAATCAACATTCAGTTTTTGAAAAAATACTTTGTTATTGTGCACAAAGAAAGACTGAATAATAAGTACTATGATGTCTTGCATTGTTCTGCCAGAGGAAAGGAATTAAGTGAGTAGGATATAGATAACATGTTGGGTGGTGGTAAGGATAATATCTTTGAAGGGAGACCAGATTTAATAAGGGAGAATAAGGAAATGCAAGAGGAACTTGAGACGATACAAAGGCAATTGACAGAACTTGAACAAATTTTTCTAGAGCTGGTGGGCTCTGAGGCTGGTGGAACCAATTGGATGATGAAGAAACTACGAAAATGAGATTATTGGATAGGTGCATGTAGGGATGGCCATGGATCAAGTATGGGTCGGGTATACTCATACGCAACTTAATTATTTTACCCAGTATTCGATTACCTTATCCAATTAGTATTCGTACCTAATTATTACCCAATTTGTTTACCATGCATGAGTGCCGGTTTTGTTGATGATTTCCATTATTTCCATTTTAGCAAGTTTCAGATTCTGCAAAATCTGTCATAGAAGCTTCTTGTGAATAAGATCAAGTTTCAGGTATCCCAATGCTAGATTTTTGGTGGGGTTAGGTGTGTTAATGCTGCTTTAGGTGGAGAGTTAGTCTAGGTATTAGCTACTTCGAGGGAGCTAGGCCTCCAAGAAAGAGAGGGAGAATTGATAAGTACAAGAGTACAACTTAGTTATTATTTTGCTTAATAAGATTATAAGAGGCAGCAACCTATTTAACAAGTATAGCATAAGAAAAAAGTATAGGACATAGCATGTTTGGTGGGAAATCCTTTTTTTTTTTTTTTTCAAAAGGCTGCTTCACAACTCAACAGTGTTTTAAGATGGTCAGGGGCTTGGTTTTTTACTTGGGCTGAGTTTTGGGAGACTCACGTTACGAGACACTCACCCAACATGCTAAATATGTAGTAGATTCCATACTTTCCATCAAGTTAAAGATGAAATAATAGGTTCATAAAGTCATCCTAATAATACATTACCAATAACATTTGCACAATAAGATCATCTATATCTATATATATCTAAAAACTGAAGCGTAACATTTATTGTTACTACATTGCAGTTGAGCCACATTAGCGTCCATGTTATTTTTTTTTTTCTTTTCAATTTTCCTATAACTGTTTTTAACATTTATATTTTTAATATTTACACTTCTTCAACCTTTTTCCCTCCCTTACCTTTTCATCTCCCCACTACTTCTCCAACATTTCTCACTCTCTTACCTTTTCATCTCCCCATTACCCTCTACATTAATATTATTCTTCCTCTTTCCCTTCATTTTCCTTTATTTTTGTCTCTTCTTATTTACAACCTTTTACTATAAATTCATCACTATCTTTTCCATTCTATGCATAGTTTTCCCTCACAAAAAAAGATTCTCTCTCTCTTTCTCAATTTTTTGGTGGATTTTTTTTTTCTTATATCTCTGCTTTAGGTTGATAATTTTTTAAATTCTTTAAAACTCTACTTTAGGTTAATGCGATTTAGTTTTTTTTTTAAATTTTTTTTTTTTTTTTTTGGTTCTCTTTGATTGTTAAATTTTATCCTATTGCGTTATAAAGAATTAAATATAGCATATAAAAATATAATATTCGCATAAAAAAAATATTATTCTATTACATAGCATGATTTGGATAAGTTGGTATTTATTCTATGTTGAGGGCCATTTGTGAGAGCCCAGGCAGACAGAAAGAAAGCCCAATACTAAGGGCAACAAGGAATTGACAAAATAGATAGCAAAAAACCATTAGGCTCAAGCGGTAGGAATAATGGATCACAGGCTCAAGAAATAAACAAATGGGTCTTGAAGGAGCAAGTGGGCTCAAAGAAGCCCGGAAAGAAAGAAATAGCATCCCATGGGCAGTGTATGAGAAAGAAAAGCGAGAAAGGGCCGCCGCAGGCCCAAGGCAATGCAAACTAAGAAAGTAAGGGGTTTATGGCAGGCCTATGAACCCCAAGAATGAGAATAAGGTTATTGGGCCAGGGAAGCCCAATGAAGTTAGTAAAAAACCCATGGGAGTGTGGAATTAGCAAATGGGCCGAGGAAGCCCAAAGAAAGTAAATGGGCCGTGGATGCCCAAAGGGACATAGGAGCCCATAAGTAAAAGCAAAACAATAGCCATAACAAGCCACTGAGAGAAGGAATAAACGGCTGGCCCAAAAGAGGCCCAGCAAGATGAAGTTATTACGGCAGGAATAACAGTACAACGTTGCAAGAAATAAAGAAAATCGAGAGTGGGCCAAAGAAATGTAAGGTCCATCATCAAACAAAGTCCAGCTCTTGAATGGAGCGGAAAACCAAAGAAAAGCCCACATAAAAGGTCAGAAAACACGAACGAAGAGTTTCCAGATCACGGCAGACGCATGAGCAGCAGGCAGACTTTTGGACATATCTGAAAGGAAAGCACGCACAAGGCCCAGGCACCACCAGCCTGTACCTAGCCAATATGGGACGTGGTGGGACCATGGGTCAAAGGTAAGAGGTAAAGGGGGTATGGTTTGGTGGTGGGGAGAGGGGAAAAGACCTATTTTGCGGCTCCTGCCCAAGCCCTTTTGGGAGATACGTCTTGCTGGGATGACAGACCACCCAAAAGAGGCAAGGTTGAGGGGGGAACCGTTGGGTGCATGCCTTGAGGGAAAGAGAGAGAAAGCATTTATGCCGTGGCAGATAAGAGTGCTACGGTAGACTAAGGAATGAAACAAACCTGCCTTTTTTTGGCGAGGGTAAGTGTCACACACCTTTGGTGGTCGGTAAGTACGCCCAGACCAGACAAAGGCGGTTAAAGGGCAAAGTGGTAAAAACTGGCCACGGCAGGCACTATAAAAGGACCCTTGCCGTGCCCTGAGAAAAATATCGAAAAACAGAGTATTCACAGAGTAAAAAGAAACAAAGTAAAAGAAAAGAAAAAAGGATAAGAAAGAAAAGAGAGGGAATTGAGAAAAAAGAGAGATAATACAATGGGCATGCACCAGTAGGCCGGTTTCCCTCTCTCCCCCTTCAAATCCTGCTCTCTTCCAAAACATACCAAGGATTCCTTTTGGGCAATAGCCATTCAGGTCCGACTCCCTCAAAATCATTAATCCCCACGGTAGGATCTTTTCCTGGGAGATTATTTGCATTGAGAGGAGGTGTTCTCCTTTCTTTGGCTTTGCTTCAGCGGACCAAACTTAAAACTTAATTTATGCCCATTCTTGATTAGTTCATATTATTTTCTTTCTCCTTTACTTTCTCTGTGAATGACATTATCACGACTGTAATCATGTTTTATAAGTAGGGATTACTTAGCCATTTATTTAAATAGTCAGAATACTCTGTTTTGGTTATTATTATTATATCTACTTGCCGTAAATCATCTGAAATAGTTCTGCTTGCCGTAAGCCTACTCCTGGCAAACAAGGCATAAGTTTGTGCACAAACCGGCCCAAGTTTAGTTACAATTGGACCGGCTCCAACTCCCTTACTCAGAAACATTCGGGCCTATTACCGCAGGAGGCAGCCCAACGCACAATACGCACAAAAGGCCCCTACATTCTACTACACATCATGATTTTTTATAGTGCTCAATTTTTGCCAATTTTTGTTTATTTTTTAATCATTTGTGGTGGACAAAGTACTCTTAATAGTTGTATTAGAAGTACTCTATAATGTCATTTATTTAAAGAAAAGCAAAGGTTAGCCAAATGAAAATAATTAGATGGGATGACAAATTTTAGTTTTTGCAATTTTACTTTAATTGTTATTATTATTTTATAACAATGTATATATAGAAATTTAATTCTTAGATTTTGCTAATAATTATTTATTTGATAATGTGTTTTCAATGGATGAAACTACAATTTCTGAAAAGAAAATAACCTTAATAGATTATCAACAACTAATTGTTTTTCCTAATTGGTCCAATTAATCATTGTTAAGTTTATTAATTTTCTTAGTTATATTTTTTAGTGTTTTGGATTGTAGACAGAAAAAATAAGGTTTGAGAAAGTTTATTTAAAACTAAAAGAATAATTCCAAATTTTATATTTTTTTAATGACTCACAAAATTTTATAAATAATTTTTATTAAAAAATGAATATTTTCATTAACTTGCCTCTTGAATTTCTGAGAAAAATTGTATTGTTTTCATTTTGGTACGACAAAATTTATATTTATGATTTATGATTGTTTTTATATTACATTTATGATTTTTCCTATAATAAATAAAAAATACGATTATGAAATACATTATTTTTTATTAAATTAGTTTAAATTGTAAAAAAAAATTAATAAAATCACCATAAAAATGATTATCACGCACAACGTACAGGTTTGCGGCTAGTAAAGATAAAGAGTAACAAAGTTTCTCTATAACACGTAGAATACTCTCATGGTAACAAAAAAGTTACGTTCCAACAACCACCTTAAACGGTGTTCATCTTTTTCTACCACCACGTTGATTTAAAGGGCAAGTGTTTCTCCTGATCCAACATTGTAACATGCCAGCGACATATCGTTCTTGAGAAAACCAAATTTTCCAATCAATTTCAGTTTTTCGGCATTTTAACCATTTTTTCTACTCTCAACCTTTGTAAGCATGATTTAGATTGAAACATAGAAAAAGTAAGATTTCACCTGATCACGAGTTGAAATTGAAACAATATTTGTCAAAGTAAGCAATAATTCATTCTCCAAACTAATTATATTCCATATAAGTATAAAAGCCCATTTTTTAAGGACCTACTACAACATAGATTTTTTTTTTTTTTTTTTTTAAGAATTACAAATAATGTAGTTGAAAGTAGAGACTTGCTTATGGCATTGTTAATATATTTCCTAAATATTTTTTAAGGCATCACATTAAATGAGGAACATTTTTACCTCTTTTTTTTTTTTTTTTTTTTTTTATAAGATAGAAATTCTACTTTAACATAATCTAAGTTTATATGTGTATAAAGCTCCCTCTGGATACTTAAACCCCAACCCTTGCCCCCTCCCCTCCCCCCCCCCCCATCCCACAAACACTTATACTTGTACAGTGACCATCGTACCAAAGGTGCGTGAGAGTGAACATTTTAACTTCTAAATACATGGTTTTTCATTCACACATACATATATAGTTAGTTAGTTCATCATTAAGGCTGAAAGGGCGGCACCCATGTACACGGGCCTATAACTCAATTGTTCAATAATTATTTGTAAAATCATACCATGTTCCCATGATTATTGACAAAAAATAAAGCATACTTTTTTTTCTTAAAGTGGAACCTCTTCAAGGTTGGGCCCTTTTAATACACCCTTGGGGAGTAAGCCCCGATACACGACCCCAATCGCAAGAACTATTTATCAGATAATACAAAGAACTCCTAGTAGGTATTTGAAACCAGGATGTCTAGGTCTGCAATTTATCTCAAGTCTCCCAAGTCCCACCACTAGGTGGAACCTTGACGGGTGAAAATCAAGAACCAATTGAGAGATATTCACAACAAAAATACCGCTTAGCAGGTCAGAAGAGATATAATGTAGTGGTGTTCAGGTTGAAGTTTCTATTAGATCCATAATACGTTGACCAATTTGGCTTTTTAATTTCAGATTCCATGTACTTCTGATGGTTTACAACATTGGTTGATTGAACGCAACTTCGGCAGCATAGCATACTAACCTTGCATCATTTGAACAGAAAATATTCCCATCAATAACTGCTTTTAGCATTATGAATTTTCTCGCTGTATATATGTTTATTTATTTATTTCTTAGCTTTGTTCAAATCAAAATTACAAGAGGCCTACTGCAATTTACTCTTTTTGGGCAAGGCCTTGTCATTCTCATTTCTCACTAAGTGCGAAAAGAGGTGCATATTATTGCTCAAATTAGCCAGTCCCTATATCCCAATTCATCAGTTCAACATTTGGATAGCCCTTAGAATGAGTTCAAATCTTCTGCTTCATTGAACATGGCAAGGTTTTATTGATAAGTAAACTACATTTATTTTGTTTCTCATAGCATTTGGAAGGATGATTACCTATAAATGTCAAAAATCACATGGCAATTTGATATTAAAGAAATGGCAACGTTAATCAACATTGGATATTTTGTGATAACTGTTTACATCCATTTTGGAAATGGACAGGTGCCCTCAAATACAACGGAAAAAAAATATATGGAATCATTTGCCTCAAAACCCTTATGAGCAGAAATGACCAAGTAAACTTTATAAATCTAAAAATATGATCTACGCGTAAGAATTAAACTTGCACAAATAGAAGCAATCACCAGCCCCTGTGAGCCTCACAACCAACGCAACAAGTGTGAGGAAATGCACAGCAAAAAGATGAAAAATCTCTTCCTAAAATCTATAATACTTTTATCAATGTGGCGGACAGCTTGATGTCAAAATCTTATAAAACTGTCCACAAGTGTGGTACGTAACTCTTTGATTTCTCTTCAAACCAATTCTCGTGAATCTGAACCCTCCTTTTTTAGATTATAAGAACACTCCATCTAAACCAAGGGTCACATGGAGGTTCTGGCAAGCTCGTGTTGATCACAGGGGGTTCCAGTTGTTCTATCACAAAATTTGAAAAGGTTCTCTCACCTATGTGAGGTCCTTTGTGCTTTAGCTAATTAGAGAAAACTGGGGTCTCCAATCCAGCTTTCAAGAGACCAGCATTTTTCGTGTAAGTTATACATGAAAAAGGAAGGAAAAAAAAGACGAAATGAAGTAAAAGAGAAAAGAACAATTCATTTTCATGCAAAATGCAAACAGATGGGGTACATCACATGGGGACCCCCAGTTTGCTGATTGGATCATTGGATGGGAATAAAACCAACACGCAAGATTTTTGGATTTGAACCAAATAAATAAACTACTCGGTCAAAATGTTTTTTTATTTATTTATAAATTTTTCCCACTTTTCATATTGACCGAATGTCCCCAAATATCTTTACATTCATAGCAGTGTATAGGGGAAAACATGTGCCATCCTCACATCTCATCAATACACCATAAGGCAAAATGTAGAACATGAAACATAAGCAGTTGGTCTGCTCAGGGCCTCAGACGCTCACTTCTAGCTTGAAAACTAAATCCAAACAGTTGCTAAATCCAAGCAGCGTAGAGAATACAGTCAGTAAAACATGAGGCAACTGTTTGGATTTAGTTTCAAGCTAGAATGCAAGTCTGTCAACTACAACTACAACTACAATAGTCGGCTCCAACGCTCACTTGTAAAATATGGATCATTTTTCCATCCGTATTCTTCATTGATGGCCTGAGGTGGTCTCTCTTATGGTACCACCTCATGCCATCAAGAAGAACTTGGAATGGTAAGTGTTTCATTTCTAAATGCCAAACAAGACTTACATTCTTGTTGCCATTAAGTTTCTTATTGCAGTAGTTTCTCTTTGTGATAGCCATTGACGGATTTTTGCAGGGTTGGATCTTCACTTATATCTCACATACTATGTCAGCTAGTTGTATGTGGATTAAATCTGATCTATTGGGAGCAAGGAATCCATCCTAGTTAAGCCCTCAATGAGTACCAAACCAAGCCATTTTTGCCACTACACAATGCTAGGTGTGCTTCTATTTTTGTTGTAATCCACACACTATACAACTCTCATTTCACGCCTCTACCAGTCTACTTCCAAGCCTTTTGCCTCTACAGTCAAATACTAGTTCTTTAGCCGCTATCCTTTCAAGCCTTGTGTCCAAAATTTTGTTCATTGCACAGCCAATAACCTGAATTGTCATTAAACAACCGAGACTCCTCCCCATCCATGTTAGAGCATTCCTTTTGTAAAATTTTGTTCATTGTTCAACCAGTAACCTGATTTTTCTATCTTGAAATTTAGATTTTTTTATGGTTTTGTGCAAATTTGGAATCTAAAATATCTTGAGGGTTTGAGTTTAGACTGCTTTTTTTAGTCCCTAACCCGCTTTATAGTCATTCTAAGTATAAAGTTATAAGGATCTAAAGCTCTAAACAACTATTGGGGTTTTCTTTCTGAAATTTGTTTTTAACATAATAAATCAATTCCTGATTATTTGCCTTTTTTAAATAATTGTATTTGGATACACAAGTTCTGTTTGATAAGTCAGATGGGCTTTTATCTTGTAAGCTAAATTTAATTCTGTTTCAACTATAACTTGCTTCTTGTCATAAACGAGCAATATTGCAGTTTTGTGTCGATCAAGTTGGCTTCTGCAGCTGATGTCCCCAAAAGTCTATTGTACTAATGAGTTAGCTTATTTGGTTGATGTTTGGGTCATATAGTGATGGTCATTTTGTCCTGCCAAGCTTTGTCTGGGTTGAGGAAGACCTCTTTTGGCTAGAGTAGTGTCCCTCATTTTCCCTCCCCATTCTTGAATAAAATTCCCATCGTTTTCTATTGAAAAAAAAAAAATATATATATATATATATATATATATATATAAATATAAACTGGCTTGAGGTTAAAATAATAATAATAAATTGTTTCAATGAAACAATGCTTAAAACCTTTTTTTTCTTGAGTTGTAATTTGTTGATTTTGATCAATAATGTATTTTACCTTGTGAAAAAGAGATTTAATGAGTTACACCAAAAAAAAAAAAAAAAAAAAAAAAAAAAACCTGGATGTGAACAAGTTGAAGATGGAAAGAAACACATCACTGCATCAACAAAAAGATATGCATGCTGAACATTTTTCCTACGGAGTGGGAACACGTGCTTATCAAAGAAGATGCATAAACTTATTCCATAGACTTGGTGACAACAGAAAACAATAAACTCCATTCTAATGTCCTTCTATACAGATTAAATCAATCGGCACAAAGGATCCTGAGCTAATTTCAAATAAGAAAACCTACTCTATTCTACTTGAGGACCACTGCTGCGTTTCTCAGAGCCAAATACCTTTGCACATACTCATTAGGAAGCGATCTTACGAGCTTGAAAACATCAGCATTCGCATAACGGAGATTGGTCCTAGGGTCATAGTATGGCGCCTGCATGATACACGAGTAAACAAAAGTAGGTAACATAATCCAAACCAAAAAAAAAATAATGGAATTCAGTTACTGATGGATTCATCATAGTGTTTCAAACAGCAGTTGCAACCTATTCCTGTTCTCAATGCATCTGAACAAAATCTATTTGGCAACAAGAATGTTATAACTATTAGGCCCTGTAGAATAACAAGCATATAGAAGGCTGGATGGACAAGGGTCAAGTTATAAGACTCATTAACTCATCCAAGTTAAGTCAGAAACCTAACAGGCAGAGTACAAGCTTAGGCAAATCAAAATGTGCACCAACAATAATCCAAAATTCTATGATTTCCAGGTTTTCACACAGACCTAAAACAAAGTGGGTGGGTAGGAACGAGTGGGTTCAACTCTTAGCATTGATCTAAAACAGAGAACTAATACAATGGAACTGGATTTAATGGAAGTAAAAAATTTTAACAGCGGGATGCAAATATCCATAGAAATAAATCTACCCCTAACAGCAGGATCAAACATTCAAACTAAATATTCATATTGATTGGACCTATAATACCACATCTTATTAAGAGAGCCACATACCTCATATCCTGTTATATCACAAATTTTCTTGCAAGGATGCATAGAGGGTGGTGACTCAATATTAACATCTGCAGAACAGGAAACATCAAGGGATCAAAACTTAGAAAGGAAATTCATAGTAATCTCAATAAAGATTACTAACTGATAATTATTATTATTTTTAAAAAAAGAAGAAGAAGAAGAAGAAGAATAAAGAAAGAGTGAGTAAAAGCTTGCAAGTTTAAACATTTAATTTCAAACTCCAAACAGATGACTATCTTTCTAAACCTGACAATATGATTGAACAGTTAAGCAGCCAATCCAGGCCAGTTTGTCTCAAGATACTTGACTGAAATCAAATCAGGTTGACCAATCAGCATCCTCCTACAGTACAAGTGATTTCTCAATACGCTCTCTAGTCATACCAGCAAACACCTCTTTTCATACAAAAAAATTGATCCAGAATCACTCTAATACCATAAAGTCAATCCTTGATGTAAACTTAGTGAGGTGCAAACCCTTCATCCCACCTCATTGGGCTTTAAGCTTCCCAAGACTCCCCAAGCATAGACTTCTTATTCTCAATGCAAAATGGGTCCATTAATCATATTCATTTATTCTATGGTCATTTAAAGCGTGAATCTTCTAAGCTCTAAAATTTTTGCCCCACCTTCTCTTGTGTTCAACCACAAACTTAGGAATTACACTCTTCCCATGTAGGACAATCATGTATCAATTCATGAATAAAAGGTTTCCCATTTGTTGTCGGTTTAGCAAGTGTAACATTCTTTTCAACATCATGAGTCATACAAAGTCCAGCATAGTGCATCAAATTTTATTTCCCATTACAACAGTATCATTGTTCCTTCTGTAATTAATATACAGGCTTTTCTGGAAAAGGAAAGCCAATAAAAGAGTCCCCATTTTTTTTCATGCATTCCAAAAACTTACAGGTGGGTTCGTCAGTAGGGAAATTCTGGTAATTCTCAGCCTGAAGGATCTGCTTGAGATGTTTCCAGTGTCTGCCTCTGGATTGGCCTTTTGGGTACTTCTCATACATTTGAACCTGCTTGAAACTGAGGTGGGTTGGCAACACTAACTCTGCTTTCACCACGTCTAGCTCCATCTTCTTCTTTCTGCATATCAGGGGAAAACAGGGGCTCTTGTGAGAAATATTCGATTTTAATAATTACTTATAAAAACACAGCACATTCCAAACGACTGGCGAAAGCATGGCAGTTTTGAAATACAACAATTTTTTGGGCTGTTAGAGACCTTGCTAAGGGTTGGTTGTGCTGAGTTGGGCATCGGTCTCTAACCAATATATATTGAAATCATCATCTTGCTGCTGCCTAGGTTTGTTTCTTAGGGTTATTTAAAATTATTGAGACTATTTTAAGATGTCAGAATATGGATTAAGCATATATTAGGATGGAACGCAAGTGGCTGACCCCGACTAGGCTGCTGAGGAACTATAGCACACCCCAAAAATTTTGGGATTAAGGCATGGCTGTTTGCTGTGTATATATTAGAATGGAAAGGACATTTTTTGAACTGAAACTGAAGCAAAATGCATCCAGAGAAGAAAGATAATACATGCAAAATAGCTAGAGGTAGGAAAAAGGAAGAACTACAACAACAGATTTTGGGATTTTCATGATTAAATAGGAGATACAATGTTGTCCTAACAATGAAAATGTCATACCACTACAAGTCTACAAATGAAGTTTAACTTCAATGATAGTAAACAAGATAAATTAATCAACATTTCTACTCCACATATCATGTAAATGTCAAAACTCGAAACTAAACATCACAAGCATGTGCATCATTGCACCATTCAGACAATTGCAAACCCCAACTAAATAATACATTTAATGTCACATGAGTTATAATAGCTTAATGAAATTTTTCATTCCTTACTTAGGTTATTCAAAATTGTGGCAATATGAGTTATGCAGAACAACCTACTGAGACTGCTTTTGTGGTAGTTGTTGCTTGGATTATTTATTTTGATTTCATTGATATCTGATTCTCTATTTTTGCATATACTTGAATTCTTACTTTTGTTTTATGCTTGAACACTTTTTAGGTGAATTTGAGTTGGTGTTAGTTTCTATGGAGTGAAAAGCAACAACAAATCAAGCCAGTTCAAAAAAAAAAAAAATCAAAATAAAGACTGCATTTTTAGGTGAATTATGTTTTATGAGATAAGAACAATGCCTTTAAGAGAACCCATCACTAAAATCACAAAATAAAGAAAGTACTTTTATGAAATTACTACACACACTCAAAAATAAATAAATAAATAAAAAATAGCCACGCTTCAAAATCCAAGAGAAACGAAGAAATAAGAAATACCCATCTGGGAATCTGCTCAAATTACCAAACGAGAATGAAGACGCGCAAGGTGAACAATCAAAAAAACCATAATAAGGCGCACACAAATTACAAGGTGAACTATAAAAGGAAAAGCAAGTACTGTCGGTGAAAATCTAAAGACACGGAGAGAGTGAGAGATGGGCATACCTTGACGATAACGGCGGTGAGAGTGGTGGTGAAGATCGCCGTAATCCGAGGAGGATGAGAGAAAAGTAAACAAAAGATTGCTCGTTAATAAATATATTTCTATGGTGGCTTCCTGTGATAGGGACAACAGGGCTTTCCGCATATTTATTTTGTTTTTTCAAAAAAATACAAATTGCATCTTTAAGATTGGTTTTTTTTTTTTTTTTAATATTATACATATACATATATTTTTTATTCCCCCCCCCCCCCAACAAAAAAAAGTGATTTATCTATTCTTTAATAAGTTTCGTGTTTGACAAAAATAAACTTGTGACCAAACTTAATAAGTATAATTTGTATTTTTGTCTTTTCTTAAAAATAAATTTTAATAGCTTTTTAGTTTTTTTTTTTTTAATACTTAACAAGAGTAATGGACGGAAGTACTAACATTGAAAATAAATGTGAACTTATACAATCAAATTGATAAAAATGAAACTTATATAGAATCAAAATGACAATTTTTTTTAAAAGTATAATTTATTTGTTTAATTTACCCTAACACTTTGTTTTAAGAAAAAGTTAAAAAGATGCCTTGAGAGCATTGACTTAGGAAGTTTATTTAAAAATTTTTTATGGAAAAAGAAAAAAAAAATAATTTTTTTAACACATTTTTATATTTCTTTAAAAAATGATATCAAAACTTTCATAAAAAGGCATAGTAATATATACCCTAGGAGGGTCTATTAACAAGACTTCTACCTTGAGCATTAGCATTGAAAAATGCTAATGCTATATCTAAGCCTTTTTTAGCATTTTATGGCTTAAAATGTGCTGCATCAAAGGATGCTAAACACAACTATTGTAAAAATTTTTACAATAGTGCTACAGTACAATTCTATCTTTAGAATTGTACTGTAGCACAATGGTATAAAAAATATATATATTTTAATCCACCGCCATTTCTCTCTCTTCACTCTCTCTTTCTCATTTGCTCTCTCCGCTCTCTTCACATTCTCTCTGCTCTTTCCTCTTCCAAACCCAAACATCATCTGCTCTCTCCGCTCTCTTCAATCTCTCTGCTCTTTCCTCTTTCAAACCCAAACATCATCATCTCTTTCTCATCTGCTTTGTTTTTTTGGCTGTGACCAGTGCTCAAAGGAAGTGGTGGGTATGGCTGAGGTGAGTTGTGGGTCACGGAGATCGGAGTGGGTCATGGCGTGGGTCACGGAGATCGGAGATCGGAGTGGCTGAAGTGGGTCACGGCATGGGTCGCGGAGTCGGAGATCGGAGTGGGCTGAAGTGGGTTGTGGGTATGGCTAATTGGTCACGGCGTGGGTCACGGAGATCGGAGATTGGAGATCGGAGTGGAGATCGGGTTCTGTTGTGATGCTGGTTTTTTTTTTTTTTTTTTTTTTAATTGGGATTTTTGTTCCAGTGGGATTTTAGAGAAACTCATTTGTACATGTCGCCGGAATCAGTTAATCGAATCGCCGGCGAATATTTGGATTATGTGTGTTTGTTGCTCTGTTTAAGGTTTGATGGTTGTGTTTGTGCGTGTGTTTGTGCGTGATGGTTCTGTTGTGATGCTGGTTTTTTTTTTTTTTTTTTTTTTTTTTTTTTTCTGGCTATGACCGGTGCTTAAAGGGGTTGTGGGTGGTGGTTGGGTCCGGGGTTTGGGTTGTGTTTGGGTAGTGGTTGGGTTGTGGGTTGATCGGTGGTGGGTTGATCGGTGATGGGTCTGTGTGGTTCTGTGAGAGGAGCTGGTGCTAGAGGTTGAGGGAGGCTGAGGAAAAAAAAAAAGAAACGGTTGGAAAGCCTAGGAAAGTAGAACTGAAAAAAAAAATTGGTTAAAAAGAAATAATAAAAAAAGATTAAAGAATAATATTTTAATAAGAATAGAGTTTTAGGATGTGGGAGGTATTGTAAAATGGGATGGTATAAGTAATAAAGTGGCTTTTTGGGATGGTATAATAGTATAGCATAGCATTTTTCAATGCTAGTTTGGCACCAACAGTGAAGCAAAGAAGAGAGAGAGAGAGAGCGAGAGAGATGAACTAATGAGAAAAAAATTAAAAATTAATAAAATATTCAAATACAATGTTATAGTAATCGTGTACATTTATGTTTAAAAAACGTAGGCATACAGTATTATAAATAAACTGAATGGGTAGTTTTTGAGTAAATATATATTATTATAGTGGGCGTATACAGCATTATATGTGGGTACTTTTTGAGTAAATATACATTATTATAGTGGGCGTACAGTATTATATGCCCACTTTATGTGAGTACTCTAAAGTGAGGGCGTGGACATTCAGCGAAAAAAAGTGTGAGGGTGTGGACGCCAGTGCTGTTCCAAATGAAAAAGACTGATTCAGGGATATGAAGAAAATAATATTGTGATAGGAAAATGATATTGACCACAATCGGATTCATTCCAGTAAAACCCTATTGCCAAAAAGTGCCGATTATTATCAAGAATACCAAGTCCTCCGACGGAAGAGAATTTCAAAACAGCAACTAAATATGCTTTACAATTATAGTGTTAAACACAACAAAAATGAAAGCTACAAACTACTGTACAGATAGACAAAGGGGCAGTCTTCCTTCTTGTTGAAGGCTGAAGCCGCACTTGTCATTTACAAATAGATTAAAAAAGATTGATTATGCCAAGTAATTGTATATCTGCGGGTTGTTCTTGTCACGCTCTAGATACTCCCTGTCGATAAGGCTTTCAATCCGTTTCTTCAAATCAGCTGGCTTTATTGGAAATTTGAGCTGTTCACAGAAGAAAGGGGGAAAAAAATCCCCACATCAATAGTACAATCCAATTCATCTTAAATTTTAAAAAGTTGGGCCGTCAATTTTATGCCTCTCGGGTCATCAATCACATTGTGTTTAATCCGAGTACAGAAGGGGGTTCCATAAATTCAATGATTCCGTAAAATTAACCATTTTCTCTTCGTACATGGAAGCCAATAGCACATGCCTGCCATGATATTTGATTTTGCCTGGGCCCTACTTTGTAGAGACCTCAATATTAAAAGAAAAGGATAAATAAAGCAGAAAACATTTACCTGTTGGAAGAGTTCGGTTATCAGAAGTGTGTGACTGAGCACTTTTCTAGTCTTCATTATTCGTACAATAGCAGCATCAACCTATGGTTTATCAAGAAAACAAATTATATTAGAAAAGTTCAGTTTCAATTGGGAATCTAGAATAATATTTAGTATGTGCATATATCTATATAGAATAGTCACACAAACATAGGTTTGACCTGATATTGACGGTCCTGAAAAACTCGTTCAGTGGTGCTTGTATTCTCCTCTACTGTTTCCTTCATCTGTATTGCATTTACCTGCTCCCATCAATGCAATGTTAGCTTCATGTTCCATCATATGAGTGGAAACCAAAACTCAAAAGTCCATCAGTTCTTTCACCCAAAGTCAAAATTGAAAGTCTTTGATTTCACATATTAACTTTTGACACTTGTCAGACTTATGCAAGTTCAGGATCATCTAATCAACACTGTTGTTACTTTAACATACAAGCAGATTTACCTTTATACGGTAAAGAGGAGCAGTAAATACATCGTTGAACACAAATGAATCATCATCCTCTACGTCCCTACCCTTGGGCATCTGTGGCACATATATTTATGGAAAGCAGAAATAGTTAACCAATAAATAAATAAATAATCCAAGACTTCAATTTTACAAGTACGTTTCTTAAATACGCATCCTGCAATGCTTGACTACCAACCTTTTGTAGGACTCGAACTTTTCCACATGCAAGGGACTGCAAAGTCCTCCTTAGTTCCTTATCTTCAATTCCAGTGGAGTCCTTAATATCTTGAAAGCTTAGCCTCTCAGCATCATTAAAGAGCATCAAAACAACAGTCTGTAGCACAAAACATACAATATAACCAGAACACTAAGTTGTCCACTTGGGTAGGCAAAATCTACAATAATAATAAAGAGTACTGAAAAGCAAAACAAAGCATAATGGCCTAAAAGAGACCAACCTGAAACAGAGAAACTGCCAGCTCCTTTTTACCTTTAGGAAATTCAGCTTTTAACACACAATGACCTAGCGAATTTTGCCACATTAAGCGCCTCCCACTGTACTTGCTCAAGTAGAACTCCTTGAAAATGTCCTATTGCACCAAGCAAAAGAAAAGATTGAGACAGGTGCTCAGAAGCACAATGAAACAACCTACAGTTGAAAGAGCTATATGGTGGTTTCCCCCAACCTGGTAGACATTCAATTCATGAGGAAGTCTAACATCCATGGGCGGATATGTTGGCCAGTACCTGCAGTTAGTCACCCAAAACCAATGAAGCTACTTGGGAATATTAAGTGAATGAAAAATCCGATTGAGTTTTGAAGATAATGAACAAAGTAAGACCTACCCTGTTGTTAAAACATGTACACTCAACTCAATCCCAGATGGGAGTTTTGTCCTGGCCTGGGATGATTGTTTGAAGGATTCATTTATTTCTTTTGATAATTCAATGTCCTGAAAATTTTTCACAAAAAAAAACACAGAAACTATCATTAAATAACCCATAAAAACTCATTATAAAAGCTCATATGGTGAGTGTTTCTTAACAGGGAATAGAAAATCATTTACCAAGCTTTTTTAAAGATAAAAGCTCAAAATGCGTACTGCAAAATCATGATAATGAAGTGATACGGATAATATAGAGGCTAACAAATTGACTACAGAAGCTCATATGATGAACTTCTTACTGTAGAAAGTCAACCCAACACTTCATCTCCCTCTTGCTGAACTACACTAATACAAATTCCACAATACTTTTTTTTTTATAAGTACAAATTATACACGACACAGTTGACAATAATTTGTCAGCACAGTGCTGCATTGATCTTCATATTATTGTCAATTTAAAGTCTCGATTCCTGGAGAATCATAAAAAGTTGATCCAGCACTCAGGATGCAAGCACTTGGTCACATGAGAATCTTAAATGTGGATTAATGGTGAAAACATGAATTTTGTATGTCTAAATGATTCTTACATTGCTCAAGAGAATTGCAAGCTAACACATGCCCCCATAATAAATCCACCAAAAGTTAGGCCTAGACCAAGGTGCTAATCCGTAATTTAATATGTAGATTGAATAGCTTAAACCTGGAATGAACAGGGTTCTTCCATCAAACCAGGTAAGGCCCTAGTGTAAACTTCAGATTTGGAAAATCTTCCATCAAACCAGGTAAGACCCTAGTGTAAACTTCCAGATTTGGAAAATCAGACAAAAGCTGCCATCCCATTCATGACATCAACACATCATTGAGGCCGCATCATCTAGATGATATTAAATGTTGGGATAAGATCCCCTCCCATTCAAATCCTCCAATTCCCTTCAATTTTTAGCCAGATGTGAGAAATGTTGTATTTATTTGATTTTGTATGATTTACATGTGTTTTTTTAGGACCATTGGATTTCCTAAATGTGTCTTACATCTGGATTAAAATTGAAGGATTTGAATTGGAAGGGAGCCTTTCCCATAAAGGTTGCCCCACATTTTGAAATCATCTTTAATAGCAATATTGATAATTGACAATTTTCAAACCCGAAATTTATACAGATTAACAAATGTGCGTACTTTGAACATTCCTTCAAGTTTGTTTGTAAATTGGCTGCCACACTCTGTCTTTAGCTGCACTAGCAACAAAAACTTTTTAGCATAATGAACAGATGAAAAACATGCAGCAAATACATTTAAGTCCCAAAAATCAATCCTTAACCTTAGAGATCATCGATTTCTCTGCATCAATGGAAGCGCTCTTTCCCAAAAGCAGCCTTTTTGCAAGATCCTTCTTATAAAATGCTTCAAACACATCCTTGCCCTTCATTAATAAGCAAGAATACGACATGTTTCTCAGTGTCATTTTGATGAAAAACACGAGACATAAATAATTTTAAAAACAACCATTACCAGACAATAGAACTGTTAGTTAATCCAATAGTCAAACTAACCTGAATAAACCTGAATAAAACCAAAACTTTATCAAGAGTACCCTCCAATTCTTCCTCGGAAGTACCCTTATTCCCAGCACGAAGCTTTTCATCCAGAAATTTTGCAATCAGCTCAGCAGGTCGGTTCTATGAAAAGAAGCACAAATATATCAGAAATAATGACTTGATAGATAAAAAAGAAAAACAAAACAAACATAAGATTGATGCAGATTTTAACAAGTAAAGGATTTCCTGAATCATTAATCTTTCCAAGAACAACTCCCACCATGAAAGAGAGAAACTTCCATGGGATTTCAAGAACTCTTAGTTTTGTTTTAGGATACTCAAATATTTTGACAACTAAAGCAGCATGATTGATGTGGGTTGGGCAGAATGCTATACAACTATGAAAAAGCAAATAATGCCGGTCACTGCACCAGTAGGGTGGGCTTATTACTGGAGTCAGATTAGGTATCTTTCCTGGCAAGTAGTGACTGAATTAATTGGTCTGACAGTTTGCATGCAGGATGCACGTCAAAATCTTGTTAATAACAATTTCTAATATTTTTGATAGGTATTAACAATTTCTAATATAAAAATTATGAATTCTTGTAGGACAGATTTGTATTGTTAGTGAAATGTGAGTGTGAGTGGATAGATAGATAGTGAAATGTACATATAAAATTGGTATGGATAGACACTGATCACAAATAGTTGTCCTTAATCCAGAAAAGACTTGAACTTAGCTAATCCGGAATTGCTAGTCTCCCACACTTTGGCTATTCTGGTTCCTATGTTTATAAATCCCGTATAAATGCATCATTTTTTATAAGTAATAAGATTTATTGATATCAAAAAGGGACACCCTAATACATAGGAAGTGTACAGGGGCCAAACAAATCAAGTACAAAAATTACATAAATCAAGAACTTCAAGAAAAGAAGAGAAATATTGGTTTCGTAAAGCAGACAACCAATCCATAAAGGTTCTAAAGAAAAATAACTTGAGGTCTGATATGGATCTCTCATTATCTTCAAATGACCAAACCAACCTTGCCAACAAGCTAGGAGCCCCATAACTGACTTCGGCATAACCCAACTTACTCAAAATAAACTCAAAACCATAGACCACAAATCCATAGCAACTAGACAATGAAGGAAAATATGGTCAACCAATTCACCATATAAATGCATCATCTAATTAACATTCTTTTTTTTAGGTGCTTCAACTTCAAATCTTGCTTAATGACAATGATGTCCCTTGCTAAATGAGGATCTTGCTTAATGAGCATGATGATTATGTAGATTAAGATTGCATTGCATATTTGCATTGATTTTGTTAGGCAAAGATAACATTACTTAACATTCTAGTACTTTTTAGCCTTTGCCTTTTTGGTTCTATACTTCTATTTTGATTCAACCATGTTTTTTAATCATGGCCATCAAATATCATGATTGCATATATTTTGTAAAGCACAAGAGAATTATAAAAATGCTATATAAATTATATAAAATGTTTTAATGTAATTTATATGATTAATTGATCACTTAATTGTTGTAGTATTGACCATTAATATTTTTTATTTTTAAATGTTTGCTTCACATCGATCAAGCACGCACTTGCACTTTGCACCTAGGCTCCAAGAGGCCTTTGCGCTTAAGTGCGCTCAACGCTTTTAACAACACTGCTATATATATAATTATCCTATAAAGGGTTTTTTTTTTTTTTTTTTTTTCCTTAATAGGGGTGTCCAAAACTCTTCAAGCATCTAACTATTTCCCCAAGTATGTATAATCCCCCATCTAACACACACCAGATAATTACAAAGAATCCCTTGGGCGTGGCCCCAAGATGATGGCTAGGAGTTTTGAACCCAAGAACTCATAGATCTCATAAGGCCTTGGGAATCACTAGACCAACCCCTTGGGTTTCTAATTCTCAAGTGAAGTTGAGAGAAGGGGAAGAGTTAACAGCACATAAATAGCACTTTATCAATTTAAATCTCATCCCAAGGTTGGTAATAAAGAATAATGATAATAGTGTTATTAACTAAGAAGCATTGACAGTTATGGGTACAACACGGCGACACAACAATTTTTGAGAAAATGGGACAAAAGTATGGCAGGACATGTCTATTAAATAATTATTAAATATTTTTATTTATATTTTCTATATAGTATTAAGCATTTATTTTTCATATAATGTTAAATATATATCAATCTAAGAATAATAATGAATAATAAAGCAAGTCCATGACTATTAAAGGATGTTTAGAAATTAGAATACAAACCAAGAATAAAGATATTTGTTAATTTTCAAATGAAATATTACTTTCAGAGCATGAATACTATCTTTGATTTGAGAAAGGGTATTCGATTCCTCTTGTTCTTGTGTCCCGGCCATGTCCTGCATAGGACATGGCTAGAACACACATGCAAAAGTGTCCCAAGAGTATCAAGTATCCAACACAAGTATGACACAGGTATGGCACCCAAAATGAAGTTATGTGCTTTCTAGTAACTCTAAATTTAACTAGAACTTAATACTCACTAATTAAAAAAATTCATACTTTCACCTCTATAGTTTTTTATTCCTTTGATTTTACTTCTCTATCCACAACTATGCAATAGATAATCCATTTTGTTCAATTTATCACTAACATAGCCAACAAGAGAAACATGAAAGACTGATGGGAAACTTATTACCTGACGAAGATTGATGAGATGCTCAAATGCATCCTTAATGGTGTTGCAAAATGCATCATTCTTGGAATAGCTTTCTTCCCATATTGTATCAAGCGAAGCCTTAAATTCTAAAAGGGATGAAACCATATCTTTGTCTTTCTCTTCATCCATGACAATGCCCTGCCCAGTTCTGCGGATGTATGAGCTAAGCGCTTGCCTTAGTGATTCAAGCGCATTGACCCTTGAAAACAGTGAATACATCCTCTGAAGGTCCTCAATACGGTGCCCATCCATTAGCATCATGAAACCCTGGAAAGAGCATAAAAAGCCTAGTGGTTTAGAAAGGATGAAAAACTTGGCCAATTATATAGAGAAGGCAAGAATTAACAGCGCATAGAATGAGAGAGTCATGTCCTTGTTCACACCTTATCAAGAATGGCAGATATGTGGCGTTCAAGGAGTTGCTTTTCTGCAGTTGCTATTAGTGGTTTTCTTGTACAAGCATCCAGGTAGAGTACACATCTTTCATGTTCCTCATGCAACCTTGTCTGCAGCAATTTAATAATTACATATCTTCAAAAGTTAACAGAAATCATGTAATGTAGAATCAGATGGCAAACTAGATCAAAATTGTCATTCAGTAAACCATTTTCAAGTGACTTACACATATAGTCAACTAACAATACAATACAGCAAAAAGGATTATACAGAAGAGAGAATTACTTATAGTTGGAAGATAGATAAGGAAAACTGGGAGAGGGGGGGTGGGGGATGGGGGGAATATGCACCTCTACATGCTTCAGATAATCTGGAACATCTGATTGCTGCATGAATTTCATGCCTTCAGCAGCATAAAACTCAGACGTGCACTCAAGAAATGGCTTTTCAAAGCTTTCTGCGTAAATTCCTAATGCAGTAAACATCTTCAAGAGATGGTTAAGGAGAGTCCTATCCACTGCTTCACCTAATCTGAAATACCAAACAGAACAGCAAATCACAAGTTGAAATGTCAAGCTTCTTCATACGGTAATGAATCCAACCATCAATAAAATAAACAGGAAAAATAGAAAGTCATTGACCATAAAGATGACTATTACAAGCATAAGGGGAAAAGAACATGCTAGAAAATTGCCAGCATAAAAACATTACCTTGTCATGGAATTTTTCAATCAGACTTCTAAGGGGTCGACTTCTTCTAAGATGATTAAACAATCAAATGATGCCATAGAGAAATTTGAAGTGCCAGGCCTTCAACAAGAAGAATTCCATGACAACTAGGAGTTGGCTCTATACAAATCAAACATAAGTTCTTGACGCTAAAAGAATCTTTTTTATCTTGGACTGATATTATGCAGACATTACACTCCTAGCACCAAAATCAGGAATTCACCAAGTAGGGAATTCCAAAAATCAGATGATAAGGGGGTGTTGGGTTCCCTCAAAACTCATATCTCATAACTCATAACCCACAATTCATAACTCACATCTTATAACTCATAACTCATATTTATTTCCCTATTTCCTCATAACTCATTCTCACCAAGTTTGGCATCCCAAATCCAGTTGGCTTTCTCTCTTAAAAAAGCTAAGTTAACTTGCTGTCCTCTACTGTTTAGTCAGAACGGTAATGTTGTCCTCTACTTTAACTCACCCGTGTGACTGGTCCTATACTCCATTACATCTCAGAAACCAACGAAGAGTAACAAAAGGGAAGAAGTGAAAGACACAGCCATCCATCAGGCATGGGATTTTAGAAGCAAATCATATTGTCAATTTGATTTTTCCGCCAAGTTTCAATACTTGCTGCAAGTTTTTTTTATTTGTATTTTTTTCAATTTGATTTTCTTACCAAGCTCATATATAGACTTGGCATTCTCCACATTCCCTACCTGTACATAACCTGCCAAAAATCAAATTCCACGAAACCAATTCCAAAAGAGGACTTTCATCAAAAAACTTACGTGCATTACTCATATTCCCACATGGTTGTTCATCTAAATCAAACCCCAATTTCTGAACATAAACATCTGAATCAAAACCCAGTTTCTACACATGGTTGTGCAGCTGTTACCCCAGAAAAATACCTTAAGAACCCATAAAATCCCACAAAAACTTTAACCATAAAACCCAAAGAACACAACATCAAGAACCCACCAAGGTCCGAAACAAAGAAGATTCACCTGAGCTGAGTTGGAGAGGTTTGTTGGATTGAGAGAGATGAGAGAACAAGAGAGAGAAAGTGAAATTAGAGAGAGAGAGAGAGATTCATGTTCACCTGAGCTGAGATCAACAAAACAACTGTTGGACTGAGATCAGAAGAGATCATAGATGAGATGAGCAGAAAAATTGTGTGAGGTGAATAGTGTGTTTGTTTTCCTCTACTGATAGAGATGAAATGAGTTTAGTGCTGTGTCTGACTTGATAGTGACCGGTCAGTTGTGTGGATCCCACTGACTTGAAATTTTTTACAGGTTTGTCACTTAACTCATTTCTTATAACTTGAAAACTAACAAAACTTGTTTTCAATTTCCATCACTATAACTCAATTTTTTGAGTAATGAGATATGAGAATTGAAAAGAAAAAAGAGACCAAACAAGAGAACCTGAGGTGGGGCCCACGAAATTTGAGAATTGAGTGGTGAAAATTGAGAATTGAGTGATGAAAATGGCTAAACCAAACACCCCCTAAGTTTCAACTTTGTATTTTTAATTTAGGGAATTAACTTCTTTGGCTAGATGCTTATAACATTTGATGTTTATAAATGTGGCTTATATTTACAAAGAAAATCCTATTTTTCTTGACAACACATCCCTACATGCATCAAGCTGGATACAGGAAATCATTTCATTTTGCGATTCATATACCATCAACAAATCACAAGAGATACATAAGCAAAAAGATAGCTGAAATTATATTCATAAATACACCCACAAAATTGTTTCCTATTTATTTTGAGGACGGAAATAGAAAAATATATACTACATGCATTGACAGAGTAAATTCAATAGCAACTAATCTTCTTATGACCCATTCCATAACTGTGTAATCGCCTTTGGAGGACCTTTTTCTTTTTTGGCATCTTCCTTGAGGTTTACAAGCTTCTAAACCATTGCCAACAAGAATTTATATCCACCTTTCAGTGAAGACAATTTTAAGAACATCCTTCCCATAACTAGTGTCAGGGGCCTGTGTGAATTTCTGTCAAATCCCCAAGATGGTAGGAGAAATGTCATTTTTGCCACTTCCTAAAAATGAATATAAGTAGTTCATATAACCAAACCTCATCTCACAGCCCTGCTGTAATTTAAAATTTAGGCACTTCTAAATAGAAAAAATCAATTTTAAGTTACAATAACTGATTGCTAACACACAAGCACTACATTAAGATTAATAAAATATATGAGATGCAAAAAATAAGCATCATTAATAACTGGAGGAAAGTAAAGGACCATAAAGGCTCAAATGAGAATGCTAGCACCTATGAAACCAAATGTGTAACTTCTGTAGAACCTCCATGTAAACACCTAAAACACTTATTAATGCAACTACAAACAGCATCAAGAACCAAGGAAAAAGAATATCAAAAACCTTTTGGAGGAGATGTATGATGGCTTGCATATCTTCAGAAGAATAAATATTTACCTTTCGCTCTGAATCATTCTTAAAAGGCCTGTGACAGTTTTGTGCTCAACTTCTGGAGATAATGAAAGATGTTTGCGGAAAAGCTGCAATCCCATGTCCCACAATGATCGCACATTAGGTGTTTGCTTTACATATGTTCTATCTAGATACAAGGCTATACCACGAATCAACAACATTTGGTCACAAAGATCCTGCCAGCATCTCTCAACAAGTGACAGAAAAACCACCAAATCTGGGCTTTGGCCAAACAAGGATTGCAATGCTTCAGAGATGTGCGCTTCACACTCCTTCTCAATCCGTTGATAAAGATTTCCCCCCAATTTGTGTAGACAAAGGTCATTAACAGCCTAAACACAACATAATGCGTTAGCTAAGCAATCAGAATGCATGAGAAATTTTACATTGGAAAAGGTATCTGAATCCCAAACAAAGAGCGAGAAAGATTTAGCAGACTCCACCTGATAAAGTATCTCTGAGTCAATAGGATCGGGTTGCTTTAAAAATATAGCAGATATAGCAGATTTCAGCTTTGCCCACGTATCCTCTTCAAAATTTGCAGGCAGTGTTGGTTTCGCTTCAGAGAAACAAAAGGGGAAATGAAGAAGGAAATACATCAGTCCCTCTTCTTCCATATAATAGTGAAAGTAAAGAACATTTTTGGATTCCAAGCTCCACGGCTACTAGTTTTTTTCTACTTCAACATGACTTTTGTTGGTCTCTCACAATTTTATTAGCAAGTGAAACATATATGTGCTTGTTCGCCATAGCTTTTTTCCTTCTTATTTAGCTTACATACAACTTTTTAAAGCTTTACTTTTTCTAGGTATAACATGACATGGAAAGCACACAACAAAAGAACCATTAAAACAACACCAATTAACTTGCCATGGCCAAAACAAATTAAAACTTATCAAAATAGTTCCATCACAAACCATGGAAACCAATGTCAAATTAAAGCTAGGTTAAAAAAGACAAATGAAAAAGAAGAGGTTGCACATTTCTCGACTAATCACAAACAATACTTGATTAAAAAACCAATGACAATAATAACAATACCTAATAAGAATATCTTACATATATATTAAACCCAGCAAAATCAAGCTTATCAAACACAGAGTAATTTATGTGTAGATAACACAAGTATTGTCCAAAAACAGCATATGTTAGAAGCTTACAAGTCATTTCACTCTATTGGTATACTTTTTAGAACACTTGAGATAAATTTAGAATTTCAACCTCAAATTTTATGGATTTTAAATAACACCTTCAAGCTGTTATTTCAAATCCTCAAAATTAGCTGTTTGAATTTGCCAACAGAGCAGAATGAGAACCCTCTCTGCGTTATAGGTAAGTCTTTCCAAACAATAGCTTTAAATTTGGGGCCACAATATTAAACCCACTACTTCAATACAGATAAATTTAACTGTATCCTGACATTATCCTCATAAGAAACTTATTGCTTAAGTCAGATCATGTCAAACATCATGCATCTAAATGCTGCGCTTCCCATTAACAAGATCCAAGTTTTAAGACAATTTTTTTTTTTTGATAGGTGAAAATTTTTTTGGACAATATAATATATATTGAATTAGGAGAATTACAACCAGTGGTACCTCCACTTGGGGTTAAAGAGAATTACATAGTTCCATCCACTAAGTTTGAAAAAAAAAAAAAAAACAACAACAAGAAGAAGAAGGACAAGTTACACGCCAATACACAAAATTGCAGAACAGGGACAAAAATGAATATGCCAAGACCAGATCTAACTTGGAAAAATCACATCATCGTGACATTGACGATGCTTTGTAACATTCTGTAGCACATCTGGATAGTGTCTTAGCTCCACCTGAAAGTTAAAGCAGAAGCTAATCTCGAGAAGCATGGTCCAACGCTTGCAGCAGTCCCATTGTACCTCTATGCACCACTGGTGTAGTCTAAATCCTGTTTGCGATTTAATGGCTTTTATGATCTCACTGCAACAATATTGTTTAATTTGTAGTGAGCTTAGTATTTATGCGGTCAACTCCATTTCCTTGACCTCTGGTGGTGTGAGGACAAAGATCCTGTGTATTTATTAGCAATGGCCACATTCCCATTCCCATTCCCATGAGGACAAATCGTCTATCTACAAGCAATGGCAAAATTTCCCATTCCCATGAGGACAAATCGTCTATCTACAAGCAATGGCAAAATTTCCCAAAGTTGGAGATTGCCTACCAGACCCACTCTTCCCGCAACCCGATTTTGGAAATATCCATTGCCTAACAGACCCAATCTTCCCCCCAAATAATTTTGGAAAATGTCAGCAATGAACAAACCCACATTTTCCCCCCAACTTTGGAACTCGGCATCCAGTTCTCTCTTCAGTGCCAACGTAGTGTTGAAATATGTGGAGACGTTGGAATAAGTACACCAGCCGTGTTTGTTCCATTGATATTTCCAAAAGCTGTCAGGTGACTCCAAATCTTTCAAATCAGGCCATTCCTTAAGCAACATCGGGAGCAGTTGGTTCATTCCTGGTTGATCACCAATCAGGGAGTTGAGGAAGGGCACAGTGCAGTTTGGTTTTCAATTAGTATTTGTGTCACTAGGCCAACTTCCATGTATAGTGAACTTATGTGGTGAACTACAAGAGGAACAGTAGTTGACGGTAACACAATAGGTTGGCGGCCACTGAAGTACTAGCTGATAATAACTGTCGGCAACCAGAGTTGAGATGACCAAGAAGCATACTATTACCATGAGTAGTTATTCATGTTTCAACTTTCAACTATTCAGGAAATAGAGAGCCAAAAACCCTAAATTCAGCTAATAAGTTCCACAATTGAAAGCACCAATGTTAACCAAATTGCATTAGAAATAAGGTTGTTGAATCAGCATCCAGACCCAACAAATTCCATCCAGTAACTAAATTGCATAAAAATCCGAAGCAAAATCAAAGAATCGAAGCTGAACTAAACCTATAACCAAGAGTTTCTTTCAGCCAAAAATGAAAAATCAGAAACCCTAAAAATTGATGGAATAGATAGAAACCTCTAACGAGCTTCTTGGCCGGCTGAGGCAGCAAGGCTTTCTTTCTAGACAAATTGGCAGCAACAGAGCAAGGCGGAGCTGGAGAAGGGGAAGGGGCAGAGGAGTCGTGGGGTTTGAAATCATCGTCGACGGACATGGAAGAGGGGTTGAAAACGTCGACAAGTTACACACCACTACACAAAATTGCAGAATAGGGACAAAAATGAATATGCCAAGACCAGATCTAACTTGGAAAAATCACAGAATTGTAACATTGACGATTCTTTGTAACATTCTGTGGCACATTTGGACAGTGTCTGAGCTGCTCCTGAAAGTCAAAGCAGAAGCTAATCTCCAAAAGCATGGTCCAAGTCAAAAAGTGCTGGAGCCTTGGGGCTTCACGCTTTGAGCTTAAGAGCGCTTAATATATATATTCAATTAGGAGAATTACACTCAGCAGTACCTCCACTTGGAGTTTAAAAAACCTGAGGGTTCAAGAGAATTAAATAGTTCCTTCCACTAAGTTAAAAATAATAATAATATGCCAAGACCAGATCTAACTTGGAAAAATCACATCATCGTGACATTGACGATGCTTTGTAACATTCTGTAGCACATCTGGATAGTGTCTTAGCTCCACCTGAAAGTTAAAGCAGAAGCTAATCTCGAGAAGCATGGTCCAACGCTTGCAGCACTCCAACTGTACCTTTATGCACCACAAGTGTGGTCTAAATCCAGTTTGTGGTTCAATGGCTTTACGATCTCACTGCAACGATATTGTTTAATTTGTAGCGATAGCTTAGAGCCTTAGTATTTATGAGGTAAATTCCATTTCCTTGATGTCTAGTGTGAGGGCAAAGATCCTGTGCATTTATTAGCAATGGCCACATTCCCACTCCTATGAGGACGAATCGTCTATCTACAACCCAATTTAGGAAATATCCACTGCCTAAGAAACCCAATCTTCCCCCCAGATAATTTTTCTAATGTCAGCAATGAACAGACCCACTCTCTTCAGTGCCAACGTAGTGTTCAAATACGTGGAGACATTGGAATAAGTACACCGGCGGTGTTTTTGTTCCATCGATGTTTCCAAAACCTGTCAGGCGCCAACTCCAAATCGGGCCAATCGTTGAGGTAGGGCTCAGTGCAGTTTGGTTTTTCCGATTATCATTATTTGTTTCACTAGGCCAAAGTCCATGTATAGTGAACTTATGTGGTGAACTACAAGAAGATTCAGTAAGACAATAGGCAACCACAGTTGAGATGACCGAGAAGCTAGTGATTTCATGTTTGAACTATTAAGAAAATAGAGTGCCCTAAATTCAGCTAAAATTGAATGCACCAATGTTAACCAAATTGCATTAGAAATAAGGTTGTTGAATCAGCATCCAGATCCAAAAAAGTAAGTAAAATTGCATAAAAATCCAAATCAAAATCAAAGAATTTTCAGCCAAAAAAAAAAAAATGAAAAACCTTGAAACCCTAAAAAAAAAAATTGATGGAATTGATAGAAACCTTTGAGGAGCTTGATGACAAGCTTCTTAGGGGGCTGAGGCGGCTGGGCTTTCTTTCTGGACAAATTGGCGGCGACGGCGCGAGGCGGAGCTGGCGAAGGGGAAGGGGCGGAGGAGTCGTGGGGCTTGAAATCGTCGTCGACGGACATGGAAGAGGGGTCGAAAACGACATCGCTGTTGTTGTTGTTGCTGTTGTTGAAGTCTTGGTGGTGGAGACCGTTTTTGGGGTCGAGAGCTGCGGCTTGGGATTTGGCCTTTTTCATGGCGGAGAAGGGAGGAGGAGATGTGGGGTTGGGGTTGGTATTGGAAGAAGAAGAAGAAGAAGAAGAAGAGTTGTTGTTGTTGGAGGTGGTGGATGTGGCTGAGCGTTTGGTGGGGAGAGACATGAAATAGAAGAAATAAAGGAGGTGTGATCAAGAAGAAGAGGAGGGCATTGTATGATATTTATTTACCTCTGTTTATTGCGCTCTCTATTCTCTTCTCTACAAGCGTAGTAGCATTGTCCGAGCCGAGAAACTACAGGATAGCGGATGCTATTCTGTTTGCGTGTGATATATTTAAGTGGAAATGTCGATTATGTCCCTATTATAAATAAATATATCAATAGACATTTTTTTGGATAAAATATCATTTTCATCTTTTTTTTTTTTTTTTTTTTTTTTTTTGGTTGCCTGCCACGGTATCCGGGGCTTCGCCCCGACTAATCCGTTGGTCGACCCGGGTCGCACACCTGGCTGTGGTGGGTGAGTCTCCCAACAGGGCATTCTGCATACACAAGGTCTCGAACCCGAGACTTTGCTTAAGCGACACAAGCTGCTTACCACTTGAGCCAACCCATGTTGGTATTTTCATCTTTAAACTATTACAAAAGTTTGTCTTCTTAATGTCGCAAAAATTCTATTTTTGTCTCTAAACTTTTCCAAATAGACTAATTTTCGTCCATCAGTCTATTTTCATTAGCTTATGCCTTATATGGCCTCACAGAGTGCTAATGCGAAATCTAAATTGGACTAAAATTATTTTATTTAAAAAAAAAACGAACATGTGGCAAATAATTATAAGTAAACGTGTAAACCATTTTCTAAAAGTCCAAAATTACTATTCTTATTGTAATTTTCATTTAGGCTATGTTTGTTTCGGGTATATATGAAATTGAGAAAATATTTTACACCTTGATGTGTGTTTGGTTGCACATGTAAAACTCGGATAAACTGAAAACCATTTACTTTGACTGTAAAATTTTGCCCCTTCACCTGTAAAATTATTTACACCCTCAATTTACCTTCAACCCCATTTTTACGGACTGAAAACTGAGAGAGAGAGAGAGAGAGAGAGAGAGAGAGAGAGAGAGAGAGAGAGAGAGAGAGAGAGAGAGAGAGAGAGAGAGAGAGAGAGAGTTAGGAACCCAGTCAAGCTTTGGACCAGTCGAAATCACGTCGCCTCACCAAACTAGCCAAGCTTCCTCTCTTTTCTCTCTTCTTCCCCATCTCTTCTTCTATTCCATTTTCAACCTTTGCTCCTCCATCTCTATCAAACCCAAGCCCAAATCCTCCACACATCAATCTCATCGCCTCAACCCATCCCCCACCCAAGTCATCACTACCCTCTTTGCTTTTTTTCTTTTCTTTTTTTCTTCTTTTTTTTTGTTAAAATAACATTTGTTCTTGGGTTTTGGAGGATCAGTGGTGGGTTGATTAATGAGTTTGTGGGTTTTGATGGTGGCCAATTGGGGGTGGTGGATCGGTAACTGGGGTGGTTTATGGGATTCAATGGTGGTGGGTTGTGGATTTTGGTAGATGAGTTTTGATATTAATTTTGAGATTAATAGGTTTTGATTTTGATTATGATTTTTTTGGGTTAATTGGTTATGTGATGGTTGATGGTGGTTGGGTTTGTAGTGGTCGGTGGTGGTTGGGTTTATGGTGGTGACTATGGTAGGGACAACAGGGCTTTCAACATATTTATTTTGTTTTTTCAAAAAATACAAATTACATCTTTAAGATTGTTTTTTATTTTACTATATATATATATATATATATATATATATTGATTTTTTAATTTTTTTAAAATATTATACATATATATATTTTATTATCCCAAAAAAAATTTAATTGATCCATTCTTTAATAAGTTTTGTGTTTGACAAAAATAAACTTATGACCAAACTTAATAAGTATATTCTGTATTTTTTTCTTTTCTTAAAAATAAATTTTAATTGCTTTTTAGTATTTTTTTTTTTAATACTTAACAAGAGTTACGGAAGAAAGTACTAACATTGAAAATAACTGTGAACTTATACAATCAAATTGATAAAAATGAAACTTATATAGGACCAAAATGACAAAAAAAAAATAAAAAATTAAGTATAATTTATTTATTCAATAGTGTTTTGTTGGCATGCAATAGACAGTTGTTGATTGCTGTTTTTGCTAAAATTCAACAAGCCCAACACAAATATTTTTATTTTTCAATGCAGGGCCCAAACCCATACAATATAGCAAGGAATTAAGGGAGTGTGATTTTGGGCCGTCATGATTAGGCTTTATTTTGGGGGTTTTCATTTTCCCAAAACATAGATTTTGCTAGTTAGCATCATTTTCAAAATATGAGAGCCTATGAAAAAGCTCATGTGTTTGGGCACTATCATGCATTAGTAACAATAGTTGCTCTAATCCCCCCATACGGCCAAGCGTATCCGAATGAATTGCTCTAATATCTTTGCTTCTGCTCTTTTGGATGATTGTAGACACCTGATTAAGCAAATTCCTCAAATTCGGTTCAAGCATATTTTCCGGGAAGCAAACCGTTGTGCGGATGCTTTAGCTAGGATGGGAGGCCTTCAAGAAGATGAGTTTATTTTTTTTGAAAGTCCTCCTGTGGACATTTCCTTTTTGTTAGAATTTGATTCCAATGGCTTGTATTTGAACCGGCTCTGTTGGAGCTTTAGTTTTGTTGTTAATGATATTCCTCTTAACCAAAAAAAAAACAATAGTTGCTCTGCTCTTTGTATCTGAAATTTCAATATCACCATTTTTAGCTAAGAAAATACATTTGATTTCATTGGAAGTTCTCTGACGAGGTTTTGAACATTTAGCAAGTTTCTTAGTTTAGTAATCAAATTACCCTATAATTGTGGCTTATTAATGATTTTTGTATATGTGGCAACACAGTAATTCTCTCTCTCTCTGTCTCTGTGTGTGTGCGCGTGCGCGCATCACTAGCCTACTTGATAAGTAGTGTAGATTTTGAACTTGACTTTTCCCTTTACATTCATTTTTTCTCAAATCTAAGGGGTGATTGGGCCATTTCCCATTTTATTTACCCTTTCCACAATCAACCCCGACAAATATCAAATAAAAAGTCTTAATAGCATGGGCATACCATAGGTTGTCAAATAAATAAATAAATAAAGGAAAAACTTTGCCGCAAGAATTGAATTTTAATTCTTTCAATTCAAGGATTACAAGTGGGTTTTAGTTAGCTTAACTGTTAAAGTCTCTAATGGTTGAATAAGAGTTTTGGGGTTTAAACCCTGTTTACACCAAAAACTGAGTAGTGTTTTAGTCTAATAATAAAGAGTTATTATCATGAGCAAACACCATAAGTTGAAGTTCTCTTAAAAAAAAATATCCCAAGGATTACAAATGTACGGAAAATTATTGGGTACTCCCGGAATATCATAAATGCGTTCTTCTCATATGAATGGTGAGTCCCACTAATTAAATTCATGGTGGGACTCACCATTTATGTGAGAGGAGGGAGTACGTATTTATGGTACTCCGGGAGTACCGAATAATTTTCCCAAATGTACTACAAATGGATTTAATGACACCTTTCTCATATACTTATTTTTTTCTTATTATTTTAGGCCTCTTAAGTATTTTTTTTTTCCTACCCAAAAAAATAAAAAGTAACAATGAGTATTTATCTTCTCTCCCTCTTCTTTTAGTGTTGGGCTATTGTGATAGATGTAACATTTGGTGGCTAGATTTGAATGATTGAACATGAGGTGGATGGATTCAAACGATAGCTATTGGAGGGTTATAGTGGTTCGGCGATTACAGTTTTTTTTTTAAAATTATGATCCTCGCTTGACCCATGACTATGCTTCAAATAGATTGAAATTTTGTCCTGATACCAGATGTAGGAAAATTTTAATAAATTCAATATAAAAAATTAATATAAGCACATTAATATTATATATGTTATATACATGTATGTATGTATTCTAGATTATTTATATTCTAATATTATTATAATCTTAAATAATTTGGTTTATTTTATTTTATTTTATAGATATGAGTGACTGTAAATAATTTCAAGTGGATATGAGCCCAAAATAATGACTGTATATAGGCTAGCTAGAGCATAAATAAGAAAGTAGCCCATTGTCCAATATAGTAGCACCTTGAGGGCCTTAGCAATGTCAGCCCACAAAAAAGCCTATAGATTTTGAGATCAAGCATGTAACTAGTAACTACACGTATCCCTTTTGGCTCTTTTGGTCTCTGTCTCCTCTCAACTCTCAATTCTCAACCCTAACCCTAACCTCCACCGTTAGCTCTTATTACTATGGAAAACGATGATAGACCAGTGATCGTTTTTGGTGGGTATGACTGTCGCAAACCAGCTTCACATAGAAGCAAAACAATGGAGATGGAGTGGTATGCAATTAAGGCCCCAGACCCAAACGCAGAAACCTTTTCTTCTTCAGAAAAAAGCAAAAGCTCAATCCGTTTTCAACAGTGGAGCTTCACAAACGCAATCAAAATATTGCAGATTTAGGCTCACGACTCTATTGTTTTAGCAAGTGTACAAACCAAGTCTGTACCTTAGACCTTAACCATCCTAGTGATGGTTGTATGTTTTAGGTAGTTTAAAATCTACTCTTCCACAAGAACAACATTGGATGGAGGTTTTCGACCCGAGTTTAGGGACGCGGGAATCGTTACCCAATCCTCCATCTGAGATTACCACAAGTACTTATGATCAGATATTTGCGGCTCTTCTTGAGTCCAAAAAACATATTCTTGTTGTTCCATTCCTTCCATTGAATCTTGGCAACAATCGTATAGGTTTTTATCAATCTAGTACATTCTACACATTCGATACAACCATTCGTTGTTGGACAGCTCTTGAGCCTCCCATGTACTTGCTACGTCGTTGGGATACTAAAAGGTGTTCTTATAGAGCTGCCATGGTTGGTAATACTCTCTACTGGGTTTTGTTTTGTTCGATAGTCTGGTTAAGGATGCATGATTTGATTATCTACTATTATGATCTAGATAAGCGCGAGTGGCTTGAGGGTCGTCTAATCGTTCATGAAGAAATTTTTGGGAAGCGGGAATATCTCAATGATGATAGATTTATCCCAAGTATTATTCACTCTTGCAGTCGATCATCCCTAATAGGAGTAAGAATCGAAAGCCGGCCACTTGGACCGGATATTATTTACCTAAATTTTCTAGTACTTGACGTTTCTCCAATATTCAGGGAGTTAGATATTTCCGTTGTATCCATCCAGAAATATCCCATGGATCATGACATAGAAATCTTGGATGCGTTGTTGCTGTAAGTTTCCTTCATTCTCCGTATCCCTTTTCTCTTGCCAAATAATTTTTGTCTATTACTATTGTTTTTTTAGTGAACAAATAGATAGTGGTGACAAATGTTTCTATATTTGGCTAGCATTAACAACAAAAATTATATAATAAAAAAAAAACCAAAAACCAAAAACCATAAAACCAAAAACAAAAACATATATATTTAATCTTACAAAGCATAAGTAGACATGTTAATGATTTCTAGCAGCTTTTATAATGTTGTAGAGAGTGTGGTTTCCTTCTTAAATGTGGCAGCTTCTGCAAAACCCCTGTTATACTTCTCCTAGTTGCCTCATTATGGTGATAAAATTTGATGATCTTGCGTCCAAATATTCCAACTTACTTGGACCCAAAACGACTTGATTTGTAAGTTTAGCATAAATGTATGTGTACGTATATTTTTAGTTCTCCACAAGATCCTAAGAACTTAGGAGATACTAAGAGGCTACATCTTATGAAGAAGTTCATGTGGCACCTTTAATGGGACCCATTATCAAATTCTTCCCTTTAATATTACTCTGAGCATGAAATAGGAGCCTTTTTTATGTGCACCTAAGAATAGCATTACCATTAGTCAATTATGCCTAAGCATTAAATTAACTTGATTCTGAAAGTTGACAGACTAAATTAACACAAATCACAATAAATAGTCGAATGACTAAATTGAACTTTACGAACAAAATTAGTAAACCTAGCTATATTCATACATGATTTTCTTAAATGGATCTTTATCTTATTGTTGAAGTAGCTTAACATACCAACAAGTATATATTATTTCTTTTCACACAAATAGTTGAAACAAAGCAAACATTTTCTTTCGATATCTTACAAATGTTATGTTTATTCAAACTCCCTATTGCAGCCAACCAACAGTATCAATCTCTGCCGCATTACTTAAACAACCACAAGAAGAACCTGTATAGCAGAGATGATGGATTGCAAGAAGTCTCTTGGTCTTTCAATTGCTGACAATGCTGACAAAAATCTAGCCAAATTGCAGCTAACGGTAGAATTGGGTCCTACATTCATGATTCTCATATAGGGGTTTTAATTGAAGTGAACTGCGAGACTGACTTTGTTTGTAGAAGTGAAAATTTTAAGGACTTGGTTGATGATCTGGCAATGCAGGTCGCGGTCTGCCCGAAAGTGCAGTTTGTATCCATTGAGAACATTCCGGAGAGCTTTGTGAACAAGGAAAGAGAGCTTGAAATGCAAAGAGATGATGACCTCCTATCAAAACCTAAGAACATTAGAGAGAAAATTGTTGAGGGGAGGGTCTCAAAGATGCTTAGAGAGCTTGCTCTTCTGGAGAAACCTTTCATTAAGAATGACAATATTCTGGTTAAGGACTTGTTGAAACAAACTATAGCTACAATTGGGGAGAATATAGAAGTAAAAAGGTTTGTTCGGTTCACTCTTGGGGAAACAATTGAAAATACAAAAACAGGAATTGAAGCATGAGATGAACAAAAGCACATCATTTTCAGCATGAAGCAGTTTTGGGATGGTGGATTTTTACACATTAAAGGAGAAGAAACCAAAGTATTCATATTTTTTTTCCATGTTCTTATGCGTGCACTTTATTGAAAAGGAGATGACAATTAGACATTTGCAAAGGAACATATTTTAGTTTGGTGATCATAGTTTGAAGTTTTGAATTGTTCGGTGTATTATATCTAAAAGATTAAGCACCCGTTTGATAGAGGAATTTGAGTAGCGTTGTTTGTAGTTTTTTGAAATACGTATGGATAAAAAATGTGTAGAAATGTATGTAATATTGTTTAAAAACTGAAAATGATTGTTTGAAATGTCCTACCAAATAGTCCCTAAAACTAAATAGTTATAAGATTAATCTCTCAAAAAAAAAAAAAATTACCATAAGAACAAACAAAGACAGTCCCATATGTTGGGTGTGTGCAGTGGATAGAGTCATGAAGGCACGGGTTCTCTCTAGAGCAGAGGAAGCAGAACTTAGGCGCAGCAACAAGAAAGTAAAAGATAGTCATCATGCTAATTTCAATGACCGTTCAGGTGAGGACTCCCCATCTCAGGGTAACTGAAGCCCATGGAATGAACAAAAAGCTTCCTTTAAGGACAAGCTTGTGGGTGAGATACTGGGGGCTTTTGCTCAAGCCTTTGATTTCTCAGACTCAATGGAAGCAGACAGCGAATCAGATGATGATGAGGCAGAAGGGTAAAGCCGAGAAGGCAGAGTTCCGATCAAGTTAACTAGGGAGACAAAAATCCGGATTCGGGGACCATGGACAAAAGCCATTTTTGTCAAGCTTGTGGGCAGGATGATGGGGTTCAACTACATCCAAACAAAACTCACCCAGTTGTAGAAACCTTCAGGTCGAATGGACTGTGTGAATCTCGAGTATGGATTCTTTTTAATCCGTTTCTACGCTAAGGAGGATTTGGATTTCGTCTTACAGAAAGGTCCCTGGTTCATTGGAGATCACTTCCTCTCCCTGAGACCATGGGAACCTTTCTTTAAACCCTCCACGGCAAGTGTTTCAACGATAGCTGTTTGGGTAAGGCTTCATGAGCTGCCCTTTGAGTTGTATGACAGAGACGTGCTTTGGTAGATTGGTGAGGCGATTGGGAAGGTACTGAGGATAGATACACATATTGCCATGGAGGATCGGGGTGAGTACGCAAGGTTGTGTGTCCAAATTGACATGAATAAGCCTTTGGTTAACACCGTTGCCATTGGACGATTTGAACAACCGGTCATGTATGAGGGTGTCCAAAGCCTTTGTTTTGCCTGTGGACGCGTCGGCCACCAGAAAGAGACTTGACCGGCTGTTATTCGGAATGAAAAAGAGAAGTCAATTCTAGCAGGCACAACGGTGGAAGTGCCGGAAAATAGCTCAAGTATTGTGCATGAAGCAGGTTGTACTGACACCTGTAACACCACAACAAAAGTTAGTGGCACAGAAGAGGAGGAGGGGCTGTATGGTCCTTAGATGGTAGTGTCTAGGAAGAGGAACGGCCACAAGGGGACAAAAAAAAGGTACCAATCTCATACAGACATAGAAACTTGGCTCAAGGACGACACACGCTCACTCCTTTGAGGGGCCCAGTCACGTGGCTAAGCATGATACAGCTGGCTCAAAGAACTCGGCTGGTCTTTATAAGGCTGGGTTTCCGTCCATGATGGGCCAATTTAATCTAAATAGGCTTCAGCCCAATGTGGATATGACAGGGACTTCACTTGGTAATTCTCAGACCCAAAAAGGTAAGTTAAGAAACTCTGTTAAGGGCAAGAAAGTCATTGCCCTTAGCAGAATATCTTCCCCTAGCCTCATAAGTGGCATTGACACTCCAGTAGTTACAGCACCTCTCAAGCTTGATAGTCTTTCCAACCATGGAGCCGATTCTCTTCCTAACGCACCTTTCAAGTTCGTGGCCAATGAGGAAGCCATGGTGGGTCATCAACATGCAAGGGAAGATGATCAAGGTGCCGTGGTGAGCTATTTTACTTCCCAGAGTCTTGGCTTAGGGACCCATGTTGATTCCAAGGTGGAAGCACTGCTACTTCAAGTCAATCCAGAGTGCCAAACCAACTTTGAGGTGCAACCTGCACTTTGTAGCTCAAGTAGCAACGATGGGAGTCCTTGTTCAGCAATGGACGCTTAGTCTTGGGTTCGGCCAGTCGAAGGGAAGGATGGGGTGGCTCGGATGGACTCTGAGGATGGAAGTGAAGTTATTCCCTCCTGTTGAGGATTGTCTCTCTCTGTATTATTAGGTAATAAAGAATATAATCGTCTGGAACAGTAGGGGCGCTTTGAAACCCAATTTTCAGAACCATGTCCGAGATCTTACTCAAATTCACGATCCGGCCATTTTTGTGATCATGGAAACCAAATTAGGTGGTGAAAGAGCTAGAGAGATTACTGATAGACTCCCCTTTGACGGAGCCATTCATACTGACACCATTGGCTTCTCGGGTGGGCTCTGGCTTTTATGGAATTCTGATAAAGTGGAGATAGAAGCTCTTGCCAACACAGAACAGGAAATTCATGTGGAGGTCAAGGTACGCTCCTCAAACTCTGCTTGGTTATTTTCAGCAATTTATGCTAGTCCTAGGAGTGAGGAGAGACGTGTTTTATGGAGTAATTTGTCTAAGGTGGCTGAGCTTCACAACAAGCCCTGGATCATGGCAGGGGATTTTAATGAGCCTCTGGTTGGAGGAGATAAATTTGGGGGGAGGGGTGTGAGCCCTAATCGTTCCTTGTTATTTAAAGAGTGTCTGGATAGGTGCAACATGATAGATATAGGTTTTTCCAATCCAAGGTATACTTGGACAAATAAAAGGGATATTAACGACCTCATTCTTGAAAGGATTGACAGGTTCTTTATGAACCCAAGCTAGTGCACACTATATCCGGATGCTAAGGTTACTCATTTGCCCAGGTGCCACTCTGATCACTGTCCAGTACTCATGGAAGCCTTTCCACTCCAAACGGTCAAACTAACCCGACATTTCCGCTTTCAGAGTTTCTAGTTAACTGATATATCTTTTCCGAAGGTCGTGTCTAATGCATGGAGCCAGAATAGAAGATTGGGGGATTCTATCGATACCTTTACCAGAGATGTTGCCTTGTGGAATAGAAACAGCTTTGGAAACATTCATGCCAAGAAAAAAAAAAGTCATTGCAAGACTTTATGGGGTTCAGAGAAATTTATCAGTTAGGCCAAGTGCTTCTCTTATTGAGCTAGAAAACAATCTTCATCTAAAGCTGGGGAAAATTCTGGATCAAGAACGTAACTTATGGGCTCTGAAATCCAGGATTAACTGGATGATTCAAGGTGACTGCAACACCTCCTTCTATCATATATCTGCCCTTGCTCGAAGGAAGAGAAACCACATTGCTTCAGTTAAAAACAGTGAAGGAGAGTGGATCACAGATGGGAGGGATGTGATGGAGCACTTTAGGTCTGGGTTTATCTCTTTATACACTACATCTCAATCCAAAGCTGATTGGTACACGGATCATATTTCTAATTGGCAAGTCCAACTTTTTGAGGAGGACAAATCCAAGCTTGCTGAGGTGGTGTCTCCTACTGAAATAAAAGATGCCCTCTGGTCCATGAAAGCCTTTAAAGCCCCAGGCTCAGATGGTCTGCATGCTGGGTTCTTCCAAAGATTTTGGCTTGTAGTTGGGGATTCAATGAGGGAGGAAGTGATGAAAGTCTTTAGAGAGAGGAAGGTTCCGGAATACCTTAACCGTACCCCTATAGTCCTCATCCTAAAAATCCAAGGTCCTGAGACTATTGGTAACTATAGGCCGATCAGTTTATGCAATTCTATCTATAAGATCGTCACCAAGATCATCGTGGTGAGAATAAGACCGCACTTGGAAAGGTTGGTGTCCCCATACCAAGCGGCTTTTGTTCCGGGTAGAAGAGATGTAGACAATACCATTATAGTCCAGGAGCTTATCCACATTATAAGGAGAGCCAAAGGGAGGAATGGTTATATGGCGATTAAACTAGACCTTGAGAAGGCCTATGATAAACTTGAATGGAGCTTTATTAGAGAGATGCTTACTCAATTTAATTTTCTGGAAAACCTTATTGAGCTCATTATGAGCTGCATCTCCATAGTATCTACCTTGCTGCTTTTCAATGGCGGATGTATGGACCCCTTTTGGCCCTCTAGAGGCATCAAACAAGGCGATCCGCTCTCTCCGTATCTTTTTATTTTGTGCATGGAATTCCTTGGGCAGCTAATCGATGAGAAATGCAGTGAGCATCTTTGGACAAAGGTGAAAACCTCGAGAAGCAGACCAACCTTCTCTCACCTCTTTTTTGTCGATGACTTGGTACTCTTTGCTAAAGCTTCCCCAGAAAATTGCAGTACAATCAAAAGAGTCCTCCAAGAGTTTTGTTCCAAATCCGAGCAAGTGGTAAGTGAAGCAAAATCCTGGATTTATTTCTCGCCTAATGTAGATCTTGATCAAAGGGAGGCTCTAGCGGACATTCTCGGGTTTCAAACAACTCCAAACCTAGGAAAATACCTAGGCTTCCCTTTGAAGCACTCAAGGAGTAGAAGCTTTGATTTTGATTTTGTCCTTGATAGAGTGAAGCAGAAGCTTGCGGGATGGAAAGCAAATCTTCTCTCAATGGCTGGTCGAAGGGTTCTTATCCAAGCCTCTTCCTCTACAATCCTAGCATATGTCATGCAAAATGTCTACCTTCCGAATAAGATCCTTGAGGGGATTGATAAAGTAAACAGGAATTTCTTATGGGGTTCAACTGATACTGAGAAGAAAATGCATTGGGTTAACTGGGGGAAGGTAACAAAACCTAAGGACCTAGGAGGATTGGGGCTTCAAGCAGCTAAAGGTAGAAACACAACCTTATTAGCTAAACTCAATTGGAGATTCCACACGGAAACTGATGCTCTTTGGGTTCGAGTTCTCAAGAAGAAGTATTGTACTAATAGGCGAATCAATTCCAGCCGGGAAGCTAGGCTGCCTTCTTCCCCCACTTGGAGAGGTATGAGAAGAGGTAAGGATACTTTTAAAAAGGGAATCAAATGGAATCCGGGTTGGGACAGTACCTTGAACTTCTGGACTGATGTTTGGTCTAATCTCGGTCCGATTAGGAATGTCATTCATGGCCCTATTCCTCAGGCCGAATTGGATTTGAAGGTAAGAGATGTCATTACACCTTATGGTAGCTGGGATTGGTCCATGATTCCTTTTGAGCTTCCTGAGAATGTTAAGGTAGAGATTCAAGGCACCCCTACGCCCATCGTTGCGAGGGGAGGTGACAAGTTGGTTTGGAAACTATCTCAAAAGGGCAATTTCGAAATGAGAAGTGCATATTTGTTGGCCATCAATTCAATGGAGGACCCCCCTTTCACTGGAAGCTGGATATGGAAAGCTCACACCCTCCCAAAAATCCAAGTTTTTGTTTGGAAAAGCATGCATGAGAGTATTGGAGTTAATAGTTGCTTAGCTAGGAGAGGAATGCTAGTGGACCCCTCCTGCCCTTTGTGCCAAACAGAGGTGGAAACTATAACCCATGCCCTTCGGGATTGCAATATGGCCAGAGCTATTTGGTATCAGCTGGGCATTTGTGTCTCAAACACTAGATTCTTCACTCAAAATTTGAAGGATTGGCTCACTGCCAACGGCAAAAGTGTTCAGAAGCATAGTCCGACCAGCCCACCTTGGAATGTTCTATTTTTTTTTTTCGCTGTTTGGGAGATTTAGAGACAACGTAATATTTTTGTTTTCAAGCATAGAAGCAGCAACTCGAGTCTGGCAAAAGGAATAGTTGCTCAAGCCACAGAATTTTCCTTGTGTGCAGATCGTGCCAGGAGCATCAGCAGTAAGAGAGTCCGGAAAATCAGGTGGGACAAGCCAGAGGTAGGCTGGATGAAATTGAATACAGATGGGGCCTCAAATGCTTTGTTAGGCTTGGCAGGTGGAGGGGGTTTGATAAGGGATGAAGCTGGTGTTTGGGTGGCAAGTTTTACAAGGAAGCTTGGGAAAGTGAACAGCTTTTGTGCAGAATTATGGGCTCTTAGGGATGGTCTTCTCCTCTGCCAATAGATGAATATGACTGCCCTTATTGTGGAGTTAGATGCTAAGGCTCTAGTTGAAGCTCTAACCAACCCGAGCTATTCTAACACTGTTATCTCTGGCCTTTTTGATGACTGCAAACAGTTGTTGAGTGTTTTTCCCCAATGTCGCATTCAACATGCTTTCCGAGAAGCTAATATGTGCGTTGATCAGCTTGCTAGATTAGGCTTATTAAAAGATTCTGAGTTTGTTTTTTTATCCTTGTCTGCCTATGGACATTAAGAAAACCTTTGAGGCTGATAGCCAAGGCTTGTATTCCTTCAGGCTTTGTCCTGAGTTTAGTTGCTCTTAGTTTTTTATAATATTTCCCATTATACCAAAAAAAAAAAATATGTTGGGTGCATCATAGCACCATGGGTCCAGCTCACACCTTATCAAAGCTCTAAATGAGCTTGTCATCCAAGCTGGTAGAAACGTTAGCCTTCATTAAATGAGACATGACTTGAGGCGTGTGGGACACGCTGGTTTTTGGCTGAGGCAAACAAAGGCCATTCAGCCATTTTGGTTAGCGTGTGAGAAATAGAGACACAGAGAGAGACCAAGGCCTTCAGTGAGTGGAAACCAAAATATTGAGAGCAAGAGACAAAGAGTTTTGAGAGGTGCAGTCCGAATGAAGAGATAGAAAAATACACATTAAGAATGTGAGGGAGTGAAAAAAAAAAAAAAGGCACCATTTTTCTTTGCTCAAGCTACACACACAAAAAAGATAAATTGGTAGAATTTTCTTGGTGTTGGGTGCATAAAGCATGTCGTCCAACTCACGAAGTAAAAGCCCACATATGGGCTTGTATTATTATTATTCCGTGGCTAGCAGGTAGTAGTATAGTCTCCAAATTCAAGTGAATTAGGATTCATGTGCTACTAGGGTGGGGTTTGGATACACGTTGAGTTTTCTGCGTTTAGTTTCCTGCGTTTTCCCTTTTTTTTTTTTTTTTTTTGCACGCATTTTCCCCAATAAGCAACTATTGTTCATGCACTATTCATGAACAGTAGCCGCAACTTTTGACCAAGTCTTCCGTGAACAGTGTATCCGTGTACTATTCATAGACCCACAAATTTCATTTTTTAACAACTTTTTCATTAAAAATGGGTCTCACGGCACTATTCACATATTTAAAAATTATTTTGCTACAGTGTTTTCAGTTTCAGCAAAATAAGTTCTATCTAAACAGACCCTAGGAGTGCAAGTCAGTTGGGTGGATATTGGGCTCAACCTTTACTTGAGCTTTGTACGTACCCAAAATGTGGTTGTTGGGCTCAATCACTATTTGGGCTCACAATTTATTTATATAGTGGGCTTTGGGTTTTCTACTATGGGTGATCATATGCTCAGCAACCTAATTACACTCCTGTTTCCTCAAGTTTTTCTCCTCACTGAGTCACTCCTTTACTGTCTTTGTGTACTTGTTCTTTTCTCTCAGCGTTTTTCCCAGAATTGCCAACCCCCTTTCCCTCATTCTCTTCTCCTATTTATAGGCTAGGATTAGTGGAGGTGCTATGATTACTCCCCATTGATAGTGCAAATGGGGGTCCAATTTCATCGTCTTTAGGTGGGCGTTTAGGTGGGTGAGGCGGTAGTGGCATTGGAATTGATTCCTACCTCCAAAAGCCTGCTTGGCAACGACATCGCCAAAGGCAATACCGGGAAGCCGAGGCATCGTTCTGCCGAGCAACCACTCACCTGACCAAGTTGAGATTGATTGGGAGTGGTTCGCTTTTGATGTTCAAGGCAAAATGGTCCTGTTATGTCTACTGGGCTCACATTGGGTCTCAAGGGATGTCTGCATCCAGGTGATATGTCCGACAGGGAGAGAACCAAGTGTTGTATCTAGAGGTCAGGGCCCAATGCCGAACGGGCTTGGGGCCTTGCCCCGCATAATGCTACAAGGCCAGAGTCCAAGGCCTAATGACCCTGGGGCCATTCCCTGTACAGGTAATATATAAAGACAATATATATATATATATATATATATATTAAGTTTTTGGGTGTGCAGTAGATTGAAGAATAGAGAAAAATGATTGTCACACAAAGAGCAAAGGTGAGAGTAGTAACAAGGATTGTCATACAAGGAAAAAGAGAGCAACCAAGAGGAAGCCGCTTAGAGAAAAAAGATAGCCAGAAAAGAGAGCTGTGTGTGGAGAAGAAAAAAAAAGAAGATAATTTGTGTGTGAGAGTAAAGAAAAATAAGAGAGATTTTTTCTTTAGCCGTGAAGTATATACAAGAATTATTGTAATTGATTTGATAATAGTGAAATTATTCGAAATTTGTCCCATGGTTTTTCCTTTTAAAGAGAAAGGGTTTTCTACGTAAATATTTGTGTTCTTGTGTGTGATTACTATTTTGAATTGATAGTTTTTCTAATAATATTATTTGGGACCCAACAAGTGGTATTAGAGCCAAGGTTTAAGTGGAAGCGATGGCCAGAGAAGAAGGTAAGGCTTTAGGAATTGAGAAGTTTGATGGAACAGACTTCGGGTATTGGAGGATGCAAATTGAAGATTATATCTATGGAAAGAAATTGCATCTGTCTCTTTTGGGGACGAAACCGGAAACTATGAAGGATGAAGACTGGAACCTTCTTGATAGATAGGTATTGAGAGTTATTTGATTAACTCTGTCAAGATCAGTTGCGCACAATGTTGTGAAAGAAAAGACCACAGTGGATTTGATGAAGGTTTTTTTCTAGCCTGTATGAAAAGCCGTCAGCTAACAACTAGGTGTATTTGATGAAGAAGTTATTTAATTTGAAGAAGGCAGAAGGCACTCTTGTAGCACAGCATTTGAATGAGTTCAATAAAATCACAAATCAATTATCCACAGTGGAAATTGAATTTGATGATCAAGTTCGTGCATTGATTCTTTTGGCTTCTTTACCAAATAGTTAGGAAGCCATGAGAATGGTAGTGAGTAATTTTGTAGGAAAAAGAAAACTCAAATATAATGATATTCAAGATTTGATTTTAAATGAAGAGGTTTGCAGGAGGGATGCGAATATAGACAATGCACAATATCAAGTTTTTGTCACGGAAAATAAGAGCAGAGGTAGAAGCAGATGACCTAATGATCGAAAATTTAATGGTAGGTCACAATTAAGAGATAGATCTCAGTTCAAGGAAACTAGAAAATGCTTCCATTGTGGGAAAAATTGTCACTCAAGAAGAGATTGTTGGCATTGGAATAGGAAGCAAAATAAAGGAAAATATGAAAAGAATGATAGTGAGAAAAATACTACAACTACTATGATTGCTGAGGGTGCTGTGGTGCTCTCTATTGAAGAGCAAAAGTGTGAGCATATTGCTAATAATGATGTTGAGTGGGTTGTTGACTTTGCAACCCCTTACCATATTATCTCTACGAAGGGGTTGTTTACCACGTACAAAGTAGGAGACTTTGGTATAGTGAAGATGGGTGATTCTAATTACTCAAAAATTGTGGAATTGGTGATGTATGCATTGAAACCAATGTTGGTAGCACTATGAAGTTGAAGGATGTGCGACATGTTCCAGATTTAAGGATGAATGTGTTTTCTACATTGGCTATGGATCAAGCAGGTTATTGTAACTACCTTGGTAATGGAAGATGGAAACTTACTAAGGGGCCATTGGTTGTTGCAAGAGGACATTATGTTGTGGTTTGTACATGACTCATGTGAAGAGCTGTAAGAAGAAGTTCAATGAGATTAAAAATTTTAAGAAGACTCCAAAGATGAGTGTTGGGATTAATGGTGTTGAAACCAAGATGGTGAAATTCTCATTGTCTAATAGTGCTTCAGAAGAGGAAGTGGTAGGTGATAAAGAATATGAAGATACTAAGGCTATAAGGGATGATGATGAAGTGAAAGATCCTAGAGGTCTTGGGCAGGGGGAGCAATATCCTCCACTAGAGATTGTTGAACCTCATGAGAAGAGGATTGTTGGAGAACATCGAATTGTTAGCTTCAAGAATAATTGGGCTTCTGATGAGGGGGAGCCAAGGGATTGAATTAAAGAAATCCAAAATGAGATTAATTAGTTGAGAATGAAAGAGATTGACGTTGATGAGGTGTTCTCAGTATTGGTGAAGATAATGAAGAAGGTCAAGCCTTGTGTTGGCTTGACTGACAAAGAATTGAATTGAAGAGATAGAATGAAGATCTCCTCCCATCAGTGGGTTGGAGGGCGAGATTGTTGGGTGCATAAATCACGTGGTCCATCCCACGAAGTAAAAGCCCACATATGGGCTTGTATTATTATTCTGTGGCTAGCAAGTTGTAGTATAGTCTCCAAATTCAAGTGAATTAGGATCTGTGTGCTACTAGGAGTGTAAGTCGGTTGGGTAATATATAAAGACAATATATATTAAGTTTTTGGGTGTGCCGTAGATTGAAGAATAGAGAAAAAGGATTGTTGCATATAAGGGTGTCCAACCAGACCTAGTACCTGACCAACTCGCCCAACCCGGCCCGAGAACCAGCCAACTTGACGCTAGCGATGGTCGGCAGTGGGTTTGCACCCCTAAAACCCGAGATCGGCTGGTCGGTTGATGGGTTTGAGCATGGAAAATCAATTTTCAACCGACCCGACCGGAAAACACACCGAAATTGCTGTTCTCTGCAGATTGGAGTGTTAGCCAGTTTGATTTTGTCCAATCTATCAAGATCCGACGAGATCTCGTCAAGATCTGGCCTAATCTCTTCGAGATTCGCCGAGATCTCGTCGAGATCTCGCCTGATCTCTTTGAGATCCATTAAGATCTCGCCGGATCTTGAAGAGATCCAGCAACTTGATCTCTTCGAGATCCGGCCTGATCTCGTTGAGATCTACCAAGATCTCTTCAAGATCCAGCCTAATCTCATTAAGATCCGCCAAGGTCTCTTCGAGATCTGATCAGATCCAACAAAAATCAGCAGATTTCGGCAAAATTCGGCGATGATTTTTGCAAAATCCAGTGACAATTCGAACAGTTCGAAACCGACCAAGACTTGATTGGAAACCGATGACATCCGACCACCTGAACTGCTGCCTTCGGTAGGTCGGCGGCAAGTCCAGGTTTAAGAGACTGGAAGTGATTGGATTGGTTCTGAGTTGGGCACAAACCCAACCCAGACTAACTCGAGGACAGGCCTAGTCGCACAAAAACCAATGGTGAGAGTAGCAACAAGGACTGCTGCACAAGGAAAAAGAGAGCAGCCAAGAGGAAGCCGCTTAGAGAAAGAAGATAGCCAAGAAAGAGAGCTATGCCTAGATAAGAAAATAAAAAGATGAGAGTAAAGTGTTGCCGCCTTTGAGAAAGATAATTTTTGTGTGAGAGTAAAGAAAAATAAGAGAGATTTTTTCTTTAGCCATGAGACATACACAAGAATTATTGTAATTGATTTGATAATAGTAAAATTATTCGGAGTTTTTCCCATAGTTTTTCCCTTCAAAGAGAAAGAGTTTTTCATGTAAATATTTGTGTTCTTGTGTGTGATTGCTATTTTAAATTGATAGTTTTTTTGATAATATTATTTGGGACCCAACACTTGGAGTTCTTGAGTGCTACAACCATGAAGAGTTGGAGTATTCAGAGGAAGATTTTGCTACTGGCTTTGTGGTGAGATTGTATCTTACTCTTTGAGATTTAATTTGTTGTGTATCCAATTTATTGTGGACTCAAGTTTAAACTTGATAGTTGTAATTTCTATTTTATAGTGGATATTTTTTGGAACTGCCCCATGGTTTTTCCCTCTATACACTGGAGGGTTTTCCATGTAAGATTTGATGTTCTTTTGTGGATGTGTTTATGTGGTGTTTGCCAGAATTTTTTTTGTCTTCATAATATTGCTATTGCTTGATAGTTATATATTTTAATTCACACATAGACATTATATTGAAGAGATTAGGATTTTTTTCCCAACACCCTACACACACACATATATATATATATATATATATATATCAAATCAAAAGTTATAAACATAAAAACACAAAGATTGATCACAAAGTGAAAAACTAAAGATGGGAGATCTCTCCAAATTAACGAAAATCACTATGGGAACAAACAAAAACAGTCCATAGGAAATTCACTATTTATGTAAGGAACATTTACAAGTGTCGACGATTTTCCTTCTCAAATAAAATAAAAAGTTGTCAATGATTTACAAAAATTTTGCTAGCCTAGAGCCTATGTATTGGAGTATCAGTTAGGACGATCACGTATATAGTCAAACCAGAAGAGTAAAAATGATTTTTCGATTCGAGTCTATCTTGAAATACTTAATTGAACGCTTTTCATACCTTAGCAAATTTAAAATTTTGAGTCCAAATCCACCCCGTATCTAAATTTAGCTAGAAATTTTAAAATTGTTGGTGGGATCAAGAAACCCACACTTGTTGCCGTCCTTTATGTCTCAAATCATCGATGTTTGACAAATTTAGCTAGACAACAAGGTTTGTTGAAAAAATCTATCATGCTGCTTGTTGTTTTCTGGTTACAACTTACAAATCCAGTGCTTGGATTTTTTTGGTTTTTTTGTTTTTTTTGTTTTTTTGCCATAATAAATCTCAAACGATGGTCATCAACAACACTAAAAATAAACAAATAACAAAAATGTACATGGTAAAGGCTCAAAAAATATTCTTAGCTTTGTAAATTAAAAAAATAGGGAGTGGAATGCAAGATTCAAGATAACTGATTATTGTCTCGTAGTCTCAATGTGCACATTCCATATAAACTTGACAACCATTTACAAAGTAAGGGCATTAGGTATTTACATTTTTCAAATTGAGGTGTATATGAAGTATGGACATTAGAAGCATGAGACAATAATTTGCTTAACTTCTCAGCACCTATCCGTTGTCCATTTAACATAATAAAGGGCACAATGCCATAGAGCCCTATGGAAATGGTGACACTTGCTTTATTGTTTCTTTATTTAGCAATATTATATACACAAAAAATTTTACAACAATTTAGTTGACAACTTTTTATTAGTTCGGACCCATTTTTTACATTATTTTTTTTATCTATCACTAATAATCTGTCATATACAAATTGTCAAATTTTGTTGTCAATATATATATATATATATATATATTCGGTGCCTATGAACTATAATTTCTCATTTCCTTCCTGGAATTACTTCAAAGGGGGAAAAAGGTGAATGCAATAAAGAAGACAATAGTTTTGATTCTTTTCAACAATGATTTTGTCGGTTGCGTAAACAGACTCAACAAAAGGAGTAGATAAGGGCACCACTTGTGCCATTACAGCTCTGCTACATGCATAAAAAATGTCACACTGTTTTTTTTTTTTTTTCAAAAGGAAATCTCAAATATGGTTATCAACAACACTAAAAATAAATATAAATCGATAAAAAAATATATAAAATAAAGCACATAATAAAGGCACTCAAAACAATATTCTTAGCTTTAAAAAAAATTAAAAAAAATAAAGGAGTGAGTTGATCAGTGGAATAAAAGCACGCTTCTTCTATAAAAAAAGAAAAAGGCAAAAAACACAAGTTGAGCAATGTAGTGATAAATGATAATTGCCCCATGCCATGGAGATGGAGCCCTACAGAAATGACGACACTCGGCTTCACTGTTTTCTTCAATGAGATATGTTTTTATTTTTGGATAAATGAGATAAGCATAATGATATATCTAACTCATTAAATTAATTAATAAGAATATATAATACCTAAAGAGACAGTATATTGCTTGGATTTATTATATAGAATATGCTCTCTCCATTGATGTAATTCTTTTTAGTTCATTTTAATGAAATTTCAGTTTCTTATCAAGAAGAAAAAAGAGATGAACCAATAAAAAGGCCAGAAACAGATTTTTATAGAAAAATAAAATATAGTTTAATTAGAATTTATTTAAAGAATACAAGTTTCAGAATTCATATTCATAATTTGTTTAGTATTTATTTGCTTTAAGTTAATAAAATTTGTGATACTAAGGTTGTGTTTGACATTGGTTTAAAAAGCCAATTTTTTTTTTTAAAACTATTTAACTTATTTTTGCTATTATTCATAAGTTTTATTGCATTTTTTTATACTATTTATGAGTTCTATTGTACTATTTTAGCTACTTTTTTATTTTATTTACAATATTTTTAGCAAAAGATTAACCTTTCTGCCTATTTTTTCTTGGGATTTACTAACGTGTGCTCTTAAGGCTTATATTAGTAAACTATTTTAGAAACTTTTTATGAAAATACGAAAAAAAATAATTCCCTATTTTGACAGTTTTTTTTTTTAATTTTTTTATAAATTTTTTCCAAAATTGATAGTTAATGTGTGTTTTAAGGGCACACATTAACCGAATCATTTTTTCTTCACCTTTTCATAAGTTTGAGTATTTTTTTCCCCATTTAGATTGCGTGGTCTCCTCTGCACAGTCTTGGAATCTTAGATTTAAGAGAGTTTTAAAGGTTTTTTTTTTTTTTTTTTTTGGGTGGTAAACTGGATGCAGAGTTTTAAAGTTAACCCTTGGAAAGTCTCCCCATAGCCTTTTTTTTCTTACTTTTTGATTGGGTCTTGAGAACTCAATCACCTTTACTTTATTTTATTTTGTTAATTGTCTGAAAAATTAGTAATTAGAAAGAAAAAAAAATTGTAGGAAGTGGACCATTAGAAAAGAATTCAAACAGATAAATTTGGGATCTTGAGTTCCAAATATTAACTCTTTATATATAATGGTCCACTTCCTATCCAAATTATTTATAATATAATTAAAAAAATCTCTATAGATCACTTAAAAAAAACCTTTATAATATTTTTTTTTTAATTAAAGAAAAGGCCTTAGCCCCACGCCACCTGCCTTATCGGCTATATTGGGGGCACCTTCTAAACTCAGAAGGCCTATATATGCTTGGGTCCAATAATTGATACACAATTATATATGAAGCACTTATTGTAATTGTTGCTACCTAATATGGAATACAAATTCAACTACTTCACGGGTCCGTCACAATGGTTGCTCCACTTACCCATTTCTTTCACCAAATAAAAAAAAAAAAAAAAATAAAATAATAATAAATTCAACCACTCAACCAAGCACATTGTACTATAAATATATATATATATATATATATATATATAAACACAACACAAATTTGAAAAATCTAAACGATACAATCAATGTCTACTTCAACACGTTAAAGCCTTTTTTTAGAGAGTTTTAACTTATGATGTCTGCTCTTAATGATAGTTCTTTATCATCAGATTAAGACACCAATCGATTTTTGGTATAAACGAAGATTGAATCCCAGATCTCTTTTTCAATTATTAGAGATTTTACTAGTTGAGCTAACTAAAACCCACTAAAACTAAACGGATAATCACGTGAAATAATGCCTGTAACGTTGTTTTTTTTTTTTTTTTTTTTTTTTTCTATTCATTTTAAATATCTTAAAAATATCTTGTTGGCAAACTATGTAAAATCCCTTCATTTTGCAGGTATAATAGCTAAAAAGCTTGATAAAATTCTATTAGTATGATAAGACTTTTTTTTTTTTCACTGAGCGTTTAAACCCACCGACCACCACTATCAAACTCCAATAACACAAACATGATATAGAACAAAATTACTGCAACTTCATAAAATTATAAAAATGATATGGACAATTCCATATATAATTATATTTGATACTAATTACCCATAACTAATAAAAAAAGGGAGACATAAAATATTATTTTTATGAAGAATAAATATAAAATAATGAGTTAATGCATAATTTCAATCGGAATAAGATTTTTTGAGTTGTGCTTGCACATGAGTTTCCTTGAAGCTATACCGACAATAGAAAAATAATATAAAATGAATATTGTATAATAATGGAGAAAAAAAATGGTTCTCTATAATTTATAAAACAAAATTTATTACAATAAGAAAATTAGTTATAACTAATTTTTTGATTAGCCTCAGGCAAGAATTAAAAAATTATGTAGCTCAATTGCCACCGATGATTCTTTATTTAGAGCATATAATGTCTGATTTAATTTCAATTGAAAGGTGCCTAATCTAACATTGGGGTGGACATCATGATTCTTCCAAAAATGTTGTTAAGAAGAAACTTAATTTTCTTAGGGATAAATTAATTACTATCCTAGCTCATGAAAAATGTTGCTAAAGGCCAAAAGCAATAAGGTAAAATTAGATTTCGTGAAAAATATTGTGATAGAACCGAAAGTGTTCACCACATAAAGGCAAAAAGATAATGCTTTTAGACTTTATAATGCACTTGACATAACGTGAGACACACAAAATTTTTGTTCAAATTGAACATTGTCTCAAGAAGCTTCTGTATATTTCGACATGGGGTCCATTGGTTGTTTCTCAATCAACACTATGATTCTTCCCCACTCCCCCCCCCCCCTCCCCCCCCCCCCAAAAAAAAAAAAAAAAACACTATGATTCTTTTGATTGAAACCATAAATAGGAATAAAAATTAAATAAAAAATCTAGGTAGATATGCGGGGTAAGGATCCACGTACGAAAGGGACTTTTTTTATATAAAAAAATCACAATTATATGATATAAAATAGCCTTTGAAACTTTTCTTTGGGCCCAAAGATCATAATCGAATCTTTATTTACAACATTAGTAACATGTGGATTATATTTAGAATAAATCAAACCGTAAAACATGATTTTCTCACTCTATAAATTAGGGTTACAACTTAATTACAAGTTCACAAATGCAATAAAGCTTTAGCTTATCTCATCAAAACTATGGATCTAAAGGTCTTCTTCATTCTCCTCCTTCTAATACCGTTCTTCTATCTTTACTTCAAACACATATTCTCTAAAACTCCACCACTCCCACCAGTCCATTTTCACAGTGGTGGAGCTGGATTTAAGTAGAGAGGGGGCAAAATTTATATATGATACACGTACTTCCACACATTATGTGAATATATAATATTTAAGACCAATTTGAAAAATTAAAAGAAATTTATTTAAATACTAAGTGATATTTAATGTAATTATACCAAAAAAAAAACACTTATTCATAATATTGTATTTATCTATTGAGATATTTCTCACATGAATGATCTATTTTTAATTTTTTTTAGAGCCAAAACTCAAGTGAATGAAACTATTAGTAGTTAGATAAAGATTGAGTGTAATATATGTGAATTTCTATTATTTTGATTAATGTAGGCCCATAAAAGGTTCAAATTATAATATGGTAGGGACAAACTAAAAAATTCAGTACAAGGCAGGCTACTGAAGGACTCAAGGTTCCTCAATGGTTCATTTAGGAATTGTGCTTTGTTTCAAGATCAATGAAATAGAGTGTAGCACTATCTCTGAAGCTCTCAATGGCTCCACCACACCCCCTGTTGCTATTGTCAACCTTATTGTGGATGTTCAGCATAGACTACAGGATTTTAGACAAAGTCATCTCTAACATGTGAAGAGACAAGGAAACAAACCTGCACATATTTTGGCAAAGCACGCCAAAGGAATTGATAATTTTGTAACTTGGATAGAGGAAAGTCCACCCATTATTGAATCCATTGCGATTCAAGATGCTTTGTATTTATCTTCTTCATGAATAAAGTTAATTTACTTCCCATCAAAAAAAGAAGAAGAAAAGAAATAGAGTGACATTTAATAAAGCCAAGAACAAAAAGTAAGCAACTAGGAGTATTTAATAAGTATTAGCTATAATAACTAAGGGTATTTTTTGGACTGCCCCTCTTGACCTTCCCCAGCTCTGCCCCTGCATTTGCATGGCCTATGGTAGGGAACTTTTTCCAAATGGGAAGGCAGCTCCATTCCATGCTATCCAACTTAGCTAGAATCCATGGCCCCCTCATGTCTCTACGGTTTGGCAACCAAGTTACTATCATTGCATCATCGCCAGATGCAGCAAGAGAAGTTCTAAAGACCCATGACCGAGATTTGTCAGGGTCTTAAGAAAAAAAAAAAAAAAAACCCTTTATGTATATACACACACCAACTACTCCACAATATTATGATATAAATTAAAGAAACTTTAAGTTTCTCTGGTCCCATGATCATAAACTAATCATATTATCATTACAAAAAACTGGGCCTATAGTGGTGTTTTCTATAAACGCTGCTATAGAGATATATATAATGGTGTTTAGGGAGTCCTATAGTGGCGTTTGTCCTGGTCTTACAAACACTGTTTAAAAAAAAAAATAATAAAAAAAGGTAAAAAAGGACCTATAGTGATAGTTACGCCACTATAGGAAATTTTTATTTCAGTTTTTTTTTTTTTTTTTTTTTGGGTTTTTTTATTTATTAAGGGCTAGAGGAGGAAAAAGACCTATAGTGGCGTTTGTCAATGCCACTATAGGCCCTTTATTTTTAACTTTTTTAATTGTGCTATAGTGGTGTTTCATAAACGCCACTATAGGTGAAGAAAAAAAAAAGTTATGACCATCTAAACCACACACAAAGTCCAAAAAATGGTGATGCCAAAAAAATGACTTGGCAAGTCCATAGTGGCGTTTGCCTTTTAAAAAAAAAAAAAAAAAAATTGGTCTATAGTGGCTTTTAGAGATGCCACTATAGGGTAGACTTATAGTGACAGTACAATAGTGGAGTTTGTAAACGCTACTATAGCAAACGTTGCTATAGCCCAAATGGGTCTATAGTGGCGTTTTTAGTACTTATAGTGGCATTTCACAAACGTCACAATAGGTCTAGTTTTTTGTAGTGTATCTTTATTTAACCAACGTCGACTTCAACATGTTAAAGAAATTGAATTGATAATCACATATAAGTTTCTTTATATTTCGACATGGAAATACCACAATACTGCATTATTGGGGTCCATACTCCATAGGTTGTTGCTCAATCAACTTTATGATCATTTTTTTTTAATTTTGTTGTTGTTTACACTTAAAACTAATCGACATTAGTCATTAGATACTAACTAATATAAATTAGTCTTTGAAACTTTTTTCTGGGCCCCAAGATCAGGTTCATGATCCACAAAAGAAAACATGATAGCTATTCATTTTTTATAATAATCAATTGATAAATGAGAGGGGTCCTTCAGTCAATTATTCAATTGACACTATGCAATCAATAATTCAATATTCATATAGTGGCATTTCACAAACGCCACAATAGGTCCAGTTTTTTGTAGTGTATCTTTATTTAACCAACGTCGACTTCAACATGTTAAAGAAATTGAATTGATAATCACATATAAGTTTCTTTATATTTCGACATGGAAATACCACAATACTGCATTATTGGGGTCCATACTCCATAGGTTGTTGCTCAATCAACTTTATGATCATTTTCTTAATTTTGTTGTTGTTTACACTTAAAACTAATCGACATTAGTCATTAGATATTAACTAATATAAATTAGTCTTTGAAACTTTTTTCTGGGCCCCAAGATCAGGTTCATGATCCACAAAAGAAAACATGATAGCTATTCATTTTTTACAATAATCAATTGATAAATGAGAGGGGTCCTTCAATCAAGTATTTAATTGACACTATGCAATCAATAATTCAATATTTTCATCTAAAACTAGGGATGATAATTTTGTCCCGCCCCTCCCCCCTTCGCCTTACGTGAATTTCCCCCGTCCCACAAAGGTCATGGGACGAGGATGGGGTAAGATTTTAGCCCACACCATGGGGTGGGACAGGGATAGGTTTAGACTTTTTAGACCCGCCCCGCCCCGCCTTGCCCCGCATTGATAAAGGTTAAATTGTAAATTTTTTCATACCCTAAAACCCTACTATTTAAACAAACATATTATCAACTTATTTTATTTTATCCAACAAGGATTTTTGCCTCTTTTTTTTTTTTTTTCTCTAGCAAAGTTGGAAATAAGGTACAAATTTTAACATTTTCTTTTGTCTTTATTATAAACAAATTTATATACTATTGAATCATTGATTTTGTATTATGAGATTTTTGTTTTTGTTGTGATATTGTCTTGTTAAACACTTAATAATATTATTCAATTTTTGCTAAAAATTAGTTTGATTTGATGAGATAAATTTATTTTTAATTTCAAGTATATTTTTATTAACGAAACAGGTTTTATTGAAAACAATTGCAATAGTTGTGGGCAAATTAACAAGAAGTAGAGTTTTACATGGTGGGACGGGGATAAGGCAAAAAAATTTTCTTCGTCATGCGGGGTGAGACGGGACAGGAATGGGGTAAGACAAAATTATGCAGGGTGGGAGCGAAGACTCCATCCTTCCAACCTACCCTGCCCCACCCGATTGCCATTTCTTTCTAAAATGAGTGGATGTGGAGCAACAAAGAACAAACTCAAACAGATTCTCTCACTTATAAATAAACCCTAATAAAAATGATCTTTCTCACCTATAATTTTGAGCGATAACAAAGTTCACAATTACCATATACAGCTTTAGTTTCTCACCAAAACTATGGATCAAAAGGCAATAGTGAGGGAGATTGACTACCTGTTTTTCTTCAGTCTCCTTCTCCTTCTAGCAACTCTCTCTTATCTTTATTATTACAAGCACAAACTGTCTAAAAATCCACCACTCCCACCAGGTCCATTTGCATGGCCTATTGTTGGAAACATTTTCCAAATGGGAAGGGATCTCCATTCCATACTTGCCAACTTAGCTAGAACCCATGGTCCACTCATGTCTCTACGGCTTGGCACCCAACTTAACATCATTGCATCATCACCAGCCGCAGCTAGCGAAATTCTTAAGACCCATGACCGAATATTGTCAGGCCGCTATGTTACACATGCCTCTCCAATCATAAACCCAAAACTCAACTTCTCAATTGGAGGTGCCCCTGAGTGCAACGATCATTGGAGGTCCTTAAGGACTATCTGTAAAGCTGACCTTTTTTCAGCCAAAGTATTGGAATCTCAAAAACACATAAGAGAGAAGAAGGTGAGGGAGTTGGTGAGTTTTCTGGGTTCTAAGGAAGGTGATATAGTGAATCTTGTAGGGACAGTCTATATTACTGTTACTAATATCTTGAGTAATGTGATATTTTCAATGGACTTTTTGGACTTTGAAGGTAAAGGAATGGGCAAAGAGTTAAGGAAATTTATAGATGAAATGGCAGAGTTGATGATTACTCCTGATTTATCAAATTTGTATCCTATATTGGGTGCATTGGATTTTCAAGGTATACAAAAGAAACGTGATCAATTAATTGAAAATTTTATTGCCATTTGGGAGGATATTATAAAAAAAAGACAAAAGCAAGAGAGTGCTATTTTAGTTCATGGAGATGTTTTGGATACTTTGATTAAAGATGGGCACACAAATGATCAGATCAATCAATTGATTATGGTATGCTCTCTCTCTCTCTCTCTCTCAAAGCTTGGTTTTGTACCTATGTATTTCTAAAACTCTCACGTGATAAAAAAAATGTTTGTCCCCATGTATAGGAGCTACTTATGGCTGGTACGGTCTCAACTAGCATTGTAATTGAATGGGCAATGGCAGAACTGATGAAAAATCAAAATGTCATGGATAAACTCCATGATGAACTTGAACGTGGAATTGGTACAGACATCGTGAAAGAATCTCATTTAGCCCATCTTCCTTACCTAGAAGCTTGTGTCAAAGAGACGCTTAGATTGCACCCTCCAGGACCTCTACTCCTTCCTCACCGTGCCTTGCAAACATGCCAAGTGATGGGCTATACAGTGCCTAAAAACTCTCAAGTTTTGGTTAACGTATGGGCAATTGGTCGAGATCCTATGATTTGGAATGATCCATTGAGCTTCAAACCTGAGCGGTTTCTTGACTCATGCTTGGATATTAAGGGAAATAATTTTGACTATATGCCTTTTGGAGCAGGAAGGAAAATTTGCCCTGGACAACCTATGGCTATTAAGCAAGTTCCATTTATTTTGGCATTACTGCTTCACTCATTTGATTGGTTTCTTCCAGGCAATATGAATTCAACTGAGCTAGACATGAATGATCATTTCTCCCTAACATTGCGGAAGAAGCAACCCCTACAACTTATTCCTAAAGGAAGAAAATAGTTGTATATATACCGTCTCTTGTGTTCTATTAGATGTTAAGATAAGTGTGTTTATGTACTTTTTTTTTTTGGTGTGCTATTATTGCTAGAATGGTGAATATTGGGAGTGTAAGACAATTATTCTCCTTAAACTAAGTAGTTGTGTATCATGTATTGTGTAAAATTAGTTTTTACTAATTGTTCTTGCAACAATAATTTTCATAGTTATTCTTCAAGTAAGAATTTGCCCAACTCTACTATTGTATATTCTACTTTGTCTTGAAAGTCATTGATTTACAAGAGTCATGTAATTCAATTGATTGATATTTTTTAGTGTTTTAAACTGAGATATCCGCCCACAAAAAAATTTCATTGATTCCTTTTCCCCTTAACTTAAAATTGAGACATAGATACTTCCTTGGACTTTTGACAAGTCGTGCAAACCTTGATTTCTTCTTACTTCGCACCGGACCCAGAATAATTTATTTGTATTAGTTAAGAGGATCACATATATAGATCAACAAAAGGAGTGAATAGTTTCTTGATTAGAATCTCTTGAAAAGTTTAAATTGTGAATTCCAATCCATCCTATATCTATTTCTATTACAACAGCACTAATAATTAATAAAAAAAGCACCATGATGAAGGCACTGAAAAAAATATTCTTAGGTTAATTTGTAGATAAAGAAATACTGGGAGTGAAATGCAAGACGCAAAGTTGAGCCATGTAGTGATCATTGCTATTTTTTTTTTAAAAAAAAACACAGCAATCCTTTGTCCAGTTTTGAGATAATAGTGCCGTTGATGCCCAGAGAGCCCTACAGAAATGGTGACTCTTTGGCTTCAGTAGTGTTTCTTCATTTCCTTCCCAATTCCACTTAAATAAATAAATAAAAGAAGAACTGGAGAAGGAATGCAATAGGAGAAATAGTCTTGAAATCTGGTCGATGAGTAATGCTAAAACAACACCTTAAAAATTCCCTAATAATTGAGAGTTTAATATAGCATATATGTTAAATAATTAATTTCCGTAAAGGGGAGGTAGTTTGGTGGCTTGAGCCATGTAAAGGACTTTTTTTTGCAACATGAAAAATCTCAAGGTTGGTCATCATAAATAAAAATAAAGCACATGGTAAAGACGCTCAATAAATATTCTTAGTTTTGTCAATAAAAAATGGGTAATTCTGGTGCCACACCCTCTCCCACAACTTTCTACACAACTTTCACATGTGGCAAGCTACATCATCACCTTGGGCCCACCAACATACCACAGCACTTAACTTTAGTTATTTCAAATTTTCAATTAAAAAATACCACCGTTACTTTACTTACTCCTTTCTTCTTCTTCCTCTTCAGCTCCAAAACAAATTGCAGCGGCTGGAGTACGGTGGTGCGAAAATGAAAAACTCACTCCGGAAGACACCATCCCATGCAAGAAAATAAAAACCCAACCTTGAGAAACATTACCTCTCCGCTGAAAAACCAAAACCCACTGCTACTTGAATCCGCGAAAAGCATCGTCCGTCTCAGGTTTGACATAATTAATTTTAATGAGCTTACAAAGATCCACTGTGTTTTAACGAGCTTACAAAAACCCATTGGATGGAATTTAAAACACAAACAAAATTTGTAAGCTCATTAAGCAATGGGTTTTTGTTTTCGGCAATGGATTAATGTTTTACAAGAATGGGTTTTCATTTTCCGATTTGAGATGGTGTTTTCTGGCGTCGGATTTCCGTTTACGAGCCACTGTGCCAGTACTCCAACAAAGCAAATCTGAGATGGACGATGCTTTTCGCGGATTCAAGGAGCAGTGGGTTTTGGTTTTTCGACGGAGAAGTAATGTTTCTCAAGGTTGGATTTTTATTTTTTGGCATGGGATGGTGTCTTTCGGAATGAGTTTTCCATTTTTACACCCCTATACTCCAGCCGCTACAATTTGTTTTGGGGCTGAAGCTTTTTCGCTTTGGGAGGAAGAAGAAGAAAGGAGTAAAGTCACGTGGTATTTTTTAATTGAAAATTTGAAATAACTAAAGTTAAGTGCTGTGGTCTGATGGTGGGCCCAAGATGATTTGGCTTGCCACATGTGAAAGTTGTGTAAAAAGTTGTAAGAGAGGGTGTGGCATCAGAATTACCCATAAAAAATAGGGAGTGGATCAGTGTGTAATAAAGCCATGTAGTGATAATTGCACCATGCCATCATTGCCATATACTAAAATAAGAATATATTATGGCAGCCAGCTTCACCGTTTTCCACGTACATTTGCTTTCCCTTTATACTAAAATAATAATAAGGGATAATTACAGTAAACCCACCTGAGGTTAGGCCCGAAAACACTATGCCTACCCGTGGTTCAAAACTTATCACTTTGCCCACCTGAGGTGCCTTCCGTTAGGGCTCTGTTACCCACCTCTCCGTTTGCCGTTAGAAAAACACATTTTTAAAGAAAAACAAACATAACAAAGATCAAAAAGTTAGGACTTCTTATTCCTTAAGAACTTCTTTGAGAACAAAACACAGGAATAGCACAGATCAAATGCTATTCCTGATTAAAAGTGATATCATTGAGCATTTGTTTTTTTATTTTTGGTTTTTTTATAGATCTCTCCAACTTTTATTCAAACCAAACCAAACCCAAAAAAAAAAAAAAAATTCCAAATCCCAGAAAATTCAAACCAAACCAAACCCAAAAAAAAAAAAAAAAAAATTCCAAATCCCAGAAAACACAAGCCACAAACCCAGAAAAAAAAATCAGATCGCGCCGGCAAGATCGCGCGCAGGCGAGATCGCGCCGTTGATCGCGACGTCGATCGCGATCTCGCCTTCGCGAGATCGCGCCGGCGAGATATTCTGGATTTGTGGCTTGTGTTTGGTTTGGTTTGAATTTTCTGGGATTTGGAATTTTTTTTTTTTTTTTTTGGGTTTGGTTTGGTTTGAATAAAAGTTGGAGAGATCTATAAAAAAAACAAAAATAAAAAAACAAATGCTCAATGATATCACTTTTAATCAGGAATAACATTTGATCTGTGCTATTCCTGTGTTTTGTTCTCAAAGAAGTTCTTAAGGAATAAGAAGTCCTAACTTTTTGATCTTTGTTATGTTTGTTTTTCTTTAAAAATGTGTTTTTCTAACGGCAAACGGAGAGGTGGGTAACAGAGTCCTAACGGAAGGCACCTCAGGTGGGCAAAGTGATAAGTTTTGAACCACGGGTAGGCATAGTGTTTTCGGGCCTAACCTCAGGTGGGTTTACTGTAATTATCCCTAATAATAATCTGTATTTTTGAACTCTGAAAAGACGGAGAAAATAGGCTTTTGCCATTTTTTTTTTTAATATTCAACAAAATATTTTATATTTGAAACTATTTAAGGAAATGCTTATATTTTGAAACTCAATTTTTAAAAAATCAAGTTTCAATTTGAAACTTGATTTTTGGACAATTGAACTATAGCGAACTAAATTTTTTTTTTTTTGAAACTCGAGTTCCATGTGAAGTACTCGAGTTCCTTGAAAAAATTCAAGTGCAACTCGAGTACTATATATGGAACTCAAGTTCCAATTTTTTTTTTCTCCTTTCTAAGTCCATATTTGTTATAATTAGTTTCAGACATTGAGTATTTTGCTGGATATTTTTTTTAAAAATGACAAAAGTCCATTTTCTCCCTTAAAAGAGCACTACTTGCAGTGTCTTTAGAGTTTAGAGCAAGAAAATATGTCTTTTTTTTTTTTTTTTTTATAAATAAATAAATAAATATATATATATATATATATATATATATATATATATATATATATATATTTAGGAACGTATGTCGACTTACTAATTTGCCAAAGTTTGGTTCGTTCATATTGCATTGATGAAAATAGAAATCATTTGCATTGTGGAGTTCAGAGTTTAGATAATACATAACCCAATTAACCCAACTTGTAATCTAATTGACTCTACTTACTCGCAGCCTGTTTAAGACAACTCATTTTTAACCCAAACATTATCTTACCCAAATCCAAACGCCCCCCAACTCAACCTAGCTTGAGCCGACCTGTTTATCAAATCTAGCCGAGCACCTACTTAAACCAGAGGGCTGGTAGGTTTGGGATTAAAAATTAATATTATATCAATCACATATTCTAGGTATTACTTAAATAGAATACAAATGTGAAAAATATAAACAACAAAATCAATCACTTTTCGACATCAACATGTTAAAGCAAATGAACTGATAATCATGTATAAGACTATATTTTGACATAAAAAACCCGTAATATAATTCTGCTATCAGTGCTATGGGCTGGGTCCATTGGTTGTTATTCAGGTTGCGTTTGTTTTGGTTGAAAAGGATTTCAGGAAATCATTTCACACCAGCCTATGTGTTTGGTAAGGACAGAAAATTGGGTCAAACGGAAATCAATTTCCGCGTTGACCGTAAAATAACCCTCCCAAGCCGAAAATGAATTTTAGTTTCTATTTTACCTTCAAATGAATTCCAGGACTCACAGACAAAAAGAGAGAGAGAGAGAGAGAGGGAGAGAGCAAGAAGAGATAGCACAGGTGGCTGCCCAACCAAGCTCCGGCCAGCCCAGATCGTGTCGCCCCCACCACCCAGATCACGCGCTGGCCAAGCTTTTTTTTTTTTTTTTTTTCCTCAACTCTTCTTCTCCTTCTTGCTCAACGTTGCTGATCTAGCCGTCGCCGATCACCAGCCCACTCCTCATAAACATCAGACACTTGAAGATCTTAGCCCACCCCTCCCTCATCACCAATCCACAAACACTCGAGACCTACCTCTCCGATTGCCAGCCATGCACCAATGAGTACAGGTTAAGCTCCGATCTTGACAACCAACCGCAGGCTGTGCTCCAACGTCGCTGCCATCTAGATCGAAGCCTTGCATCTTGTTCTCGTCGTCACCACCGAAGACCGATCTCGTTCTTGACCCACCCAAGACCGATCTTGTCATCGCTGAAGATCGATCTCTCTTTCCCTCAATCTCTCAATCTTTCTCTTGATCTCTGATTTTGTTGTTGTTGTTGTTGTGGTGTGGGTGATGGTGTTTTGGTGGTTTTTGTGTTGTGTGGTGGTGGGTTTTGTGTGGATAGTGGTGGATTTTCTATGGGTGCTGATGTGTGGGTGCTGGTGGATTTTCTGATATAAAATTTGTTTGGAAGCTGAGAAAATGTGAAAAATTTGTAGGAAAATAGTATTTTCAAAATGTTACCAAACACCGAAAATCGTTTTCCGGACTATTTTCCATTGCACACCCAAACGCTTGGATTTTAATTTCCTTACGGGAATTCATTTTCCCCTGCATTCATTTTACATTCGGAATTCGATTTACATCGAACCAAATGCAGCCTCAATCACCATTATGAATTTTTGTTTGTTTGTTTAATTTTAAACTAATCAACATTATTATTGAAGTCAGGCATGGGCAAAAAAACTAGTTAGATAATAAGGGTCAGGCACTCAAGATCCACTCGGACATTTTTTTTAATTAAAAAAATCCCAACTAAACCACTAACATTTATTTTTAGTAAACAGTACTACTTATTAGAACATACATGAAAATAATAATAATATTTTAAATCAAGTTTATAATACATTACATAATCAGAGTACAACTACAACAGGACCTAACTTTTGTAGTTGTAGACTGGAGTTATAAACAGCAGACACTAGACACACATAACCAATGTGGGTTTAACATCCCTATTTTCTTTTTTTGAGTAAACAGTAATACTTATTAGAATACACACAAAAATAATAATAGTGTTTTAAACTGGGTTTATAATACATTATATAACCAGAGTACAACTACAAAAGGGCCTAACTTTTGCAATTGTAGACTGAGATTATAAACAGCGGACACTAGACACACACAACCAATGTAAAATAAACATCCATATTTTCTTTTTTTGAATAAATAGTAAATTAGATGATATAAATTAGTCTTGGAAACTTTTCTTCAGGTCCAAAAGACATAAACGAATCTTTATTTACAACATATGTAATTAACATGTGGGTTTAGAATAAAAAATTTAGCTAGACAACAAGGTTTGTTGAGATCTGGTCAGATCCAACAAAAATCAGCAGATTTCGGCAAAATCGGGCGACGATTCGCACAGTTCTAACCGACCAAGACCTAACCAGAAACCGATGAAATCCGACCACCCGAACCGCTGCCTTTGGCGGGTTGGCATCGGGTCCAGGTTTAGGAGACCAGAAGTGATCAGATCGGTTCCGAGTTGGGCACAAACCCGACTCGGACCGACTCGTGGATAGGCCTAGTCGCACAAAGAGCAAAGGTTAGAGTAGCAACAAGGACTGCCGCACAAGGAAAAAGAGAGCAGCCAAGAGGAAGTCGCTTAGAGAAAGAAGACAGCCAAGAAAGAGAGCTATGCATGGAGAAGAAAATAAAAAGGAGAGAGCAAAGTGTTGCCGCCTTTGAGAAAGATAATTTTGTGTGTGAGAATAAAGAAAAATAAGAGAGATTTTTTCTTTAGCCGTGAGGCATACACAAGAATTAGTGTAATTGATTTGATAATAGTAAAATTATTCGGAGTTTGTCCCGTAGTTTTTCCCTTCAAAGACAAAGGGTTTTCCATGTAAATATTTGTGTTCTTGTGTGTGATTACTATTTTGAATTGATAGTTTTTCTGATAATATTACTTGGAACCCAACACTTGGAGTTCTTGAGTGCTACAACCATGGAGAGTTGGAGTATTCAGAGGAAGATTTTGCTACTGGCTTTGTGGTGAGATTGTATCTTACTCTTTGAGATTTAATTTGTTGTGTATCCAATTTATTGTGGACTCAAGTTTAAACTTGATAGTTGTAATTTCTATTTTATAGTGGATATTTTTCGGAACTGCCCCATGATTTTTCCCTCTACATTGGAGGGTTTTCCATGTAAGATTTGGTGTTCTTTTGTGGATGTGTTTATGTGGGTTTGCTAGAATTTTTTTTGTCTTCATAATATTGCTATTGCTTGTTAGTTATATATTTTAATTCACACATAGACATTATATTGAAGAGATTAGGATTTTTTCCCAACACCACATATATACATATATATATATATCAAATCAAAGGTTATAAACATAAAAACACAAAGATTGATCACAAAGTAAAAAACTAAAGATGGGAAATCTTTCCAAACGAAAATCACTATGGGAACAAACAAAAACAGTTCATAGGAAATTCACTATATGGGTCCGTTTGGATACAACTTATTTTTGTTGAAACTGAAAACACTGTAGCAAAATAATTTTTAAATGTGTGAATAGTGTCATGAGACCTGTGAACAGTGCACTTTGTCTCCTGCACTGTGAATCCATGTGATGTTACTATTCATACACGCTAGGAAAAAGAAAAAAAAAAAGTTGAAAACGTGAACGTGGATCCAAACACTCACTATATGTAAGGAACATTTACAAGTGTTGACGATTTTCCTTCTCAAATAAAATAAAAAGTTGTTAACGATTTACAAAAATTTTGCTAGCCTAGAGCCTATGTATTGGAGTATTAGTTAGGACGATCACGTATATAGTCAAACCAGAAGAGTAAAAATGATTTTTCGATTCGAGTCTATCTTGAAATACTTAATTGAACGCTTTTCATACCTTAGCAAATTTAAAATTTTGAGTCCAAATCCATCCCGTATCTAAATTTAGCTAGAAATTTTAAAATTGTCGGTGGGATCAAGAAACCCACACTTATTGCCGTCCTTTACGTCTCAAATCATCGATGTTTGACAAATTTAGCTAGACAACAAGGTTTGTTGAAAAAATCTATCATGCTGCTTGTTGTTTTCTGGTTACAAATCCAGTGCTTGGATTTTTTTGGTTTTTTTGTTTTTGTTTTTTTGCCATGATAAATCTCAAAGGATGGTCATCAACAACACTAAAAATAAACAAATAACAAAAATGTACATGGTAAAGGCTCAAAAAATATTCTTAGCTTTGTAAATTAAAAAATAGGGAGTGGAATGCAAGATTCAAGATAACTGATTATTGTCTTGTAGTCTCAATGTGCACATTCCATATAAACTCGACAACCATTTACAAAGTAAGGGCATTAGGTATTTACATTTTTCAAATTGAGGTGTATATGAAGTATGGACATTAGAGCATCTCCAACAGTCATTGTATAGCTATTTTTGGAACACCAAATACTACTGTTCATGCTCCAGCCGATTCTCTAAATGCCCAAATTCTCCAATTTTTTTTTTGAAGTTGCTATAGTGATTCTCTTAATTTACAGAACACTGTAGCAACTCCAAATCAATTTTTCTGCTTAAAAAATTATCCTAGCTACTATTATATCAATTCTTTCTCTCTCCTCCGGATTTCTAATTTTTTTTTTTCTCATTCTCCCCATTTCTCACATAATCCAAACACAAAACACAAAACACAAAACAAAATCCAATTCTTAAAATAAAGTTGAATCAGAACAAGCAAATATGAAAAAAGAAAGAACAAGCCAATCTGACCCAGCCTGGTGGTGGGGAGGACAGCGGCGGAGCGGAAGGTGTGGCGGCACAAAGAGCGGAGCGGAGCAATCTAACCCATCTATTCTTTCTCTCTCTACCTCTTTCTCCGTTTCTTATTACAGAGAAAGCTAGATAATGTGTTGGAATCAAGTAGAAAATGAAAAAAAAAAAAAAGTTGAGAAAGAGAGCTAGAGAAATGTTGAGAGAGGGAGGTGCTGGAAAGTGGAAAGTAGAGAAAAAATAAAGGGAGAGGATAGGGATATATGGGTGAACGTGTGTGGTGGAGAAAAATCAAGAGAAAAAGAAAAAGAAAAAAGAATCATATGGATGATAGAAAGAAAGAAAGGAAAAATAATATATATATAAAAAAAAAGATAATTTAGAAATTCTACTACAATATTTTCACAATAAATTTTAAATAATATATTGTTATTAGCTAATATTGGTGAGTAAAAATATAATTTCAGCAGTGGGTTCAAATTAGAACTAATAACAATATTCTACATAAGATTTTGATGTGATTCTTGTGAAAGTATTGCAAAAAATGTTGTGAATATAATACTTTTCATTGAAAAATATAATTGTTGGGAATCAATATAGAAAGAATAAATGATGATAAAAAAAGAATAAAGAATGAATGAAGAAATAATATTTAAATGAGATAGAGAATGAGATAGAGAATCTGTTGAAAAATGTATTTGAAAAAGTGAGTAGGTAAAAATTAAATGTCACCGTTCATTCTCCAAACAGTACAAAAATTTAAAGAAGCTGCTGGAGATGCCCTTGAAGTATGAGACAATAATTTGCTTCACTTCTCAGCATCTATCCGTTGTCCATTTAACATAATAAAGGGTACAATGCCATAGAGCCCTATGGAAATGGTGACACTTGTTTTATTGTTTCTTTATTTAGCAATATTATATATACAAAAAATTTCATAACAGTTTAATTGACAACTTTTTATTAATTCGGACCCATTTTTTACATTACTTTTTTTATTTATCACTAACAATCTGCCATACACAAAATGTCAAATTTTGTTGTCAATATTTATTATTATTAAATTTTTTTTTTTGTGCCTATGAACTACAATTTCTCATTTCCTTCCTGGAATTACTTCAAAGGGGGAAAAAGGTGAATGCAATAAAGAAGACCATAGTTCTGATTCTTTTCAGCAATGATTTTGTCGGTTGAGTAAATAGACTCAACAAAAGGAGTAGATAAGGCACCGCTTGTGTCATTACAGCTCTGCTACATGCATAAAAAAATGTCACACTATTTTTTTTCCAAAAAGAAATCTCAAATATGGTTATCAACAACACTTAAAATAAATATAAATCGATAAAAAAAAAATAAATATAAAATAAAGCGCATAATAAAGGCACTCAAAACAATATTCTTAGCTTAAAAAAGAAAGAAAGAGTGAGTTGATCAGTGGAATAAAAGCACGCTTCTTCTATAAAAAACGAAAAAAGAAAAAACACAAGTTCAGCAATGTAGTGATAAATGATAATTGCACCATGCCATGGAGCCCTACTGAAATGACGACACTTGGCTTCATTGTTTTCTTCAATGAGACATGTTTTTATTTTTGGATAAATGAGATAAGCATAATGATATATCTAACTCGTTAAATTAATTAATAAGCATATATAATACCTAAAGAGACAGTATATTACTTGGATTTATTATATAGAATATGCTCTCTCCGTTGATGTAATTCTTTTTAGTTCATTTTAATGAAATTTCAGTTTCTTATCAAGAAGAAAAAAGAGATGAATCAATAAAAAGGCTAGAAACAGATTTTTATAGAAAAATAAAATATGGTTTAATTAGAATTTATTTAAAGAATACAAGTTTCAGAATTCATATTCATAATTTGTTTTAGTGTTTATTTGCTTTAAGTCAGTAAAATTTGTGATATTAAGGTTGTGTTTGACATTGACTTAAAAAGTCAATTTCTTTTTACTTGCAGGATTAAGGGCCCAAAATTATATATTGGGCCTTGGGCCTTAGTCGAGAGCGTGAGTGGTCCGAGGAGGAACAAATGGTAATAAACGGTTCAAGCTCAGGATTTAATGAGCAAGATACAAATGAAAAGATTGTCCGAGGAGGAATATCTCCTCGGATACGATAAGTACAACTCAAATATGTATTCCAATGATCAGAGTGACCTTCCATGAAACTCCAATGATAGGGACGTGCATCATGACCATACGAGAAGGAGGGGAATCCAAAAATATCTAAGAGAAAGCTGTTACCATCGCATTGAATGCACTGCAGCTACTTTCTGGCCGCATTTATGTGGAGAAGACCTCTGAACAATGCTGCTTTGACTACCATAACTCACAGAAAGCCAAAGAGGGTGTCTGATGGGATAGATACTCAAATAAGGGCTCAAATGAGCAATAAGTGTAGGATCAAGATGGTCCAAAGGGAACTATATAATGTAAGAGACCTTCCATGAGGAAGGGACCGGAAAAAGAGAAAGAGAACACTGTAGCCATCAAAATTATACTTGTATTCAGTCTAGTTGGTTTATATAAAGGCTTACCTCCTCGGACAGTGAATTGATTCAAATCAGTGCTTCTTGTTCTTGTTTGATCATCATTTAAATCCATATTAGTTGTTATCCAATTCATTAAGGCCTAGTTCTTTGACCCACTCTCTACAAATTTATTGTACTGGGCTCACTGGGTCAAGATCCCATACATCCTGGGCTTGGGTTGCAAAACGTATTCCCCCTACAATTGGTGCTGTCTATGGGAAGAACTTATGTGATAGTGAAGGCAACGGTCAACTATGGTAGGTTCAGGTCCACACCAGGCAAAATCCATGGCATCCCAACATGAAAATCCTTTCGCTAACCTTGAGCATAGGAGAGATCAAGAAGGCAGCGTGCATACTACGCATACAAGCAAAAGCCACTCTCAAGTTGGAAGTTGTGTCTCTCAAGAGCAACATAACAGAGCCATGCAAAGGGAAATCGACCATCTAAAGAGGGAGCTGCACCATGCATGGTGAGAGTGAGCCACCTCAAACCCTGACGTTTCCTCTGATGATGGAGAGGATGCTAGTTATAGAAGAAGGTCAAGGACCCCACCAAGCGAGTCTTTCTCCTATGATAAGGAGCACCATCACAAATGTAGATATAAGAGCCCGCCTTGCAAAGGCCTAGGAAATGACGCTATGAGCAAGGCATTGAACCAAGTTTCCAGATCACCCTTCACGCGCAAGATTGAAGGGGCAAGACCTCCTCGGCGGTTCAACCAGCCAACATTCACCATCTACAATGATCGAACAAACCCTGTGGAACAGTGAGCCGTTTCAACCAAAGAATGGCTGTCCATTCTAAGGACGAAGCCTTGATGTGCAAGGTGTTCCCCTCTAGTTTGGAACCCGTGGTAATGAGATGGTTCGATGGCTTAAGGGCGGGTTCCATAGGTTCCTTCAAGGAGCTCACCCAGGCATTTGACTCTCATTTTATCACTTGTAGCAGGGTTCCTTGACCCCTGGATTCCCTACTATCTTTGTCCATGCGAGAAAGGGAGACCCTGAAGACGTACTCAGACCAATACTAGGAGATGTATAATGAGATAGACGATGACTTTGTTGATGTGGCCATCAGTACTTTCAAGGTCGGCCTCCTAACCGAGCACGGCTTAAGGAAGTCTTTAATAGGAAAGCCTGTCACTAGCGTGCGCCAACTCATAGACCAGATTGACAAGTATAAGAGGGTTGAGAAAGACTAGTAGTAGGGGAAAGGAAAGGATAAGGTTATCCCTCAGGAGAGGAGGGATTTCAAGTCGGACCGATACAACAACAACCGCCTCGGAGAGACTGTGCTAGGTAGTTAGGGTCTGTCAATGCTTAGGCAGTTAACGCGGTGTTCCGGGAGCTAGTGCATCAAGTTCTGAAGAAGATTAAGAATGAGCCATTCTTCAAATGGCCAAACAAGATGGCAGGAAACCCCATGAAGCGTAATTAGAACCTCTATTGCCAATATCACTAGGACCAGGGACATACTACAGAAGACTGCAAAATTTGTGGGACCATTTAGACCAATTGGTTCGAGAGGGAAAGTTGAAGCAGCTCTTGCATCATTCTTGTGGCCAGAAGAGCCAGATCGGCTCGAAACTCGGAAGAGATGCTTCTTCAAGACCCCCTTTGGGCACGATAAATGTCGTCTTTGCCATTCCTGGGAGGACCAGTTTTTACCCCTTCAGAGTGATGTTTGTGGCTTAGTTGTCCGCTGAGGACACTAGTCCGAGGTCGAAGAGGGCTAAAGTGAACATCCAGCTAGCGTTAAGCTTTTCGGATGAGGATAAGGTTGGAACCATACAACCCCACGATGACACTTTGGTGGTTACGCTCAGGATTGGGGGATATGATGTGAAGAGGGTGATAGTGGACCAAGGCAGTGGTGCTGAGATTATGTACCCCGACCTATACAAGGGGCTGAACTTGGGACCCGAGGACTTAATTGCCTACGACTCACCCTTTGTGAGTTTTGATGGGAAGGTTGTCATTCCGAGGGGCCAGATTGGACTACCCGTGCAAGCCAGTTCAGAAGTGGTGGAGGTGGACTTCATCGTGGTGGATTCTTATTCCCCTTACACGGCCATTGTGGCGAGGCCCTGGCTTCATGCACTGGGGGCCATTTCTTCCACCTTGCACTAGAAGGTGAAATATCCGTCGGAGGGCCAAATTGAAGAGATTATTGGGAGTCAATCCATGGTTATGCAGTGCCTGGTGGCCGCAATCTCACAATAGCCCGAAGCTGAGTCCTTGGCCTTTGTTGAGAGGGGTTTATAGCAATTCACTATAATTTATATTAAAGAACTTGCAATACTTCAGAAGAAAGTCTAAACTAATTTCCTATGATTCCCTATTTCAAAAAGCATAATTTTAAGGCTGTAGTGTTTTCAATGTTGTTGAGCCTAAATTGAGAAAATGGCTTAAACATTTACTCTACAATAACATAATGGCTAGTCTATATATAAAAAGAATCAATAGGTTCATGAACAGTAATTTTGGTTTAGTGAGTTGCCTTTTTCCTTTTTAAGGATCTTTATATGTTTACTTTCTACTTGTAATGTAAGCTTACATTGTATACACACAAAAAGTGGCAAATATTATATACATTTGCAAAAAAAAAAAAATTGTACAAATTTTGCAAATGCGTACAACATTTGCCAATTTTTATGTGTTTACAATATAAATTTACCCCAAACTTGTCAACATGTGCTAATAATAGCCTTTTAGACATTTGTGACACTTGATCTTGACCAAAATGTTTCCTCTTTCCTTTAGATCCAATTTTTCCACCATGTTCTATAATGAGTTACATACAATCATCGTAGAACTCCTAATCATAAACTGAGGCAAGTTTTCAAGAAACATAGAACTTCAATTTATGGTTTTCTTCCACGCAATCTATGTGGGAGAGTGCAGCATCAAGTGTAGAATTCAATGTAAACTTCATTTCTAGTCTAGCAAAAAAAAAGAGGTAAATAATCTTCAGTTGCATTATTTCCATTTAAAACAGAATTTGGATGCATGTTTGATCCAACAACTTAGGGAAAATAAAATTAATAGGAGTTTCTTTGAATATATTATGTTGACCTTATGACTATAAATAGAATCTATATAAGATTTCAAAGAAACTATTATGCATTTACAGCTTAATATAAAGGATAAACAAAACCTTGAGATCGAAGACAGTAGCTCATTATCTTTGTCTAAGTCCTCCACACCAGCATTCTCATCCAGCAGAACAATACGAACTGCAAAATAGAAACGTAGAAAACTCATCAAATTTTTCCCACAAGTAAAACAGTAGTACAAATACCGCATCAGTTTGTCACTGAGTCCTTAAAATTGAAACACTAAGCAACACAAATTAATAAATCAGAGAGAACTTTAAAAAAGAGCATCAAGAACTCTCATTTTCACCTTCATGTTTGTGTATTGAATTGATGTTAGTTGCATTGAAAACTGTACATAAAATTAAACAGCAAATCAAACAGCAAAATTATATCAGGGGAAGAAAAAGAATTGAAACAAAAACATGCCAAGAGACTACCTAGATGTTCACGGCCTTTGTGTTGGACTTATGTTGTCATGGCTTTTTAGACAATAAAAGTTTCTAAAATTTTCACACTATTAGATTCCCCAAAATTCACCAAATTTGGCACACTAATCTAACTGCAAAATGCATGTTCTAAAACCCTGATAACTTGTTTAAAATTTTAAAAATTAACAAAATCAAAATTATTCACATTAAAAAAACTTTTTGGGTAAACTCTATAAAAATAAGCAAATTTAAGAAAAATAGAGAGATTTATCGTGCACAAAATCCCTAAGAAACTCGTGCCCTCAAGAAGTTACAACTAAAAATTATAAAAATTAAGGCCCCAAAAAAGAAATCTCATTTAACCAAGCATAACATAATATTTACCTTATCCATCTAACATACTACATATATAGCAGTTCATTGATTATCAAAAAAATATAGTAGTAAATTCTTTTGGAGTTAAAAAAAAACATAAGAAAGAACAAAAAAGAAAAAAAAACTTGAATGAAATAATTATATTAAGCTTATTACAACCAAAAAAATGAAAAAAAGAAAAAATAAACAATAAACAAAGAATCATATGTAACCCCTGCTTAATCAAGTTCAGCTACAAATAAGGAAAAAAAAATTGCAAGCATCTGCAACGAATGAAGAAGTTATTAAGGTGTTCTTCCCATATGAATAATGGTGTCAAAAGAGTTCCCAAATCTATTGGATTGAAATAACCAATGAAAATAAAATAGAATAGAATACCATAGAAACATCTTAGTAAAAATAACATAATTATCAATGGTATAAATAAAACTATCATTCCATCTACAAAAAAGACTTTGACAATGCAAAAAACTACCATTCCATTGGATTTTGAGTTGAGCAATAGTTGCATTGCCACTTGCCAGCATTGTTGTCATTATTAGAAAGATTAGGATGTCAAAGAAGCGACAATAATCTAAATTTATTGCAAATCTACATGGATAAGTCATTAATTTAGTCCTCATCACATATACCCCCAAACCGCAATTCATTCCTAACATGTTCACTGATATATTTAAAAGGAAAACAAAGATTGACCTTAAAAAGCCAATAAGAATTAAACTAACTAAATACAACAACCAATATAATATGAAGCTCCAAAGAATGTCAAGATACCATCTTCCCACTAAAAGCAGAACCAATGCAAAATATGAATGATATTGCAACTCCAAAAACATACTTTCAGGATGCTAAATTGCATAAAACACATGTAACACCTTAACTACCACTGTTAATATGGTTTATTATCAAAATTCAAACCAACTTAATATAGCAACCAACATAATATAAAGCTTAAAAGAACTTGAAGATAGTATCTTTCCCTCTAAAAAGCAGAAATATGATGCAAAATATTGGCATATATCCACCAATATCAGTAGCCCAATCAAATTCCCACAACAGGCTTACATTACAAGTTTACAAATATACCAAAGAAATACCTCTACTTACTGATTCTAATGCAATGGAAGTTGAATAACAATTCAGAATCCAAAATAAGCAACTGGGTATTCACCTAAACTTCATTAAGAAGCACAAGATAAGAAAAAGAAAGAAACTTGGTGGACCGGGAGAGAATTGAACAACTTGGACTTTTTTTTTTTTTTTGTGGGGGGGGGGGGGGGGAGGAGACAACAACCTGGACTTTAAAAAGGGAAAAAGTGGGAGACCAACCACAACAGATTAATAGCTTTCCTAATATTTAGTTTTCTAAAAAGGACTCATTCATTAGCTTAAAATTAGAAGCTTTTTAATGCAGCACCTACCAAAATGAATACTCATGACAGTCTCAATTTTCAATCAATCTTGTATTCCCAAAATAAGGCTACATTGAACAGAGTGACAATCTAACAAAGAGGCAGATGAAAGATGGAAAAAAAGAAAAAAGAAAAAAAGGCATCAACAAAGAGAGATGTAAACAAGAATCTATCTAAAAAACCCTATCTCTATAACTGAAATTTAGCAACCAACATTAGGAAAGAATTATAGCTGGATTCAAAATTGGAATCACATATATTATAGCACTTGCAATTCATGTTGATATAAGAGTCTTAGGATGCTCGGACTATCTTATGACAAAAAATAGAATTGAATGAAAAAGATGGCATAAAGAAACTGAAACAAATCCCCCAACAAAGACAAAACCATAACCTAAATAATTTGCTTCATACAAATGAAAATCCGAAATGAACATAAATCAAGTATTCCACTGCAATGAACATCATTAACTTCTTCAACAAATTTTAACACCTTTAAAACAAAAGCAACCAAATTTTTAACGGTTATCAACTTTAAATTAAAAGAAACAAAAAGTTATGCCTAGAATCAATATATCAAATATTTACAAATATATATATATATATATATATATATATATATATATATATATTCAAAGACCTAACATTTTTACCAAAAACACAAAGCATACCTTACCTTTGTGAGAATGATGTCCAAAAGATTAGTCACTACTTTTGAATCAAATAGCTCAGCTTGGTGGCTGCAAATCAAATATAACAAATTAGCACTTCTAAAAAATTTGTTTAAACCAAAAAAAAGAAAAGAAAAAAAAAGGAAGATTACAAACCCCATGACCAATCACATCACCACCACCATTACCGGAAACAAAAACAACAACAATTGATATATTCTTCTAGAACATTATAATTTGTACGGTTCTTTTAATCCTTTCTACAGGTAGGATCATTCATTTATGTGTATAGAGAGAAACATAAAGCACAAATTTTGCTATGAAATTGATGGAAAAATAGCAACTTTACAATTGAATGGAGTAGGCAGCTTTTCTTTTTGGCAAAATTGGTTTTGTCTATGGTGTATAGGTCTGCATCATTAGTCTATTTTCCGATTGTTAAAAAATAGAGAGAATAACATGGGATTAGGCAAAAATGGAACCAAATTATGATCAGTGAAACTTCAAAGTGGAAATATTGGAGAGAGAGAGCGCTTACCTATAGTGTGTTAGCTGAAAATACCAAAAATGGAACCAAATCCCCTTTCTTTATGATCTGTTTATCTCTCCCTCTTTCAATATCTTCTCACCTTAGAAAGGAGAAACCCACGCACACACAACTCCAAACCCAGCAGCTAAAAGTTTAGAAGAAAAGAAACCCAAAATACCCATATTAGCAAATAGAAAGAAGAAATCAAGAATGGTTAATACCCATATTAGCTAATACGGGTCTTTTAGGTTTCGATAAAGAAAGGAGATTTGGTTCCATTGAAAAGAAGAATCTTAGAGTTCTTTAGTGCCAAAATGAGGTCTCTCGTCTTTCACCCCTCTCTGTTTGTCGCTCTCACCCACTTCCATCTCTGTTTCTTGTGTAAACCGAAAATACCCAAAATGGAACCAAATCTCCTTTCTTTATCAAAACCTAAAAGATCCGTATTAGCAAACAATCAAATATTGAAACCCACAAGGAAATAAATACAAACATAGATCTTAAGAACAAAAAAAAAAAAAAAAAAAAAAAAAAGAGGAAATTTTGAAGAAACAGGGGAAAAAAAGATACTGTAAAAATTAGTCGGTCTTTCTTCCCATGTTTTTTTTTTCTTTCTTCCTGAGCCGATCTAGTCCTGTCGTCCTAAAATGATAGAGAGAAAAGAGAGAGAGAAGAGATACAGAGATTTCTTCCGGAGAGAAAAGAGAGAGAAAATATCCGGAAAGTTCCAAAGAGAAAAGAGAGTTCCAGATACCCTTTGGCCTCTCTCCCTTTCACTGTTATATGTCTCTCACTCCCTTTTATTGTTTTATATATTCAGCCAAAAAGCACCGTTTAGCACTCCACAAACAGACAAAAAAAGAGGACTCACGAAACCAAAATCACTGCAGAAATCACTGTAGATGGCATAGACGCTTTTTATATAGTTAATAGATATAGAGAAATGGTCCACTTCCTATCCAAATTATTTATAATTAAAAAAATCTCTATAGATCACTTAAAAAAAAAAAAAAAAAAAAACCTTTATAATAATTTTTTTAATTTAAAAAAAGGCCTAGCCCCACGTACGCCACCTGCCTTATCGGCTACGTTGGGGGCACCTTCTAAACTCAGAAAAATTAAGATTTATCCATCCTTGCCATTTCTTATAACTAATCTCGCAATTATTATATGTTACAACATTTAGGCCCATTACAGATACAATGTTGTGACAGACTATTTTCGTAACTACTGTGACAAGTTGTTGAATCATAAATGTGAGATCTTTGAGGAAACCCTTGTACCTGTACAAGCAACTTCTTTCCCAAGAGGTTGCCAACTGCCTTTTCCCACTAAGCTCAGAAAGGTTCTTTATCCATTCAAGAGATCTAGAGACAACCTTTTTTCACAAAATATATACAAATATTAAAGTGGCAAGTTATTAATGGTAAAAAGTAAAGTGATGTTGGTGATTAGCCCAAACAAAAATCAATAAAAACCTCTCAACTCAATTTTTGTGAGAAATATTGTGAAAATTGTTCTGTTTATAGTGTTTCTCCTTCTGACACATGCATTTCACAAGATTGCCAAGATTATGAAATAACAATTGCATCATGTATGTGATTTGGGAGATTCTCTTTTAGCTTAGAAGTGGAATAGGTTGGTGTCAACATTGCCTGTCCAAGATACCAATACAAACTACAGAAATCTATAAGATGAGTTTTGTCATACCAAACTTTTTGTTCTTGCCCTACATTGTTGTATTTCTCTTACTAACATCAAGGAGAAACTGCTTTCTAAAAGGAACTAATTTTGGTTTTAAGATATTTAGCGTGTAAAGCATGCATTGGCTGTTGCTCGGCAGAAGTATCACCATAGACCCAAGTTTGATGTGTTCTAGGGTGTACTACCATAGACCAAGTATGTTTCTAGTTTTCAAATCTTTCCTAGACTCAGTTTTGTTTGCTATTAGAGGAGAGTCCAAAAAGCATTTTGTGAACGAACAAAAGAAAATCATAGCAAAACTAAGCATCATTTTAGATGCTTACCATTACTACGTTCTGTACAAAGAATCATTAGCTCAGCTCTATTTCTTAACATATTCTTAAAAGAATTATTTTACCTAGAGCACATCAAGTTCCAAGAACAAAATGTTGGTTTAGGTTTATGAACTTTGTAACAGTAACATCTAATTCCAATGCAAAAAAACTTATGCCCATAATTTAGATAGAAATACTATTTTTACATCTATTATGTATGAAAAACAGAGCAACAATTTATGTCTTAATTTTACGAAAGTAAATTGTGTTCATCCTTAAATTGAGTGTTCTCCAACCACATATATAACTATATAACTATATAAGAAAATTCAAGGATTAAGATAATCCTTGATCTCTTTAGTGGCAGCTTCTTTATAAAGCTTTGCCACTCAAAACTGCTCTTGCTAGCAGAAATATAATCGCTAACCACCAGTGTAAAGGAACCTAATGAGACCAAGGATTTTTCCAATTAATTTTTATTAAGTCGCCCTGCTGTGGCAATCGCCACTGCTGCCACTGTCTAGGCCACCACCGCTGCCCGAAGCACCGCCTAGGTCATCCATGGAGCAAACATTGGAGTTCTTTTTCTCCTCCTCCTCCTCCTCTCTCTCTCTCTCTGTGTAAACATTTTGAGTGATGAATGAGCCTGAGAAAAATAAGGTGCCATTAAATAGGTCAGTTGATGTGGCCATTAACAAATTTTTAGTAATGACATGGCCAGTGGTGTATTTTTCAACCATTAGATCTCTTATAAATCAATTAAAAAAATAATAATAATAAAATAAAGCTGTACCTGTTAAGAATAAAAGTGCATCTTAGTTTTGTGGTTTTCATGGTTTCCTCAGCACACGAGACATTTCTTTGTGTTTGATATATCCTTTCAATGAAGTTTTACTATTTATCAAAAACAATAATAATACAGAAACTTTTCCTATCCTAAAATCACACAAGCATATGACAAATACTTCAAAAGGTCCCACTTCATTGCAACATTAACACCTACTAATGATATTAACGCAATTTTTTGTTTCTTCCACTGTTAATTACAATCAATCAGGATCTAAAAGAAAGCATAATTTAAGCTACTGCTAGTTGTTGGACTTGAGAACATTTGACAACAATATTCTATCAGAAATAGCTATGGAACTAAACATTACTATGCAGACCAATTAGGCTAATGGGTTTTTGAATGGTCAACAGCGAAAGTACTAAAGAACAAAATTGCTTAGCTATCTGAGATCCCCATTTGAGCACATTTCGGAGTTGCTAACTACAATGGTATACTCTTAAATACGTCTCGTTGCTACTTGTAACATCGATAGCACCTACAATGTGCACAGAATTGCTGGATATTCTCAGCAATAATAACAAAATCTATACAAAATAAAGTATACAGTACTCAATGAAAATTTTCCCAAACCTCAATCCGCATTGTTACCCACAATTACTTTCACCAAACACAGGCACAAACAGCTAAAACTATTAATATTTGCAACCTCCACATTCTCTCTAGTCCCTATTGATGTTAATTCAATTAACTGGTAGTGCAGAAACAACTATAAACACTGACTCAAAAAAAAAAAGAACTAAACAAAATGAGACTCAAACAAAGCCAATATTGAACAAAATCAAGCAAACAAAAAACTTAATCATTATTAAACTTTGTGTCCAAAATCCTAATTAATGACAGTCACTATTTGGCTGCTGAGAAAGCCTAGGAAAAGAAAGAAACATAGAAAAAAAAAAAAGCAAAGGTGATAATTTAAACTCCAAAATTGACTTAAGTTAGAATTATTAGAACAGGGCCAAGGATTAGCAAAAGGCAAACCTATGTCTAGCATTCTCTGCTCAAGCTGTAAATTTGCTTATAAGAAATGCACACTGGAGAGAAAAACAAAAAGCAATAAGATTGACCTCAATTCAACACTTCAAACTATCATTCCTCAAATGCAATTTAGCTAACTTCACCCATTCATATTGAGATATTTCTTGCACTCAAGGATGGAAACAATTGCAACCTTAGTTTCAGCATCAAAAGTACAAGCTAAAGTTATATACAAATTACGCTATGCTAGCTAAAGTTAATTTTCACAATGGTGGCAAAACTGAAAGTGATATTACAGCTAAAGTTAATTTTCACAGTTACTTACCCCCATCAAGTAAAACCAAGCTCTCCATTGAATTAGTCGAGAAAGCCACCCAATTAGCATCTTCAATGTCGAGAATGTTCTGATTTTGACTCTCAGGGTCAATCGAAACCAGCCCAGTGGCATTCTTAATGAGAAGTTCACCATTGTTAGTGCAGCCAAAGAAATTACCTGCCCAAACCCATTCCATTCGTATCACAAATTTTCTAGTCCAAGACTTGGCCACACCGTACTTCTCCATAACCCATATGTTGCATAAGTTTCTCCCAAAAGGCTTATTGCCATCATCAAGAGCGAAAACAAAATCAGCTGGCAATCCCTTGTACTCTGCAAGTTTAGTGAAATTTGTAGTGTCTGAATCATAGTGATTACGAGGCATCATTATCTCATGGAAGCTCTCATCACTAATGTCAAAGGACAAAATGAAAGAATAGCCAATAGTATGAGCAAAAGCGTGTAGAGCCCCATTATAAAATGTAAAGGGACCCCAAACACCAAAAATAGTCCCAAGTTTGGGTTCAGTCACTTCACACCCTCTTAAGGACTGCATTGATATTACAACCTTCCTCCACGAATCTGAACTTAACGTGTAAATCTCTGCTTCAGCTTCTGATTCATCGAACATCGCATGACACACAACTCTCAGAATCTTGAAGTCGTTGTTCAGAGAATCATAAGCAAATCCAATAGCGGCTCTTTCATTTTTCTTGCGATTAAAGCGAGTAGCTACAAGTTTCTTACACATTCTAATACTTGGGTTCCACAAATAAATAATGTGACAAAGTTCTTTCTCACAACTAGCTAGGCAGAACAAGCCATTACAGAAAGCAACAATCATGTACTTGTCAAAAAAAGAGGGGATTTCAAACCTAGAAACCTGGGTCCATGTGCGGTCGTTGTTGCGAACAACCGTACACAATTCTTTGGAAGATGATGAACCATCCTTATCCTCTGTAGTATATAGCAAATACCCACTGTGAGTGTTTGCGGATATTGATGATTCGGATTGGTTGAGGTTGAGCTTCAAGTGTTTGTTGATGAAAGTTGTGTCAGTGATGATGGAGTTACAAGATTTCGAAACGCACCTAAATCTGGTTAAGGATTTTACAGGTAGCCGAGCCAGGATGTCTTCCACGACGTCGTCTGGAACACGCTCACGCATTGTTGTTGTAGTTTGAGGTTTGAATCTTTTGAGTGTGAAAAGGTGAAATGCAGGAAGGACAAGGAGGAATATCAAAAGAGAGATGGAGATTAGGCAAGTAAATCTATTGGGCCCAAGCCTCGGCCTAACCAGAAAGCCCTATAAGGCTTCATTCAAGCTAGAACAGGTTTGAAGCCGTGTATAGGCTAATTGGCTATACTATATTTGTCAATTTATCTAAATAATTATAAAGTAGACTTGCCATTTTCAACCTTGAATGAATTACTTTAACCCATTTTTTAAACTCAAAATAACGAAAATTAGTTTGGATGTGCATTAATAATCTTTTTGGTAAAGCAAATTTCATGTTTATTAGACTTTTGTCAGACGCAAAATCTTGAATCATGAAAGGCTTGTATGAGTTTTGGGATTGAAAATTTGGTCTCAAGTGCTGAGCCACCACTCTATTGCTTAAACATCTCCCAATTTGGTGGTGGATTAACCAACTTGGTGTGGAACTCATTGATTCAATACCTATGTAGAACTCAATTCATTTAATACTTAATTTACAAGTAACTAGTGTGTTGACGAACCTGCAAGTTCTAGAATTGATTTTGACCATGCTACACCCCTTCGTTTTCTCTAACCCATCTTTTTATCATAAGACACTTAAGCCACTCCACATCTTCCCACCACCTAGCTTCAGCATACATATTAGAAAGCAAGACATAACACCCGGTACTATCATGCTCCAAGGATAAGATGCGTCTAGCTGAAAGTTAAGCTAATTCTATGTATTGGTTTTTTTTTTTTTTTTTGGACTAAGCTTCAAAACGGAACTACAAGCGAGATAATCCACCCTACAAATAGACTCGATAGATGGTGGGAGATTACTCTTGTTGAAAGAGAAAAACTGGTGGGAGCTTAAAGCAAGACTAGCAACAGTGTGTGCTGCAGAGTTGCAGTTTCTCCAAACCCAGCAAAACTTAAAAGCAGGAAAAGGTGCAGCCAAGCAACAAATGTTATGTATGGAGGTGCTAATAGACCAGTCAGGAATGTGCTAATAGACCAGCTAATTCTATGTTTTAGTTGTTTCTGCTTGCAGTCAGTAATGATCCCCATATCCTAGCTGCAGGGAACAATGAAATTTCATCAATGAATATCTTGGCTTGCTCAAGATTGCTGGTACACCCAATAAGGTCAAGCATACAACCATAGTGCTCTATTTTGGGATCCATACCGTAGTACCTCTGCATTGAATTATAGTATTCTCACCCTTCTTCAACCATGCCAGAAATGCTACAAGATGATAATAGGGACACAAAGGTGCTCTCATTAGGTTTGAAGCCCTTTTCCTTCATTTCAGAAACCAATTGAACAGAAAATCTACCAAAGCCATGGATGGCATATGCCATAATGATTGTGTTCCATGGTATTACATCCCTATGCAGCATGCAATCAAAAACTTCTCGTGCAGCCCCTATATCCCCACATTTTGCATACATGTAAACAATTGAATTCAAGATGAAAGTATTTGTATCAAGCTCCGACTTCATAATAAAACCATGGATTTGCTTCCCCTCTCACATTCAGGCTGATTTGGAATAGGCAGGTAGAATGCTTGCAAATGTAAATTCATCTGGTTTAAAAGGCTGGTGCCAAATATCCTGAAACAAAACCTAGGCTTTATTGTTCCACCCATTCTGTACATAAGCAGCAAGCATGGCATTCCATGAAATCAGGTTTTTTTCCGGTCATCTGACCATATACATGTTCTGCCAAATTCAACTTCCCGCATTCTCCATACATGTCAACTAAAGCAGTTTCCAAGACTGGATGAGGGAGAAAACATTTTCTAATGGCATAACCATAGGCAGATTTACCCTCCAAAAGAGCTTGTAATTGTGCACACGAGGGAAGCATGTTTATCATTGTGATTATATCTGGGTTCAATTTATCACCATCTTGCATCTTTCACAAGAAAGCCAATGACTCAAGAAAACGAGAACTTAGAGCGAAACCACCAATCATTGCATTCAAAGCCACCACATATCTCGGAGATATGGGCCAAGAAAAACAAAAGAGCCTTTGAGTGGCTTGTAGTAAATAATTCTTTTGTGTTTTCCAATGCACAAAATTAAACATGTGGGTATGACTTTCAGTGAATGAATAAATAGGATGAACTAAAGCAAATGGCCACAACACCCATGACTCAAATGGAGGTCACACAGTGGCATGGAGTCGTAGAAGTTTGAATCTCCTAAAGTCTATCTTCCATTGTCCAATGACATTATTGTTTCGATGATGATGGTGACAAGGAGATGGAAATAGACAGGAAAATATTGAGGGGCTCTTTGAGCAAGTGGATAAGCAAATAGCCAGCAGTGAAGCTAACAATATAATTGATGTGAGCAAAGTAGAAACAGTAAATTCAGATTCACAACTGACGGAGTTTGAAGATATAAGTTTTCACGAGTCTCAGCACCACACATCTGGAAGTGGATGTATGAAGGACCAAATTTCTGAGGATCACTAGACAGATGTTAATATGGAAGGAGCATTTGAACAGGAACAGGATGACACCGTGATTATTGATTGTGCGGAACTAGTTAAAATTACCTCACATTCTTCTGAATAATCACGAAGCATAAATGTGAGGGATAATTTTGTGTGCACAGTCTCTAAACCTCTTAATGGGGTTTTTGTTCTGCTGTCATGTCCAGTGCAGATGCGCCTAATGATTTCTCAAATGGATCATTGAATTGTGTGTCTCCTCCTAGCCTCAGTGTGGTTTGATCTGAAAGTCTCTCCTGCACTAAAGTCCAACTCCAAGTGTTTCACCCAGAATCAGCAAAAGAAAAGGTTGAGTACTTCATCAATGCTGACTGTTTCCCAAAAAGATCTAGAGCTCTGTTTACTTTTAAAAAAAAAAGTAAGAACTTTCTTACACCGCCTCAACATTTGGCAACAGGCATCCGCCAGGACCTTGAAATTACTGATAGTTGTCGATAAAGTCAGCACTTCAGATTTCCATCCAAACCTGAAAAATTCCAAGCCAGTTTTATCAGTTGACAAAGTTGATGTGGGTGTGCAAAACCTTTCCTGGTGATATACTATAAGATGATTCAGTTATATGTACGTGTACTAGTTGTAAGAATAGAATGCAGCTAGAGTGACAGTCAAACCTACAAATAGTACCTGTTGATGGTTTAGTCTGCTGACAAATTGAAGAATCAAGTTCCCAGAGTATGTTTAGGGACAGCTGAGTTTCCAAATATTATTCTGGACTCTTATAATGTGCATGAGTTGGTTGACCCCGCTTTTTTTCTTTCCAAACAGGCTAGTGGAGAAGTATTTGGCAGGAACTATCGGGTGAGACATGGCAATAGGAAGATTATTGTGCTAAGCAAACTTCTGAGATTGTGCAGCCTAACTGTTTGGTAGGTTTCTTTCAAGTTATACCAATACCCAACTATAGCCATTAGTTTCTTCTAGTGATGCATGACTTCTTCATTGATTATCTACAGGGGCAACAACACATGCATGAGAGAGACTGCAACACCATATTTGCATGCATAGACAAGGGAAGAAGAGCTTAAGGTAAAAATTTGTTCTCAAAAAGTTCCCATTCAGTATATTGTGCATATATCTTGCCTATTATCTCCAGATTTTTAAGGAGAAATATAAGAATCATCCTGAAGTTTTAAGAACAAAAACTGAGTTTAAAAAAAATTCAAGATGAGCTGGATTTGAAGTTTTAAGTAATGTTTTATCATGATATCAAAGTAAATAGTCCTAAATTTGAACTCAGTCTCTAGACTCTCTAATTTACATCTCATATTTTAAAAAAAGAGGTGATGTTATAATTCTTAAAGAGAATTGAAATTTTTTAATAGGGAACAATTATATTATTAATAGCAACCCAAGTTTAGTTAGAACAACACTCCCATGTATAACATCACTTGTCCCCAAAGATAGCATTGTTTTTCATCCATTTCAATATAACTATCCAATATTGCTATTTGTTAGGGAAGTAGACTCAGTGATTTTTATTTCCCCATTTTTCTTCGGTTGGATATTAAATTTGGGTTGGGCTGATGAATGATGGAAATAGAGCCAACAAAGTCTCAGCCCACATAGGGACAAAAATATTATTTATTATAAAATATCACAACCAATTTCTTCCCAAAAAAAATCACAATCAATTATACTGAAAAATTATCGATATTATATTATTATGGACTTAAAATAAACCCCTCTTTAATAGCCCACCTACATTATTTCGATTAGTGTGGCTTGCAAAATCTCACATCAATAGAGTCATTCCTAACAACCCTAGTGTCAAATTAAACCCACCACATTGGGCTATATGCCTCTAGTTTCTTAATCTTAAATCCAAATAAAACAATTACGAACTAAAGTAGCCAAATTTATCATTTCAATGACATGCTCTTGCATCCCACACCTATCATCAAATTTCATGGTTGTAAGTTTAACCATTAGTGTCTCCACAAGGTCTCGTAAGTTTGATGCAAAAGATACTTTCTCGTAGAACCTTTCAGATCTTGTATACTAAAAAAGCACAATAACCCAAAAATGACTCTGAGAAATTGTTGGAAACCATCAGGGACATGGCTGCTTTACCCTTTCTTGCGTATACAAAATCTACGCCACCAAGGACATGTTCTGGTTTTCTTCATTTTTCTGGTTCGGTTGTCTTGGGCCTGCACCTGCTTTTCCAAGTATTAACAGTAGTGGGTAAATAAAGCCTTATTGGGCTTTCTGGTTAGGCTGAGGCTTAGGCCCAATTGTTTCACTTACCAAATATTAGGGCAACGAACAAGCCATGAATCTTTCCTTTTGAATCAAATTGCTAGTGGAGACTTTCATACCAAAATCATCCCTAATCACCTTAGCATTTAATGTTGTCATCTACCATCAATCATATTACATTCTATTTAACAAGTGTTTTACTTTGCAATCCATAATAAGAGAAGAATGGAGTGTCCTCTTATGTTTACCCTATTAATCTATTGTATAATGTCAAATTATGCTTGTCATGTTTTAAGGAGCTTAAATGTGAAAAGAAATAAACGTATTTATTTAGCATCATATTTATGTTAAAGTTTAAGTTCTTATTTGTGAACATTAAACTTTAATGTTCTTTAGCCGTTCATTTAATATTCACACCTAACGTCAATCACATTACATTCTATTTGACAAGTGTTTTATTTTTGCAAACCATAATAAGATAGGGGTGTCCTCTCATGTTTTACTACATTTTAACACGTCAAATTATATGTGTCATGTTTTAAAGAGCTTAAATGCAAAGAGAAATAAACATATTTATTTAGAATTATATTATGTTAAAGTTTAAATTCTTATGAGCATTAAAGTTTAATGTTCTTTTAATCATTCATTCTTGAGCAACTATCTAAAGATTTGGTAAAGAAGATCAATGCAACTCAAAATTCCTCAACAACTACTCAACCGAAGTGCTTCCTTTTAGCCAACAAAATTAGGTCAATGAACAAGCCACGTGTCTTCTCTTTTGAATGAATTTTCTTATGGAGGGTTTCCCAATTACATACCTAATCAGCTTGGCATTTAATGTTGCCACCTACCATCAATCACATTCCATACTATTTGATTGAGTGTTTAACTCTGCAATCCATAATATGAGAGGAGTGTCCTATCATCCTTTACTATGTTGTAACACATCAAATTATACATGTTATGTTTTAAGGGGCTTTTTTTTTTTTTGGGTGAGAAATGAGGTTATCTAGATTCCATTCCAAAACTTTTCAAGTATCTGACTATTCCTTTAGATGTATATAGTCCTTCCGTTCCACACATACCAAGTTATTATAAGGAGGAATTTCTTGGGGGTGGCCCTAAGATGCTAGTAAGAGACTTCGAATCTAGAATCTCGTAGATATCATGAAACTTACCTTAGGAACCATTTATCCTTAGGAGCTTAAATATGAAAAGAAATAAACATCATATTTATGTTATAGTTTAAATTCTTATTTATGATCATTAAATTTTAATGTTCTTTTTAGTCATTTATTATTGTTATACCATTTAGGAAAATTATTAGGTACTCTCAGAGTACCATAAATGCGTACTCCCCCCTCTCACATGAATGATGGGTTCCACCATAAATTTAATTAGTGGGATTCAACATTTATGTGAGAGGAGGGAGTATGCATTTATAGTACTCCGAGAGTACACAATAATTTCCCTACTATTTAAAGATTTTATTGAAAATATATTAATTCACGACATCCATGGAGTTGACTATACAAACTTTAATTAGTGGGCTAGTTTTTATAAGAGAAGTTTGAGCATTACTCTCAAATTATTTATTTATCTTCTTTAATTTAAGACTCTACGTCTCCTACTTAACCAGGATTGGTGATTAAATATTCATCTTTATCTCAATTGAAGCACCCAATCCATTGATTATGTATAGAGATTTTGAATGCCCTCTCGTATACCTAACTCGATGGAGCTTCTCTATTTATCCATCTATTATTATTATTTTTTAATTGTGGTAGCTGTTTTTTTTTTAATTATTATTTTTATAAATCTCAGTTTCATTTGGTTATTGACTGTGGATGCAATTGTGAATTTTTTGTTGAGAATAAAACAGTAAACAATGAAAGAAATGAGTGAAATTTAATAAACAAATAAGGAAATTTGAATGACTTTGGAGGCGTGACAAAATTGTTGCTCTTAGACAAATTTTTCCCATGTACACGAGTTGATAGAGGATTACTTAGAAGATGCAACCAAGATTTTTGGTCTCTTCAAATAGCAATTTTGGAAAATCCACATGATTTATTGTGTTTCTAAAATTGTTTGAAACAATCACCTAGTGTTCACAAACGTTAAAACATCAAGTGGTGCAACTCTTGACCATTAATTTTGCAAAAAATCGCAATTTTGCATAGTCTCACCTGACATTCGATCAACCTAATTTTGAGTGAGACTGAGATCAATGAAATTGTAAAAATAGAAACTTTCGTGGGTGGTTGTGGCTATGGCTGTGGTGGTTGTGGTTGTTGTCTGTTATAGTAGATATATTGTTTTTTTGTGTTATTTATATTATTTTATTGTGTTGAAAGTTAAAACAAAACTATTGATAGTGTTTTGTAAAGCGAGGTGGTAAAATTGGTAAATAACTTTTTGTGGTGTTAAATTGCTAAATTTATGGCCCCATCAAAGCGAATGCTCTAAGCCAAGGACGCAGGGCAAACTCCCACCAAAAGTTACTATGACCTGAAGTCTCATGGGTCATATAACATATATCTAATGGGCACTTTCAGATAATTTTAACTTACAAGTCGTCCATAAACATCAGCACCTACAAGTCTATTAACTCATTCAGCTTGATAAATTTACTATGACGTGGCCATGAAATTTAGTTTATGAACAAATTTGTGGTCTAATAGTGATCTTATTCTCATTTGTTGCATATTCGCGGGTAATAATTTTTGCTAAAAAATATTGTGTAGATACTAGATTGTGCTATGGAAGGAAGGAAGTGAGCTGGTGATTTAGACTTACCTCACAAAGAAAGTTTACAAAGCTTTTGGTGGGTATATAAAGTAATACAATCATCAAAAAATAATATATTGACAGAATATAAATATATAGACAATTGGCTTAAAATAATCATGAAAGGCTTTGTTCCGAGTTTTGAAATGCATTCACCAAATGTTAGCATTGGAATTATATGCTTATATAATAGGTAATAAGGAACTTATATTTCTCTCATTTTAGCAATTTTTATTTTTTTTTATTTTTAGAATGCTCGTTTTAGGCTTTAGCAACTTGATACACATGCCAACATTAGATATAAATGAATCTACAATCTTTGTATCAGCAATGAAACAAACTCATCAATTAAAATATCAAGCTACTATGTCTATATAAAACAAAATAAAACTATTTCCAAGAGTGCACTGATATTTGGAAAACTATCAACAAATATAAGTTAAAAACAACCATATATACTAAATTGGATTCTTGTTCTACTTTATAACTAAATGAAATTGAAATAATTGAACTTACACCCAAAACAAAACTTTTTGACAGTGGATCTCCAATCCATTTTTTTCTTATCACATGGAAAAGGAAATTAAAAAAAAAAAAACATAAATTATTACTCTTTTTCATGAAAAAGCAGTTGTGAGTTGTCACATGGAGAGCATACCCATCGACTCGATAAATTTTTTGATACAAACTTGATAAATTGATTGGTCATTGTTGAGTTTTACCATTTGGTACCAACGATTGGGATAGGATAGAATCCAATATGCACCAATCTCGAAAAATACAAAGAGGAGAGTCTTGAAAGATGAAAATATAATGTTTTTAGTCTCTTCATGCCATAAAACAGAACTGCAGATAGGAGAGTGTTTCCCCTGAAAGGAAAAATACAGCTGCTAAAGCCACTAGGGTATACGTCCTCAATTTATTATTTCTCTTAATGCAACATCATGGACTATTGAAGGACTCTGGTGGAAAATATCTGCCTTTTCAACTTCTTTGTATATATGCTTTATTTGGGTAAAAAATAATAAAAGAAGAGAGAAGAAGACGTTAACTATTGGGTAAAAAATAATAAAAGAAGAGAGAAGAAGACGTATACAGCTGCTAAAGCCACTAGAGTATACGTCCTCCATTTATTATTTCTCTCAACGCATCATCATGGACTATTGAAGGACTCGGGTGGAAAAAATCTGCCTTTTCAACTTCTTTGTCTATAGGCTTTATTTGGGTAAAAAATAATAAAAGAAAAGAGAAGAAGAAGACGTTAACTATTGGGTAAAAAATAATAGAAGAAGAGAGAAGAAGTTAGTACCTACAGACTAACCACTACACTCAGTCCCTTTGGTGTGTCCTTCTAGGATTTCATATTTCATTTTTTTGAATTTATATTATAATTTTAATCTCAAACAAATTATATTATAATTTTCAATTTATATATAAGTTATGCATTTATGTTGAAAATGATTTTATTTTAGACTATTTATATTGTTTTATTGTGTTATTAAAACTACTGATATTGCGTGTTTTGTAAAGTGAGGTGGTAAAATAGATAAAGTAATTTTTTGTGGTGCTAAATTTATGGCTCCATCAACGTGGATGCTCTAAGTCAGGTACGCATGGCAAACTCCCACCAAAAATAACTATGACCTCAAGTCTCATGGGTCGTATAACATATATCTAATGGGCACTTGCAGATAATTTTAACTTACAAGTCGTCCATAAACATCAGGACCTACAAGTCTATTAACTCATTCAACTTGATAAGTTTACTATGACGTGGCCATTAAATTTAGTTTATGAATAAATTTGTGGTCTAATAGTGATCTTATTCTCATTTGTTGCATATTCTCGTGTAATAATTTTTGTTGAAAAAATGTTGTGTAGATACTAGATTGTGCCATGGAAGGAAGGAAGTGAGCTGGTGATTTAGAAAGTTTATGAAGCTTTTGGTGGGTATATAAAGTAACACAATCACCAAAAAAAAATATTGACAAAATATAAATATATAGACACGTGGCTTAAAATAATCATGAATTCCGAGTTTTGAAATTCATTCACCAAATGTTAGCATTGGAATTATATGCTTATATAATAGGTAATAAGGAACTTATATTTCTCTCATTTTAGTAACTTTTTTTTTCTTTTTTTTGAGAATGCTCATTTTAGCAACTTGATACACATGCTAACATTAGATATAAATGGATCTACAATCTTTGTATCAGCAGTGAAACCAACTCATCAATTAAAATATCAGGCTACAATGTTTATATAAAACAAAATAAAACTATTTCCCAGAGTGCACTAATATTTGGAAAACTACCAACAAATATAAGTTAAAAACAACTATTTATACAAAAGTGGATTCTTGTTCTACTTTATAACTAAAGGAATTTGAAATAATTGAACTTACACCCAAAATGAAACTTTTTGACAGTGGATCTCCTATCCAATTTTTTCTCATTACATGAAAAAGGAAATTTAAAAAAAATACATAAATTGATGAGGTGCAAACTCGTCAGTCACAGTAGGCAGATGGAACTCCCTGTCAGCGCCCGATTATCTTTAAGAAAGGGGGTCACCGGTGTGGTGCCTGCCACAACGCCTCCGATGCCAAAGTTAGAACAATAAAGCAATTCACAAAACTAGAAGATAGTAGGTATCTTTTTAGAGTCTTAGTATATGTGTACCTTCTGCTGCCAATGTGAGGACTTTATATATGTGAGCTTGACTGCTAGCCGTTGGGGTGTTAATGCTTCTTTCTTGTAACACCTTCAGCCCAATTATGGGGCTTTTATTAGGCTCCAACGGTCTGCTTTGCTGGTTTTGTAACTGTCCAGGTTATCTGTTGGCGCCATTGAATGATTTTCTTTTCCTCGTCGGTGATGACTCATTTGTCGTCAAGGTTTACCTCGTCACTAGTACTGATCTCGTCAGGGTAATGTGATCTCGTCATTCCCATCAGTTGCCCCCCAGGTTCTGTGGTCGTCAGTGATGTGTCATGAAGGCCATAGAAGGTGAAGAGTTTCTTTTCCTGAATTGTTTGTGATGCTTGGGATTTCGTTCCGAATTTAATGTGTGATGGCGACGCAGTATGGGAAGTGGCCACGTGGCATAGGTTGATTGGGAGTATTGATGGCATGACCCATTGGGTTTCCCGCTACTTTTCAGTTTCCTTGGGTTTCTGGTTTTAAAGTCCTTTCATTTTTCTTCAATCTGGTTTTTCTTTCTTTTTCTGCTCCGAGTGTTTGTCCTTTTTTTTTCTTTGCTTGTTTCTGCCACCATCCCAATCCTGCTCTGGCGACTCTGACCTTACTTCGGCGGCGAATTTCTCCGGCCTCGATTGTTCCGTTCTCCAAGGTATGCTACTTCTTCGATTTCTCAGATTTCTTCTTCAAAGTCTCTTTATAAATCTCTGATTTTTTTTCCTTTTGTCTTTTATTTTCGTGTTTGGTATGTTGGGCATTTAGGTTTGGGTATCCCTTTTCATGGTTACTTCCTCTGAGGTTTGGGTAGCTTGCCCCTCAGTTTCTTTCTTTTTTGCTCGCTTAGGGGCGGCTTTGGGTGTTTCTGGGGACTTTTTTCCTTTGATTGGGGACTATCTATTTGAAGGTAGTGGTTTGAGTGTGGTTTTAGGGGAGCTATCTCCGATTTTGGGTCGGTCATTGGCTTGGTTTGAGAGAGAGACGAAGAGGATGTCTGAGGTGAGATCCAGTGAGTTAGACACTGGGTTGTCGTCTAGCGGCGGCCCGGTCGAGGGTGATATAGCCGTTTCTACCCCTCGTCAGGTTAGGGCTTTTTACGCTCTCAACGAAGAGTGTGGGCTGGACGCTGATACAGTGGCCAGGTTCAAGGACAGGTTCCAGTTCCCTGCGCGGGTCCGGGTTCGTCGACCTGGTCCTGAGGATCGGGCCTGCCATTTCTTCCCAGGTGAAGTGTGCTTCTACGAGGCTGCTTTCACCTCTGAACTTAGGCTACCCGTCCATCCTTTGGTGATGGAGCTGTTGGATTATTTTGGCATTGCCCCCGGGCAGCTCATGCCAAACTCCTGGAGGATAGTCATTAATTGTATGGAGATTTGGCTGGTTGCCAACGAGGATATGATCAAAGTGAGTGAGCTTGTCCATATCTATCGTTTGAAAGAATCAAAAGAGTATGGGTATTATGAACTAGTCTCTTGGACGAGGAGGACTAGAATCATTAAGGGTCTAGCCTCGTCATTCAGGTACTGGAAGTCCCGTTTCATTTTCGTGTCCGGGGATGACTTTGAGACCCCTTCCAGCGAGGCTTGGGGTGATATCCCAAGGTTACTTCGTCGGTGGGGAACCCCAAATTTAGGTGCGTCTATGTTCCTTCTAGTCTGTTTATTTTTTGTCTTGCATGTTTGGTCGTCATTAACCACTTATTCACTTCCTTTTGCAGTTAAAAAGCGTCCCAAGTTGAAGAGCAAATACCAGGAACGTCTTCAAAAGGCAATCGAATATTCCAAGTCGATTGAGAGTTGGGACGATCTCCTTGACCCGCGGACACTTGCTTTCTACTGCTTGGGCCCGGATCCGTCTCCCTACGTTTTGCGTAGCATCAGCATCGAGGAGAAGAAGAGTAAGTGTTTACTTCGTCCATACTGACCTTTAATCGCGTACTTTGGATTTCTTAGTCTCTTTTTTTTTTTTTCTTTTTTTTTTTTTTTTTTTTTACTGACGTTCTTATCTTGCTTCGTCAGGTGTTGGGGGAGAGCCTTCATCTGGCTTCTGAGTGTCTTACTCAAGAGGCTAAGGTGGCTTCTTTGACTTCTAGGATTGAGGCTCTGGAGAAGGAGAACTCAACTTTGAAAAAGGACCTTATACAGTCGATGGACGAATCTGCCACCTTGAAGGAGAAAGTCAAGGCTCTAAATTCTGACCTAAGGGTTGAGCGTCAGCTGAATCTGGAGAAGGATGACCAGTTTCAGGCGGCCAAAGAGAAGTTGAAGACAATCGCTGCCAGGTCCGTCGATGCCTTTCAACAGACGGAGGAGTATTCCACTGTACTTTTCAGTTGGTATTTTAAGGGATTTGAACTCCTCCGCCGGTACCTCGTCAAGTACCCAATAGGGGTTGATCTACCAAATCTGGATTTAGAGGTGGTTGATCAAGTGATGGCTGCTGACGAGGCTGCCCAGTCTTCTGTTCCTGACGGTGATGCCCCTGCTGCTGACGACGCTCCTGTTGCTGAAAACGTTCCTGCTGCTGACGATCATGTTACTGCCGAACCTGACACTTAGAAGATTTTATCATTTGTATCTGCCCGTTGTGTTTTGGGCCCTTTTTTGGAGATGTACATTTTTTTTTTTTTTTTCAGAACAATATCTTTTGGCAATTCGTTTTATGGGTCTGTAGGAAGAACAAGGATAATTGCCCTATGTTTTTGGGGCTTTTCTATGATTTAATGCTTACTTGCTTTTATGCTACTGTTTATGATTTTATGCACATATTAGCACAAAACTTCTTAGCGTACCTTATACTTAGCTGGTAATTGGAGCAAATTTTTCCACTTGAGATTTGCTCATCATTTTTTATCCTTCTTCTTTTTCTCCTTGCTCTTTTCCTTGCAGGTTCGTTAGTATCCTTAGTTCGTTGAGTGGGACCCTACCATTCGCGTAGACTTTAGGATTACGTCTATATTTTCAGCACGTTTTGTGTGCCTCCGTCAGTGATTTACATCCGTCCCAGCGGAATCTTATCACTTAGCTATTTTTATTTTGGTGACTTACATCCGATTATGGAATCTCGTCTCTTAGGGCTCCGTCAGTGATTTACATCCGTCTCGGCGGAATCTTATCACTTACCCATTTTCATTTTGGTGACTTACATCCGATTAAGGAATCTCGTCACTTAAGGCTTCGTCAGTGATTTACATCCGTCTCGGCGGAATCTTATCACTTAGCCATTTTCATTTTGGTGACTTACATCCGATTAAGGAATCTCGTCACTTAGGGCTTTGTCAGTTATTTACATCTGTCTCGGCGGAATCTTATCACTTAGCCATTTTTATTTGAAGGTCGCCAGCAACTTACATCTGTCAAAGCGGAATCTTGTTACTTTAGTTTATCTCACACTTATTGGCGTTGTCGTTGGTAACTTGCGTCCGTCAAGGCAGACTCTTGTTACGTTAGTTTGACTCACGATTGACTGGACCCATCTGCGTAAAGGCATCAAAGGATAAAATCTTTATTGAATTCAAGAGTAACTGTATTTGTCTATTACATCTATTGGTGGTACTTTTTTAAATGCTCAATGTTCCATGGTCGAGGGAGCCTTTGTCCGCCCATGGTTTCCAGGTGATAACTTCCTTGTCTTGAGTAGTGAATGACTCGGTAGGGGCCTTCCCATGTCGGACCCAGCTTTCCCTGGGTAGGGTCTTTAGTTGCCATGGTGGTCATACGTAAGACGAGGTCACCTATGTCCAATCGTCTCAGTTTGACCCTTTTGTCGTAGTATTCGGCCATCTTTTTTTGATACTTCGTCATCTTGCTGGATGCGTTGTCTCTTACTTCGTCCAGACAATCTAGGTTGAGTTGCAGTTCGTCGTCATTGATCTCTTCGTTGAAAGTTCCACGCCTGATGCTCGTGACCCCTACTTTGACTGGGATTATTGCTTCTGTGCCATAGGTAAGCCTGAAGGGGGTTTCTCCTGTTGGGGTTCTGGCGGTGGTTCTGTAAGCCCACAGGACATTTGGTAGTTCTTCCGGCCAGGCACTTTTCGCATCGTCCAGTTTGGTCTTGATAATCTTGAGCAGCGTCCGGTTCGTCACTTCCGTCTGCCCGTTTGCTTGAGGATGCCCTGGGGATGAGAACTGATTCTTGATCCCAAGGTTTGAGCAGATTTCCCTGAAGCCTTGGCTGTCGAACTGCCTTCCATTGTCTGATATGATCGTCGAGGGAATCCCGAACCTGCAGACTATATTTTTCCACACAAAGCTCCGGATCCGAGCCTCAGTGATTGTTGCTAGGGCCTCTACTTCAACCCATTTTGTAAAATAGTCAATAGCAACAAGAAGGAATTTTACCTGACCTTTACCTTGGGCAGAGGACCGACGATATCGATTCCCCATTGTGCGAATGGCCATGGGGAAGCTATAGTCGTCATTTTCTCTGCTGGAAGCCTTTGCACATTCCCGTATCGCTGGCATTTGTCGCACCTCCTGAAAATCTCAGCAGCGTCCACCTGCATGGTTAGCCAAAAATACCCTGCTCTTACCACCTTGTTTACCAGTGATCTGGAGCCAGCATGGTCGCCACAAATTCCTCAGTGTACTTCCTCCAGGATGTATTTGGCCTCTTCCTCGTCGACGCACTTTAAGTAAGGCATAGAGAAACCTCTCTTATACAGGACGTCATTCAGGATTGTGAACCTGGCTGCTCTCTTCTTGATCTTTCTGGCTTCTTCTGTGTTTTGAGGTAGGTGCTCGTCCTGGAGTAAGGACATTATGGGCGTCATCCAGGTATCAGTGCTCTGGATAATGAATGTTGCAACTTCCTCGATACTAGGGTGTTTCTGAACCTCCATCGCCAGGTCCGTGCTAGTCCTCCCCTCTTCTGATGACGCTAGCCTTGACACTTCGTCAGCCCCCATATTCTGACTTCTTGGGATTTGTGTGAACTCCACTGCATTAAATTCCTGAGTTAGCTGTCTTGCCAGCTTGAGGTACTTCTGCATCCTTTCTTCCTTTGCCTCGTATTCTCCCTTGATCTGTCCGATCACTAGCTTTGAATCACTCTGGATCAACAAATTTTTGGCACCAAGAGCTTTCCCAAGCCTCAGTCCCGTCAGTATTCCTTCGTATTCAGCTTCGTTGTTGGTGGCTGGGAATTTTAGTTGGACCCCATATTTCAACACTTCTCCGTCAGGGGTGGTTATGATGACCCCTACTCCCCCCTTCTTTTGGGCTGACGAACCATCAGTCTGTATTATTAATTTATCTACTTCATCAGTAATCTTATCTTCGTCAGGGAGTGTGAATTCTGCGATGAAGTCCGCCAGAGCTTGTGCCTTGATCGCCGTTCTTGGATGGTACTCGATGTCAAATTGACTAAGTTCAATTGCCCACTGGACCATTCTCCCTGCTGCTTCTGGCTTGTTTATTGACTTCTTGATTGGTTGGTCCATCATTACGAGAATAGGATTTGACTGGAAATATTGCCTGAGCTTGCGCGAGGCCACTATTAGTGCAAACGCTATCTTTTCGATCCTTGGGTATCTGGACTCAGCTCCTTGGAAAGCTTGGCTGACGTAGTAAACCAGGAGTTGCTTCTTGCCTTCTTCTCTAATCAAAGCTGCACTTACTGCCGAGGCTGACACTGCCAGGTATAAGTATAAGTTTTCTCCTTCTTTGGACGGGCTTAGGAGAGGTGGGCTGCTCAGGTAGTGTTTTAGCTCCTGGAACGCTACTTCACACTCGTCGGTCCAGGCAAAAGCCTTTTTCAAAGTTTTGAAAAAGGGGAGGCATTTGTCTGTAGCCATGGAGACGAACCTGTTTAAAGCCGCTATCCTTCTTGTGAGTTTTTGAACGTCCTTGGTGGTTTTGGGTGAGGCCATGTCGATGATAGCTCGTACTTTCTCTGGGTTTGCTTCTATTCCTCTCTGGGACACCATGAATCCCAGGAACTTCCCCGAGGCTACCCCAAAAACGCACTTACTTGGATTCAACCTCATCTGGTGTTTTTTGAGGGTTGCAAAAGTTTCCTTCAAGTCGTCCAGATGTGCGAGCTCTTCCTTACTCTTGACGAGCATATCGTCTACGTACAGTTCCATGTTTTTGCCAATCTGCTGGCTGAACATTTTGTTCACGAGCCTCTGATACGTAACTCCAGCATTTTTCAACCCAAAAGGCATTACCTTGTAACAGTAGAGTCTTTGACTTGTAATGAAAGCGGTCTTCTCCTGGTCTTCTTCAGCCATTTTTATCTGGTTATACCCTGAGAAGGCGTCCATGAATGTCAGCAACTTATGCCCGGCTGTGGAGTCCACGAGCTGGTCTATTCTTGGTAGAGGGAAGCTGTCTTTTGGGCATGCCTTGTTCAGGTCGGTGAAGTCTACGCACATTCTCCATTTCCCGTTTGCTTTCTTGACTAGGACGACATTGGCGAGCCATTCAGGATAATACACTTCCTGGATGAATCCAGCTGTCAAGAGTTTGTTAACTTCCTCTGCAACTGCTTGATCTCGTTCTGGAGTGAAGGTTCTTTGTCGTTGTTGGACGGGCTTCCGTTCTGGGTCCACATTCAGCCGGTGCTGGATGACTTCTGGAGATATGCCCGACATTTCCTCGTGTCTCCATGCAAAGACATCTAGATTTTCTTTTAGGAACCTTATGAGCCTTGTCCTCATCTCGGGGCTCAGCGTCGTCCCTATCTTGGTAGTCTTGTTCGCATTCCCTTCTACCAATTCCACTGTTTCCAGGGCCTCTATCCCGTCTTCCTCTTTTTCTTCAATCATCCACGTGTGGTTCTCTTTTCCAGTTAGGACAGCTTGGTAGCATTCTCTTGCCAGGACTTGATCACCCTTCACTTCACCAATGCCATTATTGGTCGGGAATTTCACCTTCAGACAGTAGGTTGACGTTGTCGCCCTCCACTTGTTGAGGGTGGGTCTCCCAATGATGACATTGTAGGATGAGGGACAATCTACCACCAGGAAATCTACTTGTTTTGTCAGTTGTACTGGGAAGGTTCTTGTGGTCACCGTCAACGTTACTATGCCTCTGGGATAGACCCTGTCTTCGCTGAAACTGACGAGTGGAGAGTCAAAAGGGCGAAGTCTCTTTGGATCTAATCTCATCTGCTGGAAGGCTGGGAAGTAAATGATGTCCACGGAGCTTCTGTTATCAACGAGGATTCTTTTGGTATTAAACCCTTCTATATTCAGCATTATGACCAGGGGGTCATTGTGGGGCTGCTTCACTCCCGCGACGTCTCCTTTGCTGAAAGTCATGTCCTGGTATGTTCGTCGGTGCTTTGACGGAGGTACAGCATGGACGCTGTTCACCTGTCTCTGGTATGCCTTTTTGAGTGATCTGAACGATCCTCCTGAGAATGGCCCTCCTGTGATTGTGCTTATCTCCCCGATCACTTTGTTTGGAGGTTGGGACGTATGGTCGTCATCCCGGGAGAAGGCTTCATGTTGAGTTTTGTTGTCGTCCCTGAACTTACTATATTCTCCTTTCTTTACATACTTCTGCAACTTCCCTTTCCGTATTAACTCCTCTATTTGCTCCTTTAGATCTCTGCAATCCTCTGTATGGTGGCCGTGGTCTCTGTGGAACCGGAAATACTTGTTCTTGTCCCGGACATTGGGGGATGAGTGCAATGGCCTGGGCCATTTGAGATAGAGCTCTTCCTTGATCTGCGTGAAAATTTTGTCAACAGGCATAACCAGGGGAGTAAATCTTACCGTCCGAGGACTTTTATCATCCTTCCTTCTGTTCCCGTCATTGTTCTGACGGTCTGGTCGATCTCTCTTTTGCCCCCTACGGTCGTCTTCCCTCTTGGCCTTATCTCCTAGCTTCTCGTTATCTTTTATGGCAGCTAGAGCATCTTCCGCATTCATGTACTTTTGTGCCTTCAGGAGCATCTCCGCCATCATCTTTGGGGGGTTCTTCGCGAGAGAGGCCACGAGGTCTCTGGACCTCAGCCCTGCTTTAAAGGTCGTCAGTTGCACCTTGTCATCTGCTTCGTCCACCTCTAGATTTTCCCGGGTGAATCGTTTGACATATGATCTCAGGGTTTCCTTCTCCCCCTGTCTTATGGTGAGTAAGTAGTCTACTGGCCTCCTTGGGCGTTGCCCTTCTATGAAGTGGCGCAAGAAGGCACTACTCAGCTGATCGAAGTTGTCTATGGACGAGTTTGGCAGCTTAGTAAACCATTCTCTTGCAGCTCCTTTGAGATTCGTTGGGAAGGAACGGCACAGTATCTCGTCAGGTGGTTGTTGAAGTCCCAGAGTCGTTTTGAAGGTATTAAGGTGATCCTGGGGGTCTTTTAGTCCATCGAATGGCTCAAACTAAGGAAAGCGAAATTTTGACGGCACAAGGCATTCTAGTACCGCGGCGGTGAAAGGTGAATCCGTAGCTCTTACCATTTTGTCCACGCTCCGGTCCGTCTTTTCTTTAATGGCGCTCCTCAGCTCGTCCATTTCCTTCCTCATTTCTCGAAGGAGGTCCGAGTTCTGCTCGTCGGGAGTAGTTGGTCTGTGAGGGGTTCCTCTCTGTTGACTATCCCCTTCTTCCTCCAAGTTACCTTTGAACCGGTTCTCTTCCTGTTGAGCCTGTTGGACTTGCTGGAGCCGTAGCTTCATTTCCTGGTTCTGTTTGGTGAGTTCTTCAATGTTGGCCGCAAGGGCCTGGACTTGCTGGGCCAAGGCTGCTGAGTCTGGGTTGGATTCCATCTGAATGTAAAGGGTTTACGGAAACTACGTTCTCAAATATGAATCTGAAAATATCGTTTCCCACAGACGGCGCCAAATTGATGAGGTGCAAACTCGTCAGTCACAGTAGGCAGATGGAACTCCCTGTCAGCGCCCGATTATCTTCAAGAAAGGGGGTCACCGATGTGGTGCCTGCCACAACGCCTCCGATGCCAAAGTTAGAACAATAAAGCAATTCACAAAACTAGAAGATAGTAGGTATCTTTTTAGAGTCTTAGTATATGTGTACCTTCTGCTGCCAATGTGAGGACTTTATATATGTGAGCTTGACTGCTAGCCGTTGGGGTGTTAATGCTTCTTTCTTGTAACGCCTTCAGCCCAATTATGGGGCTTTTATTAGGCTCCAACGGTCTGCTTTGCTGGTTTTGTAACTGTCCAGGTTATCTGCTAGCGCCATTGAATGATTTTCTTTTCCTCGTCGGTGATGACTCGTTTGTCGTCAAGGTTTACCTCGTCACTAGTACTGATCTCATCAGGGTAATGTGATCTCGTCATTCCCATCATAAATTATTACTCTTTTTCATGAAAAAGTAGTTGTCAGTTGTCACATGGAGAGCATACCCATCGACTCGATAAATTTTTTGATGCAGACTCGATAAATTGATTGGTCATTGTTGAGTTTTACTGTTTGGTACCAGCGATTGGGATAGGATAGAATCCGATATGCACCAATCTCGAAAAATACAGAGAGGAGAGTCTTGAAAGATGAAAATATATTGTTTTTAATCTCTTCATGCCATAAAACAAAACTGCGGATAGGAGAGTGTCTCCCCTGAAAGGAAAAATACAGTTGCTAAAGCCACTAGGGTATACATCCTCAATTTATTATTTCTCTCAACGCATCATCATGGACTATTAAGGACTTCGGTGGAAAATATATGCATTTTCAACTTCTTTGTATATATGCTTTATTTGGGTAAAAAATAATAAAACGTATACAGCTACTAAAACCACTAGGGTATACGTCCATAATTTATTATTAGCGAAAATGCACTTTAAGTCCCTATATTTTAGGTCAATTTCTATTTTGGTCCCAAAATTGATTTTGTTGCAAATTTCATCTCTAAAAAAAGAAAATCGTTTTTAAAATCGTCCTTGCTATCAACCAACCAACGAAAATATCCCACGTATCTGACGAAATACCTTGCTTGCTGACATGGCATTGATGTGGCCATTAAAATATTATTAAAAAAGATTATTTGACATTTTTTAAATACCACGTCAATATTTTAATTAATAAAAAAAACCATATCAAAGTATTTAAACTAAATTAAAAAACAAACCTTAAATCTAATTTAAAAAAAAAAACCTTTAATTTCTTAATTTTAATTTAAACTGAAGATACAAATTTGATTTAAACTGAAATTTTAATTTCTCAATTCTCAATTTTAAAATTTTTTATCACAATCCTCTGCACCAAACCCCAATCCCAACCCCACGAACCCAAGTTACCCAACCCAACATAAAATTTTCTCACTCTCTGTCTCTTTGATTTCTCTTTGATCTACTCCATACCCAAACACCCATGGCCAAAGACACCAAGCTCCAAACCCAGAAACCAATGGCCAAGGACCCTAAGCTCTGCCTCTCACGATTTCTTTTTAATTTCTCTTTAATTTAAACGATTTCTTTTCATTAGAACATTTTTTTTCATTAGCCCATTTTGAACCCGTGATTTGGGTTTAGAGAGAGAGAGAGAGAGAGAGAGAGAGAGAGAGAGAGAGAGAGAGAGAGAGAGAGAGAGAGAGAGAGAGAGAGAGATGAGGCCGACGGTGGTCTGGAGCAGTTCAGGGAGGGAAGGAACCTTTGAACCCCTCTTCGACTTCGGCTTCTCTACTTCTCTGTGTGCCAAGTAAGCCACCATGAATGGCGAAACCTCTCTCTACCTTACCCTCTCTTTTCCTCTTTCAGGCCCGATCACAGCCATGACCAAAACCCTTACCTCCACCCTTGTTGTTCACCAATGCCGCCACCCCAGGCAGTGGCTCTCAAACCCATGTGATTGGGTTGACGAGGGAGATGGTGGATTTGGGATCTTGGACAATGATGCCGTCGGCTCCACTACAACACTACCACCATGAGAAATATTGTATTAGGATAATAATTTTTGGTTGAATGTAAAATTGATTTTTGTGGAAGAATTTGTACAAATTGTGGAATATTTTGGGTTTCTATTCTTTTGTTCTTGGGATTGAATATTATGGGTTTGTTGGTCTTGTGTGTTCATTTTTAACATGAATTTGGAATAGGAATTTTATAATTTGAATGTGAAATTTATGAGTTTATGGGTTTGCTGGAGATTGGTTGGTTTGTTGGATTTATTTCTTGTTTTCCTGGCATTGATGGAGATTGGATTTGGTTGTTGGGTTTCTTTCTTGGATTTGGGAAGAACATGAAGAACAAACTGCTATGTTCTTACGAAAAAATAATGAGAAGTAAAAAAAAAAAATAATAATAATAATTAAGGGATAGTTACAGTAAACCCACCTGAGGCCCATTTTTACTTTGCCTACCCGTGGTTCAAAACTTAACACTCTGTCCATCTAAGGTGCCTTCCATTAGGGATCTGTTACCCACCTATCCATTTGCCGTTAGAAAAACACATTTTTAGGAAAAAACAAACATAACAAAGATAAAAAAGTTAGGGTTTTTTATTGCTTAAGAACTTCTATGAGAACAAAACATAAATCAACAGTATTGCTATTCTCTTGTCCAATGGGTTATTCAAACATGTATTGGTTTGAATTTGCTGTTTCTTTGCCTAAAAAGCAATCTCCTTTTTATCAAAGGCTGCCAAACATTTCACAAAGCTGCCAAACAAAACTTAACTCTCTCTTTCTCTCTCTCTCTCTCTAAGCTTCGGTAGCGCAACCATGGCTTCTCTCTCAGGAGCGATCTGACACTCTTCTTCGCACGTCGCATTGGCTCACAACACGAAGCCAAAGAAGATCCATCAATCGCAATGCCGCACTCTTCCTCTTCCTTATCGGTCACCTATTTTCTGGTACACTTCGCTTTTCCTTCATTATTTTTTCCATTAGTTTCTCGAGAAAGTTGAAGGAATCAATATATAAATCTGTTGTTGTTTTTTCTCACTTCTCTGTTTCTTTTGGCTTGAATTTCTAGCTTTCTTAGTGCTGAACTTAGCTTATTCAGGTGTTTTGCTACTATGGCTGGGATTTAGAGTGGGTTTGAAGTTGGAATTGGGGGTGGGTTTGCTACTGTGGTTGGGATTCGGAGTGGGTTTGAAGTTGGATTTGTGGGTGGGTTTGAAGTTGGAAGGTTCCTTTCCATTCCTTAATTGGTGGTGTTTGGTTGTGCAGAAAAGGATTGAGAATTAGGAGAGGCACAAGCAGCACCTAGGGTTGCCACCACGCCACCAAACCCATGGCTGATCTACCACAATCCAAACCCACAGCTGGATTTCTCATTATCTCATTCTTTGGTTGTTGATTGCTTATCTCTATCTCACTCTCTTTTGTTAATAACGTTGTTGGTTGTTTTGAGATTGTTGGTCTTCTTGTAAAAATTGGTTCACAATTTTGAGTTGTTATGAGATTGTTGATATTGATATAGATTAAAATTGATTTCATTGAGCCTTTGATCTGTGTGCTATTCTTGTGTTTTGTTATCATAGAAGTTCTTAAGCAATAAAAACCCTAACTTTTTGATCTTTGTTATGTTTGTTTTTCCCTAAAAATGTGTTTTTCTAACGACAAATGAAGAGGTGGGTAACAGATCCCTAACGGAAGGCACCTCAAGTGGGCAAAGTTTTAAGTTTTGAACCACGGGTAGGCAAAGTGAAAACGGGCCTAACCTTAGATGGGTTTACTGTAATTATCCCATTAATTAAATTAGATTTAAGGCTTTTAAAAAAAATTTAATATACTTTTTGTTTTAATTTTCTAACATGGCTTTTTAAAAAAATTAAAATGCTGACGTGGTATTTTGAAAAATGCAAAATAATCTTTTTTTAATAATATTTTAATAGTCACGTCAACATCATGTTCGCAAGCAGGGCATTCCGTCAGATATGTAGGATATTTCCGTTGGTTGGTTGACGGCAAGGACGATTTTAAAAATGATTTTCTTTTTTTAAGGATGAAATTTGCAACGAAATTAATTTTGGGACCAAAATGGAAATTGACACAAAATATAGGGACCAAAAATGCATTTTTACTTTTTTTTCCTTCACTATTCTCCTCTGTATGAGTTTTATGACACATATAAAGTGTGTTTGGCAAAAAAAAAAAGATTGCCAACTTATTTTTCTATTTAGCTTATTTTTGCTATTATTGATGAGTCTCACTGTACTTTTTGATACTATTCATGAGTCTCACTGTATTATTTCAGCTAACTTTTACATTTATCTACAATACTTTTAGTAAAAAGTTTTCAGTTTTAACAAAATAAAGGAATCTCACTCGAAACATGTTCTCTTCCTTCATTTCACTTCTTCACACTCAAAACACAAACTAAAACCTTAATAAACCTTAAACTTGGTCCCTTCCAAATGTCTCAAACTACAATGCGTGAGAGTGTTCTAGACGACGTCGTGGAAGACATCCTGGGTCGGCTACCAGTGAAATTCTTAACACGATTTAGGTGCCACCACACACTATTAATGAAGAACATAGATGGGTCAGTGTTTGGTTTCTAAGGTTTTTAATTAATTAATTAATTAATTTTTCTTTTCTATTCTTATATAAATTTAATAAAGAAAAGAAAAGTTTAAGTTGGGCCCTTGGGCTATGCTAGCCCAGCCCAACTAAGACTACCCCTAATCTTTTATACAGAACGCTTCTTACCTTCTCATTCTTTTGAGTCCTTTTTCTCAGCTTTAGGCCAGAACATAACTACCCTCTTTAAAACGAAATTAACGGTCTTTACCACAAGCGAAATGGCAGCAACATAGCTACTGGGCACGGCTACTTTTTCAGGGCCTAAATTTCAAAGCTCCATCTTATCTGAAATGGCAGCAACACTTTCTGTTCAACTCACCTACTTCAACAACTCCAACTCACCCCAAAACGCTTGGCATAAACATGTCAAAACGGCAAGAACAAACCGAAATTCCAGGATAGTAAACAAGCAAAAAGTCTCGAAATTTGGTTCATTCAATAGGACCCAATTGAATACTGTAAAAGCTTTGGTTGAACCTGAGCCAAGCACTCGCTCGCTCACACGGGCTCTTTGTAATATTGTCGATTCTGGGCGTATGGAAAATGCACTCTACCTGTTTGAGAAAATGATTCAGTTGGATACATATATCCGGAATACGTATATCTGGAATGTTATGATTAGAGGGTGTACCAATAATGGGTTGTTTAGAGAGGCGGTTGATTTTTATTGTAGGATGGGTTTTGAAGGGGTTCGAGGTGATAATTTTACTTACCCGTTTGTGATCAAGTCGTGTACAGGGTTGTTGTCCTTGATGGAAGGGCAGAAGGTTCATGCGAAGTTGCTTAAGATTGGTTTGGATTTGGATGTCTATGTTTGTAATTCCCTTATTGTTATGTATGCGAAGATGGGGTATATTGAGTTCACTGAGAGGGTGTTTCGAGAAATGCCAGTTAGGGACTTGGTATCTTGGAATTCTATGATTAGTGGATATGTTGCCTCTGGGGATGGTTGTAGCTCATTGATGTGTTTCTACGAGATGCAGGCTCTTGGGATGAAGCCTGATAGGTTCAGCATGATCAGTGCACTTGGTGCTTGCTCTCTTGAGTATCGTCTGCACTGTGGGAAGGAGATTCATTGCCAAGTGCTGAAATGTGGGTTTGAACTGGATGTTATGGTTCAGACATCAATTATTAACATGTATGGAAAATGTGGTAGGATGGATTATGCAGAGAGGTTGTTTGACAGGATATCTCCAAGAAATGTGGTGGCTTGGAATGCAATGATTGGTGGTTACGCACTAAGTTCTCGTTTTCTTGAGTCATTGTCTTTCTTGAGAAAGATGCAAGATGGTGATAAATTGAACCCAGATATAATCACAATGATAAACATGCTTCCCTCTTGTGCACAATTACAAGCTCTCTTGGAGGGTAAATCTGTCCATGGTTATGCCATTAGAAAAGGTTTTCTCCCTCATCCAGTCTTGGAAACTGCTTTAGTTGACATGTATGGAGAATGCGGGAAGTTGGATATGGCAGAGCGTGTATATGGTCAGATGACTGAAAAAAACCTGATTTCATGGAATGCCATGCTTGCTGCTTATGTACAGAATGGGTGGAACAATAAAGCCTTGGTTTTGTTTCAGGATATTTGGCACCAGCCTTTTAAACCAGATGCATTTACATTTGCAAGCATTCTACCTGCCTATTCCGAATCAGCCTCATTGCAAGAGGGGAAGCAAATCCATGGTTTTATTATGAAGTCGGAGCTTGGCACAAATACTTTCATCTTGAATTCAATTGTTTACATGTATGCAAAATGTGGGGATATAGGGGCTGCACGGGAAGTTTTTGATCGCATGCTGCATAGGGATGTAATATCATGGAACACAATCATTATGGCATATGCCATCCATGGGTTTGGTAGATTTTCTGTTCAATTGTTTTCTGAAATGAAGGAAAAGGGCTTCAAACCTAATGAGAGCACCTTTGTGTCCCTGTTATCATCTTGTAGCATTTCTGGCATGGTTGAAGAAGGGTGGGAATACTACAATTCAATGAAGAGGGACTACAGTATAGATCCCGGAATGGAGCACTATGGCTGTATGCTTGACCTTATTGGGCGCACCGGAAATCTTGAGCTAGCCAAGATATTCATTGATGAAATTTCATTGTTCCCTACAGCTAGGATATGGGGGTCATTACTGACTGCAAGCAGAAACAACCAAAACATAGAATTAGCTGAACTTTCAGCTAGACACATCTTATCCTTGGAGCATGATAATACTGGGTGCTATGTCTTGCTTTCTAATATGTATGCTGAAGCTGGGCGGTGGGAAGATGTGGAGCGGCTTAAATGTCTTATGATAAAAGAAGGGTTAGAGAAAACGAAGGGGTGTAGTGTGGTTGAAATCAATTCTAGATCTTGCAGGTTTGTCAACAATGACAGTTCACATGCTGAAACAAACATGATTTATGATGTATTAGATATTATCACGAGGAAGATAGGAGAAGACATTTTTGTTCATAGTCTTACCAAGTTCAGACCTTTAGATTTGAGGAAGAACAGAGCAAACTCACCCCAGAAACATAGTGTGAGATTGGCTATTTCTTTTGGCTTGATATCCACTACGATTGGAAGCCCCATCCTTGTAAGGAAAAACACTAGAATATGTGAAGATTGCCACATTGTAGCAAAGAAGATTTCCGAGATCACTAGAAGGGAAATAATAGTGGGGGATTCAAAGGTCTTTCACCACTTCAGGGATGGGCATTGCTCATGTCGGGATTATTGGTGACCCCCAGTTTATAGGAACACTAGGAAAAATTGTAAAACAAACCTTGCTAGATATGTTGTATTAGCATAATGAGGCTAAAGATCTACCTGACAATGTATATATTACTTAAGACATTTAATCACACGAGTAATATAATTTCTAAGTTTATTCAATGTTCATGACATTGTCTTATGCAACGTTGCTAATCAACAGGATTTTTAGAATCTCCCTATTGCTTCCGCGGGCCACTTAAATATCCTAGTTTTCTCAAATTTGTAGACAGCATGATACACTACTGACTTGATTGGAACATTCAGCCAAATGCTGAATCAAAACGTTGGGGGTCTAAACGTTCATTGGTGTTTTATACACTAATTGAACTTTCAATTGGTATTAGAGTAGGTGCACTTGCTATGGTTTAATTACCTAAGTGCGATCCTAAACCCCTTTTGAGATAGATTGATCTCAATCTCTTAATGCTCCTTCATACTTTAATGGAAGCAACTATGCATTTTGGAAAGTCCGTATGAGGGCATTCCTATGTTCCATTGATGAGAGTGTTTGGGATGCTGTAGATATAGGTTGGACTAGGCCAGAGGCCGCCAAATTCGAATGGGATAAGGCAGCCCTCGCAGCAGCTAACGTTAATAGCAAGACTTTAAATGCTATTTTCTGTGGTGTTTCTCCTGATGAGTTTCACAGGGTTTCTCATGTTACAATTGCCAAGGAGGCGTGGAAGATTTGATCATGAACATAACAACATGTTTTCTATTTTGATGAGATACATGTGTGTAGGTTTGTGTTTGTGTCCTTGTGTGCCAGTGCTGCTGTTAATTGTAATTCTTGACTTCTTTCTCAGCATAATAATCTCATGTTATTTGAAGTTCTTTCTTAGCATAATAGCATGTTATTTGTAGTTCTTTCTATCATGAACAAATTGGAACAAAGCACTCGGGACGAAGCAATCTAAGTAGCTGAGTGAGTGCAATAGCAGTTTTTAAAATTCCACTTAAACAATTTTAAGTTATAGCCAATTCCTCACATGGTCTTAAACCATGAGAGTTTGGCAGGTGACCTTCCCTTGCTTTAGGAAGGTCTATATATATATATATATATATATATATAACTTCCATATTAGTTTCTAGAAATAGATAAAGATGTTATAAAAAAAAAAGTTTGGATTATTTTGTTATGTGTCATACTTTGAGATTTTTGTTTTGTTGTGATATTGTTTTATTAAATACTTAGATAATATTATTCAATTTTTGCTAAAAATTAGTTTAATTTGATGAGATAAATTTATTTGTAATTTCAAATATATTTTTATTAATGAAACGGATAATTTTATTTCTTAAAAATTGTAATAGTTGTGGAGCAAATTAATAAGAAGTAGAGTTTTACGGAATGAAACGGGGCTTCGTAGGATCTTGAGAGGCGGGGATGGAGCAAGAAAACTTTTCCCGTTATGCGGGGCGGGGCAAGGATAGGGCAAAACAAAACCATGCAAGGCGAGGGCAAAGATCCCATCTTTCAGGCCCACCCTACGTCATTGCCATCCCTAATAATTAAGTATGCTAATTTGCTACAGTTAAACGTTTTTGCAAGCTGTTGGGCCTGATTTAAAAATCTGTAGAATCGCAATTTCATTGGTCGAGGCTTCTCCTTGAGGATAGTTAGGTCAAATCCTCCCCAGGTTTTTACCGGTTTGGTTTCCTAAATGATCATATCTTGTGTTATTTATCTTTTCGCTGCTTTGCATGATATGATCTTTGTAATTGTGATAACCTAGATTTGTTAAATTGGACTAAGTAATAACTTGGCTAATTACCTAGGTTAAATCAATTGTGTTTTAAGGGGTCTAAAAACTATCACAATGAACTCCAACTAGGGTTTTATAAGAAACATGGACCTTGATAAACCATATTTAGGATATTATGTTAGGAAATGAAAAGACATATTTTTGATATTGTGATGAAATGAATGGGAAATATAACAAAGAAAATAAAAATGACATAGAGTGAGCATAAGGAATTAACTAAGCGGTTTTTTTTTTTTTTTTTTTTTTTTTTTGAGGAACAGGAATTAACTAGCCTTAGAAGGCTTAGATTGACAACAAAAATCTCTTCATGGTTACATTTTTATTGTTAAGTTTTATGTTTTAAATTAATTAAAAGATATTTGTGTTATTATAATGTGTGTTTCTCAAAAATAAGAAATTAAAATTAAAATTATATACCAACCTAAGGTTACAATGTTTATACCATAGGTTAAATTATCATTACTTTGCTAATTAATAATCCAAGAAATATTAGACCTTAATATCTTTAATGATAGTGTCGAGTGGGTGATTGCTATTTGTCTGAATTATAGCAAAATACTAGTGAATTTTTATTGAATCTTTTATATAATTTTGTGGCTAACTTGATCACGTTTGTTAAGTTTTAGATCCCTGAAAAATACAACATGTTTAACCTAATTTATTAGCCAAGTTGTTACTTAGGTTAATTATTCAGATCTAGGTTAAATAATCATCACATATAACAAACATAGCGGAAAAGTAAATAACACAAGATGTGATGACCCAGGAAAACCAATGAAACAACACGTTTCAAGGTAAAAAAAAAAACCTGGGGGGGGGGGGGTGGGGAGGACTATCCCAAGTGAACAATCTACTATATCAAGTTGAGATTTACAATCAAGAATATCAATTCGTAGTAAATTGAACACGGTTACCGAACTGGGCTCTGAATTCTATAGACTTCCTAGATCTGGATCTGTTCTCACATGAACCACCTGTTCATGCCTTGATATTCAATACACTTGATAGCTGAAGGCTTGGCTGCAACTTTACTCCACCGGTACTAGCAATATGGATATGATCTCCAGTAGATGCTTGTAGAGTTAGAAGATACAGAACCTTGATTCAGAACCTCACAGATCTCACAAGAGTAACTCCCGACACTTGAAAAACATGTATTAAGGTTTTCCTTTAATACTTAGGAGTGTTGGACTCAAACCCTAAACGTTTTTGCGAGCTGTTGGGCCTGATTTAAAAATCTGTAGAATCGCAATTTCATTGGTCGAGGCTTCTCTTCGATTGGTTGAACTTGACAGATTTTAATTCTTCTTTCTGTAGCTTGTACATTCTTGAAGCTTAACTTGTATCAACTTGAGCAATGTCTAAAACACTTCAAAAACACTAAGATCTTATACTAGATATGTTTTTGTTCTTGATTTGCCAACATACAACAAATTTAGTACCTAAAAATTTATGACTAAATATTTAGAACCTAAAAATTTATGACTAAATATTTAGAACCTAATAGCATCATTCCGCATTTATACATCTTTTGCAAACAACTAATTAATATGAATTTCGAAGTCATGAGTCATATAACTAGGGTAAAGTAAATTCAAATGGCAATCATGTGCACGATGAAATTTTTTCCTTCTCTATCCTCAAAAAATTCTGAATTCTCTTAATCTTAGTTATATTTATTTGGTTTACATAAGTGTATTTTTCCAATTCCCAAGTCTTGATGATTAGTATTGTTAGTTGTGTTTTGAATATTTGGTCAATGTTTTTTATTAAATGCTTTTATTGAAATTCAAGTTTTCATTACTCGTACTTGGAGATTGATCCTATATAAGTAAGTCCTACATCATGTATGGATGAAAATTAGAAAGAATATTGACTGTTATTTTTCAGCATTTGGCTTATAAATAGAATGAATTGTACCTTTTAAACTCTTATTATTCGGTAGATTATGATAAGTTGAAGATTCTTATTACTTTGTATCTAAAAGTCTGCGTTCTTATTTTATTCTGTATGTATTGGGTGAATTTGTTTAGGTAGTGAGTTTATCTATCTTTATGAATACGTATTTGTGTCCACTTCTCACTCTAGGAAAAAAATGTGTTAATTTATTCATTCAATAATTGTCGAAACAAAAAAAAAAAAAAAAAAAAAAAAAAAAAAACAAACAAACAAAAACAAAAACAAAAAATACAGAACTTGTATTCACATGAAAAGATAAAAAACCTGATTTGAATGGTACCAATAATTGCTCAAGGACTATCTATTTCCAAATAGGATTGGAGCTTAGTGCTAGTTTATCAATTGTTAGGACATATGTGTTTCACATGTTAAGAACATATGTCATGATTTTATGTAATTGGCTTATCCTTTGACAAAACGCACTTTACTTGTATTTGGGTAGATTTAGGATGTGTTTAAATATTTCAAGAAACCATGTTTTAAGATCAAGTGTTGAAGCCTTCAAGTTTGTCCAAGAAAACAAGTTGATAGTGCAAATTCATTAAAGCTTGACAGCTGTATCTATCGAGCTTAAGAAAGTTGTTCTAGATTCGGTGTGCTCGACAGCTGCTCGACACCTTCTATCTGTCGAGGTTTAAGAATTTCAGAATTCTAATATGATTTTCTTGGGATCCGTGAATATGTCTTTGGGCCTTCTTTTCTCCTAACCCTAGACATATAAAAGGATTGTTTTAAGGGCCGTCAAACAGTTCACAAGTTGCACAAGCATTGAGCAAACTCTGTTCAAGCAAATTGTGACCGGAGACGAAGTTCTTGCCCTAGTTCATCTCTCTCTCTTGAAGAAGTTTCTATGTATGTGCACCGTAGGGTTTTGTGACCAAGCATCTTCTTGATATTCATCGTGTGGATGAATCGAAGAATTTTGCAACCAACAACCTTCTTAGTTGATGATTGAAGTCGCGTACTGGAATCCGCGCAATTGATTAGTCACGTACTTGGGAGTCGTGCATCAGAAATGGGAACTGTCACTACAGAACAAGTCCAATTGGGTATTGGGGTAAGGGTTCAACTGTAGGCTGGTAAGGTACTTGGGATTTCTTTACTTGTAACTGCTTGTTGTGATAATAGTAGAGTTTCGGGAGTGGTGACCTAAAAATCACCCGTTGGGATTTTTGCCGTTAGGTTTTCCCCATTCGTAAACAAATCATCGTGTTATTTATTTTCCGTTACATAATTAGTTTATTGGTGATTTGTTTGTGCTACCACACGTTTATATGATAAATTGATTAATTAATAACTTGGCTAATTAATTAATTTCTATCACAAGGGGTCATTCAGTTTGTGGCCTATCATCAATGACTGGGCCTAAGCCAATTAAGCAAGTGGACTTATTCAGTAAAATAAATAAAAATTAAGCACTTAGAGAGGTGAGTGGTGAGTCATGACTGAAGTTTGAACCTTGGTAAGGTTGCAGTGATTGATTAAAGTATGTGCTATCTTTGATCTCCTTCTTTGCTATCTTTGGGTCTGTTTGTTCGCTTATTTTACTGAAACTAAATACTTTTTGTTGAAAGTACTGTAGATAAAGATAAAAGTTAGCTGAAATAATACAATGAGACCTATGAATAGTACCAAAAAATGCAATGAGGATTTTAAGTTCTCGGTCTAGGGTTAGGGTTCCCACCGCCCCCCAAACCTAGGTTGTAGTAGTGCCGTTACCTTTCTCTTCGAGAAAGACATGGTGTTTCCCTATAGTACTTTGCTACTAGTAGGGCTTGTTTTTGCTTCTCTTTACGTTGGGTGGAGGTACTTTGTGGTGACTGAGGATGGAAGACCTTACTCGTAAGTGTGATAACTTGTCACTCTCGAAGTGGGAAGGTAAGAAAGTAGTACTGTCAAAGAAAAACCAGAAGCTAGTGCGTGTGTTAGCAGCGAAATTCTTTACGAAGAGGGCACTAAACATTGAGGCAGTGGCGCGTATGTTTCGCCCTCTTTGGCGCACAAAGGCGAGCTTCCATATTACTAATGTGGGAGACAATATACTCCTATTTACTTTTGATCAGGAGGTGGATGCTGTAAAAGTTTTACTTGGGGAACCATGGTCTTATGATTGACATTTAGTGGTGATACAATGGTTTGAAGGAAATAAACCTATAAAGGAGGTTGATTTTAACAAAGTGAAATTTTGGATCCAAATTCATGATCTCCTATACAAGTTTATGTACCTGGAGACGACCATTGAAATTGGTGAATCAATTGGAGAAGTTGTTATTCCTCGGGATGATTTAGAGATGAGGGGAGGAACTTTTATGCGGATTAGAGTCTAGGTTGATATCTCTCGCCCCTTGTGCAGAGGAAGAAAGGTAAACTTTGAGGATGACTTAGAGGGGTAGGTATCCTTACAGTATGAGAGATTACCCAATATTTGTTTTTGGTGTGGGATATTGTCACATAATGATAAGGAATGCGAAATATGGCTGAAAAGCAATGGAAATCTGTCGTTGGAACGTCAACAGTATGGGCACTGGATTAAGGCATCAATATTTAGTTTGGCCCAGCTACAAGTTATTGAAGTGAAAGGGTATGATTCAGAGCCGGTCAGAGGCACGGTTGATCAGTCCGTTAGGAATGGAGTGTCGGTTTCACATGGGTTTAATAAACAACCTTCAACTTTGCTGATTCAGAGAGTAGAGGTGGATGGTTTGGGCCTCGGTAAGTCGAATACGATGGCAAATCCGCCTAGGAATGATGGTGCGATAGGGGAGTTGATTTGTGTACCAACCGAGACACCTGGCACTTCAAAAATCCATCACAATGTAGCAGATTTTGAAACGGTAATTGAGGAATTAGATAAGGAGCTTGCTGATAATGTCCCAACTTCAAATGCACTAGTTGCTGAGGTGATTCGTGACATTAAGAGAAAGGAGGTGGATGAGGTGTTTCCGGATTTGATGCATGGTTCTGTGGAGATGATAAGGGAGTCAGAGGTAGTCGGGCCCGAAAATGTCTCTACTAGCATGCCACCTAGTTTGGGTAGTGTGGAGTTTTCGATGGGATGGATTGAAGTTTCAAAGAAGAGGAAGAATGTGAAATCAGGGCATAGTAAACAAGCACCAAAAGGGTCAAAGGCAGTAGCTAGGAATGATGGAGCTGGCCTCACTAAAGAGCATAAAAAAGGTACGTGGACTAGGCTTCCTTGTAGGCCCAATAATGAGTAGATGCAGATGGATAAAGTGGAGAATTTAGGCCCAAAAAGAAAAGCTGATGGGGGAGGTAGTGCAGAGGGGGGTGTGCCTGAAAATTAAAAGAAGCAGAAAGTTGATGATGAAACAAAAAGACTCAGTGTTTTATTTGCTACACAATTGGGATCGGCGGAGATTGCTGGGCAACCCCGCCAGGTCCAATGAGTCTCTTAAGTTGGAACTGTCGAGGGCTTGGGAACCCTTAGACAGTTAACACCTTGAAAAAGTTTATTAGGTTAGAAGATCCTAACTTGGTTTTCTTGATGGAAACGAAGTCGAATGAAGAGTGGGTAAAAATTGTACGTAATCAGTGTGGTTTTAAGGATATTTTTGTTATACCAAGTGATGGATTAAAGGGGGGGGGGGAGGTTGGCTTTATTTTGGAAATTTGATATTAAAGTGGATGTGCTGAATGCTTTGCTCTCGTTTATTGATGCTTTGATTGAGGGGGGGGGGGGTGATAGGATTGGGTGTTGGCATTTGTCAGGCTTCTATGGTCATCCCAAGACTTCACAAAGGGTGGAATCGTGGAGATTGCTTAATTCGTTAAGGGATAGCTCACATTTGCCATGGTTAATGATTGGGGACTTCAATGAAATTAGATGTCAAGCAGAGAAGGAGGGTGGTGCATCCAGGCCTGTTCAACAAATGGCACGGTTTAATGCTTCTATTAATTATTGTGGGCTGAAGGAGGTTGGCTTTGTAGGTCCGAAATTCATGTGGTTGTACCAAAGACGGGATGGCACTCAAATCAGGGAGCGGTTAGATAAGGCCTTAGCTTCTACAGACTAGCATTCTTTATTCCTTACTGCAAAGCTTCATCATAAGTCCTCTTCTGTTTCTGATCATAATCCTCTCTTGTTGCATCTGCTCTCAAAGAAAAAACAACAGAAATACAAGAAAATATTTAGGTTCAAGTCTATGTGGTTGAAGGATGAGAGATGTGAGAAAGTGGCGATAGAGGCATGGGAGGAAGGGTTGTGTATGGCTTCGGATTTTCCTATTTTATCTTGTATGGAGTCTTGCAGAAATAAATTGGAGGTATGGAATGCGAATGAATATGGGCATGTGGGAAAGAAGATTGCTTGCTTACAAAAACATTTAGAGGGGTTGGAGTTGCAAGCTTCATCACCGGAGGTTATCAAAGACTCACGAGAAACTAGAGTGGAATTGAATTGTTGGCTTGATAAAGAAGATGCCATGTGGAAACAGAGGGCACGGCTGAATTGGTTTCAAGAGGGAGACCGAACACCCGTTTCTTTCATGCAAAGGCTTTAGCAAGGTTTCAAAAGAATTTAATTGAGGGGGTTTTTTATGCTGAAAATGTGTGGCAGGTTGACCAAGGAGAGATTAAGAAGGTGTTTATTGAGTACTACTCTAATTTATTTACTTCCTTAGAACCATCAGACTTCACTGAAATTATGGAGGCCGTTCAGCCTAAAGTGACACAATCAATGAATTCCATGCTGGTGAAGGAATTCCAGGTAGGTGAAGTGCACAAAGCCCTTAAATAGATGTATCCTTTAAAGGCTCTAGGTCCGGATGGTATGCCCCTCTTTTTTTTCCAAAAATTTTGGTCTACTGTAGGTGGTGTAGTGACTAAGACAGTATTGGATTTCCAAAATTTTGGCATTACCCCGCCAAAATTTAATGAAACCTATATTGTTTTGGTTCCTAAAACTAACTCACCTAAAAGAGTAACCGAGTTTAGACCAATAAGTCTCTGTAATGTCATTTACAAACTGGCATCTAAAACTTTAGCCAACAGACTTAAAAAAATCCTCCCATCTATTATTAGTGATACTCAGAATGCTTTTGTGAATGGTAGGTTGATTACTGATAATGTTTTAGTGGCTTTTGAAATGATGCACCAAATTAATTTGAAGAAATCAGGGGCTAAAGGAGAGATGGCTCTTAAGCTCGACATGAGCAAGGCCTATGACAGGGTGGAATGGGCATGCTTAGATAAGATAATGGAGAAATTGGGGTTTCACTCAAGATGGAGAAGCTTAATGATGCAATGCATTTCTTCAGTCACTTATGCTGTCCGTGTCAATGGTAAACCTAGTGGCCATATTATTCTGTCCAGAGGGCTCTGCCAAGGTGATCCACTTTCCCCCATATTTATTTTTGATTTGTGCGGAAGGTCTTTCTGCATTAATTAAAAAAGTTGCAGCTGATGGTTTGTTGGAAGGTGTATCTATGTGTAGAGGAGGCCCTTGCCTTTCTCATTTATTTTTTGCAGATGATAGTTTAATTTTCTACAAAGTCACCGTTGAAGAAGGTGAAGCCCTACAAAAAGTACTATGTACGTATGAGCAAGCTTCTAGCCAACAGCTGAACCGTGCCAAAACTTCTCTGTTTTTCAGCCCTAACACAGCTAAGGAGATCCAAGAAGAGATAAAAGTGAGGTTTGGTACTCAAGTGATTTGGCAACATGAGAAGTACCTGGGTCTTCCATCATTAGTGGGAAGAAATAAGAAGAATACTTTTAAGGAAGTCAAGACAAAGCTAGCTAAGAAGTTGGCAGGTTGGAAGGAAAAGCTATTGTCTAAAGCTGGGAAGGAAGTTCTGATAAAAGCAGTGGCCCAAGCTATCCCGACATATGTTGTGAGCTGCTTTAAAATCCCTGATTCCCTTTGTAATGAGATGACAAGTATCATTAGGAATTTTTGGTGGGGGCAATGTAAGGAGGAACGGAAAATGGCATGGATCAGTTGGGAGAAACTTTGTGCTCTTAAGGCTTATTGGGGTATGGGTTTTAAGCAACTAAAGTAATTTAATTTGGCCATGTTGGCAAAACAAGGATGGAGGCTCCAGTTTGGGAATGATTCCTTTTAATATAAGGTTTTTAAGGCCAAATATTTTCCAAGGTGTGAGTTTGTTGATGCAAGTCTTAGAAAAAATCCTTCATTTGCTTGGAGGAGTATTTTGGTGGCTCAGGAAATTGTCAGGAAAGGTAGAAGGTGGCAAGTGGGCAATGGCCATGGCATCATGATTTGGAAGGATAAGTGGGTGCCTTCTCCCTTAACTTATAAGGTTGTATCTCTTGTCTCAAGCCTACCTGAGGACTCTCGGGTTGCAACCCTCATAAATGAAGTGGATGGTACATGGAAAAATGAGTTGGTGCAGCAAGTCTTCCTTCCACATGAAGCTAACTTAATCTGTAGCATTGCTCTAAGTGCTAATCTGACAGGGGATAAGCAAGTCTGGGCTTTAATGCACAATGGGATCTTTAGTGTTCAAAGTGCATATAAGCTGGTCATGGAGATGAGCTCAACTGCACCGGTGGGAGGAGTGTCTGATGGTAGTCAGTTAAGGAGGTTTTGGAAGTACTATGGAGCTACAATACTCTGCATAAGATTCGCCATTTTTCTTAGAGGGCTTGCAAAGATGTCTTGCCCACGAAGGAGAACCTGCTCAGGTGCAAAGTGCTGTTGGATAGCTCTTGTGATGAATGTAATATGGAGGAGGAGTCTTCAGCCCATCTGTTTTGGCGCTGTCAACGAGCTAGTAAGATATGGCGTACATCTAACTTGTTTCAAGACTCAATGGTTCATCAATTTGGGTCGTTCATGGACATGCTCTGGTATGTGGTGATGATAGCTCAGTGGGATCACAATGGGGTGGAAAAGATGATTGTGGTAGCTTGGGCGATGTGGTCAAACCAGAACTAGTGTAGAAACGAGGGTGCAAAGAAGTCATGTCAGGCCTTACAAGGAGCGTTGGAGTACTTAAGTGTGTATCAGGCCTGTATGGAGGCTACGGTGTCTTTGAAGCAGCCAGCTGAGGCAATAGTGTGGACGCCTCCCTCTCTAACCCGCTACAAAATCAATGTGGATAGGGCCATTTTCAAAGAGCAAAAAATGGCAGGGGTTGGGATTTTAATAAGAGATGCAACGGGCCAGTTGATTGGTGCCTATAGTAAAAAGATTGATGCTCCTCTAGGTGCCATTGAAGCTGAAGCTAAGGCTGTTGAGCTGGGTCTTCAATTTGCCAAGGATATGTCTATACAGGACTTCATGCTTGAGAGTGATTCTTTGTTGCTGGTTAATGCCTTAAGGGACTTATCTCCTCCTCCTTTATCTGTTGCTGCTTTGGTCTATAGTTCTATAGCTGTTGCTCATAGCTTTTGCTGTGTAGACTTCACCCATGTTGGTCGTAATGGCAATAGGCCAGCCCATTTACTTGCAAGACATGCTTTAGGCATTGCAAATTTGTTTGTTTAGATTAAAGAGACTCCTTGTTTCCTTGAACGAGCTCTCAACCAGGATGTATTTGTCAATTCTTCTGATTAATAAAGTTTAGTAGTATTTCACATTAAAAAAAAAAAAAAAAAAAAAAAAAAAAAGTGCAATAAGGCTCATGAATAGTAGCAAAAATAAAATGAATAGTAAAATAAGCTGGCTTTTTTATTTGGAGCCAAACACACATTTTGTCTAACTCAAAAACCAAAAAAAAAAAAAAAAGAAAAAAGAAAAAATCAATAGTTGCCTATCCAAACAATAAAGAAATTGTATTTACTGCTAAGAATAAAAAACACGAGAAGAAATTGTATTTACTAAAAAACGGAAAAAAAAAAAGATTCGTATAGTACCGAATATATTAATATCTAAAAGCTGAAGAGCAGCTACGTTCTTGTTGAACTATATCAGCATAGCATTTTGGTCCATTTCAGTTCATTCGGTATACTTTGGTTTATTTGGTCCAATCAATTTAGTTTGGTCTATTCCGGTCCAGTTCAGTCCATTTCGGTCCATTTGGTCCACTTTAGTTCATTTGGTCCACTTCAGTGATGCTTTGGGAGTAGAGTTTTGTGTTTAAAAAAAATGCTTAATTGACAATTACTATGTGACATTCTTAGTGTAATATTAGTAAGTTCTTGATAAAATTACAATTTTCTTATATTATTAAAGTCTTGTAATTTTTTGTCCTAATATAAGTGATTAATTAATTTACTTATATTTGCTTCCTTTTTAAGTCATTCAAGACGTATAGATAATAAACCATTTGTAAGGAGAACTAGAACATATTTCAACCACCACACATTAAATTATTTACAAAATATCTCACTTTATGTAATAATTAAATGTAAAATGCATTATTATCATTTTTTTTTTATAAAAAAAACTTACCTAATTTAAAACACTTTCAAATAACAAATATAGACAGTTTAATTTAAAAAATCTAATATATTGTATTAACCATACTTTGTTAGAAAATAATCATATCATTTTAAGAAGGGTTTAAGACTAACTCTTATAAATCTTATTAACTTGATTCATTTTTCACTTAAGAAAAAAAATAAATCGTTAAATTTTTTCACGCACTGCGTGAGTTTGTGACTAGTACAAATATAACTACTCATGGACTATTTTTGAAGAGGATTGGAGCAGAATGCTCCTTTCTTTGCTTTCTTAAACATATGTGATGTTGATGGGGGAACTTTTGCCCACTCTCAGACAGTGGGTTTTAGGGCTATCATACGTGACCATGTCGGCAGAGTGGAGGCCACCCTAAGCAAACACTTTGCTGTGCCTCTGGGAACGATAGAAACCGAAGTTAAAGCCATGGAGGAGATACTGCTCTTTCCTTGGGATGTGGGAATCCGAGACATTGTTATGGGGAGTGATTCAATGATTGTCATTGATGCTTTGATGGGCTCTAGTGATCCACTAGTTGTTATTGCCAATATCATTGAGTGGACTCGACAAAAGCTGCAAGATTTTAGAAGTGTTCAACTATCTCACATAAAAAGGTAGGGCAATTGCCCGGCTCATGTTTTGCCTCAGTACATGCCAAAAACATTGATTCTTTTGTAACTTGAATAGAGGAAAATCTATTTATAATTGAGTTTGCTTTGACTCATGATATATCTTTTTTATAACACGTGTTTATTTCTTGCTCTGGATGAAAAAATTCTGATCGTACCAATTTTATTTTTTCATGATTGAGAGCCAATAAATGTTCATGGACTAAATCCAAAGAGGTTTCGAGCTTAGTGCTCTATTATCAATGAATGACTGGTACTGGGACCCATTAAGCACATGGAGGGGGCAGGCGTTCGAATTTGATGAAGCACAAGATATAGAAGGCAATGGTGAGTTTCCTGTGCTGGCTTTCTTACATACCCCACATAAAGAAGAAGTGACAGCCAAAAATTTTCCTTGGTAGGGTGGGGAGCCAAGCTCAATCACTTTTGATTTGCCTTATGTAATATAATAGAAATATTATATATAACAAAAACTAGCGTTTTTCCAATGAATGAGAAAATCAAAGATGATCCAAATTTTTAACAGTAAAAATTATAGCATTTTCATACCTCCCTTAGCAATATAAATATAAATTTTAGTTGGACAGAAATTAGGACAATATCTAGAGTGCCATTAGTAATTTAGTTTTTAAAATTATTACTTTTTGATACATTAATAATCAACTTGAAGGGAATTTGAATTATGTATTTTTTTTTTAAAACACCAAGATATGTTAATTGAACTAAGCTAGTCTCTTAATTATGTATAGATAACTAAGCAGAAAAGCTAAACTGGACTCTCTCACATTCTCTTTTATATTATTATATCGGATAATTCAAAGTCCAATCGTATAAAATGACAAAATTAAAATTAGTTTTAATGGAAATATAACATATTGGATTCGGGTTCAGTGCAACGCAGTTGCCAGTTGCCACATCATGTGAGATGTAAACATTTATTGAATTTTATATATATATATATATATATATATATTTATATGTATTAATTGTATGGTGCAATTGGATCTACTATAGAAGTAATACCATTGACTACCCAGGAGTGAGCACAGTAGTAATATAGAAGCATAAACAATGATAAAATAGTTGATAAGGAAGAAAATAGCAAAATAGATATAGTCAAAAATAGATTAAAACAGGGTATGGAATATGAAAACTGAAACAAATAAAATCTTACTTGAAAATACTTCTGTCTTTGATTAAAACTGAAAACTTCTGTCTTTCTTACAAGCTTTGAAAATAAACACTGTTTGAAGAGTTACAAGATTACAAAGTAAAATCTGTAAAGGGTTACAAGATTGTCTGTCTGGAAAGGTAAGGTTACAAGATTACAAAAAGCAACTAAAGTACAAAAGTCTTTCTAAGGGAGAGTACAAAAGTCTTTCGGGGAAAGGGAAAGGAAAGCTAAAAGTCTTTCTGAGGATTGGACCTTGGAATGGAAACTTGAACTTAGAAAATGGACCTCTGTTCTGGACCTAAAATCTGGACCTTGGAAATGGACCTGTCTTCTGTCTTCGAAGTCTGTCTATTTATAGATAAAGTGAACCATGGTAAGTCTTCAAAAGTAACCTGAGTTAAGTGAAGTGAACTCAAGTTAATCTGTCGGTGGAATCTTGAACAGTAAAAGTCAAAAGTCTATCTTGAATAGTCTATCTGCATGTGAATAATATTCTGTCAAAATATCTTTCTGGATCTGTCTGTATTTGTCTGGATTGTAATGGATCTGTCTGAAAGCTATCCATGTATGTCGGTGAATAGTGATCTGTCTCTAGTGAATAGTGATCTGTCGTCGATGAATAGTAATCTGTCGTCGCTGTCTGTCGGAAGAGTATTCTGTCTGTCTGTGCCTTTTGTCTATCAATTTGTATCTGCATAGTTATCATAATCTAGCAGATCAGAGTTGTCCTCATCATGCTCGTGGTACACTCCATAACTATTACATAGGGCACAATATGAAATAAGACGGTAAATAGGACCACGATCCTTTGCTGTCATTAATCTGGGATCCTTAACAATCTTTCTTTGCCCAATAAGCTTTCTTGCTGAAGGTCTTGGACCATATACAGCTATCCTGTTGGTGTAGCCATATAAGTGGAAGCCTTCTCTGTCTAATTCTTTATGTACATCATTAATCTTGTTACTCATGAAATTAGACCATTCTTGAGCCAGAGTACCTGGATCATCAAGTGATAAATAAGTATCTCCTGTATACCAATTATGTTCAGGGATACAACCCCAATCATGGATAAGAACTAAAATGTGGGCTGGTTGAACTTCCATATAATAGCTATTATTCCAGGCTGGAAGAGTACTCCAGATTAGTAATTTCATATAATTAAGTCCTCCAATCTGTATGGCTGCTTCTCGGATGACATTAGGAAATAAACTGATTTGATCTGCAGAAGTTATGGTTAATTTGCTGATAAACCCAGCTTCTAGCATTTCAGATAGCCAAAAAGGATCACAAATTACTGGATCTTCTGTCTCTGTATTGATAAGTAATCCCGGGTAAGGATTGTATCTGTCTCCTAGTCCTTCATAAACTCTGTCTGCGTTTCCAAAACTTTCATACCATGTAGCTTTATGAGATAGCCATGTATCTTCTGTCATATCTTCTGTCCTGATAATTGCTGTAGAAACTAATACTGTGAAAAGATGAATCCATCTGTCATAAGAACTTGTTAGAGCTTTATGAGTCAATATTTTCTGTTGAATTTCAGGAAGTAAAGCTGTGACGGCAAGTCTCATATTTTGCTGAATCTTAGGGTGGAGCTTTGAAAAGCTTGTTCCCATAAGATAGCTTTTTAGAGACTGTGATTCTGTCATTGTGGAGCTTGAATCTCCATCCTCCTTGCCAGGGAGTTGACAACTAAGTGCTTCAATAACTGCACCAGTGTTAACAAGATGTAATTCCAAAGCCTGAAGGGTCATTTGGAATAAGAGTTTCTGTCTGAGGGTAAAGGCTGCCTGTAAATTATCAAGAAGTAGTTTAATATGAAAAGGAAGGTCTGTAAATTCTCCGTCTTGAAACATAAAATCACTGTCAGGTACTTTTTGCAGAATTACACTTTTATCACCACATGAATACATTGCCTCTGTTAGCAGTGTATCCTGAAGGGATATTGTCTCTTTCGAGACGCCTTCATGCATTTCCGAAATTCTTACTGAAGGTTTTCGGGTACCTTTGGGTTGCACCGCTGGTGCCTTGCCCTTGTCTTTCTGAGAGAATCTTTTACTCATGGTAGTCTGCAATTGGGTTTTGGGAAAAGGATTATATTTGGAACAAATATTTTCTGTCAAAACTTCTTTTGAAATTCTTTTGCCTCTGTCTTTTTGTGAAACTTTTTTGAAATTTTTTACAAAAAAAATAATAAAATTATTTAGAAAGCAAACAACATTTATAAAACAAACTTTTCTTTGCACACTTTTGTGCTCTTGCTGAGTAGCAATAATATTAGAGTAGTCATGATGGGATCTGTCAAGGTAAATGAGATTCAGAATATTCCTTAAATCTAGTACGATTCTTTCCATGCATGTACTACTATATATCTCTTCGTAAAGTCTTTCATTAATAGAACAATCTATCAGGGGATTAATTCTGTCTATAGGGAGATTAAATCTGTCATTATTCAAGAGATTACCACAATTAATATTTTCTTTAATGATTAATAAAGAAGAGTCTGTCAAGGATTCTTTTATTAAAATATCTGTTATATGAATATTTAAAAATGCTATAAAGAGTGTACATTTGTCATTTAGTACTTCTATCAGTCTATCAGTATGTCTGTCATTTTTATTAAAAGAAATAATAATTGTATCATCTATATTTGGTGTAGGGGCAATAGTCTCAAGTTGCCATCTGTCAGTCCATATACTATTATTCCATGCATATTGATTACAAAAGACTATATTCATATCTCTGTCTTTTATGGATTCTTCTGTAGATTGGACTTTATGTAAGAAAGCAATAGGAAAATAAGAACGTATCTCTGTCTCTTTATCTTGTCTATCTTTCTTTTTGTCATTTTCTGTCAATTGATTAACAAGTAGCATTTCTGTCTTTAAAGATGACAAACTTCTTTTAGTTCTATAGATTCCTCTATCGTTGATATCTGTTAAAATAGTAACCGTTTTGGAAGAGTGTATTTCTTTCAGGACAGGTGGTACAATGAATTTGAAGAATATATTTTTCCCTAACACATTAGTTTTAATTCTTTTATCTGTCACTAAAAAGGGATAGATTAAAATCATGAAAGGAATAATTTTAGAAGGAAAGTCTTTGATTAAAACAAAGGCTGTCTCAAAATATATTCTGTCATGGCATATATGATCATTAGGTATTTTATAATTAATTATCAGTTTTTCTCTATTGGCCTGAATTAATCTTTCAGATGATTTATCATAATGCTTTAAGGGTATTAATCTTTCTTGTATATAATTTAATCTTTCTTGTATATAATTTATATTAGCACCTGAATCTGTCAAAGCAATTTCTGTCAAAGAAAACTGTTTAGTAATACCTGTATACCATTTTTGCAGAATACCTGTATACCATTTTTGCAGAATTACTCTGTTAATTAAACTTAAGAAATTCTGTCTATCAAATTTATTATTATTGTTTGAAACATTAATATCTATAACTTCTTTATCTGTAGGAGGAACAAGGGGGTCTATCATGGGATTAGAAAATTCTTTTATTATTTCTACAATATTATGTTCATTTATGTCCGTCAGATTTTCTTCTTTAATTTCCTTTTTTACCATTTCTTCTTCTGTCAGTAGAGCTATTGATTTTATCTCTACACCATCTTGTTTTAATTTCATTTTTACCTTTTCTTTCTTGTCTTTTTCTTTCTCTTTCTTTCGGCATTCTGTAACATGGTGTCCATATTTCCTACACCTAATGCAAGCAATAGGTATTTCTATAGAGTCTTTCAATTTTAATAAATATTCTTTCTTGTCCTTATGGTGATCCGGTAGATTTTCTATTAGTTTTATTATTATGTCTTTTTCTTTTCTTTTTCTTTTATTAATTTTAAGTGGGTTGGTTGATTTTAACTCTTTCTTTACTTGATCTATCTCTTTTTGTTTAACATTAAATATTTCCATCAATTCTTTTATAATATCTTTTTCAAATTCTAATTTACTAATTTGTTTAATAATTCTATTATGTCTGTCACATTGTTTTTTAGTATGTCCATAACCTTTGCATTTATGACAAATAATATTATTAACATGTCTGTCAGTTTTCTCATTGTCTAATAACTTTGTAGTACTTAAAACTGTTATGTCTTTTAATCTGTCTGTTTCTATTGGTAGACTTAAAATTTCTATCTTTTTAGCCAATTCTATTAAACTGTGGTTTTCAGTTCTGTCAATTGTTTTAAGTCTCTCATCAATTTCTTCTTTAAAACTATTACACTTTTTGTCTTTTTCTTCCATTTTTACTTTTACTACACTATCACTATTTGCCTTTTCTTTTAAATTACCATAATTATTTTTCCTACCATTGTTGACTACTTTTTCACTATCTCTTTCTATCTCTTTTGTATCTAACATCCTACGTACCATTTCATTGTTTTGTCTTTTGTTTTGTCTTTCATACAATTCTTTCAAGCTATCATCATTATTTCTAAAACTATCATCTTTTCTCTCTTTCATTGTCATGTTTCTTTGTTTTACTATGTCTTTCACTTTTCCTACATCTTCTCTATTATGTCGTTCAAATATTTCTTTCATCTTTTTTACCATTCCTTTTTTTATTATTTCTTTCTCATTATCTATCAACTTCTCATGTAGAGATTCTTTCTTGTCTATCTCTATTAGGCTCTTTTGTCTATCTGTGTCTAGTACCGAACTAGAAATTTCTTTTAGTCTGTCATTTTCTATAGTACTTTTATCTTTTATACGTGTTACTCTTTCCATAATTGGGTCAATTCTTTTATCAACACTTCTGTCAGTTGCTTTTAACATCTGTAAATTCTTATCTATATCTTTTGAATTACTATTTATATACCAATTATCTGTCATAGTTTCTGTAAAAGATGATCTATGATGGGGTCCAAATTCTATATCTTTTTCAAAATGTGAATTTAAAGCTTTCATTCTTTCATAGAGGTCCAAAAAACTATCATTTTTCTTTTCAACTTTAGTATATATAGTAGATCTGTCAATATTTTCCAAGGACTCCAATTTTCTATTAATTCTGTCTAAAAAACTATTATTGTGTTTATTAGTCTGTCGGTTGATTTTATCTCCTGTTAAATTACTCCAATTATTTGTGTTATTATAATTATAATTATCCATTTCACTGTTAGAATCAGAATCAGTTTCATAATCCATATCACTATTTGACCAATTATCATCTATATCTTTCATGCTATAACCTTCATCATAAACTATATCATCATAGTCCATGTTTCAATTAGTGTGTGCCTAGCCTAAGTGTGGACAAGCAAACAGATGATGAGCTGATAAATGTATTTATTCTCTTTTTAAGCAATTAATAATTACTGGCGGAACTATTACTAACCACTGGTATCCTTGCTATCGGGACCACCTCCTCGGGAAACTCCATTGCGGGACCACCCAAACAACGCCTGTCCGTCGGCTACAACAAAGGGGCTGACCAACGCGAAACTATGGTTTGCCAACGAGTCTCTAGGCTGACCAACGCTAACAAGGAGCAAGTAGTGGCTATGTAGTAATATGAGTTCCTAGTAACTTCTTAATTGCAAAGAAATAAAACTCATACACCTACCATCCATGGCTCTGATACCACTACTATAGAAGTAATACCATTGACTACCCAGGAGTGAGCACAGCAGTAATATAGAAGCATAAACAATGATAAAATAGTTGATAAAGAAGAGAATAGCAAAATAGATATAGTCAAAATAGATTAAAACGGAGTATGGAATATGAAAACTGAAACAAATAAAATCTTACTTGAAAATACTTCTGTCTTTGATTATACTTGAAAACAAACTGTCTTTCTTACAAGCTTTGAAAATAAGAGCTGTCTGAAGAGTTACAAGATTACAAAGTAAAATCTGTAAAGGGTTACAAGATTGTCTGTCTAAAGGAAAGGTTACAAGATTACAAAAAGATAAAGTAAAGTACAAAAGTCTTTCGGAGAGGGAAAAGGAAAGCTAAAAGTCTTTCTGAGGATTGGATCTTGGAATGGAAACTTGAACTTAGAAAATTGGACCTAAAACTTGGACCTTGGAAATGGACCTGTCTTCTGTCTTTGAAGTCTGTCTATTTATAGATAAAGTGAACCATGGTAAGTCTTCAAAAGTAATCTGAGTTAAGTAAAGTGGACTCAAGTTAATCTGTCGGTAGAATCTTGAACAGTAAAAGTCTATCTTGAACAGTAATAGTCTATCTGCATGTGAATAATATTCTGTCAAAATATCTTTCAAAATATCTTTCTGGATCTATCTGTATCTGTCTGGACTGTAATGGATCTGTCTGGAAGCTATTCATGCATGTCGGTGAATAGTGATCTGTCTCCAGTGAATAGTGATCTGTCACTGGTGAATAGTGATCTGTCGCCGCTGTCTGTCGGAAGAGTATTCTGTCTGTCTGTGCCTTCTGTCTATCTGTCTATCAATCTGTATCCGCGTAGTTATCATAATCTAGCGGATCAGTGTTATCCTCATACTGCTCATGCTCGTGGAGCATTCCATAATCATTACATAGGGCACAGTATGAAATAGGAACGAAAACAGGAACATGATCTTTGGCTGTCATCAATCTGGGATCTTTAACAATCCTTCTTTTCCCAATGAGCCTTCCTACTGAAGGTCTTGGGCCATACACAGCTATCCTGTCGGTGTAGCCATATAAATGAAAACCTCTATCTAATTCTTTCTTTTCTTCATAAATCTTATTACTCATGAAATTAGACCATTCTTGAGCCAAAGCACCTGGATCCTCAAGTGATAAGTAAGTATCTCCTGTATACCAGTTATATTCAAGGATACCACACCAATCATGGATAAGGACTAGAATGTGTGCTGGCTGAGCTTCCATATAATAGCTAGTGTCCCAAACTGGAAGAGTACTCCAGATTTCTATCTTCATATAATTAAGTCCTCCAATCTGTGCTGCTGCTTCTTGGATGACTCTGGGAAATAAACTAATCTGATTTGTAGAAGTAATGGTTAATTTTCTGATAAACCCTGCTTCTAGCATTTCAGATAACCATATGGGATCACAGATTACTGGATCTTCTGTCTCTGTGTTGATAAGTAATCCCGGGTAGGGATCAAATCTGTCTCCTGTTCTTTCATAAACTCTGTCTGAATTTCCAAAACTGGCATACCATTTAGCCTTATGAGATAACCATATATCACCTGTCATGTCTTCTGTTCTGATAAATGCTGTAGAGACTAATAATTTAAAAAGATACATCCATCTGTCATAAGAACTTGTTATAGCTTTATGAGTTAATATATTCTGTTGGATTTCAGGGGGTAAGGTTCTAATAGCAAGTCTCGTTTTTTGCTGAATCTTAGGGTGGAGCTTTGAAAAGCTTGTTCCCATAAGATAGCTTTTTAGAGACTGTAGTTCTGTCTTTGTGGAGCTTGAATCTCCATCCTCCTTGCCAGGGAGTTGACAACCGAGTGCTTCAATAAATGCCCCGGTGCTAACAAGATGTAATTCCAAAGCCTGAAGGGTCATTTGGAATAAGGGTTTCTGTCTGAGGGTGAATGCCGCCTGTAAATTGTCAAGAAGTAGTTTAATATGAAGAGGAAGGTCTGTAAATTCTCCGTCTTGAAACATAAGATTGCTATCGAGCACTTTTTGCAAGATTACACTTTTATTACCACATGAATACATTGCCTCTGCTAGCAACGTATCCTGAAGGGATATTGTCTCTATCGAGACGCCTTCATGCATATCCGAAATTTTGACTGAGGTCTTTCGGAAACCTCTAGGTTGCACCGCTGGTGCCTTGCCCTTGTCTTTCTGAGAAAATCTTTTACTCATGGTAGTCTGCAATTGGGTTTTTGGAAAAGGATTATATTTGGAACAAATAAAAGCTTCTTTTGAAATCCTTCTGTCAATGTCTTTCTGTGAAATTCTTTTGAAATATTTTATAAGAAAAACAAGAAAACAAGCAATATTTATAAAACAAACTTTTCTTTGTACACTTTCGTGCTCTTGCTGAGTAGCAACAGTATTAGAGTAGTCATGATGGGATCTGTCAGGGTAAATGAGATTCAGAATATTCCTTAAATCTAGTATAATTCTATCCTTGTAAAGTCTTTCATTAATAGGACAATCTATCAGGGGATTAATTCTGTCTATAGGGAAATTAAATCTGTCATTATTCAAGAGATTACCACCATTAATATTTTCTTTAATGTTTAATAAAGAAGAGTCTGTCAAAGATTCTTTTATTAAAATATCTGTTATATGAATATTTAAAAATGCTATAAAGAGTGTACATTTGTCATTTAGTACTTCTATCAGTCTATAAGTATGTCTGTCATTATTATTAAAAGAAGTAATAATTGTACCATCTATATTTGGTGTAGGGGCAATAGTCTCAAATTGCCATCTGTCAGTCCATATACTATTAGTCCATGCATATTGATTATAAAAGATTGTATTCATATTTCCGTCTTTTATGAGTTCTTCTGTAGATTGGACTTTATGTAAGAAAGGAGAATAAAAACATATCTCTGTCTCTTTGTCTTGTTTATCTTTCTTTTTGTCATTTTCTATCAATTGATTAGCAAGTAGCATTTCTGCCAAACTTCTTTCAGTTCTATAGATTCCTCTATCGTTGATATCTGTTGAAATAGTAACCTTTTTGGAAGAGTGTATTTCTTTCAGGACAGGTGGTACAATGAATTTAAAGAATATACCTTTTTCCAATATATTAGTTTTAATTCTTTTGTCTGTCACTAAAAAGGGATAAATTAAAGTCATAAAAGGAGTTCCTAAAATAATTTTAGAAGGAAAGTCTTTAATTAAAACAAAGGCTGTCTCAAAATATATTCTATCATGGCATATATTAATTATTAGTTTTTCTCTATTGGCCTGAATTAATCTTTCAGATGATTTTTCATAATACTTTAAGGGTATTAATCTTTCTTGTATATAATCCATATCAGCTGTCAAAGCAATTTCTGTCAAAGAAAACTGTTTAGTAGTATCTGTATGACATCTTTGGGGAATTACTCTGTCAATTAAACTTAAGAAATTCTGTCTATCAAATTTATTATTATTGTTTGAAACACTAATATCTATAACTTCGTTATCTGTAGGAGGAACAAGGGGGTCTATCATGGGATTAGAAAATTCTTTTATTATTTCTACAATATTATGTTCATTTATGTCTGTCAGATTTTCTTCTTTAATTTCTTTAATTTCCTTTTTTACCATTTCTTCTTCTGTCAGTAGAGCTATTGATTTTATCTCTACACCATCTTGTTTTAATTTCATTTTTACCTTTTCTTTCTTGGCTTTTTCTTCCTTTCTACAATCCGTAACATGGTGACCATATTTCCTGCACTTAATGCAAGCAATAGGTATTTCTATAGTGTCTTTCAATTTTAATAAATATTCTTTCTTGTCTTTATAATGATTTGGTAGATTTTCTATTAATTTTATTATTATGTCTTTTTCTTTTCTTTTTCTTTTATTAATTTTAAGTGGGCTGGTTGATTTTAACTCTTTCTTTACTTGATCTATTTCTTTTTGTTTAACATTAAATATTTCCATCAATTCTTTTATAATATCTTTCTCAAATTCTAATTTACTAATTTGTTTAGTAATTCTATTATGTCTGTCACATTGTTTTTTAGTATGTCCATATCTTTTGCATTTATGACAAATATTACTATTCACATGTCTGTCAGCTTTCTCATTATCTGATAACTCTGTAGTATTTAAAACTGTTATGTCTCTTTTTCTGTCTGTCTCCATTGGTAAACTTAAAATTTCTATCTTTTTAGACAATTCTATTAAACTGTTATTTTCAGTTCTATCAATTATTTTAAGTCTCTCATCAATTTCTTCTTTAAAACTATTACACTTTCTGTCTTTTACTTCCATCTTTACTTTTACTACACTATCACTATTACCATAATTATTTTTCCTACCATTGTTGACTACTTTTTCACTATCTCTTTCTATCTCTTTTGTATCTAACCTCCTACGTACCATTTCATTGTTTTGTCTTTCATACAATTTATCTTTCAAGCTATCATCATTATTTCTAGGACTATCATCTTTTCCTATTTCTTTTTCTAGCTTTCTACGTATAACACCTTCATCTTTATGTCTTTCAATTCTTTTTCTATCATTTGTCTCTATTAGGCTTCTTTGTCCTTTTATCACTTTCCCTACATCTTCACTATTCTGTCTTTCAACTATTTCTTTTATCTCTTTTACCATTCCTTTTTTTATTATTTCTTTCCCATTATCTATCAACTTCTCATGTGGAGATTCTTTCTTGTCTGTCTCTATTAGTCTCTTTTGTCTATCTGTGTCTAGCTCTTTACATATAATTTGTACTGAACTAGAAACTTCTTTTAGTCTGTCTTTTTCTATAGTACTTTTATCTTTTATACGTGTTGCTTTTTCCTTAATAGGGCTAATTTCTGTATCTCTACTGTCAGTTGTTTCTAACATCTGTAAATTCTTATCTATAACTTCTTTTGAATCACTATTTTATATATATATAAATATATATATATATATATATATTTATATATTTATATGTATTAATTGTATGGTGCAATTGGATCTCAATCCTAACCAATCCATTAGTCAGCCACCGACAATTTTCTACACTTCAATCAATCCCAAAAAAATTAAATAAAAAACCTTGCACAAGCAAAACATGCTAGGATTCCCACGTCATTTTATAATTAAAATGATAAAAGACGCATCATTCAACTAACAGTTTGTCACTTTGTTTATAGGATATATAATTTATAGATTCTTAAAAAAAAAAAAAAAGATAATTTATAAAATCATACTTGATTGTAATGGCTGAAGAAGATAATATTATTTTCACTATATTAATGAATAAATATATGTGATTGAGTTTAATCGAAGAATATGAATCACAACACCAAAAAAACTATATTTAACTATTGAAAAATGTGAACACAACTCTTGAATCAATACTTTTTCTTTAAGTGTAACTGTGAGTGGATGTAAAAAGTAAAAGTGATGGTTTACTAATTACAATTGATCATATTATCAAATTGTAACAAATTGTATGATCATGGAAGAATTGATTATATATACTTGAAGAGCTCATGCAAAACACTCACAAGAAATGGCTCTACTATTACTGCTGCAGCAATCATGGCAAGAGCTACATAAACTATCCTTCCAATTAAATCCCCTCCTCTCCCTCCTTATCCTCTTCACTTTTCTTTATGTCTGCAAGCACATTAGAAGTGGCAAACCTAATTTACCACCATCCCCACCAAAGCTACCATTCATTGGAAACCTTCACCAGTTAGGAAGATTCCCACATCGTTCTCTTCAAGCTCTCTCAAAGAAGTATGGCCCTGTAATGCACTTAGATTTGGGGCATACTCCAACCCTAGTGGTGTCATCTGTAGCTATGGCCAGAGAAGTAATGAAGACACAAGATATCGTTTTCTCAAACCGGCCAAAAACTACATCTGCCAATATCTTCCTCTATGGATGCACAGACGTAGGATTCTCATCCTATGGTGAGTACTGGAGACAAGCTAAGAAAATTTGTGTGCTTGAACTTTTGTGTCTCAAAAGGGTGCAATCTTTCCAGTATGTGAGAGATGAAGAAGTTGCAATATTAATCAATAATATACGTGAGTCATGCCTCCAAAAGGCTTCTCTTAATCTAAGTGACATGTTGATTGCAACCACAAACAACATAGTCTCTAGATGCGTACTTGGACAGAAGTTTGAAGGTGATGATAAGAGCGGGTTTGGGCACCTATCAAGAAGGATGATGGTGCTATTTACAGCATTCTGTTTGGGAGATTTTTTCCCTTTTTTGAAATGGATTGATGTCCTTACAGGGACAGTACCAAGTATGAAAGCCACTTTTCGAGAACTTGATGCTTTCTTTGATGAGGTTGTGGAAGAACACAAGACAATGAAAAGTAATGAAGAGAATCCTAGCAATAAAGATTTTGTGGACATTCTCCTCCAACTTCAAAAGAATCCCATACTCGACTTTGAGCTCACTAATGACAACATCAAAGCAATCCTAGTGGTCTCTCTCTCTCTCTCTCTCTCTCTCTCTCTCTCTCTCTCTCTCTCTCTCTCTCTCTCTCTCTCTCTCTCTCTCTCTGTGAATTATGTGTCACTAATTAATAAAATGTAATTAGTGATGCTCGGATACTACAAATTTTCTTTCATAAATTTTATAAACTAATATGTCAATTTTTAAACATATAGATGATTATATTTATTATCATGTTAATTTATAAAATTTTTGGATTAAATTTTGTAACAATTACATTTATTATCACGTTAATTTATAAAAATTTTGTAGTAAATTTTGTAATAACTTTAACTAGCATTTCCAAAAGTAATTTAGATATTCATTTATTAGGTTACTAAAGTAATACTAATAACATTCGTTATCACTTCACTTTGTAAACCTTTTATAACAGAATTAGTAGCAACTTTTAACATTTTCCTTTCTATAATTTCAGGACATGTTTGTGGGAGGAACAGATACTACTTCAACAACTTTGGAATGGTTAATGGCAGAGCTTATCAAAGCTCCAAGTACTATGAAGAGAGCTCAAGAAGAGTTGAGAAGAATTGTGGGAAAGAAGTCAAAGATAGATGTGAATGATATTACTCAAATGGATTACTTGAAATGTGTCATCAAAGAAACACTAAGACTTCACCCAACAGTTCCTCTTATGATACCTCGAGAAACATCAACAAGTGTGAAATTTGGAGGTTATGATATTCCACCAAAAACGAGAGTATTTGTCAATTCATGGGCAGTCCATAGGGATCCTGAGGTATGGGATAGGCCAGAAGAATTTCTCCCAGAGAGATTCATAGACAATCCAATTGACTTCAAAGGCCAAGACTTCGAATTGTTCCCATTTGGATGTGGGAGAAGAGCATGTCCAGGTTATACATTCGGTGTTGCTTCAATTGAATATGTGGTTGCCAATCTCTTATATTGGTTTGACTGGAGGTTGCCCAGTCCTAGTGTTAATGGAGAAGACTTGGACATGAGTGAAGTTAGCGCCATTGTTGTGTCCAAAAAAATTCCTCTTCATCTTGTACCATCGCTGCGCTCTCCTTGATCTGTCTTTTAAGAGATTCATGGATAGGTTCTCATAATAATGTTATTTTTCTGTGTTCACTTATTTTGTTTTAGAATTTTCTGTTGTTTCCTAGTTTAGCATTTAAATTTAGTGTATTGGGACATCCAACTTTAACGGTGCACTGCAGTCTGCACTCATTTCCTCACTTGCTACAAATACAAAGTCGATCAACTCTTGAACTCATAGACATCATTAGTTATTAGTTAAAATAATGGGTTTTAAATTTATTATTTCTTACTAGTTTACTTTTTGAAAGAAAAACTAGTAGTTTATCTCATGAAATTGAATTATGACTTGACTCTAGTACGTCTCGTTCCATTTAAAAAGTTAAAAATCATATGTATTGGCTTGATATTTGCTTATTATTTAAAGAAGCAAATGACCCATACTTGAAGAGTATTAGAATATAATGGTTATAAGCAATGCTATGGACTTTTGTCACAACCTTTTTCAGGACTTTTGATGCACGACTCTCAAGTACGTCACTAACCAATTGCGCGGATCCCAGTACGCGACTTCAATCACCAACTAAGAAGGTTGTTGGTTGCAAAGTTCTTCAATTCATCCATACAATGAAGATCAAGAAGATGCTTGGTCACAAAACCCTACGATGCACATACACAACAACTTCTTCAAGAGAAAGAGATGAACTAGGGCAAGAACTTCGTCTCTGGTCACAATTTGCTTGAATAGAGTTTGCTCAAAACTTGTGCAACTTGTGAACCCTTTGATGACCCTTAAACTGATTCTTTTATATGTCTAGAGTTAGGAGAAAAGAAAGCCCAAAGAAAAATTCACGGATCCCAAGAAAATCATATTGGAATTCTGAGAATCTTAAATCTCGACAGATAGAAGGTGTCGAGCAGCTGTCGAGCACACTGAATGTAGAACAGCTTCCTTAAGCTCGATAGATGCAGCTGTCGAGCCAACTGTCGAGTTTTAATGATTTTGCACTCTGAACTTGTTTTCTTGAACAGACTTGAAGGCTTTAATACTTGATCTTGAAACAATGTTTCTTGAAGTATTTAAAGACATCCTAAATCTACCTAAATACAAGTAAAATGCGTTTTGTCAAATGATAAGTCAATTACATAAAATCATGACATATGTTCTTAACATGTGAAACACATATGTCCTAACAATCTCCCCCTTTGGCAATCCGTGACAAAACCACAACAAACAAATGAACATATGAGAGAAGTCATAAATCACTCAACTCATATTCACGTTGAATACAATAAAATTTATCCTAACACAAACTCTTGAAAAACTTTGCAAGAAGAGAATTTATGGCAAGTAGACTTTGACAACCTGTATTTCTGAAACACTTTAAACAAAACTCATCAAGGCATCTTTGTGTGAAACAAAAATAATAGATTGCATACAAGTATAAGAAACATGTGTATAAAGGGAGAAAAGAAACAACACATGAAGGGGTAGGTGAAAGAAAAATATACATCAATATAAAGAAAGAGATAAGTACAATGTATGTCTATAAATGGTCACAAGACCTCATGTACAAAAGTAATGTATCTAAAAAGAAAGAAAAGAAAAGATACATACTATCCTCACTACATCCCTCAAAAAGTATCAACACTCCCCCTAACAAAATGTTCCTATACTAACTCTCCCCCTAAGATAGACTACTCTCATACCAAAACTACTTCCCCTTTTTGTCACGAGTGACAAAGGATAAGAGTGTCAAGTAGACATCTCATCGGTAGAGCTAGCATCTCCATCAGCATCATCCGAAGCATCATCGTCATCACCATCATCCTCATCCTCAGAATCAGAAGCCACGGGAGAAGGTGGTGAAGGAGTAGCCTCAGGAGCAAAACCACCCATGGACGCCTGTCACCGTGCAATACAACTGACACGAACATTCACCTAATACAACTCCGTAGAGAGAGTATCTAGGCGAGCATTCATGCGCTGCAGCTACGCCATGATGTCTCTTAAAGTCACATCGCCCGAAAAAGAGGGAGGTGCGGATGTGGATGGAGCAGAACGGGATGGAGCTGAATGGGAGGGAGGAGCTACTGAATCCGACTGCCGCAACCGAAACTGGGCCTTGTTACATTTAACGGTAGCGTAATCTATGACACACATGACGGTAAAATGGTCGGAAGAGGGAAAAGGAACGGAAAAATGGCGTAAGATCCTCGTGATAGCAGAAAGAAAGATGAGTTTATCACGGGACGCCGAATCTAAATGAACATCTATAATAGACAAAATGAATTGAGAAGGAAAGTCTATGGTAAGATGCTCAAGAAGCGATAACAAAAATCGAGCACGAGGCTCTGTGATGGAGTTGTAGTGAGAGAGGGGATGCAAAACAAAAGTCATCACCATGTTCATGAATCTAGGACCTTTAGCAAAAGGTCGACATGGTGTAAAAAGACGCTCACCCCAAGCAGTAGGGCGCTCACAAAAAGAAGACATAAGCTCATCCCTGGACACAGTTCTCAGACGCTCACAACTAGGATAGTCAAGAAACTCTATCCTAGGGACCCAAAGCACATCCGCAACAAGCTATGGTGTGATAGAAATGCGCGTACCTTGAACGCAAGTGAAGAAAAGAGGTACTAAACGATCAATCCCGTGCATGTTAGAGTAGAACTCCTGGATAAGCACGAGAGGACAGGTGATCGGAACGTCACACAGTGACTCCCATCCCTTACTGTGAATGACAGAGGGAAGGTCGGTGTCAGCAAAATCCATCAAAATGACTTGGCGTTTCGAATGAATGCCTCGTCTAGAAAAGTTCTCTGAAAATGCCTTAAAGGCATCATCATCACGGAACTGTATATGAGATAAAGTAAGATCAGATGATGAAGAAGCACTGGAATGAAGAGGATTCTGGGCTGGAGTAGATTTACGCTTAGGTGCCATAGACACGACTAACGTAAACTAACAGAGAGGAAGTGAAAGAATGACAATCAGAAAAGTCCCAAGCAGTTTCAAAATATATCAAGTACATTGAAAAAAAGTACGTATGCATGGGAAATGCATGAACATGTGACATGCAAAAGAAAATGCATCATGGGCTCAGCCCAATCCAAACCTATCAGCACACAAACATATAGCACACATCTAAATGCATGACAATATCATTATAATGCTAATGTGATACAATGTATGAGGTTTTAAACTCATTTAAGTGAAAACCCATCCCAAAATTTCAATGAAAGCTCATCAATTTTGAAAAACCCCAAAATTTTTCAAAAACCCCAAAACCTAGGTTTCAAAACATGAAATGCATGAATGAGAAAGGATTAGAAGCTTACCAAGTAAAGAAAAACTTGAAAAAGCTTGAAGAATCCTTGAGAAACAAGTTTGGAGTGAGATGAGAGTGTTTTGGGAGAGAAAATAGAGAAGTATCGAGAGAGAGATCGAAGAAAATGATTTTCGAATCGCACAGAGGCCTTATATAGTGCAGCCAGTAAATCTTGACAGATAGAAGGTATCAAGCAGGTGTCGAGCACACCGAATGTAGAACAACTTCCTTAAGCTCGATAGATGCAGCTGTCGAGCTTTAATGATTTTGCACTCTGAACTTGTTTTCTTGAACAAACTTGAAGGCTTTAATACTTGATCTTGAAATAAGGTTTCTTGAAGTATTTAAAGACATCCTAAATCTACCCAAATACAAGTAAAGTGCGTTTTGTCAAAGGATAAGCCAATTACATAAAATCATGACATACGTTCTTAACATATGAAACACATATGTCCTAACAAGAATCATAAGCTTTCATTGGGGTTTAACTAAGAGAATAACAATATAACATATTTGCTCTTTTCATAATATTAAGGGAAAAATTGTTTAATTTTAAAGTTTAAGGAAAAATTGTAAACTACACCAAACATAAAGGATGAAAAATGTTTTTTCCCTAAGTTTTTGCTTTTGTTTTTGTGTGTAAATTATGTGTTTTTACTTAAAATAGTGTGTAAAGAAAAAAAATATACAAAAAGTCAACCCAAAAAAATTGTATGTGAAATAATGAATTTTGGCACAACAAAATTGATTAAACTAACAAAAAATTTCTAAAAACACAACAGAATGACGTAACATTTTTAAAATACCTTTATAATTTTGTTATATTTTATTTTAACTTGTAAAGAATTGATAGTTCAGCAGTTTTGAAAATATTGTGACAACATCAAGATGTCTTAACATTTTTCACACAAAAAAATGTTATGTCCATGACATTTTCACAACAAATCATAAATAGTAGGTTACTACAAGTTGTTATTGGTAGACAAAAAAATAGTTTCATTGGTAAGTTTAAATTAGAACTAATAACAATTTACCATATTTGATTTGTTACGAAAGTGTTATGAAAATTACTGTGGACAAACCAAAAATAATATAGTAAATATACTACAACTTTATGCATTCACCAAAAAAAAAAAAAAGGCCAGCAAAACAGTGAAAGTTAAACAAACCAAAACTATTGTAGCAAAATTACTATAACTTTTCTCATTCACTTTTTTTATAATATATATATATATAGAGAGAGAGAGAGAGAGAGAGAGAGAGAGAGAGAGAGAGAGAAATATACATTGTACTTACAATGTAAATTTACATTGTAAACACATAAAAATTGGTACATGTTGTACACATTTGCAAAATTTGTACAATTTTTTTTTTTTTTTTTTTGCAAATATATATAATATTTGCTACTTTTTGTGTGTATACAATGTAAACTTACATTACAAGTAAAAAGTAAACATATAAAGATCCTTTAAAAGAAAAAAATAAGCTCAAACCAAGTTGGCGAACTTGAAGGAAAAAAAGGAGGAAAAAGGCAAGTCACTAAATTAAAAATACTGTTCATAACATTATTTATGAGCCTATTTGCTCTTTTTATATATAGAAAAAAAGAGCACAAATCGATGACTGGAAAAAAATAATAATTAAAAAAAAAGCGATGAACAGTACATATTGAACAAACCAAAAGTATTATAGTTTTTACACATTCACCCAACAAGTGTCACAACATTTTCACAAAACATTTATTTTCAGTTGTGGTTGGTCACAATTTCATATTTTATTATTTTATTTTGACTTAGAAGAAATTGACACCTCAATAATTGTGAAAATATTGTGAAATTTGTTGTGTCAGTATAACAATATATATGTGGGTTCTTATAAATATTTAAAAGAAAAAAAAGTACAAACGGAAGACTGAAAAAAAAAAAAAAATGTAGCTATTGTAACTACAGTGCCACTTAAACAAACTAGAGTGGCACTGTAGCAATTGTTCAAAACTTGGGGGAAAAAATGGCTCACTACACCAAAAGGGGCATTGTAGAGGTATTGTCTCTTTTTATATAGTTAGCAGAAAAAAGAGCACAAATGGATTACTTAAAAAAAAATAAAAGTATATATTGAACAAACCAAAAGTACTGTAACTTTTACACATTCATCTAACAAGTGTCACAACATTTTTACTAAACATTTATTTTTAGTTGTGGTTGATCACAGTTTCATATTTTATTATTTTATTTTGACTTATAAGAAATTGACATCTCAATAATTGTAAAAATGTTGTGAAATTTGTTGTGTTAGTATAACAATATATATAAAAAGAAAAAAAATACAAACGAAAAAGGAAAAAAAATGTAGCTACAGTACCACTCAAAACTTAAAAAAAAATAATAATAATTTGGCTCAATAAACCAAAATGGCACTGTAGAGGTGCCGTAGAAATATATCGGATAATTCAAAGTCCAATCATATAAAATGACAAAATGAAAATATAACATATTGGATTCGGGTTCGGTGCAATGCAGTTGCCACATCATGTGAGATGTAAACATTTATTGAATTATATATATATATATATATATATATATATATATATATGTATTAATTGTATGATGCAATTGGATCTCAATCCTAACCAATCCATTAGTCAGCCACCGACAATTTTCTACACTTCAGTCAATCCCAAAAAAAATTAAATAAAAAAACTTGCACAAGCAAAACTGCTAGGATTCCCACGTCATTTTATAAAATGATAAAAGTTAAAGAGGTATGACAACACTGACTCAGTGAGGTATGATGTCTGGGTATGCAACAATAAACTTTAAATTTTGGTAGCATTATCCTTTGCGTTTTTTTTGTTTTTTTTTTTTTTGTTTCCCTTTTTCTTTTGTGATTTAGGGTGCGTTTGAATCGACTTCAAACGCATTCCGGAAATGATTTTCCGGAAAATAGGTGTGTTTGGTTGGTCCGGAAAATTCTATTTTCCGGAAATTGAAATCCGTTGACCGAAAAAATTAGCCTTTGACCACGGAAATCAATTACCGGCTCTATTTTCACTTCAAAGGATTTCCGGAAAAGAGAGAGAGAGAGAGAGAGAGCGCGCGCGCGAGGGAGAAGACCAGTGGGCGGATCCAGACACAAGCCACAACCCAGATCGCGCGATCGCGATCTCGCCGGCGGATCGCGATCTCGCCGGCGCGATCTCGCGAAGGCGAGATCGCGATCAACGTCGCGATCTCGCGACGGCGCGATCTCACGTTCGCGAGATCGCGCCGTTGATCGCGATCTCGCCTTCGCGAGATCGCGCCGGATCGAGATCGCGATCGACGGCGCGATCTCGGATCCGCGATCGCGATCTCGGATCCGCGATCGCGATCTCGGATCGCGATCGCGCCGTGGATCGCGATCGACGGCGCGGTCGTCGGACTGAATTTGTCGCCGTGGATCGCGATTTTTTCCTGGGTTGTGGGTTGTGTTTTTCTGAATTTGTGTTTTCCTTTCTTTTCCAAACAGCAGAAAATATTTTCCGGAAAATTTTTTGAAGTGCAACCAAACACCATGAAAACATTTTCCTTTTCCGGAAATTAGCATTTCCGGAAAATATGTATTTTCCGGAAAACGTTTTACAGCAACCAAACACAGCCTTAAGTTTTACTGTGAGAACGGCTCCAATTTTTTTTTTCTTTATCATCATTGACAGCATGAAAGCAAAAAGAGAAGAAGGAATAAACCAAAAGAATAAAAAATGAAAATATAAAAGAGTCACGTTTATTAAAAAAAAAAAAAAAACTGTAGTGTGCGTATTTTTTTTTTATTAAAAAAGAAGAGTCACGTTTAAAAAAAACTAAAATATAAGCATTTATTATTTCTTTAAGAACAAATAAACGAACAAATTAATCTAATTTAAAGAGCAAAACCGAATATATAGAAGAGTCACGTTTAAAAAAGAACTGTAGTTTGCGTAATTTTAAAATATTAAAAAAAAAAAACAGAAAAATAAGAGACATTTTTTTTAAACTAAAATGTAAGCATTTTTTTTAGGATAGTTCCAAAAGTTGTAAACTAACAGTTTTTAGCGATTATTTGTATTTTCCAAAAAAAAAAAAAAAAAAAAAAAAAAAAAAACGATCTAATTTAAGAACAAAGCTTAGAAGAGTCATTTTTATAAAAAAGAATTGTAGTGTTCGTAATTAAAAATGAAAAAAGAAAAGAAGAGACACATTTAAAAATTATGTATAAGCATTTTGATGAAGTGTAAACTCGTCAGTCGTAGTAGGCAAATGGAACTCCCCGTCAGCACCTGGGTATCTTCTAAAAGGGGTCACCGGTGTGGTGCCTACCACCATGGTTTTCAGACCCAGACCGTTCATTGAACCGTAAAAGGGAGAGGTTCAAGGTTTTTGAGGTCAAACCGAGGTCGAACCGGGGTCGAACCATGATGATGTCATAATTAATTTAATAATTATTTTAAATATATATAAAACATTAAATTAATAAAAAATAGAAAAATTAACTAAAATAGTCTAAAACAAATATATATAGTATTTTTTATAACATAACTTTCATAATACAAATAAAAATTATTAAATTCTAAAAAAATATAAATAGCTATTAAGTTTCTAAATTATTTTTAAGTTATGACAAAGCATACTTGTTTAAAACTGAAGAAGGTGGATGACAAAGCATACTTTAGTACCCAATAATTTTTATTTTTTGAAACCCAATAAAATAGTTAAGTGACAAATTAATTTATTTACTCATAACCAAGCCCATTTGACTGGGGGTCTTTTTTTATTTTTTCCCAAGCCCATTTGAATAGTTACCGTTCACCATTTATCATGAATTTAAAAAAAAAAAAAATCAAAAGCTAAAAAAAAAATCAAAAGCTAGATCTGACTCCATGCATTTATTGTTAAAGTTAAATAAATAATAAAACCCAAGAAGAAGTGCTTGATAGCAAGCAAGATTGTGACAGCAAGTAACTGAAGTAAGCACGCAGCAGCAATGCCAGCAAAGAAGTCTCCGGATAAGAGAGAATGGGGTTGAGCATGAATGACGAAAAACCATTTATGATGAGGACGCCCTTATCCATCTCACAATGACTGCTTTCCAAATCTCCACTATGCATATACCTTGAAAATAAAATAAAAAAGACCTTCATGACATCAGCAGTTATATCATAGAAAGCAAATCCAATATAGAGAGAGAAAAGCAATCACGTAAGAAGAACAAGACCACTAGTGGTGACTGGTCCAACAAATATAAATATAATTTGAGAATGGCCAGAGATAAGAGAGAATGGGGTTGATCATGAATGACGAAGAGCCATTTATGATGAGGACGCCCTTATCCATCTCACAATGACTGCTTTCCAGATCTCCATTATGCATATACCTTGAAAATAAAATAAAAAAGACCTTCATGACATCAACAGTTATATCATAGAAAGCAAATCCAATACAGAGAGAGAAAAGCAATCACGTAAGAAGAACAAGAAGAAGAAAAACCCATAACAAGAACTTGAAACTACTGCTTCAAAAAGTTACAATACTTATTGTAAAATTTATTTTTATATATCTAAAAGGTGGTGGATTCTACATATATTATACAAGTAGTACTCTCCCTCTCTCTTAGTGGGGACTAGGCACATAAAGTATTCATGGAATAACATCACAAGTGACTGGTAACCATATTTTGTATCATTCTAAAGTTGGCAAGCACTAGCAGCAACAGCTATTGCTACTCCCAACCCTGAAAGAACCAATAAACTTTAGAGGCCTGATCTCAATTCATAAGAATCCAGCAGCCTTATTTCTATTGACATAATATTGCTAACTATTTTTGAAGAAAACTTCACTATAGGTGAAATATAATTGATCAACGCATCCATTGATCCTTGTCAATCAGACAGCAGCGTTATTTATTATCATTTGCATTCTACATCAATGCAAATGCTTATACCTTATTAACTTGCTTTGCAATTGGAACTCGTAGGGAAAGCCTAGGCTTTGGCAATTGGTCTGCAACCAAAATGTAGAAGAGCCCCATGACTCCTGTGTGCCTTTGGGCGCTACTGTAATTAGATTCCAGAATCAGAGTCTCCCCAACATTTATAACCAGCCTGGTTGAGGATAACAAGTGGACATTCCTACAATATAACCAGCCTCATTTCCTGCTTCCTTCCCTTGTCCATAAGTTGGTATTGAAGAACATAAAACCCGTCCATCCTGAAACTCCACACAAAAGCATGAGCAAAAGAAGGTGTTACATGATTAAACTCCTCAAAATATGACAAAAATTTTCACAGATGTGTGGTACTATATGATTGAAAGGAAAGATAGAATCAAATAACTAATCCAGAGCTATAGGAACAATAAAATTTTGAAACCCAAAAAAAAAAGTATATAGAGCACATGCAGATCACGATGAAGTTCATAGCCTAATGCAACATGAGATTTTATTGTGATTTTGATTTTTTTTTTTTTTTTTTTTTGATAAGTAACGTAAGAAATTTTATTAGAAAAAAAAAAAAAAAACAACCAAATACACTGTAAGTGTACTATAGTGGCACAAATTTGTCGTGAATTATAAAATATCTTCACAATAGTTTATTCAGTGTAACTAAATTAAAAAGATTCTAGCTACACATCCAACTATCTAGTTGGTCATAAATATATGGAGAAATAAAGTATGGAAAAAATATGAACGCGTGTGAACTACTTTTGCTTGTGATAGTGACAATTCCTGATACATCTCCATAGAAGATCATCAAATCGGGTAAGTATTATGATATTCCACAAGAGATCAACTGATATATCAGGTAACAAAGAAAATAAGAAATGTGTCACTCATATCACTACAAACAGATAAGGTAAGTGTTGAATCACCTCTCCATAAAGAGTTGAACCGATACCCCCCGAATGTTGATGGGCCACACCGTAGATGATATAACCACCGATTGGCATAAGGAGGCTTATCCTTTTGGAGTCAGTGCACCTAATATCGGTCATACCAGATGTACTACAAGGCTCAATGTTATACTCAACCTGTCCCAAAGAAATTCTATTGTCATTAAGAAAGAGTATTGAATTAACAAAAAATACTAAGAATGCAACAGAGTACCGATCTGTTGAATGAAATTTCAATTTTGTACCAGTTCTTGGTTTTTGAAACTTACACTTCAAGATTTACTAGATTGTTACATGTTTTTTGAAACTTATTTCACTTCAAGATTTATTAGATTGTCACAACTTAAATGAAGCAAGCAAATCATTAAGGGTGAGATATTAAAAAACAGAAAGCTCACTAAGATGCAGCTATAAGAAAATTTTACTCATATTTGCAAATAAAAAGTTGAAAAAGAAAAACAATAAATTTTGTAATTTTATGCATTGGTTAGTTCGAATTCTAGAACTACTCTTCTTTTTTTCTTTTTTCTTTTTTTTTCCTAGCAAATCTCACCTATACCATTGCACAGAAAATAAATGAAATTAAACATTTTAATTATATAGTACTAAGAGAAGAAAAGAAAAAAAAAATTCAATTCCTTAATTATGCATTTCCTATTTTACTATTCAGTCTATAAAATATTTTTGACAATTCTATATAATATTTCAAAACAATTCACAAAAGTAAAGCTGAAAGTAGTGTTTGGAAAAATTTGAGTTGAGACCCAATGGAGAGATTCTTATACATAACAACATAAAAGCACCCACTGCTCTCTATTCTCCTTGCTTTCTATTCTTGTACAGTTTTGTCTTTTTTTATCAGAAACCAAACAGAAAGTATGTTTGAACAAAATTGTAAAATTCAAACATTGAGTAGAACAACATTTTATATAAAATAGTAATAATAGAGAGAGAGAGAGGGAGACCTGAATCATGGATAGTATTTACCTTGCATCAGGATTCAACAACACAAGATAAAACAATATCTAAGAAAGGGTAAATTGTTATTTTGTGATTTATCTAACAATTTGTGTGTATTTGAAGGTTTTGAGAATGATTCTTCAAGTACAAAAGATGAAAATAATGTTGGGAGTCATGGTGCTTCTGGTAGCTCTGTAGGTATCAAGGTAGTTATTGTATGCCTTGGTGGCTGTTTTTTCTTTTGCTAGCTTTTATTCAAGATATGGCAAAAAAAGAAGAGAGAAGAGCAGCATGCTTGTCTTCTAAAGCTGTTTGAGGATGATGATGAGCTTGAGGTCGAAATTGGTATTCACGACTGAGATCCTTTCTCATTCATGTCTTGACTATAATCAAGAGGTGTGCCTCATGGCTTTTGTTTTGTCTTTCATTTGTAGCGATCACTGCTTTGTTGATATAGGTTGTTTGAAACTTTATATTTACAGCTTTTTTCTGCATGATATCTTTATTGAATACCGTGTTGTAGATCTTATACTGATTATGGTTATAGGTGATCTATTCCAAGGGATTATCGGTTTTTCCAAGAAAGGAGTTTTGTTGTGAACTTAGAGTTTTTCAAGGCTTTGGCAATACAGTTCTACTAGCTCCTCCTCATCCCCCCTTAATTCTATGTGTTATACTGTCATTTTCTTATGTTAACATTTCCTGCTTCTAGTACATCTTATTGTGAAACAATGATGTTATTGCACCCCACATATTTGCACTATGATAGCAAATCAACAAGCTCTATCATTTTCTACTTTTACAAATTAAAATACAATGTAAGAATATAAATGCACCACCGCTATATAGCTTGTAAGAATAACCCATGAACTGTATATGGACATTGAACAAGCAGGGTAAAATTAGTTGTTGGAGAACACATTAGAGGAAGTATAAACACCTTCCAAATTTACATCCCAGATTATGGATGATTACACCCCTTTTCACTGATTGATCTACTTCCAGATACATTTTAGGCAATTCTAACCTAGGGCCAGCCATCCTCACCAAGCTTTTGGAATACATGGCATAATGATGATTTATAACTTATAAGCAATTTTACTATCAACTTGCATTTGAGAAGGAAATCTTATATTCTGTCACATGATTGGGAGTATTTAAGACTATTAAGGATTTAATCATTATCTATGGGGACCTTGAGTTTATATTATATATATATATATATGAACATTGCCTTTGAAGCAAAATTGTGTTTTTGAAACAAAATTCTTATTGTGTAAAATCTGGAGGGGACATATTTGGAACAAGATGATTGGAAGTTGTCTAAGATAGTTTGGCATGTTTTATTCAGAAAATGATTGTTATGGTTCAACCTGAAACAAAAGCAAGACCAAATAGAATGTGGGCTGAGTGGTGAGAAATAATATGATGGTCTTATGACTAAATGAAATAAAAGAATGTTCATGGCATTGGTTATTTGTTGGTTGTGCAGTCTATGATTCCTTGGAATAAGAGAGTTGCTGGAGTAGTTAATTGTTAGGTGCAATATCACAGTAATTTTGATGGGGAAATGAATATTTATTTCAATTTAGGACATTCTTTCTCTTCTTGGTAGCATGATCAGTGATTTTGATGATGTTGGTGTCCCTTCACTATGGTAGTTTAAAACATCAACTAGTTTCTCTCTTTGTTCTTCTACATTTAAATAGAGGTAAGAGTCTGGTTTTGCTGGGAAAAGAAGAAGAAGAGAGAATTAGACAAAAAAGAAAAAGATTATCATAAGAAAATCTAATGCATATTTTGTATTAAAATACTTTAGATTGGTTTTATGAGTGATGATGATGTTGGCAGTTTGCATTTTCATTTTGAAAGTTTAGGACTACAATAATGAGCTATATGGTTTGTCTTCATTTTTTATTCAGTTGGATGATACTATAGGAAAGTCAAATGTGTATTTTACTATATTTTGAGTAATCAAATTAAACATAAATATAAATTTTTAATCATTGTGATCAAGTTGGAAGGCTTTTCAAATTATTGAAGCTGTAGCTGCACTAGAGCACCCCCTTAGGGAAGTAAAGGCTTTTCAAATGTAAATAGCCTCAATGCATATTTTTAGAAGTCTACATTTTAGATCATTATTACTCATTCTTAGGGAATTATAGAAACTATTAACTGACCAATGGATAAGACTATGTACTTCAAGATCTAGCTCACCACAGAAAGAAGCTACAGGGGTCTGGTCTCCTGCCATTTGTTGTGTAAAGATCAACTTTAAAATTAGGCCCAAGAAATTAGTCATTTTGATGCAGAAATTGGTGGTCATGAGGTATGTTGGAAACCTTGTGATTTCTGAGGGGAAAGCAACCAGTTATAGCTTCCTTAAATGGAAGATTCTTCGTAGCCCCCTGGGATTAATCTCATGGAATATGTGAGTTTCAAGCAGAGCCCTCCCGGAGGGTCACTTTATTCTCATCATAGAGCAAATAGGTAGCTATTCATTTTTGTTATTAGTTTTTCAGGTTCTCTTCTAATGGACTGTCTGTTTGAAATGCATTATGTAGTTCTCTTGAATTTGTAGCTATTAGATTCTTCTGGCCAATTTTCATCCTAGGCTTACAAAAACTTTTACCTCAATTACTTAGCTAAAAAATACAATATCCGTGTTGACTAGAGACACCAAATATTTCTTGTCAAGAAGATGACATTGGGTAGAAACAGTGTGATGTTAGACTTAGACATAAGCTGAATCTTGTATGGCATGTTGGTATAACCAAAACTAAAAATGCCTAAAACTAAAAATGCCATGTTGTTTGCATAAATTAGCATATGTCATTTTTACCCAAAATGACATGTTATTCTTGTCATAAACTCACATGTTTAGCCCCATGCGTTACTCAATTGATTTTCTGACATAGAAGAGGGAACTTTTTTTTTTTTTTTTGGATAAGAGGGAACTTAAAAGTTAAAACATTACTTAGAATCAACATAACAATTCAAAAATCAAAAACATCGTTTAATCAAACCAAGCTGTAGGAGTATACATATTAGGGACAATTATTTTATATTGGAGCAATATTTTTTTCTTCTTATAACCTATCCAAAAAAAAGATATTTCTTCTTTTAACCTATCCAATAAAAAGATATTTCTTCTTTTTTCTTATAGCAATGCACTCAATATTACGTTGGGGGTGGGGGGAGGGGTGATATTACATTTAGTGTACAAAATAATTACTTATTACTTGTAACTTAGGTATTAAATGAATTGAGTTCTATATAGGCAATGAATTGATGAGTTCCACACTGAGTCAACTAATCCACCACCAAATTGGGAGATTTTTAAGTTATCTAGTAGCAGTTTGGTAAGAATTATAGCGGGCTGAGAGCTTGAGACCAAATTTTCATAGTCCCAAAACTCATACAAGCCGTCCATGATCAAAGATTTTGCATTCAGACAAGAGTTTGACAAGTATGAAATTTGCTTTACCAAGTGGGTTTAGCAAACTCCACTCCTTTAAAAAAAAAAAAAAATTATTATTACCGTAATCAACAAAGAGGCAATTATTAATGCACATCCAAACTAACTTTGATATTGGCTATTATTTCATTTTGTCCTTTGACATTAGCGATGAGAGCTTCCATGAGATAATGATGCCTCGTAATCACTTAGATGGAGTGACTATAAATTTACCTAAACTTGCAGTGTACAAGGGATTGCCGGCTAATTTCGTTTTCGCTCATGATTTTGGCAATGTGCGTAATGGGCGTGTCTTATGCCACGTATGGGTTATGGAGGAGTATGGTGTGCCCGAGTCTTGGACTAGAAAATTTGTGATACCAATGAAATGGGTTCGGTGGGAACATTTCTTTGGCTGCACTAACAATGGTGAACTTCTCATTAACAATGCCACTGGGCTGGTTTCAATTGACCCTGAGAGTCAAAATCAGAACATTCTTGCAATTGAAGATGCTAATTGGGTGGCTTTCTCAGCTTCAATGGAGAGCTTGGTTTTACTTGATGGGGGTAAGTAAATGTGAAAATTAACTTTAGCTATTATATCACTCTCAGTTTTACCACCATCATTGTGAAAAATAACTTTAGCTAGAATAGCTAAATTTGTATATACCTTTAGCTAGTACTTTTCATGCTGAAACTAAGGTTGTAATTGTTTCCATCCTTGAGTTTAAGAAATCTCTCAATATGAATGGGTGAAGTTAGCTAAATTGCATTTGAGGAATGATAGTTGAAAATGTTAAATTGAGGTCAATCTTATTGATTTTTTTTTTTCTCTTTTCAGTGTGCATTTCTTATAAGCAAATTTACAGCTTGAGAAGAGAATGCTAGGCTTAGGGTTGCCTTTTGCTAATCCTTGGCCCTGTTCTAATAATTCTAACTTAAGTCAATTTTGGAGTTTAAATTATCACCTGCACTTTTTTATTCTTTGTTTGTTTCTTTTCCTAGGCTCTCTCAGCAGCCGAATAGTGACTGTCATTAGTTAGGATTTTGGACACAGTTTAATAATGATTAACTTTTTTGTTTACTTGATTTTGTTCAATATTGGCTTTGCTTTGTGTCTCATTTTGTTTGGTTCTTTTTTTTAGCCTCTGTCTGATGGTTGCTGTGAAATGGAAGGAAAATGATTGTTAAGCCAGTGTTAATATTAGTTTACGCACTACCAGTTAATTGAATTAACATCAGTAGGGACTAGATAGAATGTGGAGGTTGCAAATGTTAATAGTTTTGATGTGTTTTTGTACTGTCTACCTGCAGGAGGATTGTTTAGCTGTTTGTGTCTATGTTTGGTGAAAGTAATTGTGGGTAACAATGTGTATTGAGGTTTGGGAAAATTTTCATTGAGTACTGTCTACTTTATTTTTTATAGATTTTGTTATTATTGCTGAGAATATCTCACAATTCTGTGCACATTGTAGGTGTTATCAATGTTACAAGTAGCAACGAGACGTATTTAAGAGTATACCATTATAGTTGGCAACTCCAAAATGTGCTTAAAATGGGGATTTCAGATAGCTAAGCAATTTTGTTCTTTAGTTCCATAGCTATTTCTGATAGAATATTGTTGTCAAATGTTCTCAAGTCCAACAACTAGCAGTAGTTGAAATTATGCTTCCTTTTAGAAGTTTAAAACAGTGGAATCCTGGTTGATCGTATTTAACAGTGGAAGAAACAAAAATTGCGTTAATATCATTAGTAGGTGTTAATGTTGCAATGAAGTAGGACAGATTTGAAGATATGCATGTGTGATTTTAGGATAGGAAAAGTTTCTGTATTATTATTGTTTTTGATAAATAATAAAACTTCATTGAAAGGAAATATCAAACACAAAGAAATGTCTTGTGTGCTGAGGAAAACATGAAAACCACAAAACTAAGATGTACTTTTATTATTAACAGGTACAGTTTTTTTTTTACTATTGATTTATAAGAGATCTAATAGTTGAAAAATACACCATTAGCCATGTCATCACTAAAATTTGTTAATGGCCACCTCAACTGACTTATTTAATGGCACCTTATTTTTCTCATGCTCATTCATTACTCAAAATGTTTACACAGATAGAGAGAGTGAGAGAAAGGAGGAGGAGGAGGAGAAGAACTCCAATGTTTGCTCCATGGATGACCTAGGCGGTGCTTTGAGCAGCGTTGGTGGCCTAGGCAGTAGCAGCAGTGGGCTGGGCAGCAGTGGCGATGGCCACAGCAGGGTGACTTCATAAAAATTAATTGGAAACTTCCTTGGTCTCTTTAGCTTCCTTTACACTGGTGGTTTTCTTGTGGCAGCTTCTTTTTAGAGCTTTCCCTCTAGGAACTGTTCTTGCTAGCAGAAATATAACCACTGATACGACCAAGGATTATCTTAATTTAGGGATGAACACAATTTACTTTCGTACAATTAAGACATAAATTGTTTGTTGCTCTGTTTTTCATTTGTAATAGATGTAAAAATAGTATTTCTATCTAAATTATGGGCATAAGTTTTTCTGCATTGGAATTAGATGTTACTGCTACAAAGTTCATAAAAAAAAACTTTCCATTCAAGATGATCTTTTGAGGGAGCACTCTACTACCTGTTGATGATGAAGGACTATGTTGCCAACCATCAATACAACCGGTAAGGTCTAACTTCCAAACTTGATCGGTACAAAGGGTAGTGTAATAGCTAATACAATAGATAGATGAGTCTAAAACTGCAAAGTAACTCAATCTCTCAACCTCTGTTACCGAAAACAGATTGAGCATTTGCTTTTGCTCTGCGTTTGTGTCTGGTACTTCAATGGAATACCATTCTATCTGCGTTCAATGACTCCATTATTCTATCTGTGTTTCAATGACTCCATTATCCGTCACTGAAGGTGGTTTGAACCAGTTGAAACCACTGAAAACGATGACGGGTCTATCTTCATATGGCTTCAATAGCCTTGACGTAGGCAAACTTCCCTCAGCCATAGCAGTAGCAGATAGCTTTTCTTCCGTTTTGATTGAAGATGTTACATAAGGGCTTGGGTTGGGAGCTGGGAATAGTTTATACATGTCTGACAAGGATCTCCAATCCTATTGGAATTTGGAGTAAGTACTTCAAGGTTTCTATTAGAGAATTTTTTTTTTTTTTTTTTTTTTTTTTTTTTTTTTTTTTAAGATGATTCTGGTAGTGATTTAAAAAAAATAAAACACCAACCCCTAACCCCCAAAAGAAAAGAAAAAAAAAAAAAAAAAAAATCTAATCTTTGACATTGTTGCTAACAAAAGTTACACATATATCAACCCTGTTCTTTTTCCAAAGCTGATGAAGCAGTATTGTTGGCAGCCATGAGACCCTTGAAATAGAGAGTTCAAATAATATTGTAAAACAATTTATGTGTTAGTTTTTGTTGTGTTGTACGGTTTTGATTTTAATTTTTTATTTTATTTTTATGGGAACGGTTTTGTTTTTGTTTTTTTTTTTTTTTTTTTTTTTGGTACAGGGGTTTTTGAGTTTTTGGATTCACACTTTCACGTTTGTTTTCTAGGTTGTAGGATTTTAAATCCTAATCCTAAAACGTGAGTGTATTTTATATTGCAGTCTAATTAAAAAATAAAACAAATTATAATAAGGTGTAAATTTGTGAAACTTGCGAAGCTAATATGATGGTTTTATGACTGAATGAAATAAAAGAATGTTGATAGCATTGGTTGTTTGTTGATAGAATGTTCGAAAGCCATTATTGTGAAGTTGGTTGGCAAATCTGTGGGTCTCAACTACCTTCATTCCAAGCTGAGTCAGCTGTGGAAACCATCGGGAAGGCTTGACTGTGTGGACCTTGGTAATAATTTCTTCCTAACTCGTTTTTATGTCAAGGAAGATTTGGACAATGTACTAAGGAATGGACCATGGTTTATAGTAGACCACTTCCTCTCCCTCAGGCCATGGGAACCATTTTTTAAGCCTTCCTCAGCGAGCTTTTCTCTCATTGCTGTTTGGATAAGACTTTACGAGCTTCCTATCGAGCTATATGAAGCGGATATTCTCAGGCCAATTGGCGAAGCTATTGGCAAGGTGCTTAGAATTGATAGTCACACGGCCATGGAGGCTCGAGGTAAGTACGCCAGGTTGTGCGTTCAAATTGATGTCAATAAGCCGTTGGTTAATACTATATTAATCGGTAAGTTTGAACAAGTCGTCTCCTACGAAGGTATCCACAAACTTTGCTTCGCCTGTGGAAGGGTGGGTCATCGCCAGGAGGCTTGCCCATACGTGATTCACAGAGGTAAACCGCCGGTAGCAGCGGAGGAGGTGAATAAGGACGGACTGGAAGTTCGCTCACACAATTTGCATGAAGCCTGCGTCTCTGGCAAATCCCATGCAATGCCAAAGGTGAGTGGAGCAGAGGACATTGAAGGACAGTATGGCCCTTGGATGGTAGTGACTAGGAAAAAACAAATTCAGAAGGGAACAAAGAAAGGATCCGCTCCTGAGGGGTCCACCAGATCAGCATGGAATTCTACGCATGCCCAGGCAGCTGAAGGCGTTAGCAATGCAACCATTTTAAAGTCCCAGCCCACTGCGAGGCCAGTTGATAGGCCTAATGGGATTGGGCTGAAGGCCCATTCAGGTATGGGCAGCAGTCATGCTTTACCTCCGCAGGCCCAAAGAGGTTAGGATAGGCCCACACATGCCCTATCAACCCAGAAGAGCACTCTTAGATTATCTGTCAAGGGCATGAAAGGAATTGCCCGAAACAGAAGTGCATCTACACAAAGTAGTGGCGTCGGTACCTCTCATTCCCAACCTCTCATCCCCTCTGCCAATTCTAGCCTTCTCCCCAACCATGATCCCGGCTCATCGTCAAGCTCTCCCTTCAGGTTCGCGGCTTCCACCAAACCTGAAGCTCCCGCTCACAATCCCGATCTGGAGATCAGCTTCGATTCTCTATATGCTCAAGAACCATTCCGTCTCCATCTCGGTCTGGGGAATCCAATACACCTCCAAGCTCCTACAGGTCTTCCAGCAAGCCCTGAATCTCAATCCCTTCCCTGTAACTCGAGAGAGGGAGATGGGTGTGTTCGAGAAGAAGCTGACACTATGCTTAAGATGGAGACAGATGCTGGAGATAATGGCGACGATCAGATGGAATCGGAGGAGGGTGGCGGTGTTGTGGCCGCCTGTTGATAAGTGCCTTACCCCAACCTATCATCTTACTATGAATATAATAATCTGGAATAGTAAGGGCACTCTGAAGCCCAACTTTCAGAGTCACATTCAGGACCTTACCCGGATTCATGATCTGGCCATTTTTGTAGTCATAGAGACCAAGCTTGGAGGCAGGAGAGCTAAGGAGGTTTCAGATTTACTCCTTTTTTATGGTGCTATCCACATCGACACAGTTGGGTACGCAGGTGGGCTTTGGCTTCTTTGGAACTCAGATAAAGTTGAGGCTGAGACACTGGCAAAAACTAAGCAGGAGGTCCATGTGGAGGTTAAGGTACGCTCCTCTGACTTTGCTTGGATATTCTCTGCTATATATGCTAGTCCTAGAAGTGCAGAACGTTGTGTGTTGTGGGAAAACCTCTCAAAAGCGGCTGAGCTGCATAATAAACCATGGATAATGGCTGGGGACTTCAATGAGCCATTAATTGGTGAGGATAAGTTTGGTGGAAGGGGTGTCAGTATTGGCCGATCCCTATTGTTCAAAGATTGTCTAGACAAGTGCAGTATGGTAGACATGGGTTTTTCTAGGCCAAGGTATACATGGTCCAATAAAAGAGACTTGAATAATCTCATTCTTGAAAGAATTGACAAATTCTTTGGGAATCCGAACTGGTGCTTGCTCTATCCAAATGCTAAGGTCACCCATCTCCCTCGGTGCCACTCGGATCATTGCCCGGTCCTCTTGGAGTCCAATCCCAACAGATCGTTACACCTCAACAGACCTTTCCGGTTTCAGAGTTTTTGGCTTACTGATTTATCTTTCCCCGTTATGGTTAGTCATGCCTGGAATGGCTCTAGGAAGCTTGCTAACTCGATAGACCGATTTACAAAGGAAGCCATTGTATGGAATAAATCTCATTTCGGTAATATTCATGCAAAAAAAAGGAGGTGCATAGCCAGGCTTTATGGCATCCAACGTGCCTTGGCAAATCAGCCTAGCGATAATCTCATTTACCTGGAGAACCAGATTCACAATGAGCTCGAAATGGTCCTGGATCAAGAAAGAGATTTGTGGGCTTTGAAGTCGAGGATAAACTAGATGATCCAAGGAGATAGGAATACTTCCTTCTTCCACGTCTCGGCCCTAGCTAGAAGGCGGAGGAACCATATTGCTTCTGTAAAGGATGAGAGGGGAGATTGGATAACTGGAGAAAGGGAGGTTATGGACTACTTCAGGAAGGGTTTTATTTCCCTCTACACCACTTCGCACACAGAGGCTGGCCGGTTGGGTTTGCATCACCACCAGTGGCAGAACCATCTATCTGAGGAAGATAAATGTAATCTAGACTCTGTGGTCACAAGGGAAGAAGTCAAGGAAGCTCTTTAGTCTATGAAGGCTTACAAGGCCCCCGAGCCGGACGGGTTACACGCTGGGTTCTTCTAGAGATTCTGGTTAGTTGTTGGAGATTCAGTGTTGGAGGAAGTCATGGATGTTTTTACCAAGCTAAGGGTTCTTGAGTATATGAATAAAACCCACATTGTGCTGATTCCTAAAATTCAAGGCCCTGAGGTTATTGGTAACTACAGACCAATCAGCCTATGCAATATGATTTACAAGATCATTACTAAGGTGATTATGGTGAGGGTAAGACCGCTTTTGGACAAGCTTATTTCCCCTTGCCAAGCTGCCTTCATACCCGGGAGACATGGAGTGGATAATACCATTATTGCACGGGAGCTAATTCACACCATAGGCAGAACAAAGGGTAAAAGAGGATATATGGCCATCAAGATCGACCTTGAAAAAGCTTATGATAAAATTGAGTGGGGTTTTATCCAGGAGATGCTGATAAATTTCAATTTTCCAAATAGGATTTCGAACCTCATCTTAAGTTGTGTGACTTCAGTGTCAACTTCTCTACTTTTTAATGGAGGCAGTCTTGAACCCTTCAAGCCTTCTAGAGGGATCAGGCAAGATGACCCCATCTCACCGTATCTCTTTATCCTTTGTATGGAGTATCTAGGCCTCCTGATTAAGGAAAAATGCCAGGGTAAGCTTTGGCATCCAGTCAAAGCTTCTGGAAGTGGGCCTTCTTTTTCCCATCTATTCTTCTCTGATGACCTCATTTTATTTGCCAGAGCTGATCCTGATAGTTGTGCAGCGGTAAAAGACGCCCTAACAAAATTCTGTACCAAATCAGGGCAAACCATTAGTGAAGAGAAATCCCGGGTTTTCTTCTCTCCCAACATTGATCCTGACCAAAGAGATATGCTCTCGAGTTTATTGGGCTTCCAGCAGACTTCTAACTTGGGAAAATATTTAGGTTTCCCACTCAAACATCTAGGGACCAACAACCAAGAGTTTGGATTTGTCCTTGATAGGGTAAAGAAAAAACTTGCGGGTGGGAAAGCAAACCTTTTGTCTATGGCAGGCAGAACAATGTTGATTCAAGCCTCTTCCTCCACCATCCCAGCTCATGTAATGCAGAATGCATATCTGCCCAACAAGATCTTGGAAGGAGTGGATAGAGTGAATAGAAACTTCCTTTGGGGGTCGATGGATAACTCAAAGAAGATGCAATGGGTGAACTGGAGGAAAGTCACTAGACCAAAGGATGTAGGTGGGTTGGGGTTACAAACAGCGAAGGGTAGAAATACAGCCCTTCTAGCAAAGCTCAACTGGAGGCTTCACACTGAGGGCGATGTGCTTTGGGCAAGGGTTTTTAAGGCTAAGTATGGCACAAGACAAAGAACTGAGGAGCGAATTAAGTCAAGATCGTCATGCTCCCCCACTTGGAGCGGAATTTTGAAAGGTGAAGAAGTTTTCAAGAAGGGTGTGAAGTGGATTCCGGGCTTTGAAAGTAATTTAAGTTTCTAGTTTGACTGTTGGACAAACCTTGGTCCTCTTCGACAAGTTATCCATGGTCCTCTTACCTGTGAAACCTACAATCTCAGGATCAGAGATGTTGCTGCTCCTTATGGATGGGATTGGTCAGTTATTCCCTTTGTTTTTCCCCCAAAGCTGAAAGCTGAAATTCAAGCTATTCCCACTCCTATTGTTGCGAGAGGTGGGGACAAGCTTGCCTGGAGTCACTCTCTTAAAGGTTCTTTCAATTTGGGGAGTGCTTATTGCCTTGCCAATGAGGTCCCAAATGAAGAAACCTTCGCTGGTGGGTGGATATGGAAGCTTAATGCCCTCCCTACAATTCAGAATTTTGTGTGGAAATGTATGCACAATAGTGTTGGGGTTAAAGAGTGCCTTGTGAGAAATGGGGTCTCTCAGGATCCAATCTGTCCCTTTTGTCATACTGAAAGTGAATCAATTATTCATGCTCTCCGTGATTGTGAGCTCATCAAGTCGATTTGGGTTCAGCTGGAGTTCCAAACTATTAATCAAGTTTTTTTCACTCAAAACACAAGGGAGTGGCTTGTTACCAACTGCCAACAAGGGAAGCCCCACCCAAACAGACTATCCACTTCGCAAACAATCTTCCTTTACACCATCTAGAAGATATGGAAACAAAGAAATATGTTGGTGTTCAACAACAAAAGGCCTAATCCTAATCTTCTGCAGGATATCATTATGCAGGCAGAGGAGTTTGCTCTTTGTGCGTCTCGTCCTAAGAGGTTGAACCGCAGGCTCCCTCAAAGAATCCGTTGGGATAAGCCCCAGGCCGGCTGTCTAAAGCTCAATACTGATGGAGCTTCAAATGATTTGTTGGGTAGTGCAGGGGGCGGTGGATTGATAAGAGATGACAAAGGAAGCTGGGTTGTGGGTTTCTCCAGAAGATTAGGGAAAGCAAACAGTCTAGTAGCTGAGCTGTAGGCCCTTAGAGATGGATTACTCTTATGTCTTCAATTAAACTCTCTTGAAATAGTTATAGAATTGGATGCTAAAGTCATTGTGGAGGCTTTTAACAACCCCTCATTCACTAACACTGTGATTTCCCCTCTCATTGATGATTGCAAGCTGCTGGTTTCCCAAATGCCTCATGCCCGTATTAAACATGTCTTTCGGGAAGCAAATCTGTGTGCGGATCGCTTAGCTAGACTAGGTTGTTCTCAAAGTTTAGATTTTACTCTGTATTCAAGTCCGCCTGTGGACCTTATTTCCTTTGTTGAGGCTGATTGTCGTGGTGTATTCTCGGACGGGCTCTGTCATGTTTCCTCTTTTGCTTTTTAGTTTATAAAAATTTGTTGTTTACCAAAAAAAAAAAAAAAAAAAAAGAATAAGAGTGATGCTGGAGTAGTTATTATAGTAATTTTGATGGGGAAATTAATATTTATTTTGATTTAGGACATTCTTTCTCTTCTTGGTGGCATGATTAGTGATTTTGACGATATTGATGTCCCTTCACTATGGTAGTTTAAAACATCAACTAGTTTCTCTCTCTTTATTCTTCTGCATTTAAATGGAAGTAAGAGTCTGGTCTTGCTGGGAAAAGAAGAAGAAGAGAGAATTAGACAAAAAAGAAAAAGATTATCATAGGAAAATTTAAGAGCATTAGCATGCGATGTCAAAAAAAGTTCTATTTTACTCCTTAAAACCTTACTTTATCTATTTTGTCATCTCATTTTATAACTCTCCCAACATTTCAGTTTCTATTTTTAGATACATCATAATAAAATAATATAAACTTCTTAATAAAATAAGGGTCATGCTAACGAGTGCTCTTAGGGCATTGGTTAACAATCCATTTTAGGAAAATTTTGACACAACTTTTATGGGAAATGAAAAAAGCTGTTAAAACATTAATTACTTTTTTTCTTTTCCCATAAAAACTTTCTTTAAATAGATTATTAACCAATGCCATAAGGACATTCGTTAGCATTTCCCATAAAATAAATATAAAACTACCCTCTCTTTCCTCTTTTTCTCATCATCCACAAACCTAGACCCAGAACAGAACAACCTAGATCAAGCCAACCACCGAAACTTAGCCACCACTACCACCAACAACAACCAAAACAACCACCACAATCACCCATACCACCAACCATGACAACCACAAATCACCACCAAAAAACCACCACAACCTCACCACATATTAACACCACAGACCCACCACTAAAAAACCCACCCCAACCCCCACCGCCATGAATCTACAGACTCATAGCAACAACCCACCACCACGGCAACATCATATGCACAAAAACCCACAAAAAAATCAAAGGAAAATCCACACAAAACCCACAAGCACTAAGTAAGCAAACCAGTTAGCACCAAACCAACAAACACCACCTAAATCCAACCAAAACACCGCCCAAACGTTGACCCCAAATGACCAATCCAAACCCCACCAAACAACCGACCCAAAATCCACCCACAGCCATCGATCGACCGAAAACTCCAACCACAACCACCACCGACCCAAACTCCGATTTGTTCTAGCATCGAAACCCACCACCTAAAATCACCAGGATCATGGGGGAGAGTTGTGAGAGAAGAGAGTTTTAGAGAGTTGAGAGAGAAGCGAGTTGCAGAGGGTCACAGAGAGAGAGAGAGAGAGAGAAATGAAGAAATTAATATTATTTGGGTTTAGAAACTCGTGAACAGTGGGTTGTAAATATAGGTACCTACTGTTTACGGGTTCTAAAATTTTTAGGATTTACATACTGAGTTGAAGCACTTTTTTGAGCTCTTAGTTCCTAAAATAGCAATTGGGGGTGTTTACATGGTTACACCCCCAATGCTAGTGCTCACATATTTTGTATTAAAATATTTTAGATTGGTTTTATGAGTGATGATGATGTTGGCAGTTTGCCTTTACATTTTGAAAATTTAGGACTACCCTAATGAGCCATATGGTTTGTTTTCATTTTTTATTCAGTTGGATGATACTATAGGAAAGTCAAATGTGTATTTTACTATACCTTAAGTAATCAAATTAAACATAAATGTAACTTTTTAATCATTGTGCTCAAGTGATCAATTTGGAAGGCTTTTCAAATTATTGAAGTTGTAGCTACACTAGAGCACCCCCTTTGGGAATTTTAGGCTTTTCAAATGTAAATAGCCTCAATGCAAATTTTTAGAAGTCTACATTTCAGATCATTATCACTCATTTTTAGGGAATTATAGAAACTATTAACTGACCAATGGATAGGACTATGTACTTCAAGATCTAGCTCTCCACAGAAAGAAGCTATAGGGGTCTGGTCTCTTGCCACTTGTTGTGTAAAGATCAACTTTAAAATTAGGCCCAAGAAATCAATCATTCTGATGTAGAAATTGGTGGTTCATGAGCTATGTTGGAAACTCTGTGATTTTTAAGGGGAAAAGTAACCTGTTATACCTTCCTCAAATGCAAGATTCTTCGCAGCCTCTTGGGATTAATCTCATGGAATATGTGAGTTTCAACTAAAGCCACATGTTCAGCCCCCTATGTTTCTCAATTGATTTTTGGAGTCTCTGACATTGAAGAGGGAACTTAAAATATTACTTAGAAATTAGAACCAACATGACTATTCAATAATAGAACTCCATAAGCGAAGTCAAACACATCGTTTAATCAAACCAAGCCGTAGGAGTATACATATTAGGGACAATTATAATATATTGGAGCAATATATTTTTCCTCTTATAACCTATCCAAAAAAACTTATTTATTCTTTTTATTATAGCAACGCACTCACTATTATGTTGTTGGGGGGAGGGAGTTTGGTGTACTAAATAATTACTTATTTCATGTAACTTAGGTATTAAATGAATTGAGTTCTACATAGGTATTGAATTGATGAGTTCCACACTGAGTCAACTGATCCACCATCAAATTGGGAGATGTTTAAGCAATAGAGTGGCAGTTTGGTAAGAACTATAGCGGGCTGAGAGCTTGATACCAAGTTTTCATAGTTCTAGAACTCATATAATCCCTACATGATTAAAGATTTTGCATTTAGACAAAAGTCTAACAAGTTTGAAATTTGTTTTACCAAGTGGGTTTGGCAAGCTCCACTCACAAAAAGATTATCTTCCCCAACCCTCCTCTTAATTATTATTACCTTAGTTTCAACAAGTAGGCAATTATTAATGCATATCCAAACTAACATTGGTATTTTGAGAGGAAAAAATGGGGTTGAAAGTAATTCATTCGTTTCTCAAAAAAAAGAAAAAGAAAAAAAAGAAAGTAATTCATTCCGGGTAAGTAAAGCCTTCTTGGGCTTAGTGGTTATTCCGAGGCTTAGGCCCAATAGATTTATTCAACCAAATCTCCATTTTTTTTTTTCCTTCACTGTTCTCCTCCGTATGAGTTTTATGACACATAAACATATAATACATATTCCTCCAACTCCTTCCTTCATTTCACTTCTTTTCACACTCAAAAGTCAAAACACAAACTTAAACCTGAAACCCTGAACCTGGTCCCTTCCTAATGTCTCAAACTACAGCAACAATGGGCGAGCGTGTTCCAGACGACGTCGTAGAAGACATCTTGGCTCACCTACCAGTGAAATCCTTAATCCGATTCAGGTGCGTTTCGAAATCTTGGAACTCCATTATCACTGACCCCACTTTCATCAGCAAACATTTGAAGCTCAACCTCAACCAATCCGAATCATCAATGTCCACAAACACTCAAAGTGGGTATTTGCTATATACTACAGAGGATAAGGATAGTTCATCATCTTCCAAAGAATTGTGTACGGTTGTTTGCAACAACAACCGCACACTGACCCAGGTTTCTAGGTTTGAAATCCCCTCATTTTTTGACAAGTACATGATTGTTGGTTTCTGTAATGGCTTGTTCTGCCTAGCTAGTCGTGAGAAAGAACTTTGTCACATTATTTATTTGTGGAACCCAAGTATTAGAATGTTGAAGAAACTTGTAGCTACTCGCTTTAATCGCAAGCATAATGAAAGTGCCACTATTGGATTTGCTTATGATTCTCTGAACAACGACTTCAAGATTCTGAGAATTGTGTGTAATGCGATGTTCAATGAATCAGAAGCTGAAGCAGAGATTTACACGTTAAGCTCGGATTCGTGGAGGAAGGTTGTAATATCAGTGGAGTCCTTAAGAGGGTGTGAAGTGACTGAACCCAAACTTGGGACTATTTGTTGTGTTTGGGGTCCCTTTACATTTTATAATGGAGCTCTGCATGCTTTAGCATTTACCATCGGCTATTTATTCAGTTTGTCCTTTAACATTAGCGATGAGAGCTTCCATAAGATAATTATGCCTCGTAATCACGTAGATGGAGAGACTATAAATTTCACTAATCTTGCAGTGTATAAGGGATTGCTGGCTAATTTCGTTTTCGCTCATAATCTTGGCAATGGGCGTTGTGAGAGTGCCTTATGCCACGTATGGGTTATGGAGGAGTGTGGTGTGGCCAAATCTTGGACTAGAAAATTTGTGATACCAATGGAATGGGTTCACAGGGATCATTTCTTTGGTTGCACTAACAATGGTGAACTTCTCATTAAGAATGCCACAGGGCTGGTTTCAATTGACCCTGAGTGTCAAAATCAGAACATTCTTGCAATTGAAGATGCTAACTGGGTGGCTTTCTCGGCTAATTCAATGGAGAGCTTGGTTTTACTTGATGGGGGTAAGTAAATGTGAAAATTAACTTTTGCTATTATATCACTCTCAGTTTTGCCACCGTCATTGTGAAAATTAACTTTAGCTAGAATAGCTAAATTTGTATGTAACTCTAGCTAGTATTTATGATGCTGAAACTAAGGTTGTAATTGTTTCCATCCTTGAGTTTAAGAAATCTCTCAATATGAATGGGTGAAGTTAGCTAAATTGCATTTGAGGAATGACAGTTGGAAATGTTAAATTGAGGTCAATCTTATTGATTTTGTTTTTCCCTTTTCTGTGTGCATTTCTTATAAGCAAATTACAGCTTGAGCAGAGAATGCTAGGCTTAGGGTTTCCTTTTGCTAATTCTTGGCCCTGTTCTAATAATTCTAACTTAAGTCAATTTAGGAGTTTAAATTATCACCTGCGCTTTTTTTTTTTTTTTCCTAGGCTTTCTCAGCAGCCAAATAGTGACTGTCATTAGTTAGGATTTTGGACACAAAGTTTAATAGTGATTAACTTTTTTGTTTACTTGATTTGGTTCAATATTGGCTTTGCCTCGTGTCTCATTTTGTTTGGTTCTCTTTTTTAGCCTCTGTCTGGTTGCTGTAAAATGGAAGGAAAATGATTGTTAAGCTAGTGTTAATATTATTTTATGCACTACCAGTTAATTGAATTAACATCAATAGGACTAGAGAGAATGTGGAGGTTGCAAATATTAATAGTTTTGATGTGTTTTTATACTGTCTACCGGCAGGAGGATTGTTTAGCTGTTTGTGTCTGTGTTTGGTGAAAGTAATTGTGGGTAATAATGTGTATTGAGGTTTGGGAAAATTTTAATTGAGTACTGTCTACTTTATTTTGTATAGATTTTGTTATTATTGCTGAGAATATCCAGCAATTCTGTGCGCATTGTAGGTGTTATCAATGTTACAAGTAGCAACGAGACGTATTTAAGAGTATACCATTGTAGTTAGCAACTCGGAATTGTGCTCAAAATGGGGATTTCAGATAGCGAAGCAATTTTGTTCTCTAGTACTTTCATCATTGACCATTCAAAAACCCATTAGCCTAATTGGGTTTGCATAGTAATGTTTTGTTCCATAGCTAAATGTGGATTATAAGAGATCTAATGGTTGAAAAATACACCACTAGCCATGTCATCACTAAAAATTTGTTAATGGCCGTGTCAACTGACCTATTTAGTGGCACCTTATTTTTCTCATGCTCATTCATTACTCAAAATGTTTACACAGATGGAGAGAGTGAGAGAGAGGAGGAGGAGGAGGAGAAGAACTCCAATGCTTGCTCCATGGATGACCTAGGCGGTGGCGGTCGACTAGGCAGTAGCAGCAGTGGGCTGGGCAGCAGTGGCGATGGCCACAAGAGGGTGTCTTTATAAAAATTAATTGGAAAAATCCTTGGTCTCTTTAGCTTCTTTTACACTGGTGGTTTTCTTGTGGCAGCTTCTTTATAGAGCTTTGCCTCTTGGAACTATTCTTGCTAGCAGAAATATAACCACTGATATGACCAAGGATTATCTTAATTTAAGGATGAACACAATTTACTTTCATACAATTAAGACATAAATTGTTGCTCTGTTTTACATATGTAATAGATGTAAAAATAGTATTTCTATCTAAATTATGGGCATAAGTTTTTCTGCATTGGAAATAGATGTTACTGCTACAAAGTTCATAAAAATACAACTTTCCATTCAAGATGATCTTTTGAGGGAGCACTCTACTACCAGTTGAAGATGAAGGACTAGGTTGCCAACCATCAATACAACCGGTAAGGTCTAACTTCCAAACTTGATTGGTACAAAGTGTAGTGTAATGGCTAATACAATAGATAGATGAGTCTAAAACTGTAAAGTAACTCAATCTCTCAACCTCTGTTACCGAAAACGGATTGAGCTTTTGCTTTTGCTCTGCGTCTGTGTTTGGTACTTCAATGGAATACCATTCTAGCTGTGTTTCAATGACTCCATTATCCGTCACCGAAGGTGGTTTGAACCAGTTGAAACCACTGAAAATGATGACGGGTTTATCTTCATATGGCTTCAATAGCCTTGACGTAGACAAACTTCCCTTAGCCGTAGCATTAGCAGATAGCTTTTCTTTTGTTTTGATTGAAGATGGTACGTAAGGGTTTGGGTTGGGAGCTGGGAATAGTTTATACATACATAGAGTCTGACTAGGATCTCCAATCCTTTGGGAATTCGGAGTAAGTATTTCCAGGTTTCTATTAGGGATTTTTTTTTTAAAGATGATTCTGGTAGTGATTTTAAAAATAAAACACCAACCCCTAACCCCCGAAAGAAAAAAAATATAATCTTTGACATTATTGCAAACAAAAGGTACAAATATATCAACCCTGTTCTTTTTCCAAAGCTGATGAAGTGGTATTGTTGGCAGCCATGAGACCCTTGAAATAGTGGAAGAGAGTTACTGAGGTTTGAGAGTTCAAATAATATTGTAAAAAAATTTGTGTTAATTTTTGTTGTGTTGTACGGTTTATTTTATTTTATTTTTGATTTTTTGGTTTCACACTTTCACGATTGTTTTCTAGGTTGTAGGATTTTAAATCCTAATCCTAAAACGTGAGTGTATCTTATATTGCAGTCTAATTATATAAAAAAATTAAAAATAAAACAAATTATAATAAGTTGTAAATTTATGATGGTTTTATGACTAAATGAAATAAAAGTATGTTGATGGCATTGGTTGTTTGTTCGTTGTGTTGTCTATGATTTCACGGAATAAGAGTGATGCTAGAGTAGTTATCATAGTAATTTTGATGGGGAAATTAATATTTATTTTGATTTAGGACATTCTTTCTCTTCTTGGTGGCATGATTAGTGATTTTGATGATGTTGGTGTCCCTTCACTATGGTAGTTTAAAACATCAACTAGTTTCTCTATCTTTGTTCTTCTGCATTTAATGGAGGTAAGAGTCTAGTCTTGCTAGGAAAAGTAGAAGAAGAGAGAATTTGACAAAAAAGAAAAAGATTATCGTAGGAAAATCTAAGAGCATTAGCATCTGATATCAAAAAAGTTCTATTTTACACCATAAAAACCTACTTTATCTATTTTTCCATCTCATTTTATAACTCTCTCAACATTCCAGTTTCTATTTTATATACATCATAATAAAATAATATAAACTTCTTAATAAAATAAATATAAAACTACCATTTCTCTCCTCTCTTTTTTATCATCCCCAAACCCAAACCCAGAACAGAACAACCCAGATCAAGCCAACTACTGAAACTCAGCTGCCACCACCACCAACAACCACCACCACAATCACCCACATGACAACCACAAATCACCACCAAAAAAACCAAAACAAAAAACCACCATAGACCCATCATGGCCTTTCCACAGACTAACACCACAAACCCACCACAGTAAAACCCACCCCAACCACCACGACAAACCCCCCACCACCTTGATTCTACAGACCCACGACAACAACCTACTAACACAGCTAGGGCTATCCAGACTTGACCAGAGCCCGACAACCCGACTAAATCGCCCGATGTCGACCCGATTCCAACTCGAATCGAAGGTCTAGTCGGTTGGCGACGGGTTTTCGTTCTCAAAAACCGACACTGGCGGGTCGAGTAGCGGGTTTGCATCTCCAAAACCCAAGCAACCTGAACCCAACTGGAGCTATAAAAAAAATCTGACTAAATCCTGCAAAAACAAGCTAGATCCGACGAGATCTCAACTAGATCTAGTAAGATCTCGACCAAATCCGGCTAGATCTGGTGGGATTTAGCCAGATCTAGCCAAATCCCAGCAATTTTTAGCGAAAAAAAATGCAGATTTCAGCAAAAAAGATCTAGTTTTCAGCGAATTTTTTTAGATTCTAGCGACTTTTTTTTTCTTCAGATTTCGATGCCTTTTTTATTCCGGCGACCGACGCCCACCATCACTCGAAACCGACTCAACTGATTTTTTCGACGGTCGGTTCGGGTTCCTTCGCTCTCCACTCAACGCCGACAAGTCAAGTCTGAGTTGGGTCCAAAACCGACCAGGCCCGACCCATGGACAACGCTAACCACGGCAACACCATATACATAGAAACCCAAAAGAAATCAAAGGAAAATCCACACGAAACCCATAAGCACCGAGCAAGCAAACTAGTAAGCACCAAACCAATAAACACCACCTAAATTTGACCAAAAACACCACCCAAACGTTGATCCCAAATAATCGATCCAAACCCCACCAAACAACTGATCCAAACTTCACCCACAACCACCGATCGACCCAAAACTCTAACCACAGCCACCACCGACCCAAACTCTGATCTGTGCCATCATCGAAACCCACCAACTAAAATCGCGAGGATCACGAGGGAGAGTTATGAAAGAAGAGAGTTTCAGAGAGTTTTAGAGAGTTGAGAGAGAAGAGAGTTGCAGAGGGTCAGAGGGTCAGAGAGAGAGAGAGAGAGAGAGAGAATAAAGAAATTAATATTATTTGGGTTTAGAAACTCGTGAACAGTGGGTTGTAAATATAGATACCTACTGTTTATGTTTACAGGTTCTTAAATTTTTAGGATTTACATACTGGATTAGAGCACTTTTTTGAGTTCTTAGTTTCTAAAACAGCAATTGGGAGTGTTTACACCCCTAATGCTAGTACTCGCATATTTTGTATTAAAATATTTTAGATTGGTTTTATGAGTGATGATGATGTTGGCAGTTTGCCTTTTCATTTTGAAAATTTAGGACTATGCTAATGAGCCATATGGTTTGTCTTCATTTTTTTATTCAGTTGGATGATACTATAGGAAAGTCAAATGTGTATTTTACTATATCTTAAGTAATTAAATTAAATATAAATATAACTTTTTAATCATTGTGCTCAAGTGATCAAGTTGGAAGGCTTTTCAAATTATTGAAGTTGTAGCTGCACTAGAGCACCCCCTTTGGGAATTTTAGGCTTTTCAAATGTAAATAGCCTCAATACAAATTTTTAGAAGTCTACATTTCAGATCATTATCACTCATTTTTAGAGAATTATAGAAACTATTAACTAACCAATGGATAGGACTATGTACTTGAAGATCTAGCTCACCAGAGAAAGAAGTTACAGGGGTTGGGTCTCCTGCCACTTGTTGTGTAAAGATCTACTTTAAAATTAGGCCAAAGAAATCTGTCATTCTGATGCAGAAATTGGTGGTTCATGAGCCATGTTGGAAACTTTATGATTTCTAAGGGGAAATCAACCTGTTATACCTTCCTCAAATGCAAGATTCTTCACAACCCCTGGGAATTAACCTCATGGAATATGTGAGTTTCAACTAAAGCCACATGTTCCACCCCCTATGTTTCTCAATTGATTTTTCGAGTCTTTGAAACAGAAGAGGGAACTTAAAATATTACTTAGAAATTAGAACCAACATGACAATTCAAATTAATAGAACTCCATAAGCGAAGTCAAACACATCGTTTAATCAAACCAAGCTGTAGGAGTATACATATTAGGGACAATTATTTTATATTCGAGCAATATATTTTTCCTCTTATAACCTATCCAAAAATAACACATTTCTTCTTTTTCTTATAGCAACGCACTCACTGTTATGTTGTTGGGGGGAGGGAGTTTGGTGTACTAAATAATTACTTATTACATGTAACTTAGATATTAAATGAATTGAGTTCTACATAGGTATTGAATTGATGAGTTCCACATTGAGTCAACTGATCCACCACCAAATTGGGAGATGTTTAAGCAATAGAGTGGTAGTTTGGTAAGAACTATAGCGGACTGAAAGCTGAATACCAAGTTTTCATAGTTCGAGAACTCATACAATCCTTACATGATTAAAGATTTTGCATTCAAACAAAAGTATGACAACTATGAAATTTGTTTTACCAAGCGGGTTTAGCAAGCTCCACTCACAAAAGGATTATCTTCCCCACCCCTCCTCTTAATTATTATTACCTTACTTTCAACAAATAGACAATTATTAATGCACATCCAAACTTACTTTGGTATTTTGAGAGGATAAATGGGGTTGAAAGTGATTCACTTCGGGTAAATAAAGCCTACTTGGGCTTAGTGGTTCTTCCGAGGCTTAAGCCCAATAGATTCATTCACCGAATCTCCATTTTTTTTTTCCTTCACAGTTCTCCTCCGTATGAGTTTTATGACACATAAACATATTCCTCCAGCTCCTTCTTTCATTTCACTTTTTTTCACGCTCAAAAGTCAAGACACAAACTAATAAAACCTGAAACCTTAAACTTGGTCCCTTCCCAATGTCTCAAACTACAACAACAATGGGTGAGCGTGTTCCAGACGACGTTGTAGAAGACATCCTGGCTCACCTACCAGTGAAATCCTTAACCCGATTCAGGTGCGTTTCGAAATCTTGGAACTCCATCATCACTGACACCACTTTCATCAACAAACACTTGAAGCTCAACCTCAACCAATCCGAATCATCAATGTCCACAAAAACTCACAGTGGGTATTTGCTATATAGTACAGAGGATAAGGATAGTTCATCATCTTCCAAAGAATTGTGTACGGTTGTTTGCAACAACGACCGCACATTGACCCAGGTTTCTAGGTTTGAAATCCCCTCTTTTTTTGAGAAGTACATGATTGTTGGTTTCTGTAATGGGTTGTTCTGCCTAGCTAGTCGTGAGAAAGAACTTTGTCACATTATTTATTTGTGGAATCCAAGTATTAGAATGTTCAAGAAACTTGTAGCTACTCGCTTTAATCGCAAGTATAATGAAAGAGCCGCTATTGGATTTGCTTATGATTCTCTGAACAACGACTTCAAGATTCTGAGGATTGTGTGTAATGTGATGTTCAATGAATCAGAGGCTGAAGCAGAGATTTACACGTTAAGTTCGGATTCGTGGAGAAAGGTTGTAGTATCTATGGAGTCCTTAAGAGGGTATGAACCCAACATTGGGACTATTTGTGATGTTTGGGGACCTTTCAAATTTTATAATGGAGCTCTGCACGCTTTAGCTTTTACTGTTGGCTATTCTTTCATTTTGTCCTTTGACATTAGTGATGAAAGCTTCCATGAGATAATGATGCCTCGTAATCACTTAGATTTAGTGTCTATAAATTTCACTGAACTTGCAGTGTACAAGGGATCGCCAGCTGATTTTGTTTTCGCTCGTGATCATGGTAATGAGCGTGGTGGGAGATTCTTATGCCACATATGGGTTATGGAGAAGTACGGCGTGTCCAAGTCTTGGACTAGAAAATTTGTGATACCAATGGAATGGGTTTGGATAGGTCATTTCTTTGGCTGCACTAACAATGGTGAACTTCTCATTAAGAATGCCACTGGACTGGTTTCAATTGACCCTGAGAGTCAAAATCAGAACATTCTCGCCATTGAAGATGCTAATTGGGTGGCTTTCTCGGCTAATTCAATGGAGAGCTTGGTTTTACTTGATGGGGGTAAGTAAATGTGAAAATTAACTTCAGCTATAATATCACTTTCAGTTTTGCCACTATCATTGTGAAAAGTAACTTTAGCTAGTATAGCTTGATTTGTATATAACTTTGGCTAGTACTTTCGATGCAGAAACTAAGGCTGTAATTGTTTATATCCCTGAGTTTAAGAAACTTCTCAATATGAATGGGTGAAGTTCTTTAAATTACATTTGAGGAATGATAGTTGGAAGTGTTGAAATGAGGTCAATCTTTTGATTTTGTTTTTCTTTTTTCAGTGTGCATTTCTTATTAGCAAATTTACAGCTTGAGCAGAGAATGCTAGGCTTAGGGTTGCCTTTTGCTAATCCTTGGCCCTGTTCTAATATTTCTAACTTAAGTCAATTTTGGAGTTCAAACTATAACCTATGCTTTTTTTTTTCTTTTCTTAGGCTTTCTCAGTGGCCAAATAGTGACTGTCATTAGTTAGGATTTTGGACACAAAGTTTAATAATGATTAACTTTTTGTTTGCTTGATTTTGTTCAATATTAGCTTTGTTTTGAGTCTCATTTTGTTTGGTTCTTTTTTTATTAGCCTGTTTCTGGTTGCTGTAAAATGGAAGGAAAATGATTGTTAAGTTAGTGTTTATATTAGTTTCTGGACTACCAGTTAATTGAATTAGCATCAATAGGGACTAGAGAGAATGTGGAGGTTGCAAATATTAATTGTTTTGATGTGCTTTTCTACTGTCTACCGGCCGGAGGATTTTTTAGCTGTTTGTGCCTGTTCTTGGTGAATGTAATTGTGGGTAATCAACAGTGGAAGAAACAAAAAATTGCGTTAATATCATTAGTAGGTGTTAATGTTAAAATGAAGTAGGACATATTTGAAGAATTTGTCATATGCATGTGTGATTTTAGGATAGTAAAAATTTCTATATTATTATTGTTTTTGATAAATAATAAAACTTCATTGTAAGGAAATATCAAACACAAAGAAATGTCTCGTGTGCTGAGGAAAACATGAAAACCACAAAACTAAGGTGCACTTTTATTATTAACAGGTACAGCTTTTTATTATTATTGATTTATTAGAGATCAATGGTTGAAAAATACACCACTGGCCATGGCATCACTAAAAATTTGTTAATGGCCACGTCAACTGACCTATTTAATGGCACCTTATTTTTCTCAGGCTCATTCATTACTCAAAATGTTTACACAGATAGTGAGAAAGAGAGTGAGGAGGAGAAGAAGAACTCCGATGTTTGCTCCATGGATGACCTAGGCAGTGCTTCAGGCAGCGGTGGTGGCCTAGGCAGTGGCAGCAGTGGTGATGGCGACAGCAGGGCGACTTCATAAAAATTAATTGGAAAAATCCTTGGTCTCTTTAGCTTCCTTTACACTGGTGGTTAGTGGTTAAATTTCTGCTAGCAAGAGCAGTTTTGAGAGGCAAAGCTTTATAAAGAAGCTGCCACTAAAAAGATCAAGGATTATCTTAATCCTTGAATTTGCTTATATAGTTATATGGTTATCTATGTGGTTGGATAACACTCAATATAAGGATGAACACAATTTACTTACATACAATTAAGACATAAATTGTTGCTCTGTTAGTCATACATAATGGATGTAAAAATAGTATTTCTATCTAAATTATGGTCATAAGTTTTTTTGCATTGGAATTAGATGTTACTGTTACAAAGTTCATAAACCTAAACCAACTTTTTGTTCTTGGAACTTGATGTGCTCTAGGTAAAATAGTTCTTTTGAGAATATGTTAAGAAAAACAGCTGAGCTAGTGATTCTTTGTTTTGAACATAGTAATGGTAAGCATCTAAAAAGGATGCTTAGTTTTGCTACAATTTTCTTTTGGTCATTCACAAAATGCTTCTTGGACTCTCCTCTTATAGCAAACAAAACCAAGTCCAGGAAAGATTTGAAAACTAGAAACATGCTTGGTCTATGGTAGTATCATCACCCTAGAACACATCATACTTGGGTCTATGGTGATACTTCTGCTGAGCAATAGCCAATGCATGCTTTCCATGCTAAATATCTTAAAACCAAAATTAGTTCCTTTTAGAAAGCAGTTTCTCCTTGATGTTAGTAAGAGAAATACAATAATGTAGGACAACAAAACTCATCTTAGATGTGTCTGTCTTTTGTATTGGTATCTTGGACAGGTGATGTTGATACCAACCTATTCCACTTCCAGGCTAAAAGAGAATCTCCCAAATCTCATACATGATGCAATTGTTATTTCATAATCTTGACAATCTTGCTAAATGTACGTGTCAGAAGGAGAAAACACTATAAACAGAACAATTTTCACAATATTTCTCACAAAAATTGAGTTGAGGTTTTTATTGATTTTTGTTTGGGCTCATCACTAATAACATCACTTTACTTTTTCCCATCAATAACTTGCCACTTCAATATTTGTATATATTTTGTGAAAAAAGGTTGTCTTTAGAGCTCTTAAATGGGTAAAGAACCTCTCTGAGCTTAGTGGAAAAAGGCAGTTGGCAACCTCTTGGGAAAGAAGTTGCTTGTCAGGTACAAGGTTTTCCTTAAAGATCTCTCATCTATGATTTAACAACTTGTCACAGCAGTTACGAAAATAGTCTGTCACAACATTGTATCTGTAATGGGCCTAAATGTTGTAACATATAACAATTGCAAGATTAGTTATAAGAAATGGCAAGGATGGATAAATCATAATTTGTAAGGCCAACTAAACCTATACAAGTACTTACTCAAAAGTGTAAAACATTAACCAAACAATCAGGCATAACTTTCTTCATTCATTTCCTCTTACTTTCTCTCTTGGAGGCTGATTATCTCAAATCAATTAAGTTTGCATTCATTTCTCCCATCACCCTAAGTCATGAACTTGAACCATTGCAGTACGCCTTAACAGCCTAATACATGTAGAAATTTTTTAAAAATCATACATACCTATAAGAGCATCAAATATGATAGCTATACCCTGAGAAGGAAATTAGATCTACCACTGATGCCTCTTTATTTATGTGCAATGCCATACAACTCGGGGAAATTCTCCTATATAGGAAGGTCCGATTCCCACCCCAAGAATCATGCAAGAATTTAATAGAATGTCCATCCCCACCCTAAAGCTAACAAAGCGATGAAAAGTATCACACTCCTTCCTTATACTTTTCCATAGGCATACCCCATATGGTCCATGTATAGTATTTGATCACCAGCCCCCCACATACTAACATATTTTTTTGTCAACAATCTGTCTCTACGAAGCATCTCTCTTCAAAGCATTTTGCCACAACCATTTACCCAACAATGCTTGATAAAGAACCAAATCTGTATGCCTAACCCCACATTTTGAAGAGGTACACAAACATTCCTCTAACGATTCCCTTTTAATGTAGGATCATATTAGACAGATAAAAAAGAACGTTTGATTCATAATTCTCATCCCTACTTCAATTAAAAGAACATCTGAGGCATTTAAATTTTATTGGGTCGATTATTAGTGTAGGATCTTACTAGTAACTAAATTGGCAACCTCTTGAGGCCAAAGAAGTTGCTTGTGCAAGTACCAAGGGTTTTCTCGAAGATCTTACGTCCCCTGATGGTTGAAGAAGCTTTTTAGATGGGCAAAATGCAATAGACAACTCAACATAATCTCAATTTTGAGCTTCAACAGAGTCTAGAAAATGGATATCCATAATGATTCTGTATAAACCAAAAGGTTCTGTTCCCTGAGTAAACTTGAATAATTCAAGGAACAAGAAAAAAAATTACAAAAGGAAGGATTGCCCTTTTCTTCTCTTTCCAAGTCCTCAAGGCAAAAATATGGGATGGAAGAGAAGGGAATGATTCCCTCAAAGATTAAAATTTGCCTAGATCTATATAATTACACAAAATTCCAAATAGAAGAAGCTTAGCCTTTGTCTCCCATGCATATAATAAGCATGCTGGAAATAGCAGCTCTTGCACAAGCAAAAACTCTGCTCTCATCCCTGTTGACCAAAAAAAAAAGCAATATTAAAAAAGGTACTGCAAAATCAAGAAGAAAAAAATAAAGGGAATATTCAAACACTCATACAAAGATCATCAAAGCACTAACATAAAAAAATAACAATCTAGTTAATTCAATTTGTCAATGGTGGTAACAAGTTCATAATTACCATATAAGAATCTCAAACCCAAACCACTATAAGGTTTCAATAGTTGACTGCATTGACACTACTGCATGGTTAGTGTTAGTCTAACAAGAAATATATTTCCTATATTTACCATAGTTCACACCGGAAACATGGTTAACAGCGTAACATCAATCAACTAATCATGTCAAGTAAATGACCACATTAAACATAGAGCAAAAATGATGAGGGTACATAAAGGCAGATAATACCTATTAGTTCATTGGCCATTTTGTTCAGCCCATTAGCTATTATAAGACTAGTCTTTTAGTTGTCTATGTTATATTTCGTCCATTATTATGTCTTTAACATTTTGTACCCATCTGACTTACATGTGACTCTCAATGAAAGTAGATGATCAAGAGATTTACTTGTTACATGCTATTATAATTAACCTGTTTTGAATCATTGTAGGTAGCTTAAGCCTATAAATTGATAATCTATTATTTCAAATTCAATCTTATTTTATTCCTTTTGCTATGATCTCATTTTGGTTCTGGAATTTCTTCCTAGACCCGTTGTAAACATCAATTTTCATGAAAAATGGCATCTTTTAGCTTGTTCATATTAGATCTATGTTATCCTTACTACACTATAAAAAGCCTTTGCTAATTGTTTTGTTCCTTATCACTAATCGTCATCATCTCATATACATGTGGACCTTGTGTGCTGCTCCCTATACCTATGCAAAATATGCGTCCTTTAACACCAGAAACCCTTATAATTTGCTAATGAAAAAACCAAGAGATGCTTCATTCATTCATCTTAATCAATCCTAATCATCCACCTCATAACACCCCCCACCCCCTTCAAACAACTGATGCAAAAACATAAGAAAAAAAACCAAAAAAAAAAAAAAAAAAAAAAAATTATCCCCATCACATTCATTGTCCAATAGGTGTACAAAGTGCAGCATTTGATTTCATCATGAAAATTTTCAGGTGTTACTTTACCCGTTAGGAAAGTCTCTTGAAGAATTATATTAGTACCAAATAAGAAAATCCAGCAAATCATTTATTTTTTGTCCCTCTCGCATCTTCAAATATGAAATAAACCTTGGCAAGGATTAACAATGATGTAGGAGCATCTAAACCCATACTAAAGAAGTACAATTAATCCATTTTTCTCAATGTTGTTAGCTATTACAAGACCAATCTTTTATTGGTCTATGTTATGTATTGTCTATTATTATTTCTTCAGCATTTTATAATGTCAGTGATTCATGTATTCATCTGGGTTACATGTGGCAGTCCTTATATCTTTATGAAATTATATATATAGACCACTTACGCTCAATTTATTCATCTTAGTCAATCCTAATCATCCCACTCAAGCACCCACATAACATTCACAACGATATAGTAGATGTGTTCTGTGAAGCATTTGAACACAATTGACTACATCATGAATGTATGTTACCCATTCCCTGTGTCATTGTTTCTATTGCATATAATCTGTACATACTAGATGATTGGTTGATGGGGAATAAACTAATACAAACCCCTAACATATATGTATATATACTGTTCTGTTGGGAATATTTGACAATTTTCATCAATAAAGTGGCAGCATAAGAAGATGGAAAAGAGAATACCTGTTTTGTTAAGGAAGAGAATATGTTTGCTCGTTACACTTCTAACTTTGGTTTCTTTTGCCACCATCCCTGCAAGTCAGGGCTTACACATAAGTCACTGAAAGTAATGTTATTCTTAAGTGCATATAAGACAAGTGCTACATTTAAAAGGCAATCTTGTAGAGAGATAGAAACTTACAGCAACAGAGTATCCAAGATTTCTATATCATTCTCCATGGGATATTTCTCGTTGGACACAATGGAAATATTCAAATCCCTGAAACCACCCAAGTTCTGGTCTCGGCCCTGATCTTCCTTTAACATTGGAGAAACATCAATTGTGATACAATTCAAGTATTGAAAATCCGGTCCGCATTGCTTATAGATGCAGGATTGCAAGAGAAAGCAGAACTTGCGAACGCGTAAGTGGATAAGCCGCAGAGGATCTCTATTGCTGAGATATTCATCCTTCACAAAAATTTCTTTGGGAACATTCAGGCTACCCTTGAACCACTCGTCCTCATTTAGATCATAAGCGTGCATAACCAAATCATCCGAAGCAGCCATTTTATCGAACCAAACCCAGTAGAGAGTATTACCGGCTGCTACAGCTTTACGATTCGAACTCCGTTCATCACGACCATTCCAACCGTTAGAAACCGGATAACCGCCACGTAGCTTGCGCACAAAAGGTTCAAGCTTTGTCCAGGAACGTTCTGTGACATTGTATGTCAAGAATTTACAATAATCTGCAGTTCCAGGAACGAGTGAGGTAACAAGAATCTGTTTAGTGGCCTCAAGAGGAGTGGCTTCCCAAACCATGTCAATATCAGATGGATGATCGGGTAACTGTTCCCATGTTCCTAAGATCGGGTCAAACTCAAAAGCCTGAAACTCAAAAGCCGGAAACTTATCACCATCCCTTAAAACATATAATTTACCGTCCAGGACGACAATGTTTAGGTCGCGTCCAGGAAGATTCAGACCATCCTTCCAACCAATACTAGGGCAAGTAACGTTGAACGTAAAAGCCTGCGTATGATCTGGTCTAAAACAATAGATAGACGTGCCTAATGCAGCAAAGTGACTTGATCTTCGAAACCCCACTATGGAAATCGGATTGGGCTTTTCATTTTCTGAAGAAAAAGAAGAAGAAGAAGAAGAACGAGCCTCTTCTTCTGCGTCTGGGTTTGGGATGCCTGGAACCTTAATGGAGAACCATTGCATTGATGGTTCGGCATCAAAGATGATACTATTCCTTGGATTATGTTTGTACCAGTCCAATCCATTAAACACGATGACTGATCCATCTTTGTTAGGACACAGTTGCCTTGAATTAGCAGAAACTGCATCCTCCATGGCGGGAGCTTTTGTTTTGATACTGAGCTGAGCTTTGCGCCGAGTTAAAGGGTTTTTGGCCTTTTTAGGGTTTTATCTGAGAGAGTATGAAACTATTCAAACCTAAAATTTATAATTGTTTGAATCCGGGTCAAATCTGACCCAGACTCGACCCAAACAACTTGGCCCAATGGGCCTTTTTCGTAATAGAGATTGGGTTTTCTATCCCAGGATTGGAGATGGCTGAGGCCCACTTCTTCTTCTTCTTCTTTTTCATTTTTTTTTTTCCCATTTTTTAGTTCTCCATAAAATATTTATTCAGGGAAAAAAAAAAACAGCATGCTTTGTACACAAAATATTATAAAACTAATATTATTCCCAAGTGATACACGGCTTGATGAATATTCCCATGTAAGCTCACAAATTTTAAAATAATTAAAACTAAATTATTAAATATATAGTAATAATACATTATAAAATAAGTAAATATTGTTAATAAAAATTTATTTTGAGTTCCGATGGTTTACAGTTTAGAGTTTATCCGTGTTTATTTATTTTTATATTTTAAAAATATTTTTGTGCTTTATGTTTGTATGAGTCAAAAAATGCTAGGCCCACTTAGAATAGTGGAATTGGATTTTTTAGGCCTAGTGCAACTAATTTGTTAAGAGTATGGGTTTGCAAGGTCAACTTTAATGCTCTTTATGATCTAGATATGAGGTCAGTGGAGTTAGGGCTTAGAGAATAGTAAAAAGAAGTACGAAATATGGAAATAACACTTCCTCGGGTCTGGCCGAGGAGGCAATGTTCATAAAAAAAAGTGTTCAAGTTCTTGATACAAAATGATGTTCTATAATTTCTACTCTTTTCTCAATGTTTCGTCCCCCTTCTTGAAGGGATTCCTTTCCTTTATATAGTCCCTCCCATTGCATTTAAGCCTTCCACCTATATAGCTCAAGATATTAATTTGGATGCTTGTCCCATCAGGACTCTGCTAAAAGTGGTAGAGTGTGTTGTGAGCTATGAGATTACTGTTCAGGGGTCATATCTTCATTAATGCGGTTAGCTGAGTTGGTTCAGTGCATTACATATGGAGGTGATGGCTACTTTACCCAGATATTTCATCTTTTCTTTACTTGCATGTCTTTATTTTCTTCCTTGGTATCCAGTCCTTTGGTGCAAGTGGCTAACTAAAAAATTCCCGAAGAGCACTTGCTCTTCGGGCTCCTCGGATGATATGGGCCTCTATGTTTTCCCTCCTAGGATTCTTATCCACGTGTCCAACCCAGACTGGTATGCGAATGAGCCTTTTTCCATCCTTAGTCTGGGCCCATAGGCTTTATGTTACCTTCAGATCCTACCCTCCCACAATGTTAATTTTTTTAATATGAGATATGAAATCAGTTTGATCATTCTTATTTGGGTTATGTTTAATCTATGCCCTAACCAACACAAACAATAATAAACAAAATAGTTTCTCACAAATTCAGTTACTCAGAATTACACTAATGTGGCTGAGCAATAAATTTTGAATGGCCTGATCCACCCATAACATATTATGACCCTCCAACTGTGTTTTGCTCTGCCTTCAGGGATAATCACAGACCTTCTGGACACATCAGTTTTGAGTTCGGTCAATAACAAAAAGGCACTAAAGGAGTTGGAACTTATTGAAGAGTGTATGCAATATCCCTCTCCCTAAATGTAAAAAATTGCTTAGGATTAACCCCAACAACAGTGTGTTCGATATTCTTCATCAACCATTGAGCCACATTCTTACTCATAAAAACTGAGTTCATAAAAAATTTGTCCCATTCAAAAATCCTTTATGAAAAAAAAATGACTTCCTTCCTCTATCACCAATTGAAAGAATTTGGACTTAACAAAGAATTAATTCAAGGATAAAAAGAAATTATAAAAAGAGTAGCCCTTTTCTTCTGTTTCCAAGTCCTCAAGGCAAAAAGAAAATAGAAAAAAGAAAAAAAGAAGAGAGGATGAAAGAGATGGGAATGATTCCCTCAAAGATTACACAGACAGGGCCACAAAATTTGCTTAGATCTATATAATTGCACAAAATCTCAAACAGTACGTAGAAGCTTAGCCTCTGTCTCACATGCATCCACATGTTAGAAATAGCAACCCTTGCACAAGCAAGAACTCTGGTCTCATACCTGTTGACAAAAAAATATATATATGTTATTAAAAAGTTTTAACAAAATCAAATGCAAGGAAAAAAAAAACAATATTCAAACACATCATACAATGATCATCAAAGAACTAACAACATCGAAAAAGATGACGTTCTAGTTAGTTAATTCAATCTGTCAATAGTGGTAACAAGTTCAAAATTACCATAAGAATCTCTAACTCAAACCACTATAAGGTGCCGATAGTTAATTGCGTTGATACTACTACATAATTAGTGATAATCTAACAAGAAATAAATGCACCATATTTACCATAGTTCACACCGGAAACATGATTAAGAAAGCGATATCAATCAACTAATCATATCAAGTAAGCAACCACATGAAACATAGAGCACAAATGATGAGCGTACATCTAAACCAAAGGCAGACAATGGCTATTAGTCCATTGTCCATTTTATTTGACCCCATTAGCTATTATAAATATTCTAGTCTTTAATTTTTTTTATTAGTATTATGGCTTTAACACTTTGTACCCATCTGACTACATGTGATTCTCAGTGAAATTTTACTTCTTATATGCTATTATAGGCACACTTGAGCCTAGTATTTGATCTTATATTGTTTCAACTTCAATCTTATTTTCTTCCTTTTGCTATGATCTCATTTTCAGTGAAATTTTACTTCTTATATGCTATTATAGGCACACTTGAGCCTAGTATTTGATCTTATATTGTTTCAATTTCAATCTTATTTTCTTCCTTCGCTATGATCTCATTTTAGTTCTGGAATTTCTTCCTAGATCCTTTGCAAATAACAATCTTCAAGAAAAATTGCATCTATCAATTGATCTTCATGTTTTCATATTCATGTGGACCTTGTGTGATACCCCTATACCTATGCAAAAATAAGTGGTCCTAGAAAACCAGAAACCCTAGTAATTTGCTAAGGAAAAAAAAAAAAAAAAACAAGATATGCTCAATTTATTTGTCTTAATCAATCCTAATCATCCACCTCATAACCCACACCCCACCCCCCCCCCCCCCCCCCTCTCCCAAAAAAAGAAAAAGTAAGAACAAAAGAAAACGAACCAAAGAAACAAATTATCGAAAAAAATTATCCACCTCACATTCATAGTCCGATAGGTCAACAAAGTGTAGCATTTGATTACATCTTGAACTTTACCTATTAGAAAGTCTCTAGAAGCACTATACTAATACCAAACCAGAAAACTCAACAAAACATTTTTTTTTTCTCTCTCTTTAGCATCTATAAATAGGACATAAATCCTGACAAGGATTAACACTGATGTAAAAGCATCTAAACCAACAACAAAGAGGGCCAATTAGTCTATTTTACTTGATCATGTTAGCAATTACAAGACCAATCTTTTATTGTTCTATGTTATGTTTCTAATCCACAACCCTTGCTAATTCTCACACCATTAGCCATATTACCAATATCCTCAACCATTCTATATCACACAACACAAAATTATTCACTTTACCAAAGTTCACCATTCATCTTACTCATTACCTAACAATTCAACAAATTACATTAAGTTATAAAAAAAATGACTGCACAACAAAAATACTACCAGAGCATGTCTCTCTCCCACGTCTCAACTCTCAGCCATTTATTAATCCAATGGAATTCCATAATATTGTCCCATAACATAAACAAACATATTTTCCAGTCTTTGAAGTACAAAAAGATACCACATGCTACCAATATCCCACAACAAATTTACAAATCAATAGCCAAACTACCAACCCACGGCCATTCCATTCACAGAAAACACTCGAAATTATTTACTCTTCACATTATACCCAAGTCCATTCATCCTAGTTCTTATTCACTACCCTACAATTCAACAAATTAGATTATCAAATAATAAGATAAACACGTCCTAACTTCTTTTTTTCTTAATTGGTAAGTTCACACACACGCCAATGAATTTTGAACCAACAACCTTACTTTTCACACTTTTCTTCAATAAGGAGGAGATACTGGTTGAGCTAGAACTCATTGGCCTCATGTTTCAACTATTCATTTTTTTCATTTACGAATACTTGAAAATGTCATCAATAAAAAGTGCGTGCATAAAAAGATGGAACAAAGAATATACCCTTAAAGGAAGGGAGCCACTATCACAGTCATCTTTGCTTGCTACACTAGCTGCTTCATTTGATAACTCGATCTTCTTCTGCATTGATGTGTAAAAGGCGCCGTCGTCCCTGCAAGTCAGGGTTTACACATAAATAACTAACAATAATGCAAGCGCATATCAAGTAAGTGTTACATTTAGAAGAACATGAGTTAGCTATTTGATAAAATGTAGCCTCTTAGGATTTAGGGTAGAAACTTACAGCAATAGAATATCCATGATTTCTAAGTCGTGATCCAAGAGATATTTTTTGGTGGACACAACCGAAATATCCAACACCTTGAAACCAGCAGAGTCCTCTTCCCCCTCTAATATTGGAGAAACTTCAAGAGTGACACAATATAAATAACGGCACTCGACTTCAGGTAGCTCATGATACTTACTGCTCCTTTTATCCTTGTTCCTATTTCTATCTAAATAGGTGACGGACGTAAAGAGAATGCAGAATTTCTGATCATATAAATGGATAAGACTACGAGGAGCTCTACTAGTGAGAAATTCGCGCTTCCCAAAAAATTCATTGGGAATGTTCAAACAGCCCTCGAACCACTCATTTTTATCTATATCATAGGCGTGCATAACCAAAACATCCTTAAGAAAATAATCATCGAAGGGCAAAACCAAGTAGAGAGTATTCCCAACCGCTACAGCCTTATTATATTCTGGATCACCACACCTCCTACGTAAATTGCGCACGGGAGGATTCATAAATTTAGTCCAATAACGATCCGTGACATTGTATGTGAGGAAAAAACAATCATAATAAGTATCATCCTGACCGCAATACTTCCTCCAATGCCTAGGATGGAATGATGTAACAAGAATCTGTTTTGTGGGCTCAAGAAGAGCTGTAACCATATCAAAGGCCGTCGGCGCATATGGAGGATCGGGTAAGGTTTCCCAAGTTCCTAAGTTTGGGTCAAAAACCTCCATACAGGGAAACTGATCTCCAGCATTAGATGGTAAACCACCACCTAAAACATATAATTTACCATCCAGAATGATTTTGTGAGGCTTCCAGCCACCAATGGCTGGAGGACCTAGCTTCCAACCATCACTAACACGAGTAAGGTCTAACGTCAAAACTTGATTGGTAGATTCGCTAAGACAATAGATAGATGAGCCTGAAGCTGCAAAGTAAGTCAATTCGTCTAGCTCCACAGCCGAAAACGGTTTGAGCTTTTGCTTTTGATTTTCCGAAGGAAAGTCTTTGTCTGCGTTGTCTGCGCTTGAGTCTGAGATCTCTGGGACCTTAATGCAATACCATTCCATCCTTTTGTTCATCCGGTGGTCATTCTCAAACCCACCGAAAAGGATGACTGATCCATCATCCTCTGTCGGCCTCAATCCTTTTGATGTTGTCGCTGAACCTTCCTCGGCCATAGCAGGAGCTTGCTTTTGTTTTGATACGAGGCAATAAGGGCTAATTAGGGTTAGGGTTGTGAATTGGATTGAGAGTTACTTGAGAGTTTAGACAAGAGAGAGGCCGGTTTTGGCTGAAAATTTAATACTAATATATATAAAAGCCCCTTTTCTTGAGAAAATATAAAAGCCCATTTAAATTTGCTTTACATACTTTTTTTTTTTTTTGGCCCCTCATTATTTACTGTTATTCTTTGGGGCTCACATCCACACGTGAAATTATTTAATAAACGGCACACTTATTTTAAATTATACTCCAGTAATAATATAGTAATATAAATTATTATTATAAATTATTAATATAAATAAATAATTTATATTATATATATAAAATATTTATTTGATTTGTCTTATCTCAAATTTGGTACCAGAGCAAAATTTCAATCCATTTGAAAGCATAGCTGTGAGACAAGCCAAACCCAGTTAAAACTCTTCACCACATGCTACAACTTACAATAAGTCTACCATCATCATTGTCCCAAAAATTTTTAAAAATGAGTAAACATTCAGTCAGGTTTGGCGTAAAACCAGTGTTTTACGCCAGCTAATAGGAGGCTGCCACATCATCTTCTTTAATATTTTTTTTTTCTCTCATTCTATTCACTCCCTCACTCTTTCTGAACATCTCTCTGTCCCTCACTCTCTCTGAACTCTCCCAAAGTCCCTCACTCTCTCTAAACTCTCTCTCTGTTTCTCAGTCTCTAACTCAAGCTTCTCAGTCCGACTTGTTGTGGAGCTCGATGAACTCTCTCAAAGTCCCTCACTCTCTCTGAACTCTCTCTCTGTTTCTCAGTCTCTAACTCAAGCTTTTCAGTTCGACTTGTTGTGGAGCTCGGTGGCGTCGAAGAAGATGAGGTAGTAGGGTCTTGGGGTTTTTGTGGAGGTGAGGTAGCGAGAGATGGAGGGGTCGTCGAGGTGGATTATGCCGGTTTTGGATCAAGATTGGAGGGATTGGAGCTCTAAGACTCGATCCGAGTCGAAGGAGTTGGTTGAGGTTAAGATGAGAAGAAGGGAAATGAGGAGAAGGAGGGGGAGAGAGTGAGTGGGAGACATGGTTGTGGGTTTTTTGGGGTTACAGAGAGAATGAGTTTGGTTTGTTTTTGTTTTGGATCTTTGGATTTTTGAATGGGTATGTGAATTTCTTTGATGGTAGCTTGGTTGAATGGGATGGTGGCTGGGTTGTTGTGTGGCTTGATGATGGTGGTTGGGTGGTTAGATGATGGTGGCTGTGTGGGTTGTCTTGGGTCTGTGAGAGAGGTGAGAGACTGAGGTGGAGGTTTGGGCAAGCAAAGATGGAAGAGGGAGGAAGTTTTTGTCTGGGGGCTGTGGGTATTTCTTAATTCAGTCTCTGTTTCGGTATGTTTCCAAGCTCCACGCACAGCTCCGACGAACTCCGGTGAACTTGGTGTGTGGTGTGGTGGAGGTTCGGGCTAGCTTCAGTCTGAGGGCTGTGGGTCTTCTTTCTCAATTTGATCTCTGTTTGAACTCTTTGGAGAGGGATTTAAGTGAGTTAGAGACTGAGAAACAGAGAGAGATTTCAGAGAGAGTGAGGGATAGAGAGATGTTCAGAAAGAGTGAGGGAGTAAACAGAATGAGAGAGAAAAAAATAATAAAATATTAAAGGAGATGATGTGGTAGCCTCCTATTGGCTGGTGTAAAACACTAGTTTTATGCCAAGCCTGACCAAATGTTTACTCAAATTAATAATAAGAGAAAAGAAGAGAAGAGATATTCAATGCGCGACTCGTTGCTATTGCCATAACAAGAGAAGAGAAAAGATATTCAGAGCACCCTTCATTTTGCTATGGATTTTCATTTCTAATTCTACCTTTTCTCCCATGTAAAAAAAAAAAAAAAAAAAAAAATAGGCAATTCAATTGCTCATTATCTTGCCAAAAAATTCAAGTCTAATAATGAATTTCAGGTTTGGATTGAATCCATTCCTAACGATATAACTCCCTTTTAACCCGTGACTCTATGAAGTCTCTTATCTTTTTTTAATAAGGTGACCTTTAGGTTTGGAATCTCAACAACAGAAAAAATTGAAATCGAAATTTGAATATGATAGAAAAAAGAAGTGTTCAATTGTGTACAAGAAAAGTTTCTCCCAAAAAAAAAAAAAAGTGTACAAGAAGAAAAGGAAAGGTCTCTACAACTCATTGAAGAGCTTAATTTTGTTTTTATTCAAAGTTATGTATGCCTACAATAATCTTCTTCTTCATTCTTCAATTAGAAGGTGGGCAAAGTATTTTTGACACCTTACATGCTTGCAATTAATATGAGAATTGATGAACATATATTATGTAATAACCTTTATTTTTTGATAATCTAATTAATAATTCTCAAATATAAATTCCATTATTATTATTATTATTATTATAAAAATGGATTACCGAGTCCAAGTATTTATCTATATATACTTATATAGTCCTAATCGCTCTCACTAGTTCACGCTCTCCATTTGTTTTGTCCCAATTCCTAACCCTAACCCTATCTCTCTTCCCGAAACGCAGTTACTCTCCATAAGAAATTTCCTTTAATTCTGCTATGGAAACATCAACGACTATCTTCAATTCTACCATGAAAACTTCAATTTTGCCATGCAAACATCAATGACTATCTTCAATTCTACCATTGAAACATTAAAGACGAGCTTGAGACAATTGAAGCGAAAGCGATCAAGGACGAGCCTCAAATCATTGAAGCCAAAGGACGATGCTTCAAAAATCATATTTGGGGCTATAACTAACCAGTAATGGAGAACGATTAGAGTGTCGGTGAATCAACGATGGAATGGTTTTGTATTACGGTGCCAGACTATAGACGCTGCGTAAGGTCAAAGAAAAAGCTCAAGAAGCTCAAGGCAAAGCAAAACCAGGCAAAAGAAAATTCTCGATCAGTTGAATTTCTTGGGGCATTACTTAGCAGTGCTCAAGGCAAAGGAGAAGCTCAAGAAACTCAAGGCAAAGGCAAGGCTCAAGGCAAAGGAAAAGCTGACTCCGTTGTTAGCATTGCAGTTTCACCAATTGAATCACTCCTACTTTGCAGCCGTGGGCTCATTTCTCTATTGCATTAGCCGAATAACAAACCAAGTTTGGACGTTTGATATTAACTCTCCTAGTGATGGTTGGAAGTCAGGTCTATTCCGAGACGAAACCACCCTCCCACTTACAGCATTATCCTCGAAGGAAAGTTGTACCTCTTAGGACCAGGAGATACTCATTGGATGGAGGTTTTCGACCCAAGTTTAGGAACTTGGGAACTCTTACCCAATCCTCCTCCCTTTGCGATCACCCCTCGTATTAATATAGTTACCACTCTTCTCGAGAGTAAGAAACAGATACTTGTTGCTTCACTCTTTCCTTCTCCCGGTCATGATTGTTTTTTCTTCACATAAATTGTCAAGGATCGTTGTTGGACAACATTTGAAGTGCCTATCGTGCCTGAACTACATGGTTTGGGTGGTAGTCCGAGTAAATATAAAAATGTTGTAGCCGCCGGTAATGTTCTCTACTGGATTTTGTTCGAGAATTGGAATCCAAAAGAGTTGGTTATGCACGCTTATGATCTTGATAAAGGTGTGTGGTCCGAGGGCCGGCTGCACATTTGCCAAGGCATTGTTGAGATGGATGACCATATCTATGATATATATTAATCCTCTTCTTTGTATTTAGGCGATAATAATTTCTGCATTCTGTTGAAGGGTGTGAAACTCAGTTAAATGTGTGTTGTGTCGTACTTGAAGTTGCTTACCAAATTTTAGAGGCCGAGCAGAAGTCGGAGCTCAATATTTCTGTTGTGTATTGTGAGAACTATCCCATGGATCACACCGTACTTGGATTGGATGCTCAGTTGCTATAACGTTCTTTCTCTCTAAAAAAGGCTACGAGCTAACCCAAAGAGAAAGAAGTTCACTTAAATAGCATTTTTGTTTCATTTGAGAGGTTTTCTAGAATTTTTTAATTTTTAATTTTTTTTTTTCATTTCCATTGTACTATTAATGGACTAAATTTGGATATTGATGTTAAACTTCAACTTTTTTTTTTTTTTTTTTAATTGTGACACTGGTGTGTGAATGAAGTGGTTTTGAAAGTTTCATGAAGAAGCTTTATCAGGCATTTTGAATATGCTTCTTTTGAAGACTATTCTCCAACTTCCCTGGGCATTGTAATACCTTTTAAAAGCACTTCTTTATGACTAATTGTAAACACAAAATTTCTCAATTGCAGAAAATCAAACAATTGAAAAGAAATATGGTTTGCAAATATAAATTTTTATTGATGAATAATGAGTACAATCTCTATTTCAATTCTTTTACAAAAGAATATACTCTGATTCTATCTTCATTGAACTTGACTCGAACAAGGAATCTTCTTGACTTTAGTTGGAAGATGGATTGAACAATCTCTACAACAAATCTCTAGCTTTAAGCTTATTAGAGATTTATTGTTCTTCAAGTCTTTGAATGTGAAGGCTCCTAGGTTGAAGTTCTTCGGGGCTTTAGAGGCTTAATCCGTTGAGCTTCAAAGATTTGGGTTTTTGGAGGTTTATGGAGGCTTTTCAGCTTAATTCTAATAGAACTTCAAAGAACTCAAACAAGAGATCTTCTTGACTTTGGTTGGAAGATGGATTGAACGGTCTTCACAACGAATCTCTAACCTTGAGTTTGTTAGAGATTTGTTGTCCTTCAAGTTCTTCAAGCCCTTTGAATGTTCTTCAAGTTCTTCAAAGATGCTTCAAGTTCTTCGAAGATTCTTGAGACATAATTTCTCCAGAGCTTGGGCTTCTTCAAAACTTGGTTTTGAAATTGAGAGGGGTTGTCCTCTATTTATAGTGATTTTAGAAGATAAACTCCACTTCGAATTGATATACTCGAAAGTATGTAGTAGATTTTTTATTGGCCCAAATTCTTCTTAGAGATAATTATCTCTATTTATCTATTTTGATAAAGATAATAATCAATAAAGATAAATAATTATCTCTATTTAATTTATTTTAATAAAGATAATTATCTATCAGTTTTGAATAGAAAATTTATCTTTATTTTATTTATTTATAAAGATAATTATTCATAAATTTTGAATAGGAAATTTATCTTTAGTTTTTGGGCCAAATGACACGTGGTGAATTTCAACATGTCAATGTAATATCATGAGTTTGGATGACACATGTCATCATGTAATTTAATTAATTTAATGACATTAATTTAGAATTTGCCACTAAATTTTGATGTGGCATTTTATGATTGGCTTAAAATTTTCGCCTCCTACACTAACAATGGGAATTTATAAAGGCTTGGTGAAGTGTCATGTTTTACCCATTAGTTCACTGGTCCTCATTTTTAATTGAATTAATCGCAACTCTTTATTTGAGAAATGAATGTTGTGTATTTTTCTTGCTCTAACTTCTTTAACTGGATTATTTAGCAAAAAAATAAAAAATAAAAAACTTCTTTGCCTAGATTATTTCTTTACTTAACAAAGAAGATCTTTTGAGAGAGAGATTTCAAGTAGGGATGGCAATGGGGCGGGACAGGGCCGAAGGATGGGGTCTTCATCCCCGCCCTGCATGGTTTTGTCCTGTCCCATCCCCGCCCCACCTAGCATGACGAGGAAAACTTTCACCCCATCCCTGCCCCTTGGGGCCCCGCGAAGCCCCGCCCCACCCAACATGAAATAGGTTTCATTAAAAAAAAATATATTTGAAATTACAACTAAATTTATCCCATCAAATCAAATCAATTTTCAGAAAAAATTGAATAATATATTCAAGTGTTTAACAAGACAATCATAAAAAAAAATTTTTAAAAAAAAAAAAAAATCTCATAGTATAACACAAAAAAATAAAGGCAGAGAACCATATTGGATAGATAAAATAAACTAATATTGATATGTTTATTTTAATAGTAGGGTTTTAGGGTATGAAAAATTTACAATTATAACCCTTAGCGATGCGGGGCCGGGGAAGGGTGGGACGGGGTGGATCTAAAAAGTATAAACCCATCTCCACTCCGCCTTGTGGTGTGGGGCTAACATCTTGCCCCATCCCCGCCCCATCACCTTTGCGGGGCGGGGAAAACCCACGCGGGGAGGGATGGGTTAAGCGGGGCGGGACGGAGAAAAATTGCCATCTCAGGTCTTTGTTGAGTTATTTTTAATCGACCGATATTATGACTAAGAAAAGTGAGAGTTATCTAACAATATATTGGTGGGAATAAAGTTAAATTGACTGAATTCAACTTTGGTATATTATATCAACAAGAGCAACACCTGGACAACATGAAAGAGTGTGTGGGGGGGCTCATGCATGTTGGCTTTGTTATAAAGCTATTTCAGTACAATTATTAATACTAACCTCATCACATGCGCTTTGCGCGTGCGATGAGGTTTTTTTTTTTTGGGTTTAGTGGTCTTATTTTATAGTTAAAAAAAAGTTTGTGTCTTTATTTTTTATATATAATTTATAAGTGGATAAAGCAATTTGAAAATTAACAAAAGAGTGACCTTATTTTTTAGGCAATGTCTTAGTGAGAGTTAGAGTTTTATTTTTATCAAATTGTCCTTTAGTTTTGTCTCTACTTAAACATAGGTGTGTAGGGGCATTTTTGAACAAAAAAATGAGGATCTCAAGTAGAAGAAGCCCCTTAAATAGTAGTATAGAAAACATGGGAAACCCCTTAAATAGTATTGTAGTATAGAAGATTTATTATTTTCCATGAGTTCATTATTAACACAAATTTTATTATACACTAATCAAAATATACTACCTCAATATATATTAAAAAATTATAAAAGATATTTAGATAGGGGTATTTTTTGACAGTAAAAAAATAATAATTAACTTTTTTTGCCAATTTACTATTTTAACCCCATTTTAAAGTTGTTAGTTAATTAATTTAGGGATATTTTTGACAAGAAAAAAAGCAATAACTAACTTTCTGAATCCTTTTAATATATACAGATAATATATTAAAAAGAATTATCAAGATTGAAAATTCTATCATCTTACTTGACAAATACTATACTAAAAAGAATTAAGCCCCAAACCTATATTTGTTGATATATAATGCCTTTAATTGTTTAAGACTTTAGGTGCAGCAGATATTCTATCCTAATTTTTGCTCAAAACTTTTTATCCTTGCCAAGCAAAAAAATTGTGAATTGATTAGGCTCAATGGCTCATGAAAGATTTGGAGCAAGTGGCTGTAAGAACATAATTAAAATACAAAATATCTTCTCCATTACCTAAGGAAAAGGGTATAAAAGAAATGGGAGGTGACTAGTTGGGCAATATATAGTTAGACGTGACAAAGACTCAAGTAAGCTTTCAAATGGAGATTACAGATTCGGAGAAAGAAAGTGCACAACCACGACCAAGTAAGTTAGATCCACTTATGGTAGTCGGTCTTCCTAGATCGGTCTTACAGTACTGCTTCGAATATCTTATAGTAATAGAGTATTACTTCACGAATTTAGATTGAAAATAATTGACAAAAATCATTTGGGTTAAGTTATTGCAATGATATATTCGTTGTAATTGATAATTGTTTCATACTTTTCATTGCAATAGATTGTAAAATAATTGATATCAAGTTTTTGCAATGATATATGCTTTGTGTTTGTCATTGCAATAAATTATAAAATATTTTATACCAAGTTATTGCAATGATATATTCATTGTAATAAAATATCACTTTAAAATTTTCGTTGCAATAAATTGCAAAAATAGTTGGTATCAAGTTATTGCAACGATATCTCTTAGAGCAACCACATCAGTTGGTGTATTATACACACCTATTTTTACACTAAAAACCTACTTTTTCTATTTTACACACTCATTTTTACAAAACACCCACATCAGTTTATCTATTTTATCATCTGTTTTATTTAAATAATTATTTTCTTACTTTTCTTATTATTATTATTATTTTATCTCAAACTCTCTCTCTCCACACAAGAGTTTCTCTCTCCACTCACAAGACTCTGTTCTAGTGTCTTTTCTGAAACTCCTCTCTATTCCAACATTTTCACTCCTCTCTGAAACTCTTCTCTATTCCAAACTCTCTGAAATTTTGATCCAAGTAGGGAGCACAGTGCCGATCTGAAACTCCGATCCAAGCTGAAATTTCCATCTGAAATTCAAACACTGATCTGAAATTTCCATCTGAAACTCTGATCCAAGCACGGCGCCAATCTGAAACTTCGATCCAAGCATGGCGAGAACTCCGATCCAAGCACGATGAGAAGAACGCCGATCCAAGCACTCTGATCCAAGCACGACGCCGATATGAAACTCCGATCCAAGCACGGCGAGAAGAATTCCGATCCAAGCACAATGAGAAGAACGCCGATCCAAGCACAATGAGAAGAACGCCGATCCAAGCACGACGAGAAGAACGCCGATCCAAGCACTCCAATCCAAGCACACCGATCCGCCACAAGCGCCGATCCACTCCTCTCTATCTCCGTTGGTGTGTCCGTGTGAGGGTGTGTTTGGTTTTGTGGTGTCTGTGGGTGATTTTGTTGTTGATTTTGTCTGTGGGAGTGTGTGTATCAGAGGAAGAAGCAGATGATGAGGGCGTTGGTTGTGCAAATGGAGAAGAGAGAGAAAAAAATGAGCGAAATTAGAAATTAATGTATAGACGAGCTACAGTAACCGAGCATATATGCACGGTTACTGTAGCTCATGGAAATTTTTAGAAGACTTTACACAGTTTTACATGAGCTGATGTGGGAGTTTTTTTGGCCAAAATGTGTAAAATAAAGGAGTTTTTGTATTATAGAAGACTATCCACCAACTGATGTGGATGCTCTAATAAATTTATAAATTTACACAATCATACGCTAATTGATGTGGGTAATTTTTTATACAAAAATGTGTAAATTATATATATATATATATATATCCACTCATGTAAGTGCTCTTATGTAAGTGCTCTTAGGATTACAAAAAATATTACCCAACTTTACACATCCCTTGAACTTTGGGATTGTTACTTGTTGCCATGACACATCCCATAAACTTTTATTCCAGCCAATTTTTTTTTTTTTTGAGAAATATTCCAGCCAATTTAGTACCTGAACTTTATTCCCCAGCCAAATCACTACGTCCATTAGTCTCCCGTTAATAAACTAACGTTCAACTCACGTGTGAGGCACAAATTTAAAAAAAAAACCATGCCTAGATGAACCGATTGAAAGGAAAGAGAAACCGAGGGATCGAACCAGTTTTGAGAGAGGCATTCTGTGACTATATCACCGAATGAAACTGAGGCTCAGATGAACCGATTTATAAATAAAAAAATAAAAAGCCGGGCCGCCGTCTGTGGTCTCGCCAAATCCTTGCACATCTTATCAATTTCTTTGTTGAAATGCATTCTGTGGCTATCCGACTTTGAACGGCAACGGTTTAAAGTCTAAAGAGTGTAATCCTTTTCACAACAAGACATTGAAAAGCTTAAATTATATCAGCGAATTATGAAAACATTGAAAAGTTAAAATTTATTAAGGTCCCAGATTTGAATGGCTTGCTGAAGCAAATCAAACAATATATATTAAAATAATAATCTACAAGAAGCTCCATGATGCTGCAATGATTTGAAGTCTAATATAGTCACCTCAACGCAAAAGAAACAAAGATTTCTCACCACAACAGTAATTTAAAAGAATCTTAAGCTATCAATTTAAACAATATATGGTTGAGCCCAGTGATTTTGTGCAGTTGAACGATAGAAAATGAACTGCATAGTTGAAATCTCGAGTGGTACGAAAGGTGAAGGGACATTAGCTCCGGCGAGACCACGGACAGCGAGTTTCGTTTGATCCTCTTTCTCTCTCTCTTAAAACTGCGTCCTAGGTTTCTCTTTCCTCTGAATTGGTTCATCTAGGCCTGGGTTTTCTTTTTCTTTTATTATTTTAAAGGGAGATTTCTTATGATAAATATTAAATAGTCCTTCTGTCCTATTTTTATTATTCATGTTTTAAGAATTAAACCTTGGAAGGAAATCATTTGATGTATATCATTTATATAAAAATATATAAAATAACTATCGGGTTTATTAATTTTTATATTTTAAAGAGAGATTTCTTATGATAAATAGTCCTTCTATCCTATTTTATTATTCATGTTTTAAAATCAAACCTTGGAAGGAAATCATTTGATGTATATCATTTACATAAAAATATGTAAATTTTCACAACTATTTAATTTTCTCAATAGGAAAAAAAAAAAAAAAACTCATTTACTTAAAATTTATTAATAATTATATTGGTTTTTTAAATAAATTATAAAGCATGTTAAAAAAATTATTTTGAATAATTTGGCACATCGAAAACGAAATAAGCCCCTTCTATTATAAAATTAAAAAAAAAGGAAAAATAAATAAAGCCTAATAATTTAGTACAAGAAGAAATATCTCAATATGTGATATGAAAATCCAAAAAGGACTGCTTCATTTCATTGCTCATATGCATGGGTCCATGACCATTTTTATTTCATGATATTGCTGGATTGCGCAATCTGAAGTCAACTTTCAAGTGGGAATTGTGCCAAAAAAAAAACTTTCAAGTGGGAATGGGTTTCTCTTTTCCATGACCAATTCTCTCATGATACACAGTCCAAGATGTATTGTCGGATACCAATCATTTTGTTTGGTAGGCCAAGACTTATTCGTTGAAAGTACAAAAAATAATTTTGTATTGTCGGATACCAAACCAAATCATATCAAAACTCAAAAGCAAATCAAAATCACAAGATATTGTCAGATAAGAGAACTGAAACAAGATATACGGCTTGTTCGTACTGAGGAGAGTCAGATTGGTTTTCAAAGTTGGGTTACAAATGCATGTGATCCTTGGTCAAATCAGCTCGAATGCGTGGCAAGCAATGAAAATGTGGCTTCTGATTAACCTTCACTAAAAACTAACTAGTCTTTTGGGAAAATCAAACTCTGAGCATATGATAAAAATTATAGTTTAAACCAGTACGTGCATATACCAAAATAGCAATTAATACAACAAAGATTCAAGGTCATTCATTCACGGTGGTTTCACCTATATACTTTGTGGAAATAGAAATAAAGCACTACAATATTAATTAAAGTAACAAATTGAGATGTGACATTGATTATGAGCACTACAATAATATCCAACTACTAGGGTGGTTGCTCCATTGATTATGAGCTCACTTTTAAGGGTTTGGAAGTTGAAAGTTTCAAGTTCAAATTCTACCATGGAAAACGTTTGGAAAATAACTTTATAGTTTCAACTCATGCTCACTAGTGTTCTTGATGATGCATTGCTATGGCTCATTCGGAACCCTTGCTTCCGTAGGTCTGAGTCTAGTAAATAGAGTGTCATTATGATTACGTTCAAGTGAAAGATGTCAACTCAAATCATCTTCATTTACTCATTTTTTTTCTCAGCAATAAATAAATAAAGACATGATATCCAACTTTCTTGATGATTAATAAAACTGATTACAATAGCAAGATATGATTTTGATATAATCTGATAGTCTGGTAATTATTGGCTTTAGTTACAACTTACAAGTAAAAAATAGCAATACCTAGGTGTCGGCTTTAGAGTTTAGATACATAAACTTCCATATTTGAACCTTTTGTCAAGGTGTACTAATTGTCATTTGTTCACTTCCTCAAAAAAATTATTTATGGCAAATTGTAAAACTGTGTTGTGCCCTAAAGCTAAGTCCACTAATAAAAGTTCAAATTCCCCTCAAAATTAAGAGGATATGTATTTACGACAATTATTTTTATAATGGTTGTAACTTTCTAGTCAGACTAGAGCATAATAGGTAACTACTTTAATAAAAATCTAAAATTTTAAAATGTATAAAATTGCATTTTATGTTGCTGTTAAAATTTTTTGAAGATCAAAAATATGAATATTCTAGTATCTACTTTATATCTCTCTCCAATTTTTGTTTTTGTGGTCTCATCCAAATTCCTAACCCTTCAAGCCCTATCTAGCTTTTTAGTTATTTTGAATACTTTATTGTGAATGCTCTAATGTCCTTATATATAATGTATTACAACCCTAAAGCCTCCACTTAATTTTTCCCTGCTCCATTTCTTGACTTTGTCACAATTTTAAAGTGTAGGTTTTTGCTGTAAACCTAAATTTTTGCTGTTTAAAAACTTAGAAAAATTGAGAAATAAATATTGAATTCTCTAAATATTTTTAAAATGCAATCAAGATTGTGAGACCAAGTATATTGCTCACTTTGAACACTTTAGATTAATTTATTTTCTCAATTTATTTTGAGCAGTAAATTAGATGTCTAAAATTTATGTATTTAGATAATGTTTTACCTTGATTGTTAGCAATTATGAATTTAATTTGTGTTTATTTATTTTAATTATATAAAATATATACTTATAATTAATTAAACTATGTATGAAAAAGTAAATAATAATTTACGTTTATATTAGATTTTGAATGACAATTACAATTGTTCAAAAATATTTATTTATTTATTATTAATACCAGTTAATATTTTGATTAAAAAAGGGTTAATATTTAATCGTTTTTTTTTAAATGTTCTTTTACTACTGGCTCCTAGCTAGACTAAAATCCTCGCTCTGCCACTATTTTTCCTATGGTAAATTATCTCCTTGTCACCACCTACCAATACATAAATTTCTTGTATCTTTTTTTTTCTTCTCTCTTATCTTTAATCTTACCTACTATTTCACTCTCTCTAGAAATGCAACCTCTTGCTCTCTTTGTCTACCTCTAGAATCTTTCAATATAATTATAGATACAATTGTAAAGGGTGGCTCTAATTTATGCCTAAACTTTTGACACGAGTTTGGCACCTTAAAAAAAATAATAAATAAAAATTTCGGTTTTTAGTCATTTTGATCCTATTTGGGGGTCTCTCACAATATATATCATAAAATTTTTAGCTTCAAACATGTTTAAAGCTATTATTTTGCAATTTAGTATGTAGCAATTAAAGAGGCAATTGATGTGTAATTTTAGTCATATGACCTTATTTATGATTCATTTTACTTAAAAAGAACATATAGATAATTTTATATATCATCGTGCGCACGCACACTCACACATACATAGATACATACATACATACATAATATATATATATATATATATATATATTCCCTTTAGTACCTTTAGCAAGTACACAAAATAGAAAATATACCAACAGCACATTTCAAAAAATAATGTATATGTATTTAATAATTAAAAATAATGAATACGCATTATGGATAATTTTAAAAGAATCCACATTAGTGGTACTAAATAACTATATTACTATTTTTAGTACCACTAAATACCAAAATGTGACCTACAACGGTAGAGCCAAAGCTATATTTTTTGACTCTACAGAGCTACTTTTGGCTATGCGGTGAAAAAAAAAAAAAGTTTATTTGTGCGTTCATACTACTTTTGATTATCTTACTCATTTTTATTCTTATTTCTCTTCTTCAATGCTATTGTTTGTGCGTTCACACTTCTTTTACTAATTATTATTTTTTCTTTTTTTATATAATATTCACACGGCTATATATTGTTTGTGCGTTCACACTGTTATTATTCTTTTATTCTTATATTTTATCTTTTCTTATATATTGTTTTTTTATTTGTGCGTTCACATTACTATTGTAGTAGATATATTATTTTATTGTGTTGAAAACTAAAATAGATCTACTAAAACTGGATGTTTTGTAAAATGAGTAAGTAAAATAGATAAAATAACTTTTTGTGATGCTATATAACTAAAAAAATAGCTCTGCCAATGTGGATGCTCTGAGGGAAAAAAAAATGATGCAATAAAAGGTATGTGCTCCCAAGCCTTGCAATCAAACGGTTTGGTATATGAAAAAAATAGCGATACATGCATCACAATTGTTTGATTGCCAAGGTTTGCAATCGTACACCTACGTAAGTAGTCCTAGTAGAGCAATGTCTTGGTTTTCTGGACTGCTTAAAAATTTGAGCAGCCAAATTAATTTTATGATCGAAATTTTACATTTTAAGATGCAAAATTTGAAATTCCAAGGGTGATAATATGCAAATTTTCATCTGAGTTATTGGTATTTTCATCTACTCTAGGGGAAAAGCCCCCCTAGCTCCGCCTCTACCTAGGTGGCTATTATTTCTGTCAAATTAAATTATCTCTTTTTGATAATTTAACAGTTAGGAGTGTGAGGATCTGAGCTCTTTATGTCTAAGTAGGAAACACTAAGGTAGTGTTTGGATTGTTTTTTTAGGCAGCATTTCAATGCTTGTGTTTTTCTTTTTCTTTTTTTTTAATAAAAAAAAAAGAACAGTGTTTTCACGTGGGATGTTATTTGTTAGCAGTGCACGGGACCCACTACCTCTTTGATCAACAAATTTTATATTGAAATGTGTCTGTCAATGGGTCTCGTGCACTATTCATGGGACCTACAAACCTTTTTTTTTACACAAACTTTCATTAAAATGGGTCCCACGGGACTATTCATACTTTTAAAAATTATTTTGCTATAGTATTTTCAATTTTCAGTAAAATAAACGGTATCTAAATGGAACCTTCCAACCTCTTTCTCTAAAATCTTTTACACTCTAGAAAATGCAAGCACTCTTCTTTTCCTATATATATCCTAGCTAAACTTGCTAGAGCTTGTCCATCACCTTTTCACGTCTTGCTCATTGCTGTAATTGTGGAAGTTGGTATGGATTTCTTCCCAAACTTGCTTCACCTTGTAATCCTTTGTATTTCGGTCTCTCTCAAATTCCTTATATATAAACAAAAATCCAATCATGCCAAGTTGCCACCCGGTAAAAAGGGATGGCCTGTCATTGGAGAAACATTGGAATTTTCCATGGCTAGAAGAAGAGGAACCCATGAGAGCTTCTTTAACGACAGATTGAGAAAATATTCACAGGATCTCTTCAAAACCTCACTGTTTGGTGAGAACATGGTTGTGTTTTGTGGTGCTTCAGCAAACAAGTCACTGTTCTACAACGATAAAAAAATTCTCTCCACTTGGTGGCCACGCTCCATGCTCAAAATTGTATCTTCTCCTGAACTTCTTGAAGATGTAGCCCAAAACGATTTTGCTCTAATGAGGAGGTCCGTGGTTGAATTTCTCAAGCCCGAAGCTCTTCAACATTTCATACCCGTCATGGACTCCATGGCAATTGAACACTTGGAGACAAAGTGGTCTCCTTACAGAAAAGTCAAAGTTTATCCACTCTCCATGAAATATACCTTTGCATTGGCTTGTAGGTTTTTTTTAAGTGCCACAACTTTAACATATTTTGAACCACCAAAAAAAAAAAAAAATTAACACTTCTCTTTTCTTTTTCTTTTTTGAGAAGAAAAAAAAAATAACGCTTCTTTTTTCTATAAGAAGCGGATAAAGTTGGGATTAACATATGTGTAACTAAAAATATATAAATACTAAATATACCGACAGCGAGGAGAGCTCTATGTAAAGGAAATAGTTTTTCTTTTTTTGTTGCTAAATTATGTAAAGGTAATAGTTAGTCATCATTTGGCTGATATTTTAATTTTCTTTTATATATATATATGCTGATATTTTAATGAAAATTCTATATGGTGGTTTGATTTTCCGACTTGCAATTCTCCAAAAAAAAAAAAAAAAAAAAAAAAAAAAAAAAAAAACCTAGTACGCTTTCAATTTTCATTGCCTTCTCACTTGGAAAACCTATTACGTCTCTTTTTTATTTGAAAAAATCAAATTGAAAAAGAAAAAATTAGTGGAAAAGCGACGGAACCTATGATTTATACGAAGGAATTATCTGTAGTATTGGGCTGTGTTTGTTTTGGTTGAAAACGATTTCAGGAAATCCTTTTACATGAAACCGTGTGTTTGGTTGTGCATGGAAAATAGAATTTTCCGGAAAATCATTTACTTTGACTGTAAAATAGCCCCTTTGACCCGGAAAATATTTTCAGCTTCTGTTTTACCTTCAAATCATTTCTAGAGACGCGCAAAGAGAGAAAGAGAAAGAGAAAGGCCTCACAGATGCGCAAACAAAGAGAGTTCGAGATCGCACCGTCGAGTTCAAGATTGCGTCGGTCAGATCGCCGTCCTCATTCCCTCCACGCGACGGTGAGATCGCGCCACGAACCCACGAACTGATCGCCGTCCTCATCCCCTCCATGCAACGGTGAGATCGCGCCACGAACCCACTAACCGATCGACCCACCTCCTCCACCGGCAAGATCACACCACAAACCTACAAACCGATCGACCCATCTCTCATCCTCACCGACGAACCCACGAACCGATCGTGCCACGATTGGTCCTGTGATTTTGATTTTTTTTTTTTTTTTTTGATTTTTGTTTCTTGTTTATATATTTTGATTCTCTATAATAATATTTGTTTGGATCCTAAGAAAATGTGAGAAACATGATAAAAATGAATTTTTCAGAGCATTTTCAGCAACACAACCAAACACTAGAAAATATTTTCCAAAGTATTTTTTAGAATACAACCAAACACTTGAAAATATTTTCTTTTCCCAAAAATATTTTCACTTGAAAATATTTTACATCCAACCAAACACAAAATATTTTACATCCAACCAAACACAGCCTTAATTTGACAGGTAAATGAGAGTCAACTGAACTAAGCAATCATAATTCCAATTTCCAAGTCATTGAGCTTTTCCAATGAAGTGAAAATGACATGAACCTGCTTTTTCTATCATAACCCAAATCATGAGTTTTTGTCTCAGAAACTACCAAGAAAATGCTAAGCTATGGCGAGCTTTTCTATATCACACTACAATTAATGTCTATTTAATTGATTATTCACTCAAACTTTACACAGCCAAAATTGTATTTTTCTCCTCACCATTGTCTTCCCTGGGACCCTGACACTGACAGAGACAAAGCGATATTTGATTTCTCCACAACTGTTGCAAACTCTATTAATTAAATAAGAAAATTTAAATGAATTGATATGATATTATTTTGTAAAACAAAGGTGATCAAACTCTAATCCATATCTTATTATAATTATTCACGTTAGCTTTTCCAGTTCTTCTAGGATTACGTTTATTGTCACAACTTGATGGTATATCTAATTGTAATTGCTAAACTATTATTTTCACATAGATCCATTACTTCTTTTTTTTCTATTTAAATTTACACATCTTTTGGAGCTGTGGTATAAAACTTGTGTCTATTAACTTTCTCTCTTCACTCCTTTTTTACATTATCTCCTTCGACCAAAAGTTACAAATAGTATATCAAAGATTTTTTTACTTGGTTAAGACTTAAGAAATTGTGATGTAGAATGGAAAGCATGATAGAGAAAAATCACACTGAAATTTTATTAATGAAATTCTCAACTTCGGTTTTTATGTGGTTCTCATGGATCTCATATGAGAGGCTATGCAGGTGAAGTAAAAAAAACGGCAAAAGAAAAAACTCCAAAACCAAGTTGTGCTATTTGAACTTATGTGTGACCCATCAAGAAGTCTGGAATACAACAAAGAGATAATGACATGTGAGAAGAAGATTGTTAGTTACAAATGCGTGTGTGGAAGTCCTGTTGGGTCTCAAATAATATTATTAACAATATTAACAATCCAAAATAAAAATCACACACAAGAACACAAAATTTATGTGGAAAACCCTTTCTCTTTGAAGGGAAAAAACCACTAGACAAAGTGACAAACTCCGAATAATTTCACTATTATCAAATTAATTACAATAGTTCTTGTGTATGTCTCACGGTTAAAGAAAAATCTCTCTTATTTTTCTTTACTCTCTCACACACACACACACTAATTGTCTATTTCAAATGCGGCAACACTTTGCTCTCTCCTCTTTGGCTGTCTTCTTAAAGGCGGCAATACCTTACTCTCTCATTCCTCTTGCATTCCTCCCAAGTGAAAATCTCTATTCTCTCTCTTGGTTTCATGTTTTATTTTCCCTTTCTCCATAGGGAGGACCCATGAGCCAAAACTATCAAATTCTTTATACCATTGTCTATTTATAAGACTTTTGCTATTCCCTTTTGGACTAGGAATTCATTACCTCTTTAACAAAGAATTTATTCCCTCTTGGATTAGGAATATATTACATTTTTAATAAGGAATAGACTTTCTTCACACCAAGGAATAGTCTTTCCTTCTATAACAAGGAAACCCAAATTAATTTTTCCTTCTTCAACTAGGAAACCTAATTGAATTTCCAAGCCACAATTGGAATTTGAGGTAATTTCCCCACAAGTCCCACAAAAAAAAATAATAATAATAATAGAGAAATTAATATAACATAATTTGACCATAACACATTCCCAAAATTTTGGGTTAAATTGTTACTATATATGTTATATTAAGGCCTCCTTTGGAGTCTCCCAACTATTATCCCCCAACAGAGCTTTTCAGCAGGGAATTACATAAAAACTTGCAAATTTAAAACATTTTTATTCACAACATTTCTCTTGAATATTATTGCAAAGCTTCTAGATTATCAACATTCATTTATGAGACAAAATTTATTACACAAATGCAAAATTGTCCTGTCACTCAAAATCACTCTAAAATAGTTTGTTGTAGGTTTGTAACTAAAGTTGAAATATACTTTCTCCAGCATAATATAGCTTCCTATATTAGCATTGCCACTTTCAAGTGACAGAAAGACCTTGAATTTCATTTCAAAAATGCGAGAAGCTAATCTCTCGAATGTCAGGTACCAACGGATCTTTTGATGATACGTTTCAGAACCATAATACATTTGAATAATGTTGTTAGGCCATAGGCAAAGAAATTGAAAGTTTATGGATGATTTACAAGGATATACTAATGCTTATGGCTTTAATTCAAAAAATGTTACCGGCCTTCGATAATTGAAACAGTTGCATGATTCACAGAACAGATTTCTGTCCTGCTAATACCAGGGTTTGCCTTTATCACACTTCTCATAGTCAAGAAAGCAGGTTGTTTGGGATAAGGTAGAGCCGTACTTTCACTGCTAAGCATTGCGACAACATCAGACATAGTAGGTCTATCCGCTGCGCTTTCTTGAACACACAGGAGACCTATGTTAACATATTTCAATGCCGCACAGACAGAGGATACATCATCAAGTAGTGGATCCACCAATTCCGATCCCCTATCACTTGTCCATAATTCCCATGCCTTCAATATCGGGGAAAGAAAATAATAAATGTTAGGCAAGATACCTATGTTCACAAGCGGCAACAAGGAGAAAACTTCACTATGAAGATGGGAAGATTACAATATTGGCATAAAGGCTCTCCTTAAGAAATTCAAAGTCCAAATACACCCAAAGAACACTCTCTCTATTAAACATTAGCACACGATAAGATACCTGATTACAACATGCACATAGGAGTACTAGTTAAAAAGTTGAATATATGTTCAGCACATAGTGGACATGAGGGAACCTGGAACCCCTTGCGCAAGCCACAAGGCACATCAACAAATCTCCATCTTAGCTTGAGTTAGATCAAGTTATATAAGCAAAATTCCTATATTGCCTCGACTGAAGGCCTCAAGGGTATCATAGATCTTGGAATAATTAAATAATAAAATCTATAGTTTAAAATTATTTAAGTTTAGAACTTTGAGTTTTAGGTTCATAAATGTTCGGAGTATAATTTTATTTTTATTATTATTATTTATTTTATAATTGGGGGTCCATTTAACAACTAAAAATTATTTCATATGAATGCTGAATGAAATTCTGACTATGAAGTAATTGTAACAATAATTGATTCATGTAAAAAACCTTTCATAGAAAAACACAAATAAATTAATATATTATTATTGTGTGTGTGTGTGTGTTTTTTTTTTTTTTTTGGCATGAAAATACTATATTCATAAGGATCTGAAATATTGCATGTTTATGTGAGTGTGTGTGTTAGGGGGTGGGGGGAGTGAGATGGGGGATTGTTGAATTTTTTTTTTAAAGGAGTAACTGTCAATAAAGTAAAAAGAATATTGAACTACTTTTGAAAAAATAGTGGCAAATAAAATACTCACATATCCAAGAAGATGGAAAGAATCGGTCTGATAAAATCCAGTGTTCTTCCTACCACTCACAATCTCTAACAACAAGACACCAAAACTGAAAACATCCGACTTGATGGAGAAGAGGCCCTCTAGAGCATATTCAGGGGACATATAACCACTGAAAACCATAATCAAGTTAAAATGTTATTAGTCATGTTTTGTCTCTTTGTTTGAGCACATATCATGTTGGTTTGTACTTACTAAGTGCCAACAATTCTATTTGTATTTGCCTGTGATTCGTTTCCTTCAAATATTCTTGCCAATCCAAAATCTGATATCTTCGGATTCATTTTGGTATCTAACAAAATGTTGCTAGCCTTTAAGTCTCTATGAATAATCCTCAATCTAGAATATTGATGAAGGTAAAGAAGCCCTTGTGCAACGCCTTCAATCACACGAATCCGCATTTGCCAATCTAAAATCTTGCGCTTTTCTTGATCTATTTTACAATCATGAGAAATTAGTTGTATGCATTAATAGATCATATGCAAAGGTCGACCATGAAATCAATCACAATATCATATATGTGTGTATATATATATATATATATGTATGTATATATATGTATGTATGTATGTATGAAAAATTACTAACCAAAAATGAAAAAGTCCAAACTTTTATTTGGCATATACTCATATACTAGTATCTTTTCATCTCGTTCAATGCAGCAGCCAAAAAGTCTAACAAGATTGTTGTGTTGGAGCTTGGCTATGAGCATAGCTTCATTTTTTAGCTCCTCCCAACCTTGGCCTGATCTTCTTGAAAGCCTTTTCACAGCTACCAAATCCCCTTTCAGTAATATTCCCTGAAATTGTTTTCCTTGAACTTAGTTTTATGGCCGCCACGAAGAAATTAGTATAGCCCAATTATACTCGACAGAGATATATAGAGTAGAGATTATAACAGACGCAGTAACAAACTGGCAGTGCCTGTTTGTTCTCGTTAACATGGCAAGTGTAAAGTTTATAAGAGTAAACCTTTGTATATATTCCACATCCTAAGCATTGAGTTTATGGATAATCATACCTTGTAAACAGGTCCAAAACCACCCTCTCCAAGCTTATTTGCATCTGAGAAATTATCAGTTGCAGCAGAAACACTTGTAAAACTGAATAATGGCATTTTGACTTCCTTTTTCCTGATGTCTCCACTCTTATTTTCTTCCAGCAGCTCCGAATTTTCAGACTTTATGGTCATGCCCAAATCTAACTGTACCAAATCCTCACCTGAACAGTGAACAATTACAAAACACACACACACAGAGTATATATATATACATATTTATTTATTTATGGCAATAATTAAGGATATACATTTTGATTGCTTAAGTAGCATTATCAGCAATTATTTTCTCACCCTTGCTTGTCATCCTGAGTTTTTTCCATACACAATAGACAAAGAGGCCCAACAAAAGCGTTGCAAGAGGCAGAGATAGTATGGCGACTAATTGCTTAGCTCGTACAAGCATTACTCCATCAATTGCTCCAGGCGTCGCTGCTGAGTTAGATTCATTCCTTGAGCTTGGGCCTGTCAAAGAAAATCAGAGGAATAAATAAACTAAAAATTGGTAATGCCTACCATCTCAAGTAAAAATAATATGGCAACACCTAGAATTATCCCGTAAAAACCTTGGGAACTCAATAAGAAGCTGTTTGGATTCAGCATTTCCGCTGAATCCTGTATTGCGTTTTTCTCTTTTTTTTTTTTTTTTTTTTTTTTTTGCTTTCACGCATTTTAGGGAGAAGACAAAATTTACTGTTCATGAGACAAATGTCACTATTCACACACTGTACTAATACTGTTCACGTACTGTTCATGGGACCTACAGTCACTTTATTAAAAAAAAAATTAAAAATGGATCCCACAGTACTATTTACACATTTAAAAATTATTTTACTACAGTGCTTTCAATTTCAACAAAAATAAGCTCAATCCAAACAGACCCTAAGTCTAAATGTAAAGTTGTGACCCAATTCCAAATTAAGACAATTTAGCTTAAGAGTAAAACATAGATAAAGTATCTTATATGTTATACATTAGGATGCCTAATTGAATTTTTTAACATTTACTTTTTTTATTTTTAAAATTCTATTGGTAGGGTATGGAGATTTAAACCCGGATTGTCTTCCTAGTGTACAAATTGAGCTACAAGGCTCTTGGAAGGAAAGAGTGAATTTAATAACAGAAACATATACAATTACAAATGGAACAACTAGTTATTCACTTTACCAACAAAAGTTCTTACATAATTCTTACCATGGGTGCCCGATTCCAAGGGGTCTAGTTTCAGATAGAAATCATTTCCATATTTATCTTCAATTGATGGTAGCTTCAGATATGAAAAAGAACCATGCCATTCTATGCAGACAGACTTGGTCCTATTGGGACCGAACTTTTCCTCAAAAGCATAAGCAATACAAGAACAACTGTTCAAGCAAGATGATTGACACTCCTTATTACTGCTCATCTCCAAAGGCTTCGGATTATCAAGCCAATCAACGTTAGACATGAGAAGAAACACATCATTTTGAATATCACTATTATTCTTACTGCACTGCAGAGCAGTTTTCCTCACACAGTCACTGGACACGCCTCCTTTGCTCCGAGCACCAGCAGAAACGGGTTTGAAACCTGGCAAACAGCTACATGGTTCATGTGCAGTCTCATTGCATACGCTAAAATTGCCGCATAAAGCATAATCCCCACATCTGGATGACTGTAATGTGGAATTCCACTTTTTCTTATCTTCTAACCATGACTGAAGTTTAAGCTTCCCGGATTCATGCAACACGATTCTCGAAATTTGAGTCTGAGAAGTGTAGTTAATAGGCCAAGAAACATAACCCCAATCACAAGATAAAACATCAAAGCTAGTGAGTAAACTAGTCCAATATACTTCAGACCCCTTCATTATTTTTATTATTGGTTGGACTGTACTATAAATATTAAGACCCAACTGCAGATAGAAATGACCAGGCGCAGGATCTTCTCTACTTTTCCATGATATTAATGAGGCGTTATCTACTATTAGTTTCATTCCGGGCAAAAGAGTATCAGTAGTGAAGATGATAAAATATTGGGCATGATGGGCTTACCTTAATGGGCCTGACGGATTGGGTCTCTTGGGCCTGCGTAGGTATGGTCCCAGCTTTGAAGGCCCATCACTACTGACGCAGCAAGGGCCCATGATCCGGTAATGAGAATCCTTGCTCACCACGTTTGGAAGAATTGGGAATAGAGTCCCACATTGAAAAGATGTGGGAACCAGAAAGGGAAAGTCAACCCCTTATCACTATAAAAGGCGTAATACCCACAGAAATCGAGGTATGCTTTTATGAACCCTCTCTAACGCACTAAGTAAAACAGAGGAAGTCTAACTTGACCGTCGGAGAGTCTTTGGCCGGCACCTCACCGGTGCTCTCTGAAGGATTCTTTAGTTTCTTTCCTCGTGCAGGTTCAATTCGAGTCGCGAGTACGGTGTGACCCATTGGTGACGGGAATCGACGTCATCAGTTGGCGCCGTCTGTGGGAAATCGACGACCGGGTACGGTAACATTTCCTAGATAAAGGAGTTACATGGTACTCACGCGCTCGATGGCAACCACAAATGACGTCCAAGAAGAAGCTCCTACGACTGCCCTTGAGAGACAGGTCAAGACGCTCGCCGCAGCTGTGGAGCGCCTCACCAAACAAAACCACGACCTGACGGAACAGCTGAATCAAAAGAGTGCAGCCGTGAATAGCCAGGGAGATCAAGAAGGGAACAGTGCGGAGAGGAGAAATAATGACGGACCGCAGGAGAGCAACGCACCGAGCAAACAAGTGCGACGGGACGCTAGCATCCCCTCAGTGACGGACACAGCTCCACAACCCATCATCGCAGAGATGCAGGCGATGAAGGAACAGATGGAAGTCCTGATGAACGCTCTCAAGGGGCGAGTGTCCAGCGATCTTGACGACCTTGTCAACCGGACTGACTCGCCATTTACGGCGTCCGTCAACTCCTTCCCCCTGCCGAGTAAGTTCCGCATGCCGAGCATGGACAGTTATGACGGAGTCAAGGACCCCCTCGATCACCTAGAGACCTTCAAGACCTTGATGCACCTCCAGGGAGTGGCGGACGCAATTATGTGTAGGGCATTCCCTACAACCCTGAAGGGCGCGGCAAGGATTTGGTTCAGCCGCCTGACACCAAACTCCATCGGCACCTTCAGAGAGCTGAGCGCTCAGTTCACTACACACTTCATTGGAGGACATCGGTACAAGAAATCCACGGCTTGTCTGATGAACATCAAGCAGAGAGAGGAGGAGACGTTACGGGCCTACATATCACGCTTCAATAAAGAAGCGCTCACGATCGACGAAGCCGACGACAAAATATTGGTGGCCGCGTTCACAAACGGGCTGAAGGGGGGTAAGTTTTTGTTCTCCCTATACAAAAACGACCCAAAGACAATGTCGGAGGTGCTTTACAGGGCCACCAAGTATATGAACGCTGAAGACGCTCTACTAGCAAGAGAAGACAGACCGAAGAAAAGAGACAGACAAGAGGATCCCCGACAGGACCAGGGGCGAAAAAAAGGACGGATGGGAGATCGAAGGGACGAGAGACGTCCAAAACCCATGGGTGGAAGGTTCACAAGTTTCACCCCGTTGACCGCTCCGATAGACCAAGTCCTAATGCAGATTAAGGACGAAGGATCCCTGACGTTTCCGGGAAAGCTGAAGAGTGATCCCAACAAAAGGTCAAGAGACAAATATTGCCGCTTCCACCGTGACCATGGTCACGACACTGCCGATTGTTACGACTTGAAGCAACAAATCGAAAACCTTATCCGACAAGGAAAGCTGAAGAAGTTCGTCAGCAAGGAAAGAATGGATCAACCCCAACAAGAACAACACCCCCGTCGAGAAAACGAGCGGCCAAGGCCCCCAATAGGGGACATAAGGATGATAATTGGAGGAACAGCAGCGGCCGGATCGTCCAAAAAGGCTCGCAAAACGTACCTTCGGATGGTACAGAATGTCCAGCTGGCAGGCACGGTACCAAAGATGGCTAGAAGGGAAGGCCCCATTATCGGGTTCTCGGAGGAGGATGCAAGACGCCTACACCATCCACACGACGATGCACTCGTCGTCACCTTGCGGGCAGGCGACTACAACATCCACCGGGTGTTGGTCGACAACGGTAGTTCGGCCGACATCATGTATTATCCGGCATTCCAACAAATGAGGATTGATAGAGAACTGCTAATACCGACAAACGCCCCGCTCGTTGGCTTCGGGGGGAGTAGGATATTCCCTTTGGGCGCCGTCACGTTACCGGTGACGGTAGGAGACTACCCCCAACAAATCACCAAGGACGTAACATTCCTGGTGGTCGATTGCTCGTCAGCCTACAATGCTATTATTGGACGGCCCACTCTCAACTCGTGGAAGGCGGCAACATCAACATACCACCTGATGATCAAGTTCCCAACGGAGTATGGGGTAGGAGAGCTACGCGGAAGCCAAATTGCCGCACGAGAATGCTACGTAGCTATGATGGAGGTGGAAGACCAGATCCAGGCCTTGAACATAGAAGAACACCGAACGACGGCAGAACCTACTGAGAAGCTAGAGGAGATAGTTCTCGACAGTTCCAATTCAGATCGAACTACCAGGATCGGAACGCTTGTCAAACCCGCAATCCGTCAAGAGCTCGTAGCTTTCTTGAGGAGCAATAAGGATGTGTTCGCTTGGAGCCATGACGATATGCCAGGAATCGATCCCTCGGTCATGGTACATAAGTTGAATGTGTTGCCCTCGTTCCCACCCGTCCGACAAAAGAAGAGAGTATTCGCCCCGGAGCGAGACCAAGCAATAGCGGAAGAGGTCCGCAAACTCCAAGATGCAAGCTTTATCAGGGAAGTCTACTACCCCGATTGGCTGGCGAATGTGGTAATGGTGAAGAAAACGAGTGGCAAATGGCGGATGTGCGTGGACTTCACCGATCTTAACAAAGCATGCCCCAAAGATAGCTATCCCCTCCCAAGGGTCGACATCCTAGTGGACTCGACGGCTCAACACCAATTGCTAAGCTTCATGGATGCTTTCTCGGGTTATAACCAGATCCGCATGCACGAGGACGACCAGGAGAAGACTTCGTTTGTAACCAGTCAAGGTCTCTTCTGTTACAAAGTAATGCCATTCGGTCTGAAGAATGCAGGGGCAACATACCAGAGACTAATGAACAAGATGTTCGCACAGCAAATCGGGAGGAACGTCCAAGTTTATGTCGACGACATGCTGGTGAAGAGCCGGAAGGAGGAAGACCATTTGGAAGATCTCAAGGAAACATTCGGCACACTCCGATCCTACAACATGAAGCTCAATCCAGGAAAGTGCGCGTTTGGTGTAACGGCAGGAAAATTCCTAGGATTCATGGTATCTCAAAGGGGGATTGAAGCTAACCCGGACAAAATCCGAGCCATAATGGAGATGGCCCCCCCGAGAAACGTGAAGGAAGTACAGAGCCTTAACGGCAAGGTAGCGGCATTGAATAGATTCGTGTCGAGAGCGACGGACAAATGTTTACCTTTCTTCCGAACATTGAAAAAGTCATTCGAGTGGACGGACGAGTGTCAACGAGCATTCGAGGAGTTAAAAACCTATCTATCTTCACCACCTCTACTGAGCCCCTCGCAACCAGGTGAAGAGCTCTTCCTCTATTTGGCCGTCTCCACTGTGGCCGTCAGCGCGGCCTTAATCAGAGAGGAGGACAGGGCACAGAAGCCCGTGTACTACGCCAGCCGGGCGCTCCGCGGTGCCGAGGAAAGATACCAACCTATGGAGAAACTCGCCTTTGCGTTGGTCACGGCGGCTCGCAAGCTCAAGCCCTACTTTCAAGCCCATACCGTGAACGTAGTGACCGACAAGCCCTTGCGAAGGGCACTAAGTAATCCTGAGGCCGCAGGTCGACTGACGCTGTGGGCAATAGAATTGAGCGAGTTTGACATCAAGTATCGTCCACGTGTGGCCATCAAAGGACAAGCTGTAGCCGACTTCATAGCTGAGTTTACGCATGACGCGGACAAGGGGGCAGAAGAACCCCCCCAGTGGAACATCTACACCGACGGATCATCCAATAAGCGAGTTGGAGGAGCCGGCATAGTATTGCTGTCACCTGAAGGAGACAAGATTGAATGTATGGTCCGTCTCGACTTCCCCATTACCAACAATGAAGCAGAATACGAAGCAGTAGCAGCAGGACTCGACCTAGCCAAAGCCGCCGGAGCTGAAAGTGTGGTCGTGCATTGCGACTCTCAAGTCGTGACCAATCAAGTAAACGGAGATTATGAATGCAAAGGGGAAAGGTTGAAGAGATATCTCGATCAAGTGAGGGCTAGAGTCGATGGGCTAAAAGCAACGTTCGTCCAGATCCCCAGGGGAGACAACGAGCTCGCTGATCGGCTAGCCAAAGCCGCTTCAGCAGAACACATGATAACACTGGGTAATGTACTTCCCTTTGTTCAAATCTTTCCGCTGATAGACCCCGACAACATGCAGGAGATACGCTCCGAAAGAAACTGGACTACGCCGATAGCTTCATACTTAAAGGACGGGATATTGCCTGAGGAGAAGGAGGCAGCGAGAAAGCTAAAAGTCCGAGCGGCAAGGTTCGTCTTGATAAAAGACATTCTTTACAAGAGAGGTTTCTCCCGTCCTTACCAAAGATGTCTCGGGGTTGAAGAGGCAGACTACGTGATGAGGGAAGTACACGAAGGAATATGCGGGAACCATTCTGGATCGCGGTCGTTGGTGCACAAGCTGTTACGAGCTGGTTATTACTGGCCGACCATGCAAAAGGATGCTGAGTCCTATGTTAAAAGATGCGACAAATGCCAGAGGTTCAGCAATTTTATCGGACAGCCAGCTGAAGAGCTGACCCCCATAACGGCTCCATGGCCGTTCGCTCAGTGGGGACTGGACATCATGGGACCTTTCCCAACGGCGATAAGGCAGCTAAAGTTCTTGGTAGTGGGCATTGACTACTTCACGAAATGGGTAGAAGCGGAAGCCTTGGCCACCATTACAGAAAAGAACATTAGAAGTTTTGTCTGGCGGAACATAGTATGTAGGTTTGGTATTCCTAGAGTCCTTGTCTCAGATAACGGGAGGCAGTTCGATAACGGCCCCTTCCGTGATTTCTGCTCACAACTAGGAATAAAAAACCACTACTCATCCCCCGCCCATCCTCAGGCTAACGGTCAGGTTGAGGTCACAAACCGATCCTTGCTAAAGATTATCAAAACTCGGCTCGAGGGGGCAAAGGGCATATGGCCAGAAGAACTGCCAAGCATACTGTGGGCATATAGGACAACGGCGAGGACTCCGACAGGAGAGACACCGTTTCGACTGACCTACGGGAGCGAGGCAGTCATCCCAGCGGAAGTTGGGCTCACGAGCTACAGGGTTCACAACCACGACGAGGGAAGGAATGACGAATCCATGAGGCTACAGCTGGACCTTATAGACGAGGTCAGGTCGGAAGCAGAACAGAGGATCGCTAGATACCAGGATCGCATGTCCAAACATTTCAACTCACGGGTCCGACAAAGAAGCTTCCAAGTTGGAGACCTCGTACTCAGGAGGGTCATGGGTACAACTAGAGACCCTACACAAGGAAAGCTCGGCCCCAACTGGGAAGGACCCTACAGAGTTACGTCGTGGAAAAGGAAAGGGACATACCACCTGGAGACAATAGACGGAGAAAAGCTACCACATCCGTGGAATGCCGAGCACTTGAGGAAATACTACCAGTGATAGCGACACGACAACCAGTTTCTCTTTTAAGACTTTTTGGGAATTATTAACTTTTATTGGCACTGTTTAACTATTTTTGCTACAATATTGTCGTGCCTTTTTTAAGCCCAAGGGGGCAGGCACTTTTCCTTTACGCATTCTACAATCAGATGCAATTTTTGATCTTCTACTTGAATGTATGTCATTGCAATTGCCCACAAAAGTTAACGGAAACGATAGAAGTCCGCAAGATGGACGGATTATCCTACAGGGACGATCCCACTACGTCCACAAGGTGGACGGATCATCCTACAGGGATGATAACCATAAGTCCACAAGATGGACGGATACAATATGAAGTCCGCAAGACGGACGGATTATCCTACAGGGACGATCCCACTACGTCCACAAGGTGGACGGATCGTCCTACAGGGACGATCACCCTGAGTCCACAAAGTGGACGGATCACTAAGGTGATGAAACAAAAGTCCACAAAGTGGACGGATCACTAAGGTGATTAAATGTGAGTCCACAAAGTGGACGGATCACTAAGGTGATGAAACAAAAGTCCACAAAGTGGACGGATCACTAAGGTGATGAAATATAAGTCCACAAAGTGGACAGATCACTAAGGTGATGAAACAAAAGTCCACAAAGTGGACAGATCACTAAGGTGATGAAATATAAGTCCACAAAGTAGACAGATCACTAAGGTGATGAAACAAAAGTCCACAAAGTGGACGGATCACTAAGGTGATGAAATGTGAGTCCACAAAGTGGACGGATCACTAAGGTGATGAAACAAAAGTCCACAAAGTGGACGGATCACTAAGGTGATGAAATATAAGTCCACAAAGTGGACAGATCACTAAGGTGATGAAACAAAAGTCCACAAAGTGGACAGATCACTAAGGTGATGAAATATAAGTCCACAAAGTAGACAGATCACTAAGGTGATGAAACAAAAGTCCACAAAGTGGACGGATCACTAAGGTGATGAAATGTGAGTCCACAAAGTGGACGGATCACTAAGGTGATGAAACAAAAGTCCACAAAGTGGACGGATCACTAAGGTGATGAAATATGAATCCATAAAGTGGACGGATCACTAAGGTGATGAAACATAAGTCCACCAAGTGGACGGACTACTTAGGTGATGTGACATAGGTCCACAAAGTGGACGGATCACAAAGGTGATGCAATTAGTCCACAAAGTGGACGGATCACTAAGATGTTGAAATACATGAAATAAAGTCCTTGAGATGGACGGACTGTCCTACATGAAATAAAGTCCCAAGGTGGACGGATACAATAGATGGACGTTTTCGCAAAGTGGACGTATACTGGCTACGTTAAAATTTTCTACAAGTCCATTAAATACACGATATATTTAAAAGTGATGAACAACGCCACAAAGTGGACGGTCCGCATAATAAACCCCTCAAAACAGACGGAGAAGGAAAATCCTCACCGATGTAAATGCTCAATCAACACAAGATAACAAGTCTGCAATGTGGACGGATAATCACAGATTAACAAATATCCTCACAAAAATAATCCCTCAAGAAGGTAGACGGAGTTTTAAACAGAGCACCAAACAATTATAAAAAGCATGTGAACTTTTAAGCCAAAAGCCCCAAAGGCAAATGTTCAATACAAAAAAAGGACGGATTGTCTCAAAAAATGAATAAAAAAGAAAGACGGATTGTTCACAAAATAAAGTACATATGCATCAATCTTTCTTTTCTTCAGCATCTGGGACATCCTTCGACGGGGCGGACTCTCCGTCTCCCTGAGCAGCACCGTCTCCAAAAAGGTCCTCCGTATTTTCGGAGGCGACGGGGAGGGCAGAAGTCTGGGCTTGGTCCTCAAGTTTGACCATTGTCAAGTCCAGCTCTGGATAAGCCTTCTTGACTTGACGGAGGGAATCATCGAATCCTTGGAGGAAGGAGTCCGACAGCTCGCCCAAACAGGACTCCGAGCATCGGTACTCCTCGACGGCTGCCACTCTAGCCTGACGGATCTCTTCTTTGAGTTGTTTTATCTCAGCTTCTTTGTTCTCTATGACCGTCAGCGAAGTAGCCGTCTTCTCCTCAAGCTCCTTCCTCGCCTGCTCAGAAAGCCCCAGCTTCTTCTCCATCTTGGACCTCCATCTCTGAAGTTGTCCGAGCTCTTCCTCCGTCTGCTGCGCCTTCGCGCGCACCCGGTCCAAGCTACTCTCACGGTTGAGACACCGGTCAAGTAGTCCCTTCATCATGACCAAGGACTGCAAGTAGAAAAGAGACCGTCACATAATGTAAGTAACAGGAAGAATGAAAAACAAAAACTTATTTGACAAACATAACCAACCTGAGCGACGGCGAAGAGGCCCGTCTCCCCCATGGCCTCCGTCGAATGGTTTCCCAGGTCTTCGTAGTCTTCTGCCGTGATGATGGACGACAGTTTCTCCAATGCATACTTGGAGTCATCACGAAGAAGGGAAGGAGGTCTCTCTTGCTTACCGTCTGGGACCGCCATCAATCCTTTGCCCTTCCCCTGCTTCGCTGGGGTGACGGCCTTGTTACCCTCAGCCATTAAGCCAACCACAGGTTCAAGAGAGACCTTTGGTTGCTTAAAGGGACGGTCGGATTTTGTCGTCAGTTTCCTTTTAGGGACTGAAGCTGATGCCTTAGGAACCTCCTCGCCGGATTCCCTCTTCTTGACGGCTTGGGACTTGATCAAAGCTCTCCTCTTTGCGTCATCCATCTCTGCAAATAATGACGGATGAAATTAAAACAAAATAAAGCAAAATAAATGACAAGTAAAGTTGACGGGCTTACGTTTGTGAACTCGCTCGTCGTATCTTATCGCTTCTTGGGTGGGCTCAGGACCGTCGCAGTACCAATGTATGGTCCTCGGGTTCACCAACTTCGCCCAAGTCCTTTCCTCCGGCGTAGTCTTCTTGCAAACCTTTTCAAGGAAGCTAAACTCCTCAAGGCTGACTTGTGGGCGCCGTCTACCTGCAAAGAAAGATGATCAAGATATACACATATAACTGGACGGATATGAAAAGCAACACAAAATTTAGACGGATGCATACGTGTCTGATTTATAACTGCCCAAGTTGTGTCGACGGGCATGAACTCCGTCTCCCCTGGATGGTTCATCCATCTATCACCCTCCAGGAAGAAGTACCGACTCTTCCAGTCTCTATTTGAGTCTGGGGTCTCAAAGATCACCTTCAACAAGGGGCTCCGACTGGCAAAACTGTACATCCCCCTTGATCCAGAAATCTCGTCTGGACGGTAACAGTGAAGAAATTCACGGACCGTCAATTTCCTTTCCCCGTTTGACATTGCACCGTAGAGAATCTCCATGGCTATGAAGACCCTCCAGGCGTTAGGGGATATCTGGGTGACGGACAACCCCAGATACTGCAAGAGTTCCCTATGAAGGGTAGAAAGCGGGAATCGAAGTCCAGCCTTCAATGCCTGTTCGTACACTCCTACACCGTCTACCCCTTCGTAATAACACTTCTCCGACACATATGGTAGACGGATGGAGACATAGTCTGGAATTTGGAAGTTGGTCCTGAAGGTGCTGAAATGTCTCTCCCTGATGACGGATGTAAACCTATGAACAGTCCACTCTGGCAACATGATGAACTGCCTTAGTCCATCAGCGCCTACAACGGACTCCAGTTGTTGATCCCCGTCATCATCGGAACCCTCTACTTCGACTATCTCCACATCCTCATTTGTTGAGGATGAAGAGGAGGCAGACGGACTCCTACTTTCGCCGGGGCTCTCTTGGTCTTTATGACCGGACGGGTATACATCCTCGTATTCCGTCCCATCACGAACCACCGACTGGTTACTTGACGCACTAGACATTTCCTACAATTGACAATAAAACCTAAGACCGACGGGTTTGAAAGTGTTGACGGGTATGGAAAGCCTAACAACAATGCATGGAAGAGAATGTAACTTGACTATAGTAAATTAGAAGCACTTACCGAACTTAACAGAGGACGGGTGACGGTTGGTGTAATCAGCGAATATTCGTCCTCGACGGATTGCACAGATTAGGTTGACGGCTTTGCTCTGACAGGGTTGACGGCTTCGCTCTGACAAGTGTTTTCTGAGTGAAAATTGAAAAATGAAAGAGTGAGGCGCCTTATATATATAGGAAGTGCACGGAAGACGAAGCGACGCTTCGATCCTATACAACGACCATTCAGAGAGTGACACGTGGCATGCTTAATAAATGCTGACAACCTGTCAGTACGTACCAACAGATTTGTACCTGCCATGTATCCGTCAACTGGATGATTCTCCCTTTGACGGGTTGATTCAGCTAGGACCGTCGTTCTATTTTGCATGAATCCGTCATATCCATATGTAAGGACCGTCACCCCACTGATCCTTTGACCTTAAAGGTGACGGATCATCGGGGTGAAGGGGGCAACTGAAGATGATAAAATATTGGGCATGATGGGCTTACCTTAATGGGCCTGACGGATTGGGTCTCTTGGGCCTGCGTAGGTATGGTCCCAGCTTTGAAGGCCCATCACTACTGACGCAGCAAGGGCCCATGATCCGGTAATGAGAATCCTTGCTCACCACGTTTGGAAGAATTGGGAATAGAGTCCCACATTGAAAAGATGTGGGAACCAGAAAGGGAAAGTCAACCCCTTATCACTATAAAAGGCGTAATACCCACAGAAATCGAGGTATGCTTTTATGAACCCTCTCTAACGCACTAAGTAAAACAGAGGAAGTCTAACTTGACCGTCGGAGAGTCTTTGGCCGGCACCTCACCGGTGCTCTCTGAAGGATTCTTTAGTTTCTTTCCTCGTGCAGGTTCAATTCGAGTCGCGAGTACGGTGTGACCCATTGGTGACGGGAATCGACGTCATCAAGTAGGATAGTCAAAGCTTTGCCAAAAAAGCTCCAAGACCCTGTTTGTGAGTATAAGATTACCTGTATCCAATAGCATGGCATAGGTACCGTTGCCAGCTGAAGTGTTGGTCATGGCGTATGTCATTGTGCCATCAGATATTGCGAGATCTCCATCCTGATTAATATTGAGAGCAGCAGTGGAATCAGGGAATGGGTACTTTCTGTTTGCAACCCAAACTACACTCTGCTCAGAAACATTCTTGAATCGTATTGCCAAGTAATACTTTGTCGAATTTCCTGGAGAGTAGAAACAAAGTTCGAAGATTCCATTAGGCGACACAATGGTCTCCGGGTGTGTCAGTGATTGGCCAGGTAAGATGGTATCCGTGACAGTATTATACGTGGATTGAAAACCCAGAGAGAAAAAAAGAAGCAGGAAAGCAATAAGAGGGGAAATTCTATTATTCATGTTTTTATCAGGCAGCTATGCATTGTGCAATGCAGCACAATTTACAATTTGCCATTTGCAGTGCAGAGGAAGGAGACTCAAAAGTCATGTCGTTAGATTGAGGAAGGAGACTAGGTCAACCGTCAGCGCTTTTCGCCCTGTCACTGAAAATGAAAAGGCATTAATCATTATGGTGACATTTCACTTAAACTATAGTGTCGTACAATTCTAGGTTTTACTGTAATCAATTTTATAATTTTTATCCCCAGTGAACATAAAATGACATGACATAGTTCGTAAACTTACTAATCGGGTTTTAATTTTTGGTCCTCGTGTATTGATATGTGTGATTATTGGATCTCCATAAACGTAGGAGCAAATGATTTATTTATTATTATTATTATTGAAAGAGAAGGAGCAAATGAATTTAGATATGCTTGGTTAGTAAGAAAGGAGAAGAAATATTAAAATAATAATAATAATAAGATCTTGATTTTTTTAGTTCATGTAAGCTTTAGTGACTAGTTACCATAAGGATTAACTTCACAACAAATTAAAAATAACATAAACTAAATTTATTGAAAACTCAATTTTGCCCTTTGATAAATCATGGACTGTAGCTCACTTCACGGATTCCTCTCATCTCATCTTCAGAACAAGCCTCTCCATGCTGCTTCTTCTTCTTCTCTTCTCTATTTTTATTTTTATTTTTTATTTACGTCTTACATATCTAATCTCAAAAAACCCTCTTGCTTTGCTTCACATTGGCTGGTAAAAAGAAGAGCTCAAACACAAGGGACTCAAAGCTCAAAAGACAGTCACATATGCACAAAACACAAAAGTCTCAAAACACACTGAAACTCACACACACAACAATGGAGTGTACTTGGCCTGAGAGCTTACCTTCTAGCTAGCAAGAAAAAGGCAATAGAAGAGCTTGTTCAAGGCCGTGATATTGCAAATCAGCTACGTTCTTTGCTTAATAAGTCAGCTGGAGACAACAACAACAACAACAAGGCAGCCTTGGCTGAAGATCTTGTTCTGAAAATCTTGAAGTCCTTTACTAATATGTGGAGGAGCATGTGGGGCTTTGCGTGGAGGAAAGTAAAAGAAAAGGAAAATAAGAAGATGAGGAAGAAGTGAAGGAGTGGATGAGAAAAAAGTGAAAGAAAAAAGTTTAAAAGAGTTTTTCAGTTTGGGTAAAGCAAATTGGGAGAAAATATAGGGTTTGGGACCACATATTATTTCACAATTTCTTTTTTAATTGTAATGTTAATAAAATTTCATTTTACAAAGATTAATTTTAAATTAATATTATGAAAATATTATATCATTTTATTATATTTTTCAATTTTTTAGATTATTACTATTTTTCTTTAGAAAAAAAATAGTACTATTGACAAAATATTTTTATATTAATTTCATAATAAAGTTTATACAGTAAGTTGTTATTAGTTCTCATATAGACTTACTAGTGACATTTTTTTTCTACCATTAACAACTTGTCATATAGACTTTATTGTAAAATTTTTGTAAAAATATTGTATTCATAACTTGTATTAAGAGAGGTAATTGAAACAAATAATTTTCTTTATCTATACATTATCATTTTTGGTAATTTATCTTTCAAATTGCCATTTTTATAAATACTAGTCAAACACTTAACTTTTTCAAAAAGTACTTTTCTAACTGTTTTTATCAAACACTATTTTTAATTTTCACAAAAAACCTAATTTCATACTACATTTTTTGAAAATTCCATTTAAAAAAAAAAAAAAAGTCCAATCCCAAAGCCTTCCAAAATTATATATTTTCCTACACTTTTTCCTAACAAAATTTGTCTTTTTATTTTTACCAGTTTTTCTACCATGTGAGTACCAGAACCAATTAACCAAAGCTGCTTTTTCCTTTGATTGATTTGTCTACCCTAGCACCGACACTATTTAATTTTATTCTTTTTATCCCTCCCTCCAATAAGTCCTCGCTTCACACCGACACTCACCTGACTCTCTCTTTCTCTCTCTTTGTTGACTTCTTTGTCTTTTCCTAGTGTCCAACCTTACAGGTGCGGAGCAACAAATATCAAAAGTCAATGGCTAACCGCCCCGAAATAAAAAGCAACGCCTATTCAAACGCAATGGAACATGAATCAAGGGTCATGATCATCCCTTTTTTTAGCCGAGGAAAACAATTTAGTTGTGTTATGTGTCAACTTTATATATATTAAAGAACGGTGTCGTTTCTCAGAAAAAAAAAAAAAGAACGGTGCTTTTTTTTTTTGGTTAACAAAGAACGGTGTTTACACATACCTTAATGTACACATTTTTAAACATAATAGAAAAGACGACTGTAATAGTTTAGTCATCATTTGGCTGATATTTTTATGAAAATCATGCAATGTGTGTGGTTGTTTGATTTTTGACTAAATAGCAACCTAAACATTGCCTTCTCTCTCAAAAAACCAATTACATCTCTCTTTGGTGAAAATAGTCAAATAGTCCCTTTTTGCAAAAAATGTTGCAATCTATAACTATTTCGAAAATATGTAAGGATCTACCACTTTTTGGGTACTTGAATCTCATAAAAAAATTTCAAAAATTTTCAGAGTATATTTTTTCAAAGAACTCAAGTTTCACAAACTCGAATTTCAAAAAGACACAGATTTCCTCCAAACAGGTTTGCAGCAACTGTTGCAAACAGGGACAGGTGTCAACTAAATAAGGAGACACCTAAGCAATCACTTAAGCAAGGGTCATGTGCAACTAAATGGATTGCTATTAACCCTAACATTAACAGCGTTAGGCAGAGTCTTCTCCTCAAACACGCCCTTGCTTCCTCTCAGTCTCTCACCCACAACTTCTCTCTCATCCTCCTCTATGGCACGATGGCTCCACCTTTGTTTTTCTCAAGAACCCCAGTTCGGCCAAAGAATCACGGCCACTAAGGCCGCCGTTGATTCCGCCTATTCACCCCTTTCCTTCTTCGCCAATTCTGTCTCATTCCTTTCCCACTCAATCATTGCCGCCCTTAACAACCTTCTCTCTCTTTGCCATTCCCATCCCGCATCCATATATTTGCCGCCAAGGACCACCACTCCTATAACTTCAACTTTTCTCAGCTGTTCTGTAATCTTTAGATTTTACTGATGTTTTGGGTATTCATACCTAAACTTTGTTGCTAATTACTTGATAGGACATATTGATCATTCTGCTAGATTGATGCTTGTAATTACATGGAATCGGTCATTTAGAGGGTTACCTAATGTTGATGATGGGAAGGATGACTTTGACTCAGAAGATCATGAAACTCATGCCGCAGTGTTAGATAAGTTGCTAGCCTGGCAGAAGCTATATGATGAAGTGAAGGTATATTGCAATATTTCTTTGCTTTATTTTGTCACACTTTGTCCTGAAAAAAAAGCTGTACCCAGTGTGGTTCCATTTTACATGAACTGATTATTAATTTTTTGCTTAATTATAAATTTATGGGCCTTCACATGTATGCTTGAGCATTTCTTGAGTATAAGTAATGGAGATTTTCTTTGAGTTGATAAGAATTGGTCCACGTGGATAATCTTCTAGTTATTACTTCTAAAAATTAAAAAATAAAAACTTCTAGTTATCCCAGCTTGCTTGTCAATTTGTCATGAAATTGGTGATGTGCTTTAGAGGTATGATGCACAATTTGAGTTTGAGAAACATTTACAGACAAATAACAGTGAAATTGCTAGTTGCTTTAGTAGGTATCTTAAGTTAGTTTTCATATCCAAACTTAGGTATTGCAACTTAACTTCACCATTTAAATTCAGCTATGCTATAAGTTGTAATTATGAATATGAGAGCACATTCTGTAATCTGTACATGAGTTTTGCCATTCTAGAAAAGACTCCCCCCCTTTTTTTTGGGTCAAAGAACTACTAACCATACAAATTGCTTCTTGGAATGTGAATTTTGATCGTTGTTTGTGGGTAATCATTTGCCGTTTGGCGTGGTGGTGTCCAAGGACAAGTTATTTGGCAAAGGAATATTGAAAATGTCGCTTAATCATCTTTCCTTCAATTTCATGTTGTTTACCACCAAATCTCAATGTCTTTATATATATATATATATATATATATATATATATATATTTTTTTTTTTTTTTTTTTTTACAGTGATACATTATTCTCTTTTTCATGATGTATTTTAGGGCCTAATGTCATTTACACATTATAATGATAGTTCCTGCTTTGAAGCTATATTAGATAAGTTTGGTTGTATTAGTGAGAGGGCTATCAGATTGATAGCTTTTCTCTTGAAGTGGCTGTACCTCCAATTATCCTTGAAAATGAACACTCAATTAGGTAAGAATTGTTGACTTGCTAATGTTGTAGAATCTCTGAGCGTGCGTCAGTAATGGTACTTCTCCTGTTCAAATTCAAAAGCTGGGGGTGCCTGGCCTTTGGTTAATAATTTTTCTTCCAAAAAAAAAAAAAAGAAAGAAAGAAAAGGGAAGGAAAAAGCCCTATTTGCTTATTATGCTTGTCAAAAATTTATGAGGATAAAAATTAGAATTGAAGCTCATATTCTCCTTTCATTAATTTTGTTTTTAGGACAGTTCACTTTGGCTGATATAGGATAGTTCGCTTGTGTTCAGTAAATATAATATTTTTGTTGATATTAACTTATGCATATATCTTTATGCAAATTTTTTTGTTCACTAAAAGTGCTGCTTCTGTTGTGCATTTATTTATAATTTTATTACAAAGTAATCATATACATTACTTATAAACTGTCTTCTTTAGGGTTGAATGTTGCTCGATAGGCAAGTGAGCTTATGAAATTTGAATACCAGAAGAAGGTTGCTTCACTGAATAGGCATAAGAAACAAGGTACCAACTCTGAAGCATTGGAGAAAGCAAAGGCTGCATTGAGTCATCTTCATACAAGATACATTGTTGACATGCAATCCTTGGATTCAACAGATGAGTTGGAATAATATGAGTTGGAACAACATAAGTAGAAGAGGGGACCAAATGAGATGGAACAAGATGGGATGGAAGATAAACCTCAAAACTATCTCATTGCGGAAGAGCAGTTTGCGATAGATGTTTTGAAGTAGAGGTTGGAAGAGGAGGAGGATTGTCAGAGTTTGCGCGTTCATGTTCAAAAATGTATAGAAGCTTGCAGTCCATATCACATCCTCAGAATTAAAGTCAAGATCTCATCATGAGAATGTTTTATAAGCCTTGTATAATTTTGTCATTTGTATTAGTAATGTGTTACATTACAATTCTTGCAATATTTATTTGGGATGAGCTCTGAGAATCATATATGGTTTTGTTACATCAAATTGAGTTTTGACATAATATTATTAGTTCCTTGCCAACCAAAAGAATTATTATATGTTCTTTTACTTTATTTATAAAGGTAACACCGTGGTACCACTCTTTATTCCTCTCCCTCTGTTTAGATTTTGGTTGTTTAATTGATGTTACATGTGATTGAAGATTATGGACCTCTTGTAGTGGGCCATGTGATCATATACCACATGCAACTAGCTCACAACAGAAATAAGCATGTTCAAACCAAATCCAAATTGTCAGATATGGTTGCGCGCTCACCTGAAATGTTTTCTGCTAACCAAATCCATATCTAAGTTTAAACTTCCTGAATCTTAAAAGAGAGCCAAATAAAAAGAAAAGCTCAACAAATCTATTGCTAAATTTAAAGTTCCTGAATTTAAATTTTCATCCATATCATTTTATTGCATTCATTTAAAGCTGCCTTGTTCAAATATGCAAATACATAGATACAAAAAATATAAAAATGAAATTTCCCATTGAATATGAAATTATCCAAAATCTGTCCAAATTGTTAGATATGCTCTCCAAAAATCTGTCAAAGTCAGATGTGCTATCCAAAATACTGTCAAAGTTCTGTCCACTAAATGTTATATAACAGCCAATATGTTGTCCAAAAACTGTGCAAAACACAAAGGAAAACAGCCAATATGGTGTTTTTCAAAGGTTGCCAATATCAAGATCTATTGAAACCTGCAAAATATGCCACCAAATATAAAATAAGTGTATGGAAAAAATAACTAAAAGGAAAATATAAGTTTAAGTTTTAGCAAAATTCATAACAACTATACACACCCGATTCAAGCCATATAACCCAATGTGATCTTGTCCAACCAAAATTTCACAATCAAAAGATTCCTACATATAACATTTAAACCCAAGATTTTCATAACCACCAACTTGCATGCTCAACAAATCTATGGTTTGTTTTATTGATACCCTAGATTTTTCTACATCATCCGCAAAAGCTTGTTGGGCAGGTGTAATTTTTCTATTTGATCTTAACATGTGTTTCATTGGGGAAGGAGCAAACTCATGATTATGTTGTTCATGAAAAGAAACAACTTCTAACATACCATCCTTTCGAAGCTGACAAGTCATTTGTGCTAAACAACCAATTCGTGAAATTGGGTGATGGAAAGATACCTGTTCACAACGTCTGTCAATAGCTCGTTCACCTTGTTTTGAATAACAAAATGTTCTCCTCTTAACATGTCCAGCACTTCCTCGCCTAACATATTGTTTCCTTACATTGAAGCCCATTCTATGAGCATATTGTTTGTAAAACTCATATGCATTGTCATCACAATCAAATTTCATTCCAATCATTGGTGCCTTAATTTCCTTATTGTGTTTACTCAGGGTGTTTGGACTACCATCAATAGGTTTTACTTGAGTTTCTTCCTAAATCCAAAAATCAATAAAAAGCAATAGTGTTAAGAATATTCAATATGAAAAATAATATTTAATTTTTTAATAAACCTAGTAAAAAATCGTAGTTGCTTATAGTCTTACAAACAGTCACAATGAACAACAACAACAATATTCAGAACTCAAAATACCTAAATATCCTATTCAACAAAAATTATACTCAAAAACTCCCAAAAAATAAGTAGTATATAAATCCTTGCCACCAACAATAAATACCCATTCAAAACCATAAGCTCTTAAGCTATAGAACTCAACTATGGTAATAATCATAAGGACAAATATTCAAACTTCAAATATAATGCAATTTGAGAAACCAATTTGAGGGAATAATTATCTTTAAAAAAACAGTGTTTTTTTTTTAAAAAAAATTACAATAAATTCAATGAAAATCAAACCTAAACAAATTGAGAACCATTGCATTTGTCACTGTCAGGGAGAATGCCGAGAAACGATGGAGTGGTGGTCCTTGGTGGCGAATTTATGGGAGCGGCATCGGCTGAGTGAGAAAGTGAATGGGGCAGAATCAGCGACAAGGGAAGCGGGTGAAGAGGAGGAATGGAGATATGGTCTGGTGATATTCGCGGCTGCTGCATGTGGCCATCGTCGATTCCGCCTATTCACCCAAGCTCTTGTCGATCTGAGTTTGCTAAGAAAACAGAGGAGATGAGAGAGAGGCGTACGTGTTTGAAGCTGTGGGTGAGAGGAAGCAGGGGCATGACTCTACCTAACATTGGAGAAATTATAGAGTCCTCTGGTGGACCACGTCATTTGTCCACCATTCCACTAAAAAACTTCAATTTATTTAAAATTGCTGAGTCAGTTTTTAATTTCTATTTAAAAAAATTTTCTAACTAACAATTTTAAATAAGTGGAAGTTTTTTAATGGAATGGTGGGCCACATTACTTGTCCACCATGTGGATTTTATAATTTCTCCTAACGCTGACGCTATTAACATTAGAGTTAACAACAATTCACTTAAAATGGGTCCTGTGCATTGCACATGACCCTTACTTAAGTGATTGCTTAGGTGTCTCCTTGTTTAATTGACATCTGTCCTTGTTTGCAACAGTTGTTGCAAACTTGTTTGGAGAAAATTCATGTTCTTTCAAAAATGTGATAGATCTTTACATATTTTCAATTCAGTAATAAATTGCTAACTTTTTTGCTAAGTAGGGTTAGTGGGCTATTTTGGCCACCCTCTTTGATTTGAAAAATCAAAAGGGAAAAATCAAATTGAAAAAGAAATAAGTGGAACCCACGGATCGACTATTTATTGACACTTGATAGGACAGCTACGCTGAAATGTTGAATAGAAATTCCTAGGAGGAAAAGCGACGGAACTACGGATTTCAAAGGAATGTAAATCCGTAGTATTAATTTGAAGTTGAGAGCCCATTAAGTATTTGTTAAATATTAGGGTTAATATATTATATTGAATATTTTAGAATACTTACAAAAGTAGAAGCATAAATTAAAGAACACAAGAACAAAAGATTACATATTTATTATATGAGAACGTTGTACAAATCTTATGTTACAATAAACATAACATGGGTATATATATAGAAGGTTAAATCTTAGACTTTTAGCATAAGTATGAGTCTTATAGGATGAGCTTAGACCTATACTAATAAGCTAATATAACTAATATATCTCCAACACTACAAAATACTAATCGTTCCTGGTAATAACTTTTTATTATTAGACCAAAATTCCAATCGGTTTTTAGTGTTGGCAGAAATTGAATTCTAGATCTATTATTCAACTATCAAAGACTTTACAAGTTGAGATAACTAGAACTCATACATTAAAATTTAATGTAGTGAGGATAGAGGCTCACTACGTGTAGCGATGAGAATATCTTCTTTAAAAACTTTAGTTAATTTAGTGAGGCTGATGCACGCTTGTTTCGGTTAAGTTTAAATAAATTTTTACTAAAATATTAAATTGGTGAGACTGATGTGAATGCTTTTAAACCACTTTATATTTTTTTTTTTTTTTTTTTTGCTGTCTCATCTTGTTCCTAATTCTTTATAGCCCCTATTTTTTTGGGAAATTTACTTTAGAATTGCATCAGTTTGTGTAAACTTTAAAAATTTAAAAAAAAAAAAAAAAAAAAAAAAAAAAAAAAAAAAAAACCATGCCTAGATGAACCGATTGAGAGGAAAGAGAAACTGAGGGATCGAACCAGTTTTGAGAGAGGCATTCTGTGACTATATCACCGAATGAAACTGAGGCTCAGATGAACCGATTTATAAATAAAAAATAAAAAGCCGGGCCGCCGTCTGTGGTCTCGCCAAATCCTTGCACATCTTATCAATTTCTTCGTTGAAATGCATTCTGTGGCTATCCGACTTTGAACGGCAACGGTTTAAAGTCTAAAGAGTGTAATCCTTTTCACAACAAGACATTGAAAAGCTTAAATTATATCAGCGAATTATGAAAACATTGAAAAGTTTAAATTTATTAAGATCCCAGATTTGAATGGCTTGCTGAAGCAAATCAAACAATATATATTAAAATAATAATCTACAAGAAGCTCCATGATGCTGCAATGATTTGAAGTCTAATATAGTCACCTCAACGCAAAAGAAACAAAGATTTCTCACCACAACAGTAATTTAAAAGAACCTTAAGCTATCAATTTAAACAATATATAGTTGAGCCCAGTGATTTTGTGCAGTTGAACGATAGAAAATGAACTGCATAGTTGAAATCACGAGTGGTGCGAAAGGTGAAGAGACATTAGCTCCGGCAAGACCACGGACAGCGAGTTTCGTTTGATCCTCTTTCTCTCTCTCTTAAAACTGAGTCCTATGTTTCTTTTTCCTCTGAATTGGTTCATCTAGGCCTGGTTTTTTTTTTTTTTTTTTGGTTATTTGTGCCTCGCACGTGATTTGAACCGTCAGTTTATGGGAAATTGACCAGAGACTAAACTCATTAGCATGACCCTTGTTTATTAACCGGAGACTAACGAATGTAGTGATTTGGCTAAGGTGTGAAGTTTAGGAACTAAATTGGCTGAAATAAAAGTTTACGGGGGTGTCATGACAACAACTCCAAAGCTCAAGGGGTGTCAAGGTATTTTTTCCGAAATAAAATTAAAAAAACTCATTATTTAACGAGTTATGACAAAAATTGTGCAAATTTTTGTTATAGCATGGTTCAAATTCCCTTCCAAAAAAAAAAAAAAAAATTGCAATGGAAAGTATACATAAAATCATTAATAAACCATTTTAAGACATTTTTATAAAAATAATAAATAAATAAATAAAAATTTTACAACATTTCAATTTATCATAAAAAGTTTCTTAAATTATTTTTGCCAAAGTTTCCTATTTACATATTTCCAAATTGCAATCAGGAAGGACTCCAGTGGGGGAATTTGCCAAAGCTTTTTTTTGGCTGTGCAGTTTCGTTGGACCAAATCCTTGACATTTTTTTTTTTTTTTTTTTTTTTTTTTTGAGGAACAACCCAACACGAGCTGAAAATATATAACTAAACCAAGTTTTTTACAACATAATTTAAAATGTTTGGAGGAACAACCTCCCCCCAAACTCTTAATGGGAAAGAAAGCCTAGCATCCCTAGTAAAAGCATGGGCAAAATAATTACCTTGCCGCCTTACATGGATGATAGAATAGGATTGAAAATAACCCCTATAGACGTGAAGTCTTTTACTAAGTGGCCAACCAGCACATTTGGGTCCTTCCCTGCCTGCAAATTCTTCACCACGAGGTTTGCATCTCCTTCAAAGCACACCTTGCGAAAGCCAAGTTCCCGAGCAAAAATTGTAGCTCTTCGAGCAGCCATCATTTCCAAAATCTCCACTGATGTTGGCATGGGTACCTTCTCAGACAGAGCAGCTAACACCCGCCCCTCATTGCTGTGAATGACCACCCCAATGCCTCCCACCTACTCCTCCCCAAACACCGCCCTGCCGAAATTTACTTTCACTGAGCCCTCTGGTGGAGGCTGTCACCGTACCGGTCCAACTCTCGTTTGGGATTCTTTCCACTGCTTACCTTGTTGGAACTCATGTAACAAGGTTGAGGCAAATTGGGCAAGCTTCGAAACTGGCAAGGTTGGTTTGTTGTGTCTCAATTTGTTTCTTCGAATCCATATAAACCACGCAATCATGGCAAACTCCTCCAAGCTTTTTCCTTCCACCTATATGATGCTAACCAGATCGCACACTAATTCAATACACGTGGATTTGCTCCTTACCTCTGCAAAAGAATGCACCCACCCCTCACGAATATTATCCAAATGGACCAAATCCTTGACCTAGTTGTTGATTTGTAGTTCCCATCCAACCAAAGTTTCTTCACATGACACTATTTAATTGTTCTTCTCTCTTTTCATTTATGTCGTCCTTTTTTCTTCATTCCTCTTTCATGTAACTTCTCATTCACACTTTACCTTCACAGGTCTGCTCCTCTCCCATGAGTGATGAAAGAAAACTGAGTTGTAGACCCAGCTTCGAAAAGACTATCATGTTAAAGGGTAGGGGTGTGCAAAATATCCGCTTAACCCGCCTGACCCGCACTCGATCCGTCCGCCCCATACAGGTCATTAAATTAGGCGATTTGGGTTGGAGCGGTTAGACCAGGGGCGGAGGGAGGGGGGGCGAGGGGGGGCAGGTGCCCCCCCTGAACTTCCAAATTACCTGCCCCCCCTGAACTTCCAAATTTTTTACTAATAATGGCAGTATATTGCATTAAAATGTATTATTTGCCCCTCTACACAAAAGCCAAAAAACTTTTCCTTAACTAGAACTCTTGAGACTACCATAACTCTAATATAGAACTATGCGTCCCACCTAGTAACCATTAAAAAAAAAAAACCTATGCTACTGATATATGCCTATACGGAATAGGAATCACAGCATCCTAATACTAATAGAACTCTAAAAAAAAAAGTGTATATATGATACAGTGTAAAGCATGCCTCCCATATTTAAAAAAAAAAAAAGTTTTTGAATGTTTTTAAAATTAAGTAAAGGGAGGAAAATAATTTGCTTTTAAGAAAAAGAAATTTTAAATTTGGTAATTCATTTGGTCAAATATTTCTATGCTCTACTCTTTCTCCATATCTCTCTAATTTAGAGAAATTAAAAATGAGAAGTTAGAAGTAATTAGAACCCCTCCAAATCTCTCCATTTCCTTTCTTATAAAAAAATCCAAATAAGGTAATTTATCTTACTTTCCCTCGCTTTACTTTACTCCCATCTATTCAAACAAGCTATTAGAGTTTCTGTTGAGTTTTTAAAAGCATTCAAGTTGAGTTTTTTAAAGAATTCAAGTCATTGAGTCACGTTTATATAGTCACAGGTATATTGCATACTCTTAATATTCACGTTTAAATTTTTTTAGATTAGTTTTTGACTTTCAATTTTGTCTTTTAATCTTGCCCCCCTTGACCTAAATTCCTGGCTCCGCCACTGGGTTAGACCCCCAAAATTGCGGATTGAATTGGGTTATAGATTGAAAAATTGCCAACCCGTTACAATTTGACCCACCTGCTTAATTATACATACATAAAAAATAAAATATATTAGTTCAGATTGTTAAGTATTTAAAGTTAATCAATTCACCTAATAAATTTTTACAACTAATCAATAATCAATTCCCTGAATAGATTGGCCCCAAAAAATTCCTTAAACAAAATCTAAAAAGTCAACATTGAAACCTAAACACCCTACCTACCACCTATCCCATTTACTTTAGCTGTGTATACAGTATACACTTTGTGGCTCTAGGTCTCACTTTTTCTTCTCACCTTTTACTTTTGGCTTTCACCTTCAACCACTGTCTTTCCCTTTCTCTTTCCTCTTTAACCTTTTTGAAGCCTATTTTTTATTATTTCAATTCTTCACCGACAATCACAAAGGTATGTAATTGCGGTATTGTCTTCTATTGTTTAATTCTTTTTTGTCTTTTTTATTTTGGTTTATATCATTTGATCCATTTATATATTATAAAATGTATTATAATATTACAAGCAAAGCCATTCTAGCAGGCAGGTTCATTGTATATTCAAGTAGTTCATTGTATATTCAAGTTAAATATGTTATATATTACATAAGTATATAGATCATCTAGTTCTTTGTCTTTGTCTAATTTTTTATTTATTATTTTTAATCCTTGATGTGACTTTGGAAACGTTAAGACTTTGAGTTTGTTGATTTAATTTTCCTAAGTTGTAAGGTAGAGCCTACTGTTTTTTAATTTCCTAAGTTGTGAGGTAGAGCCTACTTTTGCTAGAGATGATGTATCTCTTTTTCATTGACCCTATGTTTATATTAGAATTGAGATTATTCATTGAAATCTACCTTTAGTTTTTTTTGTGCATTAGTTATATTTTGAGATTATTTAATAAAAAATTGTAGTTTGTTATATATATATATATATATATATATATATATATATATTTTAAATATTGTTAACATCAACCTACCCAACCCACCTAATCCGCTAAGTTGAAACCACCAAAATTTGTAACCAATCCGCCAGATTTAGACTTTGGTGGGTTGGTAGCAAATTGGAATTTTCGCAACTTGCTAGTGACAGATTAGATAGAAAAATTGGCATTTACCCACCCAATTCGACCTGCACACACCCCTAATAAAGGGCCTAAGCTTGATAGAAAACCGAATAAAGATTTATCATATTATTTTAACCAAGTAATAAATACTTTTAACTTTTAACTTTTATGGTAAGTGATTCTAAAAAAAGAACTTTTAAATTTTATCTATTGAGTTTATTAATTTTTATTATTTTAAAGTCATGTTTTAAGAATTAAACCTTGGAAAGAAATCATTTGATGTATATCATTTATATAAAAATATATAAAATAACTATTGGGTTTATTAATTTTTATATTTTAAAGAGAGATTTCTCATGATAAATAGTCCTTCTGTACTATTTTATTATTCATGTTTTAAAATTAAACCTTGGAAGGAAATCATTTGATGTATATCATTTACATAAAAATATGTAAATTTTCACAACTATTTAATTTTCTCAACACGAAAAAAAAACTCATTTATTTAAAATTTATTAATAAATATATTGGTTTTTTAAATAAATTATAAAGCATGTTAAAAAATTATTTTGAATAATTTGGTACATCCAAAACGAAATAAGCCCCTTCTATTAAGAAAAGAAAAGAAAAATAAATAAAGCCTAATAATTTAGGACAATAAATAATATCTCAATATATGATATGAATGCCCATATGCATGGGTCCACGACCATATTTATTTCATGATATTGCTGGATTGCACAATCTGAAGTCTGAACACTTTCAAGTGGGAATGGGTTTCTCTTATCCTGACCAATTATCTCATGCATTGATACACAGTTCAAGATGTATTGTCGGATATCAATCATTTTGTTTGGTAGGCCAAGAGTTATTCGTTGAAAGTAAAAATAATAATTTTGTATTGTTGGATACCAAACCAAATCATATCAAAACTCAAAAGCTAATCAAAATCACAAGATATTGTCAGATAAGAGAACTGAAACAAGATATACGGCTTGTTCGTAGTGAGGAGAGTCAGATTGGTTTTCAAAGTTGGGTTACCAATGCATGTTATCCTTGGTCAGATCAGGTCGAATGCGTGGCAAGCAATGAAAATGTGGCTTCTGACCAACCTTTTTCTCTAAAATCTTTCACTCTCTAGAAAATGCAAGCACTCTTCTTTTCCTATATATATCCTAGCTAAACTTGCTACAGCTTGTCCATCACCTTTTCACGTCTTGCTCATTGCTGTAATTGTGGAAGTTGGTATGGATTTCTTCCCAAACTTGCTTCAACTTGTAATCCTATGTATTTCGGTCTCTCTCATATTCCTTATATATAAACAAAAATCCAATCATGCCAAGTTGCCACCTGGTACAAAGGGATGGCCTGTCATTGGAGAAACATTGGAATTTGCCACGGCTAGAAGAAGAGGAACCCAAGAGAGCTTTTTTAACGACAGAATGAGAAAATATTCACAGGATCTCTTCAAAACCTCACTGTTTGGTGAGAACATGGTTGTGTTTTGTGGTGCTTCAGCAAACAAGTCACTGTTCTACAACGATAAAAAAAAAATCTCTCCACTTGGTGGCCACGCTCCATGCTAAAAATTATATCTTCTCCTGAACTTCTTGAAGATGTAGCCCAAAAAGATTTTGCTCAAATGAGGAGGTCCGTAGTTGAATTTCTCAAGCCCGAAGCTCTTCAACATTTCATACCCATCATGGACTCCATGGCAAAGGAACACTTGGAGACACAGTGGTCTCCTTACAGAAAAGTCAAAGTTTATCCACTCTCCATGAAATATACCTTTGCATTGGCTTGTAGGCTTTTTTTAAATGTCACAAATCACAGCCATGTAACAAAATTTGCTGATCACTTTGCCATTATCATGCATGGTTTACTGTCTGTGCCTATAAATATACCAGGCACAACCTTCAACCGTGCCATAAGAGAAGGCAAAGTTATTCGCCAGGAGATTTTAGAAGTCATCAAACAGAGGAAGAAGGAGCTATCCGAGAATAATGGGACGGTTGCTCGTGACTTTTTGACTCACTCGCTCCTTGAATTAGATAAGCATGGAAAAGCTATTAATGAGATGATGATTGCTAGTAGAATTATGTCCTTACTTATTGCTGGCCATGATTCCACAAATTCAGCTATCACATTTGTGTTGAAGTATCTAGCAGAGTTTCCTCATGTTTACAGTGAGGTCTTCAAAGGTACTTCTCAACACTTAACCCTGGCTTCTTTCAATTAAATTACAATTAAGCTACACTTCTTTCCTAGCAGGGCCGGTCCTAGGCCTAGGCCATTTAGGCCATGGCCTAAGGCCCCCAAGTATGGGGGCGGTAAGGGGTTTTTTTTTTTTTTTTTTTTTTTTTTGGGTAATTAAGGAAAAAAAAAATGTGAGTTACATGTTTTTTTTTTTTTCTATGCTTAAGAAGTCTTAAAATATTAGAGTTATGTTAGTTTATTACTAGTTTGATTACATAGGTTCTATGAATTGATATGCGAATAATTTAATACTCAATTGATTCTGTTGTTAAAATGCCACCTTATTGTCATATTAGTTTGTAAGTTTTTTGTAATTAAATTTGTAGTAAGTTTAGCATTTTTTTAACAAAAAAAAATTAATAGAAATATAACCCAATCAACATTAAGTGAATGAAAAATGCTAAAGCTAATACAAATTTTACAACAAAAAATTTATAAACTAATGTGACATGAATATGATCATCGATGTCATTTAAACAATATAATAAATGAATGTTTGAATAACTTATTTTTTTATTGGTGATATGTCAGTTCGTAAAACCTATATAATAAGTAAGAATTAATAATAAATTGAAATAAAAAATATATAATAAAAAATAAATTAAATATTTTGTGGGGCTAGAGAACTTGTGAACCCGGCCCACTTTACGGTATGACCCAAGACCCAAGCCGAGGAGGGATATTGCCGAAGACATACAACGAAAGTCCAAAAGGCCTAGAGATATAGCCGAGAATGATTCTGTCATCGGCATCCCAAAGCGCTCCTGGAAGAAAGAGTAAGTACGGTATATGAACAGTTAATGGAAAAGCTAAACACCTCTACATTGATGGGTAAAGGATCCCTGAACAGTGTGATGACAAAGGACAAGGGAAGGGCTACCATTACTGTGATTAAGTACTCTGCACCTGACAGAGCAATGCTTTTCAGCTTTTACAACCACCCCCAACCACTTTGGGTATGGGCTGATAGGACAAGTATCATCCCGAGAAAGCTGAACCTACACGTGGACGTTGGAGAGAGGCTGAAGGTTAGTATAAAAGGAGAAGGAAGCAAGCCAAAAAGAGGGGGCTGGGAAAAAAGGCCAAGAACCAGAACCTCCAAGAACCAAAGCCTCCCAGTCCATGCCGAGGAGAAAGACTTATTGGGCAAGCACGGTTAACCCTTGTGCGATTATCATGAACACCATAACCAACCACTGTCCGGTGACCAAGACCTAGCCTTTCATTCCACTCTCTACAAATTTATTGTTTGAGCCTTTAACGTTCGAACCCAATAAACCAATTTTGGGTCGTTACAAATTGAGTCCTTACATATTTATTAAGTGAAATATAAAAAAACTCCTTTAAAATTTTTGCAGCCTCAAACTATCTTGGGCTGGCCTTGTTTCCTAGTACAAAATAAACTTTATCAATAGTACTAGTGTCTCTACCATTTAACAATTTTCGATAGTATAATGTTGTATTGCGGTTGGGGATCAACAACAATTTCAGTTTAGAATTCATTTTCATATTTTCTATATGTATATATTCAACTAAATTTGGTGTATATCTTTGTTAATATAGCACTGCTTAATAACTTCTTCTTGGATTAAAATATGAAATTTTCCACTTTTAAATTAAACATTTTTGTACTTTTTAACATGCATGTCAAATTACATATTAATCGAATGTTACGTACTATTTGATCAATAACTTATGTGATTTATTATTCGATCGATCCATAACCTATGTTTTGAAAATATTTTAAAAATAAGACAATTATTGATCTATGATGATCTTGATATTTTCGACAAATATAAGGTATAAGGAAAAAAATATAATTTAATGGTTCATTTATCAAAATACATATCTAATATAAAATTATTAAATGGTCTAGCATTATCAATACATCTACATACACACTATAGATGCAAAACCTTACTGCGGCTCCCTAAGAAGAAATAGAAACTTTGTTTGGTATGCTATATGCCTTTAGACAGGTGACATAACTTATAAATAAAATTTCGAATGATTAATCTAATGAAAAAGTGGGCCTTACAGAGCAAATGGGAATTGCAATATCTAAAGGCACGAATGATTTGTTGAATTGGGACGACATTAGCAAGATGAAGTACTCTTGGAATGTGGCACTTGAGTCTATGAGGCTAACACCGCCTACTCAAGGAACATTTAGAGAGGTTGTAAATGACTTCACTTACACAAATTTTACTATTCCAAAAGGGTGGAAGGTATGTGACACTTACCAAGTTACCAGTACATGAGCTAAATTATACATCAATTCTCTATGTTATAATGGTGATTCTTAGTGTTAATCCATATATTTTGCAGACATTTTGGACTCCATATTCGACACATAAAAATCCCAAATACTTTCAAGATCCTGTGAAATTTAATCCTTCAAGATTTGAAGGGAATGGACCTGAACCTTACACTTTTGTACCATTTGGAGGAGGACCTCGAATGTGTCCTGGGAGGGAGTATGCTCGATTAGAAATCTAGTGTTTATGCATAATGTGGTAACAAGATTCAAGTGGGAGAAAGCAATTCTAGATGAAAAGTTGTCTTTCAATATATCACCCATTCCGGTTAATAGTCTTCCAATTTACCTTAAGCCTCATGGTCAAAAATAATAGATTGAGTCAAACATTAATTGAATGACACAAATTTTATATAGGAAAATGTTAAATCTCCTACCAATTTTACTGTAAAATTGGTAAAATCTATCTAGCAATAAATGTAAATTGTGTCATTTCAATAACATAATAAATGAATGTTTGAATTATTACTTTTTTATGATTTTGTGACATATCAATATATAAGTCTCATGTAATAAAAATTGTAATATCCCAATATCAATCATATATATGTGCTTTTTACTCAAAAAAAAAAAAATCGTATGTGCTTAGCATTTATTTATTTCTTTTTATTCTTGGATGTAAGCTTATCAATTGATATGTCATCAATCATAAAAAGAAAAAAAAAAAGTAATGCAAAAATTTGATTGTTATGTTATTGAAATAACTCAAAAAGAAACATTCATTGCAATATCAATTTATAAGCTTTTGGTAATAAAATTGGTAACAACTTTAGCATTTTCTAACATTAATGAGTCCCCCTCTTAATTTCAATTATGCTTTATTTTTTTTCTCCGGGGGAGTATGTTTGTGCTCATTGTTGATTCAATAAAACTAACTACTAGTACCCGAACTTTGAGAAATTATACAGTCCTCTGGTGAACCATGTCATTTGTCCATCATTTCACTAAAAGACTCCCATTTGTTTAAAATTGCTGAGTCTATAATTAGTTTCTGTTAAAAAAAAAAATTTAACTCAACAATTTTAAATAAGTGGGAGTCTTTTAGTGGAATGATGAACCACATCACTTGTCCACCATGAGGACCTTATAATTTCTTCAGAACTTAGATGTACACATATTTAGAGTTCCTGGAATAAAGAAATTTTTATTTATCGTCTAAATCTTGTACATTATTTTTCTTGCATTACCAAGTACATATTTGGCCGAATTAGGGAAGAACAAACACATTGATTTTATGGGAAATTCTACCATACTCTCTTTTTGTGTGTGTGTGTGGGGGGGGGGGGGGGGGGGGGGGGGGGGTGGAACCTCTTATAGTTATAAGAATATTTATGATAGTAATCTAGTGACGCAGTGTTAGAGCCCGGAAATTTTTTTAGAGAAGATCATAAAAGAAGTTGAGTTCGATCTTTAACATTCTCAATGTATCTTTTGCATCTCTTTTAGAGAAGAAGTCTCGACTCTCCTTATGCTCACTAGAGCTGAACATGACATTGACAATGAGTCCCTTGTACATATTTGACATGCCATAAGTATACTGCACCAACTCACGGTTGTCCAGCTTCCCCTCCTTCACCATTCTTGTAATGAATTTGCCCACCTGGGATTCTCTTGCTTCTTTGTCTTAGAGACATTCATATTTTATAGGAAGACCCATCTCTTTGAACGTGGAGTATGTTTTCATTAATCTCTCATAATTGGGTCCTGGGTTCGATTCTTCAAGTACAGATATTCCAAAACTCTCCAAACTTGCAAGATACAATGCAGCCGTCCGCTCAGCATACTTGATGATTCCAGGGAGAAGGAGAAGAAGTGTAGGGATCCATAGTCTGTTTGGGTGAATTGATTGAATAAACAAAAAACTAGTGGTGGAGAGTTTGGAGAATTAGCCAAATCAAGTGTCTGTGCCACAGCTCATTATCCTGCACTGTGAAAGTTATTCTATCCTGCCTACCAACCAGCAATAAAATGAAAGGTGCCCACAAAATCAGAAGACCAGTATCATCCACTTTGTCATGACCAGAAGTATATTTCTCTTCACTCTCAAAGACTAATCCAACAGCGAAGCTAGCAACCCAGTCAGCCAGAAGGTAAGCTGTCCATGAAGGTAATTTGTTCGATTTGAGACCCACTTGACGTAAGTATAATGTGTAATGTGTAAATTTTACTATATGTGTGTGCGCACGTGTATATACATGTGTATATATATATATATATATATATAGACACTCATTTGGGCAAAATTTAGATACAATACCTCCATTATGGGCAAAACTTAGATATGTGTGTGCGCATGTGTGTATATATATGAGCAAAACTTAAATATAGTAATTTCTTGGACTTGTAAACATCAACACTTTGCTTCCACCTTAGCTTCTTAAGATCAAAGAACTTCACCTCCATTATCAATAACAAACTCACACAAAAGCAAGTTGAGAATGAAGCCATTTAATAAAAATGTTCAAGCTCATGTTTATTATAAACAAATTAACAAGACAAGTTTAAGCTCATGTTTATTAACAAATTTACAAGACAAAGTTGAGAGTGAAGTCCCACATTGAATAATGATTAAAAGAATGATTAGTTAATATAATATAATTGAGCACATACCCATTGGGTTTAGGCCTTTTGGATTAAAATGTGTCTCTATATATTATATTAATTATTTAAGGAAGCTCTCCAAGGTGTTTATCTCTACAAAAAGTGGTATCAAAGCACGCGGTGGTGTGTAGAATAAAGGAGTCAAGGTTAACGAGATTCCTTTTGCAGTTGGAGTAGGAACAGGGTGTGTACTCATTTCTTGGAAAAGGTCTAAGAAATGAGTATTATTGCCAATGGTGCTAAACAACGATGAGATGCGAGGTTCCCATAGAGGATAAATGACATGTGGGTTTGACACGTAGAGGCCCATGGATGATGCACTAGTGAAGGGAAAGGCCCATTAGGCAAGGGGGAGAGAGTAAGACTTGTTCATGGTCCACAAAGAGAGGTCTTAAAACCCACAGAGAGGCAAAAATTTGTTAGGATTAGTGCCCTTAAATCCTATTGTATGATGCTATGTATGATATTATGTGTGACATTATGTATGACATGATGTATGACTTAATATTGTAATTAATAAATTTGTTTTATTATTATCTGAAATAATGGTAACATGAATATTTGGACATTATCATATAGTCCATGAGATGCATAGTATGTGATTTATGTGAAAAGTCACAGAAGATATAAATTACAAGTTCTTTGTAAACTCAGAATTTAGTTCGTAGTCGGTGATGAAATTGGGCGTTTCATCTGCGAAGACTATAATGTATCAACTAAGATGATTTGTCTTGATCATGGAAGTGGTGACTTCTAGTTGATATGTTAATATATTTTAAGAGTTAAAACATATTAAACTGGACCGCTGTGAGATTTATTATTCTTGTAAAGACTGTCAATTGAATAATAAATCTCACGACTTATATTTGCATGAACTCTTAATCTTGAGAGAATAATGGACTTGATCATGAAGTGTAGGTTGCTTTGATATATCAGGAGTGAGATCTAAAATAACGTTCAAAACCTCATTATATTGGGCAGCCACATTTAGTGTTGATGGAACATATATTCTCAAGATAGAATTCATAGTCTCTTAACGGAGATATAAAATATTCCCTTGAGATAAGTTTAATGGGTTTAGTTATTTAGAAAGTTAGACCTAGCCACTTTAATAAGAAATTACTAAAGTATATATTTATGAAATTGGATTTCATAAATATATGGTGAATAACTTAAAAGGATTAAACCGGGTACTCAAGGATTAAGATGTAGTAATTTACAAAGTGACAGTCTACATTAATGACTTTGTATTACTACGAATATTTTATGAAGAGGTTGCATGTACAATAAAGTCTTGGGATATAATTTATAGATAAGGCCTAAAGTGCAACTGTTTATATAGTGGTATTAAATATAGTTAATGGTAATTTTGGACTTGTCAAGAGTTGACAGAAAAGCCCAAGGCCCATTGGAGCTAGTGTCTTATTGGTCCCTTTTGGTCCCACTCCAAGCCACACACTTAAGCCCAATTGGAAAGGCCCAAAAGGTCAGCCCAATTAGATAATTGGTTAGATACAAACGGAAAAACGTATAGAATTTTAAAAATGAGAAAAACATCATTGAAAAATGGTGTAGGTGAGTGTATGTCACTCTCAAATTCATCCTTTGTAACCAATTGAGAGTCCACACTTCTTGGGCGTTAGTGGAATTGGAGTGAAGATTAAAAGTATTCCCAAGTGCTTTGATCTTAGTTTTTGAAATTCACCGCTTCAAGGTATGCTCTCTTATACTTGAATTCTTAAATTTACATAGTGCATGTTATAGATTGTGAATGAAGTAGATCCGTTTAACTTTCCGCTGCGTTTATGCATATTTCCAACAAAATTCACACGTGAGGGGGAGATTGTTGGGTTATACGTGTGAGTGAAGTCTCACACTGAATAATGATGAGAAGAATGAGTAGTTAATATAACATAACTGAACACATATCTATTGGGTTTATGCCTTTTAGGTTTAAGTGTCTTTATATGTTACATTTTATTTTTCTATAGCTTATAAAGTTATAACCCCTTGAGGTTTCCATATCCATCAAATTGACCAGTGAGATAACTTTCGTTAACTCTTATATATAGACATAAAAATCATGTGACCATTATGTAACCAGTAGAACGAATTAGTTATTGTCCGAATTAGTTATTGTTTTCTTAATATGGTCACGTGATTTTTTCATCCATAAGAGCTAACGTAAGTTAGTCTTAGGGGTCAATTTGGCAGATAAGGAACTTTAAGGAGTTAAAAGTAGAAACCTCCGCCCGGCGCGAGGAGGGGGGGGGGGGGCGCTTAGGGCATTTGTTAACAAAAAATTAATACCATTTTCATGAGAAATAAAAAAATAAAAAAAAGTTAGTTACTTTCCTCTTTTCTCTTAAAATGTTTTTAAAAATATTTTGGCGTAAATACACTTTTAGTCCCTATATTTTGGCTTTTTTCCATTTTGGTCCATACATTTCCATTTCACCACTTTTAGTCCCTAAACCAATTAACGCGTGTTATTTTAGTTCTTTCCATCAGTTAACAGATAGAAATAACTGAGATGACTAACGAAGGGATTAAAATATTATTAAAAATTTACTGTAGCACTCATCAGATTAGAAAAAAAAAAAATCAAGATCTATGTTCATCTTCAACAAGAACACCAAAGAACACAGACCCTCTACTTTAATATTATAATAGGAAATCTGAATATATAAACCAAATCAACAAAAATACATAACAAAAAAAATTCAATCTTCCTAAAAAATAAGCATTGATAGTGAGAGTGGGAAGGGAGAGATAGATTGAGAGAAAGAGAGAGGTAAAGGACCACAGATTGGTGGGTGGGTCTGAAGGAGGTGAGATGGGCGGGTGGGTTTGATAGTGGCAAGATGGGCAAGTGGGTCTGACAGCGGTGAGATCAGTGGGTGGGTCTGAAGGAGGTGACGGCGACGAGATTGGTTTGTAGATCAGAGATCGTGTTAGCTTCTTGGCTTTGAGGATCGGTGTTAGCTTTGAGGCTTTGGTTGGGTTTGTAGATTAGAGATTGTGTTAGCTTCTCGGTGGTGTAGATCTGTGGCAAAGACGATGACGGTCCAATAAGGCTAAGGCCTGAACCTGTGGCACGATCAGACCAACAAAGGTTGGGCACGATCAGAGATCATGTTGCTTGGGTTTGAGGATGGGGGCTTTGGAATTTATGATTTTTTTTATTTATTTATGGTGTTTTTATGCTGAATTTTCTGGGTTTATGAATTTTATTTGCTGGAGGTTTCATTGTTGATTGAAAGATGAGAAAATTTGGGTTTGAGTTGTGATTTTGTATATCTGGGTTTTGTGGTTTGAGAAAATCTGAGAAGATCTACTGCTAGGTTTGTGTTTGTGTTCTTGCTAGAGGTCGATTTGTGTTTGTGTTTGTGTTTGGTTGACAAGAAAGGCCAAGAAAATGCAAGTAAATCTGGGCATGTGTTCTTATGTTTAAAATTTGGGTCTGTGTTCTTTGGTGTTCTTGATGAAGATGAACATAGATCTTGATTTTTTTTTTTTTTTAATCTAATGAGTGCTACAGTAAATTTTTAATAATATTTTAATCCCTCCATTAGTTATTTTAGTTATTTTCATTTTCATCTGTTGACTAACGGAAATGACTAAAATAACACACGTTAATTGGTTTAGAGACTAAAAGTGGTGAAATGGAAATATAGGGACCAAAATGGATAAAAACCAAAATATAAGGACTAAAAATGCATTTACGCCAAATATTTTCTAAATCAATCCATAACTTTTCCCAAATAATTGTCTTACGTGCCTAGCTATTCAGCTCAACGAAATCTTAGGGTTCCAAATCTGAAAAGACACAAGTCCCATAGAGAATGAGCTACAAGCACTCACCGCAAAAGAATCCAAAGTTTATATTCCTTGAATCAAATTTAGTAATGTTTTGCAGTAACTGATTATGAATTACAAACAAAATTTCCTACTTTCTTAAGCTGAAGTAAGATGTAGGGTTAATGGTAGATGTCTACAAATATTTGAACAAGAATAATCACACAAAAATTTAAAATACAATTAAGCCCAACTGAAGTGCTAAGGTCTAATAAACGTCTGTAAAAGTTCCCTAAAAAATAATTAGGAGTCAAAATCAGGGATTGAGCCTGAATGAGATTGGTTTCCTAAGGATTTACTCCAAATGATATTGGGCTCATTTAATCTTAAATTACATTACAATCAAACATATAATTAATTTTAATATAAAAATTATAAACTTTTCTTGCAGGATTATCAAGTGCCTGCAAGAACATGATAAGTCTTCTGATTGAACTAATGAAAACCAAGCATTGGGTTGATTTTAATTGGTTCGCCCAAGGGAAATTAAAATATTGCAATTTCATTCATTTTGATGCGTTTTAAGACCAAAATCTAATCAATCAAAATTAAGTTTTTCACAAGACCATTCAAGAACTCCAATTCTTATCCAGAAAAATACTTTGTTGTCCTTGACCCCAAATGTGACAATATGTGATTATATTTTTTTTTTCCCTACATCAATTTTCGAAAAATTTTCCCTTTTCCAAATTTATTCAAAAAATAAAATTTCCAAAGTTACAAAATAAGGCATATACAAGGATAAATATTGTTTTAAAGATAGACATTTACTGTACCTTAAAGCTAATATTTTCTCCTTATAAATGGAGGAATAAAAGATTTACTTTGCATTGCTTTAGGCCCAAGGGAAGAATGGGATATATAGATGTTTGCTTTGTCTTTTAGAATACCATTTCCTAATAGCCTACTTATATTCATTATTCTCTCCTTATAAATGGAGGGATAAAAGATTTGCTTTGCATTGCTTTAGGTCCAAGGGAAGAATGGGATATATAGATTTTTGCTTTGTCTTTTAGAATACCAATTCCTAATAGCTTATTTATATTCATCATTCTCTCCTTATAAATGGAGGTAATAAAAGATTTAGTTTGCATTGTTTTAGGTCCAAGCAAAGAAAGGGACAAATAGATGTTTGCTTTGTCTTTTAGAATAGTGAGAATCTCAATTTGAATTGAATATATGTATATATATATATATATATATATATATATATAGAGAGAGAGAGAGAGAGAGAGAGAGAGAGATTCTTTAAATAATATTACACAATTTTTTTTTATTCAATGAAACTTTTGACAAATCCATCGTTGTAGTACAACTTTAATAACAAATCTTTCATACAAAAACTTCACACAAAATAATCACATTAAAGAATCAAAATCAAAGTCCTAGTTTATCTAGGTAAAATCTTGATCAAACAACATTCCAACATCAAATACACATAGTCAAAGCACAATTAATCCATGGAAATCATGAAGAAGGATCGTGAATTGACATTCTTAGAAGAACGCATAAAAGTTTCTAGAGTTTCCACTCATCAAAGGAGTCGCCAAATGAAGATTTGTTGCCATTAGTCATAAAAAGATTCGTGCATGCAATTATTGTTGTATTAATTAAAGAAATGGATAAAATACAAAAAATTAACCTTGAGGTTTAGGCTAATGCTAGATGCTTTTAAAAATTATCCAATATGCTCTCTAAGCAAAAACGTCATTTAACACCATTCAAAAATCCCTTACTATTGCTTTCATCTTAGTCTCTGACTGCATTTCTCTATTATTGGCATAACATAGACAAGATAAGCTGTTGAAAGAAAGTAGAGAACCTAAAGGAGCATGAAACTTTCAAATGGTATAAAGTGTCATTTGGACTTAAGTAACAAATTGGATTTTTTTTTAAAAGTTTAGTAGTACTTAGTAATGGCATTAACCTAATTCTTAGGGGTGATTTTTGTATTTTATCCTAAACAAATTTTACGCGTACGTACTACGTAGCACCTAGGCGTTAGTACAGGACCACAGCTGGACTATTTCATATGGATCGTGCGAAGATGAAAGAGCCTGAAACTTAAGAAAAACAAGTTGATTGTTAGAAGGGTTGGACCTAGGGCCAATTTAATATAACTTTAGGCATAAGGCAATAGCTCTTTTCCTTTCTGTTCTAGACATACGATGCTTATGTTTTTTCAATGAGGAAGCAAAAAAAAAAAATGGAAAAACTAGCTCAAGTGTTGTCCTACTTTAGAAATATTACTCCTAACAAAACCCATACAGTTTTGAAGTAAAACTATTATAGTACTAAAAGTTGAAGCGGTAAGAGTCTTTGTAATTTATTGGTCTCCTTTATCAAGAGAATTGAAGTTCAAATTCTTCTTTCCCCACTTATTGTAACAATTAAATTATTAAAAAAAAAATTCAAAGTTACCAATTCTCAACCATATAGAAAGAAATAAAAAATGTTCAAGTTACCAACTATAGCTAGCTACTAGTGTACTTTTCAAGTTTAGAATAATCCATTTTTTATTGGAAATAATTGAATATATTCTAAGGAAAGATAAAAAGTATAGTTCCATAAATTCTCTTGAATTCTTAATGCATTTATTATTTTCTTCAAATCTATAAAGAATCACAAAAAATACTAAGAAATATTGCCAGTGAAGGGAATGTTATAGAAAGTATGAATATAATAAAGAAAAGGTAACGGATGATACACAAAGAAGCATATGAATCTATAGTTTGCTTAACAAATTAGAATTCCCCAATCAAATAAATAAATAAATAGAATTCCATTACTTTACTTCTTTTTCTTCTGTTTGAATTTTCACATAATGGTGTTAATATATCTTAATGCTAAAAAACATGGCTCCGAAAATTTCTTAAAATTTTCAAAATGATGGGATATTTAAATATATTAATTTAAATTTATATTGATTAGTCAAGTATATCTTCAAAATTTAGAGGGTTTTTTGTTTTGGGCAATTTTAGAATATTGTTGTAGTTATAATAACAATGGAAATGATGGTGACAATGACTTAATGACAGATGGTATGTATCATTATGTTAGTGGTTGCCATGTTGACAATGCCTATGAGCAGTGGTGGAGATAGTGGTGACGATATTGACTAGTGGTGGCAACAACATTGACAATGACAATGATGGTGGTGGTGGGAGGACAATACTTTAAAGAATAAATAAGGATTGAACTAGACTTTTATAAACAAACTTAAGAGGCTTATATAAGAAATATGAAAATTTGGGGCACCAATATTCATGTTGCAAAATTAAATTGAAATATAAGGCTAAAATTTTACACTTTAAAAATTTGAGTGCCCAATAGCATTTATTTAGTTTTGCCCATAAGAGCATTAATTATGGATTGGTTGGTGGGATGACTATAGTAATGTTGATAGAATTTTTAAATGATGCATTCCTCTATAGAATTTGAACTTGGAATTTGAATGAGAAGTACTACGTTTACAACGTTTTTACAATATTTTCATAATAAAACATAGGTGGTAAGTTGTTATTAATTCTAATATAAACCTGTCATTGAAATTATTCTTTTGCCCATCAATAATAACAACCCATAACAACTTGTCCTTCTTGTGAAAATGTTGTAAAATTGTTGTGAACATCAATTTGAATAAATGAAAATCTCAAGCCTAAAATTTGTACAAAACAAATGAATTACCTTTTTTGTTAACCTAAACAAAGGAAGTCAATAATGAAATTTTCAAATTACAATTTTGTGTAAATTCCACTTCAAGAATTCCTAATCCAAAATGAGATCAGAGATAGAATCTTAAGTGTATCGTAGTTTAATTGCATTTCTTACTCTCATTTCTAAAGAGAACTAGAATTTGAATCTCATCTACTCCATTATTGTAAATATCAAATTATTATAAAAAAATTTAAAATAAAATTAAAAAAAAACCTAAATAGAGATATGTAAATAAATGAATAAATAAAATATTTATGTGGACATTTAAAAAAGAAATGTTCGTATGAAATTTGTCCATGGATTAAAAAGTGACCGGAGAAAAGAGAAACATAATATAAATCTAAATTGGAAAGCATAAATACCTAGCCTATTAATTGCTTCTCTTTTCCTTTTGTGTTGAAGAAATTTTTTTTTTGGGCACAATGTTATGATTATAACTTGATAAAATAATAAGGACCATGTTTTATCCTCAAAAAGTAACACCCTTGAGTCCTATATATACTAGAAGTTATGATCTTCAAAAGAACATAGTTTTAACAAAACTTTGTTAATACTAGTAGTGATGGTTGCTTTCAAAACTTTGTTAATAAGTGTGTATGTTTTTCTAATGCTATCCATAAACAATAGGTTGCTTTGCTTGCTTAAATTTTCCATATAGATGTTGAATGCAATAAATTTTGGGCCTATTTGATTGTTAATTTCCACTTGAATTTACAATACCTTTTACCCATTTTACTCTCTCTTGTGTGTGTATTTTTTTCTAAGAAAAAAAGATAATTGTCCCACATTATTTAATAGAGCATTTTGTGTATGGTATAACTTGTTCTACATTCCCTTAAAGATAAAATTATAGTTTCTTAATGTCATTTATCATGAAAAAATCACAAGGATTGGGATCTTGTCAGTGCACGAAAATGTAAGGATAATAAGGATATAGAAAAGCAAATGGTGAAGCATGGTCCATGGAGAGTAGCAATAAGAAACGTTAAGACAATAAGAATATAGAAAAGGAAAATATAACATATTAGAGGGAGAAGCATAGGACCCTAGGTTGCATAGCAAGTCCTAATGCCTTTCATTCACATTTTCTTCAGTCTTCTATATTTTCGCTTGATGGTGTTATCTTGTACTTATGATGTTGCCTTTTTTTTTTCACTTTTTCTCCGCTTATTTGACCGCCTTAAAATGAAAATATAAGGTTTTGCTTGAGGCTAAAAATAGAATATTCTCTTCTTTTCTTTTGGAGGGAAGCTTCGGATGTCTAAGCCCACCCGATTCTTCCTTTGTTTTTAAAGATGATAAATAGGTGATCACAGCAACTTATTAATTAGAAGATCGAAAATTTTATGACAACCCTATGAAATAGTATCACATATGTTTATAACTTGAAGAGAGATGGATAAAAGTCTCTTAAACGAATGAAAAAAATAAAATGTTAGTAAGAAAATATTAGGGGAAAAGGGAAATGTTATATTGGAGTTCAAATAGGAGTACAACACAAAATAAAGTAAAGAGTTGATAATAAAAGAGAAGATGAAACATAAATCTAAGTCGATGAGGATAAGTTCCATTTTCACTTGTTTCCTTTCTCTTTCTTTCTTTGTTTCATTTCTTTTGTGTTTGAGAAGTTTGTTGTTGTTGTTGTTGTTGCCACCATGATCATAGTTTGATAAAATATTGAAAAAGTAGCACCATTTAGTTCTATGAGTTTTTAATTAGCTGAACTTAACTTTGACAGAAGTGAAAACTGGAATCAACTTAGAAACTTCTTGAGGGATGTTGTGAAGCCAAACTTAAATTCTTATTCTTGTAAGTATTGAAGTTTGAGTTTGCAAGTTTGTTTGTATGTGTGTGTGTGTGGTTTGCTGTTACTATTTTTGTGTTTTTTTTTTTTTTTTTGAAAAGAGGTTTGCTATTATTATTTAGAAGTATTGGATGCTTTGCTTGCTTAAAATTTGTCATATAAATATTAAATCCCAATATTTTTGGGCTCATTTTAGTTGTTAATTCATTGGAATTAACAATATATTTTTGACCACTGCACAGTTGGGCGAGTTAAAACCTTCCTGAGTCATATGAGTTTGGGAAGAGTCGAGGTATATAGTTGATTCGAGTTACCAAGTTCACAACATATATATTATGAGTTTGGATACAACTTATTTTTGCTGAAATTGAAAACTGAAAACTGAAAACACTGTAATAAAATAATTTTTAAATGTGTTAATAGTACCGTGGGACCCATTTTTAATTAAAATTTGGGTAAAAAAAGATGTTTGTGGGTCCTATAAACAGTACACGGGACCCACAAACAGTGCCATTTCAGATCAATATGTGGCCGTTTGTCCCCCACGTGAAACCAACTTCAGGTAAAAAAAAAAAAAAAAAAAAAAGGGAGAAAACGTGAAGGAGAAAAACGCAACGTGAATAAGTGCAATACAAACTGCACCTAAAAGACTTGATCAAAACAGATCATCAACTCCATTTCAAATTTCATATGTGAACCTCTCTCTATTTCTTTTTTGGTCACAATGCATGGCTGACCCTTAGTTTCCCATATCAATCAGCTAGCACCGGAGATTATTGGAGTCATTAAAGCGGGTTGCGATGCCATCTCAAATATAGACTGATCCTGTATAAAGGTATATAATTATATATCCTCTAATATTTCCCTATGTATAAATTTGGATTCAGGGTACCACCCAATCTTGTTCTATAAAGTCTTTTTTTTTTTTTTTTTTCCTAAACAAATTAGATATTGTTTGTGCATGAAATATAGATCGATGGAGGTTCAACATTTTTGCCAAGAGCATCCGTTGGTCTACTATGAAATGAAGACAAAAATATTTTTTTGTTATTTGTGCGGGGAAAAAATATTGGATTCTAGCTACCGTTGTATAAAATGCAAACAGTTTTACCTTCATAAATCATGTTTCGAGCTATTCCGTGAGTTGCACCATCCCTTGCACCACCGAAAACATCCTCTTGTTCTTACTAAAGATCAGCCATATGCTTATGATCCCAAATGCAACCGCTGCGCAAAATATATCTTTTCCTATTTCTCATGCAGTTGTTTAAGCTGCAGCTTTAACCTTCATCTCGGATGTGCTTCATTAACTCCTTTACCACACACCATGGAAGTTCAGATTCATGATCATTCATTGACCCTCTTACGGAAGTTAATCACGTTCACTTGTGATGCTTGTGGCAAAGAAGGCAAGGACACGCCCTACTTATGTCTCACATGCGCATTTTGTGTTCATCCAATATGTGCTTCTTTACATCGCACTGTCAAACATGTACGTCACCAACACACTCTCAACCTCACTTATTCTCTTCATCAGATCCAATTTGACCACCAGATTTGTCTACTTTGTGTTGAAAAGGTGGACACAAAATATGGGTTTTACTATTGCTCGAGTTGCACTTTTGTTGCCCACCTCAGTTGCGCAGCTGATGGTGAAATCGAGGATAACGTAAATGTGCTGAAAGATGAAGATAAGGAGTCCATTGAGCCAACAACTACTGAATCTGTTGGACTCATTATCTTACGTTGTCAAGAAGAAAATTATGGGAGAAGAAGGAATTGAAATAACTACAAAAATTAAACATTTTAGTCAACATGAATTAACACTCACCCACGAGCTAAAAAATAGCGACAAGTGTGACAGTGGCGACTCCAGGAATTTTATCCAGGGTATTCCTATTTTACTTTGAAAAAATTTTGGGTCATTTCAGTCTATTTCGAGTGTTTTGGGACGTTTCGGTAAATACCGGCCGAAATTCAAAATTTGGCCGGTATGAAGTTTGTGTTTTAAAAAAAATATATATATTCTTAAAACCAAAACAAATTTGCATGTTGTACATCCAAAAACCTCAAAAGGAAAAAAAAAATGAAAAGAAAATAAATGAACAAAGGTTGCTTACAATAAACTATAAGTTTGTTTGAAATATTAATAAAATTATTAATTATTGTTGTTTAGTTATTTTATTAATTTATTTGTTTTTTATAAACTATAATTTGTTATATTATTATTTCATTAATTATAAAATTATTAATTATTATTTAGCCTAACATAATTTAATTTATTTGTCTTTTATAATGTATTGGTTAATTATACAGCTTTAATTATTATTGTTTAGCGTAACAATAAACTATTAATTATTGTTGTTTAGCGTAACAATAAACTATATTACTTTAATTTGTTTGTCATTAATTATACTACTTTAATTTATTATATTATTTAGCCCCTTGTACACATTACACTAAAAAAACCTAACATTACACATTTCATATGCAACACAATAATTAAATCAGTGTCATGTACAACATATTATATTGCTTTAATTATTGTGCTCCCGGCCATGATGTGCCCATTAGCCCATCTATCCCCACCCCACTCAATGGACAAGCATAAGCCTTATTGCCTAATGCCCAATCACAATTGCCTGCCAATCAAAAAATTTCGCAAGATTCACAAATCACAATATTCACAAAAAGACAATTAATATTACACCAACACAGAACACACACTGACCAACACAGCACCAATGGATAAAATAAACACTAAAGCCAAATTCAAAAAGACAGAACAGGAAAAAGCAAAATATAAATAAAGACAAACAATGATCCATTCAGCCAGCCAATCAGAGAGAGGAGTGATTCATTTGGCCAGCCAAATAGCCAATCAGAGAGAGAGAGAGAGAGAGAGAGAGAGAGAGAGAGAGAGAGAGAGAGAGAGAGAGAGAGAGAGAGAGAGAGAGAGAGAGAGAGAGTTACTTAGTTAATTTAAATAAAAGACCAAAGAGAGAGAGACGCTTATTATTTTAGAAAATCACACTCAGTGAGAAAAAGAGAGAGAGACTGAGAAACTGAGAGAGAAAAAGAGAGAGAAATTAGACATACCTTGAGGGAGCTGAAGCTCAGGGAGGGTCCGCCGGTCCGGAGGGATCTGCGATCTGCTAACACCGAGCTACAGCGACGACGACTGCAACTGCGATCTGCTAGCACCGAGCAGGGTGATCTGCGACTGGCGACTGTGATTGCGATCTACGGTCTACGATCTGCGATTTGCGATGAGGGGCGAGCTACGGCGACAATGACGAGGCGCGAGCTACGGCGATGACGACGAGGAGCGAGCTACGGCGACCGAGGAGCGAGTATTGGGGTTTTTTGGTTTGGTTTTGCCGTTTTGGTACAGAGGCTCTGTATTGGGTTTTTTTTTTTTTTTTTTGATAAACACAATATTTCTTTTGGTTTGTTTTGCTTTTGCTCGGTATTGTATAGACTGTATCGTGTATTGGGGATTGGTTTTTTCTGCAGCGACGTGACCGGGGGTACGGTGGGTAAGTTTGATGTCTGATTCTGTGTTGGGTTTTTTTTTTTTTTTTGAGAATCTGTGGGTCGGTTTGCTCTGTTGGGCTCACCGTGGGCTTGGCTTACCATGGGCTTGGTTCTATTTCAAATTTTTTTTGTTTTCAGATTTTAGTTCAATTTTTTTTTTGGGCTTTTTTTTGCTTGAAAGTTGAACAGATAAATTTTGGCTTGGCTCTGTTACAATTTTTTTTTTTCCAGATTTTAGTTCCTTTTTTTTTTGGGCTTTTTTTTTTTTTTTTGCTTGAAAGTTGAACAGATAAATTTTTTTTTAATCTGAGGGTGTTCCTAATTTTGTGTTGAGGGTGTTCCTAATTTAGCTTAAATATAAATTTTTTTTTTAAGTAATTTTTTTCAGGTCAGGGTGTTCCTGGGAACACCCTGACCTGTACGTGGCGCCGCCACTGAAGTGTGATGCGTGCAAAAGGCCCATCTTGACTCCATTTTATAATTGTACGCAATGTCGTTTCGTTCTTCACAAATTCTGTGCTGAATTACCTAGAAAGAAGTGGCACCCTCTTCATCAACACCTACTCACACTTTCTAAGAATCCTTATGGTAGTGATATCGGTGTCGCTTGTAGTGCCTGTACTCGTTCCGACATTAACTTCTCATATAATTGTTACAAATGCGGCTTTGACCTTGATGTCAACTATAGTTTGACCTCAGACAGGCTGACCCATGATGGTCATGAGCACCCCCTTATCCTCTCCAGTGCAACAAGAAGCGGGAAATGTAGTGTTTGTGATTCCGAAGGTTATGTATTCCGCTGGCTGATTGTGCATTTGCTCTAGACTTTAAATGTACTACACTACCAAGTAGCGCAAAATATGAACAACATGAGCATTCTTTTACTCTCCAATACACTCCTGAAAATGACTCCGGAGAAAATTATTGTGATATTTGTGAAGAAGAACGACACTCAAAACATTGGTATTATTACTGAGCAGATTGTAATTATCCTACTCATCCTAATTGCATTTTTGGGAAAATAATTTATTTGTAATTAAATATCCATTACTTTCATTGAGTAAAATAAACATCACCCCCATAGAGCTATGCTAGTGCCACATAAAGTGACACAAGTTGTACCACAACTCACCCACGTGGTAAGTTGTGAGCAATAAAAAGGTGATCCCACATAAACCCACCATCACCTCTCTACCACTTACAACTCGTCACGTGGGCGAGTTTTTGATATAAGTTGTGCCACTTTATATGGCACAAGCATTATTTCCCCATATCATAGTTGTGGTGGTCCTTGCAAAGAGTCCATCAACGTATCCATTGAAATTTCAATTTCCACAACTTGGCATTTGTGAAAGAGACAAATATGCTTCTTTATTTTCTTTGGTTCTTCAATTTCTTACAGATAGCTACAGTTTAATAGGAATTTCCTTTTTTCTTTATTCTCATTTTTGTCCTTCCCGTTTTTCATGTTTATTAAAGTTGGATTTCAGGGCTACAAGTAGCTTAATCAATTCTTCATTGTACACAAACAATATGGCACATATAATTACCATCTCATTCCACGAGACCAGCTTCGGTTTGGTGAAATTAATTTAACTCATAATTTTGTTAAAGAAGAATCTATTCAAGTCATTACCAAAAGTGACAAGCATCTCTTGGAAAAAAAAAAGTATGAGAAACATTAATTTATTGATATGTAAACACTATTAATTGCAAAGCTTACTCCCGTCTAACAATAAAAATGATAGGCCAAGAATGTATTGACCCTCTTTATAACTTAATCAAATTAATTTAGCCAAGTAAAATTAATTAGATTCAATTACATGCAATAAACGTGGTAGCACAAACAAATCACCAACTAAGTTAAATGCAGTAGAAAATAAATTTAACATAGGTGATTTGTTTATGAATGGGGAAAACCACCGAACAAAATCCCACCGGGTGAATTTAAGGTCACCACTATCGAGAATCTACTATTATCAAAACAAGTGATTATAAGTAAAGGAATTCCAATAAAGAAATCTCAGTACCTTATACTAACCCACAGTTAAATCATTACCCCAATACCCAATTGGACTTGTAAGGAAAAAATTGGCTTTTGCCCCTTTCAAAAAAAAAACAATCCAGCATTTTGTCCTCTTTCCCAAATTAATTAGGGAAATGCCCCTCTTTTGAAACTTGATTTTCTCAAAATCAAGTTAAGCCCTATAGTGACGTTTTTAAAGATCCTATAGTGACGTTTTAAGGACCTATAGTGGCGTTTTGTAATCCGATTTCCATGAAATCGAGTTATAGGTAAAAAAAAGAAAAAAAATTGCAAGTAACTCGACTTCATGGAGATCGGATTACAAAACGTCACTATAGGTTTTTAAAACATCACTATAGGCTCCTTAAAACGCCACTATAGGACTCCAGAATTTTTTTTTTTTTATAACTCGATTTTGAGAAAATCGAGTTTCAAAAGAGAGGTATTTCATTAATTAGTTTGGGAAAGGTGGTAAAATGCTAGATTTTTTTTTTAAAAGGGGCATTTGCCCATTTTCTCCGGACTTGTAATGTAGTGATAATCTCTTTTTTCTATGTGTTAAATATTAGCATTGATACACCATGTTGAATATGCTAGTATAGATGCGGAAGCGAAAGCATAAAGTATAAAACACAATAACACACGAGGGTTACGTGGTTCAGCCTAACGGCCTACATCTACGGAGGAAACCCTAAAGGGCTACATTAATAATATATTAGAGTGTAGTACAAATCCTGTGTTACAATGAATCATAACATGTGTATATATAGTAGACTAAACCCTAGACTAATAGACTTCTAGTACAAGTATGAGACTTGGCTTGCACACAAAGTAGAATTAGGCTTGGGCCTATGCTAATGGGCTAATATATCTCTAACACCCCCTCTCAAACTCAAGATGGAAACTTGATGAAATCTTGAGATTTGATAAGGTTGAGAAGATCTCTTGAATGAAATTTGGCTCTGTGACGGTAGTTTGAGGAAGGCAATGGTCTTGCAGTGTTGATGCGACTTCTAACGGTGGCTTGACTATACTGGAGAGTTTTGACTGCAGTAGTAGGAAGTCAAAGAAGATGAACGCAGCAAAGAAAAACACCGAGGAAGACAAAGATTGCTCTTAAATATACCGTAAGGACAGAAAACCATGGCCACAGGAAGGAATTGAAGAAGCTGTAGCAGCTGCAGCAACAGAAACAGGAGCAACAAGTGGAAGACGAAGGTTGTCCACGGGAAACATACGCCCAACTCTGAGACCAATCCCAAGCTCCTGTCCCGTCCTCGGATCCTGCACAATACACCCAGAATAATCAAAGATAATGCGATAACCCAACTCAGCTAATTGTCCAACAGAAAATAAATTATAAGAAAGGTCAGGAACATTAAAGACTCCAGGAACCGAGAGATTGGAGGTCGCAACGGAACCTATATTATGACCAGACATTGTGGAACCATTTGCTGTGCGAATATTAAGAGGGTGTGGTGCAGGTTTAAGGTCAGAAAATAAGGACGAGTGAGGTGTCATGTGATTGCAACAAGCAGAATCCATAAGCCAAAAGGTAGGAGACATACCAGATAAAGCTGAGAGAGAAGAGAAATAAGATGCATTACCAACCGTACGAATGACATTGGCGATGATATTTATAAGGTCATCTCTGGAAATGGTGAAAGTGGATCCAGAAGACTGAGACTTTGCAGAGACGGGAGCCATAGGTTGGACACTCTCAGTGTTAGCAACAGTAGCAGCAGAAATGGAAACAGCTAATTTGTTGCGTTTATAGCAAGTCTCAATATTATGGCCAAAACGTTTGCAAAAATTCCAAAAACGTTTGTTGGATTGTTGGCGACAATTGTTGCAAGAGGAAGAAGACTTGTCCTTATTCTTCATTTTGAAGCAAAATATGCAAAAATAGACTGCACAAATGAAATCTACGCGAAAAACTGGGTAAGGAGAACCTGGACAGAAAAAGTCAACCCTGAAAAAGTCAACGGTCAAAGTCAACGGTCAACGATCAACGGTCAACGGCCAGTAGATGATGTCACAGGATGACGTGGCGATGACGTCAGCAGATCAGTGGATGCTGACGCAGCTAGGGCTGACGTGGCAGAGGTGATGACGTCAGCAGATCAGGTTCCGGCGCGTGGAGGCGCGCGGAGGCGCGTGAATGGCGCGTGCAAGGAAACTGCGGCGCGTGGTGGCACGTGGTGGCGCGTGATCAGCGTCTCAGCAGATTTGAGCGGCGCGTGGGGGCGCGTGCAGTCTCCAATGGTGGCGAGGCTTCCACGAATGTGTAGATCGGCGCAGGACGATCTCAGTGGTACCTTCAAAAATGAAATCGGAGCAATATTCGCAACGGTGATGTGAAGAGCAGTGGTCTATGCAGTGTGAAACTCCTTAACGACGGCGGCTGCAAGTCCGGAACCCAAGGACGACGGCTGGATGACGTCGGAGGTTCAACGGCGAGAGGCTGCGGCGGCAGTTGTGATGGCGGAAGCGTTAGTAAAAGAAAGGAAGTCACACTAATGAAGACAAGACCGCTAGGAAAAGGTCAGAGCAGTAGCTCTGATACCATGTTAAATATTAGCATTGATACACCATGTTGAATATACTAGTATAGATGCGGAAGCGAAAGCATAAAGTATAAAACACAATAACACACGAGGGTTACGTGGTTCAGCCTAACGGCCTACATCCACTGAGGAAACTCTAAAGGGCTACATTAATAATATATTAGAGTGTAGTACAAATCCTGTGTTACAATGAATCATAACATGTGTATATATAGTAGACTAAATCCTAGACTAATAGACTTCTAGTACAAGTAGGAGACTTGGCTTGCACACAAAGTAGAATTAGGTTTGGGCCTATGCTAATGGGCTAATATATCTCTAACACTATGCACGGCTCCCAATACATGACTAACCCATTAAACGGATCCAAGTATGTGACTAACACACCAACTTGAGAAAGATGCTGGTTGCAAAGTTCTTCAATTCATCCATACGATGAAGATCCAGAAGCTTCTTGGTTACAAAACTCTTGACGCACAAACGCAACAACTTCTTCAAAAGAAAGATGAACTAGGGCACTAGTGGGGGAATTTGCCAAAGCTTTTTTTGGCTGTGCAGTTTCGTTGGACCAAATCCTTGACCTAGTTGTTGATTTGTAGTTCCCATCCAACCAAAGTTTCTTCACACGACAATATTTAATTGTTCTTCTCTCTTTTCATTTATGTCAGTCCCTTTTTCTTCATTCCTCTTTCATGTAAGTTCTCATTCACACTTTACCTTCACAGGTCTGCTCCTCTCACATGGGTGATGAAAGAAAACTGAGTTGTAGAACCAGAAAAGACTATCATGGTAAAGGGCCTAAGCTTGACAGAAAGCCCAATAAAGATTTATCATATTATTTTAACCAAGTAATAAATAGTTTTAACTTTTAACTTTTATGGTAAGTGATTCTAAAAAAAGAACTTTTAAATTTTATCTATTGAGTTTATTAATTTTTATAATTTTAAAGAGATATTTCTTATGATAAATATTAAATAGTCCTTCTGTCCTATTTTTATTATTCATGTATTAAGAATCAAACCTTGGAAGGAAATCATTTGATGTATATCATTTATATAAAAATATATAAAAATAACTATTGGGTTTATTAATTTTTATATTTTAAAGAGAGATTTCTTATGATAAATAGTCCATCTGTCCTATTTTATTATTCATGTTTTAAAATCAAACCTTGGAAGGAAATCATTTGATGTATATCATTTACATAAAAATACATAAATTTTCACAACTATTTAATTTTCTCGACAGGAAAAAAAAAAAAAAAAAAAAACTCATTTATTTAAAATTTATTAATAATTATATTGGCTTTTTAAATAAATTATAGAGCATGTTAAAAAAATTATTTTGAATAATTTGGTATATCCAAAACGAAATAAGCCCCTTCTATTTAAAAAAAAAAAAAAAAAAGGAAAAATAAATAAAGCCTAACAATTTAGGACAAGAAGTAATATCTCAATATATGATATGAAAATCCAAAAAGGACTGCTTTATTTCATGACTCATATGCATGGGTCCATGACCATATTTATTTCATAATATTGCTGGATTGCACAATCTGAAGTCTGAACACTTTAAGTGGGAATGGGTTATGGGTTTCTCTTTTCCATGACCAATTCTCTCATGCATTGATATACGGTCCAAGATGTATTGTCGGTGCTCCTCAAAAAAAAAATAATAATAATAATAATAATTGTCGGATACCAATCATTTTGTGTGGTAGGCCAAGAGTTATTCGTTGAAAGTACAATAATTTTCATTGAAGATATTTCGGAATCAAGGGATTTTGTATATCTTGTACCTGCCATATATGCCAATTACAGGATATATCTCAAGGACCCATGAATCAAGCAATCACACCAAAATTAGCAGCCAAAGTCAAATACATGCCAAATAAAGGAAATCCCTGATGGGGATATTTTATTTAATGTAAATATTATAATCCTATTAAAGCTATTTCGGAATCAAGGACAATCATGCATACGTGAATCAAGGATCTTTGAATCAAGCAACGACACCAAAGCTGGCAGCCAAAGTCAAATACTTACCAAATAAAGGAAATCTCTCATTGAGATATTTACATTTAATGTAAATATTATAATCTCTTGATGGGATATTTACATTTAATGTAAATATTATAGTGGCAGATTTGTTGCCTTTCATTGTGTGCTTGAGTCATGGGTCCTTGATTCCGAAATATCTTCAATAATTTTGTATTGTCGGATACCATACCAAACCAAATGATCATATCAAAACTCAAAAGCAAATCAAAATCACAAAGTGAGAAAGAAAATACTGTCAGATAAGAGAATTGAAACAAGATATACGGCTTCTTCATACTGAGGAGAGTCAGATTGGTTTTCAAAGTTGGGTCACTAATGCATGTGACCAGGTCAGATCAGCTTGTTCCTCAAAAAAAAGGTCAGATTAGCTCGAATGCGTGGCAAGCAGTGAAAATGTTAGATGTCTGAACGAAAGACAATAAAGAAACCTTGCTAAACGTGGTGAGGCTTCTGATTAACCTTCACTAAAAACTGGTAAAAAGTCTTTTGAGAAAATCAAACTCATATGATAAACATTATGGTTTAAACCAGTACGTGCATATACCAAAATAGCAATTAATACAACAAAGATTCAAGGTCATTCCTTGATGGTGGTTTCACCTATATACTTTGTGGAAATAGAAATAAAGCACTATAGTATTAATTAGAGTAACAAATTGAGATGTGACATAAGCTCTAGTGGTTATGGGCTCACTCTTAAGTGTTTGGAAGGTGAAGGTCTCAAGTTTAAATTCTGCAATAGAAAGCATTTGGAAAATAACTTCATGCTCTCGGCTCATGCTCATTAGCGTTCTTGATGATGCATTGCTATGGCTCATTCGGATCCCTTGCTTCTGCAAGTCCAAGTCCAGCAAATAAAGTGTCATTATGATCACGCTTAGATGGAAGATGTCAACTCAAATCACCCCGTTTACTCAATTTTTTTCTCAGCAAAAATAAATAAATAAATAAAGACATGATATCCAACTCTCCTGATAAGTGATAATTAATAAAACTTATTACAGTAGCAAGATATGATTTCGATATAGTCTAATAGTCTGGTAATTAATGGCTTTAGTTACAACTTACAAGTAAAAAATAGCAATACCTAGGTGTCGGCTTTAGAGTTTAGATACATAAACTTCCATATTTGAACCTTTTGTCAAGGAATACTGATTGTCATTTGTTCACTTCCTCAAAAAAAAATTTATGGCAGATTGTTAAACTGTGTTGTGCCCTAAACCTAAGTCCACTAATAAAAGTTCAAACTCCCCTCAAAATTAAGAGAATATGTATTTACAACAATTATTTTTATAATGGTTGTAACTTTCTAGTCAGACTAGAGCACAATAGGCAACTACTTTAATAAAAATCTAAAATTTTAAAATATATAAAATTGCTTTTTATGTTGCTGTTAAAATTTTTTGAAGATCAAAAATATGAATATTCTAGTATCTACTTTATATCTCTCTCCAATTTTTGTTTTTGTTTTTGTGGTCTCATCCAAATTCCTAACCCTTTAAGCCCTAACTAGCTTTTTAGTTATTTTGACTACTTTATTGTGAATGCTCTAATGTCCTTGTATATAATGTATTATAACCCTAAAGCCTCCACTTAATTTTTCCCTGCTCCATTTCTTGACTTTGTCACAATTTTAAAGTGTAGGTTTTTGTTGTAAACCTAAATTTTTGCTGTTTAAAAACTTAGAAAAATTGAGAAAGAAATATTGAATTCTCTAAATATTTTTTAAATGCAATCAAGATGGCGAGACGGGCATATTGCTCACTTTGAACACTTTTAGATTAATTTATTTTTTCATTTTCTTTTAAGCAGTAAATTAGATGTCTAAAATTTATGTATTTAGATAATGTTTTACCTTGATTGTTAGTAACTATGAATTTTACTTGTGTTTCTTTATTTTAATGATATAAAATATATACTTGTAATTAATTAAACTATATATGAAAAAATAAATTATAATTTACGTTTATATTAGATTTTGAATGACAATTACAATTGTTCAGAAATATTTATTTATTTATTATTAATACCAGTTAATATTTTGATTAAAAAAGGTTTAATATTTAATTGTTTTTTTTTAATGTTCTTTTACTACTGCCCCTAGCTAGACTAAAATCCTCGCTTTGCCACTATTTTTCCTATTGTAAACTATCTCCTTGTCACCGCCTACCAATACATAAATTTCTTGTATCTTTTTTTCTTCTCTCTCATCTTTAATATTACCTACTATTTCACTCTCTCTAGAAATGCAACCTCTTGCTCTCTCTGTCTCCCTCTAGAATCTTTCGATATAATTATAGATACAATTGTGAGGGTGGCTCTAATTTATGCCTAAACTTTTGCCATGAGTTTGGCACCTCAGAAAAATAATAAATAAAAATTTCAGTTTTTAGTCTTTTTGAAACTATTTGGGTGGGTCTCTCACAATATATATCATAAATTTTTTAGCTTCAAACATGTTTAAAGCTATCATTTTGCAATTTAGTATGTAGCAATTGAAGAGGCAATTCATGTATAATTTTAGCACCATCAAATACCAAAATGTGACCTACAATGGTGGAGCCAGAGCTATATTTTTTGGCTCCACAGCTACAGTGCACAGCTACTGTTGGCTATGCTGAAAGGTAAAAAAAAATAAAAATAAAAATAAAAATTTGTGCATTCACACTGCTTTTGATTATTTTACTCATTTTTATTCTTTCTTTTATTCTTATTTCTCTTCTTCGGTCTTTTATTCTTATTTCTCTTCTTCTGGGTTCACACTTCTTTTACTCATTCTTTTCTTTTTTTTATATAACATTCACACTGCTATATATTGTTTGTGCATTCACACTGCTATTGTCTTATATATCGTTTTTTTATTTGTGCATTTACACTGTTATTGTAGTAGATATATTATTTTATTGTGATGTTTATCAATGGCGGGTCTAAGAATTTTTCTCAGAGTATTCCTTAAGAAGTATAAATTACACAATCTAAAAAAAAAAAAAAATTCATATATTGACAACAACAACAATAAAAAAAACATACAAATACATAAAGTTTACAATTGCCTTCTACGAGTTTTCATATTTTGAAATCGTTGCATGATTATCAATGCTACAAGCTACATCTCTTTCAATATACACAACCAAGGAATCATCCATCCATTGATCTCCCATTCGATTGCGCAGTTTATTCTTTATATATTTTATTACTGAAAAACTTCTTTCTACCGCTGCAGTAGCAACAGGATGGGTCAAAACTAACTTTACAAGCAAATAAACTAAAGAACCGTGATGACGTTATAATTAATTTAAGAATTTTTTAAAGATAAATGAATACATTAATTAGTAAAAGTAGAAGAATTGACTAAAATAGTCAAAATAAATATTGAGATTTATCTTTCAAGTGTATTTTTTATATCATAACTTTCATAAGAAAAATAAGAAATACTAAATTATAAGCAAACATAAATTAAATATCAAGTTTCTTAATCAAGGAGTTGATAACATCATGGAAATTGTTTTAATTTAGAGAAGAGATGAAATATATATATATATATATACACACCCACATACTTATATAACATTTTTGTGCTAGTCTATATTTAAATTAATCTTAAGTTATGCCCAACAACCCAAGTCCATTTAAATGGTTAACTATTTATTAAATTTCAAAAAAAAAAAAATATATATATATATATATATCGTAAAATTCAGAAGAGTGGCAGACTTGCCCATTAAAAAATTAATTAAATCCCCCCCCCCAAAAAAAAAATTAAATAATAAATACTAATACAAGCCAAGTAAATGGTTGACAGCGAATCATTTGGTACAAGTAAAAGAAGAAAGTGTTGACACTTTACGCTTTGATAGCCAAGCATTTACTTACTTATGGAAGACCATGATAGAAAAAATAAAAAGTTCTTCTTCATCATCGTCAAACGGTCAAAGTATAGCAGAGACTTCAGAAAGAGCAAAAATGCAGAAACGGCAAAAACACAAAAAAAAAAAAAAAAAAAAAAAAAAAAAAAAAGAAGAAAGAAAGAAAGAGAGAGAGAAAGAAGAAGAAGAAATGGAGATGCAAGCTCATGGTCTGACAACATCTCACTGTGGTTGAGAAGCTTCAACAATGGTAAACAATTTTTTATTTTTTTTTATTTGAGGGTGTTCTTAATTTTGCTTGAGGGTGTTCCTATATTTTTTTTAAGGGTAAACAAATAAAAAATTTTAATTTTTTTTTTTTTTCAGGTCAGGGTATTCCTGGGAACACCCTGGACTGAACGTGGCGCCGCTACTGATGTTTATATAATTTTATTGTATTGAAAGCTAAATAAATCCACTGATGCTGGATGTTTTGTAAAGTAAGAGCATTCCCATCAACACTTCTAAAAAATTTAGTATTTACCATCTTAAAAACTAATTTTATAATATATAACACATCATTTTACAATATCCCTTCCATCAAAACTTCTATTTTTTTTAACACTCCATTTAAATATTCTTTCTTTATTATTTTTTATTCATTTTTTATTTTTCCTCTCTCTCCTCTGTCTCTCTCTTTATTAAACAAATAATTTTTTTTTTACAATCTTGCTACAGTGGGTTGCTATCTCTAGCAACCCACTCTAGCTGGTTTGCAAAATGAATAGGATTTAAGAGCTTTGATGGAGTATGCTTTTTGATCTTTTGATGCTAAAATTTAGCATTTATAGCATTTGAGAGTGTTGATGAGAATGCTCTAAGTGGGTAAAATAGATAAAATAACTTTTTGTGGTGCCAAATACCTAAAAATAACTCCGTGGATGCTCTGAGGGGAAAAAATGGTGCAATAAAAGGTATGTGCTCCTAAGCCTTGCAATCAAACGATTTGGTATATGAAAAAAATAGCGATACATGCATCACAATTGTTTGACTGCCAAGGTTTGCAATCAGTGGCGATGCCACATTGGTCCCAGGGTGTTCCCAGGAACACCCTGAACTGGGAAAAAAAAAATATATATATATATATATATATAATAATTAAAATTTTTTTAATTTGTTTATCCTTAAAAAAAATTTAGGAACACCCTAAATAAAAAAAATATTTTATTTGTTCTACTTTCAAGCAAAAAAAAAAAGCCCAAAAAAAAAATATTTGAACTAAAATCTGGAAAAAAAAAAAAAAAAAATGTAACGGAGCAAGCGAAACCCACGGATTCTCCAAGAAAAAAAACAATGGATGGCAAGCCCACGGCAAGCCCAACATCAAGCCCAAAAAATGGTAGCAAACCCAGTAACCCACAGATTCTCCAAAAAAAAAAAAAAAAAAAAAAAAAAAAAACCTAACCTAACCTAATATACTGAAATCAGATTGGGCCTCAAACACTTCACATATGCAAGTCACGCAACAACCACGGACGACATCAACCAACGGAACAGACGAAGAAGATTGCCCGCCAGATTGGGCCTCAAACTCGATCTCCCATTCAAACGGACGAAAGCTACATCTCGATGTGCTACTCGATTAGTCTTCCTCGCCTCGCCACTGTGCCCGACGGCACCGCCCATCAGCCTCAGGCCTCCCTGCTCCCTCAACCTCAAGGTATTTCATCTCTATCTCAGTCTCTCTCTCTCTCTCTCTCTCTCTCTCTCTCTCTCTCTCTCTCTCTCTCTCTCTCTCTCTCTCTCTCTCTCTCTCTCTCTCTCTCTCTCTTTATGAGTAATATTTACCATGTTTTTGGCTTTATGCCTTTAGCCGGTGTTTTATTTATTTATTTATTTATTTGAGAATATCCGGTGTTGGTGTTGGTGTAACTCAGTAACTGTGTAAGGTCTTTATGAGTAATATTTACCATGTTTTTGGCTTTATGCCTTTATCAGGTGTTGGTGCTTTTTTTTTTTTTTTTTTGAGAATATTCGGTGTTGGTGTTGGTGTAACTCAGTAACTGTGTAAGGTGTTATTGTTGGTGAGATTATTAATTGTCTTTTAGTATTGGTGTTGGTGTCTTTTGGTGAGATACAACAAATTGGCTTTATCTGATTGGTTCTAGTCTTGTGATTGGGGGACATGGGGCATTGGGCTTTGTCTGTTGAATTGGAGGGTAGATGGGGGCATGGGGCCGGGGTAGTGCAAATGTGCAACTAATAATTAATAAATATGGTTGTGTGCTATGTGCTAGTTGATTAGTTCAACTAATGGTCATAAAATATGTAATAAATCATTCTTTTTTAGACTTGGACTTAAGCTATACGGCCTATATATTTTTGTACTACAAAATTTATTGACTTTTTTTTTTTTTTTTTTGGTTAAGTAATAGTGTGATATTTCAAGTAGGGAAGTATCAAACAACCATAGTAATTAGTTGAACTAATTAATTTTGTTTGTTTGGGATATTAATTAACCAATAATTAATTGGAGAAAGAAAACTAATAAATAATAATTAATAATTTAATTAATCAATACTTTATATAAGGCAAACAAATTAAATTATGTTAGGTTAAACAACAATTAATTATTTTATAATTAATAAAATAACAATATAACAAATTATAGTTTATAAAAGACAAACAAATTAATGAAACAACTAAACAACAATACATTTGGGAGAAATTCCTGAAGCCACCACTGGGAAAAATTATGCTTCTTAAAGAACACCCTAGGAAAAATTCCTAGAGTCGCCATTGTTTGCAATCGTATTATAGGTGTACATAAGTAGTCCTAGAGCAATGTCTTGGTTTTCTGGACTGCTTAAAAATTTGAGTAGCCAAATTAATTTTATGATCTAAATTTTACATTTTAAGATGCAAAATTTGAAATTTTGGGGGTGCTAATATGCAAATTTTCATCTAAGTTATAGGTATATTCACCTACTCTAGGGGAAAAGGCCCCCTAGCTCCGCCTCTACCTAGGTGGCTATTATTTCTGTCAAATTAACAATTAGGAGTGAGAGGATTTGAGCTCTTTATGTCTCAGTTGGAAACACTAAAGCCCTATTTGGTACGCGAGTTCTAACACATATTTTCAGTTTTTAAATAATATTACACGTATTTTCACATGCTTTTTTACCCACACATATTTCAAAAAAATTAAAAACGGTTGTTTTAATACATGTAACAAATAGACCCTAAGAGATTCCAACCTCTTTCTCTAAAATCTTTCACTCTCTAGAAAATGCAAGCACTCTTCTTTTCCTATATATATAGCCTAGCTAAACTTGCTAGAGCTTGTCCATCATCACCTTTTCACGTCTTCCTCATTGCTGTAATTGTGGAAGTTGGTATGGATTTCTTCCCAAACTTGCTTCACCTTGTAATCCTTTGTATTTCGGTCTCGCTCATATTCCTTATATATAAACAAAAATCCAGTTATGCCAAGTTGCCACCCGGTAAAAAGGGATGGCCTGTCATTGGAGAAACATTGGAATTAGCCACGGCTAGAAGAAGAGGAACCCAAGAGATCTTCTTTAACGACAGAATGAGAAAATATTCACAGGATCTCTTCAAAACCTCACTGTTTGGTGAGAACATGGTTGTGTTTTGTGGTGCTTCAGCAAACAAGTCACTGTTCAACGATAAAAAAAATCTCTCCACTTGGTGGCCACGCTCCATACTAAAAATTGTATTTGTATCTTCTCCTGAACTTCTTGAAGATGTAGCCCAAAAAGATTTTGCTCAAATGAGGAGGTCCGTGGTTGAATTTTTCAAGCCCGAAGCTCTTCAACATTTCATACCCATCATGGACTCCACGGTAAAGGAACACTTGGAGACAGAGTGGTCTCCTTACAGAAAAGTCAAAGTTTATCCACTCTCCATGAAATATACCTTTGCATTGGCTTGTAGGTTTTTTTTAAATGTCACAGATCACAGCCATGTGACAAAATTTGCTGATCACTTTGCCATTATGATGGATGGTTTACTGTCTGTGCCTATAAATATACCAGGCACAACCTTCAACCGTGCCATAAGAGCAGGCAAGGTTATTCGCCAGGAGATTTTAGAAGTCATCAAACAGAGGAAGAAGGAGCTATCCGAGAATAATGGGACAGTTGCTCGTGACTTTTTGACTCGCTCGCTCCTTGAATTAGATGAGAATGGAAAAGCTATTAATGAGATGATGATTGCTAGTAAAATTATGTCCTTACTTATTGCTGGCCGTGATTCCACAAATTCAGCAATCACATTTGTGTTGAAGTATCTAGCAGAGTTTCCTCATGTTTACAGTGAGGTCTTCAAAGGTACTTCTCAACACTTTGAACCCTGGCTTCTTTCAATTAAATTACAATTAAGGTATACTTCTTTTGTATCTCAAAAAAAAAAAAAAAAAAGCTATACTTCTTTCCTAGTATAAAATAATCTTTATCAGTAGTCCTAGTGTCTCTACCATTTAACAATTTTCGATAGTATAATGTTGAATTGCGGTTGAGGATCAACAACAATTTCAATTTAGAATTCATTTTCATATTTTCTATATGTATATATTCAAATAACTTGGTGTATATCTTTGTTAATATAGCACTGCATAAGAACTTCTTCTTGGATTAAAATTTGAAAATTTCCACCTTTAAATTAAACATTTTTGTACTTCTTAACATGCATGTCAAATTATATATTAATCGAATGTTATGTACTATTTGATCAATAACTTATGTTATTTATTATTCGATCCATAACCTATGTTTTGTTGAAAACTTAAAAATATAAAAACTCTAAATTTAAATATTTTAAAAATAAAACAGTTATTGATCTATGATGATCTTGATATTTTGGACAAATATAAGGTATAAGAGAAAGAATATAATTTAATGGTTTATTTATCAAAATACATATCTAATATAAAATTATTAAATGGTCTAGCATTATCAATACATCTACATACACATTCTCAAAAAAATAAATAAGTAAATAAATACATCTACATACACGCTATAGATGCAAAACCTTTGGCTCCCTAAGAAGAAATAGAAACTTTGTTTGGTATGCTATATGCCTTCAGACGAGTGACATAACTTATAAATGAAATTTCGAATGATTAATCTAATGAAAAAGTGGGCCTTATTTGTAAACAGAGCAAATGGAAATTGCAATAGCCAAAGGCCCAAATGATTTGTTGAATTGGGACGACATTAAAAAGATGAAGTACTCTTGGAATGTGGCACTTGAGTCTATGAGGCTAACACCACCTACTCAAGGAACATTTAGAGAGGTTGTAAATGACTTCACTTACACAAATTTTACTATTCCAAAAGGGTGGAAGGTATGTGACACTTACCAAGTTACCAGTACATGAGCTAAATTATACATCAATTCTCTATGTTATAGTGGTGATTCTTATTGTTAATCCATATATTTGCAGACATTTTGGACTCCATATTCGACACATAAAAATCCCAAATACTTTCAAGATCCTGAGAAATTTAATCCTTCAAGATTTGAAGGGAATGGACCTGAACCTTACACTTTTGTACCATTTGGAGGAGGAGCTCAAATGTGTCCTGGGAGGGAGTATGCTCGATTAGGAATACTAGTGTTTATGCATAATGTGGTGACAAGATTCAATTGGGAGAAAGCAATTCTAGATGAAAAGTTGTCTTTCAATATAGCACCCATTCCGGTTGATGGTCTTCCAATTTACCTTAAGCCTCATAGTCATAAATAATAGATTGAGTCAAACATTAATTGAATGACACAAATTTTATATAGGAAAATGTTAAATCTACTACCAATTTTACTGTAAAATTTTAAAAATCTATCTAGCAATAAATGTAAATTGTGTCATTTCAATGACATAATAAATGAATGTTTGAATTACTTTTTTATGATTTGTAACATATCAATATATAAGTCTCATGTAATAAAAATTGTAATATCCCAATGTCAGTCATATGTGCTTAGCATTTATTTATTTCTTTTTATTCTTAAATCTGTATATAATGACTACTTTAGAATATCAAAATGGTTCAAATTGCTATACTATCTTTTCTCTCTCATTTTCGATCCCCATCTCATGGAGGGTCTCTCACATTATATAGCCCATTTTGAGTTAACTTAATCCTACACTTATTGATCATCTGAATCCCTACTTGAGTGTCCATCCCATCAGACACCCCCTTTCAACCTTCTGTGAGTTGTGACAGCTAAGGCAGTACTATTCAGATGTCTTTTCCACATAAATGCGGCCAAAAAAAGAGCTGCAATGCATTTAATGTGGTGGTAACAGCTTTTCCTTAGATATTTTGTGTTTCCTTCTTCCCCGTATGTTTTTGAGGCACATTTCTATCGCTAGAGCCTTTTGGAAGGGGCCTCTAATTGCTAGAGTACACATTTGATATTCGTAGCATCTGATGAGGTATTCCTTCTCGGATCATCTTCCATTTATTCCCTGCTTATGAAACTTTAACTGGGGATCCCTTAACAACCATTTGCCTCTCCTCGGATTTGTTAATTGTCCCAGGTGAAGCTCAAAGCCCAATATATGATCTTAGGCCCTTACCCCTACAATAGCCCCTCAAAATTCATGTTTTTCCCTCTTATCCGATGAGGAAAAGTGGGATTTTGATATTTAAGGGATAAGACCCACTAATCCTTTGATTTACACATGTGGGGACGCGGTTTTATGCGCCTCATAATTTTTACTAACGCTTCGTAGCCCATGAGGCGTCATTAATTACTCTAGGCGGCTTTATGTCTCCCGTATCCAACGGTTGACATTTTTCCTAGAATTTTGAGCGGGAGTATTCCCACTTATTCTCTCCCTCTATATAAAGCCTTGAGGGAAATCATTTTCCTCTTTTCTTCAAAAAACCTTCAAGTGCTCCAGAGAACTCCAACGCCTCGTCTCACAAAACACTCTAAATTCCTGAGTCTCCATAGCTGTTTCTTGTAAGAAGTCTTTGCGAATCTTTCTGAAAGTTTCAGAGATTTAGCATACGTGTTCCTGTAAGTCTTTTATTTCTTTATATTCTTCTTTTTTCTCCTCAGCCTTCTTCCCCGTTCTTTTTCTTTTTAGAAGCCTTTCTCTGTGTCATTTCTGGCCACTTAAATGGGTAGGTTCAAGCACCTAGTAGATTCGCCGGCCGATATGGAGGGTTTTAGGGCCAAATACCATATCCCAAAGGAGTGGGTTTAGAATATTGTCCTTCAGACCGAATACTCACTAACAGAGAGACGGGTCAAGTCGTCATTCCTATGATTGCTTTCATAGAGGGAGGAATGATACTTCCCATGGGTAGGATAACCAGGGATTATTTGCTTAACCATAAGCTGACTCCCTACTAGTGTGCCGCCAATATGTTCCAAGTTTTAGGGTGCATAGATGCTCTAAACGACCAAATGAACATCGGCCTCACATGGCACGACGTTGCTCACTTATACAAGTGTCTCTCCCTTTCCGGAGGATATTACCTCAAATCTCAATCCAACAAGGTGAAGTTGATATCTTGCCTTCCTAAGTCCAACAAAAGCTTGAAGGACGATTATCTGGTCATTTCCGGAGAATGGCATGACTGTCTTCACTGCCCAGTTAAGGTAGGAACACCAGGTGGGGTACTCTAAGATCAGGTCCCTCGGCCGGGATCTTAGTCTTCTAAGCTTTCCCTTTACTTGTTTTAGTTAGTTGTGTTCTCGGACTAACCACAACTTCCCTTTTGGATGTTTTGCAGAGAAAGAACACGTTGCCCTGAAGATTAGTCTGGTCAACGTTCAAGCTCTCAACTACCTCCTAAGGTCAGAGATTTTCGTGAGTGAAAATGGACAGTTGCGGGCCGCTCATCTAATTTTGGACTACGAGCCACTGTCCCGCATCTTCCAAGACGTAGGCCAAGCAATAAGGGCCGGGAGTTCTAGATTGGCTCCGATTGACGTCTCTAAGCCGGGATTCTTAGCTCAGAGAGACCTTCCACCCGTTTAACCGCCCGCTCAGCGTGTTCTCCAAGCGGTAGCCGCTCCAAGAGAGGAGATTGATTCTACTCACTCATCCCTAGAAGCTAAGATTGATCAATTCTGCTTTAACGAGGAGGGTGAAGTGCCGATAAGGCCGATAGAGCTCTCAAACTTTGACGCAGATCTTGACCGATTCTCCGCGGCACATTCTCCGAGGTTGATAGTTGCCCGGATTGATACCAACCAAGAAATTGAAGAAGAAGGCATAGATCTGAAGCAAAGGTTCGGCTTGAAGGGCCTAATGGCCAATAGGAACAAGGGACAATCCTCCAAAGGCATCCCTAAGGTACAAGTTCCTACCAGCCTCCCTCCTCCTCCTCTTCCTCCCACTGACCTCGGGCTGCAAGCCAATCCGAATCTGAGGAGGAAAAGGCATGTTGATGATCTAGAGGAGGGTGAGGTTGGACCTCAGAAGGCCAAATAGCAAAAGAATGCCAAAGAGTCTAAAGATAAAAGGACCAAGTCGGTGGACAGCCGAGATAAGGCTACAGTGCGAAGGGGGCAGCGTACTTGGTCCCCTCAGCTTGAGCTAGATGGCGCTCCCATTTCTTAGGACGCCACGCTTTAGGAGTCCCAGAGGGGACAGGCAACATACCTCACTGAGGCCTTGCAACAGCCCCTTCTCCTCCCTCGGGATATGGACAGGCTTAAGAATACCAAGCAGCCGGACCTTTTCATGTTGTTGAAGAGGGACCTTGTAATGATAAACCAAAAATCCTTCATCGTATAAATTTTAGACTCTATGTTCACTTACATGTTGCTCATGTTTTAATAATACTTCCACTACTTTTATGCAGGTTACCCAGCAAATCTATGTGGCTGAGGAGTGGGTTAAGAACGCTTGAGAGGAGGTGAACGCTGAGGTCCAGTCCCGTCTTACGGTTGAAAAGGTCGTTGAGGCCCTTAGGCAAGAGAAGGAAGGCCTGTCCGAGAAGGTTAAGGAGGCTATCCAGGCTCGTGATAGCACCATGGCAGGCCTGAAGACTATGGAAAGGCAGGCCAAGGACATGCGCTAGAAGTTGCATGTAACAGAAATAAACCTGGCCACAGAGAAGCAAGCAATCTTAGACCTCAAGGCGCAACTGTAGCAAGCCAAGAAGGCGGCTCGGGTGGCTAGGGAAGCAGCTGAGGCCGCGGTGAAGGCATCCTATGAGTGTAGGGTGCTGGACACAAAGACCAGGCTGACTGAGGAGGTGGTTGTCGTTTGCAAGGACTACTGCACCGAGTCCTAAGGAGTGGCAATGGACCAGGCAAGAGTCCCTGCAAACTCTGAGCTGAGGAGGGCCGAGAATATCTTCTTCCCAGAGGATATTCGAGAGATTCCTGTGTCAAACCCTCCTTACGAGAAACTCCCTCCTGCCCAAGCCGCCCTTCTTGACACCAACATTCCTGGGGGGGGTAAAAGCGGGCGAGGAAGCTCAGCCACCAACGAAGGATAAGCCATCAAGGACTCCCTCATAATCAGAGATGTAGTCTCGCAGGCCAAGGACGCTGAATCTAAATCCAAAGCTGAAGGTGCTCATTCCGAGGCTGCTGATCCTAAGAAAGATCCCCTCAAGGACAAGGCCTAGAATTCTAGATGTACGATTTTCTTTTGTTACTCTGTTTTTGTTTTCCATTCTTATGGCTTTTGCCACTGCTTGTAATATAAATTTTCTTTAAGTTAATGAATGAACGAACTTCTCTTCTATTCTTTGGGTTTTTATTTTCATTGCTTTTAATTTTATTGTCATTATAAATGAGCCTGGATAGTTTTTGCTCCATTTCCAGCAGTAATTCATTATTCGTATTTCAAGAAATCTAACTAAGTGTCAACAAGATAGAGATATTTTACATTCATGATACGAATTAACTCTTACATAGTGAATGTTGGATCTGAAGGGAGTAAGAAATATACCTCGTAACTTACATTCTATCTAACACTTATAAAGGTGTTCTTTAAGTGTCAAAGGTAGTTAATTTTCCCTTAGCCTGTGGTTCGAGGAACCATGCAGGGCTTAGGTTTTGTTTAATACTTGAGTAAACGTCAAAATTTATTAATTTTCCCTAAGTATGTGGTCCGAGGAGCCATGCAGGGTTTAGATTCTGTCTAATACTTGAAAGGATGACAAAAGTAATTAATTTCCCCTAAGCCTATGGTCTGAGGAACCATGCAGGGCTTAAGTTCTGTTTAATACTTGAGCAAACGTCAAAAGTTATTAATTTTCCCTAAACCTATGGTTTGAGGAGCCATACAAGGCTTAAGTTCTGTTTAATACTTGAAAGGATAACAAAAGTAATTAATTTTCCCTAAACCTGTGGTCCGAGGAGCCATGAGGACTTAAATTCTATTTAATACTTGAGTAAATGTCTAAAGTAATTAATTTCCCCTAAGCCTGTGATCCGATGAGCCATGCAGGATTTAGGTTCTATTTAATACTTGCGTAAACGTTAAAAGTTATTAATTTCCCCTAAGCCTGTGGTCTGAGGAGCCACACAGGGTTTAGGTTCTGTTTAATACTTGAAAGGATGACAAAAGTAATTAATTTCCCCTAAGCCTGTGGTCCGAGGAACCATGTAGGGCTTAGATTCTATTTAATACTTGAAAGGATGACAAAAGTAATTAATTTGTCCTAAGCCTGTGATCCGAGGAGTCATGCAGAACTTAGATTCTGTTTAATACTTGAGTAAATTGAGAGACAAGAAGCACGAGACCTTTATACAACAAAAGAACTTATTGAGAAAAGAAGTTTTCATTAATAATAGTACCTTTTTAGGTTGTTTACATTCCAAGAGTGTGGTATTACATGCTCTTCTAAATCTTCTAGAAAATATGCCCCAATACCAATGACTGAGGTGATGCGGTATGGTCCTTCCCAATTCGGTCACAACTTTCCCCATACTGGATTTTTTGCAGTGCCTAGAACTTTCCTTAACACTAAGTCCCCAAGCACTAATGTCCTCAGTTTTACTTTGGCATCATAACCTTGCTTAAGTTTGTGTTGGTAGTATGCTAGTTGAACAATTGCCCTTTCCCTTCTTTCTTCAATAAGGTCTAAGCTTTTCTCTAGCAACTCATTGTTCATTGTTGTTGCTCAGACAAAATGAGTTGGTTTTTAGTGTCAGAAAGCCCGTTTCTAGAGGAATAACAGCCTCGGCCCTGTAAGTCATCGAAAAGGGGGTCTCTCCTGTTGACTTGCGAGGTGTGGTTCGATACGTCCATAGGACATGTGGCAGTTCTTCCACCTATCTTCCCTTCGCGTCATCTAACCTCTTCTTAAGTCCGTTCACTATGACCTTGTTAACAGTTTCAGCTTGCCCATTCCCCTAGGGATAGGCTGGGGTAGAATATCTATTCGTAATTCCCAATTCACAATAGTACCTCCTGAAGGCCTTACTATCGAACTGAAGACCATTGTCCGAGATGAGGGAGTGAAGGACCCCGAACGGGGTAACAATGTTTTTCCAGACGAACTTTTTGACGTCCACATCTCTGATATTCGCTAAAGGCTCAGCTTCAACCCATTTAGTAAAGTAGTCAGTGCCGACGAGCAAATACCTTTTGTTCCCTGCTGCCTTAGGAAAAGGCCCGAAAATATCCAAGCCCCACTGAGTGAATGGCCAAAGGCTGGATAGTGGATTGAGGATCCCTCCTGGTTGATGTATGTTTTGCGCAAATCTCTAACACTAGTCACACTTCTTCACGTATTCGTGTGCTTCTTTTTGCATGTTTGGCCACTAGTAGCCTTGGGTGATGGCCCTATAAGATAAGGACCTGCCTCCTATGTGGCTTCCACAAATCCCTTTGTGTAATTCCTCCAAGATTAGTTTTAAGGCCTCAGGGTGTACGCAGAGCAAGTATGGTCTAGAAAACGAACGTTTATACAACTTCTGGTCCTTGGATAACCAGAACTGAGAAGCATTTCTCCATATCTTGTCAATCTCGGTCTTCTCTTCGGGCAAGATGTCCTCCTTCAGAAACAGTACTAGAGGGTCCATCCAGCTAGGTCCCATTCTAACATGATGGACATGGATCACTTCTCTCTTCGTCATTGAGGGTTTGTATAAATCTTCCACAAGGATGACCCGAAACAAACTTTGAGCCGAGGAAGTGGCAAACGTGGCCAAGGAGTTGGCATGTGTGTTTCCACTTCTAGGGATGTGCAGTAAGCTAAAAGAATCAAAACGTGATTGTAGGCGTTTAGTTTGGTCTAAGTATTCTTGCATTCTTTCGTCTCTTGCTTCTATCTCCCCATTTACTTGGCCAACGACCAGTCTTGAGTCCGAGAACATGTGAACTGCTTTTCCGCCCAGTTTGTGAATCGTGGACATCCCCTCCAGTAAGGCTTCATATTCAACCCCATTATTCGTGGCTCGAGAAGCCCAGTCTTAGTGATTTTTCGATGGTAATCCTTTCAGGGAAAATTAGGACTAGCCCCACTTTGGAGCCCCTTTGGTTCGCTGCGCCATCAACATATAATTTATAGCATGTGGGCCCTTGCAGAGAGAGTACGCCAACTGATTTTTCATCCATGTCTTGTGTCCCTACTTCTTCTTCTAACGAAGGTTCAGCGAATTCAGCCACCAGATCTGCGAGGACTTGACCCTTGACGAAGGTACGAGGCATGTACTTGATGTCAAAAGTCCCTAGAATCGTGCCCTGCTTAGCATCTCTTCCTGTATAATCAGCACTTCGAAATATGGATCTGAGCGAAAGCTAGGTTAGAATGATAACTGTGTATGCTTGGAAGTAATGGGAAAGCTTTTGTGTAGCTTGAACCACCGCTAGGATGGCCTTTTCTAATGGTAAGTAGCAAATCTTAGCTTCATGCAATGATTTGCTCACGTAATAAACTAGTCGTTGTACGTCGTTGTCCACTCGTATTAGCACTAGGCTTACTACATGAGGGGCCACATCGATGTAGGCGAACAAGACTTCATCGGCCTCGGGACTAGACATGATTGGTGGCCAAGATAGATATTCTTTAAGTTGTTGGAAGACCAAAGCACATTCCTCGGTCCACTCAAATCTCTTCCATTTATTCATTAAGAGGAAGAAGAGTCTGCACCTGTCTGCTGACCGAGAAATAAAACGGTTTAAGGTAGCAATCATGCCGGTAAGCTTCTAGACCTCCTTGGGATTCCGAGGTAGCTGTAAGTTGTTGACAGCCCTGATTTGATCGGGACTGGCCTCGATCCCCCTGTGGGTCACCATATAACCCAAGAATTTTCCTAATCCTACCCCAAATGAACATTTGGACGTATTGAGATGCAACTTGTGTCTCCTTAGAATTTCAAAAATGTCCTTGAGGTCTTTCATGTGCTCAGACACCACCTTACTCTTTGCCACCATATCATCTATATAGACTTCAATGCTCTTGCCTAGTTGCGGTTCAAACATTCTGGTCATCATTCTCTAGTAGATGGACCCTACGTTTTTCAAACCAAAATGCATCACCTTGTAATGGGAGTGACAAAAGCCGTCTTTTCTTAGTCGTCTGCGGCTAGTGGTATTTGATGATATCCTCGAAAGGCATCCAAGAAGCTCATCCAAGAATGGCCCGCGGTCACGTCTACCAACTTATCTATCTGAGGCATAGGGAACGGATCTTTTGGGCAGGCTTTATTTAGATCCGTGAAGTCTACACAAACTCGCCATTTTTCGCTTTTCTTCTTTTACCACTATAGTATTGGCCAACCACTCGGGGTAAAAAACTTCTATGATAGCCCCTACTTTTTTAAGCTTCATCTCCTCGTCCCTAACAGCATTAGCATGCTCCTTCGACAAGCGCCAAGGTGGTTACTTCTTAGAAGTAACAAATGGGTTAACGTTTAGGTGGTGGCAGATGAAGCTCGGATCAACCCTTGGGGCCTCGTAGATGTCCCACGCAAACACATCCACGTTTTCTCTGAGAAACCCAATTAGCTCTTCTTTCTCTTAGGGAGGTAGTTCCGAGCCAACTTGAAAGAACTTTTCGGGATCAACGCCAACAGCTACCTTTTCTAGATCTTCGCATTTTGCCTCCTCAGTTGATTCATTATCGGGCAATGCCGAGGTGGTTGATTGCTATAAGCCCCTTCTAGTAGAGGCTGAGGGCTTAGCATTGGGTTGGCATGAGATGGCAGCCACCATGCACTGTCTGGCCATGGTCTAATTCCCCACAATCTCTTTAACCAGACCTTCCGACGGGTACTTCACCTTCTGGTGTAGGGTAGAAGAGATAGCCCCTAGGGCATGAAGCCAAGGTCTAGCCACAATAGCTGTGTAGGGTGAATAAGCGTCAACTACAATGAAATCCACCTTTACCACATCCGAACCGGTTTGTATGGACAGTCTGATCTGGCCCCTTGGAGTAACGGTCTTTCCCTCGAAACTTACCAAAGAGGAATCGTATGCCGTTAGGTTCTCGGGTTTTAAGTTCAGTACAGGTCGGGGTACATTACTTCCACAGCACTTCCCTGATCTACCAGCACTCTCTTCACATCATATCCTCCAATCTTGAGTGTGACTACCAGAGCATTGTCATGAGGTTGGATGGTTCCTATCTTATCTTCGTCCGAGAAGCCTAGCATTGGTGAGGTTTCCTTCTTGACCTTTTTGGACTCCCGATCGTCATCCTCAGTGGAAAGCCGAGCCACCAACATTACTTTAGAAGGACAAGAGTCGGTCCTTCCCGGAGTAGCAATAATGACATTTATCGTGCCTATAGGAGGTCTTAAGGAGGTGTCTCTCCGGGACTCAGGATTCGCCTATCTTTGTTGACCACTAGAATGATGTAGGAGGTGCCTTAATTTTCCCTCTTGAACTAGCTGGTATAAGTGGTTCCTCAAGTTCCTGCAGTCTTCGATGGTGTGCCTCGGTTCTTGGTGGTATTGGCAATACAGGTTTTGGTTGTGCTTCATGGAGTCTCCTACCATCTTATTTGACTATTTGAAGAATGGCTTGTTCTTGATCTTCTCCAGAACCTGATGTACCGGATCTCAAAACACAACATTAACTGACTATGCGTCGATAGATCCGGATTGCCCCGCAAAGTCTCTCCTCGGTCGGTTGTTGTTGTTAAATCGGTCTGACCTAAAGTCCCTACTCTCTTGAGGGACAACCTTCGCTTTACCTTTTCCCAACTGCTGGTCTTCTTCAACCCTTTATACTTGTCGATTCAGTCCATGAGTTGGTGCAGGCTGGTGACAGGCTTTCCTGTTAGAGATTTTCTTAAACCATGCTCAGTTGGGAGGCCACTCTTGAAGGTGCCGATGGCGACGTCGTCATAGTTACCGTCTATATCATTGTACATCTCCCAATACCTGTCTGAGTAGGCTTTCAAGGTCTCCCCTTCTCGCATGGACAAAGACAATAGAAAATCCAAGGGCCGAGGAACCCTGCTACTTGTGATGAAGCGAGAGCTAAAGGCCTGGGTCAGCCTGCTTAAAGGAACCTATGGAATTTGGCCTGAGGCCATCAAACCATCTCATCACCACTGGTCCCAAGTTGGGTGGAAATACTTTGCACATCAAAACCTCGTCTTTGGAATGGACAGCCATCCTCTGGTTAAACTGGCTTACATGCTCTACGAGGTCCGTTCGACTGTTATACATAGTGAAAGTAGGTTGATGGAATTGCCGAGGGAGCTTAGCCCCTTCTATCTTGCGTGTGAAGGGTGACTTAGAAATTCGATCCAAGGCCTTGCTCATGGCATCGTTCACTAGGCCTTTACGGGACGAACTTTTGTATCTGCATTTATGGTGGTACTCTTCCTCATAAGAAAAAATCTCACTTGGTGGAGTTCTTGACCTTTGCCTATAATTGTCGTCCCCTTCATCACTAGTATCTGAACTAGAAGGGGAATGCTTCTGTTGTGCACAACGTAGTTTCTACTTTAAGTCATCAATCTCTTGCTGTAGGGCTTTGTTATCATCCTACTTTTGGGATATGTGACTTCTCACCCTAGAATGGTTTTTTCTTGTATGGGTAGTATGTACACTACCCTCTCGATGTTTGTCCCGATCTCTTTCCCGTTCAAGTTTAAGAAAGTTGTCTTGCCGTTGAGAACCTGCTTACTCTGTTTGGTGTGGACCTGCTTAGTGTGGACCTGATCTGACCATGTTTAATCGTTGCACTCGCTGAGGCACAAGTTCTTCCCACAGACGGCGCCAATTGTAGGGTCACAATTTGAGGTCCAAGCCCAAAATGTATGGAGTCTTGGTCCAATGAGCTCAATACAATGAATTTGTAGAGAATGGGTCAAAGAACTAGGTCCTAATGAGTTGGACAACAGCTAGTATTGAATTGCATGGCAATCAAACACAAATAAAGGATGCTAATATTAATAAACTTTCAGTCAGAAGAGGTTAAATCTGTATATAATGATCACTCTAGAATATCAAAATGGTTTAGATTGCTATACTATCTTTTCTCTCTCCTTTTCAATCCCTATCTCATGGAGGATCTCTCACATTATATAGCCCCTTTTGGGCTATCTTGATCCTACACTTGTTGATCATCTGAATCCCTACTTAAGTACTCGTCCCATCAAACACCCCCTTTCAACCTTCTGTGAGTTGTGGTAGCTAAGGCAGCACTATTCAAAAGTCTTCTCCACATAAATGTGGTCAGAAAAGTAGCTGCAATGCATTTAATGCGATGGTAGCAACTTTTCTTTAGATATTTTGTGTTTCCTTCTTCCCCGTATATTTATGAGGCATTTCTATCACTAGAGCCTTTTGGAGGGGCCCTCTAATTGCTAAAGTACACATTTGAGCTACATTCATCACATCCGAGAAGGTATTCCTCCTCGAATCATTTTCCATTTATTCCCTGCTTATGAGACTTTAACTAGGGATCTCTTAACAACCATTTACCTCTCCTCAGACTTGTTAATTGTCCCGGGTGAAGCCCAAAGCCCAATATATGATCTTTAGCCCTTACCCCTACAATTATTATTATGAAATAATTATTTATTGCTATTCTTTAGGAATGAATTATCTAATCATTTATTGGTGGATATTTAAAAATAAAATAAAAATTACCATGATGAGAGACCATATAATGAAATTGCTTGGATTTTGATTTCAATATGGAGCTGGGTCACATATATGAAGGAGTTTATACACATAGTAAAAAAAACTAGAAGAATTTATATGAAAAAGGAAGGTAAAGAAAAAAGGATGACCAAGCTCCTCGATAGCTTTTCTATAAGTTACTTGACTTTTCCATAGATGTAGGAACTACGTCTAAGGAAAAGTCACTACAAGTAACATGTAAAAAAAAAAAAAAAATTGATTAAAAAATCACTACAAGTGATATGTAATGCACAATACTATTACTAGTTCCTTAAAAGGCTTGGAGCGCTTCCCCAATGTACACAAGGACGGAACCAGGATTTGAACCTAGGGGGGACCAAAGCATGAACCAAAAAAATTTCATGTCACATGGTTTATTAAAAAAAAAAAATCATGGTAGATAAAAAATTGCACTTTATTACCTAAATATTTAAGTGAAAAAGGATATAATATGAACCAAAAAAGTTGAAAGTTATAACATGATATTCTAACCTTTTTCGATACTTGATAGAAGACTTCAGATCTCCAGATTTTGGGTAATTGGAATTAACATATTGATTTTATCATGTTGACCAACTCTCTAATATAATAATCTCATACTTTTGGATGCAACTGGAAATCACACTAATGAAATTTTTCAAAACTTTGTTTGAGGATTTAAAAAAAATTGAGATATCAATATTAAGAGTTAGCAATGCTACGTCATCAATATTGGCTTCTAAAAGAATTTTGGCATTTTATCTTTTGAAAAAAATATAAATATTATAATTCACTTTCTCATAGTTTATAAATCAATTAAAAAAAAGTCATATAAATTGTTGTAACCCCGTAAGGGAATTTTTTTTTTTTTTTTTTTTTCTATGAGATTTTTTTGGTTATGAATTATTGAATTATGATATTGGTGAATTTGGGATTTTTTTTGTTCATCCTATATTCTATTTAAATTTTTCAAAAATATTTGGAGGGGGGGTGGGGCATGGCCACCCTCAGCCCCTTAGTGGGTCCGTCCCTGCATGTACGCAAAATGTTTACATAATCTATGAGTGATAAGGTTTACTTTTGTTCAAGAATGTTTTTGTAATATCATACATCTTCCATGACTATCAATAAAAAATCAAGGGCCTTTTTTTTTTTGGTCATGAAATCTTAGCCGGATAGGGACTTTGAATTTAGCCTTAGGAAATAAACCTTGATACATGACTCAAAGTATCAAGGAGGACTTCTAGTAGGAATTCAAACTCAGGATGATGGGTGAAAATCAAGGACCAATTTAGAGACATTAACAAGAAATATAGCAAGTCAGAAGAGAAAATTAAAACTGCCTTGGTATTCAAGTTGCAATTTCTATTAGATCCATTATACTTGACCAATTTGGCTTGTAACTTCAGATTCCATATGCTTTGATGGTTTACAACTTTGACGACTGAAAACAACCATGGCAACTGATTATACTAACAATGTATCATTTGCACAGAAGAAATTCACATTAAAAACTGCTTTGAACATTATGTATGTCATGGTTGTATGTTTATTTATTTCTTAACTATATCTGTGATAGTACAAATCCAAATTATAAGGGATATTATTTTTGTGGCAAAGCACAGGTGCTGTTATTGTAATTTACCCTTTCAAATTAGCAAATCTCTATTAATCCTAATTCATCGGTACAACAATTGGATAGGCCTTAGAATGAGTTCAAATTTTCTGCTCCATTGAACATAGCAAAGTAATTTTTTTTTAAGTGAACTACATTTATTTTGTTTCTCATAGCATTTGGATGGACCATTACCAATAGATAAAATTGTTTTTGAAAAAGATAAAATAATCTTTGTAATATGATCATATTGAAGACTCTCTAAAAAAATTTAAGTTAATATATTTAATATAATCTACTAGTTAATATAGAAAAAAAAATAGACATTAACTTAATATCCATCTTCTATCAAAAAAAAAAAAAAAAAAACTTAACATTCATCTAAAAACTAAGAAATGAATTTTATTATTATTATTATTATTACATATCATTTATTCATTCAAAAGAAAACTAATAAATGAATTATTGTTATTATGAAATAATTATTTATTGTTATTCTTTAGGAATGAATTATCTAATCATTTATTGGTGGCTATTTTTTTTAAGGGCTATTGGTGTTTCACTATTTTGAGGGCTATTTTTTTAGGGATTGTTCAATAATATGTTGCCGTGGTTATCTCTTTAGCTAAGTTGTGGGTATCAGTATATATACATAAGGATAGTAATCACTAATTATAGCCGCTACAATTCTCAACAATCAATCCTAACCAAAAGGTGTCGCCGCTTTAGCAAAACACTCAACCCTAACCTTACCATTGCCCTTGTCCTTGCCCCCTTTGCCCAAATATGGAGATGCCTACAGATTTACCCTTCATTGTTACCCTTCACCAAATATAGCACCAAAAAATAAAAGTTTTGGCGACGAAATATTTCATCACCAAATATGGAAGGAATAAAAAAAATTTAAAAAAAGTTTGTTTTGGCGATGAAAATTTTCGTCACTAATTAGCGACGAAATGGTTTCATTGCTGAATAGTGTATTTAGCGAGGAAAACATTTAGCAATGAAATATTTTTGTCGCAATTTTTTTTTTTTAAACTAATCGGATCTTTTGGTGATAAAATTTTTCATCCCCAATACTTTCAGCGACGGGGTATTAGTGATGAAACAAATTTCGTTGCCAAAAGTCATCAGCGACGAAAAATTGGATTTTTAGTGAAAAAAATTTTGTTGCCGAAAATACATTTTGTTATAGTAAATGTATTTATTTATTCATTTATTATTAGTCTTCTTTCCATTCTTATATAAAAATTATTATCTTTTCAGAATTTCTTCCAGTTTCTAACAATGGACCATTCCAATTCCAATTTATGGGAAGCTACACCATATGGCCTATTAGGATTTAGCCTTCATGTGGGAAGGATGTTTTTTTTTTTTTTTTGAGAAACATGTGGGAAGGATGTTCCTAGCTCTTGTGCGGGTGATTGTCTGTCATCATGTGCATCATGGTGATTTTGTAGGAGACCTACTAGGCTGTGTAGGAATTTTTCCGAATAATTAATCATAATGGCCAAATCCAAGGACATGTGCCCTTTGAGTGTATTCTTGCTAACCGTAGCCCCAAGGCATTGAGTTTGATGTTTTTCACTTGAGAAGGATGGTGACGTTGCTAATCATGAGATACTACCCTTAACAGAGCCACCACCACTATTATACTATATATTCTAATGATTCCTTTCATTTTTTTTTTTATTTTTTTTTTTTGGAAATCTTCACTCATGCCTCTTGTATTCAAGATCCCAATTTTTTCATCCGATATTTACCATTCTAAAGACTGTTAAATTTATCCACGTAGTGGAATATTGTAACTTCTATACCCATCTTAAACTTGAAGAGGAAACCTATGGTTTTAACAATTGGTGGTCAAGAATTTCTACTATACACATTATAGCGTCTATCTACATCCCACAACTACCCCTGGGTCTAATAATTATTATGTCTATAAATCTCTTTTTAAATCACTATTCATCCTTAAGAAATACAGACGGATATTTTGTGCATATTTGAAGAGGAGAGTGAAGATTTGAGATGGAAAGGAGTAAATATCCCTAATTAATTGTGTTTTTAGAGAGAGAGAGAGAGAGAGAGAGAGAGAATGTTTTAATTAGATGAAGTTTTTAATTTGTATAAATTAATAATTTGTCTAAAAGATGATACAAAGAGTAGGAAACTAGGATGTGAATACTCTATTTGGTAGAACTAAAAATATTACTATCAGTAACTTTCCTAATTGGCATCTATGTGAAGGTAAACTCATTCAATCAAATTTTAGGATGCAAGTTAGCCCAGAAGTGGAATATTTTATTTAGAGAAATCATGTAACTTCTAAGGTTTGTCCTCTTTTTTTTTCTTGAACAAATTTGTCTACAATATTTCTTGTTTTTCTTTTTAATGAGATTTGATGTAGACTAGTTGAATTGTGATATATTTATAAATGTGCATATTTATTATCTATTAATACAAATTATAATTTATTTCAAGTGCTGGTGAGTTATGGTGTTGCCATGTTGAGTGACTGTATGATAGAATTGCTTAGATTTTGGATTCAATACAGAGCTGGGTCACATATGGGAATGAGCTTATACACGAAGTAGAAAACTAGAAGAGGACGAACTAAAGAGAGAAACTAGTCTTATAGGAATTATGCATGAAGAAAAGAAAAGACAAAATATTAATAATATTAAAGATAAAGAAATAATAAAAAAAAAAAAAAGGAATGGTAAAAGAGATGAAAGAAATGTTTGAAAGACAGGATAGTGAAAAATTATGTAGAAAGTTAAAGACAAAAGAAGATGTAAGGAAAGTTATAAGAAAAGACATGCTAAAAGAAAATAGTGCTTTTAAAGAATCTCTACGTAGGAAATTTGATACAAAGGATGAGATAGGAAAAGTCAACAAATGTAGGAAAAACAATAATAATGGTAATTTAAAAGAAAAAGCAAATTGTAATAGTGTAGTAAAAGTAAAAGTGGAAAAAGTGGAAGTAGTCAACAAAAAAGACAAGAAGTTTGATCATATTTGCCAAGAATTACAGAAAAAGGCCTCTTCCTCCCAAACCAAAAGTTCTAATTTCTTTCTAGAAAAAAGTCAAGTTCAGTGCCAGTTTGCCTCTGTTTCAGACAGAAGACAGCTCAAGAAGCAACTGCTTGAAGCTGCATGACAAATTTCAGACGATGAAGATGACACAGTGATGGAATCCTCCTCTCCAAACTACAGGACTCACCCAGAGGCATTCCAAGATTTTCAAGACCCCTACATCCCACAACTACCCCTGGGTCTAATAATTATTATGTCTATAAATCTCTTTTTAAATCACTATTCATCCTTAAGAAATACAGAAGGATATTTTGTGCATATTTGAAGAGGAGAGTGAAGATTTGAGATGGGAAGGAGTAAATATCCCTAATTAATTGTGTTTTTAGAGAGAGAGAGAGAAAGAGAGAGGATGTTTTAATTAGATGAAGTTTTTAATTTGTATAATTAATCATTTGTCTAAAAGATGATACAAAGAGTAGGAAACTAGGATGTGAATACTCTATTTGATAGAACTAAAAATATTACTAACAGTAACTTTCCTAATTGGCATCTATGTGAAGGTAAACTCATTCAATCAAATTTTAGGATGCAAGTTAGCCCAGAAGTGGAGTATTTTATTTAGAGAAATCATGTAACTTCTAAGGTTTGTCCTCTCTTTTTTTCTTGAACAAATTTGTCTACAATATTTCTTGTTTTTTTTTTTTTTTTTTAATGAGATTTGATGTAGACCAGTTGAATTGTGATATATTTATAAATGTGCATATTTATCTATTAATACAAATTATAATTTATTTGAAGTGCTGGTGAGTTATGGTGTTGCCATGTTGAGTGACTGTATGATAGAATTGCTTAGATTTTGGATTCAATACAGAGCTGGGTCACATATGGGAATGAGCTTATACACGAAGTAGAAAACTAGAAGAATTTATGTGATAAAAAAAATAAAATAAAATAAAATAAAAAATAAAAAAAATAAAAAAAAAAGAGTAAAGAAAAAAGGATGAGCAAGCTCCTTAGTAGCTTTTGATGGTTTACAACTTTGATAGACTGAAAACAACTATAGCAACTGATTATACTGACCTTGTATCATCTGCACAGAAGAAATTCACATTAAAAACTGCTTTGAACATTATGTCTGTCATAGTTGTATGTTTCTTTATTTATTTCTTAACTATATCTGTCATAGTCCAAATCCAAAAAATCATGAGAACCTGTGGTATTACAAGAAATGGCAATGTTAGCCAACATTAGTTATCTTGTGTTAATTCCTATTTCCTACTACCATTTGGGTGCCTATAAATACCATAGAAAACAACATGGAATCATTTCATTCCAGCAAAGCTCAAAACCCTTTATGAGCGAAACTAACCAAGCAAAACCTCGTCTCATCTGCCATATCAAGGCCCATATGCATCCAGCAACATTCCTTGCTACACCTCCTAGTACATGACAAACTCCCTAATGTCAGGTATTATCTTATCTGTTTATATAAGGTAATAGGGAACTACCTTCTCTCATTTTAGCAACTTGACGCACATGCCACCATTAGATATAATTGAATCTTTGTATCAACAATGAAACCAACTCCTCATCAATTAAAATGTCAAGCTACAATTTTTATATGAAAACGAAAAAAAAAACCATATTTCTTGGAGGCTGCCGATTTTTGAAAAACTATCAAATTAGTCTAGAAATTTAATATAAAAACAGTAACACTCAAATTGGGTCTTGTTGAAATAATGAAATGCATTTAAAGAAAGCAAAGTTTCAATATTTTTATTAACTCTATCATATATCAAATAACTTTCACAATTCCCATGATGAGGTTATGGCGTCTTTATCCGAAAAAATCTTGAACCTTCTTTTGTGGTTATCATCAAATCATTAGCAGTTACGCGAGTGGTGCAATTTGTCTATGAAGTCGGCCTTGGAAACTCCACTTTCATGGGGTACTCAAAGATTATCCTAAACTCCCTCCAAAAAGATGATATGGTTGATTCTGCTTTTGGTCATTTAGTATAAGCACTATGTCCTTTGTTAATTCTCTACAGAGTTTTTCCTTCTCTCACATTTATAAGCAAGACAATGTTGTAGCACATGCGGCAGAAGTGGTGGTTCCAGGATTTGCAGAGATTGAAGGTGTGGCATGAATGTCCTACACCTTGCGTCCTTATCCCTAATGATCACAGCTTCTAAAAGTTCTACCTCACCTTTGGGTTGGGCCTGAAAGATCTCAAATATAGTAGCCTTGAAAATCACAGGCCCACAAAAGCCTCTGAACTAAATTTAAGTCTCTCACCCAACCAAGTCATTGTGATCGTGCTTGTTCTGCTGCTGCCCATGTGACCATGAAACAGAAGAACTGATTGGGTTTTCAGAGCTGGGCCTGCAACTCAGATTTCTCTCATCACCCATGTGACTGTAACTATGTGAAGCAGACTTGTGATTGTGAAGTGTGAATAAGATCTTACATGAAAAGGGAATGAAAAAAAAGGACGACATAAATGAAAAGAGAAAATAACAATTCATACTGTGATAAATCAACAATTGGGCTGAATGGTCCCAAGTCCCAACCCAACGGTTTAGCCGAAAAAACTTAGGCAAAGCATGGGTTAACCTGCTTCCTCCTATTTTTTACATTTTATTCAATTTTTTTTTTAATTATATAAATTATTGCCATGCATATTGCCATTGGATTTTCAATATAAAAAACGTTTAGATAAGAATATAAATAATACAATTTTCTTTAGATTGACTTTAAAATGTTCACGAGCCAATACACCCGGTTAGCATATTGATCTTGAAAAGTTACATGATTTATTGAAAATTGAAATAAAGAATTAGCATATTTTCACATACATGATCTAGTGCAAAACAAGAATTAAGAGATCACTAATATTCTTAAATCTTAACTACATTCTCCTAACCCCTACTAATATCAAAATGGTAGAACGCCCACTACAGAACTACAATTGCATGTGTATCTCATATACATCACTAATATTCTTTTTTGAGTTTTGCCCAGGATTAAAAAAGAACCAAAAAATAAAATAAAATCTAGTGATAGTTTTCTATAAAATAAGGAAAGATAATCAATTAGGTGGTCTTCATTTTTAAAAAATTGACAACTAAATTCATCTTCTCAGGGAAAAGAAAAAAGAACACTCAAAAAACATCAATCAATAAATCAAAGCCCATCTGACTTATCAAAGAACTAGCTTATCCAAATACTATTATTTAAAAAGGCAAATAATCAGGAACTGATTTATTTTGTTAAAAAGAAATTTCAGAAAGATAAACCCAATAGTTGTTTAAACCTTAGAGCTTTAGGTCCTCGTTCCTTTATAACTTTATACTTAGAATGACAATGATGCGAGTTAAAGCTACAAAAAAGCAGTTCAAACTCGAACCCTCAAAATATTTTAGATACCAAATTTGCACAGAACCTTTAAAAATCTAAATATCAAGATAGAAAAAATAGAATATAAAATCATGTTACTGGATAAACAATATGAACAAAAACTTACAAAAGGTATTATCTTTACAAAAGGAATCCTCTAACATGGATGCGGAGGAGTCTCGGCTGTCTAATGATAATTCAGGTTATTAACTGAACAATGAACAATATTTTGGCAAAGGGATTTTAGTAGAATTTGAGAAAATTTTGGACACAAAGCTTGGAAGGATAGCAGCTAGCCAACTAGTACTTGACTGTGGAGAAATGGCTTGGACCTGGTAGTAGAATAGTATAGCTGTAGAGGCATTACACAAGATGAGAGTTGTATGGTGTGTGGATTACGACAAAAATGGAAGCACACCTAGCACTTTGTAGTGGCAAAAATGGCTTGGTTTGGTACTCATTGAGGGCTTCACTAGGATGGATTCGTTGCTCCCAATAGATCAGATTTAATCAACATACAACTAGCTGACATAGTATGTGATATAAGTGAAGATCCAACCCTGAAAAAATCCGTCAATGGCTATCACAAAGAGACAATACTGCATTAAGAAACTTAATGGCAACAAGAATGTAAAGTATTGTATGGCCTTTAGAAATGAAACACTTACCATTCCATGTTCTTCTTGATAGCATGAGGTGGTACCATAAGAGAGACCACCTCAGGCCATCAATGAAGAATACAGATGGAAATATGATCCATATTTCACAAGTGAGAGTTGGAGCCGACTATTGTAGTTGTAGTTGACAGACTTGCATTCTAGCTTGAAACTAAATCCAAACAGTTGCCTCATGTTGTATTGACTGTATGCTCTACACTGCTTGGATTTAGCAACTGCTTGGATTTAGTTTTCAAGCTAGAAGTGAGCGTCTGAGGTCCTGAGCAGACCAACTACTTGTGTTTCATGTTCTATATTTTGGCTTATGGTGTATTGGTTTGAATCATTTGATGAGATGTGAAGATGGTACATGTTTGCCCCTAATACTGCTACGAATGTAAAGATATTTGGGGACATTTGGTCAATATGAAAAGTGGGAAAAAAAATATAAAATAAAAACATTTTGACCGAGTAGTTTATTTGATTCAAATCCAACAATCTTGTGTGTTGGTTTTGTTCGCATCCTGTGAGAATTTGAGAACGAAACTTCTGTGTTGCATTAATCAGAAAAGAATGAACAAGAGCCTATTTGTACAAGAATTGATACAAGGACAAGCTAGGCCATGTGCCTTACGGAACTGCCATTATTTCTTTCTTTCTTTCTTTCTTTCTTTTTTATGCAAAAGCTAATTTATATGACAGCAAGGTCTATAAAAGAAATTGTGCATCGACAACCCAACTAAGTCCAATCATAGAATGGAAATCTGCAAAAGTTTAAGACTGGCACTACTGCAGAATTTCCATTCTATTGTTACAAAGAGATTCCTAGAGAGGATGTGTCATATAACAGTATTGAATAACTACATAAAATGGGTGAAATACTTTGAACTTTTTGATTCTTTGGCTTTAGAAAATCACCAGTGTCAGTTGAACCCACCAATTGTCCATTTTGACTTGTAATTAATCCAATGGACAATGACCATTTCTCTTCAAAATGGCATAGATGTCATTTTATTTTAAAACAAACCTTTACGTTTTACTCTGCATTATCATTCACATTTCTCAAGCTAGTATGCCTTTTGCTTTTTCTCCTCAATGTTGTTGGTGCTGCTATGCCAGCCCCCATTGTTTAGTTGTTATCAAATATCAACACAACCAAACAAAAACCTCGCAATCAGTAAAAAATGTCTGTCTTTTTTTCTTTTCTTTTCTTTTTTGAAACTGAACTTTCATTCAAGAAGTAAAAATTACAACCAGATCAGAACACACAAGGAAAACAGAGCAGGAAAACAGGACAAAGTCACGAAAATAGAACAAAAACCTGCTTAACATTTCTTTTTCACTAGTTCATTCAGTGATACGTTGCAAGTGAATTAAATGAAGCAAAAAGTAAGATGTCAGTGAAGATAAAAGTGTTAAAGACCGCTAACACATAATCAATTGTATTTCAGCTCTGAAATCGTTGCAAGGGTTTACCATTTCTGATTTCTAAAACAAATCTCACAAATTTATTGTGTCTTCATATCATTATTTATATTGTTCCCAATCCTTTTTGCTTGTCCCCATGCACAATGATAATAGCCTTGCAAATAGAAATCTGAACTTTATAAAGTGCAAAAGCAGCATGTCATATTGTGGCGGCCTGCTTCCTATACATCCATCTTGATCTATTAATCTTCGGCCAACTACTTTTAACTAACATATTTATTATTAAAGGTAGATCATTTTGCAACTATTAAATAGATGATCCAATATTTTTTTGGTTCGGTTAATGTATGTTATTAGAAATTGTTTTAGGATATACATTAATTTTAAGAAAATTTTTAATGAAAAATTAAAAATGTTATTTAAAAAGTTATTCACTTTTTCATTTTTCCATAAAAAGTTTTTTTAAAAGCATATATTTGTAAAACCTTTTTTTTATTTGTTTAATTTTTTTTTCTTGAGTCTACTTTTTATTTTTATTTCATATAATCACTATTTTTTTGAAAGGGGAATAGCCATTCATTCATTCATAAATTAGAAGCATCCTTATACAAAGCATCTAAAGCTATAGGAGGTACTTCCTCCATCCAATACCTATCCTCTATTATATTTCATATAATCACTATTTAAAACACTTATATCATATTATTTATTTTATACTTTATTTTATTAAAATATTATATCTTTTTCAATTTTTTTGTTACTCTCTCAAACCATTTCTCTCTCTACGTATGCTAGCAAATAAGTATTAAAAAATAGATTTACATGTGAATAGTAATCATGTATATTAACATTATTACTATAACAACAATTCAAATTTAGACAAGTTTACATAAGTTGATGAGGATGATTTTTAAAATTAAATTTGTAAAATTTACCTCTTATGCTATTATGTGAGTGTTTTTAGTGTCTGTTTGAAAATAGTTTATTTTAACTATTTTGTAATTTATTTACTGAAAGTGTTCTAAAATATATTTATACTTTAAAAAGTGAAAAAAAAAGTAATAAAACTTTAAGTTTTAAAAAATCATATATAAAAGTCAAAAGGCTATAGTTCAAAACACACCATTCTGTAGTTTATTGACCACAATATATTTTCCCTTCATGTGCATATGTTGAGGATATGATTAGTTTACTTCTCGAGCTCTAACAAATATCACTATTATTTTAAGCACCAGCCTTATCATATATATTAATAAATTTTCTTATATTAATTTTTTTTAATATAATTAAGAAAATTTCTTTTCATTACAAAAAATAAAAGAAAATTAAAAAGGAATATGTTAACGAATACCGTAACAACACATTTTTTACTCTTTTTTTATGGCATTTTGTCCTCTTTTGTAACTTTTTGCAATTTTATACTATTTTTACAACTTTTTGCAGTTTTTTGAATGAAAAGTACATCCTTGGTGCTCATTAACATTTGCCAATAGATGAACTAAAGAAACTTTGAAGATTATTTTTAAGGCCGTTTGATAGAGGAGTTTGAGTAATATTATTTGTAATTTTGTAAAATATATGTAAATGAAAAAGTATGTAAAAATATATATAATATTGTTTAAAAACTGAAAACGAGTTGTTTAACAACACTACCAAACATAGCCTAAATTTCTAACCGTGAGCTTTGTTTTCATCTCACTTAATGCCCCTTTTTTTTTAAAGCTGGCAGGGTCTAGTACACTGTTATTAATCTATGAATATATGCCCATATGAAGTGGAAAAAACTTTAAAAGTGTTTGAGATGTTAAAAACTAAAAAATAAAACCTTGCAAACACATGCAAATGCAGTTTTCCAAAACCTAAGCGCAAATATATAAATACATAGGAAAAGAAAGTAAAAAAACTGCAAGATAAAAAAAATGTAAATAATAAAGAATTGGGTTTTGAGAAATGCACAAATTAAGCTAGTACAGAAAGGAAGATCTCCATGTCCAATTCTCGTCAATCCGAGTGATAAAGAAAATGGTATTTGGGTTTGATAAAGCTCACTGAATAGAGATTGCAAGGGTTCACTAATAAAACATTTTTGGCTTTGTTTTCACCATGAGCTTTCTTTGTACACGTTGTTCAACTAATGGGGGAGTACGTAGACAATGCAGTGCAGCTCAGTCTTCAACTAAACACATCCGTGACTCATAAAAGTATTGTCACTTTTAAAGTTTCTTTAAAATAATTCTGCAAAACCCAGTAATTCTGCATAACCCAGTAAAGGTTTAAAGATATATAATTAGTGTGCCTTGATTTATGTGAATTTATAATTGTGCAGAACCCAGTACAGGGTACTTATGACCTGTTTCTTCATTAGACACACAAACACACTGACTTCATTGAGTATTGAATAACAACGCAAAAAAGGTGAAATACTTTTGGACTTTTTGATTCTTTGGCTTTAGAAAATCACCAGTATCAGTTGAACCCACCAATTGTCCATTTTGACTTGTAATTAATCCAATGTAAAATGCTCATTCTCCAAAATGGCACAGATGTCAGCTTATTTTAAAACAAACCTTTGCGCTTTACTCTTCATTCTCATTCACAATTCTAAAGCTAGTATGCCTTTTGCTTTTTCTCCTCAATGTTGCTGCCATGCCAGCCCCTATTGTCTAGTTGTTATCAAATATCAACACAACCAAACAAAACCCTCGCAATCAGTAATAAATGATCTGTCTTTATTTTCTTTTTTCTTTTTTTCATCTGACAATCTCCTTGCTGCTAAAATAGTAGAGTGAACCTGCAACTGTGTCAAGATGTGGGGCTGTGTAGTGTTGGGTGGATAATTCGTTAAAAAGAAATTAATATAAGAAAATTTTAATAATATGAATGATAAGGTGGATGGTGCTTAAAATCATAGTGGAATTCATTTTTTAATTCGAGTAACATTTATATAAATGAGAAAACAAATCATTTTTAAGTTCATTTTAGGTTAATTCTTGAGTCATATTAAAACTAAAACAAATTTCAGCAAGTCATAAACGATTGGAGTATGCTTTAAAAATAAAGATGCTACTATTGTCGGGTATAATTTTGATGTAAAAATTTCTTATTCAATAACAAAAGACACATACACATAAAGTTGAACTAACTTAACTTCTTCTTTTTTTAGAAAGGTTGAACTATCTTAACTGATTATATTAAATTTGATAATTTTGCATTCAACCTATTTATGAATTATGATTATTGTATTAATACTATCTCAGCCTCTAAGTGAAAATTCTTGGTTGTACGCCTGTACGTATATATAGTAGTGAACAAGTTGAAGTGTTCAATCTTATATTGAAATTTAGTTTTTATATTGGGAAGTGCTAAAGTTACAAACCATTTTATAATATTTTTTACAAAAAATATTAATGTGGTGAGTAGTAATTGGTAAGTGAAAAAGTGATATTAACAGTGAATTCAAATAAAAACCAGTAATAATTAACCACATCAATATACAGTGATCAGTAAATTACAAATTGGTGTGTTTTGAAATAACTTATAAGCTAGATTTTTTGCTTTTTAGCTTTTATATACGGTTTTTTTTAGAACCTCAATTTTTCTTACTTTTTCTCACTTTTTCAAAATATAAATATAATTTAGCACTTTTTCAGTAAAAAATTTTAACAAAAAGTTATAATAAATTATTTCCAAACAAACACTAAAAACATTCATATACTGTATAGCATAAGTGGTAAACTTTACAAATTTAATTAAAAAAATTATCTTCATCAACTTATGTAACTTTATGTAAATTTGAATTGTTGCTATAGTAACAATGTAAATATATGTGGTTACTATTCCTATGTAAATTCATTTTCTAATACTTATTTGCTAGCATACTAAAGGGAGAAATGCTTTGAGAGAGTAATAAAAAAATTGAAAAATAAATAATAATTTAATAAAATAAATAATATGATATATGTGTTTTGAAAAGTGATTATATAAAATAAAAATAAAAATAAAATGTAGACTCTAGAAAAAAAAAATTTTAACAAAATAATGCAAAAAAAAAAAAAAAAGGTTTTACTGACGTATGTCTTTAAAGAATATTTTTAAGAAAAAAATAAAAAAAGTAAATAACTTTTTAAATAGCATTTTCAAATTTTCATTTAAAAAATTCTTAAAATTGATGATTAATGTATGCCCTAAATAATTTTCTAATAACATACGGAACAGGAACAAAACAAATATTGGATCATCCTATTATCAATCGTAGAATGATCTACCTTTAATCATAAATATGCTAGTTAAAAGTAGTTGGCAGAAGATGAATAGATCCAGATGGATGTATAAAAGGGCACAAAATGACAAGCTGTTTTTTTTTTTTTGGGTAAACAAAAAAGAGTTTAGATTGGAACAATATAAATAATGATATGAAGACACTATAAGTATAAATTTGTGAGATTTGTTTTAGAATCTCTACAACAATTTCAGAGCTGAAATACAATTGGGAATTAAAAAACTGTGACAATTTTTTCAACTTCCAATAAAAAAATTTTTAAAATAATTTATTAACATGTGACATATGTTAAAACTCTATAAATAATAATAATATGAAGACACAATAAATTTGTGAGATTTGCTTTAGGGAATATATTAACAGTGCTTGTTAAGTATTAAAAAAGATTAAAAAAAAATTAGTTAAAAAAAAAACTAAATATTACCTACAAAACTGAAAAAATGGCATAAATTGAAGAAAAAAAAAAAAAAAAAAAAACTTTTTTTTAACTTGTCAGACCTTACTCATCAAATCCGTACTATTCCTTTAAGAAAGGGCTGTGCAGAAACTTGCCCCACCAAGCCTAAAAATCTGCAGATTTTATCTCCGCTCAACGCAACAAAAGGTATAGATAAAGATTTGTTACTGAACATTGCAAAAAAATCAACAGCGACAACGTTTAGGTTACCGAAAATAAATACAAACTTTTCTTCGTTTCAATCATTAACCTCTTGAATAATTAAAAATTTTTATTATTGACCAAAATATTCACATAAAAAAATATTTTAATTCTAAATAAAGTTTAGATTTGACAAAAAAGAAATTTTTAAGATTTCATCTCAAACACTCAAACTTCTTTTACTTGAGTATTTTAGATAGTCTCCTCTCTCAAAATATTTGTCATTATTCACTAACTTAAATTAGATTATATATACCTAAGGTTTCAACCTTATTTTCTAAAAACCATAATTAATAATATTAATTATAAAATTGACCCATAAACAAATTTAATTAAATACCCTTCCTTTTATTTTTATTTTTTATTTTTTTCGGATATCACATCACATGTATGCCCAGTTATTCTGCTTAAGCTGTCAAAAATCAAAATGCTTGAAAATTAAACTCTATAGTCTAGTCTATGAAAATTGAATAAGGCCCTTCATCCATGTGACCTTGTCTCAGAGGAAAAAGAACTTACATGAAAAAGGAAGGAAATAAAAAAGGCCGAGATAAATTGAAAGATAAAATAACAGATCATTTTCATGCAAAATTCAATCACTTGTCACATCTACAAAGTGGAGAGAGTACATCATATGGGACTTCTGTTTGTTCTTTGCATGGGAACCGAACCAGTTGTCACCAACACAACAATACGAGAGTGTTGCGGATTTGAACCAAATCAACTCACTATTCAAGTCTTTAGGGGCAAAGATGTAATTAAATCCCCATTATGAAAAGACGCTAACAGCCTTCCCAAACCATTTTTCTCTCTCATCAAACCAAGAGTGAGTATTGTACGAGACCGTTTCATGATCCATCTCATACATCGTACAAGAATTTTCCTCAAACCAATCTGCCAAGCTCACCACTCACATGTTAGCATTTACATCACTTATGTAAAATTTTCAGTATATTTTATAATAAGAAATTTTTTTTTTTACACGATCACTTTTTCAAAACATCCCCATCAAATTATTTACTCTATAATATATTTCAATAAAATATTTATCAGTTATTTATATTTTATTATTTTCTCTAATAGTTAGTGTGCTACATTGATGTGTGAGTTAATATAAAAATATAGGATAACAATTAAATAATATAAATCATATGATAGAAAGATACAGTATACACTGTTACTATAACACTTCTATTTTTATACAATTATGCAAAAGACTGATGTAATAAACTTGCATATAGGTTACACTGTCACATTACGATTCATAGATGGTAATTGCGTTGGTTGGATTAGAACAATAATTAATAAAAAATAAAAATAAAAGCTCTGGCAAGGAGTGGTACCAACCCAATGACAATAAATTCTTTAAAACACCACCAACAATGAAAAGACATCAAAACCCTTCTCAAACCATTTTCACCCCTATATATTGATGGTAACCTTACTTAATATACATTTTTCACATTTTAACACACTTACACATGTTTAAACACACTTTTTTATATATGTATATCAAAAACACTCCAAATATCTTACTCAAACTTAGTTTGCAAAGGAGTGTTTAGGAAAAAAAAAAACACAGGTCTGTGGTCAACAATATGGATATGGATTACTCTTTGGGGTATCATTTGGTAGCACCTCAGGCTATTAACGAAGAACATGAATGTGTAAGTGTTCTATTTCTAAGTTATTTTTTATATTAATTTTTTTTTTCTTCCTATTGCTAAATAAATATATATTTTTTTTTGCTTTCAGGTTTTTCACGAATTTTTAGCCAGTGTGAATCAAGATGGAAGATTACACAAAATCAACTGCTTGGCTTTAGTTTTCAAGAGTGCTGTAAGAATTCTGATTTATTTCGACTCTATTTAGACTCTAGTTTCACATATCTTTCTCGTCCATTGTTAATATCTCTTGCTCGTCCCTCTCTCTCACCGGTTTCCCTTGAGTGAGTCACAGTGCGTTGGCGGCACTGTGTGTCGCCTGGTCACGATGGGTCATGGTCACAGTTTGGTGGTGGCTAAAATTTTGTGATGGCTGGCTTTTGTGTTTGTGATGGTAGTTGTTTTGTGATTTGGAGGAGGAAGGTTGAAGGTGGTGGCTAGGTGGGTGGGTGAGTGGGTTTTGGTTTTTGGTGGTTAATGGTGGGTGTGGGTGTGGTTTGTAGTGGTGGGTTGATTTTGGGTTGGGGTTTATGGTGGTGGTAGGTGGGTGGGTAATGGTGGCTGGTGGTGACTAGGGGTTTGCTGGGTTGGGTTTGTTGTGGGTTGGGTTGGCTGGTGGTGACTGTGGGTTTGCTGTAGGTTTATTTTTGTTTGTGATATTGGTGGTTGGGGGTTGGGTGGTGGTGGCGGTGGGTGTGAGTGTGAGTGTGGGCGGTGGTGGCTGGTAGCAGTGGGTATGGGCAGTGGCTATGGATTTGTGGGTAGCAGAAAAGATAAGATGAGAATAAAAATATTAATATTTTTATAAAATGGTAAAAATTATAAAACTTTGATATTGGGGTATTATAAAGTGAGTTGTTAAAATAAATAAAATAGATTTTTGAGATATTAAATGTTAAATTTTTTGAGATTCTTGATGTGAATGTTCTAATATCTTATAGCCATATATCTTGTATTATCTTATCTTCTTGCTCTATTCAATATGCCTTGATTGTCTTTTAGTTGAATAAGGAGGATAATGAATCTTTTCTTATAGATGTAGTCATTAATATATTGCTATATATATTAAAATTCTCAAATTAGCAAACTCACTGATCTCACTAATACAAAATGGAGGACAATAATCAATGGCTTGATATACCGTTTTTTACGGACCTGTGCCCCTTGAACGAATTTGACTACAATTTCACTCAAAACCCACATTCTTCTCCATTTGCGATCCGTTATAATGTTTATAATATGGGTAATTTGGAAATGGGATTAGTAAGTGAAATAATTGTTTTTATTTAACTATTTATTATTAGTCTCTTATGTAAAAATTATTATTTTTTCAGGCTTTCTTTCAGTTTCTAGCAATGGACCATTCCAACGCGGGATTATGAAAACTAACATCAGAAGGCCGCCTATTAAGATTGCATAGTTTCTAAGAATGGACCATTCCATGCTGGATTATGGGAACTGACACTAGAAGGCCGCCTATTAGGATTGCACAATCTGAAGTTTGAAGGCTTTCAAGTGGGAATGGGTTTCTCTTTTCCATGACCAATTCTTTCATGCATTGATATACAGTCCAAGATGTATTGTCGAATGCCAATCATTTTGTGTGGTAGGCCAAGAGTTATTCGTTGAAACTTGAAAGTACAATAATTTTGTATTGTCGAATACCAAACCAAATGATCATATCAAAACTCAAAAGCAAATCAAAATCACAAAGTGAGAAAGAAAATATTGTCAGATAAGAGAACTGAGACAAGATATACGGCTTCTTCATACTGAGGAGAGTCAGATTGGTTTTCAAAGTTGGGTCACTAATGCATGTGACCAGGTCAGACCAGCTCGAATGCGTGGCAAGCAATGAAAATGTTAGATGTCTGAATGAAAGACAATAAAGAAACCTTGCTAAACATGGTGAGGCTTCTGATTAACCTTCACTATAAAAACTGGTGAAAAATCTTTTGAAGAAAATCAAGCTCAGGGCATATGATAAACATTATAGTTTAAACCAGTAAGTGCATACCAAAATAGCAATTAATACAACAAAGATTCAAGGTCATTCGGGTTTCACCTATATACTTTGTAGAAATAGAAATAAAGCACTATAGTATTAATTAAAGTAACAAATTGAGATGTGACATAATATCCAACCATTAGGGTGGTTGCTCTAGTGGTCATGGGCTCACTTTAAGGGTTTGGAAGGTAGAGGTTCCAAATTCGAATCCTGCAATGAAAAGTGCTTGGGAAATAACTTCATGCTCTCGGCTTATATTCACTAGCATTCTTGATGGTGCATTGCTCTGGCTCATTCAGATCTTTTGCTTTTGTAGGTCTGGGTTCAACAGATAAAGTGTTATTATGATCACGCTTAGGTGGAAGACGCCAAGACACCATTTGATCATATTGCTCTGTTTACTCATTTTTTTTCTCAGCAAAAAAATGAAAAATAAAGACATGATATCCAACTCTTCTAATAATTAATAAAAACTTATTACAGTAGCAAGATATGATTTTGATATGGTCTGATAGTCTAGTAATTAATGGCTTTAGTTACAACTTACAAGTAAAAAATAGCAATACATAAGGGCTAGTTGCCGGCTTTAGAGTTTAGATACATAAAATTCCATATTTGAACCTTTTGTCAAGGAATACTGATTGTCATTTGTTCACTTCCTCAAAAATTATTTATGGCAAATTGTTAAACTGTGTTGTGCCCTAAACCTAAATCCACTAATAAAAGTTCAAACTCCCCTAAAAAATAAGAGAATATGTATTTACGACAATTATTTTTATAATGGTTGTAACTTTCTAGTCAGACTAGAGCACAATAGGCAACTACTTTAATAAAAATCTAAAATTTTAAAAATATAAAGTTGCTTTTTATGTTGCTATTAAAAAATTTTGAAGATAAAAAATATGAATATTCTAGTATCTACTTTATATCTCTCTCCATTTCTTTTTTTTTTTTTTTTTTGGGGTGTGGTCTCATCCAAATTCCTAACCCTTTAAGCCATAATTTTATGGGAAATTATATACCTTCAATAAAAGTTGCTATGGTCTATGGATCACATGTCACGCCCCGAACCCAAGTAAGAGCTAAGCATGTAAAAATAGCCATACACTTATAAAGTTTACACTGTATAAGTGTGAAAGCCCTTCTTAACAACTAAAGAATTATCCTCAAAGAGAAATTTCATCAATAAATCCAAAAAAATATCTTCAAATAGTGCAATTCTCAAAAGATCTCCAAAATAATAATCTTCCAACATTATAAAGAAAATAAACTAAATCTTTTTAAGACTAAAGTCTAAACAAAGACAATGTTAAACCTAAAAGTTCAAATCTTATTCCAATGATTCCTAAACTTCACTCATATGCACATTCTAGTGGAAACCCAAAAACATGCTACTCTTCCTGATTAAAATCTAAAAGGAGAAAGAGGAGAGGTGAGTTGACAACTCAATAAGTAACCAAAATCCTAAAAAGTTCTATCAAGCAAATAAATCTGTAAAATAATAAATTATATAGAGATCAAAAATTTTAAATCTTACAAATATATCATAGATGAATTTATTAGTTTTCCATATATATCAAGCTATAATTTATAATAGGTTTCAATAACACAAACACCACATTTCCCAAAAGTAAATACTTTGCAAACACATGCACGGCTCTCCAAAAGCTAAGCGCAAATAAATAAACACATGCACAGTCCAGGCAGACCTTTTTGTTCCTCTCTTGTTTCGGGTTGAGTTTTTTGAGCAATAAAGCATTTATTCAGCTATATATATATATATATATATATTTACATGGAAAAAAAAAAAAGTAAAAAAACTGAATGATAAAAAAAAAAATGTAAATAATAAAGAATTGGGTTTTGAGAAATGCACAATTTTTTTTTTCTTTTTGAAACCTAGAAATGCACAAATTAAAGCTAGAACAGAAAGGAGGATCTCCATGTCCAATTCTCTTCAATCTGAATGATAAAGAAAATGGTATTTGGGTTTGATAAAGCTCACTGAATATAGATTGCAAGGGTGCAAGGCATTGTAGGTTTAAAGATATATCAAGGCTCACACTAACTAATAAAACATTTTTGGCTTTGTTTTTACCTCGAGATTTCTTTGTGCAGTGCAGCTCAGTCTACTAAACACATCCGCGTCTCATAAATCTATTGTCACTTTTAAAGTTTCTTTAAAATAATTCTGCAGAACCCAGTAAAGGTTTAAAGATATATAATTAGTGTGCCTTAATTTATGTGAATATCAGAAAGATATGAATTAATTCACTTGCAATCCTACCGAAGGTACACGTGAAAGAAGCCAAACTAGCCAAGATCAGTTTGTTTGGTTTGTGTTCCTTCATTAACTATAAATTACTATGCTGCAATGTTCCCAATTACTAGGATTTCCATTCTATTGTTACAAAGAGATTCTTAGAGAGGATGTGTCATATAACAGTATTGAATAACAACACAAAATGGGTGAAATACTTTGAACTTTTTGATTCTTTGGCTTTAGAAAATCACCAGTATCAGTTGAACCCACCAATTGTCCATTTTGACTTGTAATTAATCTAATGGACAATGACTATTTCTCTTCAAAATGGCATAGATGTCAGCTTATTTTAAAACAAACCTTTACGTTTTACTCTGCATTCTCATTCACAATTCTCAAGCTAGTATGCCTTTTGCTTTTTCTCCTCAATGTTGCTGCCATGCCAGCCCCCATTGTTTAGTTGTTATCAAATATCAACACAACCAAACAAAAACCTCGCAATCAGTAAAATATGTCTGTCTTTGTTTTTGTTTTTTTTTTTTTTTTGAAAAGAACTGAACTTTCATTCAAGAAGCAAAAATTACAACCAGATCAGAACACACAAGGAAAACAGGACAAAGGCACGAAAATAGACCAAAAACCTGCTTAACATTTCTTTTTCACTAGTTCATTCAGTGATACGTTGCAAGTGAAATAAATGAAGCAAAAGTAAGATGTCAGTGAAGATAAAAGTGTTAAAGACCGCTGCAAATGGCTGACAGACACATAATCAATTGAATTTCAGCTCTGAAATCGTTGCAAGGGTTTACCACATCTGATTTCTAAAACAAATCTCACAAATTTATTGTGTCTTCATATCATTATTTATATTGTTCCAATCCATTTTGCATGTCCCCATGCACAATGACAATAGTCTTGCAAATAGAAATCTGAACTTTATAAAGTGCAAGAGCAGCATGTCATATTGTGGCGGCCTACTTCTCAGGGCCGGCCCAAGATGGTTTTAGGTCTAAGGCGGAAATTTTAAAAGGGTCTTTTATATCTAAATGTCACTCAAATAATATTTAGTTTTTTTATTATATATATATATATATATTTTTTTTTTTCAAATCTATTATTAATCCATACTTATTAATATGTCTAATTCACCTAAAGTGAGCTAATAATACTTACTATATAGGTTTTATAAACTAGCATATCACCAATTAAAAAAAAGTTATTCATCCTATCCAAAAAAAAAAAAAAAAAAAAAGGTTATTCAAACATTCATTTATTATACTGTCTAAGTGACACCGATCATATGACTGTTACATCACTAGTTTATAAGTTTTTTTGTCGTAAAATTTGTATTAGTTTCAGCATTTTTCATTCACTTAATGGAGATTAGGTTGCATGTCTATTAATTCTTTTTTTTTTTTTTGAGAAAATGCTAAAATTACTATAATTTTTTTTACAAAAAGTTTACAAACCGGTATAACAATGAGGTGACATTTCAACAAAAGAACAAATAAGTATTGAATTACTTCATGTAATTAGTGACATATCAATTTATAAGACTTATGTAATAAAACTTATAATATGCTTCTATAACTCTAATATTTTAGGCCTTGGAAAAAAATTTACACCTAACTGACATTTTTTCTTTAATTTAAAAAAGAAAAAAATACTTAGTGCCCCATATTTGGGGGCCTTTGGCCATGGCCTAGGCCTAGGGCCGGCCATGCTAATTCCAATACATCCATCTTGATCTATTAATCTTAGGCCAATTACTTTTAACTAACATATTTATTATTAAAGGTAGATCATTTTGGAACTATTTAGATGACCCAATATTTTTTTTGGTTCGGTTAATATATGCTATTAGAAACTTTTTTAGAATGTACATTAATCATTAATTTCAAGAAAATTTTTAATGAAAAATTAAAAATGCTATTTAAAAAGTTATTCACTTTTTCATTTTTCCATAAAAAGTTTTTTTAAAAGCATATATTAGTAAAAACTTTTTTTTTATTTGTTTAATTTTTTTTTCTTGAGTCTACTTTTTATTTTTATTTCATATAATCACTATTTTTTTGAAAGGGGAATAGCCATTCATTCATTCATAAATTAGAAGCATCCTTATACAAAGCATCTAAAGCTATAGGAGGTACTTCCTCCTTCCAATACCTATCCTCTATTATAGTTCTATTATATTTCATATAATCACTGTTTAAAACACTTATATCATATTATTTATTTTATATTTTATTTTATTAAAATATTATATCTTTTTCAATTTTTTTGTTACTCTCTCAAAGCATTTCTCTCTTTATGTATGCTAGCAAATAAGTATTAAAAAATAGATTTAATGTGAATAGTAATCATGTATATTTACATTGTTACTATAAACACAATTCAAATTTACACAAATTTACATAAGTTGATGAGGATGATTTTTAAAATTAAATTTGTAAAATTTACCTCTTATGCTATTATGTGAGTGTTTTCAGTGTTTGTTTGAGAATAATTTATTTCAACTTTTTATTGAAATTTATTTAATGAAAGTGTTCTAAAATATATTTATACTTTGAGAAAGTGAAAAAAAAAGTTAATAAAACTTTAAGTTTTAAAAAATCATATATAAAAGTTAAAAGGCTATAGTTCAAAACACATCAGCCTGTAGTTTATTGACCACAGTATATTTTCCCTTCATGTGCATATGTTGAGGATATGATTAGTTTACTTCTCGAGCTCTGTGTTACTCGCATTAAAAAAACAAATATCACTATTATTTCAAGCACCATCTGCCTTATCATATATATTAATAAAATTTTCTTATATTAATTTTTTTAATATAATTATGAAAATTTCTTTTCATTACAAAAAATAAAAGAAAATTAAAAAATGTTATGTTAACTGACACCGCCGTAACAACACATTTTTTACTTTTTTTTTTTTTTTTTTACAGCGTTTTGTCCTCTTTTGTAACTTTTTGCCACTTTATACTATTTTTACAATTTTTTACAACTTTTTGCAGTTTTTTGAATGAAAAGTACATCCTTAACCAGCACCACACCCGTGCTGGTTAACATTTGCCAATAGATGAACTAATAAAGAAACTTGAAGATTTTATTTTTAAATTTCTAGCCGTTAGCTTTGTTTTCATCTCACTGAATGCCCTTTTTTTTAAAGCTGGCAGGGTCTAGTACACTGTTATTAATGAATCGGGATTTATCTATGAATATATGCCCATATGAAGTGGAAAAGCTTTAAAAGTGTTTGACATGTTAAAAACTAAAAAATAAAAACCTTGCAAACACATGCACATGCAGTTCTCCAAAACCTGAGCGCAAATATATAAATACATAGGAAAAAATAAAATAAAAAAACTGCAAGATAAAAAAAATGTAAATAATAAAGAATTGGGTTTTGAGAAATGCACAAATTAAGCTAGTACAGAAAGGAAGATCTCCATGTCCAATTCTCTTCAATCTGAGTGATAAAGAAAATGGTATTGGGTTTGATAAAGATCACTGAATAGAGATTGCAAGGGTTCAAGGCTTTGGATACAGATGCATGAAGGCTCACACTAACTAATAAAACATTTTTGGCTTTGTTTTCACCATGAGCTTTCTTTGTACGCGTTGTTCAACTAATGAGGGAGTACATTGACAATGCAGTGCAGCACAGTCTTCAACTAAACTCATCCGTGACTCATAAAAGTATTGTCACTTTTAAAGTTTCTTTAAAATAATTCTGCAGAACCCAGTAATTCTGCATAACCCAGTAAAGGTTTAAAGATACATAATTAGTGTGCCTTGATTTATGTGAATTTATAATTGTGCAGAACCCAGTACAGGGTACTTATGACCTGTTTCTTCATTAGACACACAAACACACTAACTTTATTGAGTATTGAATAACAACGCAAAAAAGGGTGAAATACTTTTGAACTTTTTGATTCTTTGGCTTTAGAAAATCACCAGTATCAGTTGAACCCACCAATTGTCCATTTTGACTTGTAATTAATCCAATGGGCAATGCCCATTTCTCTCCAAAATGGCATAGATGTCAGCTAGTATGCCTTTTGCTTTTTCTCCTCAATGATGCTGCCATGCCAGCCCCTACTGTTTAGCTGTTATCAAGTATCAACACAACCAAACAAAACCCTCGCAATCAGTAATAAATGATCTGTCTCTTTTTCTTTTTCTTTTTTTTCATCTGATCATCTCCTTGCTGCTACAATAGTAGAGTGAACCTGCAACTGTGTCAAGATGTGGGGCTGTGTAGTGTTGGGTGGATAATTCGTTAAAAGGAAATTAATATAAGAAAATTTTAGTAATACGACTGATAAGGTGGATGGTGCTTAAAATCATATTGGAATTCATTTTTTAATGCGAGTAACATTTATATAAATGAGAAAACAAATCATTTTTAAGTTAATTTTAGATTAATTCTTGAAAACAAATCAGCTTGGTGTATCACACCTAAGTTTGAATTTTGCTGCCCACAGAAGTTTGTTGGTGGGCATCCTTAATGGGGTAACTCCCCACACAGTGGTATAGATGGGCCTCCGAGATCGGGTTACCCCATCCAAGGCCATTTGGTGCCCTGTCCAAAGGTGTAATATAGCCATAAATGCCCCATTTTTTGTTTTAAAAAAAAAAAAGAAAAAAAAAAGGGGTTACATTGTCACATTACGATTCATAGCTGGTACTTTGCGTTGGTTGGATTAGAACAATAATTAATAAAAAATAAAAACTCTGGCAAGGAGTGGTACCAACCCAATGACAATAAATTCTTTATAACACCACAAACAATGAAAAGACATCAATACCCTTCTCAAACCATTTTCACCCCTATATATATATAGGTTAGAGATGCGTAGAAAAGGAAACAAATAGGGGAGATAGAGAAGGAAAAAAAAAAAAAAAAAAACACAGGTCTGTGGTCAACAATATGGATATGGAGAACATCAATCTGTGGTCTTTGGGGTTTCATTTGATAGCACCTCAGGCTATTAACGAAGAACATGAATGTGTAAGTGTTCTATTTCTAAGTTATTTTTTATATTAATTCTTTCTTTTTTCTCTTCCTATTGTTAAACATTTTTTTTTTGCTTTCAGGTTTTTCACGAATTTTTAGCCAGTGTGAATCAAGATGGAAGACTACCCAAAATCAACTGCTTGGCTTTAGTTTTCAAGAGTGCTGTAAGAATTCTGATTTATAACATTCTTCCTCTCCTACTACTACACTTTAATATTTTTATTTCGACTCTATTTAGACTCTAGTTTCACATATCTTTCTCGTCCATTATTATTATCTCTTGCTCGTCCCTCTCTCTCTCACCGGTTTCCCGTGGGTGAGTCAAAGTGCGTTGGCGGCACTGTGGGTCGCCTGGTCCCGATGGGTCATGGGTTACAGTTTGGTGGTGGATCGGATTTGGTGGTGGCTGAAATTTTGTGATGGCTGGCTTTTGTGTTTGTGATGGTAGTTGTTTTGTGATTTGGAGGAGGAAGGTTGAAGGTGGTGGCTAGGTTGTGGGTGGGTATGGTTTGTAGCGGTGATGGCTAGTGGTGGGTTGATTTTGGGCTGGGGTTTAAGGTGGTGGCAGGTGGGTGGGTGAGTGGGTTTTGGTTTTTGGTGGTTAATGGTGTGTGGGTGTGGTTTGTAGTGGTGGTGACTAGTGGTGGGTTGATTTTGGGTTGGGGTTTATAGTGGTGGTAGGTGGGTGGGTAATGGTGGCTGGTGGTGACTAGGGGTTTGCTGGGTTTGGTTTGTTGTGGGTTGGGTTGGCTGGTGGTGACTGGGGGTTTATTTTTGTTTGTGATTTTGGTGGTTGGGGGTTGGGTGGTGGTGGCGGTGGGTGTGAGTGTGAGCGGTGGTGGCTCGTAGCAGTAGGTGTGGGCAGTGGCTATGGATTTGTGGGCAGCAGAAAAGATGAGATGAGAATAAAAATAATTATAAAATAATAAAAATATTAATATTTATTGAAATGGTAAAAAAATATAAGACTTTTATGTTGGATGAACTGTAAAGTAAATTGTGGTTAGTGGGTAATACCTGAGCAGACTCCAAGAATTTAACAACGATTTCAGTAGAAATTCACCTCGTTCTCCCAGTATAATATAATTGTTTTAATTTAACTAATTATTATTAGTATCTGATGTAGAATTTTTTTCAGATCTAGAAATGGACTATTCCAACTCCTGGCAGAATTGCCCTTTGAACCTATCCAGTCCAACAATAATCCCCAGATGCTTCGTGAAAGCATCATGTGTGAAAGATGCTTACTTACTAATGGTATTCTATAGAAATTATTTTTTAGTTTATGATATGCTAAACATTAGCGCTCTCTCTCTCTCTCGTTTTTAAGAAGATAATGAAAGTATTGATAACAAAATCACATTACGGAAGTACATCTCTATTGATAGTTGACAATTCACCACCTTGATCTATTAAGACCTTCCCATATTTTACATTCTTGTTGCACTTGAATCTCTTGATGCACTAGTGTCCCTTGAGATAGGGGTTGAAGTCTAATGGATTTTGGGCAGGACTGGCATTCTTTTGCACCTTACCACTGACAAACATGACTCCATTCTTAATTTCTAATTTATATCACATGCTATGGCAACTAGTTGTATGTTATCCTCTTCCTGTACAGTGTTCCCCAAAAGTGCATTTAGGGTATCTTCTAGTAACTTGATTAAGTCCAATTTATTAATAGCGAAGAATCCATCCTAGTTAAACACTTGAAAATTAATTGTTTTTTTTTTTTCATTGAGATTTGAAGTAGATAAGTTGAATTATGATTTAGTTTTAAAGCTGCATATATTAATTATCTATTAATATAAGTTATAATTTATTTCAGGTGCTAGCTGGTGAGTTGTGGAGCTGCTGTGATGAGTGACCATATAATTCTGCTTGGATTTTGATTTCAGTACGGAGCTAAGCTAGGTCGCATCGCATGTGTGAAAGAGCTTATACACTCTAGAAAATTAGAAGAATTTATGTGAAAAAGGAAGGTAAAGAAAAAAGGATAACCAAGCTCCTCAATAGCTTTTCTATATGTTACTTGACTTCTCCATAGATGTAGGAACTACGTCTAAGGAAAAGTCACTACAAGTAATATGTAAAAGAAAATTGATTAAAAAATCACTACAAGTGATATGTAATGCACAATACTATTACTAGTTCCTTTAAAGGCTTAGTGCGCTTCACCCATGTACGCAAAATGCTTACATAATCTATGAGTGATAAGGTTTACTTTTGTTCAAGAATGTTTTTGTAATATCATGCTCCATGACTATCAATAAAAAATCAAGGACTATTTTTTCTTTTTTTGTAGTGAAATCTTTAGCCGGATAGGGACTTTGAATTCAGCCTTAGGAAATAAACCTTGATCCATGACTCATAAAGCATCAAGGGGGACTTCTAGTAGGAATTCAAACTCAGGATGATGGGTGAAAATCAAGGACCAATTCAGACACATTAACAACAAATATAGCAAGTCAGAAGAGAAAAAAATGCCATGGTATTCAGGTTACAATTTCTATTAGATCCATTACACTTGAATAGTTTGGCTTGTAATTTTAGATTCCATATACTTTGATGGTTTACAACTTTGATAGACTGAAAACAACCATGGCAACTGATTATACTGACCTTGTATCATCTGCACAGAAGAAATTCACATTTAAAAACTGGTTTGAGCATTATGTCTGTCTTGGTTGTATGTTTCTTTATTTATTTCTTAACTACATCTGTCATAGTCCAAATCCAAATTATAAGGGATATTACTTTAGTGACAAAGCACAGGTGCTGTCATTGTAATTTACCCTTTCAAATTAACAAATCTCTATTAATCCCAATTCATCAGTATAACATTTGGATACTCAATAGAATGAGTTCAAATGTTCTGCTCCATGTACCATAGCAAGTGAAGTACATTTATTTTGTTTCTCATAGCATTTGGATGGACCATTACCAATGATGACAAAAAATCATGAGAACCTGTGGTATTACAAGAAATGGCAATGTTAGCCAACATTAGTTATCTTGTGTTAATTCCTATTTCCGACTACCATTTGGGTGGCTATAAATACTATGGAAAACAATATGGAATCATTTCATTCCAGCAAAGCTCAAAACCCTTTATGAGCAGAACTGAGCAAAACGTAATCTCATCTGCCGTATCAAGGCCCATATGCATCCAGCAACATTCCTTGCTACACCTCCTAGTACATGACGAACTCCCTAATGTTAAGTATTAGCTTATCTGTTTATATAAGGTAATAAGGAACTACTTTCTCTCATTTTAGCAACTTGATGCACATGCCACCATTAGATATAAATGAATCTACACCTCTCTGTATCAACAATGAAACCAACTCCTCATCGATTAAAATGTCAAGCTACAATTTTTATATGAAAACGAAACAAAACCATATTTCTTGGGATCTACCGATATTTGAAAAACTATCAAATTAGTCTAGAAATTTAAGTTAAAAACAATAACACTCAAATTGGGTCTTGTTGAAATAATGAAATGCATATAAGGAAAGAAAAGTTTCAATTTTTTTATTAACTCTATCATATATCAAATAACTTTCGCAATTCCCATAATAAGGTTATGGTGTCTTTATCAGAAAAAATCTTGAACCTTCTTTTGTGGTTATCATCAAATCATTAGCAGTTAGGCGAGTGACACAATTTGTCCATGAAGTCAGCCTTGGAAACTCCATTTTTGAGGGGTACTCAAAGATTATCTTAAACTCCCTCCAAAAAGATGATATGGTTGATTCTGCTTTTGGTCATTTAGTAAAGGCACTATGTCCTTTGTTAATTCTCTTCAAAGTTTTTCCTTCTCGCACATTTATAAGCAAGGCAATGTTGTAGCACATGCCTTAGCTAATTGTGGACATTAATCAAAACTTGAATAATGCATTAGCAGGAGTGTGCTACACCTTACCCCATTACGATCACAGCTTCTAAAAGTTCTACCTCACTTTGGGTTGGGCCTGAAAGTTCTCAAATATAGTAGCCTTGAAAATCACAGGCCCACAAAAGCCTCTAAACTAAATTTTAGTCTCTCTCCCAACCAAGTCATTGTGAGAAACACATGGGCTGTGATCGTGCTTTTTCTGCTGCTGCTGCCCATGTGACCATGAAGCAGAAGAACTGGTTGGGTTTTCAGAGCTGGGTCTGAAACTCAGATTTCTCTCATCACCCATGAGTAGTAACTATGTGAAGCAGACTTGTGACTGTGAAGTGTGAATAAGAACTTATATGAAAAGGGAATGAAAAATAAATAAATAAATAGGACGACATAAATGAAAAGAGAAAAGAACAATTCATATTATGAAATGGAGAATCTTTGGACAAAGAGGGTACTCACCTTGTTTGGATTGGAACGATAAATCAACAATTGGGCTGAGTGGTCCCAACCCAACAGCATATCTAAAAATACTAGGGCAAAGTTTAGAGTTTGAGTCCCTCCCCCACCATTTTGCTACCATTTGGCAAAGTCTATGACCTAAGTTCCTAACCCACTCAGATCAGACTCTCACGGATCCTACCCATCCCATCTTAGAAAGGCTAGACCTTAAAAACTTCAGGCCCTATCAAGAGTCTTCTAACTCATGATCAAGGCTTGAATTCACATCCCCTTACTTGTAACAATTGAATTTAAAAATTAAAAAACCATTCCCCAGATTTTTACAAATACCAATTTTTATTCTCTCAAATTAAAATTTGGCATCTTAAATTTCAATGTTTGATGATGTGATGCTCACATAAGTTACCCGCTTCCTCCTATTTTTTGTTTTATATTTTATTCATTTTTTTTTTAATTTTATAAATTATTGCCATGCATATTGACATTGGAATTTGGATTGTCAATATAACAAACGTTTAGATAAGAATATAAATTATGCAATTTCCTTTAGATTGACTTTAAAATGTTCACAAACCAAGACATCCGGTTAGCATATTGATCTTGAAAAGTTATGTGATTTATTGAAAATTGAAATAAAGAATTAGCATATTTTCACATACATGATCTAGTGCAAAACAAGAATTAAGAGATCACTAACATTCTTAACTACATTCTCCTAACCCCTAGTAATATCAAAATGGTAGAACGCCCACTACAGAACGAGAATAGACATTATTGCATTATGAAAAAATCAAACTGAGATTGTATATCATCTGAAGAGTAAAAAAATCCATGAAGATAAACTTACAATTAAATATGATTATAGAACAACAAGCATGTCTAACAAGACTTCATCATTCCTAAATGTCCGATAGTTCCTCAACTTTTCAGGGGAAAAAAGAGAGAGAAATGCAACACCCAAACCATGGATGGGTGACACAAACTAATAAAAAGGTAACCCAAAAAAATTTAAAAAACACAGATATTACAAGAACTAAAAGCCTTCCCTAGAAGAATACTCATCACTTTGACTAGCCAAACAGCTTTCAAGATGCGGGACTAAAGACCACAACCATTATTGATATATAAAAGAGATGTGCAACCCAGGACATAAAAGCAAATAAAGAAACAAATTGCAGATCTCATGCAACGCTAACTAAGTAGGAGAAAAGGAGATGTGAGCTAACTTTCCTCGATCAATTGTTTGCATCACGGCTATAGAACTGGTCAAGGGTCTTTGCAGGTATACGGTGGAGAAGCTCACGCGGGAAAATGCGAAGGAGTGTCCATGCCAAATCTAGCGACTGAAAGACATTGCGAGTGTCATAAGCTCCTTGGGCCACGAATTTTCTCTCAAATTTATCCAAGAACTCCAAATACAGCTGTTTTATAAAGACCAAAAAAATGCTCATTAGTTTTTTTTTTGTTCCTTTCCATTACATAGTTTTACTTATTAATGAAACAAAAAATCTTTATGAGAAAGAGAAGAGGTAAGAGACCAAATCCTCAGAAGAAAGTGCTTCTTCTCCAACCACTGCTTTCATGGCCTGAACATCCTTCCCAATAGCATAGTTTGCATATAGCTGAAAATAATAAGTCAAGCAACGAGGCATGAAAAGGAAGGTTACATGGCTTCAAGTGAAGACTAATAAATTTATAAAAAGACTACCCAAGCAGACCTGGTTGGAAACATCAGAATGATCTCTGCGAGTCATCCCCTCTCCAATGGCACTCTGCAGATAATCAATAATACTTTAGAGTACCACCCATAATTTGTATAAATTCTGAGATGCCATCCCTCTCAGGACCAGTTTGGTAGAACTCTTGGCAAGGCATACAGCTGCCCTTTTACAGTAAAAGCAATAGTGCACTCAAAGTTCAAATGATTTAAAAATTATTCCTTACCTTCATCAGTCGAGACAGTGACGGAAGAACATTAATTGGTGGATATATCTGCCCCATTAAAACAGATCAATGTTTAGTTTCAGAATCATTTAAAAGCTCATACAACCAATCAATAACATTCGTAGACCTCGTACCAGTCAATGAGTGGAACAAGAACCTAACTTTTAAATGCATCAAGAACTATTTTAAAATTTGAGATCAAAATGAATGAGAGCAAATCTTTATTCACTGTTTTCAATCATCAACCAGTTGTTTTAAACACGGTCACTCTAAAAATTTCATCAAAACCATGTTACAATACTGAAGACAAAATTCTTATTGTTGACCTAAAAAATTCATCAAACCATGATACAGTTTGTTGCATTTAGTTTACTATATCTCACACACACACATTTACATATTCTTATAAAAATTTTGTTTTACTTGTTGACATCATGCACAGGTGACCCTAAATTACTTTGATAATAATAACCCACATCCATCTGAAATTTAATTCCCATCATTGAATTACTATGCTAATACAATTTAAAACTTTACCTGTCTGTTGTGCAACTGCCTGTCAATGTATATCTGACCCTCTGTGATATATCCAGTAAGATCTGGAGTCGGATGTGTAATATCTGGCCAAACAAAGAAATCAATGTTCAAGTTCATTAAAACAAGATCAAAGAATGGGTGAGATTATGAATGTGGTTTAGCAATGCATTACCATCATTAGGCATAGTTAAAATTGGAATTTGTGTAATGGAGCCTTTCCGCCCTTCAATTCTTCCAGCACGCTCATAAATTGTTGCCAAATCAGTATACATATACCCAGGATACCCACGCCTTCCTGGCACCTCTTCACGAGCAGCAGACACCTGCACATTAGCAATCAGTAGTTTGCATCATGCATATTAATTTAGAAATCAGTTGAGGCTCTAACAGAGTACTCAAAATTCGGACAAACAGCAAAGCCTTGACTTTCAAATATAGTTGGAAGCCATGTGAAATTTGCAAATATATTGAATATTTCTAAGCATCAGAACCACAAAAATATGTTAAAGGACGTACAGGCGGCTTCATGCATCCTAACTTTTTTTTTTTTTTTTTTCCATAAATTACAGCATATGGCACAGCCTCAGTGAAAATTAAAGACTGAAAATTTTTACAATACCTCACGAAGAGCATCAGCATAAGAACTCATATCCGTAAGTATGACAAGAACATGCTTCCCGCATTCATAAGCCAAATATTCAGCAGTAGTTAGAGCAATACGAGGAGTGATAATACGTTCAATTGTTGGGTCATTTGCCTGTACAAGAGCACATCAGAGGACACATTTTACGAATGCAATTCAGAAGTGGTATTATTGACAAGTTCCCTCATTACAGAAACAAATATGTCACAATATGGTCCACATGCAGATTTCAAAATATACCAGATTCAGAAAGAGGGTCACTCTCTCCATAGAGCCATTTTCCTCAAAATCACGTTTGAAAAACTGTGCAGCCTCCATATTTACACCCATAGCAGCAAATACAATGGCAAAATTGTCGTCTTCCGCATCCTGTAAATATATAAAGTAGGTCAGTGTAATCACCTAAAAGTTTGGGGGGGAAGAAGACGTCAATATGAAGACAAGAGACATAGCAACACAGGTGGTGATGTAAGAAACAACTGGATCAGTAGTGAGCAATAGCATAAAATAACTCTTCAATTGAAGCAGTTGTCCTTCAGGCTATCCATGGGCCATTTCAACTATTTCAGAAATATTAGATTTACTTCAAACAACAAATCTGGGCAATTTATCTAAAAGGAACAAAAAAATGGAAGCTCAATTAAGTCACAATGATAAGCAAAACAAATTGTTCTTATTAATTCAAATTGATATTCCTATTTACTAATTACTAAAAAGGTATATAATACTAGCACTACATGAATTTCATTCTTATAGGGAACTGCTAGTTCTATTCAGATTTTAATTTCATTAGTTCAATAAAATTATGTTGTGCATGCATCTAAGTATGCACATAAAAATCAGTAAAAAGGGCAGATTCGTCAGAAGTTATATCCTTTTATAGCTCTCCTGCTTCCAGTCATCCCCCTTGTTTAACATTCAGTAAAGACTAGCTAACAAAAAATTTTATGGCAGATGCACCTCAAGAAGATTTTCAGTCTTCTCCAATCGTTTGACCAAACCAGCCTGGCGACATATCTGAGCAGCTATTTCATTGTGGGGAAGACCAGCAGCAGAGAAAAGCGGAATCTTTTGCCCTCTAGCAATGGAATTCATCACATCAATTGTAGAAATCCCTGTCTGTATCATCTCCTCAGGATAGGTTCTCTCACTAGGGTTGATAGAACTTCCTGTAAAAGACAAAGTGATAGATTGAAGGATATGCCGATAACTTACGAATAGAACAACATATACAATCATTCACTACAATAACTCACCAGATATATCCAAGTAAGCCTCAGGCAAAATTGGGGGACCATTATCAATTGGTTTCCCAGAACCATTAAATATGCGCCCAAGCATGTCCAATGAGACAGGAGTTTTCAAAACCTGCAACACATGTCCAGGGAGAAGAAAGGGGATCAAAAGAGTAGAACTGATTCTTCTGAGAGAAACAGAACCCAAAAGTCAGAGAATCACAGGCTTGCAAAGAACAATAAAAAGCTCCATTCCATAATCATTGTTAACAAATTGCTTGGTTAAAATTCACCAAAAAAGTGGCTGCTAAGCAGAGACTTCTTTATAGTAGGCTTTTCTTTATGTTAGAAAACCAAAATTGGGAGGAAACTCTTAATTGAAGAATAAAAAATTGATGCGACACCTTATACAATAAGTGAAATCCTGTGTGCTACAACTATTTCCTCAATTTGCTTGAGGATGATCACATTTACATACACTATGCTTGGCTGTATTTTTATCTCATTTAGTTTCAATCTCCTTTATCACCTCACCACTCTAGCAATGAATACAAAATGTAAAATTTTCCAACATAGTGACATACCATCCAACAATTGTAGATTAGTAATTACAAACGAACATGATGGGTCTTGAACCCACAGACTCACCCCTCCTTGCTCTTACAAGCAGAGGAAGTGTCATAATAGCTAGAGCTTATTGGCAAGACTTCTAGATTCTATACAAAGATAGCCCCACCAATGCTTACTTAAAATATGAATAGTAAAGAAAACTGAAAGGTTATTGCTTAATTTTTTATGTTTTGATCTTGAAGAAAATGTTCATGTTCCATAGAAATAAAAAGAGTGGGATAAGTTCGTAACTTGTTGAAATAATCTATCATAGAGTTCCTGTTGCCTTAAGCCTAACACAACAGAAAAAGTATCTAATTCCATATGAAACTTCCTGCTAACTGCACATACATCAATTTGGTCTTGTGTGTTATAATGATGTCATTTCACCTGACAGAAAAATCCAGATTCAAAACCTTCCTTTTATTGGTAAGATAGATGGCACTCATTGGATCTTAACTCTTAAAAACCTACAATCTCACCCTCCATTCTATTAATGCGGGAAGAGGAAGTACCATCTCATTAGCAACTCTATATTCAAATTTTTCCACATAAACATTGTACCATGCCTTCTGGACAGCCCAATTTTTCATCACGCCAAAAGATGCTTTAAATTATATTGAATGAATAAGAACAAAGTTGAATACCTCTCCTGTAAATTGCACAGTTGTGAACTTGTTGTCAATTCCAGATGTTCCTTCAAAAACCTGACGGTTGAGAACTAAATAAGCAAAAGTATAAAGCTAAAAATATCATTCTCCATGAACAATAGTACTACAATAGAGTTACAATTGCAAGGAAATTAAAGACATGTATGAATTACACTTATAAGAGAAAGCTTAGAGGTCCATCATCACAATGTGAATGACGTCCAATTTTATAAACTGTGCAAATAATGTCAATTATGGGTAACTCACAACCATGTGGAGCAAAAAAATATAGATTTTCAAACAATCACCTGAACAACAGCCTTTTCTCCATCAACTTCTAGGACTTGACCACGTCTGATGGATCCATCTCCTAAACGAATATTGACGATCTCTTGATATTTGGGTCCCTGAAAATTAACCAGAGGATATGTAAATCACATAGTTCAAGGAGGGGGAAATCCTGGTTGACAAAGGTTAACACAATTACTAAGAAATGTATGGCAAGAGAGCAAAATCCCCCACCTTTACTTTCTCAAGGATAACTAGAGGTCCTGCAACTCCTGAAACAGTTCTATACTCTGCAATTTAATAAAAATAAATAAGCAGAATTTATCAGAATCAATTTACCAATTAAATAAATCCTCAGTAATCTTAATCAATTTACTTAATTTACTACACATGGTATAATTTATTTTTATTTTTTGTGAACATCTCCATTCCGCTTTATGCTCACATTCAGATAATAAATTAAATCACTTACCCAAACAATATGAAAAATGAAAAGTAAATTAGGGTCAAGCTCATTAGAATAGATTGTTACTATCTCTCATCAGCTTGTAATTTATCATTATATTAGAGTAGGTGATCATGAGTTCTAAAGTTGCTTTTATGTACAAGCAGTAATTACAAAAGACTTACCCATGCCGATCTCCAGTAACCCCTCATCCACATCGTGATTTTTTGGCGGCACACCCATTATAAAGCTTCAAACACACAAAGTCACAAATATCAACATATACACACACCACTAAAAACATACAGACCCAGCCAGCATCACAGTTTGTTTAGAAAATCACTCCTCAGAAAACAAAAATGCCTTGATTAACACTGAGTACATGAATTTCAGGGATTCATATGATAAAATTCTCCAGTGTGCTCTAACTAAAATCATTAATAACTCTCTGCTTGATTACCAAGAAAAAAATACACATCAAAATGGTAATATAGAGAGACCAAATCTCATTTCCCTCAATCAAACTAATTCAAACGGTAAAATTGAACAGGGTTAAAGAATCTATCTCAGAGTTAATGCTGCAATCTATCAAAATTCTAACAATTCTTCTTTTTTCTTAAACTTTCTTGATAGCCAAACAAAATCTAATCACAATTAAGTAATCAATATTATTCAAAAACCTCAAAATCACACTAAAAACCAAAAAATAAATGAGAATTGAAATAAAACAACGAATAATTAACTCAAAACTCAAGGAAAATTTTCCTCAATCCAACTAATCCAAAAAGTAAAACTGAACAGAGCTAAAGAACCTATCTCAGGGTTAATGCTGCAATCTGTCTAAATTCTAACGATTCTTCTTTTTCTCACACTTTCTTGATTACCAAACATAGCCCTAACAAAAATCTAATCACAGTTAAGTAATCAAAATTATTCCAAAACCTGAAAATCAAACAAAAAACCAAAAAACACTTGCGAATTGAAATAAAACAACAATTAATTAACTCAAAATTCAAGGAAAATTTTCCTCAATCCAACTAATCCAGAAAGTAAAATCGAACAGATTTAAAGAATCTATCTCAGAGCTAATGCTGTAATCCATCTGAATTCTAACGATTCTTCTTTTTCTCACAATTTCTCAGTTACCAAACAGAGCCCTAACGAAAATCTAATCACATTTAAGTAACTAAAATTATTCAAAAACCTCAAAATCAAACTAAAAACCAAAAAATACATGAGAATTGAATCAAGGCAACGAATAATTAACTCCAAACTCAAGGAAATTTTACTCAATCAAACTATTCCAAAAAGTAAAAAATCGAACAGAGCTAAAGAATCTATCTTGGAGTTAATGCTGAAAATGCAATATATCAAAACTCTAACGATTCCTCTTTTTTCTCACACTTTCTCGGTAACCAAACAGAGCCAGGCCTAACGAAAATCTAATCACAATTAAGTATAATCAAAATGATTCGAAAACCTCAAAAAATCACACTAAAACACTAAAAACAAATGATCATTGAGATAGAAACAACGAAAAATTAACTAGAAATTCAAAGAAAAGTAGAGAATTAAATGTGATCGCTTCGATATAAATTCAAAGCCTTGTGATCACAGAGATTAACAACAAACTCAAATCAAATACAACTACGATTACAAGTTTTAGGACTAAAATGGCTGAGAATTTAGAATCTCAAAGTGTAGAAAGAGCTTTACCTTCAATTTCCGATCCGAAACGAAGCGAAGCGAAGACGAAGAGAGAGAGAGAGAGAGAGAGGGATTGGCGAAAGAGAGAGAGAATGAGAACTGAGATCTAATGGCTAAAAATGAAAATGAATAAATGTAATGAATTTTAATTTAAATAGAAATGTGATTAATTGGTTTTTTTTTAATTAATTTTTTTTTTTTATAGTAGGATTAGTTAACATGTGATCGTTATTAATGGAAGGTGATGAGGAGGGTAATAATGACAAAGAGACAACAAAGGCTGTTTTGTAGTGTGTATAATAACAACTGTGTGGGGGAATATCACGTGAATATGTAGAGAGTGCATTGGGCTTAGGTGGTCCAATCAAAAAATGCCAACTAATTAAAAATATATTATATTATTATATTATAATCTCTTTGTAGGTTTGTGTGTGTTCGTGTTTTTTTTTTAAATCTGTGTTTAATTAATTAATATGAGTTTATTTTGACCATTTTTGTAAGCTTTTGTACCTTGTAAACATTTTGAACCAAAATGAAAACAAGAGTCAAAAATACAAGCTAGTCTTAAGAAAAACCACATTATCTTATCCCAAACTCAGCCATAAGTTACACTCTTAATTTGGAATTACTGAGTTGCTAGTGTTGTGGCTTCAATTCTAGTATAATTTTGGGGGCTAATAGTTGATTTGTGGATATTGGTGTTGTTTCTTTATAGGAGAGTAGTGAAAAAGTATTTTGGATTCGAGAATTCAGTTTTTGAGATGTTGAATTTTTTTTCCTATTAAAAGAATATGTTTTCGCTACATACACACTATCTTATTATATATTAAATTGATAAGTTATTATTATACAACATTACTTTCACATAGACTTACAGACAGTTGACACGAAATTTTCGCATAACAATCTAGGAATGGTAATGTTTGACACAACTCACAAACATAACATGGTTTGATTAAAGATTTTCTATGAACAATATAAATCCGAGTTTGAAGAAGGGGAACAAATTTTATGGATTAGCATTTAGTTTAAAATTTAACAGGTTTAGTCCCAAAACGAGCATCAAAGTAAGTCAACTTAATTTGAACAACTTCATGTTGACTTGAACCAATTCATATAAATTAATATCATTATTATCTAACATAAAATTAAATTCTAAAATATAATTAAGTAATTAAAAAAATTTAATGGTTATATTAATAAATTCTTCATTTGAAATTCTAAATGCCTAATCCTTTCTCCCAAAACAAACCAAAAAAAAAAAAATCTCTTTTCAATTTACTTTTCTTAGATTTTATATTGAAATTGATCGTATCGAATCAACTAACTTAATAAATGGATTTGACTAGATTTAAACTATGTACTTAAATATGCTTACTTCAATACGATACAAGCTCGACCTGCTAACAAGAATAGCAAACCTTACTAATCACAACTTACACAAATTGTGTGTGAAAGTGTATCCTAAACTTTTTGGTGTAAAATGATAAGTGGGGATATATTGGCTGGATGTGATGCAGGGACTATGGAACGAGGACGATTGTAGAGTATCAATTCAAGTCCATCTTCTCCTGTTTCTCCTGCTAATGTGGGGAAAGTGAGTCATGGATTGGAAAGCTGGTTGGGGTCCACTGCAGCTTCCGGATTTTTGTAACATTATGATTTTTTTGGTATTGTAATTATTGACACCAAAAAAGAAGAAGTTGGTATTGTATTTATTTATTTAGGGTCGGACGGTCCAAAATTACTGAGACAGATATCATTTTGTTTTTACTCAATTACTTGTATGATTGGGACTAGACTGAGACACTAGCCAACCAGTAGAATAAATAACAGTGAGAGATAAAAAGATTGTCACCAAAGTCCTGATATTTTCACAAAGGGAATATGCTTCATTCTTGACTATAAATGCTCTATACAGTGAGCTTAATTTGTCCACCAAAGATATCATAAATTGGAACATTATTATAAGAAGAGCTTATTTTCATAGATTACAATTTACAAGGGAAATAGAATTAGTCCCCTTTTAGTCAAATTGTTTTACTGCTTGATGTGAATGTCACACATGAAACAGTGAGTGGTAATTGATCATACTTTCCCTTGAAATAAACAAATGTTTGTGTTGACACTTTCAGAGAAAGAGCTGTCTTCAAAATTGCAACTTCAAGATTGCAGCTAGGGTTATTTAAGTTTCAACTAGCTTTTTAGTCAAATTTGGTTCAGTGTGATGTGCTCTTAATGTGATTCACATTACGATGATGTGACATTAAAGTTTTTAGTTTATTTTATTTTTTCTAACATTCCCATAATATAAAATTATAAAATATATCAAACCATCTTAATTTCATCACTTTCCTAAACAATGTAACGTTATATTCTTGTATTGAGATTACATTAATGTAATATTACAATAATGTAATATTATGACGTTATGTAACATCACAGTGAACCAAACACCCCCTAAAGCTAATCAAAATGGGCATGCAGTAGCATCCTTGTAAACATTATGAAAAAGAAGTACATGCTCTAAAACATAGCAAATAACTCAATTACAGGTTCACTGGAGGAAAAAATTGGACAATGGAACTTGGTCTCTAAACTCATTGAAGCGCCTGTTCAGGATGCGAAGCGCTTCAATGTGAGGTTCATCTTCCTCTACTGGTATTATTTTAGCAAAGCTTCCTTCTTCAAGATAGTCTACTACCCGGTTGGCAGCTTCAAGCCCCGTGACATAAGATTTCTCCTGTCAATGACATTTGTCATAAAATATTTTCATTTGGTTTATAATTTTCACTCAAATGAGTAAAGGGAAGGGAATAGTTGAAAGCTAACCTGTGACCAGGAACCATGTCGGTTTATAATCCAGTCTCCAGCCATGAATACATTTGAGAAAGATGTAGCTCCACGCATCATGTACTTGTATGAACCTACGTAAAGAACAAGCAAAGAAAGAAAGAAAAAGGATATGATGTTAAACACATATGAAGTAAAAGCAATCTGTGAACAAAAGTACTCTCAGATCACTCTTAGATAATTTCATAGAGATTTTTAGTTTTCTAAATAGAAGATTATTAAAAAAAAATGCTCGATAATAGTTCTGATACATCATAGAGAGGTAGTAGAATCAAGTTTTTTGTCCATCAACTATACTAGTAATTTATAAAAATAACAAGCCCGTAAATTACCTGGAAAAAAGTGAGTCAAAGATTGTGGAAATCTTCCTATCTCCTTGTCCACCACGGAAGCAGACTCGAAGTCCTTGATGCACTTTGAAAGGTATGACATAACTTTTGCAACTATGTCCTCATCCTTCAATGGCAAGAATTCATTGGAATGATACTACACACAAGATATCGAGACAAAAAGATTAGGAACCTTCATTTCTGATGTAAGAGTTTTAATCCTTGATTAATTAGGATAAGGAAAAAATAATGCGAAACTCACAAAATCGGCTTGTATGACTGTTACTGGATCATCTTTGTGCTCATCATGAATTACGTTCAAGTCAAAAAGAGTCCAGCCAAATGAATCATCAAATCCAGAGCAAACATTACTAGCATTTGGGATTTTAACCTGCACAAATGTAGAGTTCTCATTTTTTTTTTTTTTATAAGACAAATGTAGAGTTTTCACTTAAAATAAGCTCTATTGCAAGGAAACCAATTTGATATTGCAAAAAGGAGCCTGCAGAAGTCATGAGTACTATATTAGCAGACATGGCATAAGTGCAGAATGATAAGCATCTTCATCATGAAATTCCTGCCAGGGTGTATGAAAATGGACCAGACCAACTGGTCCAAATATCAAACTGAAAACACCCTTCTCTTTCAGAAAAATAACACATCTTTTGTTGTAAAATCAATTTTACCCAACCTTATTGTTTTCGTACATTTTTATTATTTGGAATTTGGAAGGACATATTTTTCCTTATCTATCAATTTGCTATTTGAGGTCATCAGCTGAGTAGTCAAACTGTTGACTTTGAGCAGACACTTTTACATTTCAACCTCTGGCTTAGTTTATCAACAACCGGCCATATTTGCACGTGGAGATGCAGTATTGATAAACATGGTGGATGCAAGAGTTCAGCATAACTAGAAAAATAAAACATAGGGAAAAGATTTTAAGAATCGAAATACATAATAAATTTGGGTTGCTATAGGTAACAATATTCTGAAGTAACTTGACCTATCATCTGTAACATGAGGACAACAATATACATAGCAATAAGAAAGTAAAGGTTAAAAAGAGAAACTTCCCCATACTCACCTTCCTATCGAGATGAAGCTTAACAGTAACTACATCAATGCTAGCCAAGTTTAAAACCTTCAGAAACTCCTCCCTTGTACGTAATACTGCACTATACAGAACTCAATTGCCAGTTAAAAAAGGATAGCAAGAACAGGTTAACTCTAAAGCTGTTAACATTCTGCTCAATATTTTAAAGTAGAACAGAACTAACAAAGCAGTATCCAAATTTGTGTTTTTGTAGGATGATTAGAAAAATTGGTCTAGATATAGTCTGACTGTAATACTGTTCACCACTTCTTTGCGAAAATATGGAGCATTGAAAATTGAAATATGGCATAACAAGCTAAAACTTGAATTCAAATAGCTGAACCATTTCAAGTTAATAAAGACAATAAAGTCAATGTACAAATTCCTGAAAAAACAGCACACCTATTCTTGATAAGTTCCTGGAGCCTGGCGATTCCAACCGCCAATATAACTGCATCAGCATTATACGACTCTCTGCCACAAATTACTTCTGAAATACAACTTGTTTCCTCATTAAAGGAAAAATCTGTCACTCTTCTACCCTCCAGAATTTCACAACCTTTAGTCCTCATGAAGTCAATCCATGGCTCAAAGATCTTTTCTTTCACTGTCCCACGACACCATACCATATCAAAATCTTTCTACATCCATCCACATAGAAAAGAATATAGTTTCAGCTTAAGAAAATGCACAATACAATAGAAAATATTACTGAACAATGCAGAAGAATGGATGTTTGCATTATGTTCTCCATGCAGTTCACATAATTATTATGGTTTACAAAAAATTTAACAATATTAATATGCCTAGAAAAATATTTTAGGTTGAGTATACCCTCATTATTTTTCTATGATATTTTGCATGGCAAACCATTTTTTTTAGGAGATTTATTGTTCCAATGTCCTCAAGTTTCATGGGTCATATAACACATATCCAAGGGCAGTTGCAGATAATTTTAACTTACAAGTTGTCCATTAACATCTGCACCTGCAAGTCTATGGATTCATTCTTGATAAAATTACTGTAAAGTAGCCTTGAAAAATGAAAATTACTTTGTGAATGACTTTTTGGTCCAATGGTAATCCTATCCCCATTTGTTGCATATTGTCAGGTAATTTTTGTTAAAACATGTTGTGTAGATTTTGATATGGAAGGAAGTGGGTTTGTGATTTTCAACTTATCCCTCGTAGAAAGTTTACAAAGCGTTGGTGGCTATATAATTAACATAATCACCAACAAATAAAAGAATTGACAGAATATATAGATGTGGCTCTAGAACATGCATGTGGCACATCATCTTATCGCTGTTTCCACTCATTTCCTCTTAACAATTTTACTTAGTTAATAACTGATGCCATACACTGTTGCAGTGTTCTTATGATGGAACATAAAGTAATCCTAGATGGTGCAATATTATTATTTCTTGCCCCTACGGAATTAAGGGAGAAAAGGATCTGACACCATATTCAGTCTCAATAAGATTTGCCATTGAAAAACTTCAGATAGGTAATAGATGTTTTCCTGGTATAAGTACTTAAGTTTTATACTTTGATTGAAGGAATAATTGATTCTTTTTTTTCATTTGTTGTATTCTTCTTTTTTAAATTGTGGGTATCACAACTTTCACTATCAAATATCAAGATATAATGCTACTGCCCAACCTAACCTAATCTGATACCTACACAATTGGTTTAAGAGATTTGTGCAGAATCTTATGCATTCTAGTAAGGAGCTCAACCCCTCAAACCTGGTGGGAGAGGATGTAGATTAGCACCCCCAAAGTTGCTGCAGCACTACATTGTTCTGCTGGAGCAAACAAACCCACTTGAAGCAATGGACCAAAAACATCCCGATAAAGCCTTTCCGAGCAGCCAAACTGTTTAAAAAGCTCCCTTGCAGTAACTAACAGTTAAATCTATATAAGACACTTCAACATTCATTGTTGATTTTATTCATTGATGATAACAGCTAATCATATGAAGATGGGGGATCCTTACTTGAATCATATTTTCTCCAGGCTGTGTCAGTGTTGTCAAAGTCAACTACTGCAAACAAAAGGTGCAGATGAGTGGATGAGTGAAAGAAAATAACAAGTAATGAAAAACAGCCTTTTAACCTTTTTTATGTAGTTTGCCTATTTAATTGCAAATATGTAACTTAAATCTCAAGACCAGCATGGTATGAATAAAATCACAAGTTTAAAGGGATGAAATGTAAATATAGGCATATTAATAATAAATAAATAAAGTATTTTCTAAGGATTTAGAGAGAGAATTTTTTAACAGTGATATATGCCATGTTACTGACCTCGCCTGAAGGAACTCACAGAAGAAGTGCAAATACACCATTGAGTTTCAAAATAATCTTAAATAGATAAGTAATTATAATTATAATTATACATACTATATATATACTTGAAGATGTTGTCCAGATGTTATAGAGGTTGATGAAGGACACTAAAGTCCTCATATGCACTGACTGTACTTCTATACTGGATGGACAACTTGATGTGTGAGTACTTATTACTTTTTGAAAGACAAATTAATAGTGTGGTTCTACTGCAGTAAGATAGAGAAACCAGGAGTGAGAGCTTGTTATTTTCTCAGCAATGGGCTTCCACTCCATGTTGAAAAAAGAGAAGAGAAAGGAAAAAGTAGTGGTGACATCCCACCATAACATGATGATTCAAATCATGAGGGTTCACTTTGCTCTTGTAGTCAGTAAATTCATTACTCAATAAAAAGCAAAATCTAGATTTTCAAAAGTAGGCTGTACCTGCAGCCAATAAAGGAAGTGATGTTAACCTATCAAACAATGGGAGCCGAGTAAACTGCACAATGTAACAATGATTAATATAGACAAGGATAAATATACTTTTCTTGCTAATCAAAAATAATAATAAAGTGGATACAATGTGAAGCATACTTGACTATAGTACAAGGTTCCCAATGGAGTTGGCAATTGAGGCAGATCTTGGAATATGGGAAACTCAACCTGCAGGATGGCCTTGGCTTTGTTAAAAGAATTTAAAATCCATTTACCTAGAACTCAGTGTAATTCTTGATGAGAACTAATATATTATTAAATTTTAACTCCATTCTACTACAAAAAAAGGTTCCTAGAGAAAACATCATAACAGAAAATTGAGTTTACTGATGCAATGAAATAGGAACTATGGGATTAAAATCTGCATATCAAATCTCCTTCAATCAAAAAGAGAAAAGAAAGCTGGTGATTACCTCTAACCCCTCTCCTGAATACTGTGCAGATTTTATCCAGTTTGTGAATGGCTTGATTCCCAGTTCATCAACAAGGCTAAATATGTTTCGGTGAGGATACCAATAACCTGCAAAGTAGAATCCAATTTCATTATCATATGACCTCATACAAAAAATATATTTGAACACAATTTAAAAGACAGAATAAGAGAGAGAGAGAGAGAGAGAGACCAAACTACACTTTTGGTGCTCCAACAATGCCTGTAATTTCAATTCTGTCCTCCTAGATTTAATTTTGTCAATTTCATCTCTCAACTTTTTGAAATAAAGTCAATTTTTTCCTTAATCAAGTCAAGTTCTAACACTAAATTTGACTTGATCTTTAAAATTAAGTGATGGAATTTACTTGATGTTGAAATTTGATGGATGAATGACCCAAGTAATAGTTTAGGGACTTTGATTTTGAAAGTTGGAGCATGGGATTAATACAATTTATTGTATAAGGATAAAATTGAAGCTATGACAAATGTAGAGGGACCAAAATTATAGTTTGGCATAAAATAAATATAAAAAAAAAAAATCCAAATCAGCTCATCTACATTCACCCAAAATTGGACATGACCATTAGGAGTCTAGAGGTACCCCTATATGCTTGTAAAACCTTCTTAGTAGATTAGAAGTGTTCAGCAATGATATAGCTATAGACAACAGGATATATATTGAGGTTCAAATTACAACAAAATCATTGTCTTGAAGCCATTTTGATCAATTAAGAGCAATACCAATGGTAAAATTATCATATTTAGTTTTAAATCTGTGTTCCCATTTCCATTAAACTCAAATTGAAAACAAGTTTCATTACCACGTATACCAACATCTTCTGGACTGCCTTCAAGAACAGTAACATCAAAACCCTGAAAGTAAATCACGTTAGAATAATGGTTAAATAATTAAATTCATCCTTTTCTAATAGTATAAACTTTTAGAACGACAATCCATAATTTAACATGGTATAAGAGCACGTGTTAAAATGTTAAAAAACCATAATTTATCAAATTGATCCTTAAAATACAAGTTACTAATGAAATCATTAAGAAACAATCTACACCAAAAATATATCATAAAATAAACAAACAAACAAAAGGGCAAAGAGAGAGATAGAGAGATGACCTGGTTGCAGAGGTGATGAGCAGCACCAAGGCCAGCCCAGCCAGAGCCAACAATGACTACCTTCTTCTTCTTCTTTATCTCATTATCTTGGTCTCCATTTGCATGGCTTTGAAGATCAATAGCTTTACAACAAAACCCAGTTCCATATCTCTTGTTAGACAAGTATGGTGCAAGTGAAGTAACACTCCAAGAACAAGCCAACATTGTTACTTGTAGTGTCAGCTAACTGCTTTAAACGACTATTCAGTTTCCTTTCCCGGCTTTTATAGTTATAGACCAGCAAATCCAAAAGGAAACTGGTTTTCTTTGTTCGTTTTTAACAGTTAAGTAAAAAGAATTATCTGTGAGATTTTTTTTGAGTTGGAGTCGGAGTCTTAAAGCCACAAAGCAAGTACTGTACATTGTGTAGCCAGTGAGAGGACACGCTAGTCTAGTGAGAGACACTGGTCTCTAATTCTGTGGTTATCATTATTATTATTTTAATATTCTGTTCATCAATAAATATAAAGAAGCAAACATTTTCATAATTGAGGAATTGACATACTCAAAAACTCCAAGTATGATAAATTCTAAATTGAAATATGTTGATTTTCATTGTGTGGAGCCTAGTGGGCGTTCTGGTGGTTTAGCTTTGTTTTGGAGGCTAGGTGTTGATTTAGAAGTGGTTTATTCAGACTTGAACCTAATTGCTGCTCTTGTTTATTCTGATCCTCCTAATTCCCCTTGGTTATTATTTGCTATTTATGGGCCTTGCAAGAGCAGTAAGAAAATGAATTTTTGGAGGATGATAGAGAACATGGTGCTCTCCTTTTCTGGACCTTGGGTAATCATTGGGGACCTAAATTGTATAAAAAGAATGGATGAGAAAAGAGGGGGTCGATCAACTTCTGGTAGCTCTGATAATTGCCTCAAAGACTTCATGTCAAACACTAGTGCTATTGATCTTGGCTTTACTGGGCCTTCCTTTACTTGGTCTAACAGACGTGAGGGTTTGGGAAATATTAAGGAGAGACCAGATCAGTGTCTTTGTAATCAAGAATGGCAATTACTTTTCCCTAAAGTCGGAGTCAAGCACTTGTGTAATTTGAATTCTGATCATAACCCAATATTGCTAGATACTCATTTTGAGTCTGAAACTTTGAATCACCCCTTCAGATTCGAAGCAATGTGGACGAAGGAAGATAGCAGTAGAGTTGTGGTTGATAATGCTTGGCAATTTGATGTAGAGGGATCTCACAGTTTCCGTCTTGTAAATAAGCTGGAAAAGACGAAGAAGGACTTAAAGAAATGGAATAAGGAGGTTTTCGGCATTATTAGGGAGAGAATTAAGTTGCTTCAAGCTAACATTGCTGGAATTCAACAAAAACCCCCCACAAAAGAAAATTTAGAATTGGAAGCTGCGCTTAGTCTTGAATTAGATGATTGGTTGTTGAGGGATGAACTAAGATTGAAGCAGAAGTCTAGAGAATTATGGTTGAAAGAGGGTGATCGAAACTCGAGATTCTTTCACCTTTCCACTCTTATTCGGAGGAGAAGGAATCACATAGAGGAAATCAAATTGGAGGACAGATCTTGGATAACTAACAGGTCTAACATCCAGAGTTATTTTGAGGAAAATTTTAAGACTCTGTATCAAACTAGTGAACCCCAAGTTCCTAGAGACCTGGAGAATTTAATTGGCCCTTGCATATCTGAGGAAGAAATCGAGAGCTTTGCAGAATTCCTTCCAGGGAAGAAATTCGAAAGGTGATTTTTGGAATGAAGTCTCTAAAGGCTCCTAGCCCTGATGGTTTCCCAGCTTTGTTTTATAAACACTACTGGGATATTGTTGGTGATCAAGTGGTGCTTGCAACTCAAAGTTTTTTTAGAGACGGCTGGCTATTAAGGAATCTTAATCAGACCTTTATTTCTCTTATTCCAAAGAAACCAGGAGCTTGCAATTTTAATCAATTCTGTCCGATAGGCCTTTGTAATGTTTGTTATAAGGTAATATCCAAGATTTTGGTGAATAGAATGAGACCTTTACTGAATAAGATAGTGGATCATGCTCAAGTAGCTTTTGTTCCTAACAGAAGTATTACTGAAAATGTGGTGCTTGCTTAAGAGATTGTTCACAGCTTCAAGCAGACTAGGAAGAGGAAGGGCTATTTAGGAGTGAAGCTAGACTTTCAAAGGGCCTATGATAGGATGGAGTGGAGCTTTCTTATGAAGGTTCTCAAGGCTTTGGGCTTCAATGATAAGTTTTCCAACCTCATCTATCAATGTATCTCCACAGTCCAATATTCTCTTTTACTGAATGGTGGAGTCTGTCAAAGTTTTAATCATGGCCGTGGCTTAAGGCAAGGCGATCCACTATCGCCATATCTTTTCATTCTTGGAAGCGAGATTCTTATAAGACTTATTAACAGAGAAGTTGATCGGAAAAATATCTCAGCAATTAAAGTGGCCAGCACAGCTCCCCCTATTTCAAGACTTTGTTATGCTGATGATATGATTATTTTCTGCAAAGCAAAGCATTCTGAACTAGTTAGTCTAAAGAAATGTTTGGAAAAGTATTGTTCTTGGTCTGGCCAGTGTATTAGCATAGAAAAATCTGGTGTTTTTCCATCAAGAGGAGTTAGTATTAATTTTTTGCGCCAAGTAAAAGGCTGCTGGGGTCTTAATTCTCTTCCTCAAAGTACCACTTATCTTGGAGTTCCCCTGTTTTTATCCAAGAATAGGTCCAATGACCTCAAGTTGGTGAAAGAAAGACTAGAGAGCAAGTTGAGTAGCTAGAAGGGTAGGAATTTGTCATGGGCTGGGAGAGCAACTTTAATTAAATCTGTGGCGTAATCTATTCCGACATACACTATGGCTGCCTTGCAATTCCCCAAGAAGTTATGCGATCAACTAGATTCAGTGGTTCGTAGATTCTGGTGGAACCCCAAAACGGAGTCAGGTCACTTCTGGACTCCTATTGCTTGGTCTACTCTATGTAGATCCCAAAAGGATGGTGGTTTGGGTTTTAGGAACTCTTGGGATTTCAATCAAACCTTGCTTTCCAAATTAGCCTGGTGGATATTGTCGGACAAGAACTGTTTGTGTGTTAATGTTTTAAAGGCAAAATATAAGGTTAGACACAATTGGTTAAACCACTGCTTCCTGGGTAATGCTTCACCAGTCTGGAAAAGTTTGGCTGGTGTTAAGCAGCTCATAGCTAAAGCAGCTTGCATGTTGGTGGGGGATGGTAATTCCATAAGGATTTGGGAGGATCCTTGGGTACTAGAGCTTCACGGGTTCATTCCTACTCCAAAGAATGGTGTTGACCCAAATGGTATTCTCTTAGTCTCTCAACTTTTTAATTCTGATTTTTCTGGTTGGGATGTTCATAAACTAAATTGGTGGTTTGAAAACTCCACAGTTGATCATATTTTGAAAATTCCTATTTTTCCGACCAGTTACAAAGATTAGTGGGCATGGACTTGCACAAGCTCAGGGGAATTGTCAGTGAAGTCGTCTTATTGGAGTTGCCGGGAAACAGTGCATCACAATATTGACCCCGTTTGGAACTGTATTTGGAAAGCTAAACTCCATGAGAGACACAAAATGATGATTTGGAGGATTGCTGCAGGTTGCTTGCCCACCAAAGATCAGCTAAGCAAGTTTGTTGATGCTGCTGATGCTTATTGTCCCCTCTGTAAGATGGAAACTAAAACCTCCCTTCATCTTTTTGCTCTTTGTCCAGTTGCTAAGGCAGTTTGGTTTAGTAGTAAATGGGGACTGAGAATGGATTCTTTTGGTTTCTCTTCAGAAGTGGATTTTATTCATTTTTTGTGTTCATCCACATTTCCAAACCAGCTCTGTCAAAAGGATGAGCTTTTATTATTTGGGGCCATTCTTTGTGATGGAATTTGGAAGTTGAGAAACCAAGTCATTTTTGAAGACCTTCCCTTGAGTTGTGATGACCTAATAGCTAGAGTTGGGAAGTTATTTATGGAATTCAAAAACTCTAGACTGACTGCTTCTGATTTTGTAAATATCTCTCATCCTTTGCAATCTTGGGCCCCTCCAAGGCGTCTATCTGTTAAAATTAATGTTGATGCAGCTATTGGTCCATTTCATTCTTCCTTAGCTTTGGTGGCTAGAGACTGGAGAGGGGACTTGGTTTTTGCTTGTTCTCAAAAAGCGAAAACCACCTTCCCTCTCCAGGCAGAGGTTGAAGCTGTGAGATGGGCTATCTCTTTGGCTGCAAAGTTGGAAACTGACAATGTTATTATTGAGACAGACTCTAAGATTTGTCATGATGCTATTCTGAGCTGATTTCACCCCCGCCTTGGAGAATTGCTTCTATCTTAGCGGACTTGAAGTCTCTTCTTGTTTCTTATACTAATGCGTCTGTCGTCTGGGTTCCTAGGCTAACTAATATGGCAGCTCATTCCCTAGCTAAATGGTCTCTTGCTTGTAATTTTTTTGGTTCTTTTGATTGGGGTAGCTGTCCTCTTTGTTTTGCTTCTGTAATTAAGAAGGAAAGGCTGAGCTAGCCTTTGGTTGTTTTTTGGTTTCTCTGTTCAATAAAAATTTCGGTTCCATCAAAAAAAAAAAAAAAAAAAAGGAATTGACATACTATTGGGTTTTTTTTTTTTTTGATAAACTTGACATACTATTGATGGTAGTAAAAGTTATGTTACTCATATCATAATTTTGTATGTTCAACCAGTGATGGTGGCTAGCTAGGTGAGTTTATTTTTGGTTTGTTTAGTTTACTTGGTTTTTGATTTCATATCCCTTATTCAAGTGAAAAAAAACTACCAATTGAGCCAATCCAAAGTAACTTTTAAATTCAATTTTATTTTGGAAAATGGTATGAATTGGGTTTGGTATCCAGTTGCATTAGAACAGGATGATAACACGTGTCTACTTTTGAACACATGTCACAATTGTGATGGGTCTAACGCAATTCGACACTAGACCCAAGTTCAAAGCCAAGCCCTTTGAAAAAATCTTATTACACAATTGCTATTAGACATTTTGTACCTACTTTATTTGAAATCATGTTTTCAAAATACAATTTCAGTTTAAATTATAAAATATTGTAATTGTGTTCAACCCAATTGGTAGTTTGTGATAACTAATCAATCTTTACCTTCTTATTTCTATCTAACTTATTTTCTAAGTAACCAAAACAGAGCTTAACATAAACCAAAAACAAAAAACAAAAAACAAATGTGATGACTGAGGACTTCAAGGTTGAGATTTGAGAGCGCAATGGTCCATTGTTGGTATTTTATTTTTGCTCATGCACTGTTCATATTATTATTCAACCACACACAATATAAGTTTTTACAATAATATATTAAAAAATTATGGTATTAATAAATATACTGCACACATGGTATTTGTTGTAACTTGTAAGTCTGTATTTGTTTAATCTCGAATATCTTACACATCGAATGGTCAATTGAGCAAGTTTGTCTTGCATCACTTGTATGTTTCATAATGTACCGGAATACGATGTATGACATGCGAGGTTATTTGATTATAGCAATATTTTATTACTGTAGATGATTATTCATAAAAAAATAGAAAAAATAAAAAATAAAATTCAAAGCCTCAGGTGATAATCTAACGTCTGTTGCTGTGTGGGTGAGATTTCCTGAATTACCTATTGAGTTTTATGATATGGAAGTTTTGAAGGAAATAGGTAGTGCTATTGGTCTGGTGCTCCGCATTGATTCCTACACTGCTACTGGATCACGTGGAAGCTATGCAATGCTCTGTATACAAATTGGTCTGGATAAGCCCTTAATTAAATCCATCAGGATAGGTAGGTTGGTGCAACAAGTTAAATATGAAGGTATTTCTTCCCTTTGTTTTTGCTGTGGGAGGCTTGGGCACAAACAAGAGAACTGCTGCTACTAGATCAAGGAAAAAGATAGAAGTGGGTGTGTAGCAGAAAAGAGCCCGAACCAGGTAAGAGAGGAAGATAAGCAAGAAGATAGTGGATCAGAGAAAAGCCTGAACCAGGTTAGTGAGGAAGAAAAATCTGATCCTAACTTTGGTCCGTGGATGTTGGTTACGAAGAAAAGGAATTTGGTTAGGAATGGACGGTCCAGATCTCCTTTAGGGAGTGAGATTAAGGGAGATGTTAGTCCGAAGGGTATAAAGTCCAAAGAGGGGACAACATAGAGGATAGTTCAGTCAAGGCCATTAAAGAAAGAGTGTTGTCTAGTCAGTCTGATCATACACATGCCGTGAGAGATGATTCTGTCCAAGGGATAGCGCTGAATGGAGATTTGGGTAATCTGGAAGTTAGGTTCAGTGTGTCAAGTCCGAAACAGAGTGATGGTGCGACACGGACTGATGGGAAGCAGCAGATGGGTTTCTCGGGCATGGGTTCAAGGGGTAATAGATCTAATGAAGGGAAAGGCTCTAAGTCTTTGAAGAGACAGCACCCTTCTTCTTCTTCACAGAGAGCTACATCTTCAAAAAATCTACAGCGCAGCGAGAATGGAGGGATTCCGAGTGGGTCAAAGCAGTCTGATAAGCAGCCCGATAAGGTGTGGCTAGGCGATTTGGAATAAGGAATCTCCGACGAAGGAGTTGGGATGGTGCGATGTGGGGATGGATCCGGTGTGGAAGAATATCTTCCTAATCACTCCAGAGAGTCGCAGAACAGGGAAAATACCGCTGGATCATCTGGCATGGGGTTTAACGCCCAATCCTTGGTGGAGCTTCATAACGGACATTCCACTGATTTCATGGGAGGAGTCCGAAGCTTTGAGCAAGCAGAGAAAGCCATCGGTGGTGCCTTACTTCGACGAATCCGGATGGTTGATACAGGAAAGGAAGTTAGTGGACCAGAGGGGTATGGCTACGGCACTAATAGGGAACCACCCAATGCTGAAGCTAATTCAGTTTCTCATGCCAGTGGAGAAGTGTGATGTGCTGATAAGTTGCAGGGAAGATGTGGTGGGAATGTTGAAGTACATGATGATATGGAAATCGAAGTGGAAGCACTTGAAGGATTTGTTAAGGAGGCTAGGATGGAGTATGGTGGAAGCTGCAGCTATGAATCCTAGTCGTGTTGAGGTTCCTATGGATCAATTTGTGAAGATGAACATTCTAATGTGGAATTGTAGAGGTGCACTAAATCCGGATTTTAAGAGGAGGGTGTTTGAAATGGCTATGAATCACCGTCCTTCGATTATGGTTATCACAAAGACTAGAGTAGGGGGTAGTAGAGCTGAGAAGATCATTGATTGGCTTCCATTTGATGGTTTCATTACCACAGATACTATTGGGTATGCGGGTGGATTATGGATTCTGTGGAGAAGTGAGGATGCAGAAGTAAAGCTTTTATCAGCAACAGAACAGGAGATACATGCGACTATTAAGGTATGTGCTTCAAACCTTTCTTGGCTATTTATCGCAATATATGCTAGTCCTCGTTTAGCTAAACAGAGAATTATGTGGTCTAACATAGAAAAGGTAGGGCAGTTACATAATCTTCCTTGGCTGATGATAGGGGATTTCAATGAAGTGCTTGGTGGGGAGGATAAATTCGGGGGGAATCAAATTAATTTAAATAGGGCCCTTGAGTTCAAAGCATGTTTGGATTCGTGCAATTTTGTTGATCTTGGGTTTGCAGGCCCTAAATATACTTGGACTTATAAAAGACAGATTTCGGATTTGATTTTGGAAAGATTGGATAGATGCTTTACTAATCCAATTTGGAGAATTTTATACCTTGAGGCAGTTGTTACCCACCTCCCTAGAACCTTTTTTGACCATCATTTTGTTTTGATTGAATTATGGAAACCCAATGCGAATGGTTTGGAGCGGCCTTTCCGTTTTCAAACTATGTGGCTTCTTCATCACGATTTCCATAGGATTGTTAGAGAAGCTTGGCCTGAAGGTGTTCCTTTAAAAGTGGCAACTACAAATTTTACTAGGAAGTCTAAGAAGTGGAATTATGAGGTTTTTGGAAACCTTTTTGCGAGAAAGAAGAGGGTGTTAGCCAGATTGAATGGTACTCAGAAGGCATTGGCTGAAAATCCTACTGAGTCTTTTATAAGGCTAGAGAATCAACTTATTGAAGAGTATTCTTTTATTTTGCTTCAAGAAGAGGAATTCTGGGCTCTTAAGTCTAGGATTAATGTTGCTGCCTTTGGGGACCGGAACACCTCTTATTTTCATGTAAATACTGTGGTGAGAGGCAAAGGAATAAAATAAGGTGTTTGAAGGATGGTATGGGGGAATGGATAGTTGAGGAAGAGGCGGTGAAGGAGCATATTTTGAATGGGTTTAAGAAACTTTATTCCACGGGTTTAGAGATGTCTCACAGTTTTTCTCCTGTGTCTAAATTCGCAGGTAACTTTCTCTCTGAAGAAGAAAGAAATTGGATGGGAAGGGAAGCGTCTGATGAAGATGTGAGAATTGGTTTGTGGGCTTTGAAACCTTTCAAAGTTCCAAGACCAGACGATCTTCATTCTGGCTTTTATCAGCATTTTTGGCATGAGGTGGGGAAATCAATTTGTGAGGAGGTGAAGGCTATTTTCAAGGATGGTCTAGTTCCGGACCACCTTAATGATACACTTGTGACTTTAATTCCGAAGTGTAAAAACCCTGAATCTTTGAACAATTATAAACCGATTAGTCTTTGCAATTCGGTCTATAAAATCGTTTCCAAAATTTTAGTGGAGAGGATCAGACCTTATCTTAATAAGCTTGTGTCTCCTTTCCAAACAGCCTTTGTGCTTGGGAGGAAAGGATTAGACAATATTTTAGTTGCTCAAGAACTTTTCTATGCTTTGGATAAGAAAAAATGTAAGGAGGGGTATATGGCCATTAAGGTTGACTTGGAGAAAGCGTATGATAGAATGGAATGGTGTTTTTTACACAAAGTTCTTCAAGCTTATCATTTTCCTCAAAACTTTATTAGGGTGATAATGAGTTGTGTCACTTCCACAAAGGTGTCTATTTTGTTTAATGGTGGGAAGTTGGAGGCTTTTAATCCTTCACGAGTTCTTCAACAAGGAGATCCATTATCGCCGTATCTTTTCATTTTGTGTATGGAGTACTTAGGCCACTTAATTGAGAAGAAATGTATGGAGGGAGTGTGGAAACCGTTGAAAGCCTCGAGGGATAATATAGGTATATCCCATTTATTTTTTGCGGATGATTTAAATCTTTTTGCAAAAGTAGATGAGGATTCATGTGAAGCTATCTTAGAAGTGTTGGATGAATTTTATGAGGAGTTGGGCCAAAAGGTGAGCATGGAGAAGTCAAGAATTTACTTTTCCCCTAATGTGCAAGTTGAAAAAAAGAGTGGAATCTGCTCAAGATTGGGTATTCAAGCCACGGCTAATATTGGGAATTACCTCGGATTTCCAATCAAGCATAAAGGGGTTCCAAGGAATAGGATAAATTTTATAGTTGAGAAAGTAATGAGTAAGTTGGCTGGTTGGAAGGCTAGGTTTTTATCCTTTGCAGGAAGATCTATGTTGGTGAAGTCGGTTATGTCTACTATTCCGAATTATGTAATGTAGGCCACTGCCCTTCCTACTCATCTTTGTGAAAAGTTGGACAAAATTAATAGAGACTTTTTGTGGGGATCAACAAGTGAAAAGAGAAGACTTCATTTGGTTGGTTGGAACAAGATTATTAGGCCGAAGGAAGAGGGAGGCCTTGGGATCCAAGCTGCGAAGTTTAAGAATTTGGCATTATTAGCCAAATTGATGGGCTAAAGTAATTTTAAGGAAGTATTACTCAGTTGATAAATTGAGAGCTAGAGATCCAGATAAGCTGCCATGTTCTCCAAATTAGAGAGCTATCAAGGCTGGTTTTCAAACCTTTGCTGATGGTATTTGTGGGGGGTTGGGAATGGAGAAAGAATTTATATTTGGTCGGATAGTTGGATAAGGGGAAGCTCATTGAGAGAGTTGATTGAAGGCCCCTTGACTCAAAGGGAGGTTGATATGAAGTTGTCAGATTTGCTTCTTGATATGGAGCAAGGGTGGAAGTGGGAAGCTTTATCCTTTGAGCTACCAACAAGTATTAAGGATAGGATTAAAGCATGGTTGGAGGAGGGGAAGATGTTATTATGTGGAAGTTTTCGAAGGATGGAGAGTTCACTACAAAGTCTGCCTATGCATGGTTGAATGGACCTCAGCAGAGTGAGGTTACTTTCCAAGGGCAGTGGATATGGAAGATAGACACATTGCCAAAAGTTATTAATTTTCTGTGGTTGTGTATGCATAACAGTTTGCCTGTAAGATCTGTGTTGGTTATGAGGGGTATAATACGGGATAGTTGCTGCCCTTTGTGCAATAGTTTCCCGGAGACCATAAGCCATTTGTTGAAAGAGTGTGTGGTGGCAAAAGAATTCTAGCATAAACTTAAGATTCCCCCTAAAATGATTAGTTCCTTTGATGATATGGATTTGTTATGTTGGCTGAAAGTTAATTGTCAAAGTAAGGTGTTCCATTCCTCATCTGTGCCATGGACATTTGATTTTTCTTTTGCCATTTGGAATTTGTGGAAGCATAGAAATGGAATGGTGTTCAATAATAATATCTTGAATGTAAATTTACACAGTGTTAGTAAAAGTCAAGCTTTGGAATATTACTATTGTGTGGGTAAGATTAGGAGTTATAAGAGTAAAGTGGTATGTAATATTAGTTGGACAAAACCTCCCACAGAATGGTGTAAATTAAATACTGATAGGGCCTCCTTTGGAAATCCGGGTAAGGCAGGAGGAGGGGGGATTATCAGAGACAGTGAAGGGAGATGGATGAGAGGTTTTGCTAGATCAATCGGCTTCACGACTAGCATCACAGCTGAGTTTTGGGCTTTAAGGGATGGTTTGCTATAGGCTATTCTTGGGGTGCAGAATCTTGTAATTGAGTTAGATGCTAAAATGGTTGTTGAGCTGGTTCAGTCACATTCCCCTTCTAATGCTTTTTAGTCCTCCTTGTTGGCTGATTGTAGGTCTCTACTGGGCAGATTTCAGCAATACAAAGTGCAGCACGCGTTCCGTAAAGTGAATAGAGTTGCTGATGCTCTGGCTAAGTTAGGATGTGAGATGCAAGAGCATTTTGTAATTTTGGAAAATCCCTCATCTGATGTAATTTCAGCTTTTGTATATTCTGATGCTATTGGGGAGATCTTTTGTAGGCTTACTGCCTCTAATTTGGCCATTTTGGCCTAGTTGAATAATATTTCCTTTTAACCAAAAGAAAAAAAAAAGAATAAAAAAGTTTAATTCTGACTTCCATGCTATATATATATATATATATATATATAAAGCTAAAGTGGAAAGAAAATTAAATTAGATTTCAATTAGAATCTAATTTTGTACTGCGTGTCCCATTTAAGCTTTTTCATTTTTATGTAAAGTGAGTCGAATCAGTGTAAAAAACAAGAAGTTCAATATAATAAACCATCAAACATCTAATTATATATCCAACTCTATATATAAATTTTTTCTTAAAAAAAGTTTTTACGATTTTACTTCTATGAGCCATTTTTTTGTGTAATTAAAAATAATTCAAATTTATAAGTAATTTATGTAATATTATAAATATGTACAATACTAACTAGGTAGAAACATACTCTATTTTATATATATATATATATATATATATATGTGTGTGTATTAACTATTAAAAGTAATTGTTATTAATTGTATCCCTGCTGCTGTGCATATGAACAGACTATAAATCGCATTATAAACTTTTCTTTTTTCTTTTTTCTTTTTTGATAAGGTGGGCTATAAACTAGTATGATATAATATACACTAATCAAGTTTTCAAATAAAGTTTCTAAAATAAATAAATAAAAAAATTCAAATCAAGATGTGGTCAATTAATTTAACACTGATACTTCCTCCCAGACGAAGACATGTGCGGCGTGTACCCACCTTCCAAAATATGATAATTGAAGAAGAAACGTTTAACTTGTGGGGCTATAATTGATCTCCAACAATTATTGAACAGCACCAAATAAAAGATAATGACAATGAAGAAAGAAAATTGTTAATTTATTTCAAAATATTTATAAATTTATTTGATAATTAATATGATTGGTATCACATCAATAATATAATATAAATATTTTTTCAACTTTATATTTTATATTTAAAATTTGACATATTAATTTATAATATTTAAACATACAAATTTGTAAGTTGTAACTACTCTAGTAGAATTTATAAAGAAAATAAGGTGAAAGACACATTTTTGGGAATTTCTTTGAAATAATAGAGTCACGATGCATAAGACTACTTATGTACTTTTAATAGTCACACAACTAATAAATAGTTGTCATAAACTATAATTATTAAAACTATCATATAATAAAAAATACAAAAGTAGTTGTAAGGACTAGATTTGAATTCTTAGCCCAACAAATAGATAGACTGAGGCCCAAAAAGCCCAAAACAATAAATTTGTAGAGAATGGATTGGAAACTGGGCTCTAATGAATCAGACAGACACAAAAGTAGATTTAAATGAGAAGAAGATGTAAATGGACAGTGTAGAGAGGGAAAATTCCCGACCTATCGCAAGCTGACACGTCACATTACCAAGTTCACAAAATACAGCCAATTACAGAGCACCATGTATTGCTGCTAGGTTTTGCTATCACTATTCAGAAGCCAACAGAAATTTGCCAAGTGTCATGCAAGAACCAATCACGCATCAGCGCACGTGTAAGCGATGACTCAAGCAGCCTCGCACGTGTAAGCGATGACTCAAGCAGTCCAGCACGTGTAAGCGATGACACAAGCGGACCAATCAGGCTGTGACATGTGTCACCAATCAAGTTCCGTCACGTATCGCTCACCCACCCCAAAATTCCTATAAATAGAAGCCTTCCTGAGACATTTAGAAGGACTAGAATTCAGAAGTAAAAAAGCTCTGTGAAGATCAAGCCTCAAAGCCTTCAAGAACTTCAAGAACTTCAAACCCCAAAAATCGAAGAACATTCGAAGCAGAATCATCCAGATCATCTGCCTAGATCTTAAAGTTCACGGGAATCAAGCCAAAAGTGTCCGAAAACATCAACAAATCACAAATCATTGAAGCTCAACGGATTCAAGCCTCTAAAGCTCCGAAGAACTTCTACCACAAACTTTCGAAGACGAAGAACGCACGAAGAACACGAAGAACGCAAAGAACAAAGAATTTCTAAACAAGCTCATAGCCAGAGATTCATTGTAATTCCGTTTTAGTAATCTTCAATCCATCCCTCAACCAAATTGAAGGATATTTTGTGTTCAAGTCAAATCCACATTACCATAAATCTAATCAATAAGTTTTGCAAGGAGATCGAATCAGAGGATCACTCTTTTGTAATTCCAAAGAATTGTACCACACAATCATCAATACAAATTCGCATTTGTGAAACTATTTTACTTGTTTGATTTATTTCAAACTAGAAATTTAGTCGCTTACAGACAGGTTTATAATGAAGAAAATCGTCCTCAGCAAAGTCCAAGGAGATCTGTTCTTATATATTTTTTTCAGATTTGATTACAAAGTCAATTCTTGATACTACAGTAATTTTCTCTCTCTTTCTTAATCCCCTATCCATGGAGGATCCCTTACATTGTATAGTTCCTCTTGGACTATCTTGATCCTACACTTGTTGATCATTTGAGCCACTATTTAAGTACTTGTTCCATCAAACACCCTCTCTGGTTTTTTGTGAATTGTGGTAGCCAAGATAGCACTGTTCAAGGGTCTTTTCCACATAAATGCGACCAGAAAGTTAGCTGCAAGGCATTTAATGCGGTGGCAGCAGCCTTTCCTTAGATATTTCCTAGCTCTCATTCTTCTAGTACGTTCATAATACACGTCCTTTTCAGTGGAATTTCCTGGAAGGTCACTTTGAGTGATAGAATACGCATTTGATATGTACTTCATTCATCCGAGGAGATACTCCTCCTCGAACCACCTTCTTTAGGCTTTCTGTTTGAATCTTACTCATGGGATTCTGAGATCAACACCCTTACTATTGTTTATCCGTCCTCGGACCACTTAACATCCCCAGCTAAGGCCCAAGGCCATATATATGAATTTGGGCTCTTATCCCTACGGTACTACTTAGTTATTTTATGGTGAGATGAAGATACTCTCTTTTTAAAATCTTTTTTCACCTTAAATAAGCCTAAGTCAGCTTAATTATTAACGTCTTTTTTTTTTTTGGGGTCTCACTTTTAAGCAAATTAGTTGACTGCAAATACACATTGATGCCTTGAATTAGTATGTGATAGGTCAAAGGTGTTTGTTCAAACTAGAAAACTTGGACCATCAAGTTAGAGGATTTATTTATTCTCAAAAAAAAAAAAGAAGTTAGAGGCTTTATTTATTTGGAAAAATAAATAAAAAGATAGTTCCACCAACAATTGTTCAAATCATCTACAATAATTTATCCAATTGCTTTTATAATTACATGACTTATTAAATAGTCATATGAACCATCCCATTTTGTTGCCTCATATTAAGCCGAAGGAAATTTCCAAAAAAACAATTGATAATTTGATATTAGAGTTAGTAAGAATTAAATTTTATTACATAAAATCTTATAAATCAATGTGTTAACTTTTAAATGCAAATAAAATTTTATTTAATTCATTACAATATCAATTTATAAACCTTTTATAATAAAATTAATAATTGTTTTTTCATTTTCCTTTTTTTTTGAAAAACTATAAAAAAAAAAAAAACTAATTTTTTAAACTCAACTTAATTTTTTCAATATTTTAACAATTTGGTGTTCATATCACTCCTCTCTTCTTATAACTATAAAACTTTAAAAAAAAAAAAATATATATATATATATATATTATAAATTCAATAATTACAACTAAGGAGATGAATTTGAATCTTTAACGTCTCGGATGGATGATGGAAAAAAAATTATAGGTTGATTTTTTTTTTTTTTTTTTTGAGAGAGAGTTTCAACTTATAATGTCCGCTCTCGATAATAGCTCTTTATTATCAGACCAAGATACCAATCAATTTTTTGTGTAAGCGGGGATTAAACCCTAGATTTCTTATTCAATTATCAGAGATTTTATAAGTTGAGTTAATTGAAACCCACTATTTATTTATTTATTTTTGTTGAGAAGGTTATAAGAGCACTCACAGCAGTGGTGTTATATTGCTATATTTTAGCTCCTTAAACACCAAAATCATGCTACAGTGCACATCTATAGATAGATGTGCATTGTTCATGAGAGCTAAAAAAAAATGTTATTTTATTCTTCCCGGCTACCACTTGCTCCTTTTTTTTCTTTCTTTTTTCATTCTTTTTATTAGACTGTGCCTCTCTCTCTCTCTCATTCACTCTCATCTCTCCGGTCTCTCAAAGCTCATCACTCCGGTCTCTCATCTCATCTTTGAAGCTCACTCTCTCAACTCCAGTCTCTCATAGTCAACGTCACTGCCACCAAAACTCGACGTCACCGACCCACCAGTCGTCCCAAGCCACTGATCAGTCTCAGACCCACGCCGCCGATCAGAGTGCTTGCTCGTGGATATTGGGTACTTGACTGGGAAACCCATGGAGCTCGCCAACCCACCCCTTCTGCTGATCGAGCTTGCCGACGTTGTGCTTGTTTGTGATTGGTGATTTTTTATTTTGTTTGTGATTGGTGATTTTGTTTGGTCTAAGTTGAGAAAAAAGATTAGAGATTTGAGTTTTATTTATTTATTTATTTTTTTTTTTTTTGGTGCTTGTTGTGGACTGGTGGTGGTTGTGGCTGTGCTAATGGTAGAGGTGAGTAGAGGTGGTTGTGGTTGGTGTTGTGGATGTTTTTTGGATAGTAGGATATATTATTTTATTGTGATGTTTATATTATTTTATTGTGTTGAAAGCTAAAATAAATCAACTACTACAGCATGTGTATTGTGTATAGGTAAAATAGATAAAATAACTTTTGATGGAAGTAAAAAACTAAAATTTTTAGCTCCACTACTGTGGATGTTCTAACTTGTAGGTTGAGTTTTAAAGCTATTAGATAGAGAGAAAGAACCTCATAATAATTTGACCCACAATAATTCCCCCAATCAAATGGTCATGAATGCAAGGTACAAATCTACATTGCAAATACAAGTACAACTATCTCTCTCTTTACTTTTCTCTATACTCAGCCTTTCATTTCTCCCCAATACCAAAAAAAAAAAAAAATGGATGCCACACTCTCAGTCCGACCCAACCGCTTCACGTCGGGGTCACCTTACCCTCGACCCACATCTCGCAAACCCGGCCCACCGCCCCACATCTCCCGCCGCCGCCACACCACCACCACCACCACCACCAAGAGGAACCAACCCTGGCCGTGGCCTGGCCCATTCTCGTCGGCCCGGCGCGCATTCATAGCCGCTCCGCCGGTTCTCCAAGCCGGCTCGAGAGCCGACGACTCGGCTCCCTTCGAGATGTCCGTTGAAAACGCACTCAAGCTCCTCGGAGTCTCCGATGGAGCTTCCTTCGACGACATACTTCGCGCCAAAACCTCCGTGCTCGCTTCTTGTAAGGACGACCAGGATGCGATTGCTCAGGTCCTCTTCTCCTTTTCGATTTTGTTTTTCTAATAAGGTTTGGATTTTTGAGTTGTGAATTATTGTTTTTGAGCTAAGTTTGAAGGGTCTAATAGATTTGATATTTGAGTTGTTTATAGTACTAAACATTATAAACATCTTTAGCACTTGTTGTTAATTTCATTATATTGGTATTAATTTTCTTTAGCTCAATTTACATTTTAGTTTGGAATTTTAGTTTCAAATTAAACAAAAGAAAAGTTTTTTATTAAATGGGTTATTCGAGTCGGTTGTGTTAGGGTGGTGGATTAGTTTTACGTGTTGTGTTTGTGTTGGCCTGTATAGTTGAATACTTATTATTCGACACGGGGACACGAACAAATTCAAGTTTCAAAGTAAACAAAGAAAGGTTTTATTAAATGGGTTATTCGAGTCGGTTGTGTTAGGGTCGAGGGATTAGTAAACGTGTGGTGTTTGTGTTGGCCTATACATGAACACAACATGAGAACATGAATTGCTGCCCCGATTTAGGAGTATCTTATAGTTTCACTTGTTTCAATTCAAATTTTATAGGATTGATTTGGAGCTAATGAAATTATGGGGTTTAATTTGTAATGTTCTTAAACTATGGCGTTTGATTTGAAACTGCCCATAAAATATAGAGGAGTGTTACGTCCACAACATTTTCACAACAAATCATATATGGTAAGTTGTTATTAGTTCTAATTTGAATCTACAACTTAAGTTACTTTTTTGCCCACCCATAACAACCAATATAACCCACCACTTAGGATTTGTTGTGAAAATGTTGTGGACATAGCATTTCTCTAAAATATAAGGATTAAAATACAACTTTCCATTTTGTTTATGTTATCTTCACATTATTACAAATTTTCTCCTTATTTTCTAGGTGTCTTAATATGTTTTGTGCCTGTGTGTGTGTGTGTGTGTGTGTTTATATATATTTCAATTGTGGTACAATTGCTAAAGATCTTAGACCATTAGATTGGAAGAAGAGTCATGCAAATGTGAAAAAAGTATAATGGTTGTTTTCTTTTTTAGTGTGCAAGGCCAGTGGTTTGTCATAGAAGACATTGTACTTTGTGGATGTGATGTGCAGTGTTGTTTGTAAAATAGATACTCACCTTATAATTTGGAAGGTTCTTAATATTGATGTTGTTATAGTAAGTATGATTCTTGTTATACATGTGTCTGATTTATTCAATTTCACGCTTAATTCAGAAGGTTACATTACACCCATTTGGTGGTGTATACTGTAGGTCGATGTTTATTTTCTGACTTTCTGTTATTTATTAATTATTGAAAGAAGGCGAAAATATCATTTTGGTCCCTATATTTTACGGTCACAGTCAATTTGGTCTCTACATTTTGGTAGCAGTCAATTTAGTTCTACATTTTTGTAGCAGTCAATTTAGTCTATGTTATTTTCAATTTGCAGTCAATTTGATCATACGGTTAATTCACTAACGGAAAATGGTTACATGGCAAACGGTTTGTCCAGTTGGCATGTTTAGTGTTAAAATATTAAATCAGATGCTGATGTGTCTAATTTTTAGTTGCCACATCAGCGATTGCTTGGCAAAAAAAAGCCATATCTTCTTTTAAAAATATTTATTTTTGTACCAATTTTTTTCCTTTACTAAAAAAAAAATACATTCGATTTCAAAAAAAAAAAAAAAAAAACGTTTTTCCAACTTACATATGCAAGTCTCAGTAACATATATTAAGTACTATAAAAATCTAATCTATGACTACGACCAAAAATAGGTCATCAGCATCCCTATTATGAACTCAGTCCATCTCTTTCTCTGACCTTTCACCTATTGACTCTTGTTACTGAGAAATATACCAAGAAAATCTGTGTCTTAACTCTGATTTGTTTTTCTTTATTTTGATGGGATTCTAAATGGATTCTTTGAAATCTGGGATTCCACTAAAAAGAGAACTTTTTCTAGTATTTTTCTTTTGGTAGAACTGAGAGCACCCATTTTCATAGAGACCTAGTGCAAGATTCTCAAGGTTATTGTTGTTTAAGAAGTTAGATTAATTACTTCTAATGGATATGTGCTGTTAGATTAAGAAGTTGTTATTAGTTCTAATTTGAATCTACAACTTAAGTTACTTTTTTGCCCACCCGTAACAACCAATAACAACCCACCACTTAGGATTTGTTGTGAAAATGTTGTGGACATGGCATTTCTCTAAAATATAAAGATTAAAATACAACTTTCCATTTTGTTTATGTTATCTTCACATTATTACAAATTTTCTCCTTATTTTTTAGGTGTCTTAATATGTTTTGTGTGTGTGTGTGTGTGTGTGTGTGTTTGTGTTTATATATATTTCAATTGTGGTAAGTTTCAGGGATGGAACTACCGGGGGGGCCCTGGTTTTTTTAAAATTTCTATTTTAATATTAATAAAATCATAAATTTTATAGATTTATATGTGAATATACTTATTGGCCCCCCTAAGATTTGAAGGAGAGAAAAAATACTAATGATTAAGTTAATGTTCAGCTTAGATTCTCCATGATACAATGGCGTACATGGCTTCAAAGATGATTTAATATTTGCTTTGTTGTCATGATTTAAAGATGTTTAAAATTTTAGTTGTTGCTTTTGTATTGATTGTAATCCACTCTCTTTGTGTTAAACTTTGGATCGGAATGAGAGAAAACTGAAATTGTTTTCATTGAATTGATAGACATTACAACTCTGTTTAAACATATACAAAACAGAGTAGAAAGGAGAAGGAAAAACTAACTAGTCAACTTGCACAAACTGAAATTAACAATCTAGCAAATTATTGAAAAAACCAATCACAAGATGAGATGTGGCTACTCTAACTAGTTAAATATAGAGACCTAACAACCTAAAGTTTTACATAATATAATAACTTGGACAAACTTGCAGAAGCCTTCATTTTTTACACTTTGTACCAATACATTACAGTTAACAATGCAATAAATATTTTTCCTTTTCTCAACAAAAAAAGAAAGAGTTAATCCTCTATTGAAATAGCCCAATCAACATCTAGTGATATAAAAAAATTGGCTTCGATTTTATAAACTGAAACTGGAAGATGACCTCTTGACGGATTTTTTGATTTTATACACTGTGATATTTAGTACATAATCATAGATGAATTATGAAATTAAAAGAACACTGGGTTCACTTTTAACAGATTAGTGTATTGTAATGTATTAAAAAGTTGATTTTCATGATTTCTTTTTTCATACATTGGCCCCCCCTCACTCTATATCCTAGGTCCATCCCTGGTACTAAGTTTGTCTTAGATTTTGTACTTGATTATAGGTGGATTGATTGGACAATTGCTAAAGATTTTAGACCAAAGATTGGAAGAAGAGTCATGCAAATGTGAAAAAAGTATAATGGTTGTGTTCTTTTTTAGTGTGCAAGGCCATTGGTTTGTCATAGAAGACATTGTACTTTGTGGATGTGATGTGCAGTGTTGTTTGTAAAATAGATACTCACCTTATAATTTGGAAGGTTCTTAATATTGACGTTGCTATAGTAAGTATGATTCTGGTTATAGATGTGTCTGATTTATTCAATTTCATGCTTAATTCAGAAGGTTACATTACACCCATTTGGTGGTGTATACTGTAGGTCAATGTTTAGTTTCTGACTTTCTGGTATTTATTAATTATTGAAAGAATTGATTGTTTCTGCTAGTTTTATCCTAATAAAGTTGCTGATAGTTTTGATTTCCTTATCACTACTGGTTTGAATGTATTTTAGGTTGAGGCTGCATATGACATGTTGCTTATGCGGAGCTTAACCCAGCGACGAGCGGGAAAAGTTGTGAATAGTAGCATCCGTTATGCCGATGTTAAACCTGTGAATGCTTCTGGCATCGGATCAATGCCTCAGTGGTTGCAGACTACTGTGAAGAATTCACCCATTTCAGTTGACACACCATCAACTGGTGATTTAGGTATACAAGCAGGCGTGTATGGGGCTTTGATGGTATTAACCTATGTCAATGGAGCTTCAACATCCTCTTCCCTTCCATATTCTGGAGCTGATGTTCCTGGACTGATATTGGCTGGTAGCTTTGGAGCTTCCTTGTACTTCATGACCAAAAAGAATGTGAAGTTAGGTAAGGCTTTTTTATATTGATGGTACTACTTGCATGGCTTTATTTGGATTCAAAGGAGCTTCCTTGCATGGCCAGTAGCATGTTCACTTTACATTGTTATCAATATGTTTAAGTCAACTATGGAAGTCTTGCGGTTGTGTAAATTAACTTGGTTCTTCATTATTGGGAAGAAAGAGAAAAGATAGAGAGGGATGAGGAGGGGGGGACAAACCATCCTCTATCAACGGAGCATTAGTTAAGTCATCTTGGACATTAGTTATTAAGAGTTTTTAAGTGATTTATGGTTCTGATTATATAAATAATTCTAGCCGTTAATCTGAATTTCCTTCTCCCATTAGTAAAGCAAGGTTTCAAGTTATGGTATTAAAACCTGTCATTTTGATGTTGCTGGCGTTGGAGCTACAATTTTGGTTGAGTCTAGTTAAGGTAGAGAATTTAGCTTAAACATATCTGTCACTACTTCTATGGTCACTTTGTTGTTGACAAAGAAGAATCAAGTAAAATTGATTTGCTTCTGAAGGAATGTGAATGTCTGAAGGAAGACAAACTATTGAGAACTTAAATGGAGTATGATTTGTACATAGTTCTGATTTTGCCATGGTGATCTGGTTGAGTTTGGTGGTCCAGAAACGAAACAGCTAAAGAAAAAAAATGGTATCCTGCTATTGAAAAGGTAATCAAGACTGCTTTTGATAGTTCCACTTTTAAAGCAAGGCAAGGGCAATTTTTTTTAACTTTGTGGATGTAGGAATGATTCAGCTGGTGATTTGGACTACCAGGGAGGGGGATTAGATCACTCTTCCAGCCTTTTCTATTAAACAAGCCAAGGCTTTAGAGAATGCAAATTTTTATCTCTTATATGCTTCAGCTAGGTGGAAATATTTGAGTGTGTTGTTCATATTTGCAGGGAAAGCTACTGTAATTACCTTAGGGGGGCTTGTGGCTGGTGCTGTGGTGGGATCTGCTGTTGAGAGCTGGTTGCAGGTAGACATCGTCCCATTTCTTGGCGTACACTCCCCTGCTGCTGTAATAAGCGAATTTATACTCTTCTCTCAATTGTTGGTCTCTCTGTACCTTAGATAAGATTAAGAGAAGAGTGTATTTGTAATTGATATTTTGAAATCTGTAATTATTCATTTGCATTGATCATACCCGAGCTTTTATAGGATGTGTATCATTGCACATATTGTACAAAACCAAAAGTAGAATGTAGTGAAACTCTAATCATTTCCTCAATTTGCTCGCAAATCAAATTATAAATTTATAATCTTCATTTACAGCTTTTAAGATATGAGGGACTAGCATTGTCATTCCCAGTTTCTGACGTAGCGTGAGTGATTTTGTCTTGTTAATGTTGTCTTCTGATCAGTAAAGCTTTGGAACCATAAAATACCAAAGGTTAGGCTGCTGTCATTGTTACTACATACAAGAAGGAAAGTTGTTTACTCGACCACTAGGACAGCCGTTTGCTCTTTTGCCAGATACCAATACCAATGTCTTCTCTGCATTCTGATATTAGAGAGAGGGAAGAACATGTAAAGGCGTGCTTGGGCTTCGATGGTTTAAAAGTCGGTTTGTTTTATAGGTCAGTTTATATGTAGCTTGCCTCATAGTTATGAGGTATAGTCCCTAATTGATTGTTGCCCTTTTTGGGGTTCATAATCATTGGAACATGAAATCCATGCTACTCATAAAGCAAACGTTCAGGTAAGAGGGAGACAATGATGATGTTTCACGATGCTTGAAATAGTTGGTTTCAGACTTTAAAAGTCATTGAGATGAAGGAAGTCAAATAGGCAGAGAAACCATCTTTTGATGCTGCCAACCTCAGGGCAGAATGTTGCTTTGATTCTCACAATTAAGGCTAACATCTGGGGTTTTTTTTTCCCCACCTTTCACAGGGGCTAGTAGAGGTAGTTTTGATCATCATATGGCCCATCTTTGAAAGTCCTGAATATTTGTGTCTCATAGTACGCAGTATGGCCAATTTTGTTAATACTTTAAAAGGATCCTTGAATTTGAAAACGGTTTTGCAATTAAAGCCAAAATTTAGAGTTTCTTTTTCCACAAAAAAAGCTCTAAATTTCATTTTTCATATTTTATATAAGTTCATAACTTCAAAACACTATTCATACCTTATCAAACACTGGAAACATTGAAGAGCATTCCAATTAAAGCTCTATAATACAAAAGCTCAATTACTAAAGCTTTATCGCTTTACTTCCAAAAGCAATGCTAAACGGGCATTTTTTTTTCTTTCACCAAACACTTGATATATAATTCCCCTGTCCAAGACCACAAAGTTCTATACTTACAACAATTGCCCACTTGAATTTCCCCTCTCTACACTTCTTGGAACTCTTGCCAAGAAAGACAAGCAGAAAGGAAATTCACAGGTTTTGCAATAAAAACCACGGACAAGCATAAACAACTTTTAATAATAACAATAATCAGTTCGTGCTGCAAAAACCTCCTAAAAATGCTAATAAATGTCTCAGCGAGCTGCTTTGACACAATAAAATATACAAATACCTTACAGAATCCATGAATCATAGATCCTCAAAGCCCCTTTTTTAGCTTCATGCATCATCTGCTGCCATTATCTTCAATCTTGGAGTCCTCTATGTATGATAGGTTCTCAGCTTTCTCAGCATTTTCTTTGCAATTTACAAGGTCATTGTATATATTTTGGGAAACCTTGGAGAACTCCACTAAGGACTCAAAAATTGTAGAAAACCCAGTTTGAAATCCGTTTAATGTAATCCTTTGTGTTTCTTGCATGTAATTATGGTGTTTCTCCTTCTCAGTATCCAACTTACTTCTCAATGTGTCCAACTGATCCTTCTTGTCAGTCAAGTAGTAATCTGGATGTTCCACTTCGGATTCTGACTTCTGTTCTGTAAGCTTAGACTCAAGAAACCTGCTTTCCACCTTCTGGAATGATAGAATCCTTCTGTCGAGATCTTTTGCTAGACTGTCAACTTTCCTCTTCTGTTGCTGTTCCTTCCCTTGCTGATGCCACAGAGCCCTCACATCCTTTGCAAAGCTTTTCAATGCAAAAGCTACTGCTTTATCTGGTAATTTATCCATGGAGGCTAACCAATCATGGCAGATCACGAGCAATGGGGGTCCATTGACTCGAAAAGGCACAGCTGAATTCCTGCTTCTACTGCCCCTAGAGTAGACTTCAACTTCAGGCGCTATGAACTTTGATAGCCAACCATGGAGAGCTTCAACATACCCTTTCTGTGCTGCAACATAATCCATGAAGCATGCATGCCAATTCTGAAGCTCAGCCTCAAGCTGAAGTGTAGCTAGTCGGTGAGTGTCATTGCAGAATTTTCCAAATGTTGGGCAGGTAAAAGACCTTACTTCAAACAGGATCTTATTCTGGGTTTCATGGGAGTCCAACATAATTTTCCAGGTTCTCGTTAGGCTGCACTAGCAAAAAGGAAAATAAGAGAACTAGGGAAAGCTTTTGTGACTTTTGAGTGTGCTTGTTTTGTTAAGGCTTAACTCCTTACCCTTTTAATAGTTCAACAATTTGAGGCTGCAATTCTTCATCTCTCATTTTCTGAATTCTCTCTGAGATTGACTCAGCACTTCGAATTGCAACCAAAATCCTGGCATACAAATCTTTTACTGTAGCTCTGGTTTTGTCCAGAGAGAGTTCATCATCTCCTCTGACATCCTGGTTTCTCAGCCGTGAGCATTTTTTCTCATAAATTTTTCGCATGCTGTCTCCAGCCTAAGGACAAAGTAACATGTCAAATACCGAAATTATATTTGGAAGACATAAGTTTAATTCTCCAATTGTTTAGGTCTTTATGGTTTACATTCAAATCATAGTATATATGACAAATGCTGGGTCAAGGACCAACAGTACAGTCATGATGGGATATTTCGGTTCTAACATCGAGTTGCAACAATTCTGTTTATCTTCGCCAAAGTTATAGCAAACAGTGAAATCAAAATAACAACAATTTGATCTCTAGTTTCTACACATACCAGAACCTTTCAGTAGCTCATCGAAGAGTACTGTATCAAATCCTATCACCTTGCATCAATTAGCTAGCTGTAGGGTTGGAGATTGTCAACATAAATAGCTTATTGGTAAATGTCGTTTGAGATTTTTTCTTGCAACAAATATTTCTAAAATACACACTGAGGAATTACTCGGTGTAAGTATTGATTGTAAATGTAGCTGCGGACTCCTACTGAAGATAATGCTACCGTATAAATTTTTGCCACTGTTTCAGTGTAAGTCTCTTCTTCTTACATCCTCAGGCAGTTAAATTCCATCTCTAACATGATTGTGGCTATTCTGATAAATATAAAACTAGTATCATTTAGTGTGCATCGTATTAGCAAAAAATCCTGTCTGGGTAGTATAGATATCTCATTATTTTAGCCTACTAAATTTTCCCTCTTGCTTTTAACTATTTACCTATCCAAAAACAAATAAAAAAATAAAAAATATAGCCTACTAAAAGCAAGGTCTTCTGTGAAATTAAGAAATGTCTGCATTTATTCTCAATTTAGTGTTTGTTATTAGTGTCCAAATTATCTAAGTAGAGGTCCTATAATGTCATTGTCCAAACCTACAAATCCAAAATAAAGATCATAAGATAGCCAAGACTGCTACGTATTCACTGATAATCAAGGATGTCAGGCTACCATTTTTCTAGATGATCTGTTATCCTAGCACAGGATAGCAGATAGGAATCCATGTGAAGCTGGACCTAAAGTCACTGGATGACACAAAAGAATCTAAGAAGCAGAAAATTGCACAACTCAAAAGTTAAAATCCTTAGCCATTAGTGCCAAACAATCTATATCCCAATAGAAAAAATATTGCAAAAGCGACTGGCATAACTATATATTGATCTCTTTGCATTTGTCTACGCTAGACAAAACAGATAAAATTATAATGTCATTGGGAACAAATTATGGAGGTAGGGAAGACAGTTTTGAGAGAGGATAATTTACCTTAACTTCTTCGTACAGCTTCTTCTCCCAAGCATAAAGTCTTCCTAAGGTTAGTGAATGGCTTCCTGAAGCCATTCCTCCATATTCCTCAAAGAGGTCATTCTTATACTCTGTCCATGTTGAAGAACTTTTGGAAGTGGATGCTACAAGACTCTTGCATGATGAAGGCTTAGATGAAATGGACCGGTTCCATGAGATAGCTTGGACGAGTTTTGTTGAGTTCTCTGCATCCATGAGGACAAGTGAAGCATTATGTTTGTACGGTAGGAGTTGACATATGCAGGATTAAAGTAGATGTTCTTAAATAAATTCTGGAAAAAGTTATTCTTAGACCCACATTTGAAACTACTTTACAAAGTATTTATAATCCCAGCTTTCTGATAAAAGAAATGATGCCAGGGTCCAATATTATCAGAAACCAACAAACTCAAATCTACATAGTTACATAATAAATTAAATAGGTCAATTTTATGGAGTTAAGTCAGGAGGTTTACACACAAGCTAAGGCATATCTTCAACATATACATATATCTAATAAGACATTCTCTGTTAAAGTCCAAAATAATGGAATTCTATTTAAAGCATTTCTTCCTTTGTTAGAATTTTGTTTTCAGAGATCAAATCGTTCTCTGCAATTCACAATAGTAGGACAACAAAATAGTACAATTTCTAAGAAAAGGAAAAACAAAATTGAAACTTGAAACGATCATGATTATGGATTAACAAAATTGTGCATTAACTCTATTCACCTCTGCCATTCTATGAGTCTCTTCCTTTTTACTTTTTAGGAATGGCATCGCCACTCCTTTGGCGGCATCCACTATTTTGGAACTTATTCTACCGACCCATCTCATGACTTTTTTATTTGCTTTTGGGTCTTTCTTCCTTCCTTCTTTCCTACTTTTGGCTTAGAAAAGAAAAGGGAGGGAGGTGGTCCAGGTGGAGGGGAGAAATTCTTCTAGATAAACCTTTTAGTTAGTTCAAGAAAAAAGGGAATCTAGGTTGTTTAGCACATAATGACACTGATATAATTCATGTAAAGGTATAGAAGATTCAACAAGGAAAGAAAAATAAGCACTAAAGTAATACTTCTTACTAAAAGATAAAGAAGAAACAGTGGTGGGAGTGTGGGACTACCACAGGGGCAAACCAAAACACAAAGGAAAAGGCAAGAATTTGAAAGAAATTACTGTCAAGCTATCTGAATTCTGAAGATTTGACTGCAACTGAAATTAATACTAATGCTGTCATGCATACCCAGATAAGCCATGCCAAGGGTGGAATTTTTGGAAATTATAGGAAGAAACAAATTTGCACCTTATATATCCCCTAAACTACATTGCAAATGAACTTAAAAGCTTGGATTGCATGAAAAAATAAGATGCAAGCAAAGGTGACATAGAAGATAGAACCAAAGAATAAAATTGCAAAAATTTCAAAACTTGGGAGTAAAAACCCCACCTTATTTTCTTACTAGACCACACTTCAGATCAATTTAAAAACCGTGTTGCAACTCAATCTAGGACCATGCAGAGCTAAAAAGACATAGGAACGACTTTTATTATCAACAAATATTGAAGTACAAACAAAGACCCACCTTTTATTTCCTCCAAGTTGTTCTGTAGGTGAACTCTATTAGCCTCTAGCATCCTAGAGACATCCTTGCCAGAATCATAAGCCCTGATAAAATGATCCTCAATATCTTTCAGTGCATCCAGTAGCTCCCTCCCTACAACTGGGGTATCAATAACTGTAAGCCCCTTGTGTTCCTTTTGGCTCACATTAGAACTATCCACGACTTTCACCACCTCAACCCCACTGTCATGCTTTTCACCAACATTTTCTTCAGCCACCACCACCTTGGTTTGTTGCTCTTCTCTGTGAACACCTTCCTCTTCTAGCTCTGGTATCCCTTCCTCTTCCCTCACAACCCTTAAATCATCATCTGAGCTCCTTTGGTATCCACTGATAACCTCAGGTCTCACAGTGTCAAAAGGATTAAAGAAGTCCCACCCAAAATCTCTCTGTGGTGATGGCATTGGCGGTGGCATTTGCATATAAAAGTACCCACATGGCTGCTCTAATCTTCCTCTTTCTGCTGCTGCTTCTTGCTCTTCTTGCTCTTCTTCTTCTCTCTCTTCCTCAGAAGAATCTGAAGAGGTTGAGGACCCACATGACTCACAAGCAATGGCTTCATGTGTGGTGGACTCAGAGGGTCTTTGTTGAAGGAACATGGGGTTGTTTATCACATTCTCAGTTGGTGGAGAAGGAGGGCAAGGTGGTGGGAAAGTGATGAGAAAAGGTGAAGAAGGAGAAGAGTGGCGAGCAACAAAGAGCTCTATAGCTGCAGCTACAGCATAAAGTGCATGACAGTACCTACAATGTGCTTCTGCAAGAGTATATCTTTTCTCCACAGCAAGCTTTAGCTGGCGTTTCCTCTCTCTGCAGATACTAACTACTTCCTCTTCTTCCTCTAGTTTAGAAGCAACACAACCCATTTCTTCTCTTGGTGAAGTTTGGAGGGACTTTCTTTCTTGCTTTCACTTAGGTGTTGGAGTGAGGCTGCTTTCAGAAAAACGGGCTGAAAAGCAAGGAAAAGGTGGTTTTTTAGAGGAATCTGTGTATTCTTTTCTGATAAAAAGGAGACGGTTTTTTTTTTCCAAATGGGGAATGAGTTTGTCTTAAGTTACAAGTTTAGAGAAATAGATGAGAAAATGTAGCTTTTTGAGGAGTTTTAGAGCAACCCATTTCATTTTTCTGGTAAAGAAAGGTGGGGTTTTGTTAGAAATGCACGTCTTTGAGAAGTTTTAGTCATCTTGGAGCTGCCCATTTCATCTCTTGGCAGGGATAGAGATTCTGCAGAGTTAATATGTTATAGCAGTTTTTTTTTTTTTTCAGAGCCCAAAAAAAATAAAAATGCTACTATGTTAGCAGAGATATTAGTGGTGACTTTATTTTTTAATACTATAAAACTGGCTAGAGAGATTAGCAGATTTCAAGCAAAACAGACCAAAGATTAGCACAGAGAGAGAGAGAGAGAGAGAGAGAGCAAGTAGATGACAGTAAAGAGCAGGCAGAACCATAGGGCGTAAAGAAGGCAAGGGGCTCGAGAAAGAGAGAGAAGGAGGCATTCTTGTGTTTGGTAATTTGCATTTTGTACTCAAATGAATTGGCGTACGGCCATTTTAATCTATTCTCCGCTTTTAAATTATAAAAAAGTTCAAATAAAATAAAATTTCAGCAGAGTATTTAGAGAGAATTAGAGAAAGATCAAGCATTTTTTATTCTTAAAAGGTTGATGAATGCCAAAAAACAAACATGGAAAGATAGTGCTTGTCGAGCTTGTGCAACAGTGCATGCAACATCCTCTTTTTTTTTTTTTCTTTTTTTTTTTTCACAACTCACATGTAAGGAAAACGCATGTAAATTACGCTTTTGTTTACATATGCGTGGAATATACACTTGTTTATACACCATTGTCCATAGACCCCATAGCCACCCCACTCAGATTGGTTATAATATGTTTGTTGAGTTTATAATAATATCATGGATTCAATCAATTTTAAAATACTTTCATAATTTATTATGAGAACTAATTATTATTAGTAAAATATCATTTTCACTAGTTAGAATCATTATTGACATCATTTTTATTGTGCCATAATTATAACTAATCATTTTAACACCTACTAAAAATATTGTAAAATTTGTTACGTTGTTAAACTTGTTGTTTATTTTATGCCATTCATATTTGATTGAGATTTTAAACTAAAAGCCTTTTTTTTTTCTTTTTAATTTTAAAAGAGTGGAGACTACCTATAATTTATTGTGAAAATATTATAAAAAGGTTGTGAATATAATACCTCTTTAATTTTTATTACATAAACCCTTTAAAGTGATATGTCAACTTAGTATAAAAAAGTAAAAAAAAAAAAAACAATTTATAAATTTATTTATTAATGTTACACTAATTATATGAATTGTCAAATCAGATTATAATATTAATAATTTAACATTTTTAGAAAATAATATACATTTAAAAAAAATATTATATGTTTTTCTAAATATAATTACTAGAAAGCTCGTATATTTTATTTAAAGCACCATATTAATTAAATTATATTATAATTTTTTTAAAATAGCTCTTGTTGATGTATGGTACTCGTCCTTATTTATAAGTATAATTATTATACTTGCTTAATAAAATAAATCAATAAAAATAATAAGTTATATTAGGTCATGATAAGCATTTAGAACAGTGCATGCTTGTTTTAGCTTAGACGTGGTGCCCACTGACCAGAGTCACAGAGAGAGACAGGGCAGTGACTGGTGAGTAAAAAGAGGAGTCAAACTTGGCAAATTACTGGCAAAAGTTGCACAAAGAAAGAGAGAGAGCTCTGCCATTGTTGGGTAGAGATGTATTATTTATTGTTTGTTTCTTATAGTACTTCTCAACCCCTGTGGAATACTAATAATCAGAGCATAATTGTGTTTTTTTAGTTTTGTTTATGGAGATTAAACAATGGGTTTGAGACTTAAAAAAAGCCATTACTGTGTTTGTGAGAGTATCATAATGCCTTTAAGGCTTTAAAACTGCTAAGGGGTGAGGACAAGTCTGTGCCTTCATGAGAGTGAGATCATAATGCTCCTTTTGGCAATGGCAATAGATTTTCCAAGTATAAATAGATACATATATAGGAGTGTGGCTGTGGCACAGGAAAAAGAAGTTGGTCCTGTATTTTTATTTTATTTTATTTTATTTTTATGAGAAAGTTGGTCCTGTATTGTCCATTTATGAGTCTGGTGATGGAATGATGGTACCATTTAGTATCTAGTATTTCTTGTGATATTCAGAAAAAAAAAAAAAAAAAATCACTCTTTTTTTCAGATGAGGTATGGTACAGTGGTACGTAATAAAAATTGTCACTTATTTGATCATGTAATTATAATTTATTACTTAATACCTTAATAAAAAAAGCTTACAATCTTGATAAACTATTGATAATAATTATGTGTTTTTTTTTTCTCTAACATTATTGATTTGGAACACAATAAATCCATAGGTATCAAACTTCCACCAAAAAATTCACATACCCCCTTTTCTTTTCTGAAATTTCTGTGTTTGGTAGGTTCAAGTGGGAGCCAATGTGAGAGTGTAATAAGCGAATCTTTTTGGTGAAAATTTAGCAATTTTGTTTAGAAAACGGGGGAAAATGTACTTTGTTGTGGTTAAAAATACAGCACGAAAAAAAAAAGATTTTAGTAAAAGTTTATAGTTTTTTCAAAATTAATTTAATTAGAATGAGAAAAGTAAATGAAGGCTTTATGGCCGGAAACCACAAACCCACCCCATAATGAGTAGTTGAGTACTATTTTACTTTCTTCCACTCTTTAACAATGTGAGACAAGTCTACATTTAAAACTCAGCTTATTTTGTTAGATATAACTTTTCAAAATATTTTATTTTTAGATATATATTAGGGGTGTCAATTTAGGTTAGCGTGTTGGGTTCGTATCGTGTTGAGGTAGGGGTATTCGACTAAATTGCTCAATCCTAACCCGAATCAATTTAATAATCGTGGCATAATCCTTCAACCCTAACCTGACATGTTAATAAAACGGGTTGACCTGACCCAACCCATTTGACACGCTTAATAAATGAGTTGTGTTGGGTTGACACGAATGTAACACAACCCATTTCAACTTGCATAATATTAAATATAACATCCATCTAGAAATAATTTTTTTTTACATCACAAAAAGTAGTGCATACACTTCAGGTCTTTAACCTACATTCAAAATAATATAGTTCAACAAAAATATAACATTCATCTAGAAATAAGTTCTTTACACTCCAAAAGAAATGCATACACTTCAACCCAAATTCAAAAGAACAAAGTTTAACAAAAATAAAATAATATAGTTCAACAAAAATATAATATCCTTGGAACTCTCCAAATACCAAGTATCAATATTGAAAGAATTTGAGCAAACAGTAGACTAATCCTAACTATGATCACGATTTTCATTCATAAATTCTTTGTTGATGTCCAAATTCATAACATCTTCCACAAGTTCATCCAATTTCATTTGTGCAAGTTCTTGCCAAAAAAAAAAAGTATTAGTAGTTCTAGAGTCTGTAAAGTTTCAATTTCCAATTATATCCCTTGAAATTTTTGTAATTACTCACTTTTCTTTTTAAATTTAAAATATATGTTGAGTATAAAAGGTATTTGACAAATTTAAAAAAAAATAAATATTTATTTGTTATACAAGTTAAACGGGTTGTGTTAAGTGGGTCATTTCGAGTTGACACAAATAAATTGGCGTGTCAAACGTGTCTATTGCGGGTTACGTGGGTTGACCCGCTTATGACACGTTTCTTATCGTGTCGCTTTCAGGTCGATCCGTTTATGACCCAAACCCATTAAGGCCTAACCTTAGCCCCAAAAAACACGTGTCGTGTTCGCAGATTAGGTCGAACATTGACACCCCTAATATATATTATAGTTATACTTTTACATAATTTATTTTAAATAAATTGAAAAAATAAAAATAAATCCTGCAAACCACACATTTTATTGCAATTAAAAATTAATAAAAACAAGTCATACCAAAGACACTCACATTTTGCCCCTTATAACTTTTTTTCTTCAATATAATATATAATATTTGTCACAACTGCTAATATGATTGATTGAAATTGATTGTAATTGATATACAATAAAGTAATATCAACGGTAATCCAACTAAAGTAATATTGTATTAATCACAATTTATGACCTCAACAAATTGTAAAATAATAATAATAATAATATTTGTTGTGTTTAGAGCATTTTATTTTCTCTTAATTATCCTCCCCCTCCCACTCCCACTCCCCTTCTTTTTCTAAGTTTTCTCTTTGAGGGATGGGCAGTTTATACTCATCCAGTTAAATAATAGTAGCAATCAAAGCCACCCAAAATTTCTAATAGGATTGTCCCATGGCTCAATTAGTAAATAATAAGAATCATATTCAGAGGTCAGAGTTACTAATTAAACCATTAATTAACCATCCCTCCCCTCTTACATTTTTTTTTTTTTTTTAAATTCTAACAAGTGGATAGAAAATCTTGTCTCCAATGTCCCAACTCCAAAGTCCAAACTACAATGATGAAAAATTGAATAGTTTTAACTTTTAAGATAAACAGAAAACTATCCAACTAGGCTGAAAAAGGACAGTAGGATCTAGAGGGCCTCAGAGTTTGTACTGTCACATTTGATTATATATTATGATGGGTCAGACTACTCAACACTCTCAACTAAACTGCATGATTCTATATGTACGACTACCACTCCATTCAATCTTCCACAGGATTCCAACAACAACACTATAATACCCCGATTTGATTTTATGATCATCACACATTATTAATATAGAGTAGAGTTACTGTATGCGTGTGCATGGTAAGATGGAGATAGACAATTTGGTGTTACGAAATAGGTGAGAAAGATTAAAGTTTTAATGCATACAATTTAGTCCAGCAGTTAAAATAATAAATAAATAAAAGAGGAAGATGTTTATGGGCCTCTTGGAGACTAAAGAGATAAGTTTAAGTGTGTTTTAAACTCCAGCCCATTACACCACCAAATCCACATCACTCATGCGTTAAAAAGTAGGGTAGAGGAAAAGATAATTAGGGTTAAGATTAAATTCTATAAGGATGTGGTGTAACTATGTTTTACACCATTCAATAAGTGATTGCTATCAGTATTTTACTTAAAATTCAATACATCCTACCACACTTAATAGCATCTCAATAAATTCTAAATTTAGTTGGATTTATATATGGGTATTAGAATTGATTGAGTGTGATTGTGTTTATTCTTAAATATGTGATAAGATGATGTGACATGTTGGGATTGGAGGGGTAAAATATGGGTTTTACATCATGTCCTTATAGAATTTAATCTCAATTAGGGTTTTCATTAGAAGGGTTTCTTAGTAAAAGTGGATGCCAAATAAAATTTGAGAGAGAGAGAGAAAGGTGGCGTGACAGAAGAACGAGGCAAAATTGTTTAAGGGCATAAGGTTTGGCTGCGAAATCAAGGTGAGAACCTCATCTAAATATTTCTATACTGTTTATAAATCTTGAGGTATATTTAGGGTTTTGGCAACGTGGTAAGATTCAGTTATGTCCACTAAATTGACTATTCGATTTCAATGGAAAGATGGTTAATTATAAGTGTTATTCATGTAAAGATCCAATTGTAATACTCTTCAGTTATGGTACTATTGTATTTAATTTTGATTACCCATTGAAATTGAGAACCTTGGGTCTAACAAAGGATTATATATACTAGATTAATTCCTAAAAGTGAGTACATGATTTCATTGAGTTGCCTACAGATTTCATTCGAATATAGACTTCATGATTATAATCTTTAATCCTAAAGGTGGCCCTGTATCCTTACGTTTTCAATGGGAATATTAATCTAAGGTCTAGGGTATTTCGGTTGTTGCTTCTCTAATGGTAATATGAGATTTGACCCAATGTAAAGAAACATTATTGGCCTAGAAGATCAATTGTGGTTATAGAAATTTGTTTGAACTCTAGTAGTACAGATTTGTTTGGCGAAATATTGTTGCGGTGGGACTTTGATAAGGAATAATAAATTGCTTAATTCAATGGTATATACTAAAGTAGTTTTCATACCTAATTTTTGTAGGACAATAGGAAAGAAAAGGTTTGTAAGGATTAGATTCCATGCTTACTGATTAAAGCATTCTTTTGTTTAGATCATATGGAAGATTAAAGTGCTCAGCTGTGTTCAAATATATTAGCAAGAGAGGTAAGTAATTATGCATAATATGCACAAGTTTTGTTTGTTAGGTTCCTAGATGTCAAAGGTTTTCAAAGGTTATGTTTTAAGCATGCGTTTTCTAAAGTTTATCAAAAGCAATTTTACACCATTAAAAGAGAAATTTCGAATTTCAAATAATGTTTTAAAGAGAAATTTCGAATTTTAAATAATGTTTTGAATGTCCAAATCTCATTTAGAAGATGATTTTCTAAACTAAACTAATTTCAGAAAAAGAGTTGAGTTTCAAGATAAGTTTTCTAAAAAGGTTATTGATCTTTAAATTTGTTTAAAACAAGTGATTTCAAAGTCATATTCCTATTTTTCCAAATGGTATTTAAAACATTTTTTTTAGCAAATTGAATTTTCAGATTTAGTCAAGAATTGTAAAATACTTGTATAAACTCCTCAGTTCCTATTTGTTCCCTAATAGAGTCAAGTATCCTTTGATTTATGTTTTAATTCGATATTGTGATATTCGATATGCCTCTATATTTGGAATAATTGTTAATATTAAGAAAATTATTCTATTTTGTATAAACTTTGCTTTTGTGATATGTGACTCAAAATAAGTATTTTTAGAATTGAGTAGATATATGTGTAAGCCCGCTCATAGGGTTGTATGTGAGAATAAGTGTTGATCCCTCACCAGCAGGGGTTAGATATTGGTATCCGCTCACAAGATTGTATGTGAGAATATGTGATATGTGTGTATGTGACACTGTGCTCTGATCAATCATATGTATGTGTTTTAGAATGATTTTAAGGTGTGATTACATATGTATTACGTGATTCTTCATATGTTTTAGAATAATTATATTTGATATCATTGAATGAGTTTGTGAAAAATCAAAATACTTGTGCTTTGTTGACTCTATCCTGTTGTGTATTGTGTATAATTGGTTACTGAATGTGTGGCTCACCCCATCAATTACAATTTTTCAGATTAAAGTTTAGTTGAGAAACAGAACCTTTGGATTACTTCGTAAGGTGCAAGGTAGAGCGTGTGAGTTTATAGACAACGTCAATAATACTTGAAGCCTTAAAGGATTATTAGTTCTTTTTATTCCACTTTAGATTTCACAGTATTTTGGAGATTGTTCTAAATTGTGGATTTTAGTATTGTAAAAGATTGATTAAGAGCATTGTATATTTGGAGTTTTATTGAATTATGTTTAAATTAATTATTTTTATTGAGTTATGTAAGATTAGCAAGTTAGTCATGCATTTAAATTCATGTTCCATGGATTTGGGTTGTGACAAACTCAGCCAAGTTCAGTCACTTAGCACCAACAACAAAAAAATCCTTAAGCCAAATTGGAAACTGGTTTCATTTGGCATTGAAAGTTATATAACACCCAACTTGTGTTAGATAATCAATGATTTCATGAAGGGGCAAAACTTCTATGGCATCTTGTTGAACATTTTTTTAAAGACTAGAATATGAAATCCTTCTATTATTTCACCAAAAACGGAAATTTTCTAATAGTAGCCTTCATTAAGAGTGCATTTAGATGTGCTTTGTTTGTTGCTTATTCCAAGTATGGTAAAAAAAGGAGAGGGATATTTTTAATTATTATTATTATTATTTTTTGTGTGTGGAATGGAATCCGTCAAAGCAAACTAAAAAAATTGGCTTATTTTTTTAAGATATTCACACAAACATAAACAAATCTCTCACGAACCACAGTACTACACACACCACAATTTCATAATCTCAAAACCCCAATACATCCACCTTGTCTCCCATGCAAACAAAAATAAACAATGACTAAACACACATACATATGTATCTTTCAACCCTAAAAATATATCAAACTACTCATCGTTGAAACACACTTGTATTTTTTTTTTTAAGAATCTTCTCATTTTTCTATGTCGAAAGACATTTGGGCCAAAGTCACCAAACTCTTTACAATATTTTTTTTTTACAAAGGCTCTAATTATATTCCTTTATGGGTAAAGAACACCTGATTACTTATATAATAAACAACTTTTCTTTTATATTAAGAAGATCTAAACAATAAAATTAGGAATTTAAGGCCATTTAACAATTTAAGATTATTCTCCAGCACAAGGGAAGCCGAAGTGGCATGTAGAATCGTTATATGAAAAAAAGAAAAGTAGTGAAGTGTTTTAACGGTTTAGCTTGTAGATAACCGGTTGACACATTTTAATATTTAAAAAAAAAACATCAATGTTCAAATCTTCTCACTGCAACTATCAAGTTATATAAATAAACAGTTTAATAGGCTGGGATGCCAAAAGTTCAGCCTAGGCTCAAAATATTTAGAATCCCTATTTATCTGTTGATGAAAAAGAACATAGACTTCAAATTTTTGCAAGAAAAGCTAGAGTTGAAGCTAGTAGAATGGAGAGAATGCTTGTCTTGATCTGAATCCTGAAAGCGCAAACATGGTTAATACGGTTGCTCAGGCTTTGTTGACAATCTATATGCAATAGTATTGTACAATCTTCGCTCAATATCATATATAGGGCCAATTTTGTTACCAACAACACAAAAGTGAAAACATATAAGCCTAAACTTGTCACTCCAGCGTCCATACAAACATTTATTAAGCTTCTACTGTATAATATAATTAAGATAAATATGAACTGTTTCTCAAAAAAAAAAAAAAAAAAAAAAGATAAATATGAACATATGAGTATGAGTATATGACCCGTTCTTAGATTTTTTATTATTATTTTAAAGTAGTAATAAATACACATAGTGTGAGACAAATGTTAAACTATACCCCATCAATTGAAATCGTCTTTCGAACCATGATTTCATCAAGGGTTCGGTAGGGGCATGTATTAACTATCAATTTTGAAAATTTTTTTATGAAAAATTAAAAAAATTATCAAAATAATTAATTATTTTTTCATAATTTTTTCTAAAATAATTTATTAATATGTGCCTAAAAACACACGTTAACAAATCCCGGAATTCAATTATGTTTTCACAAGTTGGGTGCAATTAGCTTTGTGCAACCTTAATTAAACATTATTATTTTTTTAAATCCCCCAATTTACACAGGAACTTTGATAATTAGAGAAGTACTAAAGAGTGGAATTGAGGATCAGAGAGAAAATAGAGACACAGGCATTGAGGAATGTGCATTTAGGTGGGGTTTAGAACAAGGAGTAGCAATAAAATACAAGCATAAAAACAAGGTCTTTGGTGGGTTAGCGAGAATATGCTCCCAACCGAACTTCTGACAACTGAGAGAGAATACTCAGCCTTTCTCCTACCTCGTAACTCACTACTTGTCTACTCTCTCTCATTTCTATGTCCTTGTTCATCTTTTTTTACCTTTAAAATTTAGTAACACAATAGATTTCACAATCTTCCTAACCAATTGTTGATGTTATCTAGGCCGGGGTCATTTATATCTTTTGGTAACTAAATCAAGATGAAATCCAATCAAAATGAATGGACATATGATTTTAAAACTAATAAATTCTAATCCAATATTCTCCACCAAATATAACCTTTTTTAATCACGAGTCATTTGCCTTAAATCTCATAGTATCACCACCAAAATTTTAATCAAGTCATTTGCCTTAGTCTCAGTATGTGATATCACCACCATTAGACTGAAGCCCAACATAATCTTTACCGAAGTTTTTATCCAATGCTTCTACACATTAGAATGAAACTCGACATAATCTTTGGCAAAGTTTGTATCCAATGCATTAGACAGAAAAGACAGTCCACAATATGGACACGTAGCTAATTTCAGACATGTGTCCTTTCCAGTGTACTGAGTACTTACTCAAGCCAAACCTCGTAACTCCTAGCTTGACAGATAGAGAAATTCACTTCAGTTGATAATAGTAAGGATAATACAGACAATGGTTTACTTTCCATTTACTTTCAAAGAATTACAGATTTTCTCATTGACCAAGCACAAAATCTTGCTTTTTATTAATGCAAAATTCAAAAATACACTACCATCTCATGGAGGAAGAACCAAAAACTAGTTTGGAAATATGAGTGTAAACATTAAACCAAACCAATGAAACATCCAAAACGTGATTCCTGTTTAATATTCAAAAAATATTAAACTAAGGCACCTAAGTCTTTATAATCCAATGTGCTTTTTCTACCGGCAAAATATTGTTGGTTACTGCACTATGATGACCCTGAACAATGAAACTGAAACTTTTTTTTTTCAAAAGAAAGTCACATCAAATGTAAAATTCTTTTGATATATTTCATAAGATGAGAGTAATATTAGGAGAGTTCACAATATCAATGAGCATATTTTGAATTTACCTGACCACTATCAATGTTTGGAACTCTTTTATCCATCTTGTATTGTAGCAGAACTGTGTCTGCAAATCGCTCTAAAGCTGAAACTTTTCTCGTTGCAAATTTAGAGTAAATTAGAAGAGCAAACAAGCAAGCAACAGGAAGGAAAACTTGATGTGACAAAGTCATGCAATTTACAAACTCAAGGATGCCAACATAAAGAGGGAGAGAAAGCAATGGAGTAAGGGGAAAAAAATTAATAGAGGGTAAGAACTGTGCCGAGGAAATAACTATAATAACTGTCGCCTATTAAGTTCTCTTTCTCCAGTTCTTTTAACTTTTGGCACAAGAGCTAAATGCAAGTATTAGTTTTGAGTTAAAAGTTACAGTTTACACTAAAGAATTGAAGAAGGCCTGCTCCTCTGATCTCTTCTGGAAGCTACCTGGTATTCACATAGAGAATAATACAACAGACAAATATGAGATAAAGCTTAATTAGGTACTGCCAGCTTCCATTGGCGTAGTAAGAGGAGCAAGTGTGTTATGAGGCAGGTTTATTCCACCCCCCTTCACGGATATACTCGGGGACTTGACTGAGCTAGCCCTGCTCACGAGATTTGAGTCAAGAAATACAACAATCACTGTAATGTCATCGTGGAAATGGCGACGGACCCCACGGTCTATCTTCTTCAAGTCCGAATATCTCATTTCTCTCTTCTTTGCTGCTTCTTGCAAAGCAGCTTTTATCAGCCTTCTAGCACTTCCCTGCATAAAGTTAGGGGAAAAAGTAAATTCTCTACTGTTTTTGCCCGCTAACTACTGAGGTTTGTTGCATAACATGAATCTGCCACTTATGTGGCAAGTAACCAGGATCAAATTTAAAAATTTTCAATAAAGCATGTGTTAAAAAAAGATGAAAAGGAAAATAATAAGTGTGTAAGTTAATTGTCTATCCTGCTTGATGGGATTGTACTACATTCAGCAGTCAGCACTAAGCAGACATATTTCAGTAACATGACAGCTAAAATTCAGTTAGTGCTTTGTGGAATCTAAGACGTATATTGGACAGTACATTATATTGAGTGCACCATGCGTATACATATAAAAAACCCTGTGATGGAGAACAGGAGCAGATACAAGCAAATATTTCCCTGGCTAGAGTAAGAAAAGTCAGGAAAGTGTAGACATGTAGAATACATTTGAATGTCCCATGGAAATGACACATTTCCACTGCTCATCCATAGTAAGTTGTGGATGGGTTTTTATGTTGAATGATATATAAAACCTATCGGAACACTTTCCATATCCATCATGCACCCAAACAAAGGCTAATTTGATGTAGATTTGATACTATTATAATATATTTATTTTTAAAAAATATAAAAATCATTTTTTGTCTTTCATGAGTAAATATAGGCTACTGATTCAAACACTAATCGATCACAATAAATTGCACATATCCCTTCTCCTCCCTAACATGATATAACAGTAATCAAATGACATTACTTTCTTCTCACCAGGAGGGACAGCCCAAAGTAGCAGATTGTAAGTTATATTTTACAAACTAGTTCATTAAATAGAAAGGGAAAAAAAAAGAGGGGGCGGGGGGGTGGGAGATTAAAAATGTACTACTGACTGAAAGACTCCAAACTGAATTTAATGTCTTTACAGATTTTAACCTCATAGTCAAATTATTCAGTTTTGTACAGCTACGAATTACTATGGAGAAGATGATAATAATGATGATCACATTCAAGCAATGGCTCTTCTAGGAAATATTGTTACAAATCCTAATGGAAAAACATTCACCAATCTCAAAAGAACTAGCATACTCATACATGAACAATTCAAATTCAAATTTCTAGATATAGTGCATGAGACCAAGTCAAATCAAGGCTGAACTAGCTATTGCTCTACCATACTTTCAGACTTAAGAATGGTAAGAAATAAACAAGAAAAAATCTCGATCAGTAAAGTACCAATATTTAGTGTTTAAGAGATTATATATCTTACGCTGTGTGGATGATTTTGAACCATGTCAACAGCTTCCTGATTGGTAAGGTGCTCCCAAAGCCCATCAGATGCAAATATAATAAATTGATCATGGGGTTGCAATTGATGCACAGAAATTGTTGGTTCAGCGCTTAGTATCGGCTTTTTAAAAGGTTCACGAAGGCGAAACTTAGCATATAAAGGCTCCCTGTTGAACTCAGCCTTTTTTAAATACACATCACCAATAGATCTAGAAATCTGCAAGATGAAAGATTCTGACAATTACAAAAGCACTCAAAAAAGGAGATGCATCAAGTCAAACAAGCCAACATATACCCACAAGAAACAAAATCTTGTGTAGCGTCATCATATTACAATCTTACTTGGCAATCAGATATAGTTGAGTTCCATACATCAGTGAAACATGCATTCAGAAATTAGACTGCATTATATACATTTACAAGGCAGGTGGGGAGTGAAAAGATAACATGTGCCTCTTTCTCTTAGGATACTGTTTACGTGGGGAGACCTCTAAATTATAAAATAAAAAATTATAACATGTAAACTTCAGACATCAAACACAAAGCTACCACATAATGCAATGCTTAAAAAAAGAAGAGTAAAAGTTAGATCCCTAATGGCCTTGTCTCCAGTAAAGTGGCATCTACTTCAATTAATCAAAATTCAAGAATCTAACATTAAATGACTCCTATGGCAGTCTGCCCCAAAAGAACCTCCAAGTAGGTGTAGTAGCAAACTATAAGAGCCACCACACTGGTAGCTGATGTAACATATTTGTACCAAATACTATGATTTCCTGCTACAAATTCAAACTTACTTCCTCCAAACTCAGCCTCTATCAAAATTCAATCAGTAATATTGCAGGATCAGCATGATTTGGAGTTGACGCCATCTGAAGTATGTGCTGCTTATATAACTTTTCAAACAGAAGAATAAAATGAAAATTTAAGAATCATGTTCGTTCTCACTCAGCAATTAGTAAAAAGGAATCAAGAAAAAGGTAGAGAGATTTTGAAGGATGCATAGGCAGGACCATATCCCACTTTCCTCTAAACCACTTCAAGAGTTAACACACCGAAAAGGGTGCCTCATCCTTGACCTATGCTCCCATCAAAGATGGAATCATCCTGAAAAATAAATGAAACTAACATTCTCTTCAATTTTTAACAATTTTCCACTAAAAAAGGAGAAGAGAGGGAGGAAGGGGGGTGGGGAGGAATTTCCACTGCGATAAACTCTAAACTCCTCTTGTTTTACTAAATACTTTTGCACTCTTAAATATGAAACAAGAAAAAAGAGTATGAGCATCACAGAATCAACTAAATGGAAATACTCTGTAAAATAGGAACTGTAATTGACAGACAATTAATAGGAACACACAAATTTTCCTTTCTAGTTTCAGCAGTAACAAAACTAGTACTAGGAACCAATTTTTCACATTGTATGAAACTTACCTGTATAAGGCCCTTTACACGCCATACATTATGCTTCAAAACTACAATCTGTGGGTCCTCAGGATGTAAAGAATGCAACTCTTGTCTGACAGACTCTATACATACATTGTGCTCTGCTGACAATTGGATGGCTAGAACCTCCCCTGTTGCTTTCATAACTCTTCCCAGGACAGCACGGGAATCACCAAGGTTGGCAATGTAGAGGGTTCCATTACAAATAACACCAACAAGACAGCATGACCCAACTGCTGCAATCTGTGGTTTCAATGGCCATTGTTTGGTAACAAGAGACATGAACCCATCTTCTGTTGCTTGATATGCTTTCCTTACTACATCCACTGACATCGATTGTTGCTCTGCAGCAAACCCTGCATATAATAATCATAACAGAAGAATCAGAATAGGGATGATCTTAAAACGCACAAACTCACTACTGTAAATATATATTACCCACAAGTATAAAATTACTTTGAGTAATAGCATAAATTTGAAGATCACAATTCTAGTGTTCGCAGTTAGTGGCTAAGAAGGGAGGTGCAGGGAGGATGAGGTAGACAAAGAACAGAAAATTCAATTTGAATCTTAAAATTTTCATTCTTTGTGGCCCCAATTTTTCCTAAAAAAAGTCTATGCATGTTATTTGAGGTCATTCCTTTATTTCAGAACATTAACACAATAAGCCCTTCCAATTCAACCAAGCTTGAAGTTGATTACTGTTTCTTTGCCATTCAGCCATCTAAAATTTTACCCTCCATCATATATTTTATTTAACAAAATTTTCTAAGCAGCAAGGGAGTATTAAATGGAGATCACCAATTAGGATCTCCCTTTTCCCTCTCCTAAGGGCCAAACTCACTCATCAAAGCGAATAAAAAAGTAAGCAAATAAAAATACATACTTGGGACCATAATAATCCATCAAAGTTGAGTCTCTTACTCTTGAGATGTTGAAACAGGTGATTATTGACATAGCGTGACGTCTCAGGCCCCCCGTGCCCGTCATAGACCCCAATAAAGGTGCCAAAGGGGCCGGTCTCATTCAAACTCAAACTGCCTGACTCAATCTGGCTCTGGTCCTCAAGCAAATTGTTGGCTTGGACTACAGCCATAGAGAAGTCACCATTCAAGTGCTGTCCACTGTCTTTATACCACAATAACCCTTCTTGGCGACCCCCTGCATCTGAACCTGTATGAACATATCGATTGGACCTGGGCCGAAAACAGGCCCTGAGAAAGTTCATCAACTCCGATAACATCCCTCATCTCATCCAAACAACCCTCCAAATTCTCATCACCATCAAAAACCACTCTAACCCAAAATTCCCAATTGTGAATTATCTTTTCCTAAACTCCACACCAATAACCATACACTATAACAGCATCAACAACAAAACACCATAAAAATCAATACTTGTTCAATCAGAAACCTACAAGATCAACAACAAAGTACAAATAGAATCAATAACTGAAACCTTAGAACCCAGAAATATCAGATACGTGGCATGAAGAAGCTGCCTTTACAGTTAAATTCAGTTATAGGACAACACCAAAAACATGAGGAATACTGTAATCTGAAACCCATCTTGTGTTTCCTCTTAAAGCAGAAAATTCATGACCACAGCAACACATACAGCCGCTAAAGATTGAAAATTCAACACATAGACAAAAGGGTGGTGTTTGAACAAAAGAGTAGTCAAAGTTACTTTTTTCTCAGACAGGTGTTTGGTCAGCCACTTGATAATCCAGAAGGTCTACCCCTTCACATTGAAAAATTAAAGCCCTCCAAGAAACCATCAAACACAAAATTCAACTTCCTTTTCAACCATATAATATATACAATAAAACACACACCGTGTTAAACAAATACTATAACAAAATAAAAGCTGCTTTTTTTTAAGTTGAAGTAAAAAACTTACCAAATAAACTGGCTGTTTCCTGAAAGCTACTGCGTGCTAGAGTTGAACAAGAGGAGGATCTGGAGAGAACAAGGAAAAGTTCATGTGGGTTTTGTGCCAAAGCATTAGATCTGTGGATCCAACAAATCAAAGAGAGGAACAAAAAATAAAAACAAAAACAAGAAGTGGGTTTTTGTTGTTTTTGCTTTTTCTATTCTTTTCTAGTGGTGTGTGGAAGATGATATTGATATATAGTAGTTGAGAAAGAGCAGCACCAAGTGAAATGGGACTTGTCAAAAAACCAGGGTCTATATGTTTAAAAAGATTGGCCCAACTGAAACTTCCTCTCTCTATCTCTCTATTTCTCTCAGCAGACAAGCCCCATAAAAGGCCAACAATGGAGAGCTTGAAGCCAGCAAAGCAGAGGTGTTGCTATGGGCTCCATACACACTGTAGCTTATAGAGTTCTAGAGAGAGAGAGAGAGAGAGAGAGTCAATGAAGTTATTTGGACAAGGATAATGTGCATGGTGATATCATAGGGATTCCATCAAATGGGGTTCACACAAAGACACGTGGAATATGGTGGGGTTCTTGACAATTGACACGAGACCAACACTATATAATTGTTTAATGAACATACTATTATTATATGAGAATATTGAAAATTGTTTCCCAAATAGTGAATAATTACTCTTTTTTTTTTTTTTTAAATAGATAAAGCAATAAAACAAACCTCTTTATTTATACCAATCTAGTTGTAACATACATACAATTTTCATACATTTTTATAATATAATTTATTGATGTGATAAGTTATTATTGTAACATTACTTTCACATAACTCGTAATTTAGACAATTTTTCTAGACATTAATTGACAAATTATAACATTGTATGTAGATAAGTGTATAATTCCTTACACTTTTTTGTGTAGATAAGATAGAGAATTGAGGATACAATTTTTATTTTTTATTTTTTAAAGAGTTTCAACTTATGACGTTTGCTCATAATAATAGTTATTTATTATCAGAAGGAAAAATAAGACCAAAAAAAAAATTATATACCTTTTATAATTTTTTTTCCTTGTTTTAGTAACAAGGATCTTTTTTATTTAAAAAAGAAAGATTGTGAATAACAAAAGTATCATTAAAAGTACTTTGGTTTTGTTCAAAGTGCACGTCCACTTTTGATGGAAAATAATTTAAAGAAAAAATTCTACATTAAATATAATGAAAATCATCACTCCAAATCCAAATTCCTCTTACATTATTTTCTTGTAATAATTCTTTTAACAATTTCATATTTAATAATGTGAAACATCTATTATCCATTATTAGTACAAAGTTAAAACAAAGTGGGGGCTATGTTCCTATATTTAGCACTTCCTTCATGCTATTATTTACATGTAATTTTTTTGTTAGTACGCATAATAATATATATTTTTTAATGTTCTAATTGTCCATTCGAATTAATTAATTAATTAATTGCAAGTAGAAATATTGTCAAATTGTGCATGTCTCATATTGGGAGTAGTAGCACGAAAATGTTGTGCCTCTGCATGTAAACGTTCCTTACAGGTCAGTGAGTTTTTTAGATGAAGCAAAGTCTCGCCCACAAAATTTAGACCCAAAATGAGTTTTGTAATTCAACGGTGTCAATTAAATGGTCCTAATGATGTGGGTGTTGATTATTGGCTTGTCCTTCTAGTCAAACAATATGACTTTACTTTAGAGGTTGTGAATTTTTCTAAATTCAATCAATTAGCCTAAACACAACTTCTTTTTTGATATAATAAAAATATTAAAAAAACAAAACAGAAACAGACTACTTCTTCTTCTCTTTTTTAGCTCGTGTAGGTTTTAAATGTATGACGCTTGTCCGTAATGATTACTCTTTATAATTAATATGATAATAAATTTATTTTACAGAGTAAGTAATATTCAATTCATCTTCAAAAAAGAAAGGAAAAAAAAAAAAAACTAATTGATTTGGAACCTACAACTAAACATAATTTATTAAGTGTTTGGAGTTTGGACATGCTCGTTGACCTATTGTGTTTAATGAATTAATTCGGATTTATCTTGCCACGAAAAGTAATGTTTTACAAAATTATATTAAATTTTTTATTCATTCTAATACTTTATATATATATATATATATATATATTCAATGGTTATCAATAAATGGTGAGATATTTGAGTCCTGGATATCTCCATTGAACAAACTAAGAGGAGTTATAATACTCTTGATAATCCCTTCTAATACTAAGTCAACATAATTAGATTAAACGTCTCTATAGATTTAACTTTTAACTATTTTCATGTACCTCTAATCCAAAATCATAAAAACGATTGGCAAGCTAAGATTGAATGTTACAATCGGGAGGATATTTCCTTTAAAAACACTAAGAGGAGCTATAATACTCTTGATAATCCCTTCTAATACTAAGTCAACATAATTAGATTAGATGTCTCTATAGTTTTAACTTTTAACTATCTGTAATGTACCTCTAATTCAAAGTAAAAAAAACGATTGACATGCTAAAATTCTAAAATTGAATGTTACAGTTGGGTGAATATCTCATTTGAAAACAATAAGAGGTGCGATAATGCTCTTAATAATCTCTTCTAAATTTTAATACTAAGTCAACATAATTAGATTAGATGTCTCTATAGTTTTAACTTTTAGATGTCTCTATAGTTTTAACTTTTAACTATTTGTCAAGTACATCTAATCCTAAATCAAGAAAAATGATTTGGCATGCTAAGATTGAATGTAACAATCGGGTTCTATAGGGAATTAATAAGCTAATATGACCTCTATTGTCAAATTTCAGTAAAAGGCCCTTTCAGTAAACGCATGGGTTTGACTGTTATGCACCTTATCCATACAGGCACATAATGACACGAGAGGTTCCTATTGCAAGAATTTAACCTGCCAACTTAGGCAACACTCCAAACTTTGGATTTGGAAACCCTTTACATAGTTTGGTATTTTTATGCAGCACATAATATAAATAAAGCTCCACACACGAAAGGCATCTATAATTTTAAAATGATCTAAATAAATCCTCTTCTTTGACTACTTTCATATTAAACTCTATAAATTTTTTTTGTTTGATTTGATTAAGAGTTCAAATTGATACAAATTTTAAAAGTTTAGGATTTAATTTAGAAATAACAAAATTATAAGGTTTAATCTATAACAATCATAAATGACATTATTTAAGTTGAAACTTTTAAAACTATAGGGTTTACTTTAAAAGTATTTAATTTGTTTTCTATAGCATTTAACCTTATTATCACATGACAATGGCATGGCAACACCGCCGTGACACAGCACCACATTGAGTCTTAACAATTAGCCACCACGACCTTCTCCTTCCCAACCACCACCACCTCCAATTCTCACCTCCTCATCCATTTTCTTTTTATATTTTCCACACTTGCAAAATTTTCAGAAAATTAAAAAATCAATAGTTATATCATTTATCAAATATTTAAATTTCAAAATTTTGAAGTCTAAAAGTATGCATAAAAAATAAATTTATAATTGAATAGTAAATTACATTTGATTGACACAAAATTTGACACGCGTATTAAAAATATAAAGAACATACAATCTAACAATTTAAAATTTTAAAATATATAGCCATATTAAATTTTTTAGTAGGAGTTGTAACCATTAACTATAATTAAGTTTATAGTCAAACTTTCTCCTTAAAATAAAATAATAATAAAAAGTATGCATGCTCTAGATCAAACTTTACAGGTGTATTTAGATGTTCATTGTTGTTTTTGTGATCTAGGACAATTGGTGGCAGAATAAAAGCCACACCAAGAGAAACAAACAAACAAATAAATGAAATTAGAAGTTAATCACCACAACAAGGCACTAACAGGTACAATAGAAGTCATAATAATCTTTTTTTCTTTTCTTTTCTTTTTTGCCTCAAAGTCATAATAGTCTTAATAGATGCTTAACCATTTCAGGTAATTGGATGAGGACATAATCCACTAATTATACAAGAGTTTGGTCACCATTAGTGGAATTGTTGGGTCCATCTTAAAGGTTTTTTTTGGTAAACAGGTCCATCTTAAAGGTCACTAATAAAGTTCTCCATCTTTGATGGAAATTAGAAAGTTGATACTGTACGACCAGAAAAATGTCACCATCTATTTTCCTTTTAAGATTGGGTTATGCACGACCTACATGTGCGAGCTTTCACATTCTACTCGAGTGGTATGCAATTCGATGTTATTGCCGGTGCTTATCTAATTGTTTTAATTAACTAATTTTTGTATTCAATTTCTCCTCTCTTTTCAATAAAGGATGTAAAGTTCCATCCATCATGGGTGTAGAATTTTGTGGGGATTTATGGGATATAGGATACGGATCAATTGGGTGAAAAAACATTTGTTTATTGGGGTAATTATATTTTATCATCTTAAATTATACCTCTTATTATACTTTGCATCATAAACTTTTCGAATATATGATTAGAACATTAAACTATAATTCGTGTTACACTTTGAACCCTAGTGTCAATTCTGCTATTCTTTTGGAAGGAAAACTTAATTACGAGTGAATCAAGTGACTCATTTGGGTCTTTTGACTTTGTGCAAGAGTCACATGGTTCACACGTGGTTAGGTATTTTATCCAAGATAAGAGCAAAATTAATGGTGAAGTGCAAAGTGTAACACGTGTTATAGTTTAGAACACTAACCGTACATTCTGAAAATTTAGGGCCTCCGTTTGGATTGAGGGGGGACGGAAGGAGTGTGAATTAGAGTAGAGTAAAGTTGGCTGAAAATAAACTAATTTTGGGCTAACTCAACTAAACTCAACTCTACTCCTTCCTCTCTCCCCTTTAATCCAAACGGACCATTAAGATGCAAAGTGTCATATGAGATATAATTTAGATTTTAGGGTGGTAAAAAAGTGTAAATATATCTTTGTTTAGGCGATAGAAAGACAAAACTTGAGGGAATGTTTTATTCATTTTGTTGGATCATGTTCATGGCATTAATAATAAATAGGAAGGTTACCCCCCCCCCCCCCCTTTTTTTTCAGAAACAACCTATATTTATTAGTTCCAATTTATAGAAAAGATTAACACACACAAATATTCAAAAATTACATGGACGTAGCCCTAGTATTGATACAAACTACTTTACACCATTAAAAGTGTACTTAAATAGGGAAATATCCTCAATAATTGTAGGAACCCAATTTTGTTCAGTCGGAGTCCTCTAATCCTTGGAATGATTAAACTGTAGATTATGCTCCACATATATCCCATCATGATTGGTGCTAGTAATTTCACCTTTTTCAATTTATATCCTTGTAATAATATGCTCATCCGTAAATGGACAAGTATAGTTTGTACGTTTGGAGAGAAGTTCATCGGCATTTAAGTAAAGCATTCGAAATTTCAAACATAAATAATTGATTGTCTCTCAAATAGATCACTGTCTCCCATAACTTGGGGATGGATATTCATTAGTCACATTTGCCTTAATTTGTATCTTATGACGATTTTGTATTTTATTTATGTTTTGGAATTAGGCCATCAGTAGGATTAGTACTTCATTAGTAACAGAGTTACCTTTTTATCACTAGTAATGGACAATTGCTTTGTATATTTGGAGAAGTGTAGAGGCATTAATTTAAGCCGAACATCTAAACCTTAGTGATCTCTTCTCTCTCAGGAGAGATTCGAAACACTGCATCTCACGACTTACGAATAATAAATTAATTAACTATATTTGGCATTAGTGTTTTCGTTCAGTTTTTAACTTTTAACTTTTATGTACAGTTTTTTTTTTAAAAATTTTTTTCCTTATTTTTTCAAAGTATAAATGTATTTTAGTACACTTTAACAAAAAAGAAAGACTAAATAAGATGATGCTAGACGCACGCACTTGCACAATAACTTACAATCCAAATCCTTAATACTATTCACTGCATCTTTAGAAAAAGCTGATAAAATCTTACTTTTCGCTTTGCCACTTAAATATTGAATGACCTTTTACTAAGATGACAAAACAAGATGTGAAATTCCAAAATAAACAATAAAGCCTTGATTTATTTAATTGTAATCTTCATGTTGATAGGATGCAGATGTATAGAGCTGTTAATAGGGCATATGGGTTAATTACATTATTAGTTAATTAGGCCGTAGCTTTTTATATTTGCTACAAAACATAGCTAACTCTTTAAAATTAATTATTTTTTTGTGTGCTCGATGTAGTAACTTCTACCAGGTGTTATCAAAAGCAGTCTCTATCCAAGCCCAAAGCTTTAATTAAGAAGAATTATCTATGGATCATATATATTTTGAGCTACACTGCTTGCTAGTTATGCATTCCCTACCCGTCTCTAACACACCCCAAAATCCTAAATGAATATGAGGTCTTGTACATGTTTGATATGACATCAAGATCGAAGCTCTATCAATTGAGCAAATCATACCTTCACTATTAAGAAGTCTAATGTTTCTATTTTCTACATTCTTTTGCACACTGGTTCTAATTCTAATTAAGTGCACATTGAACATGAACAGTAAATAGTAAGGAATGTCAAGGTTCGAATGTATTTGCTAATAGTCATATGGTCTATTTACATAGTTGCATCTCATCCGCATTTAGGGTTCATTAAACTTTTGCGAGAATTGATAATTTAACATAGTATTAAAATAAGAGATCATAAATTCAATCTCTATCTTTATTCTACCACTCATTTAAAATGTTAAAAATTCCACATATTGGATTTCACTTATTAAGAAGAAGTTTAGGTCCACGTGTGAGGGAAAGTATTAGAATTATAGTTAAAAGATTAAATTCATCATTTCTTCATAACTTAAACTTTTAGGAGAATTGGTAATTTAGTAGTTGAATCCCTTAGCCTTCACTTAAAAAAAAAAGATTATTTTCATTTCAAACTTGTACCAACAAGGTTTTAAATTGATATGATTCTAAAAATTCAAACTTTGATTTGACGCTAGCAAAACTATAAAGCTTAATTCGTAAGAATCTTAAATCTTAACCCTTGATTTGAAAGTACCTTCAAACCAAAACAAAAAAGTCAGAATAATATTCAATGGATTAGATATTTTTTCCCTCTCTTGTTAGTGTCATTATAAAAGAACAAATGGCATTAAGGAGAAACAATGCGTGTAATCTTAGAAGATTACAACACTAATACAATAACATGATTAAAACGTAATGATCAGGTGGCAATTCCCAGTTACAATAATTTTTTTTTAAAATTTTTTAAAAAGAAGAAAATACCTAAACCTAATGATAATACAATGAACAAGTACCCTATAATATTAAGGATAGTCCTCCACATCTCGACAATAATTGTCGAAACCTCAAGTATAACTCACACCCCAAGCAAAACACACATCCTATATCAATCATTTCTTGTTATCTTACTTATATTTCATTAGTTTAGGGCTTTATATAGTATTTCTAAGGCATCGATGCTAGTAATTAGGTTTTGTAAGGTTGAATTTTTTAAACCATCTAATTGGCTTTATTCCGTGCCAAATTTGCTTGTAATTCAGCATTTAGTAACCCTGTATGTAGGTGGGTTTAATGTAAGGGTAATGAGTGAGATAGAGTGAAGTCTGCTCAAGAGTGTGCAAGAAAACAGAGACTCGCGGCTTGGCCTCGCGGGTGACTCGCGGCTGCAAGCCGCCAAACGCAGCACACGTGCCAAGCATGCCAGAAGGTGAACAGTCATGCTAGCTGGAGCACTACAGGACAAAACAGGACAACTGGCCATATGGTTATCTCGCGACTGGATCTCGCGACTTAGTCAAGCCGCGAGGTCAAGCCGCGAGGTCAAGCCATGAGCCACCCCTGTTTTGTAAAACCTGACGTTTCACATTCCTCTCCCACTCCAGTATAAATACCCCTTTTACCCACGATTGTAAGAGAGCTTCCAGAGAGAATTTTGAGAGAGAAACCCTAAAGAAAAACAAGATTGATTCACCAACAATCTATACATTAGAGTCTCTTCAAATTCCTCAACTCTCTTCCTCTCCATTGTCAAATCCTTGAGAGGCATTTTTCCAAACCTTGTTCTCACCATTATTACTGTGAGAGAGTTGTTTGGATTTCTGGGAAGCAGTTAGGAAGGAACCAATCTTCATTGGTTGATGCTGCGGTCTAGTAGCGGAATCCGGGAAGCTAGAAAAGAAAAAGGTTCGACGCAATCTCATTGGAGTAAGAAGCTTGGAGGGCTTAGGTGCACTGGGTAGATTAGGCTTGGAGGGTCTATTGCTGTCCATGTATCCCAACCATATTTTCTAGTAGATTGTTTACCGCTTGGAGGGCGGCGAAGAGGTTTTACGCCGAGGGCTTCGGTTTCCTATTCGATAACACATCGCGTGTTGTCTTTGTGTTTACATCTTCCTTCCTCTCTATCTTTGCCTTTTTATTATCTGCTGTGGATTGTGATTTTAATTTGGCTTAGATAGTTTTACCAATTCTATATTATAGCTTATGTTAAGTTTTCGCACACTTGTTGTTTGACATAATGCTTGAATTGGTTAAGGGTGAGTTTGGTTCAGCTTTTTGAAAAAGTGTATAATGAAAAAGTTGAGTTTTCAAAAAGTGCATAATGAAAAAGTGCTTTTTCAAAAAGCTGAGTGTTTGGTAAAAGCTGTTAAAAAGTGCTTTTTGAAAAAGCTGAGTGTTTGGCTAGCACTTATAAAAGTGGCAGTTTGAAATGTAAATTACCAAAAAGGACAATGTATATATAAGAGAGTTTATTTCATACTTAAATCAATATTGTGAAATTACTTTTTTCACCAATATTAGCTAATAATAACCTACCACTTAAAATTTATTGTGAAAATATTGTGATAAAAATTGATACTGATTTTAATTTTAACATGCTATTAAAATTATATTTTTCACTTTCTAAAAAAATTATTTTTTTCTCACCAATATTAGCTAATAATAACCTACCACTTAAGATTTATTGTAAAAATATTGTGATAAAAATTAATACTAATTTTAATTTTAACATACTATTAAAATTATTTTTTTCTCTTTCTAAAAAAATTATTTTTTTTCATCAATATTAACTAATAATAACCGACCCCTTAAAATTTATTGTGAAAAAATTATGAAAAAATTGTGATAATTTTTCATTATTTTTTTTTCCTTTTTTTTTTTCCACTCTTTTTTTATCCTCCACACGGCATTTCTTTCTTCTCCTTTTTTTTCCTTTTTTTTTCCCACTAAATTTGTCCTCCACACACGTACCCATTCTGTTTTCCTTTTTAATCCTTCTTTTCCTCCTTTCTTTATTCCTTCCCTGCCATTCCTCCAGACACCAGAACGTTCTCCTTCTTCGTCTCTCTTTTTTTTTTTTTTTTTTTTCAATCCTTCTTTCCTCCTTTCTTTATTCTTTCCTTGCCATTTCTCCAAAACACCAGAACATCTTCTTCGTCTCTTTTTTTTTTTTTTTTTTTTTCTTTCTTCCTTTTTTAATCCTTCTTTCCTCCTTTCTTTATTCCTTCCCTGCCATTTCTCCAAACACCAAAACATTCTCCTTCTTCGTGGCTGAGAGGGAAGGGCTTGGAGATCGAAAATGGGGTCGGAGTCAGAGTCATCCGGGTTTGATTGGGTGGTGTTCGCCGATTTGATCGAACCCAGAGCTCGGTGTTTTTGACGCTTCGACTTCGATTTTGTCCTGTAATTCTCTATGCTATATTCTGATTTTTTTTTTTTTTTTTTTTTTTTTTTTTTTTGCATTTTGAGGAATCCTAATTTGCAAGGGATTGATTTTTTTTTTTTTTCCTTAACTGATTTGGGAATTTGTTATAGATTTTTTTGTGTTTGGATTTGGGAATTTGTTATAGATTTTTTTGTGTTTGGATATGGAAATTTGTTGGGAGAGTAGAGAGATGAGATGAGAGCTGATGATTTATCAAGGGTAATTTGGTTATTTTTGGAAGAGCCCAACGGATCAATTTGAAAACGCACATGAGCTTTTTGTTTATGGACCTCCAGAGCTCCATAAACTCAAACGCGCGTTTCTTCACAAATCTAAAACGCAACTTTTTCCAAAAAGTTGCGTTTATTACTTACCAAACACTATTTTTGGGCTGGCTTTTTTGAAAACGCGCGTTTTGGGCTTCAAACGCTGAACCAAACGGGCACTAAGTTGTAATTTGGGGGTCTAAACGTTCAAGGGTGTTTATACACATATTTGAACTATCATTTGGTATCAGAGCGGGTACACTCTTATTGGTTTCAATACCATTGTGTGATCCTTGACTCCCTTTTGAGATGGATCGTTCTCAATCCCTAAATGCACCTCCATATTTTGATGGTAGTAATTATGCTTTTTGGAAGGTTTGCATGAGAGCTTTTCTGTGTTCCATTGATGAATCTGTTTGGGATGCTGTTGAGATTGGTTGGACCAGACCTGAGGCAGCCAAATCCACATGGGATAAGGCAGCACTTGCTGCATCTAATGCTAACAGTAAAGCACTTAATGCTATTTTCTGTGGTGTGTCTCCAGATGAATTTCACAGGATTTCTCATATTACCGTTGCCAAAGAAGCATGGGAGATATTGGAAACCACCTATGAAGGCACGAAGAAAGTGAAAGACACCAAGTTGCAAATGCTGACCACTCGGTTTGAGGAGCTCAAAATGAGTGAGGATGAGTCCTTTGACTCTTTCTATGGGAAGCTAAATGAGGTGGTTGTCAGCAAGTTCAACTTGGGGGAGAAAACGGAGGATTCTAAAATTGTAAGGAAGATCCTTCGATCTTTGCCGGAGAGTTTTCGTGCTAAAGTGACAGCGATTGAAGAGAGCAAGGACCTTGATGACATCAAAGTCCAGGAGCTGGTTGGTTCTCTTCAGGCTTATGAGATGTCGCTGCCCAATCAACGGAAGAGTAAATCTCTTGCTCTTAAGACCATTAATGAGAAGGTGGAAGATCAAGACTTATTGGGAGAAGATGTAGTTGACAAAGATGTTGCATACCTTGTCAAAAATTTCAGAAAGTTCTTGAAATTCAAAAATAATAGCAAATTTGATGATAAAAGAAAATTCCAAAGTTCTGGAAGGGAGAAAAGGGAATTCAAAAAGAAAGATGGAAAAGAATCCCAACCTACACAAGGTGTCACTTGTTTCGAATGTAACGGGCATGGATACTTTAAGAAGGAATGTCCGAATTATTTGAAATCGAAAGGCAAAGTGTATGCCACGACATTGAGTGACTTGGATTCATCTGACTCAGAATCTGAAGAAAGTTGTGATGGAGAGGGGAACTATTCAGCTTTTATGACAATTGCTCATGTTGAGTCTTCAGATGAGTTGAATCTGCTTGTACGAGACCTTGGAGAACATAGTGATGATGAATCACTGGGAATTGTTGAAGAATCAGATGCTGAAGAAGATGAAAGCACAGCAAATCTTCAAGAAAATTATAACTCACTCCTGGAGAAGTCGGGTGAGTACACAAGGGTGGCCAAGGCTGCTGTGAGAAAAATGAAGAAGGCAGAGGAGGATTACAAAAGTCTCCTAATCCGATATAGGGAGGCCAAATGTGAGATAGAAACACTGAATGGTGAGCTGTCCGAAACTTACACAAAAGTGAGATTTCTTGAGCAAGAGGTTATGCAAGCAAATGCTAAAATAGAGAGGGTCACCACCAAAAAGCTAGATGATGTTATTTCATCTCAAAAGAGTTTTTCAGACAAATCCGGATTGGGATATACCGAAGGAAGTAGCTCATCTGGAAATGTCACTAAAGAAGTGAAGTTTATAAAGGCCAAAGATCCAGTTGTAGTTGACCTTACTAATGAGAAGCTCAAGATGGAGGAGAAGAAGAATGTGGTGAACCAACGGTTGTTGAATCCTCGTAATCAATCTGTGGGCAGGTCTGAATCTCGTGCCAAGTCACGCCCACGACCACAAAGAGGTCCTAGAGCAACTTATGTGTGTCATTATTGCGGACTTCAAGGGCATACTCGACCAAATTGCTAAAAGCTGAGAGCAAAGAATAGTGCAACTCCTCAAAGATCAGGAGGACCTAGAAATGATAGAAGAAATTGGGCAGGTGAACAATCCAGAGATCAGAATGGTGATCCCGGAATGATGAACGTGATGAAGATGATTGGTGCATTCACCAACTACTTGGAAAGCTTCTCACGAAGGTTTGAAAGCCCCAACTCCCATACCCAATCCTATAAGGAAATCACCCCAAACGCAAGTGACGTGTGGGTGAAAAAGGGTACTCATGCATAAGCATTACAACATGTCCATGCATTAATACTTCCTATGCTTTGTGACGATGTTTGTTTGTTTGTTTGGTGTTTTTGCTGTTGGTTGTTTGTTTGTCTACTTATGCATACTTTTAATTTATTTCGTTTTTGATCAATCTTTTTCTTCTAGTGTCAAAAATCCAAAAATCACATAAAAAATTAGAAAATCAAAAAGTTTGATTGACATTGTTGAGCTTTTGTCTCAAAACTTGTTTTGCCTTGTACCTTTGTGCTAATGGTTTTGTGCATTTTCGAGCATTGCTTGTTTCTTTGCACTCATATCTCTGTGGGAGAAATCTTGAAATCTATGTGATTGTTGTAAATAGATCTTCAAACTTTTCATGAATGATTAGTGAATGGTTATGTTGATCTTGAGACATGCATAGACTTGTGTCTATATATCTTCCCACTATTTATTTTTGTTTTTGCTAAAAAGAGCTCACCAAATGTAAATCTCCAAATGAAAAGAGCTATTGAGCTGCAAAAGCCTGTCGCACATTCTAGTATTCGATTAGGAAAAAGGGTAAGCGACCTTATATTAAAGAGAATATTTATTCAAAAAGCTAAAGGCTTGTTCATTAAAGTGAAATATCAAATATCACTCTCACAATGAGAGGTGATTGTCTCAAAAGATCAAAATGATCAAATGTTATGTTTGAAAGTGGAGTCAAATGTATAGCTCTAAGATATGCTATCAAGTTTTGTGGGAGGTCATATATACATATTTCTATTATTGAGATGGATCACTTGATCTAGTGCTAATTGTGTATGCCTTGGTTGAATTGATCATTGAAGTTTCACAATAGACTAAGGACTATCTCATTGTTGATATCCACACACTACACACAAGTTTATGTTCAATAAATGCCATATTCATTTGTGTGATTGTACTTGATGAAATGTGTTTTCACATGCTCAATCTTTGTTAATTCAAGCACAAAAATATTTTTGAGTGTTTTAGGTGTTTTTGGAAAATATTTTGTTTGAAAAATCTGAAAATTTCAAAAATCCAGTTTTGCCCTGTTTTGGCGGCTTAGTCGCGGGTATTTCAAGTCGCGAGCTTCAGTCGCGTCTTCGCGGGTCATTTTTGGTGACTTGTTCGTGAATGGAAGGCCCAGTCGCGAGGGTTACTCAGAGATTTTCGCGGCTCAGCTCGCGACTCACTCGCGGGTAGACCTTCCAGTCGCGAAAAACACTTAGAAAATTTTTTCAAACTTTTGTCTTTGAGTGTTTTGGCGGCTTGAACTGGCGACTTGTTAGTGACTCTATCCAATCGCGAAAAACGCGTGTTTGGCAAAAATAGGGGCAGTTTTTTAAATCTTTTTCAGTTTTTCCCTCGAACTTTTGTGACTGTTCATCTTCTCTCTCAACTGTCTCCTTCCCAAACACTCCGTGCTCCCATTTCCAAACTCCATTGTTGCTCCTTTTCAGCTCAAAATCTTCAAGTAACAGGTATGGGTTTTCATTCTTGAACTCCTTTCTACTTGATTTTGTATTTTCCCCCTTGATTTTTCGCATTTGTTTTTGTTTTTGAAATGGGTTTGTGTTGCGGCTTTTGCTCTATGTTCTTGCTACGCTTGTGGTTGCTGCTGCTTGAGTGTGAAATTAGTTTAGTTGTTGTTTTTGGTCTTCATCATTTGCTTAGCTAAATTTTTTTTGGGTTACTCATTTTATCTAAACTTGTGCTGATGAGTTGTTTCGAAATGTTCCTATTGTGGATGTGTAGTTTACTGTGCTGAATGTGCATGTTCTATTGTGTGAATCTTTTGGGAGCATCTATGAGTTTTACTTAGCTGATTATGAGGCATGCCATTTTCATTCCATTGTATGTCTCATTGACATATATTTGTCTTTAGGATGTATTCTATCTCTACTGTTTATCCCCTGCATTCTCCCTGTTGTTCTTATGTTTCCTCTTTTAGGCTTGTTTATCCATGTGGTTAATCTGAATAGCATAATGTTTAAGTGTTCATGTTCATCTGTGTGGCTGCAAATTTCTTTGTTAATTACATGGTACTAACTAGGTCTACACATGTATTGTTATATGCTGTTGTGGCCTCTTCTGATTGTTCACAGATGGTTCCCTCACCTCCGAAGAAGAAAACTCCTGCAAAGAAGGCTGACAAAAGATTGAAAATGGATTCTAAATTGTTTAGATCAGTTCAACACTTTGAGAGATACAAGGATATCTTCTTGAAAGCAGGAATTATTCAAGAAAGATTTGTAGATTTGGAGGATTTAAGAAAATCCTTTATCCCCAGCTGTTTTGAAGGGAGAGGATGGGAAAAGCTTCTGAGTGATCTCCCTGTAGTGTGTGAACCCCTGATTAGGGAGTTTTATTCAAATGCTGTGATAAGGGAGAATGAATTAAGCTGCTGGGTTAGAGGTAAAGAATTCATTTTGGATGCACATGTCATTGATGATGTGCTAGGGCTTGAAGGATTAGAAGATCAGGAATTTATCAATTACAAAGATAGGAGTGTATCTATTGAAACAGTTCAACAAAGGATAGGTGGACAGAGAGAAGGGAAATGTCTGAATACCACAGCTTTTCCAGTGGACATGAGGTGTCTAACAATAATCATGATGTTTAACCTCTATCCCATAAAGAAGTTGACTACAATCAACTGTGCAAGAGCAATTTTTCTGATGGATCTCAAAGAAAAGAATTTCATTGACATAAGTTCCCACATATATGACACCATTATGGATGAGACAAGAACAACCTCTAGGCCATAATTGATCTTTCCTAGTCTGCTAATGAGGATCTTTAGAAAGAAGGGTGTTCCAATTCCTCAAGACATCAGTCCCATGTCCACACCCTCTGCAATTAACAAGCTTACCTGCAAAAGGATAAGTGTTAGGCTTCCAGGAGAAGAAGATGAAGGTGATGAAGAAGAGGGTGTCCCAATGGAGACTGAGGCAGAGGTAGCAGGGCATGCATCAACCTCAACACCAAGGAGGAGTGGCAAAAGGACTAGAGCATCAACTTCTTCAGATACACCTCCAGATGCTTTCCAAATCATTCTGGAAAGACTTGATGGGATCAGAGGAGTCCAGACTGAGCACTCTGAGAGGATGAGAGCCATGCAGGACCAGATTGATATTTTGTCTGCAAAACTTGACAGCTTCACCACCCAGCATGGACAGTGACCCTTTGGCCATTCCGGTCAAAAAGGGGGAGATGTTTCTTTCTGTTGTTGATGACATTGTTGATGAGAAGCAGAAAAGCAGCTCTTAAGGGGGAGTAATGTGTTGAGGGGGAGTTATCAAAGTTGTCAAGATCAGAGACTTTGTTTATATTTGCTTATGTTTTTGGACGTTTAGTATTTATTTGGGTTTGATACACTGTGGTTTTGGTGTATAGTTGTTTCTAACTCATAACCTATACTTTTGGTTTAATCTTTTATATATTTTGATGATGTTATTCAGGATTTTGTGAGTTTGTACCCATGTGCTTTTGTAAGCTTTTAGGGTTAATGTTTTATGCATATTTTGTAGGCTTTATGGTATGTACCTTGCTTAATGCAGCCTTTATGCAATGTTGAAATCAGTACTTCAATCTAAATGTCTTGCATTTTGATTTATGTACTGTCACTCTTGTGCCCTTGTAGGATTGTTCCTAGATGCATATACTTAGTGTATTATGCATGGGTTGAGTGTTGAGCATACAAGTATCTTGCCTTGTGCTTGTTAACTTGTATGTCCTTGTGTTCATTCCAAGTGTGAATGAGCACTGTGATCACTACCTTGTGGTGTTCACTTGTTTGATCAAGTCATGGTTTGTTTCTTAAACTCCATCTTTGCTTGATCACCTTTAGCTTGCTTCATATGCATTTCATGTTTTTCTGCATACAATGATCATGGTGTATTGTTGTGTTTCAGGAGTTTCATGTTCTTATGATTCAAGTGCTTCACAGCTTCTAGAGTTAGGTGTGAGTGAGTTTTGTTCAACTGTTCTCAACTCACATGTTAAGTCTAGAGTCTGTTTTAGGGTTTTGTCACGGAATAGCCAAAGGGGGAGATTGTAAGGTTGAATTTTTTCAACCATCTAATTGGCTTTATTCCGTTCCAAATTTGCTTGTAATTCAGCATTTAGTAACCCTATATTTAGGTGGGTTTGATGTAAGGGTAGTGAGTGAGATAGAGTGAAGTCTGCTCAAGAGTGTGCAAGAAAACAGAGACTCGCGGCTTGGCCTCGCGGGTGACTCGTGGTTGCAAGCCGCCAAACGCAGCACACGTGCCAAGCATGCCAGAAGGTGAACAGTCATGCTAGCTAGAGCACTACAGGAAAAAACAGGACAACTGGCCATACGGTTATCTCGCGACTGGATCTCGTGACTTAGTCAAGCCACGAGGTCAAGCCACGAGCCACCCCTGTTTTGTAAAACCTGACGTTTCACATTCCTCTCCCACTCCAGTATAAATACCCCTTTTACCCATAATTGTAAGAGAGCTTCCAGAGAGAATTTTGAGAGAGAAACCCTAAAGAAAAACAAGATTGATTCATCAACAATCTATACATTAGAGTCTCTTCAAATTCCTCAACTCTCTTCCTCTCCATTGTCAAATCCTTGAGAGGCATTTTACCAAACCTTGTTCTCACCATTATTACTGTGAGAGAGCTGTTTGGATTTCTGGGAAGCAGTTAGGAAGGAACCAATCTTCATTGGTTGATGCTACGGTCTAGTAGCGGAATCCAGGAAGTTAGAAAAGAAAAAGGTTCGACGCAACCTCGTTGGAGCAAGAAGCTTGGAGGGCTTAGGTGCACTGGGTAGATTAGGCTTGGAGGGTCTATTGTTGTCCATGTATCCCAACTATATTTTCTAGTGGATTGTTTACCGCTTGGAAGGCGGCGGAGAAGTTTTACGCCGAGGGCTTCGGTTTCCTCTTCGATAACACATCGCGTGTTGTCTTTGTGTTTGCATCTTCCTTCCTATCTGTCTTTGCCTTTTTATTATCTGCTGTGGATTGTGATTTTAATTTGGCTTAGATAGTTTTACCAATTCCATATTATAGTTTATGTTAAGTTTCCGCACACTTGTTGTTTGACATAATGCTTGAATTGGTTAAGTTGTAATTTGGGGGTCTAAACGTTCAAGGGTGTTTATACACATATTTGAACTATCAGGTTTGAATCCTAGTTAAATCTGTAATTACCATGTTTCTCATAACTATACTTTCTATTTAAAAGTTAGAGCCTGTTTGGCCAACCATTTTTCATCACTCAATTTCCATAACTCATCACTCATAACTCATAACTCATAACTCATCACTCAATTTTTCACACCCGTTTGGCATCATCACCCAATTTCCATCATTCAATATTTTTCACACTATTTGTGGGCCCATACCTGTCAGCCGATGTAGCTTTTTCTTTTTTCTTTTTTAGCTTCAGTGAGTTTGGGTTCTGAAAAAAAAAAAAAAAAAAAAAAAAAAAAAAAAAAAAAAAAAAAAAAAAACTGAACTGAAGACCGAACAAGTGAAAAAAAAAAAAGAGAGTCAAAAGGTGGTCAAAAGTTGCGGCTGTGGGTCCCTCCATGTGTGTTTATTTACGAAAATGTCATTGAGTTATGAGTTATAGAAACTGAAAACAGCCTTTGGTTGTTTTCAGTTTCCATAACTCATAACTCAAAAATCAGAGAATTGAGTGATGAAAACAGAGTTATCGTTTGGCGAAACAACCTTTTTGCTATGGGTCCCACCATTTTTGAGTTATGAGTTATGGAAACTGAAAATTGAGTTATCAAATTTGGTTGGCCAAACAGCCTCTTAGTGTTGATAGATTGATTTTCTTTACACTGTAGCATGTATAGTTAGTAGTAGTTTCTTAATTGTATCTAGCGTAGAGTAGGTGAATATTTATCTTCATCAATTTAGCTGTTGTTATTTTGTATTGCCATTACAATTAGCGTGCCTAGTTACTCTTATTAATAAACCAAAAAAATCACTCCCGATAAAAAGGAAATAAGTCCTCTTGGTTGATTCAAATCAATCAACTTCTATTTCTATTTCTATGAGCTATATAAAAAGTATCAATGCCGATATCTACAGTGCTTTGGTTTGGTTTAGTTAAGTTTTTGTCTTTTTATAAGCCAAAACAGTGTGCTTTGTTTTGAAAAAGAAAAAAGTCACAATTTAACCAAACAAAACTTGATATAGAGTAAAGACATTTCTACATTATTTTTGGCCTTTGGTGAGCATAAACTCACCATTTCTCGAGAGCTAACCTTTTTTTTTATATGATTTTTTTTAAATGTATCACCATTTATACCAATTTTCTTGCTCATTTCAGATTTTCCTTTTTAAAATATTTATATGTGGTTCAAGAGTTATTCAAAAGTCACAATTTAACGAAACAAAACTTGATATAGAATAAAGACATTTCTACAGTATTTTTGGCCTTTGGTGAGCATAAACTCACCGTTTCATGGGAGCTGGCCTTTTTTTCTTTATATGATTTTTTTTAAACGTATCACCATTCATACCAGTTTTCTTACTCATTTCAGTTTTTCCTTTTTAAAATATTTATATGTGGTTTAAGAGGTGTTCAATCTCCACTGTTACACTTGCCTTCTTCTTCTTCTTCTTCTTTTGTGTGTGTGTGTGTGTGGTAATATCATCATTTGAACTTGCTTATATAATAATAATAAAATATTAACATAAAAAATCGCCACAATATATATTTTCACAATTATTGAGGTGTTAATTATTTATATGTCAAAATAAAATAAAAAAATGTCATACTGGAACTAACCACAACTAAAAATAAAGGTATTGTGAGAAAAAAAGTATTACATTCACAACATTTTTCACAAAGTAATTTCATCTTCACATATTTTGAATTTTAGAAGGTAATAATGCTTAGAAAGTTGAATGGTAATATAAGGTTTTTTATTTGTTACTTAGAGGACATCGATTTTCTAGGTTTGAATCTTCAAAATTTATAATTTATCAAATGGAAAATTCAATGACAAACCTTTTTTTTTTCTTGCCTATAATGGCCATTCATTAAAAACTAATTAAGAGTCTGTTTGGATATCACTTATTTGCTTAAAACTAAAAACTTATTGCTGAAAACACTGAAACAAAATAATTTTTAAAAGTAGTGCTGTGGGACCCAAAAATACATCGGTATGCACATTTTGCTGAGTTTGGTGGTCCCATGAACAGTGCCATGGGACCCAAAAAACACCAAACGTAGCTGAAATATAGAATGATAAAAAAGAATGTTGGCAAACGCACAATAAGTTAAAGATTGTACCTAGGCTCATGTAGAATGATAAAAAAGAAAGTACCAATGACAAAATTTTCATTGTGCATGGTTGAAGGTATTTGATGAAGAGTTTCAATTGTAACATATGCCATCATTCATTACGAAAATTTAAATATTATGACAAGGTTTTAGCGAACCTCAACTGCTTATGTTGGAAGATGATGATATTCGTTATCATTCTTAGAAGTTTTTAATGAGTGAATATCACCCTAAGCAAATAGGTATCAAAATATATTTACGAATGAGATTAACTTTGTATGACATACATTTTTTTTGTATATAGTTTTATACTTTTTCAAATAAAAATTTTACCTTAATTTTCTCACTTAAGAGATAGCACGTGCCTTGCATGTGCCACCCACACTAGTTTTAAGAAACAAAGTCAAATTACGAAATCAAAGATTCAAAGATTCACGTGTTGTCGACAATTGACACAATTTGTAACCAAATCAAAATAGAGCAATGTCACGTATACAAAAAATTTACAATTGTTTCAAATCAGTTGAGTTGATAAGTTTTTTTACGTTTTTATCTTGACCTATTAGTATCACTAATATCATGTTTTTATCTATCACCATATCTACAATGATTTGGTTTGGTTTAGTCAAGTTTGTCTTTTTTTCTAAGCCAAAACAGTGTGCTTTGTTTTGAAAAAGCAAAAGGTCATAATTAAAAAAAAAAAAAAAAGAACAAAACTTGATATACCAGTTTTCTTGCTCGTTTCACTGTTTCGTGGGAGTTGGCCTTTTCTTTTAATTATTTTTTAAACGTATCATCATTCATATACCAGTTTTCTTGCTCGTTTCACTTTTTCCATTTTAAAATATTCATATGTGGTGATAGTGATAGAGTGTTTTGGTTTAAGAGTTGTTCAATCTCCACTGTTACACTTGCTTTCTTCTCCTTTTTATTTTTTGGTGGTAATATCATCAGTTGAACTTGCTTATATAACAATAATAAAATATTAACATAACAAATTGCCACAATATTTTCACAATTATTGAGGTGTTAAATATTTATATGTCAAAATAAAATAATAAAATATCATACTAGAACCAACTACAACTAAAAATAAAGGTATTGTGAAAAAAAAGTGTTATATCCACAACATTTATAACAAATCTTAAGTGGTAAATTGTTATTCTAATTTAAACTTACCAATGAAATTACTTTTTTGCCCACCAATAACAACTTGTAACAACCTACTACTTATGATTTGTAATAAAAATGTTGTAGATATAACATTTCTTCTGTGAATGTTAAGACATCTAGTTGTCATCACAATATTTTCACAACTGCTAAGATGTCAATTATTTACAAGTCAAAGTAAAATATAACAAATTTATAAAGGTATTATGAAAATGTTGTATCAGTCTTTGTGTTTCTAGATTAACACACACAAATATTCAAAAACTACATGGACGTAGCCCTAGTATTGATACAAACTACTTTACACCATTAAAAGTGAACTTAAATAGGGAAATATCCTCAATAATTGTAGGAACCCAATTTTGTTCGATCGGAGTCCTCTAATCCTTGGAATGAATAAATTGTAGATGGACAAGTATAGTTTGTACGTTTGGAGAGAAGTTCATTGGCATTTAAGTAAAGCATTCGAAATTTCAAACCTTAATCATCAAATTTATTTTAAACTCATTAAGAAGTTGCTAATTGATTGTCTCTCAAATAGATCACTGTCTCCCATAACTTGGGGAAGGATATTCATTAGTCACATTTGCCTTAATTTGTATCTTATGACGGTTTTGTATTTTATTTATGTTTTGGAATTAGGCCATCAGTAGGATTAGTACTTCATTAGTAACAAAGTTACCTTTTTATCACCAGTAATGGACAATTGCTTTGTATATTTGGAGAAGTGTAGAGGCATTAATTCAAGCAGAACATCTAAACCTTAGTGATCTTCTCTCTCTCAGGAGAGATTCGAAACACTGCATCTCACGACTTACGAATAATAAATTATTTAACTATATTTGGCATCGGTTTTTTTGTTCAGTTTTTAACTTTTAACTTTTATGTACAATTTTTTTTAAAATTTTTTTTCCTCATTTTTTCAAAGTATAAATGTATTTTAACACACTTTCAACAAAAAAAAAAAAGACTAAATAAGATGATGCTAGGCATGCACTTGCACAATAACTTACAATCCAAATCCTTAATACTATACACTGCATCTTTAGAAAAAGCTCATAAAATCTTACTTTTCATTTTGCCACTTAAATATTGAAATGACCTTTTACTAAGATGACAAAACAAGATGTGAAATTCCAAAATAAACAATAAAGCCTTGATTTATTTAATTGTAATCTTCATGTTGATAGGATGCAGATGTATAGAGCCGTCAATAGGGCATATGGGTTAATTACATTATTAGTTAATAAAGCTGCAGCTTTTTATATTTGCTACAAAACCTAACTCTTTAAAATTAATTATTTTTTTGTGTGCTCAATGTAATAACTTCTACCAGGTTTTATCAAAAGCAGTCACTATCCAAGCCCAAAGCTTTAATTAAGAAGAATTATCTATGGATCATATATATATTGAGCTACACTGCTTGCTAGTTATGCATTCCCTACCCGTCTCTAACACACCCCAAAATCCTAAATGAATATGAGGTCTTGTACATGTTTGATATGACATCAAGATCGAAGCTCTATCAATTAAGCAAATCATACCTTCACTATTAAGAAGTCTAATGTTTCTTTTTTCTACATTCTTTTGCACACTGGTTCTAATTCTAATTAAGTGCACATTGAACAGGAACAGTAAATAGTTAGGGACGTCAAGGTTTGAATGTATTTGCTAATAGTCATATGGTCTACTTACATAGTTGCATCTCATCCACATTTAGGGTTCATTAAACTTTTGTGAGAATTGGTAATTTAGTAGTTGAATCCCTTAGCCTTCACTTAAAAAAAAAGATTTTTTTCATTTTAAACCTAATATTTTAGGTGTGGTTCCAATTTAAGCCTTAAAATTTTAAATTATTACAAATTAAACCCTCAAAATTTGTTAGATTCAAATCAAACCTTGGATTTTCGTATTCATATAAATTTTAACTCTCAATCAAATTATTATTTTAAAAAAAAAAAATCTCAATCCAATCCATAAATATAACCCCAAATCAAACTTGTACCGACAAGGTTTTAAATTGATATGATTCTAAAAATTCAAACTTTGATTTGACGCTAGCAAAACTATAAAACTTAATTTGTAAGAATCTTAAATCTTAACCCTTGATTTGAAAGTACCTTCAAACCAAAACAAAAAAGTCAGAATAATATTCAATGGATTTGATATTTTTTCCCTCTCTTGTTAGTGTCATTATAAAAGAACAAATGGCATTAAGGAGAAACAATGCGTGTAATCGTTATCATTTTAAATATTATGACAAGGTTTTAGCGAAACTCAATTGCTTATGTTGGAAGATGATGATATTCGTTATCATTCTTAGAAGTTTTTAATGAGTGAATATCACCCTAAGCAAATAGGTATCAAAATATTTTTACGAATGAGATTAATTTTGTATGACAAACATTTTTTATGTATATAGTTTTATACATTTTCAAATAAAAATTCTACCTTAATTTTTTCACTCAAGAGATAGCACGTGCCTTGCATGTTCCACCCACACTAGTTTTTAGAAATAAAGTCAAATTACGAAATCAAAGATTCAAAAATTCACGTGTTTTCAACAATTGACACAATTCGTGACCAAATCAAAATAGAGCAATGTCACGTATACAAAAAATTTACAATTTTTTCAAAGCAGTTGAGTTGATAAGTTTTTTTACGTTTTTATCTTGACTTATTAGTATCACTAATATCATGTTTTTATCTATCACCATATATATCTACAGTGATTTGGTTTGGTTTAGTCAAGTTTCTATCTTTTTTTCTCAGCCAAAACAGTGCGCTTTTTTTTGAAAAAGCAAAAGGTCATAATTAAAAAAAAAAAAAACAAAACTTGATATAGAGAAGAGATATTTCTACAGTATTTTTGGCCTTTAGTGAGCATAAACACACCGTTTCGTGGGAGCTGGCCTTTTTTTAAATTATTTTTTTATACGTATCACCATTCATATACAAGTTTTTTTGCTCCTTTCACTTTTTCCTTTTTAAAATATTTATATGTGGTGATAGTGATAGAGTGTTTTGGTTTAAGAGTTGTTCAATCTCCACTGTTACACTTCCTTTCTTCTCGTTTTTATTTTTTGGTGGTAAAATCATCCGTTGAACTTGCTTATATAACAATAATAAAATATTAACATAACAAATTGCCACAATATTTTCATAATTATTGAGGTGTTAATTCTTTATATGTCAAAATAAAATAATAAAATATCATATTGGAATTAACCACAACTAAAAATAAAGGTATTGTGAAAAAAAAGTGTTATATCCTCAATATTTTTCACAATATTTATAACAAATCTTAAGTGGTAAATTGTTATTCTAATTTAAACTTACCGATGAAATTACTTTTTTGCCCACCAAGAACAACCCGTAACTACCTACTACTTATGATTTGTAATGAAAATATTGTGGATATAGCATTTCTTCTGTGAATGTTAAGACATCTAGTTGTCGTCACAATATTTTCACAACTGTTAAGATGTCAATTATTTACAAGTCAAAGTAAAATATAACAAATTTATAAAGGTATTATGAAGATGTTGTGTCATTCTTTGTGTTTCTAGATTAACACACACAAATATTCAAAAATTACATGGACGTAGCCCTAGTATTGATACAAACTACTTTACACCATTAAAAGTGTACTTGAATAGGGAAATATCCTCAATAATTGTAGGAACCCAATTTTGTTCGATCGGAGTCCTCTAATCCTTGGAATGAATAAACTGTAGATTATGCTCCACATATATCCCATCATGATTGGTGCTAGTAATTTAACCTTTTTCAATTTATATCCTTGTAATAATATGCTCACCCGTAAATGGACAAGTATAGTTTGTACGTTTGGAGAGAAGTTCATCGGCATTTAAGTAAAGCATTCGAAGTTTCAAACCTTAATCATCAAATTTATTTTAAACTCATTAAGAAGTTGCTAATTGATTGTCTCTCAAATGGATCACTGTCTTCCATAACTTGGGGATGGATTCATTAGTCACATTTGCCTTAATTTGTATCTTATGACGGTTTTGTATTTTATTAATGTTTTGGAATTAGGCCATCAGTAGGATTAATACTTCATTAGTAACAAAGTTACCTTTTTATCACCAGTAATGGACAATTGCTTTGTATATTTGGAGAAGTGTAGAGGCATTAATTTAAGCAAAACATCTAAACCTTAGTGATCTTCTCTCTCTCAGGAGAGATTTGAAACACCGCATCTCACGACTTACGAATAATAAATTAATTAACTATATTTGGCATCGGTTTTTTTTTTTTTTTTTTTCAATTTTTAACTTTTAACTTTTATGTACAATTTAAAAAAAAAAAAAAAATTTTCTCATTTTTTCAAAGTATAAATGTATTTTAGCACACTTTCAATAAAAAAAGACTAAATAAGATGATGCTAGACGCATGCACTTGCACAATAACTTACAATCCAAATCCTTAATACTATACACTGCATCTTTAGAAAAAGCTCATAAAATCTTACTTTTCATTTTGCCACTTAAATATTGAAATGACCTTTTACTAAGATGACAAAACAAGATGTGAAATTCCAAAATAAACAATAAAGCCTTGATTTATTTAATTGTAATCTTCATGTTGATAGGATGCAGATGTATAGAGCCGTTAATAGGGCATATGGGTTAATTACATTATTAGTTAATTAAGCCGCAACTTTTTATATTTGCTACAAAACCTAACTCTTTAAAATTAATTTTTTTTTTGTGTGCTCAATGTAGTAACTTCTACCAGGTGTTATCAAAAGCAGTCTCTATCCAAGCCCAAAGCTTTAATTAAGAAGAATTATCTATGGATCATATTTATATTGAGCTACACTGCTTGCTAGTTATGCATTCCCTACCCGTCTCTAACACACCCAAGAATCCTAAATGAATATGAGGTCTTGTACATGTTTGATATGACATCAAGATCGAAGCTCTATCAATTAAGCAAATCATACCTTCACTATTAAGAAGTCTAATGTTTCTTTTTTCTACATTCTTTTGCACACTGGTTCTAATTCTAATTAAGTGCACATTGAACAGGAACAGTAGTCATATGGTCTACTTACATAGTTGCATCTCATCCGCATTTAGGGTTCATTAAACTTTTGCGAGAATTGATAATTTAACATGGTATTACAATAAGAGATCATAAATTTAATCTCTATCTTTATTCTACCACTCATTTAAAATGTTAAAAATTCCACATGTTGGATTTCACTTATTAAGAAGAAGTTTAGGTCCACGTGTGAGGGAAAATATTAGAATTATAGTTAAGAGATTAAATTTATCATTTCTTTATAACTTAAACTTTTAGGAGAATTGGTAATTTAGTAGTTGAATCTCTTAGCCTTCACTTAAAAAAAAGATTATTTTCATTTTAAACCTAATATTTTAGGTGTGGTTCCAATTTAAGCCTTAAAATTTTAAATTATTACAAATTAAACCCTCAAAATTTGTTAGATTCAAATCAAACCTTGGATTTTCGAATTCATATAAATTTCAACTCTCAATCATATCATTATTTTAAAAAAAAAAAAAAAAATCTCAATCCAAACCATAACTATAACACCAAATCAAACTTGTACCAACCAGGTTTTAAATTGATATGATTCTAAAAATTCAAACTTTGATTTGACACTAGCAAAACTATGAAGCTTAATTCGTAAGAATCTTAAATCTTAACCGTTGATTTGAAAGTACGTTCAAACCAAAACAAAAAAGTCATAATAATATCCAATGGATTAGATATTCTTTCCCTCTCTTGCTAGTGTCATTATAAAAGAACAAATGGCAATAAGGAGAAACAATGCGTGTAATCTTAGAAGATTACAACACTAATACAATAACATGATTAACACGTAATGATGAGGTGGCAGTTCCCAGTTACAATAATTTTTTTTTAATTTTTTTAAAAAGAAGAAAATACCCAAACCTAATGATAATACAATGAACAAGTACCCTATAATATTAAGGATAGTCCTCCACATCTCGACAATAATTGTCAATAACTGTCGAAAACTTAAGTATAACTCACACCCCAAGCAAAACACACGTCCTATATCACTCATTTATTGTTATCTTACTTATATTTCATTAGTTTAGGGTTTTATATAGTATTTCTAAGGCTTCGATGCTAGTAATTAGGTTTGAATCCTAGTTGAATCTGTAATTACCATGTTCTCATAACTATACTTTCTATTTAAAAGTTAGTGTTGATAGACTGATTTTCTTTACACTGTAGCATGTATAGTTAGTTGTAGTTTCTTAATTGTATCTAGCGTAGAGTAGTTGAATATTTATCTTCATCAATTTAGCTGTTGTTATTTTGTATTGCCATTACAATTAGCGTGCCTAGTTACTCTTATTAATAAACCAAAAAAATATAAAATAAAAAATCACTCCCAATAAAAAGGAAATAAGTCCTCTTGGTTGATTCAAATCAATCAACTTCTATTTCTATTTCTATGAGCTATATAAAAAGTATCAATGCCTATATCTACAGTGCGTGCTTTGGTTTGGTTTAGTTAAGTTTTTGTCTTTTTTATAAGCCAAAACAGTGTGCTTTGTTTTGAAAAAGCAAAAAATCACAATTTAACGAAACAAAACTTGATATAGAGTAAAGACCTTTCTACAGTATTTTTGGCCTTTGGTGAGCATAAACTCACCGTTTCATGGGAGCTAGCCTTTTTTTTTTATATGATTTTTTTTTTTAAATGTATCACCATTTATACCAGTTTTCCTGCTCATTTCAGTTTTTCCTTTTTAAAATATTTATATGTGGTTTAAGAGTAATTCAAAAGTCACAATTTAACAAAACAAAACTTGATATAGAGTAAAGACATTTCTACAGTATTTTTGGCCTTTGGTGAGCATAAACTCACCGTTTCACGGGAGTTGGCCCTTTTTTCTTTATATGATTTTTTTTAAACGTATCACCATTCATACAAGTTTTCTTGCTCATTTCAGTTTTTCCTTTTTAAAATATTTATATGTGTTTTAAGAGGTGTTCAATCTCCACTGTTATACTTGCCTTCTTCTTTCTTTTTTTTTGGTTGGTAATATCATGATTTGAACTTGCTTGTATAATAATAATAAAATATTAATACAACAAATTGCCACAATATATATTTTCACAATTATTGAGGTGTTAATTATTTATATGTTAAAATACAATAAATAAAATATCATACTGGAACTAACCACAACTAAAAATAAAAGTATTGTGAAAAAAAAAGTATTACATCCACAACATTTTTCACAAAGTAATTTCATCTTCACGTATTTTGAGTTTTAGATGGTAATAATGCTTAGAAAGTTATATGGTAATATAAGGTTTTTTATTTGTTACTTAGAGGACATCAATTTTCTAGGTTTGAATCTTCAAAATTTATAATTTATCAAATGGAAAATTTGATGACACATGCCTTTTGTATTTTTTTTTCTTCCCTAAAATGGGCGTTCATTAAAAACTAATTAAGGGTCTGTTTGGAATCTTTGGATATCATTTATTTGCTGAAAACTAAAAATTTATTGCCGAAAATATTGAAGCAAAATAATTTTTAACGGTAGTGCTGTAGGACCCAAAAATACATTGGTATGCGTATTTTGCTGAGTTTGGTGGTCTCATGAACAGTGCCATGGAACCCAAAAAACACCAAACGCAGCTGAAATATAGAATGATAAAAAAGAATGTTGGCAAACGCACAGTAAGTTAAAGATTGCACCTAGGCTCATGTAGAATGATAAAAAAGAAAGTATGAATGACAAAATTTTCATTGTGTATGGTTGAAGGTATTTGATGAAGAGTTTCAATTGTAACATATGCCATCATTCATTACGAAAATTTAAATATTATGACAAGGTTTTAACGAAATTCAGTTGCTTATGTTGGAAGATGATGATATTCGTTATCATTCTTAGAAGTTTTTAATGAGTGAATATCCTCCTAAGCAAATAGGTATCAAAATATTTTTATGAATGAGATTAACTTTGTATGACATACATTTTTTATGTATATAGTTTCATACTTTTTCAAATAAAAATTCTACCTTAATTTTCTCACTCAAGAGATAGCATGTGCCTTCCTCGTGCCTTGCATGTGCCACCCACACTAGTTTTTGGAAACAAAGTCAAATTACGAAATCAAAGATTCAAAGATTCACGTGTTGTTGACAATTGACACAATTTGTGACCAAATCAAAATAGAGCAATGTCACATATAAAAAAAATTTACAATTTTTTCAAAGCAGTTGAGTTGATAAGTTTTTTTACGTTTTTATCTTGACCTATTAGTATCACTAATATCATGTTTTTATCTATCACCATATCTACAATGATTTGGTTTGGTTTAGTCAAGTTTTTGTCTTTTATTCTAAGCCAAAACAGTGTGCTATGTTTTGAAAAAGCAAAAGGTCATAATTTAACAAAACAAAACTTGATATAGAGAAGAGATATTTCTACAGTATTTTTGGCCTTTAGTGAGCATAAACTCACCATTTCATGGGAGCTGGCATTTTTTTTTTTTAATTATTTTTTTAAACGTATCACCATTCATATACCAGTTTTCTTACTCATTTCACTTTTTCCTTTTTAAAATATTTATATGTGGTGATAGTGATAGAGTGTTTTGGTTTAGGAGTTGTTCAATCTCCACTGTTACACTTGCTTTCTTCTCCTTTTTTTTTATATTTGGTGGTAATATCATCCGATGAACTTGCTTATATAACAATAATAAAATATTAACATAATAAATTGCCACAATATTTTCACAATTATTGAGGTGTTAATTCTTGCATGTGCCACCCATACTAGTTTTTATAAACAAAGTCAAATTACAAAATCAAAGATTCAAAGATTCACGTGTTGTCGACAATTGACACAATTTTTGACCAAATCAAAATAGAGCAATGTCACGTATACAAAAAATTTACAATTCTTTCAAAGCAGTTGGGTTGATTAGTTTTTTTACGTTTTTATCTTGACCTATTGGTATCACTAATATCATGTTTTTATCTGTCACCATATCTACAATGATTTGGTTTGGTTTAGTCAAGTTTTTGTCTTTTTTTCTAAACCAAAACGGTGTGCTTTGTTTTGAAAAAGCAAAAGGTCATAATTTAACAAAACAAAACTTGATATAGACAAGAGATATTTCTACAATATTTTTGGCCTTTAGTGAGCATAAACTCACCGTTTTGTGGGAGCTGGCCATTTTCTTTCTTTCTTTTTTTTTAATTATTTTTTAAAACGTATCACCATTTATATACTAGTTTTCTTGCTCATTTCACTTTTTCCTTTTTAAAATATTTATATGTGATGATAATGATAGTGTTTTGGTTTAAGAGTTGTTCAATTTCCATTGTTACACTTGCTTTCTTCTTCTTCTTTCTTTTGGTGGTAATATCATCCGTTGAACTTGCTTATATAACAATAATAAAATATTAACATAACAAATTGCCACAATATTTTCACAATTATTGAGGTGTTAATTCTTTATATGTCAAAGTAAAATAATAAAATATCATACTGGAACCAACCCCAACTAAAAATAAAGGCATTGTGAAAAAAAAAGTGTTATATCCACAACATTTTTCACAATATTTATAACAAATCTTAAATGGCAAATTGTTATTCTAATTTAAACTTACCATTGAAATTACTTTTTTGCCTACCAATAACAACCCGTAACAACCTACTACTTATGATTTGTAATGAAAATGTTGTGGATATAGCATTTCTTCTGTGAATGTTAAGACATCTAGTTGTCGTCACAATATTTTCACAACCATTAAGATGTCATGAATTATTTACAAGTCAAAGTAAAATATAACAAATTTATAAAGGTATTATGAAAATGTTGTGTCATTCTTTGTGTTTCTAGATCAACACACACAAATATTCAAAAATTACATGGACGTAGCCCTAGTATTGATACAAACTACTTTACACCATTAAAAGTGTACTTAAATAGGGAAATATCCTCAATAATTGTAGGAACCCAATTTTGTTCGATCGGAGTCCTCTAATCCTTGGAATGACTAAACTGTAGATTATGCTCCACATATATCCCATCATGATTGGTGCTAGTAATTTCACCTTTTTCAATTTATATCCTTGTAATAATATGCTCATCCGTAAATGGACAAGTATAGTTTGTACGTTTGGAGAGAAGTTCATTGGCATTTAAGTAAAGCATTCGAAATTTCAAACCTTAATCATCAAATTTATTTTAAACTCATTAAGAAGTTGCTAATTGATTGTCTCTCAAATAGATCACTGTCTCCCATAACTTGGGGATGGATATTCATTAGTCACATTTGCCTTAATTTGTATCTTATGACGGTTTGGTATTTTATTAATGTTCTGGAATTAGGCCATCAGTAGGATTAGTACTTCATTAGTAACAAAGTTACCTTTTTATCACCAGTAATGGACAATTGCTTTGTATATTTGGAGAAGTGTAGAGGCATTAATTTAAGCAGAACATCTAAACCTTAGTGATCTTCTCTATCTTAGGAGAGATTCAAAACACCGCATCTCATGACTTACGAATAATAAATTAATTAACTATATTTGGCATCAGTTTTTTGTTCAACTTTTAACTTTTATGTATACTTTTTTTTTTTTTTTAATTTCCTCATTTTTTTAGAGTATAAATGTATTTTAGCACACTTTCAACAAAAAAAGACTAAATAAGATGATGCTAGACACACGCACTTGCACAATAACTTACAATCCAAATCCTTAATACTATACACTGCATCTTTAGAAAAAGCTCGTAAAATCTTACTTTTCGTTTTGCCACTTAAATATTGAAATGACCTTTTACTAAGATGACAAAACAAGATGTGAAATTCCAAAATAAACAATAAAGCCTTGATTTATTTAATTGTAATCTTCATGTTGATAGGATGCAGATGTATAGAGCCATTAATAGGGCATATGGGTTAATTACATTATTAGTTAATTAAGCCGCAGCTTTTTATATTTGCTACAAAACATAGCTAACTCTTTAAAATTAATTATTTTTGTGTGTGCTCAATGTAGTAACTTCTACCAGGTGTTATCAAAAGCAGTCTCTATCCAAGCCCAAAGCTTTAATTAAGAAGAATTATCTATGGATCATATATATATTGAGCTACACTGCTTGCTAGTTATGCATTCCCTACCCGTCTCTAACACCCCCCAAAATCCTAAATGAATATGAGGTCTTGTACATGTTTGATATGACATCAAGATCGAAGCTCTATCAATTAAGCAAATCATACCTTCACTATTAAAAAGTCTAATGTTTCTTTTTTCTACATTCTTTTGCACACTGGTTCTAATTCTAAGTGCACATTGAATAGGAACAGTAAATAGTAAGGAACGTCAAGGTTCAAATGTATTTGCTAATAGCCATATGGTCCACTTACATAGTTGCATCTCATCCGCATTTAGGGTTCATTAAACTTTTGCATGAATTGATAATTTAACATGGTATTACAATAAGAGATCATAAATTCAATCTCTATCTTTATTTTACCACTCATTTAAAATGTTAAAAATTCCACGTGTTGGATTTCACTTATTAAGAAGAAGTTTATATCCACGCGTAAGGGAAAGTATTAGAATTATAGTTAAGAGATTAAATTTATCATTTCTTTATAACTTAAACTTTTAGGAGAATTGGTAATTTAGTAGTTGAATTCCTTAGCCTTCACTTAAAAAAAAGAAAGAAAGAAAGATTATTTTCATTTTAAACCTAATATTTTAGGTGTGATTCCAATTTAAGCCTTAAATTTTAAAATTATTACAAATTAAACCCTCAAAATTTGTTAGATTCAAATCAAAACTTGGATTTTCGAATTCATATAAATTTTAACTCTCAATCAAATCATTTTTTTTTTTTAAAAACCTCAATCCAATCCATAAATATAACCCCAAATCAAACTTGTACCGACAAGGTTTTAAATTGATATGATTCTAATTCAAACTTTGATTTGACACTACCCAAACTATAAAGCTTAATTCGGAAGAATCTTAAATCTTAACCCTTGATTTGAAAGTACCTTCATACCAAAACAAAAAAGTCACAATAATATTCAATGGATTAGATATTCTTTCCCTATCTTGTTAGTGTCATTATAAAAGAACAAATTGCATTAAGGAGAAACAATGCGTGTACTCTTAGAAGATTACAACACTAATACAATAACATGATTAACATGTAATGATGAAGAAAATACCTAAACCTAATGATAATACAATGAACAAGTACCCCATAATATTAAGGATAGTCCTCCACATCTCGACAATAATTGTCAATAACTGTCAAAAACTCAAGAATAACTAACACCCCAAGCAAAGCACACATCCTATATCACTTATTTCTTGTTATCTTACTTATATTTCATTAGTTTAGGGTTTTATATAGTATTTCTAAGGCATCGATGCTAGTAATTCGGTTTGAATCCTAGTTAAATCTGTAATTACCATGTTCTCATAACTATACTTTCTATTTAAAAGTTAGTGTTGATAAACTGATTTTCTTTACACTGTAGCATGTATAGTTAGTTGTAGTTTCTTAATTGTATCTAGCGCAGAGTAGTTGAATATTTATCTTCATCAATTTAGCTGTTGTTATTTGTATTGCCATTACAATTAGCGTGCCTAGTTACTCTTATTAATAAACCAAAAAAAAATAAAAATTCACTCCCGATAAAAAGGAAATAAGTCCTCTTCGTTGATTCAAATCAATCAACTTCTATTTCTATTTCTATTTCTATGAGCTATATAAAAAGTATCAATGCCTATATCTACAGTGCTTTGGTTTGGTTAGTTAAGTTTTTGTCTTTTTTATAAGCCAAAACAGTGTGCTTTGTTTTGAAAAAGCAAAAAATCACAATTTAACCAAACAAAACTTGATATAGAGTAAAGCATAAACTCACCGTTTCTCGGGAGCTAACCTTTTTTTTTATATGATTTTTTTTAAACGTATCACCATTTATACCAATTTTCTTGCTCATTTCAGTTTTTCCTTTTTAAAATATTTATATGTGGTTTAAGAGTTATTCAAAAGTCACAATTTAACAAAACAAAACTTGATATAGAATAAAGACATTTCTACCGTATTTTTGGCCTTTGGTGAGCATAAACTCACCGTTTCATGGGAGCTGGCCTTTTTTTCTTTATATGATTTTTTTTAAACGTATCACCATTCATACCAGTTTTCTTGCTCATTTCAGTTTTTCCTTTTTAAAATATTTATATGTGGTTTAAGAGGTGTTCAATCTCCACTGTTACACTTGCCTTCTTCTTCTTCTTCTTCTTCTTTTGTGTGTGTGTGTGTGTGTGTGTGTGTGTGTGGGGGGTAATATCATCATTTGAACTTGCTTATATAATAATAATAATAATAAAATATTAACATAAATAATTGCCACAATATATATTTTCACAATTATTGAGGTGTTAATTCTTTATATGTCAATAAAATAATAAAATATCATACTAGAACTAACCACAACTAAAAATAAAGGTATTGTGAGAAAAAAAGTATTACTTTCACAACATTTTTCACAAAGTAATTTCATTTTCACGTATTTTGAATTTTAGATGGTAATAATACTTAGAAAGTTGAATGGTAATATAAGGTTTTTTATTTGTTACTTAGAGGACATCGATTTTCTAGGTTTGAATCTTCAAAATTTATAATTTATCAAATGGAAAATTCAATGACACACCTTTTTTTTTTTTTTTTTCTTGCTTATAATGGGCGTTCATTAAAAACTAATTAATGGTCTGTTTGGATATCACTTATTTGCTTAAAACTAAAAACTTATTGCTGAAAATACTAAAGCAAAATAATTTTTAAAGGTAGTGCTGTGGAACCCAAAAATATATCCGTATGCGCATTTTGCTGAGTTTGGTGGTCCCATGAATAGTGCCATGGGACCCAAAAAACACCAAACGTAGCTGAAATATAGAATGATAAAAAAGAATGTTGGCAAACGCACAATAAGTTAAAGATTGCACCTGGGCTCATGTAGAATGATAAAAAAGAAAGTATGAATGACAAAATTTTCATTGTGTATGGTTGAAGGTATTTGATGAAAAGTTTCAATTGTAACATATGCCATCATTCATTACGAAAATTTAAATATTATGACAAGGTTTTAGCGAATCTCAATTGCTTATGTTGGAAGATGATAAAATAATAAAATATCATATTGGAACCAACCACGACTAAAATTACTTTTTTGCCCACTAATAACAACTCATAACAACCTTACTTATATATGATTTGTAATGAAAATATTGTGGATATAGCATTTCTTCTGTGAATGTTAAGACATCTAGTTGTCATCACAATATTTTCACAACTGCAAAGATGTCAATTATTTACAAGTCAAAGTAAAATATAACAAATTTATAAAGGTATTATGAAAATTTTGTGTCATTCTTTGTGTTTCTAGATTTTTTTTTTTTATCAGTCAATTTTTGTTAAACCAAAATTCACTATTTCATATATAGTTTTCTTGAGTTGAATTTTTGTATTTTTAAATTTTTTTTTCTTTATGCACCATTTTAAGTAAGAACACATAGTTTTACACACACACACACACAAAACAAAAAAACAAAAACAAAAATTTAGGATTAAAACACTTTTCATCTTTTTATGTTTGGGGTAGTTCACAATTCCTCCTTAAACTTTAAAATCAAGTAATTTCCCACTTAATATTTTGGAAAAGAGCAAAATATGTCATATTCTCTTCATTAAACCCAAATGAAAGTTTATGATTTTTAAAATATTCCATTGTGTAATGTCTAAAATATTCCTACTAAATTTTAACATTCCAAAAATTTTCTTCACATATTTTGAGTTTTAGATGGTAGTAATTCTTAGAAAATTGAAATGGTAATATAAGGTTTTTTATTTGTCACTTAGAGAACATCAATTTTCTAGGTTTAAATTTTCAAAATTTATAATTTATCTAATGAAAAATTTGATGATACATGCCTTTTGTTATTATTATTATTATTTTTTCGTTTCTTGCCTAAAATGGATGTTCATTAAAAACTAGTTAAGCTAAAAATTGCACATAGGCTCATATAGAATGATATGGACGAAAGTATGAATGACAAAATTTTCATTGTGTATGGTTGAAGGTATTTGATGAAGAGTTTTGATTATAGCATATTACATCATTTATTACGAAAATTTAAATATTGTTACAAGATTTTAGCAAAGCTCAGTTGCTTATGACAAGGTTTTAGCAAAACTCAGTTGCTTATTGTTGGAAGAAGATGATATTTGTTATCATTCTTAAAAATTTTTAATGAGTGAATATCGTCATTAGCAAATAAGAATCAAAATTCTTATACAAATGAGATTAATTTTGTATGGCATACATTTTTTATGTATATAGTTTCATACTTCTTCAAATAAAAATTCCTTAATATAGTTTCTCTCTCAAGAGGTAGCACATGCCTTGCACATGCCACCCACACTAGTTTTTAGAAACAAAGTCAAATTACAAAATCAAAGATTAGGGGTGGCAAAATTGGACACGACCCTCGAACCCGACACGACACGACACGACACGAAATTAGCAGGTTATGGGTTGAGACTTAACGAGTTCATGTCATATTTGGGTTAACATGGCTGATTCGTTTAATAAACGGGTTGGGTTAGTGTTGAATACATAGAACCCGTCTGATCTGTTTAATTAAATGACATTTTACCAATATATCCTTCAAACTCTAGGTATATAAACTTATTAGTTGTTGTGGTTTATTTTTTTTGACATTTTGTGATTGATTATTTGTGATATTGAGATATGCTTTAGTTTTGAATGATTATTTATGATGCAATTACTTGTTAGTTCTGAATTTTATATTAAAAATATTAATTAATTTGTTTTTTCATAATTTTTTTTCTTCATTTTGATAAAATCTGATAAACAGGTTGACACGACTGACCCGTTTAATAAATGTGTCATGTTAGAGTTGAGGAATCTTAACCCGTTTAATAAACATGTCGAGTTAATGTTGACCTATATAGTCGAATACTCATGAGTTGACACAACACAAACCTGACACGCGAATACGAATTGTCACCCCTATCAAAGATTCACGTGTTGTTGACAATTGACACAGTTTATGACCAAATCAAATTAGAGCAATTAATGTCACGTACACAAAAAGTTTTACAAATTTTTCAAAGCAATTGAGTTGATAAGTTTTTTTTTTTATATATATAATTTTTTTTTACGTTTTTGTCTTGACCTATTAATATCACTAATATAACGTTTTTATCTATTATTATATGACATATCAGAACGTAATTATAAAAGGTTTTGTCAAATTTTGTGTATCTGTGTCAAAATAAGTACAAAAAGTCTATTTCTTGGGCATCTTTGCTAATTCCCATACGGGAGTGATTGTCAATTTTTGAGGGCATGCCGGCATGCACCTATTCGTTCACTGAATTGATGTATACCATCTAATTGCATGAGTCAATTTTCACGTTATTGTCGTTGTGGATATTTATTTTCACCACAAATACAAAAGTCATGGATTCTGACTGGTCTGCTATGAAGAAAGAGAGAGTGAGAGAAGTGGTTGTGGATGAATCTAGCACATAACATGACCAAACACACAAAATGTTCAGTCCGTACGTGAAGTTAGGAAATTTTTTTCCCACCTCTAGGCTCTAGGAAAGCTTGCTTGTAAGAACGAATCAAATTCCATAACAAGTATAAGTTGCACATTGCCTCCTTGTTTGTGACATTGTCCCTCAAGACATTGTCAATTCCTAATCCAAACAAAAGAAAACTCTGAATCACAGTCAAATTTTAAATTTTGACTCTGATGGTTGCTGGGAAGACTGAAGAGAAATACGTTGATACTTCATAGTCTAGACTCTAGATGATGTAACTTTGCAATAAAAGTTTCCAATTGTTTTTTCAATGAAAGTAAGTAAACAAGACAAGACATTGGACAGATTTACGAGATGAAAATAGATACGTAATTTGTTTTCATGAAAACAAATTACGTGTCTATTTTATGTTGTACTTATGTTGTTCACCAACTTGACAATAGTTTGTGAAATATATAAGTCTAACCAAATCAAAAAGTATACTCTAAAGTTTAAACTCTCTATTATATAAGGTTCCATTGGTTTATATGCTTTTTTGAAAATCATGAATTAGATTAAAGATTAAAGGGGTATATTAGTTAGTCTTAGAGATAATCGATTTACATGTTCTCACTTATGTATCATATTTTGTTGTTGATTGTCATGAAAATGACAAAACCCTTGATGTACATAATTAACTATTAAACTTTGTGAAATATTTGCTTCTTATTATTATTATTATATACACACACATGCTCAATGCATGTATAAAAATACATAAAATAATATATTATTATTGTTCATAGTGACCCAACACTTCCTTGAAAGTATTTTATTGTAATTTTTTACGTCAGTATAATATTTAAATAAAATTATCATTTTATTTAAATAAAATTATTTTTGTTAAGTCCAAACTTAACAAGGGGTAAAACTTTATTTCTTTAACAAGTCCAACTTAAATTCAAACTCATCATTATCATTTTTTTAAACAAAATTATTTTTATTTAATCCAAACTTAACAAGAAGTGAAACTCTCTCTCTCTCTCTCTCTCTCTCTCTCTCTCTCTCTCTATATATATATATATATATATACACACATGATCAATGCATGTATAAAAATACATAAAATAATTTATTATTATTGTTCATAGTGACCCAACACTTCCTTGAAAGTATTTTATTATAATTTTCCACGTCAGCATAATATTTAAATAAAATTATTTTTGTTTAGTCCAAACTTAATAAGGAGTGAAACTCTATCTCTCTAACAAGTCTAACTTAAACTCAAACTCATCATTATCATTTTTTGTAAACAAAATTATTTTTGTTTAATCCAAACTTAACAATAAGTGGAACTCTATCTCTCTAACAAGTTCAATTTAAACTCAAACTCAAATATTGATAATTTATTTCCAAATTTGCGAGGTTAATCATGAACACTATAAAAGTAAAGCAAACTCCAATATTTTTTTTTAAAGCCGAGTACAGGTATGAGTTCTTCTTATGCTATTTTCTTCTCCTCTACTTTGTTTAAAAAAAAATATTTATTTTATGGTTTTTCATGCATTTTTTAAAAATTAATTTTCGTACATGAACCACCAAACTCTCTTTAGCCCTTTTTTATAAGATAAAAAAACTTGTAATAATTGAAATTATTCTTTCGAATGTAACTCATCTTTCTCTTATATTTCTCTATTGTTTAGTCATATATATTTTGTTTTGTTTCGATAATTTCTAAGCAGTGAATCATCTGATTCTTTAATATTTTTTGGTCTTTCAGAAGTTTTAATATTTTAATTTTTGAGTTATTTTTTTGCAATAGCTGAGACTGTCTGACAAATTTTTTGTAAGCCATTGCACGTTTAAGCAATGGCTTATTCATCAAATTGTAACACAAATTGAAGTCATACAAGAGCAAATCATGAAATAGTGTAATTTTTTAAAATTTTTTATAAAATTATTTTAGCATACCTCACAAATAAATAGGTTCCCATGCCTAGTGACTAGTTATTATTATTATTATTATTATTTTTGGTTGAAAAACCATGAACCAATGTTATACACACTAGTCTCTTTTTGGTTTTTAAACTTTGATTACTTACATAAGTGTGTGGTTAAAGTAATATTTGTACAATGTGAAAATGATAGGAATGATCGATGCATATATAAAAATACATAAAATAATGTATTATTATTGTTCATAGTGACCCAACACTTCCTTGAAAGTATTTTATTGTAATTATTGAACTAACTGCATTATTGTCTTAAAATATATATATATACTATTGTACTTATGGCAGGCATGCATGGATGAAAATAGACACAAAGTCACAAACAGATAAAGTTGGATAAAAGGCAGTGAAGATTTGTCCCTTTACCTAACAAATTATGAATTAAAATTTTATCATCAAAATACAAAAGAGACAGTTCAGTATCTCTGATTGGTATCTTCGATCCTTTGCTTAAAATTCACAGATAGAGCTTCTGGGCCTGCATGTATACATAGAGGCAGAGAGCAAAGGTGGTGGGGGCATTGGATTTCCGTACAACCCCATTTCTACATTATTGGCATCTTTTTTTTTGAAGCTTAAAATTTGCCACGAGAACAGAACAAGACACAAATTGTCATATCTCCAAGGCTAATATAATAGAAAGAGTGGATAATTCCAAATAAAAATAATGGAGAAACAATTGTTTCAAACAAAAAGAAAAGGGAAAAAAGTGATAATAGCAAGCAAACAATTTAGGGACCTATCTGGGATATCTATTTGGTATCACAAAAGAGCATGTTATTGCTTCGTATTTGGGACCACTATATTATATTGTTCTCTTCTCAATGCATAATCTTCTAGCAATGGTCTCTTTCTTTCTCTTTTTCCTGCTAATATTAGAAAAAAAAAAGAAAAAAAAAGTCGGTGCATTATATTTATTTGGATAAATTACATTTTAGATCTAATACTTTAGATGATTCATAATGTTTAAACTAAAACTCAAAGTTTAAGATTGGTATAAATTAAATTGTTTTTTTATTAGTTTTAAATTCAATCACAAACTTTTAAAATCGTATTAATTAAAATTTCTAAGTCAGAAAACTATGAAAAATCAAAGATTTAATGAAAAAACACATTTAAATTATAATGGTCTTAAAGTTCAAGTGATTTAAAAGGTTTGAAATTATAACATTTAATTTTAAGATTCCTCTCCCAAATATAGGTTGTGAGTTTGAATCTGAGAATTAACATCTTCAAAAAAAAAAAAAAAAAATGTAGGGTTAAGAGTGTTTACCCACAAAAAGTAAGAATTTTGTGTACTGGGCACGACATTTTAATTTAAACAAAATTTAGATACAGTATCTAAGGTACTGTTTTTTAGGTTTATTTCTTAAAATTTAGTCATGTGACTTCTTAACTAAAAAATCAACTTCCAATTCATGAGAAAAAAATTCACATGACAGAATCTTAAGAGGAGAATCTAAAAAACAGTAAGTCTTGCATTTTTAATTTTATAATACCTCTAAAAATATGTATATAATTTCTTTGGGCAACACATAGGAGTTAGAGTAAGAATTAAGTTATTCATCTCTCTCTCTCTCTCTCAAAACAAGTTAATTTAATGCAATGAGTGATGTTCATTTTCTTTGGCCAATAAATTAGTAGAAGTCATCATTCTAATATCTCAATTTTGCCCATCACTATACCCCCAAGCGCACTGATCTTGGTGTTGGGTCATTGATTACAACTTATGCATGTAAGAGCCAGATCATTGAGATCTTTAATTGAAGTATACAATTACTATTTGCAAAGTATCATTACTACAGTAATAAATTCGAGCATTATATTCGAAGACTACCAATTGATCTCATTAATTGAGCATACATTTTTTTTTTCTTGAAAAAGGAAAACAGCAACTGTATTAGTATGTATATAATATATGGGTCATATTAACGGATACCCTTAGAGTAATTGTTAATAAATCATAACAGGAAAGTTTTGACACCACTTTTATCGGAAATATAAAAAGTTATCGACAATATTTATTGTTTTATCATTCTCTCAATAAAATGTTTCTAAAAATAATTCATAAACTTAAGGCATTGGTTAACATTTCCCATAATATATATACAATTTATTCCTAATATTTTTTCATAGCTAAATGGTGAGTTGTAAATGATAGACAATAAAATTTTAAATAATTTGACATTGAATATATATTTGAATTTTACAATATTTAATGTGATTAATGAATAATGAAAATTTTTAGTCAATTGATATAAAGAGCTACCTACCCTTAGTGAATGGGGCACCCTTTAATTCAAAGCCGAGGGGCAAACTAAGACAGATTCTCTAGTCATTTGGGACAGACCAACAGCCACCTCTCCCACCTAGCTAATTCTACTGTACTTTCAATTACTATAATATTTCACTTGGTTATAAGCTCACATCACAAAACTCGGCATATGAATAATGAAATTAAACTGTTTCAAATCAAGAGGATCCTAGTAATTAGACAATTAAATGGTACCAACTACCAAGGATGATTCCATATGGATAAATATCAATAACATCTCACCTCAGTATGTTGTGAAAAAAAAATTATTATATCAGTAACATTACTAAAGAATTAAATGAGACCACATTTGCTACTCCTTATCTAAAGCCCAAACCACCGGATCGACAATATGGATAATGTTTCTGGCTCAAATCTAAGGATGATTCATGCCTCGATTAAAAAACAGGGTACTTAGTCCAAGTTGTTGAGGATATGTTTGTGTCACATTAATGAGTGTGGCCCTTCTTCTATTCGTACATTGAACAGAGTTTAATGAATTAATTATTCATCAATAATGATCATCACACGTGTAATCAATAAATCAAGTGTCACACGACTCACACTGTCACCTGAGAGTACGCAAAAGGCCAATTAGAGATACAGAGTCAAACACTTCTTTGTTTTTTTTCGTAGTTTACATTGCATTTGATAAGTTGGTGCAACTTAGATATCAACATCTTGAAGCAACAGATCACTGTTCATAGTTTGGTTTTCTTAGCATGTATGTAGTTCATGACCAATTTCATGCTACACCTTGAGGTTCATATCTCGTTTTCATTTGCTTGACCAGGTTCTAACTGGAATCTTTTACCTACCAACCTTTTTTAATTTTCTTTATTCCTTTTTTTTTTTTTTGATAATCAATTTTCTTTATTCCTTTTTTCTCATGGAATGATGGACTTTGGGGGAGATAAAGTTGAGGACCAAATGGCACAGCTTAGTTAAGACCTTCCTTAGTTTAACCTTATGTTGGTCAATTTTTACTAGCATTTTGATAATCACAAGTAAACCAATAAATGGACATTTTTTATTCAAAATGTTGATTCCCTCCCGCTACATCACATTGACCACTGACTTGGAATGTATGTACTTTTTTTTCTTCAAAAAAATAATAAGTACACAAATTTTCTCAAAGTTTTTTATATAACAGATTACATTATCTGTTGTATTTGATATATAATAAAAGTTATGTTAGTCATAGATCTATATGAAATCGATGTATGCTCGCACGAAAGAAGTTGGTGTTCCTAGAATTGATCTTTTCAAGTTAAAACCAAAGCTTCCAACTTTTGAGGCAATTGCATGTGTCATATGAAGGCCAAAATATTCCATGTCTGTGTGTTCAATGATGCATTTTATGACCTTATTAGGACCTTTATAATTACAAGACAGATATTGTCAAATTACATAACGTTAAGGGTGGCATCGAATCTCAGATCCATTGCTAAAAGGTAGGGCAAAGATGCGAACGAAGAATCCAAAAGTGGGTCCAATTTGAAATCAAATCATTTAGGTACTTAATAATATATACATTGCTCTTTCATGGTCAACAATGTTATCATTATGGTAAATCTAAGGGAGGTGGTATCTTTGGAGGCGGCGGGTAGATCGAGCTAATAGACTCAATTTTTTCACTTATAGGTTTTTATAATTGGTCAAGCTTTTGGAAATTGAAGGAGATGTCAAAGGTTATGATAGAAGGAATAGACTGTCAAATGGAAATATATGCTTTCATATTAGGGAGTCCTTGTAAGTGACTATAATTAAAGAACAAAGAACTTATATAGTAACCAAAAGAACTTGCACTTCCTTGCTGTTTATAGTTTTTCATTCAAATTGTAATAACTAAATGAGATTTTAGTTGATTTCTATTTAGTAAAAGGTATCACATACATTGTCAACAACCTTTGTAGTTGGATGGTACTTTTTGACAAGACAGAGACATTCAAGGTTGTATCCTTCAATAGTTGGGACACTTAAAATGTATTAAAAAAAAGAAAAAGTTTTCGTTGAAAGTTCAATAGGCCTACTTGAGGGTTGCAAATTGCAATATAAATGGTTAGGAAAAAAAAACTCAATAGGATCACATGTTATAGAGGACTAATGTCACTAATAATTCATTTTAAAATTGTTCTATGGTTGACACTTCTTAATGTTTCTATCAGAGACATATATACAAAGCATAAATCTCTCATTATGATTATCGAATTATTAAAAAAAAAAAATTGCTCTATGTTTGTACTTTTTTTTTTCCTTGGAAATATATATTTGTAGTTTGCATCATGTCTATACATTGTTCATCATCATTAATTGCACCATGCAAAAGCAGGCCGCCGGTTGCCAATTGCTATTGAAGTTTGGTTGATTATTATTTGAACCAGCTGGACATAATGTCAATCCCAATCTCTCCACAGTCTAAACACATGGTGTGCTTGCCTGATTGCGACCTCCTTTTTTTTCCATTTTAAATTAACTTTCTACAAAATTTGGTGTACGATAGATGGTAGATAACAAAGAGAGAAAGCAAACAACATAGCTAAGTATAAGGGAGCATAGCACACAGAGCATAGGAGAATAATACAAAGGATTCGACTAATGGGTATCCTTATGATATTTGTTAATAAATAATTTTAGGAATGTTTTAATATCATTTTTATAGAAAATATAAAAACTGTGAAAAAAGTTAGTTTTTTTTTTTCATGAAGGATTTCTAATTTTAAACTATATTATTATAGCATCCGTTAATTTTTCTTTTAATATGAAATAGTTTAACATGTAAATAAAATTAGGTCCCATTAAGCTATTACCGTTTTTTTTTTTCTTTTTTATTGAAGGCTTATTGGGTTTATGAGCTATACATTAAGCCTTTCTCTTTTGTTAATAATGATTATTACAATTTACAAGTCATGTACAACCCTAAAGTCAAATACTAACATGAAAAGGAAAAAGAAAAAGAGAAGGAAGATCATGTGTAATCATTTTGGATTTTTTTTTTTTTTTTTTTTTTTTGGAAAAGGTGTAATCATTTTGGATAAGATGTTTCATCTGACAAATACAAATGTACTCAATTTAACATAATTGCGGGTCTGACAATCTTTCTGTTGAGGTATGGAGAATTAGGTTAGCTTTCATCACATTGACCCCTTACTTTCTATTGGATATGTAGGCCTACTCCAGCCTTCTTTCCCTTTTTTTTTTTTAGAAGAACTTATTTAACATTCAAAAAGAACTTGAACTTATTTAGCATTCCATTTCCTCTTAAACATTTCTCCCAAAAGTGAAATACTAATTTTATCCTAATTTTGAGAAATCAAATAAAGTTGAATGGTACAATAATAAAGATATATATTTCTTTTTTTTTTTCATTATTATTTTTATAAATTCTCAAATACATTAGAGAAAATATGTCATGTTCCTTTTTATTCAATTCTTTTATGAATTATTTATTCCCATTCCATTTGGAATAGGGTAGAAATGGGAAGAAAAGAGAAATCTCTTTCTCTCTCTCAATGAAAAGAAAATGAGTTTACACTTCAGATTTGATTATTATACCCCCTAAACTATATATATATATATATATTATTTACTATAGGATTTTATTTATTAATATTTGTTAATAGAAAGATAATTATTTATAAGTAATTAAAGATAATACATTAGGCCGTATAAAATTAGCCGCTAGGCTGACTATGCTTGGGTGAAGGAATTTCTTCCATCCAAACACATTCTAATTGGCCAAATAAAAATATATTCTCTACTCTTGTGCAAGTCAAGTAGGCCTCTTAACTTAACTCTCCCTTCGATTTATTGTTAAGATGCACACTTTTAGAGGGACTAAATATGTTGTCCTTTAAATTAATAGCTATTAAAAATTTATAATAACTATTAACTAATAATTATGGGAAATGCTAACGGGTACCCTTAGAAATTAGAATAATGGTTAACAATCTATTTAAGAAAATTTTTATAGGAAAAGAAAAAAAGCAATTAATGTTTTTACAATTTTTTTCATTTCCCATAAAAGTGATGTCAAAACTTTCTTAAAATAGATTGTTAACCATTACTCTAAGAGCACTCATTAGCATGACCCAATAATTATATAAAATTTGTTGCTCTCGATTTCCTTCTATTCTCTTCAACAAAAAAAAGAAAAGAAAGAATAACCATTTCATCACTCCTTCTTCATCTTTTTCCTTCTAATAATATATACTATTAATGGTCAATAACCTTATAATTCATTTCATACTTTTTATGTCCATAGCTTTTATTTTTGTTTCATTATTGTAACTATTGAATTTTTTTTTTTTTCAGAAAAAAGAAAAGACAGTAAGTGAACCACATTCTGATTCTCATTCAACATTCAATTGAAACCCTTTTGAAAATATCATACACGTTTAAATTTGGACATCCATCTCTTAAAATTATAATTAGAACCTATAATTATGTTGTTTCTTTTGAAAAGACCCTTACCGGTTTGATAAGACAGCATTTTAGGCCCTCAATTCTTTTCTGTGTATTTGTCAATGTTTTTCCACCAGTTGCGTTACACTTGAGTGCTTTTAGTGGTGCATTTGAACTTTGAAGCTTCTTTGTTTTCCGGTTGGCAGGTGGCAACAAGAGCAATACATAAGGTGTTTTCTAAAATAGCTCTAAAGAAGAAAAAAAAAAACATATTCGAAATAAAGATGATTCATTTTAATATATAAAAGTGAATGACATGTTAAATCATTTAAATTTTATTCTATCAAATAATAAGATAATTAATTTTAAGTAATATATGTCATATGATGTAATGACACGTTTTGCTTCCAAAACCCAAACGAAATGGACAAAGGCCCAAAAATCCAAAACAATGAATTTGTAGAGAATATGCTAGAAATTGAACTTCAATGAATTAGATGAACAACAATAACAGTAGGCTAATTGTTACTTGAAAATATAAGTTAACAGTTTTTGGGTAAGGAAATCCTCCTCAAGGAAGGTTGTTCTTGTATATTTCTCTTAGACTTAACCACAATTATAGTTTTTGAATGTATAGTGATTTTTATACATATTATCTAATGATCCCCTTGTAATGAGATTTTTCTTCTTTATATTTCCCTCCCTCATTTCATCTCAGCCCTCTACGTGTAGATCAGATTGCTAACTTTGTTGTTTGTCCTATCAGCACCTTCCTCAAGTCTTTGTGGATAACTGTAAAGCTGAATGTTACTGTTCAGGTATTACCTCCACATTAATGCGGTCAGGGAGTTATCTGTAGAGCATTTGATGCGGTAGTAATAACTTTCTTTTCAGATATTTCCTAACTCCCTTTTATCTTATTACCGCCTGATTTTTATTTTTGTCAGTATGATTGTCTGTTGCTTTTTTCTTGACGAAAGGTCGAACTTGTGACCTCTACTCTGTTTAGTCAAGGAGGTACTTCTCCTCGAACAACACTTGCCATTCCTCATGATCAAATTCCTTCTACGAACTATTATCTTGTAGGCCTTTGTTGCTATTTCCAGTCCTCAAACTACTTGATGTCCTCATACACGGTCCACGGCCTAATACTCATATTTGGGTCTTTTATCCCTACATATGATATTTTATAATACTTTTACATTAACAAAAATTAATAAATCTAATGACTTTAACAATTGTTAGTGCGATTTGTTTGATTAATGTATGAACAAATAGTGTTAATAATAGAAATACATAAAATAAATATTACTCTAATTACAATTTATTATTTAAAAAAAAAAAAAAAACTATGATTTTTTTTAATAAATAAAGTTGCTTTGGAGGTCATTCATGGTTGATGTAACAACATAAGTTCAATCCCAGAACAACCTGAAATTAGGTGTCTTTCACACGCTATATGGATGGGACATGTCTCTTAATTTCTCAGGGCATTTTATTATTATTTTTCCTATTAATAAATACTTATACTTAATATTATGCTTGACTGATTTCACATCCACATTATGAATGATAATGAATAAAAACAATGATTATAAGGGTTGAAAATAAACGTCCTAGGATTATTAATAATCAGGGTCATGCTTTAGTTTTATCTTTTTCAATTGTCGGGGCGAAAACGAAGGGTTTAAATATTGATATTGTTTGCATCCTGTAACCTTCCTTCTGTAGTTGATGTATTCAACCCATTATATTATCCAAATACATATCAATCCAAACTCTATAGTAAGTGTGTGCATGTAAAAGATGAAAATATATATGTGGTAAAAGCTAACAACACGTGTGAATTTATAAATATCTAAAACCACATTGTTTAGAAATCCTACCCAAAAAAAAGAAAAAAAAAACATTTTATAACTTTCCATTGTATATATTCATTAGATATTGCAAGTGATTTGAAACTTATTTCACTTTTGGATTTTATATTTATTCAATCACACACTTCATTAAACATAATAATCCATGGTAACTCCCACCAATTAATTTGTGAGTTCATGTCCCTTCTAAATCCATCTTAATTTTATATATTGGGTTTTTTTTTTTAGATGATGTAGAATTAAACTTATGGTATTCGTTATATGATAATTACATTTTATTATAAGAGCCAAAGGCACCAATTAGATTTTTTTATAGGTAAGATTCAAACATATGTCTCGTACTCTTTTTTCTCACATAATAGTGGATTCCACTAATTAAATTTATGATAAGACCCACAATTATGTGAGAGTTAGAGAGATACGCATTTATGGTGCTCCTAGAGTACTCAATAATTTTTTGAGAAAATCGCATAGACCGAGCAGCACCAAGAAGAGGGTAAAGATGGAAAAACAAAGGAGGAGCTGTGAGATTAGTTCATTCTTTATGGCCTATTTAGATTAGGGGGAGGAAGGGGGGAGTAGAGTAGAGCTCGCTAGATATTAGGCTAATTTTTGACTAAATTTACTTTACTCCCCTCCATTCCTTTTTATTTAAATAGACCATTAGAGGTTTTGTACTAGGGTAACATAGGCTGTGGTTTTCACTCTATGTAAATAAATTTATTGTATTGTTTGATCTTTGACCTGCTACACCTATGTTTTAGATTGGGACGATCAATGAAAATATTTACACAAGCTATAGTTGACAAAGAAATAGACATATATAGTTAAATGCAGTTGGGTTGGTCTTTGCTCTGACTTGATTGGATCCCCCTTACACCACAAAGTCACAAACTCAATATCAACATAGAATTGGCTGAACACTCCATAGCATTTTTATTTTATCTTCAAAATTTTCATTTGTTCTAATATAAAAGTGTTACATTTTCTTTCCTCTCATTCATACCTAATTTGTTTTTGGCTTCTGACAACAGTCCAAATAAATATATTTTTTTTATTCTATAGGAAATCCTCCTGATTCTTGAAAGTTGAAACTATATAAATTTATATGTATATATATATATATATATCGATATTCAACCATAACTATTAATTGAAAGTGATACTAAATGTGGAAATCCTCTTGATGATTATCTATAGGTGTTATCAAGTGTATGTTTGGATTGCACTAAAAATAACAGACATGCGTGTCTATGTTTTTTTGTGTGAGTCCCGTGCACTGTTCACGGAACCCGCAAATACGGATTTCAACAAATTTTTCTTTAAAATTGGGTCCTATAGCACTATTCATACATTTAAAAATTATTTTACTACAGTATTTTTAATTTTCAATAATAAGCGGTATCCAAACAGATCAAAAAAAAATATATATATATGTCAACGTTGGTCACATAACAATTGCACAGGTATGAACTAATAATAATTAATTAAAATGTGGGCTAAGGACAATGTAGGTAGTAGGTTTTTGTCATTGTTATACATGGAATATGGCTGGAGTTTTCCATGCATGCCTACGTAGCTCATGCCTCAAATGGTGACCCACGTAAAGCTGTTACCAAACGATAAGTATAAAATATTGTGATTGTTAGATTATTTTCCCAATTAAACTCAAAATAAATTTGTTTCTCAAAAAAAAAAAAAAAAAACTCAAAATAAATTTAGTCTAATGACTCTAATGTGTCATTCTGAATAGTATATTATCCTTGTAGGTACACGTGGCACATTGTTCTAAAGTTTTTTTTTACTACCATCTTTATTACGGAAGATTTATAAATTGACTTGAAAATAAATGTGATATATATAATTTTAAAAGTATGATTGGGTTCTAGTTAGATAAATTGAAAAAAATTATTTTGTAGTCAAATAAAAGATTTGTTGAATCCAGCTTACAACAAAAATTTATTAGTGTCTTAGTTTGATGATAAAAGTGATTATCATCAAGTGGACACCATAATTAAGACTTAGAGATGTAATAGAATTTATAACGATGCTTACTTTTTTTTTTTTTCTCAAAATTTATTGAGATGTCAAAGTTTTGAATATAGTAGGTGACAAGTTTTTTTTTTGAAAATATAGTAGGCGACAAGTTTAAGACCGCTTATTAATTCAAAACTTGTCATTTTAGTAAGATATGCACGGTAAGTATGATGAAAGCTATGTCAACATATTCACGCTATTGAATTGAAACGAATTTTTAGCACACCCGTGATTTTTGCATTGTACCTGCAATGCATGAATGTCTGTTTGAAATTTTTAAATCTTTGTTAATAAATGAAAAATATCATTCTTACCAACGGACTTTGGACCCATATAGTATTATTCTTAGCAGTGAGACTAATGTTCTAGAGGGTAATCTCCTTAGTTAACACCTTTTTTTTAGTTCAAGACCTTAGGTAACACCTAAACTAATAAATAAACAAAACTTTGTCACTCACTCTTTTTTTTTTTTTTTTTCATATTTAGTTATAAATCAATAACATGGAGTCTATCTATCATAAACAAATAACATGTATGGTTTCTTGTCAATGTTGATCATTGAATTTCGGAAGTCTCCTCTTCTGTCCTTGCAAACAGGCATGGCTATTGTTCTAGAAGGTGATCTATGTAATGAAAAAAATGTTTTAACTGGCTGATATTATTAGAGTCGTTTTAGGACCACAAATTATTTCACAACTATTTTGCCACAACTTTGACGTGGCAGATTGTGAGTGGTTAACTATCATTTACACATGGACCTAAAATTTTTTATTTACCAATCACATATAGCAAGAAGTTGTGAAAAATTATGTGGTGCTAAATTTTTCCTATTATTAATTAAACTATTAATTTCTCATTGATTCGTATTCATTCAAGGCTGACAAAGTACTAGTAGATAGTTAATAGTTTAATTAATGAAAAATCAAAGATAATTTGCGTAATCATATATTTGTTTGGTGTGGGAATATAGAGTTTGTTTGGATATCACTTATTTTGTTTGGATAAAGTACTATAAATAAAGGTAAAAGTTAGTTGAAATAATACAGCGGGGCCCATGAATAGTACCAAAAAGTGCAATGAGACCCATGAATAGTAGCAAAAATAAATTGAATAGTAAAATAATTTTAATTTTTTATTGGTATCCAAACACACACATAATAGACCTTTATTGTTACACAATTAGCCCAACAGAGCCCATCATCATTTTGGTTCGTAAAGAGGCCCATTCCTGCTTGGAAGGTGGACCCTTAAAAACTTGGCCCATTTCATTTTTTGACCAACCTTGGACTAGTTGCTTAAAAACTCGTATCAAGATCCTTTTGAAATCTTATAATAACTCCACCCTAAAGTTCTTTTTATTTATGTTTATTACTAGTCACTGTAACATGCCGTTGCACTGGATGGTTATATGCTACGATAATGTGGCCCAATAAGACTATAGCAACAATAATATTATGCTTAAGATTTTAAATATTATGAATTTGAGATTTATATTTTTTTAATAAATAAATTTGGATTTAGAATAGGTGCTCTTAACCTGAATTTATCTTTTTCCCATTATGTAAGTGCATAAAAATGGACCGAATAGAACCAAAATAGACCGAAGTTGATACAAATGGACCAATTTAGACCAAATGGACTGAATTGGACCAAACGAGACTGAATAAAAACTAATGGACTGAAAAAACTGAATAGGACCGAAGAGGTTTGAATGACCAAATTGGACCGAATGGCACCAAAGTGGACAAAATGGACTGAATAGGACTAAATTGGACGAATAGGACTAAAGTGGACAGATGGACCGAATAGGCCCGAGTGGCCCGAATAAGACCAAAGTGGACTGAATAAGACTGAATAGAACAAATGTGGATAGAATGGACCGAATAAGACCGAATGGACCTAATAAGACCAAAGGAGATCGAATAGGACCAAATCAGACCATAGTAGTCAATAGTCACACTTAGCCCAACAGCGCCCATCATCATTTTAGTTCGTAAATAAGCCCATTTCTGCTTGGTAGGAAGACCCTTAAAAACTTGGCTCATTTTATTTTTGGACCAACCTTGGCCTAGGTGCTTTAAAACTCGGATCAAGATCCTTTCAAAATCCTTCTCAAAAAAAGAAAAGAAGATCCTTTCAAAATCTTATAATAACTCTACCCTAGAGTTAGATTTATTAAAATCATGACAATAAACTTTACCAATTAAATTAGTTAGAATCTAATAGAGCTTGTTTGGATAAGTTGCTTCAAAAGGTGCGTTTTAAAAACGAGTGTTTTTAAAATGTGCATTTTGAAAACACTATTTTAAAAACCACATATATGTGTTTGGTAAAAATGTGAAAATATGGTTTTTATTTTTAAAACCACATTAAGAGTTTGGATAAGCTGTTTTAAAAATAGTTGTTTTGAATGTAAATTCCAAAAAATGACTTTAACTATTTTGTTAAGATTATTTTATCATTTTTCCTGTAATCAGTGTTTTCTTCAAACTCATCTACTATTCAACAAGAAAAAATTAATCCCTTACAATCCAAATGGTTTTGATCAACCCCATCTATTTGATTTTTTTTTTTTTTTCTTAACTTCACAACCAGTAAAGAAACAGCAGCCACACCAAACATCCAACCAAAATTTTATTCTAATACCATTAGCTACCTCAAATTTAATGAAGCAAGAAAGCTTTGTCCACCCTCTCTGAATATACTTCCATAAGCTAACCCATACGGCCCATTAATAGACTTGGTACACTACCCACCCGGCCACCCCTCACTGAACCATACGTTTGGTATAGAGACTTGGGATACCAACAGAAACCTACAAGAATAAATAAAAAGACATTTAACTCTCATAGTTTTGAAGCATGCTAAAAGAATTCCATAGTGCCATGTCATTGTTTAGATTTTAAATAGCTAACTTTTAAGCATAAAAGTTTACAGGATCCAAACAATGGTGACCATATCACCAATGCATAATGCCAGTATTAGATGTAAAGAAAATTTTAAATTTAACTCTCTCATGATAGAAACACAAATTTTATGCCATCTATAAAGCATCCACAAGTAGTGAGGATATGACCAGCTGTAATATAAACTGCCACCACCAAATCATTAAATTTGTCTATTGCTTTCAAAAAATTGCATAAGAATGTAAGGAAGGAGATTGTTAGGAGGTACATTGATGACAAAAATAGGTGCAACACAAGAATAATTGAGCAAAAGCATAGTTGTTATCACATTGACATATTTATATCATGAGGAATAGAACTCACATGGCACTAGTAGTCCATGCAAGGTCCTGAACAATATCCAAAGCAGTATGTAATATGAACTGATGCAGCTGAGCAGCATCTTCTCTCTGTTACCAAGAAATACAACACCAACAACAAATAGCTTTAAAAGGGCCATAATATACAACTCATTTAGTAAGCTCCAATAAAAATATTAAAAACAATTAAATAATAATTAAATTATAAAAAAAAAAAACCAAAAGCGAATCAAATTAATCATGATGATTAAACAATGCATCAAAGAAGATAAAAAAACTCAATCATGAGTCAACATAATAAGCAAGCTTTCATCGTACAGAGCATGATACTGATCAATTAATACAGGATAGGTTCAAAAAGTGATTAGAGACAACTACAAGTGTTACACAAATAACACCACAATAAAAAAAAATCACATTTCAGAAACTAATAAATAGGAAGTATCAAGGACTTACAGATCGTTCATAAGCATGAACATGACCAGCAAACACCACATCAACTTTGTACTTCACAAACCACACCTCATACATTACTCTCATGGATTCACCCACCAGAAAATGATAGTTGCAGCTATTATACCATGGGGAATTCATTAGAACAATCAACCAAGGTGTCTCAGTCCGCTTAACTTTTGGTAGTTCCTCTTCAAGTTAGTTGTATTGAGGGGTATATTTACCTGAAAAAATGGCAATGACTAAGTAAATTTATTATTTTTGCTTTTGCTGCATGAAATCCCCAATTTAATTGGGACAAAGCCTTAGTTGAGTTGAGCTGAGCTACATTGAGTTTGGCAAAATGAGACACTAACACATGCCATCATCAAATGCTAACTTTAACAAAACACTATGATAGCAATCTTGCCATTTAACTTAACCACATAAATTAGGAAGTCTTGACCATTGCATTCTGTCATCCCCTGTAAAAACATTATTCTGTTTGTGTAGTCCTAAGTAGTCCTAAAAAAACTGATATACAATGTCAGTGAAAGATACTTGTAATGTTATAAACATTGTATATGATGTCATTTTGGAAACCAAAATCAAACAAGATCCCGTATTGAAAATTGAGGGGCCTATATATATAGTTTAAAAAGTTTGCTAACATTTGATCCCATGGTCATAACGTTTTTCTTTGTGTCTATATCAATTATTCATTATGATAGGCCAGCTAAAGCATTAGAGGCTATTAAAGAGAGGAAGGCCAGACTTGACCTTGCTCTGACAGATGTCTATATGCCCCTTTTTTATAGCCAAAAACCAAGATTGAAACATATGAATAATAATATGTCCAAGAGGCATGAACAATTATGCTTACAAGACAAAGCCCAACATACTTTCTCTACCCACCACTTATAAACAAACACAATCCAGAATTTCTAGCAAATTGTTTGTTTCAATAAATAGTATTCTTGCTTTTTTTTCCCCTTTGTTATCAAAACTATGCCCACTACAAGCACACAAAGATAGACACATCTAAACCTCAACTCGCCAGCAGTACACATAAATAGATTCCAAAATCTGTCAAACTCAGAAGGGCACTTTGCATAGAGAGGACACACAAACGCTATATTGGAAGTGCATTTACAATACCCATTAAGCTTTTCATCACTAAAGAATGTTAAAAATTGAATTTTTATCAAAAGCTTATAAACACAATCTTGATTCTTGAACAAGAAACATAATAAAGAAAACTCATTTATCCATTTAATCCCAACCCACCAAAAAAAAAAAAAAAAAAAAAATCACACACACAGGGGTCTGATTCCAATGAAATCTACATGTCTAGATATATAAAGCAATAATTATAATCAAAACCCAAAATGGGCAGGTCTCAAAAGCAGCCAAGAACCCAACCTTTTTGGCACTTTGTTGATTGTTTCACAACTTACTCAATTCAATGAGAGTTATTTTAGAATCGCAATCTAATCACATTCCTCTTCACCGCTCACAGTCAACCACATATAATAGTAGTGGTAAATTATGGTATGAGAAAATGCGTGATTCTAGAACTTTTTATTCAATAAATTAGCTCGGTCCCAACATCAAATACAGGAAAAAAAAATTTGGAAAAAAAAAAGACTTATTCTTGTGTGTGTATGGTTATAATTTTTGAAAATTATCTTTAAAATATTTTGATGTTAACTCACACGGAAAATAATTAGTATTTTGATTTTAGCTTGGACGATGGATATTATAGGCCTACACCCCATTTTATCTTGATCAACGTCTTAAAATCTCTGATTCTCTCAATTATGAATGGAACAAAGCAAGTAAATCTTCTTCAAGAAACCTGAAAGGATCACAACTCTAGTTGAACCGAAAGGTGATTATGTTCTTCAAAAACAGTTTGTATAAACAAGGAGACATGTTTGCTTAAATAACTTGTTGACATTTATACACAATTATCCTCATTGCGTACGCCACATCTAGCCATTCATATTCTCCAGCTTGTGTATGCATTACTAGGGTATGTGTACTCACCATTTAACATAAATTCAAATTTTCACAAAATTTAAATATCTTTATTCTTTGGAAGATTGTACAGGATTGAAAATAAAGAAGCAGGATCTGTACCTGGATGTAGGGGTGTGCAGCCAACCCACCAATCCGCCAAAACCGACCCGACCTAACCCAACCCACCGAGTTGGGTCGGTTTTCAGGGCTTGGTGGGTTGGGTTGGGTTACAAAATTTTTTTTGATAGCGGGTTGGGTTGGGTTGGGTTTGGGTCATAAAATTTCAAATCCGCCAAACCCGACCCGACCCACCCATATATTTAAAATATATTATATAATTAATAATTTTTTTTTAAATAACCAGCTCTTCTTCCTATCCTATATAAAAGCCAATATTAATGTATATTAGTTCATATATTAATGTATATTTTGTTTATCAACTCAGATGGCAGGTGTGATATATTTTTTTCTATTCAATTTAATAATAATAGTAATAAAAAAAAAATTGTCCAACCCATGGTTTCAACCCGATCCATGTGGGTTGGGTTGGACTTATGTGAAGGATTGGGTTGAATTTTTTTTAATCCACCATGGTGGATTGTGTCAAAAAATCTTATTAACCTAACCCGACCCAACCTATGCACACCCCTACCTGGACAAGTTGATATCACCAAAAATATACCCTAAATTTATAAACAAAAGGAAACTCCTAGGCTTGGTTTTCCTTGGCCCAAATATTATACAGTAAATCACAGTCTAATTGGCCTATCTAAGGCTAATTTAGTCATTCTATTCTCATTAAAAATTTGACCTAACCCTAACCTGTCTATACGTATAAATACCATGTTAGGTTCCTCCTCTACTTTTTGATTATTTGCGTTTTTAATTTCTCTTAAACAAGGAGCATTTTTATTTAACTAGCGTGAGTGATCTCTTGGCAATCAGGTACTTTTTTTTTTCTCTAATCTTCTTTGTTTTATGTTGCTATACATTAATTGTTATTGAACTTTTATGATTGCTTTTAATTGATTGTGAGGCAAATAACAAATTGAAATATTAGAACATAGGTTGTTTCTTGTTTGGATTGGGATCTCGAGGTTTTTTTTTTTATAATTTTATTTTATTTTTAAGGCAAAATCTCTTAAATTCAAATCATATATACTATTAAATTTACACTAACAATTTTAGATTAATGATTTAAAAAAAAAAATTCAAATCCAAACACAATATAAAATTTTTAAATGAATATTTTTCTCTCTTTCTTTCCCCTAGAAATTGGTACCAGCATCTCAAGATTCTCAACCGTTCTGTTGAATTTCATTTCAACCCAATTTTGCATCAACTTAGAAATTAAATTATTTCTTTTTTATTTAATATTTCGTTTTGTAATTGTAATTTTTAAATGTATTTAATTATTTTCTCAATCTTTTTTATTTTATTTTTGTTGTTGTGTAGCTCAACTGGTATCCCGCACACCTCCTCTTTTTCATTAGGACGGATTTAGCCTTTGATTTTTCTGAAAATTGTAATTACTTCCTGCCAACTCTTTGCCACGTTTTGTGAATTCCAACTTTATTTGATTGAATTCCACCCCCCACCCCCCCCCCCCCCCCCCCAACTCGCCAAAATTACTCTATTAAATAAATAAAAAAGTTGGTTTTTTGAATGTATAAAGTTTTTGTTTTTATTTTTTTAAATACAATAGCACTTGAACCTTTGATAAGTGTAATAGTATAATGATTACTCTTTATTATCTGATTAAGATATTAACGGATCTCTCTTTTGTGTTATTTGGATTCCATTTCAAATATCTTATTGGAGAATAAAAAACTTTACCAATTATACTAAATAAAAATGAACGATACCATGATTGTGACTAATGATAATTCTTTTGTAACTATGGTCTTGTTTACTTCTTTGATCAACAGCTGTGCAAAATGAACACTGATGTGAAGCATGCGATTGTGACAAAAGTTGTTGGTAGGACAGGATCAAGAGGGCAGGTTACTCAGGTGAGAGTGAGGTTTACGGACGACGCAAACCGCCAAATTATGAGGAATGTGAAGGGACCCGTTAGAGAAGGTGATATCCTCACTCTTCTTGAGTCAGAAAGGGAAGCAAGAAGGTTGCGTTGATGGTGTTTTTTTTTTTTTTTTCCTATGGTTCAAATTTAGATATATGACTGAGTTTTAGTATCTATGAACATTTTGTGAAAATGGATACTTTGTTTGGGATGCTATGGCAGATTTTATTTTAGAATAAATGCTATGTAGTTGGTTTAAACAAGCATGTTTTGTTTTTTGCTGTAGTAAACCATTTATATCTGGATTTTGATTATATATTCTTATACTGCTTTAGTTATCAATTTCTTATATCTATGCTTCTCATGAGTCATGAAGATGAATTAGCTTTGTTCATTTGCTGATTTAAATGCAAGTCAATTTTTTGTAGATTTCATTTCTTCGCAACTTTTAAGGCTCATTATAAAGATCAAGGTCCTTTTATTATGTAGCAAGTTCTTGAGGTTATGAGAATGAGTAATCCTAGAAACTGACTATATTTGAAAGCTATATTAGTATTTAATCCCAAACTCTTTTATTTTACCATGTCATCTCCAACCTCCAAGGTCATGTAAGGAATGCCTCTTCTTATAGAGCCCTTGATCTTAATAGAGCGTGTCATGGTGTGTGTGATTCAAGCTAAAACACCGAGCTCTGAAATTGAAGTAGTATTTTTTGTCTCTATAAAAAGTTTTATTTTATTTTATTTTTGGTTTGTGTTGTGACTAAAAAGAAAAAGAAAAAATATGAACAAAAAGGAATGCTTTTAGATGAATATGTTTTATATATTGACCTACTACGTTGATCCTACCAATATTTCAAAGAGAATCAGTTTGTTCATTTTATATATTGATCTACTAGGCTGATCCTATTAATATTTCGAGGAGAGTAAGTTTGGTCAACCTTCACTTTGTAGGGAATCCATTACTTTGACTTTGCCTCCAATTTTGTGTTCCTGTGAAAATGTGGCACTTCCCATGTGCCACGTAATCTAGTGATTTGGGGAATTACAAATTTGATTATATAAGTTACAAATTAATGTGTAGTTTTCAATTTGACCAAAGTGGACCGAAATGGACCAAATTATACCAAAGTAAACTGAATAGACCAAAATTGACCAAAGTGGGCTGAATTGCACTAAAGTGGACTGAAATGACCCAAAGGACCAAAATGGACCCAATTGGACCGAACTGACCAAATTAGATCAAAATGGTCCAAATGCTGCTTTTAGATATTATGTTGATATAGATTAAAAGAGATATAAAGAAAGAGAGAGAAAATGTAAGGAATTAATGTGGTCTAGCATTAGAGGCCAACATCCACATTGGAAAGCCTTTGATGATAACTATGAGGTGGAGTATTACAATCAACCCATTAAAGTGTATTTATATTAGGCTTAATCCTATACTAACAATACTTGAACTATAAGTAAGACTAGGATTGCTTTGCTTGACTACAAGTAAGACTAGGATTACGCTATTGCAGAATTGTTTTGATATTTTTCCCTTCTACGGCCACAGGATGCAACTACTCCAAACAATTTTTGATAATTCAATTCATTTTCCAAAGCTCTATTTCTTGGGGTGAGGAGCAAATGATGATATTATAAAAATTTAAGCCCATGCTCAACCTCCCAACATTATTGATACCAGGTGGTAGGTGGATTTTCTTCCAGCTAGCTTAAGAATTCACATAGAACAAACGATGGAGCTTCTTCTAGGTGCAATACATCCATTTAGTTTGCTTTCGTAGCAGCTGGATTCTGACCAAATTAACTGGATTATCATTGGCTTGCCTTTGAAGACAAATCCATTGACTATATTCTGCAACCAAAGGTTTGAACGGCATGATCATTACAACGTAAGCACAAAGGCGAGATTATTACAAGAAAAAGAGAGATTTCCTTTAGTTATAAGTTTAACTGTACATACTACTCTCAATTAGTGAATGCTTCAAAACTAAGCCATTTTTACAAGCCTAGTGCATTAGTATCAACGACCCTCATGGTAAAATAAATTGTGAAAAAAAAAAATTTCATCTTGGCGTTCCTAGATACATTACTTTAGATTGTGATATGAAATTTATTAGTCATTTTTTAAGTAAAATTTGGAAGCTCCTGCCTCCATCCCGAATTGATGGCCGAACAAATTTTTTGAATAAATCTCTTGGAAACTTGTTGAGAAGTTTAGTAAAAGAGCATTTAAGGAAATGAGATTTTTCATTTATCGAGTTGAGTTTGCTTATAACAGCTCAATCAATCGATAAATGAAATAAAACCTCCATTTGAAGGTGTCCGGCAGAAATCCACATAATTTCTGGATCTCTTATCTTTGTCAATTCAAGCAAGAGTGAGTATGGAAGTTGAAGTGTTTGGGGCACAAAAAATAAAGGCAGCATATGAACAAGTTCAAGAACAATTGAAGCCATCTTAAAATTTACAAGTCCAAAGTTGAAAGTTGATGCTCAAAGAAGAAGCTTGGGGTTCAAAGAAGGTGGTTTGATTATGGTTTATTTGTAGAAAGAGTACTTATAACGTGTTCAAGCAAAGAAAGTTTGGTCTTTGCCGAGTATTGAATAAGTTGTGACCAACTACATTTCGCACAGAGCTACCAAGAGATTCTCAATAGTCCAACTTTTAATGTGAGGAATCTCTTTCCTTATATTGTGGAGATGAAGAGAAAATAACATCAAAGCCAGTAAACATCCAATGCCATCTTTCTAGTTCACCACAAGAGTCGATTGATGTACAATCTATCACTTCTAAACGTAATCGCTACTGGCCATAGAACAAATACTTGAACATTGGGTGCACAATGTTTTGAAAGGATTTGACTTCAAACTTGAAGTCAAGTTCTTTTCAATAAGGGATGAATGAAGCAGGAATAGAATGTCAACTTATAAAGCAGCCATGTATCATTTTGTTTGTGTCCAAGTTTCTTTTGATGGTCATGATTGTCATATTAATATCTGGTTAAAGTTATTTACAAGGTATTGATGGTAACTGTATAGCCTAGTTATGCATAGTATTGACTGTCTCATAAATTATTTTTGCGGTGAAGTTGAGTGATTCCTCCTATCAATCATGTACTTGCTTATGGTGTTATCGCATTTGCATTTGTTTAACATTTAATTACTCAAGATAGGATCCTAGGTGGGCGATTATATCCATTGTAATGGCTTGAATGGATTCTGAAGCCAGTTCCATAGCAGCATTCATTTCACAACTGAAGTATAGCAACTTGAAATTGGGAGGCATCAGTAAGTACTAAGTACGTAAGGAACCCAAATAGAATTTATGATGAATCATTCAGATTACTAAATCAACATGATACTGCATTATATGTTTATAGTGACTTCTTCTTGCCTGGAGAGCCTGGGTGAATGGGCTGCCAACACGCCTAAACATGGAAAAAAGGGGAATTGAGGTTGATGCCAAATGCCCTCTCTGTGAGAAAGCTGTAGAAAGTAAAAAGCATGAACTGCTCTATTGTGGAAAAATCTGTGATGTATGGTGGAATTGGCAATCTTGCCCAACAAACCTGTTGGCTGAAACATATGACATAGTGGACGTTGCATTGCAAATTCTGGAATTTGGTACTAGCCATGACTTAAAAACTATGTTTGTCACGGCTTGGTCGATTTGGTACAACTGAAACCAAGTGGTTCATGAGTCTCAAGGCCTTCCATCAACTCAAATCTGGAATTTTGCACAATGGATCCAAAGTGACTATAAAGAGGCGGTAACTATTAATCTCCTTAGGCAGCAACCTCCCAAGGTTGGTTGGGCTACACCACCTCCTGGGGTGTATAAAATAAATGTTGATGGGGCCACTTTTGAAGATGGTAGACCCTCGGGTGTGGGGGTGGTGATCAAAGACTGTAGAGGTATGGTGGTGGCAGCAAGTGCCGAGTTGCTGTCTGCTACGTATGGAGTGGAGGACACAGAAGCTTTGGCTGCTGAAGAAGGAATGCTCTTAGCCAGCCAAATGATGCTCACAAAGGTTATACTAGAATCTGACTCTCTCTTGGTTGTTCAAGCCACTTCATATAACTCCCTCCATGGAGATCTAAGTCCAATTATCCAAGGGATCCTTGATTTGCTCAGTTCTGTTGATAGCTGGAAGGTTAAGTACATGAAAAGGGATAACAACGGAGGCACATGAGTTAGCCAAACTGGCTAGAGATTCTGGGACACCTCAGTTCTGGAATAGGATAGAGCCCCCAATGTTGTAACACCTCTTACAAGTTGATAGGTCAAAGTGTTAGGGGGAACTTTGTAATCTGCATATCCTTTCTCTGTTGTAATTCAATTTCCTTGTTATTTAATGAGATCATGGCATATTTCACCCTCAAAAAAAAAAAAAATCATAGAATATACCAAACAGGAAATGAGCAAGGACCCCAGTAACAAACTGTGCTATAGGCACAAGCTAACATGCTCCAGAAAACAGAGGCACATCTGATTGCATTACGTAAAATACATACCAATGCTTTATGGGCAAGTTCAGCTGATGGAAATGTCACAAAAGCTTGACCTCTCATTCTTCCTTCCTGAAATCCAGTTACAAGCACGCAACCAACTATAATGCTTCTTTATTGAAACTTTTAATCAATCCAAAAAGTAATACTAAATTTCACGTTCACAGACTCGTTTCCATCCAATGAAACATCCCTGGTAATAAGGCTTTACTTTATGCTTTCACAATCATATGCATTAGATTTTTTTTGAATTAGTGTTTAAATTATTGAGCCATGTTGCATGGAGAGATCCATTTGTTTAGGCAGGGAAACATCAGCTCGACATTGCAGACTTACACAACAAATAAGAGTTCAAATTGATCTACACATTCAATCCCAGCTCAAGGTGTGGCCTTGCGATCTGGTTTAGCTCGTTGCAGGGGGAAGCGTGCTTGGCAAAATTTTTTTCCCCGATAAGTGATAAGTAATAACTTTTCTTATTGAGAAGAACTAGCCCCTCTCAAGGGAATAGTCCTTACAATCGATACAAAAGAGTCAATAAAATCAAATAATAGAATGGATCATATGAGCTCATTCAAACAAAGTTCTTACAAAAGACAATTTTATATTACTATATGAAGTGAACAAACTGAAAGTCCCACATCTTGAAAGGTTTTTCGGTACCTCTCTCTCTCTCTCTCTCTCTCTCTCTCTCTCTCTCCAAATTGTCCACATTAAGCTAAAGGGGTTGAAATTCCAAACAGCTAGACCATCACCAACAGAAAAATAATATGCAGGTGTTTACTAAAAAATGTAAGATAGAAGTTGTCATCAGTTTTGTCACGTGAAAATATTATATTCTAAAGAATATGAGCTCAAATCAAAAGACAATTTTAGCTATGTTTCGTAATCTGTATACGATATACGATATGTAAAAAAGTCAATGCATAAATTTGCAACCATCTTGAATTGGCGCAAGTTAATTATTTGCGTGCAGACAAGTCAAACCCTTTTTGACCCAATCTATTTAACTCATATAATTAAATACATGTGTGTTTTAGTTAACTTAACTAGTAAAAATTTTTATAATTAAATAAGAGATTTGTGGTTTAAATCTTGCCTACACTAAAAATTAATTAATATCTTGTTTTATTGTCAAAAAGCAATTATAATAGGGCAAATACTATATATTCATATTTATCACAATATAATATTGTAGGGACACGTTTTAGAGCCCAAACCTAAAATGTAAAGGGATATTGGCCCAGTGAGCTTAGTACAATAAATTTGTAAAGAGTGGGTTAGAGAACTAGGCTCTAATGAGCTGAACAACGGCTAAAATGGGTTTGAAAGATAATTAAACAAAAGCAAGAAGGATTGATCCAAATAAATTCACTCTCGGCACGGTCCAAGGAGGTAAGTTCTAATATAAATCAGTTGAACAGATTACTAATACGATTTTGATTGCTACCATCCCTTTTCTCTCTATCTTCCGATCTTTCTTTCATGGAGGGTCTCTTACATTATATAGTTCCCTTTTGACGATCTTGACCCTACACTTGTTGATCATTTAAGCCACTACTTGAGTGTCTGTCCCATCGGACACCCCCTCAGGTGTTCTATGAATTGAGGTAGCCAAGGCAGCACTGTTTAGGGGTCTTCTCCACATTAATGCAATTAGAAAGTTAGCTGCAGAGCATTTAAGGCGGTGATAGCAGTTTTCTCTTAGATATTTCTAAGCTCCCACTCTTCCAGTATGTTCATAAGGCACGTCCCTCTCAGTGGCATTTCCTGGAATGTCACTTTGAGTAATAGAACATACATTCAATCCATGCTTCGTTTATCTGAGGAGACAATCCTCCTCGGACTACCTTTCCTAACCTTTTCGCTTGCACGTTACTCATGGGACTCTGAATTTAACACCCTTACAACTGCTAATTCGTTCTCGGACCAATTAACGTCCTCGCCTAGAGCCCAAGGTCCAGTATACAATTTTGAGCCCTTATCCCTACAAATATAATATAGCATAATATATATATAATTTGAAAAAAATTATTGATTACTTGCAAGTTGTGAGCTTAGAAAAGCTCCCATGATATGAATGTTAACAGTTTTAGCAATTTTGTAATGCGTTTACCCACCCATTAGTAATTGATGGCTAATAATGAAATTGCTTGTCACTAACAAAGTAAAATATAATGGTAAAATATAATGGTGAGAGCTTTGTGGGTTAATTGGTATTTTCTAGCATTTCTTTTTTTTTTTTTTTTTTTTGAGAAAAAACTTCTAGCACTTCTAATTTAGACATTTAGAGTTCAAATTTCTTCACCCCAATAAGCAAAGTATAACTTTAAAAAAATTCCTCTTAGGATAGTTTTGTAGCAGCTCTACAATTTTGGTAGTGCTTCTATAGGTTATACCAATTAGTGCATTCCTTGTCTTTCTCCTTTGAGAGAGAGAGAGATCTTCATTTAGCCTTACACTTCATTAAAACTTTGCACTTATATCAATATATTAATTACTTGCCAGATGTTAATGTGTTAAAAAGTTTCATTTTAAATACAAATTATCAAATTTTATACTAAAGTAAGTAAAAAATATTTCAATTAAACTAATGAAATTTTTAAAAACATGAATGATCCAAAACTTGGAGGAATAGGTTAGGCTCCAAACATATTTGAATCTATCTTGCTCTAACCTATTATGTGGCAACTAAAGACACATTTCATGTGTAATTAATTAGTGACAAGATTTTTTAATGAATCAATGACTTGTTAATCGATTCAAACATGTTTGATGTCAAACTTTATCAAATATTTAACAAATATAAGAGCACATTTTACAATAAAAAATAGAATTACAAAGAAAAAAAGAAGAAGTTATATCTCTATAACTATTAGACCAATTATTTTTTTTTTAAGAGCATCATTGAACTAATTTAAATATTTGGAGGGGCCAACTCTTGTTTTTATAGACTAAATTTTGAAAAAATTAAAAAAATTATATATATATATATATATATTTAAGATTTTCAAAATTTTGGGAGTGCATGACCCCCCACTCTTCAACATAGCTCCACCCCTAGTGATAACAATTATTTGGAACTCGACGGAAGTCCCAATACCTATTTCCAAAAAAAAAGTCTTTCAATGCTTTTGTAATTGAACAAATCTCAGAATAATGCTTATTGTGATTTTTGGAGACCTACCCCAATATGATCCTATTATGTGTTTTCTTGAAAAGGTTTTAGCACTTTTTATTATGAAAAAAAGAAAAAAAAAAAAAAAAAGCTACGTGGCATTCACTTTAGCATCCAATCAGCATAAACAGATTATTTTAATCCTCTCATTTGCCACCTCTTTTTTTTCTATCCACCACTTAAATCACTATTTTGACATAATAATAAAATATTTAAATTTAATTAAAATGGCACATTTGACAGTTTACTATGAACAATTTTGAAACATGGGACAAAGACTGAGGACCAAAATATTAATTAATCCAAAATAATTAAAGTGATGTAAAAAGAGGGAAGAGAAAATTAATGAAAAACAAGAGAATTAACTTGGTTTGGAGCATACCTCTATAACAAAAAAATTACTTCGAAAAATCATGATTTACGTGAATATATTTAACAAGTATTATATTTTTTTCAAGTCAAACAAGTGTTATATTATATTATATTATTTTTCCAAGTCAAGACTCTAAGGGATAAATCTTTTAGTGTTCATTTGGTTTGTTCACGTTTGTGTCTGCGTTTTCTCTCTTCTGCATTTTTGGGCTTCTTTTTTTTTTCTTTTTTTTTTTGGTCCAACGCCTCTTGCACTGTTCATGAAATATGAATAGTGCATTCAGGCTTATCTACAGTAACCTTTATGTGAACAGTAATTCAGAAATTATTTTTTTTATTGTTTTCAGTTTTCGACAAAATAAACGGTATTCAAATGTACACTTAGAATAAATTTTCGATTTATAGTGTACTATAGTATAGTCACATTTTTTCCCTTGAAAAACATGAGCATGCAAGGAGCTTGACAAATATAATTATCAATTCACATGTCTTGAAGTAAATAATTGATCATTTTTTTTTTTGGTAAACAAATAATTGATCATGATTTTTTAGACCCATTCAAATTGATATTATGGTCACATGGATGCACAGTGATTACGTTCTATAACTTTTTTTTTGTCGATCGATTATGTTCTATAACTTAATATTTCTTTTCAGATCTTTCTCATGAAGAATGTTTCTCTCTCTCTGTCTCTCTGTCTCTCTCCACAGCCACATTTAGGCGCAGGCACATCTAAATAGGCGTATCAGAATGATTGGAATAAAGTTTTGTAAAGGTGATTTTCTCGATCAAATTCTCAGCGGGAGCAGGATGACCAAAATTATGGGAGGAAGAAACAAAGCGGCAACAGTGGGCTAATGTCCCGTCGGAGATGCACCCACACCACATTACATTACATACACATTGCATTTTTGAAGTTGGTGGTCGGTGCAATCTCCTCTTGACAAGTGTCACCATTGAAGGCAAATGTTATGTTGAACCAAGTTGCGCAAGCCTAATCTACGCAAGTTGTGTGCAATTGTTTAATAAGGATCATGAAATATAATATTCTTCTCTTTAAAAAAGATGGAAATAAAAAAAATAAAAAAATAAAAAAAGAAATGGAGCACAGTTTAGACTTTATTATTAATTAATTTTTTTTCTTTAGTACCTATAGCTATAAGTTATACATACTATCTCATCATTGAAAATATAGCTCTTCAAGCTTCTTGGCAAACCGACCCAACCGATCTGTTGCAACCCAATCTAACACCTTAGGTGGTCGGTTGCAGGTCTCAACCCTCAAAAACCAAATCTAATGGGTCAAGTGATAGGTTTCCTCATCTAAAACTTGAGCAATCCAACCTGATCAATAAGCACTTAAAATAAGGCCAAATATGCCTAGATTTGACAACATTCAAGCCATCCTTCTCCTAGATTTGATCATGTTTGCTTAGATCTTCACTTAAATTCAAAAGATCTACTCTCAAATCCAAAAGTCTACTTTTCTTCGCTTAGATTGGCAAAGATCTACTCTCTAATGTCCACTGTTGCTGCATCAGTTTTAACCGAACCAACCGATCATCCTTTTTAGCTCAATCCGACTCGACTCATGGTGATTGGCGGTTGGCTGTGGGTCTCGTCTTCTTCCACCCAACCTAAGCGAAATAGGTTTGAAATCAGCCCAAAACCGACCCATTAACAACCCTAATTGAAAATTTTAAATAATGTGATACTGAATATAGTTTTAAATTTATAATATTTAATTTAAATTATTAAGTTATTTTAATTTGAAATAAAAAATATCCTAATATGAAATTTTGACCTTTCCTAAATTATTAGTGACACATTAAATGCCTAATGTCAAGAAAGGTGGGGAAAAAAAAACTAAAACAAAAACCCGAGGATGTTAATTAATGTCATCTATATATATATATATATATATATAAAACTGAAGCCTTTGAAACTCCCACAATTTTTCACATCAGTAATACTTATATAAATAATAATAAATCTTTTTTTTTCCACCAAATACAAATTACAAACCTGATTCTTATTAAAACCCAACTACAAGAGGAGCCTAAACGCAGAAATCAACCGCAAACAAAAAACCCTACCCATACGCACTTAATTGTTTTTTCCTACTCTCTCAACACTATCTCTCAAACGCAAACTCAGCCCTAACAAAACCCTTGATCAAACTCACTCCCATCCTTTTGAGTACAAAATAGTAGCAATTACACCTCAAAAGCTAAAGTCCAAATAATTAAACATCAAAAGCATCAAGGACGTTGTAAGTTTGTAACATAAAAGGATGCCCCGAGAACATAGCAAAGTGTTCACGTTGTCCAACAATACATGTGATTCCTAAAAATATTATACAAACTACAAAGTAGTTAGGGTTGGAAAGAAAGAGTACAGTATATATATAATAATATGCTTTACCTTGTGTTGCCACTTGCCAACAATATTCTTGACAACCTTTTTACTACCATTTACAAACACAAGCATGAAACAGCTGTTCACTATCCTCGAGCCATACTTGAGTTTAGGGGACTTGGGTACCATACTAACACAGTATTCGAGTCCAAGAAACTCGAGTATGAGTCTGGACGCTTTCGCCTATTTTACACGAGCCATACTGGAGTTTATGGAGCTCAGGTACCACACTAACATAGTACTCGAGTTCTTAAACTCGAGTACTAGGTGGCATTTTTTAATGCCCAAATGCCAGCTCAGCCAGCACCACGGTGGAATGCTTACTAGGAACTCGAGTACCATTTAGAACTCGAGTTTATTGAATTCGAGTACTGGAAAAGTGGTACATTGCTAATTAGTTTTGAAACAATGCTAGATTGCCAAAAATTTTGACAAAACGTGGTATTTGGCTATTTTCACCAATGACAATGAGCAAAAAAAAAAAATCTAGCACTACAATTTTTGTATAGTAACTTTGTTACAACTATGATATTGCAGTTTGTGAACGGTGAAGAAAAAAATAATAAACAATAAATAGTTACTTACATTCAATCACATCATAAATGTGCCAAAAGTATTGACCTAAACAAGCTAGACATCATAACAAGAATTAGTAGGTCCCCTCACAAAAACCCTCTCAATCATTTAAGCATGCCCAACCGTTTCTCCTATTAGTTCTTTTGAATTGGAATGTGTCAACATGCTGCATCGCTTCTTTTCTTTATTTTTTATTTTTTTTTCTTACTTCGATAATTAGAGAAAAGGAAATTTGAATATGGATATCTTCGTTAAAAACATAAGACATGCAAGTTGAGTTGAGTTTACAAGGCTCTTCACAATGTGCTATTTTAATTTATTTTCCCAAGTGTGCCATGCTACTCTTGGACTCCCAGTCCTTTAAAGCCAAGGGCCAAGGCCCAAGAGTGACGGTGTAATCATTAGGCAATTGGGTGTTTGATAAAATGCTTGATCTATTATTATGGACTTGCGATGAGGTTTTGGGCTCCTAGGCTTGGTTTTCCTTGGCCCAAATATTATACAGTAAACCCTAGTCTAACTGGCCTATCTAAGGCTAATTTAGTCATTCTGTTCCCATTAAAAATTTGACCTAACCCTAACCTGTCTATACGTATAAATACCATGTTAGGATCCTCCTCTACTTTTTGATTATTTGCGTTTTTAATTTCTCTTAAACAAGGAGCATTTTTATTTAACCAGCGTGAGTGATCTCTTGACCTAACCCTAATCTTTTTTGTTTTATATTGATATACATCTCTAGGCCTCGGCCCTTTGCTCATCATTTTAGTTCGTAAATAAGCCCATTTTTACTTGGTAGGCAGACTCTTGAAAACTTGGCCCATTTTATTTTTGGACCAACCTTGGCCTAGGTGCTTTAAAACTCGAATCAAGATCCTTTCAAAATCTTATAATAACTCTACCCTAAAGTTAGATTTATTAAAATCTTTAAGACGACAATAAATTTTACCAATTAAATTAGTTAAAATCTACTATCTTAAAGTTCTTAAAACCTTTTTCAAAAAAAAAAAAGTTCTTAAAACCTTAATTATTTTATTAACCATTATAATAACTTTATCCTAAAGTTCTTTTTAGGGTAGAGTTATTATAAGATTTATTAAAATCTTTAAGACAACAATAAACTTTATCAATTAAATTAACTAGAACCCACTTTCTTAAAATTCTTATTAAAACTTTAATTATTTTATTAACCATTTTATTAACAGTACAAGTCAATTTTGAACATATATCTTAATTGAGCTGATTCAACACACTAGAACACTGGATTCAAGCCAAATCGGTCGGCGTCGTCCACATCCTTTATTAATGGCCTATCTCATGGTTTTTTTTTTGTCGGTCTTAAAAAATTTTGGGCTTAGCTCTGTCACAGTTCAAGCATTGGGCTAGCCTCGGCCCGTTTGAAATTCCAACTGTTTAAGCGCATCCAACTGGAAAACTGTTGTGTGTCACACAGAGCTGAAACCTGAAACTGAAACCCCTGCTTACTAGGGTTTTCGTCTCCACTCTCTCTCCTTCCCTGTGAACACCCACACCATTAAAATGCAAACTTTGAATTAAAAGGAACAAAAAGATGGCATTTTGGTGCAGAATCAACCGGTTCAAGCTCAAGCACCTTCCAAATCAAATTGTTCAAAGATACTACCTTGGCAATTCAAATGCTTCACACACCAACCCATGTGTTGCAGAAAAGCCTTATTGGGTGATTCACAGTGGACCCGTTAACTTTTGCAACAATGTCAGGTTTTTTGCTGCACCAGTTCAGGTAATGATCTGGGTTTGGAAGTTTGCTGATTATTTGAGAATTTTACTTAGGAAAAAAAAAAGAAAAGTAACTGGGTATTGGGTATTTTGTGTTTTTTGTTTTCTGGGTTAGATTCAATTATTTGTGTTATGGCGTAGTTTGTGGATCACTTGGCTTTTGGTGTAAATGTCTTTTTTTTTTTTGGGAGGGGGTGATTGGTTTTAATGGGCAGTGTGAGCGTTTTTTTTTGGTTATGGTGGTGCTGTGTAATGGATATATGAGAGTGTGAATTGTTAATCATTTGGGGAATCAAATTTAATTTTTGGTGATATTAGGATTTAGATGATGTGTGTTATATGATGTATTATTCTTGAACTTTCAGGCTGCAAAGAAGGAAAAGAGGGACACAAGTGGGCCGCGTTTGAATGGCCAAATCCAAGCCCCTTATGTTAGGCTTGTGGCAGAGGAAGGTATATCAGTTGGGAATTTTTTGTAATAGATTTATCGTATATGTCCACGTTATAATGTTTCTTGATGGTTTTGAGATTGATGTTTAAGTAGAAAAATATATATTGTTCTAATGCTTGATATGCCTGTTAAAGAAAATGATGGCTACACACAGACATATATTTTCTGATAAGTAAAATGATGACTACATTGTAAAATGTCAAAAATTCAAATAGGGGGGATATGTTGTTTATAGTCGTAAGAGAAAGAAAATTAGTGTTCTTCCCTGCTGTGACTATTCTTTATTTTTTCTCAGCAGGGCAATGCAAATAGAAACTACACTTCCCTTTAAAAAAAAAAAGAAAAAAAAAAAGAGAAGAGACTTTGCTATTACAAAATACACATTGTTTCATACTAAGAATTTATCACAAGAAGTTATGACCAGTCTTGTAATTCTGTGGCTTTTTGCTATATACCCATTAGGAGAGACTCAGAGGCTCAAAGACACTCAGTCATCCTAAAACAGATTGAGTGGTATTGTGATAGTGAGCCAGGCTTAGGCGTAGATGACCATTGTGAATATGAAAGAGATGACTGAAATAAGTTAATCTAAAGTTTTGTATTTCAATGAAATATTGAGCTATATATGCCGCATTTTACTAAATGCTAAACAGTTTTTTTTTTAAATATAAGTAACTAACTGCTAAACAGTAGTTGGGGAAGATAACAATTCCATGTATTTTGGTCAATGTAAGAGTGTGTAAACTTTTGTTAGGGTCATTCTTAATTTATGATTATGTGCAGGGCTTAAAGAATATTTCAAATTTGAGGATGGTAAGACTGTAGTAGTCTCAAGACAGGAGGCACTGGAATGTGGCAGGAAACTCAAGCTCGATTTAGTGGAGGTAAAATATTTCAAATTTGTGACCTTGATACTTGCAAAGAGATATTATGAATGTGATAACTGTGAAAAGAGAGTGCTGGATGTCTGTGGTTGTATTTATATGTGCATAATCAAAGGCATACATGAATAGGCGAATAAAGGGTTAAGTAATACCTTTCATAGTCTTTTATTTTAAATTTGACATCAGATATTTCCTTGTACTTTCTGGGTTTGCTCTATGTTTTTATGCATAGAGTAGCCATTCGTATATATAACATTCTTACTTATCAAAAAAAAAAAATAGTCTTTTATTTTAATTTTTTTTTATTTACCAAAAGACCCGGGTTCATGTCCCAGTAATGGAATTTTTGCACTTCTCCCTTCTTTTACCTATCATTTTTTTTATTAGTATAAATTTTTGCAGTCTTTTTTATCTGGTTTTTCTTCTTACTTTGTTTATGTTCTATGAATGACAATAAAAGTTCTCTGGGTCATGTATTGTGTGTGTTAGATTTAGTCCATGAAAAACTTGCATTAAGAAACAAATACCAAGAATCTTATGAGCACTATTGAGTTGTTTTTAGGTGTAATACGCAAATATTCAAATCAGCCTTGGAGTAGCTTCTGTTACTTGTTAGGTTGAGGGTGGGTGTAATGAGCATACATTGTTGCTCTATATTGATTTAGTTAATCCATAATAGCTCTCTTTTTTTTTATAGGTAATAATAGTAATATTAATCAAGAAAAAACAAAGAGAGAAAACACATGTTGTTCATGATAGTGAACACAAGCAGAAACAACAAAAAGCAACAAAGGAAAAAACTCAAGGAACCAGTCTAAGAGAAGAAAGAAACTCTATAATAGAGGAACAATTTGAAGAGCCCCAACACCTAGACCAATCAAAGAGATTTCTCAGGCATAAAGTTTGTAATTGAACTAGTGATTTCTTAGTAGCCTCAAAAGTGCATTGATTTCTTTCCGTCCAAACAATTCACATCAAACAGCCAGGAATCATATTCCATTTGTCTGAATTAAATTTCCTCAGCCAATGGGTCCAACAAAACATCAAACTTTCACAGAACCTGGCATAACCCATTGGATCCCGAAGATCTAAAGCATATGCATCCACAATGAGTGAGCTATAGGACAATAGATGAGGAGATGATCCACAGATTCCTCATTGCAGCCACACGTACAACACCGATTCGCCAAAGAGAAACCCCTAAGTATGAGATTATCCATGGTAAGGATCTGACAATGAACTACCGTCTACAAAAAGAAAGCCACCCTTTTAGGAACCTTAACTTTCCAAATACCCTTCCAAGGAAAACTAGAAGTAGAAGCACCTTGAATCTTATTGTAATAGGCCTGAATATCAAACTTACCATTCTTATTAAGGCACCAGTGGGAACTGTCACACCCAACACCCCTAGGAATCCGAGATTGAATAAAATCAAGGAAAGAGAAGGCAGCTTCGAATTCCTTATAGATCTTACTTATCCTAAGAATTAATGTTACTCCATTATAGATCTTTCTTTAAGGAAATTGTAATGCTATTCTACTTAGTTGTGAATTCCCTGGTATGATGCCTAAGGAAATCTAAGGAATGTTGGGTTATTGGTAATACTGATATACATGAGCATTTTATTGAGTGAGTTGGGTTGGGTACCATAAGCAACACTCATATTCTGTGCTCATTTAATGTGGGAGAGTTGAAAATGCTTAGTAGGAGTTTATCATGGGAAAAAATAATGGACTCAGTGTCACATTAACGAGAAAGAAATAAAAATCAACCTAGATAAGGTGATTTACACCCTAACATTTTAGATTTGGAGATGATATTTGCCCATGGTGCCCAAAAGGGTGGCATTTGTCATGTGAACAGCAGCTTGGGGTAGGATTTATATGTTGGACGATCTTTGGTTCTGCGCATTCTTTTTGATTGGTCCAGAGCTTGGGGTTTAACACAATGTTCTTCCATTTTTGAGTTCCTAGCTTCTTAGATCTTTCACTTGATATTCTTGTACATTGTTTATGCTTTGTGTTCATCATTGTGAACATGAAATTTTTGTGCATTTAATATTAATAAAACAGCACTACTTGCCTATTCCAAAAAAAAAAATTTGTGCCCATGGTTGTGTTCTTAATCCTGATGCCAGGTGTTATATTCTACTTGACATGTGTATTTTGAATAATTTCGCCAACGTTTCACTTGTGACCAACTTGACAATGCACCCTGCCTTGCCCTGATTAAATTGCTTCCCTACCCAATCCCACCCCATCATGGGGTGCAAGTAGATCTGCTAAGGTATTTTATTATCTTTGCCAAGAGCGTTGTAGCTTAACTGGTTAGCACCTCTTGGTGTTTTTAAGACATCCAGGGTTCAATTAATGGTACAGAGGTAGTGGGTGTTCTTTTGTATGCTACCTATGTAATTTACTCAGTTTTTGAACCACCTTTATTAATTCCACTACTATCTTGGATAATATCTACATTTTTTTTCCCAAAATAATTTAGTGTAATGGTTCCTGTGAAAATGAGGCAAAGAATGTCCTTTGAACACCATTATTGATTTCCTTTATTGGTTTTTTTAAAATATGTATTGGACTCTAATGTGTTTAGCCATGCATCTATTAATGCTTGGAGCAAATGCCCTGGTCAGCATCTATGTGAAAGTGGAGCTATTAGCGCTTGAGAACTTTAGCTTTTGGGACAAGAAGTTTGTTTAGCAGATTCTGGGATGCTCAATCTTTTAATTTCTGTAATTTATTAAACTACTTTTATGTTTCTTATCTCTGTTCTGCAAACTCAATTTTGTTTTGTTTACAGGTTCAAAGAACTGCTAATCCACCTGTCTGTAAACTCATGGACTTCCATAGAGAAAAGTACAAAAAACAATTGAAGGAAAAAGACCGTGCTAAAAGCAAGGTACGTTACATTGTAGATTTGTGCCTTTGGGTTGGATCTTGCTGAAATTAAGCCAACGAAAATTTTTTGGACTAAAACCACAATTTTGTTATTATTTTCTTTTGCCTGTAGCTTTGGTACAGCCAATTCCCATTGATGTGAGAAGTGATAAAAAAATATTTATTTTAATTTAGGTTTATTTAATTTTGGAAGTCAATTGTATTTCAATTAAAATGAGGTTTTGTTCAAGTAGTCTATATAAACACAATATTATACTCCTATGGAGAAGGTAACAATTTGATTGATTAATAACATTTCTCTTGGAATTTTCTAATGGTTTGGTGCTTACCCCGACCAACCCTAGGTGTTGCATCCTAAAGCTTTTGTTGGTGCACTCCGTTTGCTTCTTGTCACATATGAGAATGGTGATTGGAGAATCAAAGCATCAATCTTATGGATTGTAGACAGTTTCCAATAGAAATAACTTTTTAGAAGTTTGGATGTTTACCCCTTCCCCAGCGCTGTGCTTCATGTAGCGTCTTGTCCTTTTGTAAAAACAATGTGTAGGGTAAAGTCATGAGGTGGTGCGTGTACAACTTACCGATTAGGGGCTTTGATTTCGTTGATTGGTGCATCATGTGTCGTTGTAATGGGGAGACAGTGGATCATCTATTGTTACACTGTAGAAAGGCTCACCGGTTGTGGAGCTTTGTCTTTAGAACTTTTGGGATTTCATGGGTTCCCTCGTGATCTATGGCAGATTACCTCTTTGGTTGGTGGAATTGGTTGGGGAAGCACTCATCTACCATTTGGAATTTAGTTCCGTTGTGTTTGATGTGGTGTATTTGGAGGGAACATAGTCGGCGGACCTTTGAGGACTTAGATAGATCCGATGACTAGTTGCGTGCTCTTTTCACTGGTTCCCTTTTTGATTGGTCTAGGATTTGGGGACTCACATCTAGTGATTCTCTCCTCTTTGTTCCTTAGCTCTCTTTGTCTTTGTAATTAGTTTTTCCTTTCTGTTTCTGCTTTTCTTTCTTTTTCGTAATTTCTGTTTTGCTCTAGTTTGCATAAAGCAGTTTTTTGAATATACTTATTTCTTACTTATCAAAAAAAAATAATAATAATAAGAAAAAGGATAAGCCTCAACTTGTAATTGACCTTATTTAGGATCAAATAATTCAATAAGTTATACTGGGAGATGCTCCAAACTTCCTATTGCAAGTTGATTTATAATGATATATCTGAAGGTCCCAAAATCTAGTTGTCATCACCTTGACTAATGTTTTGCATTTTAAAATTTTTGGAAGCTTTGGAGCAATAGATAATCATCCATTGTTTTGACCAGTTTTTTTTATGACGTAGAACATCATCAACGTAGGGCCCTTTGGACCAGATTATTATTTTTTAACCAGATTCTTCTGATTGCTATCCACAAATTTTCAGTTTTGTACATTGTATTTGTTTTGCACAATACTTTGCTTAAAGATTCAAAATTCAGTGGCTGAGTAAGTTACAATTATGCATTTCATAAAATGTGATATGGGCTATATATATAAGGTTGTGTATAGATGTAGCTCGAGCAATTTCCTTGGTACAATTCCTATCTCCTTTGCAACTGACAGTTGTCACCTGGTAGAACCTAGGGAATTCGATTGTCAAGTTCAGTGTTTGTAAATTAATTGGGAAGATATTGTAAACTATTTTAGAAATGATAAGTACCTTTTTGGGAGGAAATATTGATGCTTAACATCAACTGAGCAGAGCATCCCTTTTTTTATTTTTGGTTTCTCATGCTTTTGTTGATGTATATGTATGGTTCTGGGGTTCTTGACTGCTTGCAAAATGGTGATATTATTGAAAGGTTGGTTAGCAGTTCACAAAATTTAAACTTAGTCATAGGAACTACATGATTGTACAGTTCAAAAAGTTCCAGAAGTTCTATTTGTTAAATTTCCATTTATGAAGCAAGGGAATAAAAAGAGAGAAAGCCTTTGGTGCAGTCATGTAGATACTAGATAGTTGGTCTCAGACTCTTGCACTTATGTTAATATTTCATATTCCTATAGGAGAAACTGTAAGAGATTTAGTTTTGGTCCTATACATCTAAATATTGTTTGTTAATATATTATCATTTACTTTTACCTATAAAAAAAAATCTTATTTGTTATTGTTTTAATAGTTTAACTTTTTCGAATGCATTGAATATGCAGTCTGAGGTGTCTTTGCGAAAAGGAGACTGCAAAGAAGTTCGATTCTCAGGCAAAACTGTAAGTTCTTTCTTTGAACTCTGACTTCTTATTTTACTTGTGCCATGTCACATACTTCCTGAAACTCATCTTAACTGTTTCAGAAATAAAGAAAAACATGCTGGCAACAATTTAATATTTTCAAATAAATAATGGTATTGATGCTGTGAACACAATTTTGTAAAGAGCTTGAACAACTGAGAACAATATGGACAATACAAGTCGAGGAAGTGATCATTGAATTCTCTTCACTCAATGTGTCAACTCAACTGTGTTTTGGGTGCTTGTCAATCGATAACAATCTGCTTTGATTTCTGGCATTTCCATTTTTTAATGTTATTGATGATTTGAGTGTTCCTTTTATTTTGTTTTCCTGGTCTCTGAAAACCTGGCTGGGTCATAGATGTACCCACTAACCCAACTACCCAAATGTATGCAATGCAAAAATACAAAATGAGAGGAATATAAGGTCAAAAGATAAACTAATTATGGTTACATCATTGATTTTAAAAGAGTGAGTGAAAAGCATGATGATACAACATACCCACTGCTACTCTTTTCAGGAACTAAAGGACTTAAAGATGAAAGCAGATCAAATTAAAAGACTGATGGAGCGTGGTTACCGGGTGAAGGTACATTCTTTCATTTCTTTAATTATTCTCTGGTTATTGATGTTTAGATACTCCAATGATATTTTGGTATATTGTAGCTGATTGGGTGCTATTTGCATGCTGATATCTATGCCACCTTCTCTTTAATGTTAGAGTTTCATTGAGTTGCAGGCATTAGAAGGAGAGACAAATTCACTGGTTGTTTCATGCATCATACCTTTTTTGCTAAAATTTACTGATCATCAGATTCTTCTCAGAAATTCTGTATTCTGGGCTCTTAACAAATTCATCCTTTTTATCAGAAATTTTAAATACAATATGGATTTGCTAAATTGCAGATGTATGAAGAGGCTGACTCAACCAAATTAAGAAAAAAAAGGCAAAGTGCTTCTTAGATATCACAGGCAAACAAAATTTCCACACAATTACCACTTCTTTCTTCTCTTTTGTGTGTGTGGATGGTTTATTTTTTGTTGGGGAGTGGGGGATTGGCAAAGTGTGAAACTAATGGATTCTCAAAGCTCAGGGAGTTATACAATAATGTTTATCTGCAAAAGGAATAAAAAGAAATTAAGAACTGATACAACAACATACTAGCATTGATCCACTCATTCTTCATTCTTATGCATGTATATATACCAATAAAAGTTGTCTTATTCTACCGAAGTGCACATGTGGTTTAGGTGTCTGTCCTCAAATTCTTTCAACTAATGTTTACCAAATTAGCAATTAAGTGCTATTATAATAGTTAATTGTCTTCTGTGGATCTGAAACAGTGCAGGGCTATGGGTAAAGAAGATCAGGACTTGGGTGGATTGCTATCTCGTGTCTCTGCTTTGGTATGGCCAAATCCTTTGATTTTTCTTACTGCTTCATGTTTGAGTCATTAATATGCACTTTTTTGTGTTTTCTTTTTTACTTTCCCACTCTTATTTATGAACAACATTCTGCAGATTGAAGATGTGTGTATTGTAGAAAGTGGACCCTTGGTGAGAGAGACAGAGGCACATGTGGTAGTCAGGCATGTCAAATTTGGCTTGCCCAAGAAAGGTGGGGGGAAAAAGTTGAAGGTTGTAGGAGATATGAGAGCTAAGGTAGCCACCACTGCACTAGAAGCTGTCGATTCTATTGATTCCACTGAAGAACTGAGTTCTGCTGAATATGACTCAGAAACTGAGGAAGAGATCCTTTCTGATGAAGTTGAACTTCCTATTCCCTCTTCCATGGAAATTCCAGATGAAAGTTTTGGAGACAAGAAGAATGCTTGGTCAGTTGTTGATGCTGGTGATAATTTTGAAGAAGTATTCCGTCTTGGTGATGATGTGAATGGAGTAACTTCCAGTTCGGATAAACAGTTGAAGACTGCACAAGAAACAGCTTCTCCTTCATCAAATGTCAATGTTTCAGACCTTTTGCACTCCATGCCAGTAACCGAATTTACAAGAGTAGATCAAGTCCCATCCTCCCCATTCTCCCCACAAGGGCCTTCCACTGGGACTGAAAAAATTCACAAAAGAAGTGAACCAAGGAATCAGTTCCCACCTACGAAACCAATAGAAAATAGCAGTCCAGGAATGAGGGACTCAGTGAGATTCGAACCCCAATTTCCAAATTTAAGAAGGCAGACCCCAGTGGATGTGAAATTTTCACCTTCAGGGGCAGAAAGCAGGCAAGTTGGGACTGATACTTCTGTATTTCAAAACTCAAAGCTTCCTCCTAACAACATGCCCAAGCAAGGACCAAGTCTTGGTGCTCCTAGTACCCCTGCACCTAGTTATGGCATTTTTAGTTCTCCAACTACACCCAGGGGACAAGGTGTACCAGCAGAAGTTCATAGGAGCAGGGAAGGAAACCCTCATGATGCTGCCAGGAATCCTGGCACAATAGGGGTTTCACCAAATGAGAACTTGCCCAATTTGAATTCTGATGATAGCCAAAGGCCAGGGCCTGACAAGGGTGGACAAAAGGCGTGGGGAGTATTTAGTCGAGGGAGCTCGAATACAATGCCAAACATGACATCTAAGCCAAATTAAAGGTGCAGAAATAGTATTTCCATTATAATGATTATTTCAGTGAATCAATGAGCTCTTGCTCATACCGTACTTCATTCCCTTATAAGTGCAAGGTGGGAGATGAGATCATGGATTGAAGACCTATCCGATGTGTGTGTAATATACTAATAAAAACACTAATAGGAAGAAAAGAAAAGAAGATTATTTCCGTAAATATTTGACTTACGGAGTCAAACAAGTTTTGGTGATGATTTTTATGTGTCATCTTGAGACGAATAAAAGATTGTATTGCCTTTTTGTTATGTACAACAATTACTTGGAATGCCTCAGCAAAAGTTATTTTAATGTATTTGCATAATATTGATTCATTCCTTTATATATTCTTGTTTTGGTACAACTTTCCTGTTATGTCCCAACCAACACTGGCAATATATCTTGTCATTCCCCTTTTAGTTAGATGTGTTCTAAGTTCTAACTTCTTTGAATTATCATCATTTTGGTTAGAGGTGTTCCAAGCCAGAAGATCAAGAACCATGAGCACCAGAACCTCTTTACAAGTCATAACCTTAACAATGGTGTCCTACAACAATCCAATCATCAAGAACCATGGAAAGGAAGCTGGCAGGAGTGAAGTAGGACCAGCACACAATCCTATCATTAAATAAATTTTTTCTACTGATTCTTTGCAATAATTAGGTGACGAATTTTTCCACTACTACTTTAATTAGTGCATGCTAAAAGTAGTGTTAATGCTGAGTTCACATGAAAGTAATGCTCCAAGCACAACTTATGACTTGAAAAAGGCTGTGGAAAAGTTTTTGAGTCTAGCATTGCTTGATTCTCTGTGACTCATCACATAATTTCTGAATCTTTTCTACTTGAAGGGGCAGTAGTGCAGTACCATGGCTTGGAGCAATAAGACTAGCCTATTGCAGTCACTGACAACTTGATGAATGCCATTTATGTCTCAAAATAGCAATTTGTCCTCACATGATTTCTGACTGAATACAGGAGCTATCAAAATCAGCACGGTACAATATAATGCATCTGAACTAGTAAAGAGAAAACCAGCCTCCTTATTTCTCTCTCCAAGTCAATGGGATTTATGGAGTGTGATGTGAGAGTTTGCCTTTGAAAAGATAATTTCATTTTTTTTAACCCTCATTCAAGGTGGTGCATGGGACTTGAGTGTTGATGATTTCTCTTGATAATTTCTAATCAATTAACATAGTCATCAATTAACGTAGTCCATGTGGTAGAACAAAGCACAAGTCTCTTAATGTGTGGGTCCTGAATTTGACTCCTTCAATAGGGTGTCTTAACTCCTAAGTGATACCCTTGTTAGTTGTCTTAAAAAGATTATTCTGAGCTTTAGTGACAGGCCTTTTTTCTTTGAGAAGAAGCTTTAGTGACAACTTAAGCGTAAAGTCACACTCAATTACTTGATCAAAAGTTACATATATTATGATAGATGCTTTCCATTCAATCCAGTGGTTTGGGTGAGAATCATCAGCAAAAGATAAAAGACAAAATCTATAACAACCATTTATTAAGCAATGCAGGGGACGTAACATTTTTCACAATTTGTTAATGTAATGACCAAATTTGAGTCCCTAGCTCAGACGATGGATGGACCTAGGTCCAAAAAGCCCAAAACAATGAATTTGTAGAGAGTGGGTTGGAAAATTGAGTTAAAATGAGTTGGATCACAAATAAAGTGGGCTTAGTTGACAAGAACAGAGAAACAGATTGAATTATATAAGAACTGATCTCCTCGACGAACCCACGACCATAGTTAATGTAGTAAATTATGATTTGAATATCACTTTTTACATTGGCTTATTACTAACACCATTTTTTATCATGTAACAACTATAATAAATCATCTTAGTTGTTATGAAAAATGTATGTTTCCAGAATTTTAATCATCAGTAAGAGCCATTTTTGTTAGTGATTTCACGTTTAAAAAAGATTACACACGATACATGTAACGGTTCTTAATGAAGAGGAAACTCTTGTCATTTGAAATATTCCTATTAGGGTTGCCTAAACTCATGCCTTCATATACACACGCATAGATAGGTCCTTGAATGAGCTAGAGCTAGAACTCATTGATGACAGGACAAAATCTATTGGGATGTTATTGATGATGTGACCAAATGCAAGAGATTGTCGATAACGTAACACAATCCAATAAACATTTCTATAAAGCAATAGCCTATTAAAAATTCCATTTTATTATAAAAACTTAACTTGATTTTAATATGTAAGTCCAATTGCAATTGGATGAACTTATTTTGTTTATTTTGTAAATACAATGAGATGACCCTGACATGTAGGGTTATGAAAAAAACTTGTTTTACTCACTAACTTGCTTGACCCACTCCAACCCATGTGAATTTAAAGTGGTAGGTTAGGTTTCCATGTGGGTTGAATTTTTGAACCCGCCAAGAACCGATCCTAGTTGTCAACATATGTTATTATTTTCCATGTGGGTTGAATTTGTTTTTCATTTTCGTTATTAAAAATAATAACGTATTTATGTCCTTAAACTTTACAAATTTTAGGGATGAAAAAATAAAATTTTAAAGTTTAGGGACGAAAAACAAATTTTTAATAAAATTTAGGGACCAAAATAGTATCTGTGGGTACCTGAGGACCAAGGAAGAAGCTAAAGGATTGCAATGTTGGCCCGAGGACCGAGGAGGAGGTTGAAGGGTTGCAGTAATGATGTCAAGATGCTGTAAGCCACGAGCTCAAGGGAAGAAGTTGCCTGAGGAAGGGAGGAAATGAATCGTGGTACTCTGAGGCATTCAGAAGGAAGTAAGGAACGGAAGAGTGGAAGACAGTGGGCAGTAGGGATGCTTTAGGCCTGGCATAGCCTGTTTCATCCGTATTAATTGGAAGACAACAATTTTATTAACCGCATTAATGAGGAAGTGACCTGAACAGTGTAGGCCATAGCTAAGTAGGTTCCTGCCACCACTTTCTTCAGATGTGAAAGGTAACAAGTGTTGAAAAAGGAGGGGGGGGGGGGTTAGGTAGAAATGGATGGTGAGGATGCAGTGGAGGAGGGCTATATAATGAAAGGATAGAGCATTAGGGAAGGGGGACGAGAAAAGGAGGGAGAGAGAGATAAAGAAGAACACATTGAGAGAGAAAGGGGAACAATATTATTTCTTAGGTGAATCCTGCTTCCTCAGGAGTCTTTGTATAAAGTTTAATGCTCATTTATACTTGAATACAAATCTAATTCTTCCCTATAATTGTCCTCGGAGAGAGCTCATTGTTGTTGTTCTTTCCCATCTCTTACAAATTTTATTGATATAAGACCAAGTTTGAAATCTACGACTCGTTACTCTAATTGGGCCGGGGGCTACCAACTTTTTGGTTCTTACAGTATCTTACCTTTATTTTTATGTATGCATATTTAGGGATAAACAACATATAACTAATATTAGAAAGTTTAGGTGTCAATTTTTTATTTTATTTTATTTTGTTATTCTTTTTCTTTCCTATTTTTTATTCGAGAGAATAATTTAAAGAAATCCCTTTAGAAATTATATTTTATGACTGAATTAGAAAAAAAAGTCCAATTTAATAAAATGAATATCAACCCTCACAATCCGTCAAGTCGAAGCTATCTATATTTTCAACCAGTAAAGATTGATGAGTCAGTGATAGTTTATTGTTTTTTCAATCCATATAAATTGGTTAAGAATTTTTATAGGTCCAACCCAACCTCCACACAGTCCTCAAAGCCCAACCCAATCGGGTCAATCCCAGTCCAATTCCCAACCCGAATATACATAAAAGTCACGTGCTGCTCACGTTTTCAGCTTTCTTGCCCTAGCCAGCGAGCGATACAACAAAATTCAGAACCCCCAAAACACACACCAAAAAAATAAAAAGTCTCTCTACAGTCGCTCGCGCTTTAAGCCTCGAGAAATCTCCTATTTTCTTCAGCTTTCTCTGAGCTTCACACTCCATTGAGCTCTCGCTCTCGCTCTCTTCTTCGTCTGCGATTCGAGCCCTCTACGTCGCCGTTTCGTTCTGGTTTTTTTCTCTTTAGGTAATTTTCGCAAACCAAAACCCTAACCCTCTCTTACTCTCTTTGTTTTCATTTTCGTTACTCACTGTTATTGTTGATGGTTAGATTTAAAAATTAGGGTTAATTATTGAAATCAGGGCTTCAATTTTTGTGCAGTAGAAATTTTGTGGAAGCATGAATTATTTGTTTACTTGTGGTATTAAGTGATGTGTTTGGTTGCTGAGAAATGGAGGGAAAAATGAGAGAAAAATACGTTTTGATTATTTGTGTGTGGCTTAACTTAGATTTTTGCTTTCTAGGTTTTTGGCTATTAATTAGGGCTTGTTGTTGTATCTAAGTCATGTTTGGTTATTAAAGGTATAAAACATTTTGTGGAAGAATATATTAATTTATTTATTTGTAGTTGTAATGGAACTTAGTTTGACTACTTTGAAGGTATAGCATTAAGTGATGCGTTTGTTTGCTGAGAAATGGAGGGAAAAATGAGAGAAAATATGGCTTGATAAGTTGGAAGTGAAATATTTAACTTAGATGAATTTTTTTGTTGTTTTTAAACTTAGATGAGTATTTCAACTAAGAATGATCTGTTTTTGCTTTCTAGGTTTTGGTTTTTAATTAGGGTTTGTTATTTTTTCTAATTAATTCTAGTGTTAGATTGAAAATTATTTTTGATTATTCAAATTAAGGCTTAGATCTGATTTTTATGCTAAATTAATGGTAATAAACATTTTGTGGAAGAATTTTTTATTTTTTTATACTTGTAGTAGCATTAAGTGATGTGTTTGTTTGCCAAGAAATGGAGGGAAAAGGAGAGATGTTTTTTCATTGTGTGTGTAGTATGCTGTTTGGATTATTTGGGAGTGAAATATTTAACTTATTGATTATTTCAACTAGAATGATCTGTTTTTTTGGCTTTTGAGGTTTCAGTTATAAAAATTTTGATACGTAAATCTATTGGTTGCAGATATCAGGTGCAATAAACTTTTATCTGTGTGGTTTGTGTGGGATTATTTGATAAGGTTGTGATGGATTTTGACGCGTATGATTATTTAGAGAAAACTGTTGAGAATCCTGAGCCGGGGAAAGAGAAGGAAGGTGCAGTTAATGGAGGTGGTGAAATTGAGAAGTCTGGTGATAAAGAGCGTAGTCGGAGTTCGAAGCATAGGAGTGATGAGAGGGATGATGATGTGGAGCGGCGTTCAAAGCGTTCAAGATCAGAAGATGAGTCACGTGATCGTGATCGTGACAGACAAAGGGAGAGGGGTTCATCTCGTCACCGTTCACGGTCTAGAGATGGGGAACGGGATCGACATAGGAGCGGGCGGGAACAAAGGGATAAGGAGAGAGATAGGGATAGAGAGGAGAGGAATGGGAATGTGAAGGAGAGAGACAGGGATAGGGAGAAAGAGCGGGGGCGAGATCGTGATCGAGAAAGAGATAGGAGGGAACGTGACCGCGAGAATGAGAAGGACAAAGAGAGAGAGAAAGAACGGTCCCGTAGAAGCAGGAGTGAATCAGAAAGACAGCGGGGTGAGCGTGATGAAAGGGAGAAGAGTCGCGACAAGGAGCTCAAAGAAAGAGAAAGGGAGAGAGAGTCAAGGGAACGGGACAGAGAAAGCAGGTGTGTTTATGTTTATTTTCTTTATCTCATCTTTGGGACTCTTAGAATAAACTGGATATTTGGTGTTGGATGTTGTATAACTGCAAAACAATGGGAATTTGTATGGGCTATGTGCTACTGTATTATGTGTCTTGCTAGTCTCCTGGCTGGCAACAATTAAGAACAAAATTCATTTAGTCTCACATAAATTAAAAGGGATAACTAAACACAATACCAACCTTGCTCATTTGGTTAAGTTGGATCTGAATGAAAAGATTGAGTTTGCTACATTAAGTGGCTAAGCGTGGTAATGCTTTCAAGCAATGATAGTCTAGGTACTTTTTGGGAGATAGGTTTATTTCTTGTGAGACCTGACAAAAACTTTTTATGACTTTCAGAACCTTGTTGTAAGTAGTGTGCATTTAGGTTGGTCCACCTTCTGATTTTGTGCTCTAAATTGAGTTTTTAGAGTGTTATTGTTTCAAGCAAGATCGAGGTAGGTTCAATATGTTGGCACCTTACTACAGTGCTCTAAATATCTAAGTATATTGACCTTGGGTATGCACATAGATATTATAGAAAGTTGGTTTCCCCTTCTCTGTTTTTTACCCAAAATTGAGAGTGCATAGGTCATTTGTCTTGGTGAGTAACGTATTAGACAGAAGATGGAATAGTGGTTTTCCCAGTTTTTGTATCAGTGATTTGAAAGCAAAGCTTGTACCTAATTTGCAGCTGGTTTCAGTTCTCAATGCATGAGTTATGCTTGAGAATGTTATTGTACGGATGGTGCAAGTACTTTTTTGAATTCCATTATTAAGGCTTAAAGATAGGCCTTGGTTGAGGGGTGTGTCATGCATCATTGCACAGAAAGCTTCCTTTGTTTTATGCTGTGGACATCTTGTTTGCATATAAGGATAATCTGCTGGTCTTCCTCACTCTTGTTCAAACACACCATTATATTTTGAGGTGGTGTTCCATTGTGTGATATTTTCTGTAATTAACTGTGGTCACTGCGTTGAAGTTATATAACATTTACCTGCCCTAGAGAGGAGATGTTTGTGTGATGCTGGGTTCCCTAAGACATGGGTTGTCAGTTGGAAAAGTTCTTCATGGAAACTGTAAGCACTGGTAATATGATATTTATATTGTTCAACTTCATCTTAGCTGTTCTCATAATTCAAACACAGTCCATTTTCTATGATCTCTTTCTTTCTTTATAGCCTAATATCTTAAAGATTTTGAGCCATTAGGTTCTGCTAATGTTTTACAGTATTTTGATTTGTTAGGTTGATTGGTGCCAAGAGCCTTGTAGCTCAATTAGCAACTCCTGGTGTTTCCAATAGAGACATTTAGGTTTCAAATTCCTCACCCCCAACTATCGTTGTATCAAAAATTTGTTAGGTTTGATTAGTTCTTTTTTTCTTTTTATTTTTTTTTTTGCCGCCTTCCCTCTTATGTTTTAGTGGTTTTGCTTCTGTGTTTGTTTTTGCACCATCTTGTCATCACTCTTGTTTTTTTGGTGATATATCTGTAGGTTCCTCGTCCACTCTCTTATCTATTCTCACTTTCCCCAGTCCCAACACATTTCCTTGTCATGCTAGAGTTTACATTGCTTTTTTAGCCATTTAGTATTTTAGTTGATTGTAGTTTGATTGTATGTTCATGCTGGTAATCATCATTAGTTTTTGGGGTAAATGCAATGTCTTCATGTGTCATGTAGGAGAAGAGAAATGCTGGGACTTGTTAATTGAAGTCTTCTTATCCCATATCTGTCCCTTATTCTTCTTCCTTTTTATTTATTTATATATATATATATATATATATTTTTTTTTTGGGGGAGGGGGGGGGGGTGGTTTGTGTTGTTGGCATGTATGTTTGTGTTCACATGACATTGTTTCTCTATGCAGCATGTTAATTTGAGAATTGGGGCAAAGTTGGTTGGTTGGTACTATTTGATCTATTTTAAGAGAATATCTTGAGTGGTTAAGAGGCAACCTAGTCCACATTCTCGAGTCATAATTTGGGTTTATATTAATGGAAAATCAATGCTAACATATTTTTAGTAGGGTGAGGCCTGGTCTACTCCTTATCTCTTGCAATGTGCCTTTTCTGTTCCTTAGTTACTTTGATATGTGGAAGTTAGTATGGGATACTTATTTAAGACATATGTAGGACACTCTGGGGGCGTTTTGAATTTAACTTGACATAAAAAAGTGTAAGCATTTAATGCTGTGGATGGAAGCCTCTGCAACTACTTGCATATTTGTAAGCTCAGTTGGTTGGGAAACAGTTTGTCCTCTTACTTTAAAGTCCAGGTGCCCAAATTTATTTTTTCACCTTTTATTTAGCATTAGTTCTATGTCCAGCAAAGTAGACAGATGTTTTGTGTTTGATGCGAAAGCACATCCAACTTGGCAACTACTTTCTTTTGTTTTTTTTTTTTTTTTTTCTTTAAGGAAAGAGGGGGGGGGGGGGGTGTTGTTGTTCATTCTCTCCTCCAAGTATAATTCTCGCTAGTATAACAGGGTTTATACAATTATGTAATTAAATTTTCTGACTGGTAGTACTTAAGTTTAATATAGTTACTTATGCTATTTAATAGTATTAAAAATTCTGCATATTGAACATTAGATTCTGGGAACTCGCAGATATGGTAGAGCAATCTTCAGATGGTCTTTCTGGCAATTGGGCCAGGCACAGGAACAGGTCATGGGTTTTTAATGTTTCTCTTGAAGTTTCTGGAATCTCTCTAAAAGCTTGCATTGCAAGATTGGGGGTTTTGATGTTAGAGGTTTTGACGGTGGTGGTGATGTCATGTTATGATTTTTGTTATCCTCCACCTTTAAACTCAGTAGCTTAATTGTATTTATTCTGTTGCAGAAATGCTGGTGAGGGAGTGATGAGCTTTGCTTATGAGAAGCACTTCATCTTCTGATGCCTGTGGGGAATAGAATGTTATTTGGGCTAAGCCATTGCCATTATTCTTTTGCATATATTATATATTAATTTATTTTTGATATGTTGGATTTCATGTCTTGAAGTTTTAGGTTTTAGGTGAATGGTGTCTTATTTATCTAGCTTTCCCAATGATGAGACGCTACAACCCAAGCTTTCTCTATAATCATTACCAAGAACTGATTGGATTGTGCATTTCCATTTTTTTGTCTTACCTGGGTATAATGTGATCATGTCAAAAGTATGGGTTTACAAACGAATATAGGACTGTAGACCTAATCTTTAAGGTCTCAATTTTTTTCTATCTGTTGTGTGGAAATATAAGCTTTTAACAGGTTCCAAGTTAATGCAATTAGGTCCTTGGGTACTGCCATCAATACAACATGATGCTGTTTCCGTTTATGGTTATATTGGTCCCAATGTTTTCATTACCTTTAATTGCCACGTCTTACTCCAGGTTGGTCTTTATCAAATCTTAAGATGAAGCAATCTTTAAATTTCTAAATCTGCCTGCATTGGTAATTTCATGTTAACTTTGTGTAGTTCCCTGCAGGACTATACTTGGGTTCGGCCTTTTTACACATAGTGGAGAATAATTTGCTGCCATTTTGGGATTGTTCTTTTCTTCCTTTTCGTTTGCAATCCAAGGCAATTTTGCCACATTAAATACATATACATATTTTTTGCAAGGAGTAAAACAATGTCTATGCTACTCTTCACTTTAAGAGTGTTCTGGCTCAGCTTGTTTTTTCCATAAGAATTATTCATTGACAAACTTATCAGTTGGTGAATTTTTTGGGTCTATATTTCACATTTTTTCATTCCTTGCAGACGATATAAAGAGAAAAAGGAGGAAGTGGCTGAACCAGAGGCTGACCCTGAACGGGATCAGAGGACTGTATTTGCTTACCAGGTAATCAAATGCATTTGGCATATGTATTATTTTTGTTAATTTTGACAACTTGAGGTCTGACTTATTATTTTGGCTTACTATTTTGAAGATTTGTTTGAAGGCAAATGAAAGAGATGTGTACGAGTTCTTCTCAAAGGCTGGCAAGGTTGGTATTGCCATTTGTATTTTTTGGTTCGTAGTTTATATAATTATATTTAGCTATCCCTAAAAGATGGTGTTGGATGGCAAGATCATAGGTTCAAAAGTCAAAATCCTCTGGGTGCATGTGTAACTTAATGAATAGAAAAAACAACTATTATAGAGTAGGTAAGGGAGGAGTTGTAGGGTTCTCACTAGCAGTTTGTGCATCTGTGGAGCTAACATATTCTGCCTCTTCAAGAAGGTAGGCCTGAAGCCCTTTACCCTGTTTTATCATATTGCCATCCTAATTCTCAAATTTGACATTTGCCTTGGTTGAATGCGCACAAACAAAATCTGGAGTAAGTGACCCCCACTTGTTTAGGCAATGATCCGTTGCAAAATGAGGCAGAAAGTGTTCAGTTTCAACTCTGTATTTAATTCTATCCGTTGCTCACGTCCTCCCTTGAGTGTTGAGGAATGTTGCTTTATGAGTTGATTTTTCTTTTTTTCTCACACTCCGATGTAAATTGTTATCTTGTTTCTTTGTCTCTCATCTTTCTAATATCTGGAGAGCACAATTTTCAGGTTCGAGACGTACGCCTTATAATGGACCGCAATTCAAGACGATCCAAGGGAGTTGGGTGTGTTTTATTTTCCCTGAATACATCTTAGTTGAAATTGTTTTGCAGTTCACATACATACATAGATACATACATAAACATAACCAATAAATGTTAAATTTCTGGAAATTTTATATTGTATTAAATCCTAAAATTGCTGCTACATTTTTTTTTTTTTCAGTTCAATAAATGAAGCTATTTCATTAAAGAAAGTAAACCTTCTACTACTGTAGATATGGGATTTGCAAAAAACTACAGTAGATATGGGATTTGCAGAAATTTGCGCCACATAGGTTTGGAGATCCATCTGTATTGTAAACAGAAAAAAAAAATAGTCTATGAAAATAAATAGAATGATCTGTTTGCCATAGCTAGGATAAAACATGAGTGGCACCAGTCCAAAATCTGGCAGAATGAATGTTGTCATATTATGTTCACCTTTGATTTATATCATTTAGGGGAAAAATTCTGATTAGAACTTGGGAAAAGTGATCTGCAAGGACCCTAGTTTCTTGCAGTAGAATATTTTAGATATTAGATATATTGTGATACAACATTAATCTTTTTCCTGGGGTGATTGGTTTGAAGGGAAGTGAATAATTTTTAAGTTTGTACTTATTAAATTTATTACTGTGTCTGGCGCTTGTAGTATTATTATATGTGCAATTCTTATGATTATACTAAAATTGTTTCTGTTGGCAGTTATATTGAGTTCTATGATGCAATGTCAGTCCCTATGGCAATAGCACTCTCTGGTCTTCCTCTTCTTGGTCAACCAGTTATGGTAAAACCATCAGAAGCAGAAAAGAATCTGGTCCAGTCAACTACAGCAGTGGCTGGTGTATCAGGTGGGCTTATAGGCCCCTATTCAGGAGGGGCCAGAAGGCTGTATGTTGGAAATCTGCATTACAACATAACTGAAGCTGATCTTCGTCAGGTAAGCATAATTTGTTTGCAGTCATTCCATAGGATTATTATAATGTGAAAGTTATTAGAGTTGGTTGATTGGACTAACCTTAAGGCAGGTTGCAATGTGGTAAACCTGTGTGGGATATTTCAACCTGTTACAATCATATGCTTTTGTTGTTGTTTTTACATTTTTTTTTTTTGTTGATAAATTCTTAATTTATAGTTGAGTGTGAGAGGATTTTTCAGCTATAAAGATTCCCTTTAGTCTTCTCACTGGTTTTCTTGATTTATTTTTCTTATGTTATGGTTATCATGCCTTGTCATTGAGACAGAACAACCTAGCTCTGACACTAAATTTGATGCATAACGAACACTGAAAAAAAAAAATCGCAATAAAAGAAACAAAGAAGAAAATGTAAAAAACTAGGAGTTGGCACCTAGTGTTGGCTGGAGTCAGCACCAAACCATTGGAAATGTTCCAAAAGAAATTTTACTAAGCAAGCCAATTGTCAATAACGCTAAACTCAAGGTGTCCTTCAATTAAACTAACCAACTTAACACTGAAAGGAAATTATTCTGACTAATAAAAATAATTCTACTAATCTAGAAAGAAAATGAAATAAATACCTAAACTTAGTTGGAAAGTAAATAACCAAATTACAATATAAGTAATTAAAATTGTATCCCTAAATTAAATAGGATTTTTTAATCAGTTGGGCTGACACTTTCAACATCTAGCCATGTATCTGGGACCTGCATCTAGTGTCTGTATCAGATTGTTACTTCTTTTTGGATTCTTGATATGTTTATTCTTTTCTAAATTCTGTTGATCCATTGCTTTTATTTTGAACAGGTTTTTGAAGCATTTGGTCAAGTAGAGCTGGTGCAGTTGCCTGTTGATGAAACTGGACATTGCAAAGGATATGGCTTTGTCCAGGTGTGTACTATTTGTGAAACATTTGTAAAATTGCTTGAAAATGCAGCACTTAAAATTTCTATGCAACACAGTTTTGCATGCTTAACTACATGAGAAGCTTTGAATGATATAATTAGTCCTTTACTCTTGTAGATTGATAATTGGCTTCAACATCACATACAGCTTTTATCTAAATCACTTGGTATAATATCTTAATATGGTGTTCTTGGCTCTACTGATGTTCTAGAAGGCATATTATATGCACACCAAGGTTCCTCCTGATTTAGTAGGCTAATTGAATAAGTTGTTTATTGCAGTTTGCACGTCTTGAAGATGCTAGAAATGCACTGAGTCTGAATCAACAGTTGGAGATTGCGGGTCGGCTTATCAAGGTATTGCCATTCAATCTTTCAATGCACTGAGTCTGAAACAACATTGTACAAATCTCATTGTTTTATTACCAGCTTCTTGTCATTTCACATATTTTATGCTGTTACGTTCTGTAGCAGCGTATTAGTTAATACATCAGTTTCAAAGAGTTTTACTTGGTGATCCAGAGTCCTTTCTAAGATCAATGCTTTCAAATCAAACAATTGAATGCCTGTCTTGCCCTGTTACTGTCTTTAGTAACTTGGCACTTGCTTCTGTATAAAACTTGATGGCATTCTTCTTCTGTCAGTGCTGCATGAATGAATGGTGTATGCTGTACCAAAAATTCTTATTATAGGCTCTTCTACTTTGAATATGATCTTTTACCTGACTTCTCTCCTCCTTTTCCCCCTTCTTTTCTTTTCCTGTTCAGGTTTCAGCTCTTACTGATCAAGCTGGAATGCAAGATGTTGGAGCAAATTCTGGTGATTTTGATGATGATGAAGGAGGTGGCTTGGTTAGTTATACTTCCATTTTCTCTTTTTTATTTTTATTTTTTATAATATAAAAATAATAAAAATTATTTCTCTTTGTTGAAGTTGGTTGAAAGTGTAAGGCTTGATTGATAATCAATCTTGATAATCAAAGTCTAAGGTATTTGATTGTTCTTACATGTCTAAAGCGTGTATTACCTAAAGCATGTTTTTGGTGTTGCTGTTATGTTACGAAAAATAGGTATCATGACCCCTTATGTTAATCTTAATTGATTCTATGTCAACAATAAGTTTTAGTTTTTGAGCCCATTTCTCCTTTTCTTTCATTTGCATTTTCAAGTAAGTTTTACATTTTCCTTCTGTAAGTTATCAATTTCCGATCTTTCTCTCTTTCTCTTGAATTTCTGGTGGGTCTGTTATTCACAATTTTTTGTTTGTTTGTTTATTTATTTCTCTTAAATAAACTATTGGCCAAGCTGACACAATTCTTCTTTTAATTCTCAGTCTCTGAATGCACGATCTCGAGCACTTCTCATGCAGAAGTTGGACCGCAGTGGCTCTGGATCTAGGTTTTTCTCTTCCTAGTTTGTTGTGGTATATTGAAATTGACCTCTTTTTTCTTACATTTTCTTCCTTTCTTTTGAAGCGTTGCTGGTTCCACTGGCACTCCAGTTGTCAATAGCACAGGGCTTACTTTACCAACAGTGCCTATTCTAGGAGCTGCACCTGCAGTATCTCCGATTAATCCCCTTGTTCCTGCTCTTGCTGGACTTGGTGGTTCAGGTCTTCAAGTTCCCATTGCTACTTTGCCAACTGTTGATACAATTGGTGTTCCAAGTGAATGTTTATTATTGAAGGATATGTTTGATCCAAATGATGAGGTTGGTGGGGCATGCTTTTTAAAAGTAATTTTCCTTTTTTGTTCCTGTTGCTGATAGTGTTCAAAATGATATCCCCCTTTGCAGACGGAACCAGATTTTGAGTTGGACATCAAAGAAGATGTTCAAAATGAATGTTTGAAGTTTGGAAAATTGAAACATATATTTGTAGACAAGTAAGCTATTTTTTGTGTGGACCTCCTCTTCCCTCCTCCGCCGCCGCCCCCCCCCCCCCCCCCCCTCCCCCTTTTTTTCCCATTCTTTCAAATTTTCTTGATATATTTAGATAGAATAGAATACAGGAAAAGAATACATGTGACTGAACCTAATTAGTTTGTTGAGGGTCCGTAACTGACCCCAAGATTTTGGGACTCTTTGTTGTTGTTGTATTATATATGATTACAGGAACAGTGCTGGTTTTGTGTACTTGCGATTTGAAAATACACAAGGTGCAGTTGCTGCACAACGTGCTCTCCATGGTAGATGGTTTGCTGGAAAGATGATTACCGCAACTTATATGGTAATTATATTTTCTCACTTCATTTTATTTTGTTTATTTTAATACATAGTCCCTAATAGTAAAACTACAAGTAAATTCTACAAATGCATGCAGGTGCCCCAGGCATACGAGGCTAAGTTCCCTGATAGCAGATAGGATTTATGGATTATGGATGTGCAGTTAGAAGATTGCATTTGCATGTCTTTGAGTTTTTCTTGGGGATTGGGGGGAAGAGAGAGAAGCTTTTGTATGATACTGTCCTTAGGTCTGGCATATGAATTGCCAATAGATAAAAGATTGTAAAAAGAGGTCAGATTTATCATCAAGTTGTTATTGCCATTTGCTATCAAAATATAAGGTGTTAACATTTGTAGGCCAATTATTGCCTTTTTATTGGTTGTCTAAATGGGTTTAGCCTCCTTTGCCGGTTGCCAGCTTCTCTTTGATTATATGAGCTGATGGTATAAAGCTCGGATCATCGGTGAACGTTGGATGTTCACTGCTGGAAAAATGGTTACTGCAACATATGGCTTTTGTATGGACGTTGAGCTGTTATGCTAGACGTGTTCTTTTTTACCTTGCCTGTCATGGATTTAAGATCAGGTTTGCTGCTTATGGACTTGGAGCCTGGCCTGAAATATTTTTCCTGTGCTATGTGCCTTGCTTGTACTTCTCAGACGAAGATCTTATCCAAGATCATGTTACCATCCGAAAATAAAAAATAAGATTAGCTCCACGGAGGGGGACACATTAAAAACAACAAAATCTGTGGGATAAGATTACTCCACATGCTAGTACCAAATGGTAAAACAAAAAACGTTGTAATCAATTTATATGGTGAGTAATTGTTGAGGGTGTTAGTGGATTGTGGGCAAAACTCAAGTTGAAGGGTATGTTCTCTAAGTGTGACAATAGTTGGATTTTTCATGAAAAAGAGAAATAATTTGTCTTTTTTATAAGTAAATTGTGGCAAAATAAAATTTTGATTTTAGCATTGCCTAATAATGGTAATGGATTCTCATTCTCAAATCCTCACCTATTCTCCAATCTTGTTTTAATGACAAATCATTTCTTGAATATTGATTTACCAAAAAAAAAGAAAAATGGAAAAAGAAAAAATCTTGAACATTGATTTAAGAAAAAAAAAAAAAAAATCATGAACATTGATTTCTTTGTTTGCTCAGACATTATGCATCCAACTCCCGATCTTACTGGATATATTACAGAGGGGCAGATATACATTGACAGGCAGTTGAACAACTGACATATACAGTTTTAAAGGAATGCCATTTAGCATAGTAGTTCAGTGGTGGGAAATAAATTTCAAGCGGACGTGGGTTTCTTATTATCACAGTAATTTAGTGCCATGTGTACATGATGTCAACATGTAAAACAATATTTTTAATAGGAACATGGGTGTGTGTCATAATAAACTAAATGCAACAAACTGTATCTAAGAAAACACTTAAATAGTTTTATGCGACCATTAAGAATTTTACCTTCTCTATTGTAGCATGGTTTTGATGAATTTTTTAGACTGGGTTTACAACAACTGCTTAATGACTGAAAACAGTGCATAGAACGGGCAGCTCCCTTTTATAATGAAGTTCATGTAGTGTAACAATAATAATACAATAAAATTCTTGTAGTGTAACAATAATCTGAATAGAACTAGCAACTCTCTTTTACAATAAAATCAAGCACATAAAGTACAAAAGTCCATTAAACCATGAACTGAAACAAAAGAACGAAAACCTAACGCTACAACCTAGTCCCAAAGAGTCTTAAAAAGAATAGTTTAAGATCTGAAATAGTTTTTTCTGAATCCTAAGTGCCGGTTATTTCTCTCCTGCTGAATGAACCACATCAAATAACAAGGGAAAACCAGGCAAACAGCACCATTCCGATTTACAGCAATACCCATAATCAAAATGAATAACATCGAGACATCTCAAGCACAGCGTGTACTCAAACGCCAAGAATTTGGCTCGTGATGTCTGTCATAAAGTGGCTCAATCCTTTCTAGTCGTTTTCACTAGCTCAGCTTTGTAGAATCTGCCACCTTGAAAAATCTAGGCGCCATTTCCACAAGCCATTTAGGATCTATAACCATGACCTCTCGCGTGTACTCCTTTGTAGTCATCACCAGCTCATGGGGTAGATGACCCAGTAAGGTTGCCTCTGGAAAAAAATAAAACTAGTTAGTTTGATGTTCAGTTTCATCAATCTAATAGGTTTTTTTTTTTTTTTTTTTTTTTTTTTTTTTTAGGGATAAACGGCAGAATAAAGTAATAGTATTTTAGTTACTTAAATGGTTGAGAATGAAGTCATGAACCACCTTACAAAAATGTCTTTGACATTGTTTTAATCCTTTCTAATAACCAAATAAAGAAGACAAATACATACATAACATGATGGTTTACATAACATGATGGCTTTCCTAAAAATAAAAAAATTACTAATCACTCATGGAAAATAAAAATTATGGGGAGCCAAGTTAGTAGGTCTGTAGGTGAATTAGTTATTTAGTGAGAAGTCACGTTAACTGATTTTTATTCTACGTTCTACAAATGCTTAAAACACAATGGGGAATATTCACTTAAAAATAAAGAGGAAATTTTCAAATTCCAAAACTTAGTTCCAACTGCTAATAAGAGCCTTATGCCCAAATATGTCCATGAATTGGTCATCAAAGGTGAGGAACTTCAAAAGAATTATATTCAAGAAAATAAAATAACCTGCACATCAAAATAACAAAAAATTGATAGCACATTCTCTCTTGAAAAGAACATATGCAAGCTCCATCATTTAACTGATCCTCAAATCTCAATAAACCCATTTATCTCACTTTTCCAACTTCAACAATCATACAAAACCCTCTAGAAGAGAAAAATAAAGGCAGTAACTAAGTTTGAAGAACGTTCTTAACCTCCATTAGCATAGGACCAGGGGACCATGATTGTACCACCACCCGCACCATTCTTCTTATTTCTCTTCCTCCTGACCATTCTACATGCATTAGGAATTCTAGAATAAGAAAAAATGATTACTCACTTAAACTTCCTTACCCATTAATTTTGTTTACCCATCATTGGATGATATATGAAACACATGAACATAAAATGACATGCCATTAAATAAAATTGAGAATAATTTAAAAGTTTGAGAATTCCATGCATTCAAATAAGAAACTCATCTTTTCAAACTTGTTTATCATATCCATTATTCCACTAAAGTTCTTAATTATACGAAAATACAGTTTCTACAAAAAAAAAGAAAGAAAAGAAAAGGTTTCTAGTTGCATCAAATACAAATAAGCCACATAAATGAACTTTCTTGAGGATTCATCTTATCATTCACCAAGTATATTATGCACCCAACCCATGGGAAAGTTCTCATATTCGACAATTGAAGACATTCTTGAATGCTTACATGCATCGCAAATTATGTACACACTATTAAGTTTATGAGGGGTCTCAAGGAAAATAAGAATCTCATAAGTTTGAGGAAGTAATAAGAGCCTTTATCTGCTTTTGGCACTTGCATTTGTTTTAGCAGTAGATGAAACACCAAGTTTTCTGCCTCTCGCTCTGGATTTATTTAGCTCTTTGATTTATTCAAGTGGATTTGAGAAGCATTATAAGGAAGTATATACAAGGTTAGAAGTTAATTCTAATTTTAATATATAACAGTTCATTTAACTCTTAAGAGACTAAATTTAATATTAAATTTTGGACCCACCACGTGTCACTTCAATCACCCTACCAACAAAATAAGAACAAAAAAGAAAAGAAAAAGAAGAATTATCGGTTGCAAGTTTTACCCCATTTACAATAGCATCTTGAAACAGCAAAGGCTGGTAGACTCAGATGTATTCGATGTTAATGCAGGTTATGGGTTCAAACAACATGAAAATCTGTTATTGCTTTCTTCCATTGGGATTTATTGCTTGATGAGGGCTGACGCAGAGTGATTCAATAACTGTCCCAATAACATATTATTGGCTATGTTAAAACTAATGCAAGAAGAAATAAATAAAATATGAAGATTTATTGAAATGGATACAATAAGCTAAAAAGGACATTTTGTATTAGAATTAACCAATTGAAAATTTTCAAATCAAGTCATCCATCCACATAATACAATGGATATTTTGCTCTCATAAGGTTTGTGTCAAAGCCAGCAATAATAACTGATGTAATTCTCAATAGACCAACAGCTCATGCAAATTCTTAAAACACAAAAACTTGACTTAAAAGGGACTTAACAATTTTAAATTAGATGGAGTTCTAACATATTGAAAATTTAAGGTTTTCTTTGTCTCCTAAAGCATCAATCCAAACCTCACAACTCAAGTATAACAAACACAATAGTCAAAGGATCCTAGAAATACACTTTCAAAGCCCTAATGTCACAAAAATCTTATAGTCAAGTATTTTGACAGACAAGTTGCAGGCAATTTCTAAGAGGTCAATCCAAAGGCCAATGCTATTTAATCTAAGGGCTTGATAAGATGTAATGAAACTACCAATGGTCAACGCTATTAATTTCAAAACTGTAACAGTTGTTAGTTCCAAAAGAGAAAAAATATAAAATATAAAAATAGTAAACAAAATAATCCCAACAAATTTCCTGAATAATCATTCAGAAAACAATCCAATGGAAATTTTCAAATAGAACAGTTGACATAGGGAAAAAAATTAGGGAAGAAGAAGAGGCATGAAATGGACCTAATGGTCATGGAAGACTGTTTGATGTCCAAGTTGGTGCGGTCATTGACTCTGCCATAGGAAAACAAATGTCAAAAAGAATGCCTACAATCTGCTTCTTGAGGACTCTCACTGCCTTTCCACAAATCCTTTCAGACAGAATCATGTCCATAGAGGGGTTTGGAATCTGATCTGGAAAGTAAAAGTCCCCCTGAGAATCTGCAACTTTATGTGGAAGCTTATGCATGATGGCTTCCCCACTCTCCTAAGTCTAAAAAATAGAGGAATACCAACCCAAAGCACCTGCCCCGTGTAATGATGAAGATGAAGCCACAACTCACCTATTTTTGTCTTGACCTTTTGCTAGAGCTTGCTGGCATGGATCTCTGTTAGCTGTTCATACCTGATCTAGCCAATGTCTCGGTGCAGCAATGGGTTGGGAATTTATTAGACAGACACAAAAAATTGGAGGCTGAGTCAATGATTTATCTTCAAGCCATTTTCACTACATTTTGGACAATCTGGAACCACAGAAACACTGTGGTTCATGAAGGCAAACAACCTAACCCCATGGAAGTAATTCTAAAAGCTCAAAACCTTTCTTGCAGGTACCAGGAAACTCCTACAAAAAATGCATACATCAACAGGAATGCTAAGGAGACAATCTCAGGCACTCGGTCACTAGCAGGGCCTTGGCACCTAATGATCAAAATTGCTGGAGTCAGGAGGAAGAGAGCAAGGAGGAGTGCGTATGCTTATGAGGCCAAGAATATGCAGGGGGAGACTTATGTTTTGTGGTGTAGCTAGTAGTGTAGTAGACTCAGCTTATGGGGCATCTCAAGAAGCTCTGGTGGAGGCATCTATAAAAGCTAGGAATGCTGGCTTTCATCAAGTACTGATCCTAAGCAATAGCAGAAGATTGGTCCAAACTGTCAACAAAGAAAGGAACCCAAACTGGCAGGAGAGGACGATGATGGCTGATCTATCTTCCCTTCATCAAAATGGCTTCGTTTTGAAGATGCTTTTTGTTCCCAAAGTTGTTATAAACTGTGTCTGTTATGTAGCTAATATATCAACTCAATGCCATTTCACCAATGCTGGTCTAGACCAACTATTTGTAACAAACTCCCTGTTTTCTCCCTTTGAATGGTATAAAAATAAATAAAAATAAAAAATAAAAAAGTCAAAAAGAAGAAAAACAATTTTATTTTTGGGGTAAATATAGTGATTGTTTTTCGCATTTTGGATCAATACAAAGCTAAATTTCTACAGGAAGAGAGCTTTTGCACCATATAGGTGCTCATATTATGTGAGGTTGTGTGTGAATGCCATAGAGGAGAAATAAGTTTAAGAGGTGAGAGATGAGGAAGAGAAATGGTTCGGAAATTTACAAACACAAAATAATAATTGGTGAATTTATAACTGCAGAATGTGTAAGAGCTTATTAGCATTTGATGGAGAGAAGAAGTGGGCTAGTACTCTTCAAACTACGCGTGAAAGGAATTCTATTGGTGTGCATAGATATATATGCACAATCTTTGGGCTTACAAACCTTGGTCCAGGACATTGGGAAAAAAGAATTCTTGTCCTCAAAGTGACCTCAAGTAAATTTCTTAAGACATCAATTTTGGAACAAATGTTTTTTGAAAGGTAGAAGGTAGAGGAAGTATAGGTGGGAATAGATGCTAGGACGGATTTAACTAGAGTAATTTTGGAAGCTTGGGATAGGATTTTAGCGTTCCAAGATTGTGCTCTAGAAATAACCTTGTCAAGGACCTCATTAAACATTTGCTTTTTGTTCATGCAGACCAAGCATTTGATGAAGTCCTCGAATATTTAATATTGTTTTTGGTGAAAGGCCTTCCAAGCAGCAGAATTTAATTGTGTCACACAACTAACTCAATGAATAATCAAATTATGCACTGTTAAAGAGTACATTCTCTATTACTATTACTTGACTAAACAAACATAGACAGCTACACAGTCTCAATAGGGTAATTATCTTCCATTCTAAAAACTCTCTTTCTACTTGATAAACTATTTTGATCGAAAAACAAATACCACATGACCACAAAGGCCGTGAACAGTTCACTGAACTTATTATTACTCATACAATAGCCAAGCATGTAGAACATAACAAAAACTTCAATAACACAAGCTGAAACAAGCCCAATTCATCACCATAAAAGAACTTTTTAAGATATATATGCCCAAGAAACAAACAAAGCACTCAATTGTACATTAAAAAAAAATTTCATATAAAATGGGGGTGAGGGGGGTTGAAGTTGTAAATACTTACAAGTGAAGGGAACTAACTTGGAGTTGGAGGAGATGGGAATCAGGGGGAAGGAAGAGAGGCATAATTCTTCAAAGCTTCATCAAGATGTCCTCTTTTTCTTCGAGGGTGGAGACAGATACAAATCAAAGTCATCATTCATAAATTCATGGGTCACTGAAGACGAACCCAAATCAAACCCACCACTATCAGTCGAGCCAGCCAAATCTATCTGGCCCAATCCAAAATTAGACCCATTAGATGTATCAGGTACCCGAGGAGGCTCTCGTTCACTTGCATCTGAGTCATTTAGTGACAAGCTCAAATCATACCCATCATTGCAAAAGTCCTTCAAATGCCCCAAATCACTTACAGTTTCGAAAGCCTCATGATCCATATTTGAGGAATAAGGAAGTGGTATTAAAGGGTGGACCTCGGGGTCAATAGGGAACGAAAATGACACATTCAAATAACCATGAAATCTTGTCGAATCATATTCAAACACATTAGTATTTGTTGTTTCCATTGCAATTGCACGCCTTGAATCTTCTTCATTGCAAGACGTGGGGAACAGAGGTAGTAAAGACAGGGAATCAGGGATGGAAGATTTATGAGGACAACAGATGCATTCTACATGGACCCCCAGCTTTTTTGGGATAGCCGTAGGATTCATTGGCTTTATGTAACCAAAACCTCTCCACCTCTTGATTCTACAGATAACCTCAAAATGACTCTGTTTAGATAGATTTGAGTCCCTCAACTTCTTCTCCCATTCGTACATAGATTTAGAAATAAACCACATACGACAAGATTCATCTCCTTCTTCGAAAATCCCACTACGTTGATATTTTGAACAACCATTAACGACAAATCGAACCTCAAAAATAAAAGATTCATTTGTCGGTACAAAGGTAACACCAACAGCAATAGGAATGCATCTGGAATTACGACCACCCAAGAATGAAATGGAATTTCCATCATTTCGGTGGTTGAACTCATCTGGAATCTCAAACCCTGGTGCTTGAAAGAAACCAATCCGGTCGTAAAGCGAATCCGAAGATTCGTCAGAGTGCAGTTGATTTCTCTCTCCTTCATGTACTCTATCTGCTAAAACGCCTTGACTTTCTCCCTCTTGCTTCCATTTAGCAATATTTTTAGCAATAACCTGCAGTTTGGCATATCGAGTTAGGTATTTGGGGAAAGGCAATACAATTATTTCTTTATAACTAAGAGCGAGAGAGTGATAGAGAAAGACCTGACTCAATATTTTGTTTGATGATTTTCGATTCCATGATGGGCAATTTCTAGCCTTCAAATGATCTAAAGATTGTGGAAATCCTTGAATTTCCTCAAAGTGCTTGCAATCGAATATATAAAGATCTCTTAATGTAGTAAATTTGATAAAGCTTTCGGGGATGGTAATAGTACTGGTGTTTCGTAGATATAGCATTGTCAATGCGGGAAAGTAATCGAACTCCAGAAAATCTAATTCAGTTACATTTTCACCAAAGAGTTCAAGCGTTTGTAACTGTAGAAACGAATATCCGACACAGCCATCAAAAGAATTGCAGCTTGGTCTTGGTAGGTTAGTAGAAATATGTAAAACTATGATATTTTGGAATTTATAGATGCTATCTAGAAACTTCCTCTCAAGGCTTGTGCATCTTGAGGAAAGCGATTCTGTAGTACCACTCCCTTCTATATATAGAACCGATAAGCATTTCATTTCTGAATCAATATCAATGAAGTTCTCAAGGCTTGTGCAGCCATTAAGAAGAAAATTTTTAAGAGATTTCCACGGAAGTCTTCTTGGAAGAATTTGAAGTTTTCCACAATCACTGAGATACCAATCTTTAAGTTTATCAAGATATCCAATAGACTCATGAACTTTAACTAAATTTTTACAAGAATGAAGATTTAATATCTTTAAATTTGGGGCACACAACTCAGGTAATTCTTCAATGGACTCACAAGAACCAAGACAAAAAACTTCAAGAGATTTGAACTTAAGTCTTCTAGGAAGAGCTCGAAGTTTTTTGCAATTAGAAAGGTACCAAATTTTAAGCTTATCAAGAAATCTAGCAGGCTCATGAATCTCAACTAAATTTGTACAATAAGAAAGGTCTAATATCTCTAAATTTGGAGCCCACAAGTCAGGTAATTTCTGGATGGATTCACAGCCACTGAGATTGATTCCTTTCAAATTTTCAAAAGGCAAAACCTGTAGAAGGAAATAACAATTATCTTCAACAAGCTTTAAAATGAACTGTAGAAATTAATCTTAATTAAGAAAACTAATAATCATACCTGCTTGAATAACTTATGTATTCTAATGTTACTATGTGGCATGTTCAAGTAGACAAGTTGTTGAGGACAAAAATTGGATGGCAAGGACAAGGACCAATTAGGCCAATCCAGTAATACTAAACTGTTGGGCAGATATTCCAAAAATCCATCAATATATACGTTATTAACTATAAGAAACTTGATATTTTTCATCCTTCTGAAAGCTTGAGCATGAACTTCCAATGTTACAGGTCTAGGTGGCCACAGTATTATGCCTCGAATTTTATTCGTTCCCTGGTTGAACAAAGCATTAAGTGAACAACACTATGCAATTGAATTCTCCAGAAATATAAAAAATTAAACAAAAAAATATGTTGATAAGCTTGTATTGCTTCAACATTAATAAAAGTTAAAGAAAGTAATTAATTTCTTCTAAATTGATTACAAGAGAGAAAGAAGTGAAGAAAAAGACATACCGTATTTGCTGTCAGTACAGTAAAAGCATCTGCATAATCCTGTAGCCTAGTTCGTTTTCCAGGCGCTTGTGGTGATTCTTGTTGAACAATTTCCTCTCCCATCTGTTGTAGCAAGTTATGCATTGATAAAATGCCACACCAATCAATTGTTATCAAACACTTGTCAATAAGTTTTGGAATACCAGAATTTGGAAATAAATCACATGCCTCTAATATATTTACAACATAATCTTTCTGTTTCCTGTTGAAGAAAAATGCAATATCGAGGAAAATATCCTTTTCACTTTGGTCCAATCCTTCATAACTTATTTTGAGTATTTCTATAATTTTCTTGTTGGGAATCTTTTTATACTTCTTTAATGCACTTTCCCATTCACGTAAACTTCTTCTACGCAAATCAGAACCTATTATTTCTAAAGCTAGTGGAAGGCCATTGGCATAATTGATAAACTGGTTTGAAAGTTGCAAGTAAGCTTCCTCAGGTTCATTTGTTTGGAAGGCATACAAACTAAAAAGTTCACAAGCTTCATGTTGGTCCATTTCATCAACCTTATAGGTTAGAGTATCTTGTTCAAGAGTGGTTAACACATGCTTATCTCTTGTGGTTATAAGGATTCTACTTCCCGGAGCTAACCAATCACATTTTCCAAGCAAATTTTCTATTTGCTTCTGTTCATCCACATCATCAAGAACTAAAAGAACTCTTTTATGGCGAAGACTTTCCATTATCAAAGTGATTCCTCTAGATATGTTGTCCACCTTTAAATTTCCATCCCCTAAGAGCTTAGAAAGAAGTATCTCCTGTAGTTGTTTTATGCCATCATTTGTCCTAAACCTTTCTTTAACATTCTCTAGAAACGAGCTTCCTTCAAAGCCATCAACAATTTTGTTATATACAGCTTTTGCGATTGTAGTCTTACCTATTCCACCAAGGCCATGGATCGCCACCACTCGAATATCATTCAACTCAATATTTAAAAGCTTTTCTATTTTTGTTGCACGAGAATCTACGCCAATTGGGTATTTAGCAACGAATAATCGTGTGCGGTTTAATGTTGTATTTGATATCCGTTCGATAAGTCCTTGGATAAATTTAGATTCAAGACAACTGCCAATCACATAGCATAAAAAGCATGTTAGGAAATGAATTAGCTGGAAAATGTAAGTATGAAGATAAGCAAAATTCTAGATATATAGTTTTTGCATTATTTATTTATTTTATTTTTTTACTTTTGCCACATGAATAAGGGTTGAGGGGGAGAACGGCCCGAACGGGTTTGTGCGTTACAATTAACAAGTAAGTCGTACATTTTTTTTTAATGGAGAAAAGGTGGTACATTTTTAATTAAATTAAATGGCAAGTACATAATTCATAGACTTGGGAACCAAACTATATTTAAATTTAATAGTTTGTCTTTTTTGTATGGGAAATCAGTTTTATTCTTCTATCAAGTAGTTGCATGAAAACTTCGCATAGGTGAGGAACCAAACTAATTGGAAACCCACATATGATACCTGATTGAAATGATTAAGAGATTTTTCTTAAATCTTTTATCAAAAAATATGTGGAAGAAACTCTTAATTCGTAAGATTAAAATTTTCTTTGTAACCTAACTAGCGACTACCTTCATAGTTAAAGATATTACCAAAATAGAACAATTTCATATAGTGGTTATGACAAACCATTAAAAAAAAAAAAAAAAAACCAAGAATGCATTATACTAATTGTGAGGTACATACTCATTATTGTAATGGAATCCAGAAAAACTGCCAACTTCTTTTAGAGCTGCCCTCCAAATCTGCACTTTGCCAATGTTATCCATGAAATTTTTTTCATGTTTAGCCAATTCTACCCCAAACTTTCCTTCTTGTTTACGTACTTCTGATGGATCTATTCCATAAAAAACTGGTAAAACCAATTGACCAAAATTTTTTCTACACTCAAGAATCCAAACTAGTTCGTCCAAACACCATTTGGAAGATGCATAATTTTTAGAGAACACAATAACCGATATCATTGATCTTTTGATGGTTTTGAGAAGTTCCTCAGAAATTTTTTCTCCCCTCCGAAGTTTATCGTCCATGAAGGTGTAAATGTCTTTGTCACACAAAGCTTTATATAAATGGCCTGTAAAACCATAGCGAGTATCTTCGCCTCTGAAGCTTAAGAAGACATCATACTCCCACCGGTGAGTGGAAGTCATTGAAGTCTACATACGAGCAGAAGATTGAGAAGGTCAAAGATGTGATAAAGTGGGAATTATAAGGAATGAGTGAACACATGAAAAAGAAAAAAAAAAGGAAAAAGAAAAAAAGTGGCTTACCTTTTTTTGATGACTGGAGCCTGGAGGTTGAAGGTGGTGGTTGTGTGGTAGCTTCAATATCACAGGGGACGAATACCACAACCACGTACTATAATTTTCTTGCTTTTCTGAAACACACAATGTTCGAATCCAATGTCTTTTCTATTTGATTTTCGAACCAAAGTTAGGCCTACAAATACATGTAAATGACTTGTACAAACCCACCAAGACGTGTAGTCTTATGTGAATTTCCTACCAAAAATATGTCTTTTTGGGAGCTTCCGTCCTTTTACTGGTAGTTAAATAAATGATAAATAACAAGATAAATCGGGATAATAAAAAATGCAAATGTAAACTTTTAAATTTTGACTGAAACTCATTTAAGTTATTTCACTTTATTTTTATTCAATTTAATCTTCTAAGTTTCAAATTTAAAAAAAAAAAAAATCAGTATTTTTAAAGTAAAACTCACTACTTTCTTTTTACTGTAAATCAAATTTATAAACTTCGTTTCATTTCACTCTAAAATTTAACTCCAAAAAATCAAAGATGAGAAGAGAAGAGAAATTGAAAAGAGGCTCACCTTGAGAGAATTGCAATGGTAGGGATGAGTGAAGAAGATACTGACGTTTGCTGGTCTCTAGTTCACCTTGAGAGAATTACTTTTGCAGTCTTGTTCTTTTAGAAGATCTGTGGAGATGGCCTTCAGTAAAACTTTCTGAGTTTTTCTTTGTTTAAATCAGACTATTATATCTGCTTCCAGTTTGTTTACCACACCATTCCAAGAAACAAGATGAAATGATGTAATAAAAGTAGTAGAATGTAAAGTCTTCAAGAAAAGGACTTTGAAAAGCTTTACGTGGGGTAGGAAAATTCTTGGAAACTTTCATCTTTTTCAAATGCCCCTAACATCTATATTTATTTACAGAAGAACCAAATTGTTTTAGCCAATAGTAATGCTGTTCCCAAGAAATTTCCACCAACTTTAGTAGAAATCTCGCGCGTCTTCAGTTGTTCAAAAAGATAAAAAGAAGTCAGAAAATGACATAACAAATTACTCTAATGTTTGTTTACTTTTCTCACAATGCATAGAGTACCATCCATTTCTTTATTTTTTTGAAATATATCGTACCATCCATTTCTTGGTGGATAGACAAACACAGAATGCCATTATTATTTATCGGAAATCGGATAAATTCCATGAACATAACTGGATGTTTGGGTATATTGACAACTAGGTTCAAAATTTTCTAAAACTGATTAATTTGATCCCTAATATTAAATTAGTCCCTAAATTTTGTTTTGAAAAATGACGAACTAACCTAATAGTATTTGGGGATTAAGTTGATGAATTTAAGTATCAAATTGATCAATTTTAAAAAATCTTAAGTCTGGTTGGCATTAATTCAAATTTCAAGATATGTTAATAAAATTTACCCTATTTATGGCTATTGACAACTTTAAATTTGTGTGTTTTGTACAAATTTATAAGTTTTTTTTTTTTTTTTTCACTTGATATGTTTTAGCACACTATTGAACTAAATTTTTTTTGGCAAAAGGCTGAGGCAGGTTCGCTAGCTTTAAAAGCCATTGGGATGTATGAGTAGAAAATTGATAAAGGTGAGGAAACGTGTAGGAAAGGGAGTAAAGTATATAGTATATCCTTCTTCCAAGAAACTTTCTTTACGCAACTCATGCAATTATTCAATCTAGCACTAGTAATGCCACGCTTGGAAAGTAAAGACTACAAATAATAATTTTCTGACCACGCGCAATGCAGTACAAACAAATGAAACAATATTTTAAGTTTTCCAAAAGATAGAAACAGCGAATCGTTCATTAAAAAAATTAGAAACAAGAAATCACTTTTCTCCTCATCCGACAGCATGTAATGCACGTTGGAAGCAACTTCCTTATTTATTTAAGAGCAAGTTCTTTATTTACTTAAGAGGTACTATATTCACAATATTTTTATAATATTTTTACAATAAATTATGAGTGGTTAGTTGTTATTAGTTCAAATTTGAACTTAACACTAAGATTACTTTTTTACCCCAACACTAACAACCAATAATTACCTACCACTTAAAATTTGTTATAAAAATATTATGAAAATGTTGTGGATATATCATTTCTCTATTTATTTCCATAGTTTTGTTACAGTTTTTTATTTTTTATTTTTCACAAAAAACTAACGTATTTTTATTTATTTATTTTTTTTACAAAAAACTCGCTTCATTTTAAGTTTTTACCCCCCCCCCCCCTCCCCCACCTTAATATAAAAATTTACAGTTTTACAATTTCCACTTACATTACCTTATTTCCATCACCAATTTACAAAGAAAAATGTAATGTTCAAAACATTTTCACAACAAATTTTAAGTAACAGGTTGTTATTGAAGGTAAAAAAATAATTTTCATGATAAGTTTAAATAATAATCAATAATAACTACCTACTTATGATTTGTTATGAAAAAAATTGTGAATGTAGCACTTTTAAAATAGCTAAAGTAATTTTGATTTAACACTGAAATTGCTACTACTTTTTTGCCCCTTATCGATGACTGATGAGGAATCCCATTCTTTTATTTTCTATAAAAATCGAATACCAAGGTATAATTTTTTTGAGAGATTACCATACCAAGGTATACTTAATTGGGGAATTTGCCTCTTTTTTATCTATACTATATAATTTATTTAAGGCAATGCATGGCTCTTTGAACCCAAGTCTACTACTAGCTTACAGTTGGCTTGCACTACCTAAGAAATTGATAAAATATAAATAACACTAATTTTGATGAGAATTTGTGTGATTTTATTCGGGTGACATTGCAAAATCCAACAAAGATTAGTATGAAATCTCACAAGTCAATGAGAAATTATCAAAACTGAGTTTTTATTTTTTACATTTATTGTTAGAACCTTATCAAAACCGAATTAGCTAGAAGATAAAGATGTAATACAATGAAGAGATTACAAGGGCAATAATAATCATTATAGCATTAGAAAGTGATAAATTTGTCATGTAATAATATATGACTAAATAAAAAAATAAATTATTTTTCAAGTGCATTTATGCTTACAAAATTATAGTACTAAAATTTGTGACAATTGTTTCATCAAAATAAGTTTTTCAAAACTAAAATTCATGAAATCCTATTTAAAATCTATTATAAATAATGAAATTAAATGGATTTGTCTTATAATCATTTGATGAAAAGTAGATGTCAGAACATTAGTTCATGCAAAAATTAATGTCTATTTTAATATAATAATTATTTTTTCTAGTTTACATATTCACGTATCAAAATACTCTACATTAGATTATCTATTTTACATTACATTTAATTAAAATATCATTTTTTAATTATTTATCTTTCTTCACACACAGCAATCTTCACCTACTCTTTTCCTTTATTTTTGAGACATGTAAAAAAATAATAAAACACTAAACACAAATGAATAGTACTAGTGTAAATTTATAAAATTACTTTAGCAATTATGTTTTTTTTTTTTTTTAATTTACAGAATTTTGCATGACTTGATGTGGGTGAATTTTGGTATTAATTGGCTAAAATGTAATTATTTTTCAATTATGTAAATACTGATAGTGATTTGAGTGCCCTTTACAAACCTAAATATAAAAATTTTATATTAAAAACAAAAATCAAGAGTTTTAACTAAAAATTTTAATTAAAAAAATTAAAAAAATATTATTTAAAAAAGTCTAAGTGGTTTTGACTTGCAACCTCAGAGACCTGAAAATAGGTGTAACGTTCGTGCATTTTCAGCTCAATTTTTCTTACTTTCCTAACAACAAAGACCTATGTCAATAGTTATGCTGTTTCCACGAAATTTCCACCAAATTTAGTAGAAATCTCGCGCATCTTCAGTTCTTCAAAAAGAGAAAAAGTGAGATAATAACATGACATATTAAATTACTCTAAGCTTTGTTTACTTTCCTAACAATGCATAGTGTACCGTCTATTTCTTAATGGATAGATAATACACGTGGACCATGGTTGTAAATCTTGGAGCAATCTAATCTGTAAAGAGAGAACAAACGATTGGGATCAGTGGGGGATGGAGTAAAGAAGAAAGAAGTTAGAGCAAACATGCCAAATTTAGTAGAGTCGAAGAGAAAAAAAATTTAGTAGAGTTAGGATGCCAAAGACTCGGAGATAAATTATAAAAGAGACAAAAAGAAAGAGAAAAAAAAAATTAGTAGAGTCGAAGCTCAAAAATGAAATCTGTAATTTGTTGGATTTTTATTATTATTCTATTTTAAAAGAAGGGGCAAAAAGTAGAACCATTTTTGGTTTATAAGTCATGGGTTTCAATTAGTTAGGGTGTTAAAAAATATTTTTAGGTAGCCAATCAAAAAATTTTAAAAATCATATCATATCATATTATATTATATTATATATAATAAAAGTTGGGCTTAGACGCCGTGGTTGTGCCAAGTGGCAGCACCAAATTGCAGAAATTTTCTTAAATTTTTAGATTAAAAAAAAAACATTTACATAAAAAAAAAAAAAAATCTAATGCATCCTAAATTGCAGCAACAAATCTAATTCTTCTTATTTTTTAATTACTCCATTTAAAAATAAAGGTCTAATACATCTTAAATTAATAGTATCATTGCGCGCATTGTAAATCTATCCCAAAAAACTGTATATATATATATATATATATATATCTATATCACCCTTCCCCAAAAAAAAAAAAATGCCGTTGCTAAAGATAAAAAGTTGACTGGCCGAGGAAAACTTCAATAAATATCATATGGTGATGTATATCAGCATTTAGATCCAGGCTTTGATGAATAATCCTAACAAACCATATATAATGTAAATCTATCAAAAAATCCATATATATCCCCCAAAGAAAAAGGCATTTTTGGTGAGGATAAAAAGGTAGACCGGAAGAGAAAAAGTTTTATAGATGTATATGGTGATAAGTATATATATAATCAGGAAATTAACGTATAATCAGGAAATTTTAAAATAAAAAGAATTATATTTCGTATTAGCCTCTTTAGAGATCTATATTAACAGACTTTTTTTTTCTTTTTTGAATGATATTAACATAGACTTCAAGGAGTTTCGGGTATTTGATTTTTATTTGGACTCCTTTTTTAGGTCGAGTATGTATATATATACACGGTTGGTGTATTTTTTTTTTCAATCACCAACTTATTATACAGTTTTTGGGTTTAGGCTTCCATTTTCCTACCTACAATCATGTAGGTATATATTTGTTTACTAATCAAATTGAATACATTTTATGTATTTGTTGCCTTTTGTTTAAGCTAATTTCCTTATGTTTGATCTAATTTATATGTTAATGGTTTGATCCAATTTAATTATTTTGTTGTCCAATATTTAATTATATCCTAAATTTGTTCAATCTTCATCAAATCAAATTTGGAGCATAAGGGTAAGAGTTTCACATTAAAAGTTTTTATTGAATTGTTCTTATTAACATGTTTTACTTTTACTTGCCCATGAGATCATTTATTCTAATCAATTTCTTTATTGAATTCTTCTTATCAAGTTTTTACTTACAATTTTTTGTTTAATTCTTATAACATGTTTTATACACTCTCATTAATTCAAATAGATTCAAATAGAGATGGTTAACAAAAAAAAAAAAAAAAAATTCTCCGTGTTGCCTTAAGCAAGGAAGTGACAGAAATGTTGCAAGAAATGAAAGATGACTTATGTCACTAGCAAGTTTTGAAGGTCAATAAGGTTGGTAATTTCATTAATCTTTTTTTTTTTTTTTGTTTTAAATGGCCAAATTTTGGAAATTTAATTCCCAAATTTTTTGAATCTTTACAATGTCATCATTCTTCCAATATCAATTTTTTTATGTATTGATAATTTTTACTCTTGAGCTGTCACTATAAAATAGGTTTTTTATTTCCTTACAATGATGGAACTTCGAATATCTTGTAGCAATAGGCTAATATTTCCTGAATTTTATTACAATAGATTGTAAAGAATTGAAAAAAATAATTTGGGTCCAAATTATTGCAATGGTATATTTATTGTAATAGTTATTTTTTTCATATTTTTTCTTACAATATATTGTAAAATAATTGGAATTAGATCATTGTAATAATATATTTGTGGGGGCCAGCCAATCAACAGGCCCATTAAGGTCAGGATCGTTGGGCCTGTGGCCCATCCAAGGATGCACATCCGTCCGAGGAGGCCAGGTCAGGTCATAAGGTTAATTACCGAAGGAGGGTGATGGTCAATATCACGAAAGTAGAGTTCTGTGTTCGTCCGAGGACGCCATACTCCTCGGCAGTATGCGTTCGAGGACGATCAGGACGCGATCTTATTACAACCGGATCTCGGAATTACGTTACCACTAAAGATGGGATAACAGACCGAGGGTAAGAAAGAAAAGGCAAACAAATATCTATAATTACAGCTGCCTCCGCATTAATTATCTCTCAACCAACTCTCTGGCCGCATTAATGTGGAGGTGATACTTGAACAGTAAGGAGGCAGCTTTACAGCTGCCCATAAGAAGTTCTAGGAGGTGCTAGATGGGACAGAAAGAAATCTCCCGAACCCAACCTACACGTGTGTGGTGAGGATGGAACACGGAGGGTGGTATATAAACTGAAAGAAGAACATGCACACGGGGGGATCGGAACAAAAAAGAAAAGAAAGAAAAGCACAGACTGAAGAAGGAGAACGTAAAAAAGCAAAAGAATTGTATCGATTACCAAAACAAAACGATCATTGCACCAGCTCTGAGCCCTCAATATACATGAGGGTGAACCTTTTCATTCCACAAAAGTTAATCTAGTTCTTAAACACCCACGCTCTACAAATTATATTGTTTGGGCCTATTTACGTGCGAACCCAGTATCGTTTTGGGTCGTTACAAATCGAGTCCTTACAATATTCATTGCAGCTTCATATTTGTCATTGCAATAGATTGTAAAATAATTGATATTTTAGTTATTACAATGTTAAATTTGTTGCAATAAGCCATCTCTTTGAAATTTCTATTATAATATATCGCAAAATATATAATTGGTATCAAGTTATTACAATGGTTTCTTCAATTTATGTTATTAAAAAAAAAATTGATTTTTTCAATTTAAGTTATTGCAAAAAAATTTCTAAATTCAATTTAGTATTAAAATCTCCATTGCAATTGAAACTTATAAATTAATACAACTAATTATTATTAATGTAATAATTTACTATTTTTAAGTTACTATTGTGAGATAGAGTGGTCGATGCTGGGCAGGGGCTTGGTTGGCGACAATAGGTAGAAACAAAGTGGGTGAGGACTAAGTAGAGAGGAGCAACGGGCAAAAATGGAAAAGAGGAGTGAAGAAAAGAAAAGAAAAAAATGATATTAAAATATTATGATCAGTGTTAACGCAACAAATATATATATATATATATATATATATATTTATCTTTGAGTTACAGTGCACAGCTAAAGATAGCTATGCACTGTAGCTGAGAAGCTAAAATTTTTAGCTTTAGCTCTACTGCTGCAACCTTCTTTTTTGTGTTTTGGTGTAGCTAAAATAGCTATATAGTTATTTAACTACACTGCTGCAAATGCTCTTAGGGATTTTCTTTAATGTCTATATTAAAATAATTGATTTGTATTATTATTTAACTAAATAGTAATTGTAGGGTCACGTTCCGAAACGAACCATAATAGTTTTTGGGTCAGGACGTGAATGGGCCCATACAATATCATTTGTAGAGAGTGGGATCGAAAGGCTAAGTCGTGTTTACCCGGCGGTGGTTTTTGTTAAGGTGTTCACACATGGTTCAGGTGTATTCACCTCAGAAACCCTCCTTTTTCTAGTGGGACTGGAGGCCCCCCTTTTAGGTTACATATTTTTTCTTTTATACTAGCATGCGTTCAATTTCCTTCGTCCACGTGTAGGGTCAACCTTTCCAAGACTGATACTTGTCCCATCTGTCCCAGACCCAAGTCGTTGGGAGTAGTTGATAAAGCTAAAGAACACGGCTCTGTTAGGTGCAAAACTCAGTCTGGGAAAGGCAGTAAGGGCAGCCTTTCCTAGATATTTCAGATTTTCTTTTAAGATTGTCCCTATGCCGCTTTTGCCCCTTTTCTTGGTGGAGCTTTGGACCAGCCGAGGGCTGCACCGTCCTCGGCTGCTTCTCTGGGCCCATTTGTGCTTTACACTAATGAGCCTGGACTACCACCTCCTTCGGCTTGGGCCTTAAAGCTTCCCGTGAACAAGTGGGCCTGGCCCATATATTGTTGGGCCCCACAATAATAATAAGTAATAATTTATTATATAAATAATTATATATTAGCGGTAATCCTAAAACGATATGCCAAAATATACCAATACCGAAATATTTTGTTCAAATGAATACCAAAATATTCAAAACATTAATTGTAATTCTGGTTAGCCATTAAGGTAAGGTCACAGAAGTAGCCTAGGCCCCAGTATAAAGGAGCCCCAAAATTCTTAGTTAATTAATCTATACTACTAAAACATGATTCTTTATTTGGGTTTTATCATTTTGCATTCTAAAATATTGTTACACAAATTATTAAACTCTCTAAAATACTCATATCTTTTAGTTAAATAATTTTAAATTTAAAAACACAAACTGGTTGAAAGAATAATTTACTATTTTTTTAAAAAATTTCCTAAGTTTTAGATGTTTTTTCATTTTTCAGAAAAATTCTAAGAATTAATTAGGACACTATTTTAATCTCATTTTTTGAAAATTATGACACTAAATCCAAAAATTTGTTTATTTTTGTATTAGCTAGTGCAAAAATTTGTGTCTATTTTAAAATAAGAATTTGTTTTTTATATTTTATATACTCACTTTTCAAAATACCTTACGTCAAATTATTTATTTTACACTATATTTTATTAAAATATAATTTTTTTCTTAATTTTTAAAATTTTTATATTTATTCACACACACAATAACTATCATCCACTCATTTATTTCGTTCACAGGATATGTAAAGCAAGAATAAAAAAAATAATAGAGCTAGGCTAAATTTACACAATTATTATAATAAGTATGTATTTTTATATTATTTTACATAATTTTATGTGCGTGAATTTTAGAATTTGTTAACTAAAATGTCATCATTTTTCTATTATACAAGTATTAATAGTGATTCAATTGCTCTTAACAAACTTAAATATAAAAATTTTATATTAAAAAGAGAGTTTTAAATAAAAATTTTAATTTAAAAATTTAAATAAATATTATTTTAAAAAGTCTATATGGTTGTGACCTGCGACTTGTTTATGCAGGGGATAGAACCACTGAGGGGTTGGTCACCAAATGAACCAGGTACCACTTAGGTCAGAAGGCCCGGTGGTCAGTGCTCTAAATATCTAAGTATATTGACCTTTGACCTTAGGTAGGTTCAATAAGTTGGTTTCCCAATTTACCCAAAAGTGAGAGCGCGTGGGTCCGTTGTCTTGATGAGTAACGTATTTGACAGAAGACGGAATAGTGGTTTTTCCCAATTTTTGTATCAGTGATTTGAAATCAAATCTTGTACTTAAATTTGCCGCTGGTTTCAGTTCTCAATGCATGAGTCATGCTTGAGAATGTTATTGTACTGATGGTGCAAGTACTTTTTTGAATTCCATTATTAAGGCTTAAAGATAGGCCCTGATTGAGGGGTGTGTGTCATGCATCATTGCACAGAAAGCTTCCTTTGTTTTATGCTGTGGACATCTTGTTTGCATATAAGGATAATCTGCTGGTCTTCCTCACTCTTCTTCAAACACGCCTCATTATATTTTGAGGTGGGGTTCCATTGTGTGATATTTTCTGTAATTAACTGTGGTCACTGCGTTGAAGTTATATGAGTATAACATTTACCTGCCCTAGAGAGGAGATGTTTGTGTGATGCTGGGTTCTCTAAGACATGGGTTGTCAGTTGGAAAAGTTCTTCATGGAAACTGCAAGCACGGGTAATATGATATTTATATTGTTCAACTTCATCTTAGCTGTTCTTATAATTAAAACACAGTCTATTTTCTATGATCTCTTTCTTTCTTTATAGCCTAATATCTTAAAGATTTTGAGCCATTAGGTTCTGCTAATGTTTTACACTATTTTGATTTGTTAGGTTGATTAGTGCCAACAGCCTTTTAGCTCAATTAGCAACTTCTGGTGTTTCTAGTAGAGACATTTAAGCTTCAAATTCCCCACCCCCAACTATCGTTGTATCAAATATTTGTTAGGTTGATTAGTTCTTTTTTTCTTTTTATTATTATTTTTTTTTTGCCATCTTCCCTCATATGTTTTAGTGGTTTTGCTTCCATGTTTGTTTTTGCACCATCTTCTCATCATTCTTGTTTTTTTGGTGATATATCTGTAGGTTCCCCGTCCACTCTCTTATCTATTCTGTCTTTCCCCAGTCCCAACACATTTCCTTGTCATGCTAGAGTTTACATTGCTTTTTTAGCCATTTAGTATTTTAGTTGATTGTAGTTTGATTGCAAGTTCATGCTGGTAATCATCATTAGTTTTTGGGGTAAATGCAATGTTTTCATGTGTCATGTAGGAGAAGAGAAATGCTGGGACTTGTTAATCGAAGTCTTCTTATCCCATATCTGTCCCTTATTCTTCTTCCTTTTTATTTTTATTTTTATTTTTCTGGTTGCCTTGCATCAGTTTTGGTATCAGAGCAAGCACCAATCTGTTTGAAGCATCATCGCAAGTCAATCCAAAACCAGAAAAAAAAAAAAAATCAGAAGGATGGAAAAGAAAGAAAGTACTGTAGCTGTGACAGCCCATTGCATGTATTGGGCCTTTAAATTGTTCATCCACAGGTCCACTTGAAGCCAGCAACTATTTGGGAGAACAGTCCTAGAAGCCCATTCCAACAATTTGTCCAGAGAAAATCACAGCAACTATTTGTTGAAGCACTATTTTAGAGAATCATGGTAATATTAGAAGCATCTTATTTTGATGGTTATGAAACTTATCCACAAGATTTTGTCAACTAGATAAATGGGATAGAGCAATTCTTTGAGCAAGCAAATTTTGCAGATAATAAAAAGGTTAGGTATGCCAAGTTGAAGTTAAGAGGTAAAGCCCAAAGGTTTTGAGAGAATCTTGAATATTTCCGCTATATGAGGTATGAATCTGCCATTAGTGTGTAGGAAGATATGAAAGAAAAGCTTTGTGATGAGTATTTATCACCATACTATCGAGCTAAGTATCTACCCCAATCTTAGTGTGGTACTTTTCAAGTTGAAGCAAATATGATGAATCCTCATCCTCACCCAATTTCATATCCTCAGCGCACTTTTGAACAATCTACCAAGGAATTAAAGGAATTATCTGTAAAGCTCATGAAAAATGTTCAAGACAGGATTGCTTAGATGAAGCAAAAGAAGACTCAAACCGATTCAATTGGGAAACCAAGGATACTATATCACAATGAACTTATTGCTGCCCCAATAGAAGACAACATTGATGATAATATCTTGGTCGTGGAGAATCCTCTAGCAACACTAAAGCCTAATGTTGACACAGATGTACATGCCTCGACAAGTGTTGCTTTAACATGTGTGCAAGGAATTGAATCTATTGAAAAGCAGCAAGGTGAAGAGATGGTGCCTAAAGAGAGTATTATGTTAGAGGGTGCACATGATGTGAAAGTTGAAGTTGTTGAACGTGCTTCTGATCAACCCTCCACAGTCCTTGAAGATCTACATCTTGGTGAAGTTGAAGAGGTTAAAACCACAGTGTTTCCTATGGTTCATAAGGTTCAAGAAGAGATTATACTGATTCCACACATTGATTTTGTAATTCCAAATGAGTTTGATGTGGTGGAATTCAAGGTTTTTGTTTTCCCTGTGCTCCCTAAGGTGATTCTAGACTTGAAGCAACTGTTACTTGTTAGCATTCTAATCTTTCAACGCTTTAGAACTCGAGGTCGAGTTTTCTCCAACTAGAGGAGAATGATGCGGGAGACGCAAGAAGATTATTATTTAGTATTATTTATGTTTGCAAGTCAATTGTATTTTTATGTTTTAAGTCCTATTAGTTTATTGGGCTATTAGTATTTTAATTTAGGAAGCAAGGTTATTTTTGTAATAAGGCAATCAGGGTTTCCTAACCAATTAGAACTAGGATTTAGCAATCCTTTATAAGCAACCTATTGTACTCCTTGAGGAGATAATTGATATTTTGACGAATGAAAACAATGGCCGTTTGGTCTTTCCTTTGGTCTGGTGCTGACGCCAGGTCCACCTTAGGTGTTGACTCCTAGTGGTTTCCCCGCTTGGTACTGACTCCAAGCCAGGTCTAGGTGCTAACTCCTAGGTCATATCTTTTTATTTTATTGTTGTTTCAGTTTTGTTCTGGTTGTCCTGCGTCAAATAGTATTTTAGTTACTTAAATTGTTGAGAATGAGGTCATGAACCAGCTTACAAAAATGTCTTTGACATTGTTATAATCCTTTCTAATAACCAAATAAAGAAGACAAATACATACATAACATGATGGCTTTCCTTAAAAAAAAAAAAAAATACTAATCACTTGTGGAAAATAAAAATTATGGGGAGCCAAGTTAGTAGGTGAATTAGTTATTTAGTGAGAAGTCACGTTAATTGATTTTTATTCTACATTTTACAAATGCTTAAAACACAATGGGGAATATTCACTTAAAAATAAAGAGGAAATTTTAATTCCAAAACTTAGTTCCATCTACTAATAAAAGCCTTATGCTCAAATATGTCCATGAATTGGTCATCAAAGGTGAGGAACTTCAAAAGAATTATATTCAAGAAAATAAAATAACCTGCACATCAAAATAACAACAAATTGATAGCACATTCTCTCTTGAAAAGAACATATGCATGCTCCATCATTTAACTGATCCTCAAATCTCAATAAACCCATTTATCTCACTTTTCCAACTTCAACAATCATACAAAACCCTCCAGAATTTTAAATTTTTAAAAAGAGAAATATAAAGGCAGTAACTAAGTTTGAAGGACGTTCTTAACCTCCATCAGCATAGGACCAGGGGACCATGATTGTACCACCACCCGCACCATTCTTCTTATTTTTCTTCCTCCTGACCATTCTACATGCATTAGGAATTCTAGAATAAGAAAAAATGATTACTCACTTAAACTTCCTTACCCATTAATTTCGTTTACCCATAATTGGATGATAAATGAAACACATGAACATAAAATGACATGCCATTAAATAAAATTAAGAATAATTTAAAAATCTGAGAATTCCATGCATTCAAATAAGAAACTCAGCTTTTCAAACTTGTTTATCATATCCATTATTCCACTAAAGTTCTTCATTATATGAAAATATAGTTTCTACCAAAAAAAAAAAAAAAAAAAAAAAAGAGGAAAAGGTTTCTAGTTGCATCAAATACAAATAAGCCAAATAAATGAACTTTCTTGAGGATTCATCTTATCATTCACCAAGTATTTTATGCACCCTACCCATGGGAAAGTTCTCATATTCGACAATTGAAGACATTCTTGAATGCTTACATGCATCGCAAATTATGTACCCACTATTAAGTTTATGAGGGGTCTTAAGGAAAATAAGAATCTCATAAGTTTGAGGAAGTAATAAGGGCCTTTATCTGCTTTTGGCACTTGCATTTGTTTTAGTAGTAGATGAAACACCAAGTTTTGTGCCTTTGGCTATGGATTTATTCAGCTCTTTGATTTATTCAAGTGGATCTGAGAAGCATTATAAGGAAGTATATACAAGGTTAGAAGTTAATTCTAATTTTAATATATAACAGTTCATTTAACTCTTAAGAGATTAAATTTAATATTAAATTTTGGACCCACCACGTGTCACTTCAATCACCCTACCAACAAAATAAGAACAAAAAAGAAAAGACAAGAAGAAGTATCAGTTGCAAGTTTTACCCCATTTACAATAGCATTTTGAAACAGCAGAGGCTAGTAGACTCAGATGTATTCGATGTTAATGTAGGTTATGGGTTCAAACAACATGAAAATCTGTTATTGCTTTCTTCCATTGGGATTTATTGCTTGATGAGGGATGACACAGAGTGATTCAACAACTGTCCCAATAACATATTATTGGCTATGTTAAAACTAATGCAAGAAAAAATAAATAAAATATGAAGATTTATTGAAATGGATACAATAAGCTAAAAAGGACATTTTGTAATTCAATTTTCGAAGGAAGTCATCTATCCCCATAATACAATGGATATTTTGCTCTCATAAGGTTTGTGTCAAAGCCAGCAATAATAACTCATGTAATTCTCAATAGACCAACTGGTCATGCAAATTCTTAAAACACAAAAACTTGACTTAAAAGGGACTTAACAATTTTAAATTAAATGGAGTTCTAACATATTGAAAATTTAAGGTTTTCTTTGTCTCCTAAAGCATCAATCCAAACCTCACAACTCAAGTATAACAAACACAATAGTCAAAGGATCCTAGAAATACACTTTCAAAGCCCTAATGTCACAAAAATCTTATAGTCAAGTATTTTGACAGACAAGTTGCAGGCAATTTCTAAGAGGTCAATCCAAAGGCCAATGCTATTTAATCTAAGGGCTTGATAAGATGTAATGAAACTACCAATGGTCAACGCTATTAATTTCAAAACTGTAACAGTTGTTAGTTCCAAAAGAGAAAAAATAAAAAATATAAAAATAGTAAACAAAATAATCCCAACGAATTTCCTGAATAATCATTCAGAAAACCATCCAATGGAAATTTTCAAATAGAACAGTTGACATAGGGAAAAAAATTAGGGAAGAAGAAGAGGCATGAAATGGACCTAATGGTGATGGAAGACTGATGTCCAAGTTGGTGCGGTCATTGACTCTGCCATAGGAAAACAAATGTCAAAAAGAATGCCTACAATCTGCTTCTTGAGGACTCTCACTGCCTTTCCACAAATCCTTTCAGACAGAATGTCCATAGAGGGGTTTGGAATCTGATCTGGAAAGTAAAAGTCCCCCTGAGAATCTGCAACTTTATGTGGAAGCTTATGCATGATGGCTTCCCCACTCTCCTAAGTCTAAAAAATAGAGGAATACCAACCCAAAGCACCTGCCCCCTGTGTAATGATGAAGATGAAGCCACAACTCACCTATTTCTGTCTTGACCTTTTGCTAGAGCTTGCTGGCATGGATCTCTGTTAGCTGTTCATACCTGATCTAGCCAATGTTTCGGTGCAGCAATGGGTTGGGAATTTATTAGACAGACACAAAAAACTGGAGGCTGAGTCAATGATTTATCTTCAAGCCATTTTCACTACATTTTGGACAATATGGAACCACAGAAACACTGTGGTTCATGAAGGCAAACAACCTAACCCCATGGAAGTAATTCTAAAAGCTCAAAACCTTTCTTGCAGGTACCAGGAAACTCCTACAAAAAATGCATACATCAACAGGAATGCTAAGGAGACAATCTCAGGCACTCGGTCACTGGCAGGGCCTTGGCACCTAATGATCAAAATTGCTGGAGTCAGGAGGAAGAGAGCAAGGAGGAGTGCGTATGCTTATGAGGCCAAGAATATGCAGGGGGAGACTATGTTTTGTGGTGTAGCTAGTATGCAGTAGACTCAGCTTATGGGGCATCTCAAGAAGCTCTGGTGGAGGCATCTATAAAAGCTAGGAACGTTGGCTTTCATCAAGTACTGATCCTAAGCAATAGCAGAAGATTGGTCCAAACTGTCAACAAAGAAAGGAACCCAAACTGGCAGGAGAGGACGATGATGGCTGATCTATCTTCCCTTCATCAAAATGGCTTCGTTTTGAAGATGCTTTTTGTTCCCAAAGTTGTTATAAACTGTGTCTGTTATGTAGCTAATATAGCAACTCAATGCCATTTCACCAATGCTGGTCTAGACCAGCTATTTGTAACAAACTCCCTGTTTTCTCCCTTTGAATGGTATAAAAATAAATAAAAATAAATAAAAATAAATAAAAAAATAAAAAAAAAGTCAAAAAGAAGAAAAACAATTTTATTTTTGGGGTAAATATAGTGATTGTTTTTCGCATTTTGGATCAATACAATGCTAAATTTCTATAGGAAGAGAGCTTTTGCACTATATAGGTGCTCATATTATGTGAGGTTGTGTGTGAATGCCATAGAGGAGAAATAAGTTTAAGAGGTGAGAGAGATAAGGAAGAGAAATGGTTTGGAAATTTACAAACACAAAATAATAATTGGTGAATTTATAACTGCAGAATGTGTAAGAGCTTATTAGCATTTGATGGAGAGAAGAAGTGGGCTAGTACTCTTCAAACTACGCGTGAAAGGAATTCTATTGTTGTGCATATATATATATGCACAATCTTTGGGCTTACAAACCTTGGTCCAAGACATTGGGAAAAAAGAATTCTTGTCCTCAAAGTGACCTCAAGTAAATTTCTTAAGACATCAATTTTGGAACAAATGTTTTTTGAAAGGTAGAAGGTAGAGGAAGTATAGGTGGGAATAGATGCTAGGACGGATTTAACTAGAGTAATTTTGGAAGCTTGGGATAGGATTTTAGCGTTCCAAGATTGTGCTCTAGAAATAACCTTGTCAAGGACCTCATTAAACATTTGCTTTTTGTTCATGCAGACCAAGCATTTGATGAAGTCCTCGAATATTTAATATTGTTTTTGGTGAAAGGCCTTCCAAGCAGCAGAATTTAATTGTGTCACACAACTAACTCAATGAATAATCAAATTATGCACTGTTAAAGAGTACATTCTCTATTACTATTACTTGACTAAACAAACATAGACAGCTACACAGTCTCAATAGGGTAATTATCTTCCATTCTAAAAACTCTTTCTACTTGATAAACTGTTTTGATTGAAAAACAAATACCACATGACCACAAAGGCCATGAACAGTTCACTGAACTTATTATTACTCATACAATAGCCAAGCATGTAGAACATAACAAAAACTTTAATAACACAAGTTGAAACAAACCCAGTTCACATCACCATAAAAGAACTTTTTAAGATATATATGCCCAAGAAACAAACAAAGCACTCATTGTACATTAAAAAAAAAAAATTCATAAAAAATGGGGTGAGGGGAGTTGAAGTTGTAAATACTTACAAGTGAAGAAAACTAACTTGGAGTTGGAGGAGATGAGAATCAGGGGGAAGGAAGAGAGGCATAATTCTTCAAAGCTTGATCAAGATGTCCTCTTTTTCTTCGAGGGTGGAGACAGATACAAATCAAAGTCATCATTCATAAATTCATGGGCCACTGAAGACGAACCCAAATCAAACCCACCACTAACAGTCGAGCCAGCCAAATCTATCTGGCCCAATCCAAAATTAGACCCATTAGATGTATCAGGTACCTGAGGAGGCTCTCGTTCACTTGCATCTGAGTCATTTAGTGATAAGCTCAAATCATACCCATCATTGCGAAAGTCCTTCAAATGCCCCAAATCACTTACAGTTTTGAAAGCCTCATGATCCATATTTGAGGAATAAGGAAGTGGTATTAAAGGGTGGACCTCGGGGTCAATAGGGAACGAAAATGACACATTCAAATAACCATGAAGTCTCTTCAAATCATATACAAACACATTAGTATTTGTTGTTTCCATTGCAATTGCACGCCCTGAATCTTCTTCATTGCAAGACGTGGGGAACAGAGGTAGTAAAGACAGGGAATCAGGGATGGAAGATTTATGAGGACAACAGATGCATTCTACATGGACCCCCAACTTTTTTGGGATAGCCGTAGGATTCATTGGCTTTCTGTAACCTAAACCTCTGTGCCTACTGATGCGACAGATAACCTCAAAACGACTCTGTTTAGATAGATTTGAGTCCCTCAACTTCTTCTCCCATTCGTACATAGATTTAAAAATAAACCACATACGACAAGATTCATCTCCTTCTTCGATAACCCCACGCCACTGATATTCTGAACAACCATTGACGACAAATCGAACCTCATAACTAAAAGATTCATTTGTCGGTACAAAGGTAACACAAACAGCAATAGGAATGCATCTGGAATTACGACCAACCAAGAATGAAGTGGAATTTCCATCATTTCGGTGGTTGAACTCATCTGGAATCTCAAACCTTGGAGCTTTAAAGAAACCAATCAGGCGGTAAAGCGAATACGAAGATCCATCAGAGTGCAGTTGATTTCTCTCTCCTTCATGTACTCTATCTGCTAAAACGCCTTGACTTTCTCCCTCTTGCTTCCATTTAGCAATTTTTTTAGCAATAACCTGCAGTTTGGCATATCGAGTTAGGTATTTGGGGAAAGGCAATACAATTATTTCTTTATAACTAAGAGCGAGAGAGTGATAGAGAAAGACCTGACTCAATATTTTGTTTGATGATTTTCGATTCCATGATGGGCAATTTCTAGCCTTCAAAAACTTTAAAGATTGTGGAAATCCTTGAATTTCCTCAAAGTGCTTGCAATCGAATATATAAAGAGTTCTTAATTTAGTAAATTTGATAAAGCTTTCGGGGATGGTAATAGTACTGGTGTTTCGTAGATCTAGCCGTGTCAATGCGGGAAAGTAATCGTACTCCAGAAAATCTAATTCAGTTACATTTTCACCGTAGAGTTCAAGCGTTTCTAACTGTAGAAACGAATATCCGACACAGCCATCAAAAGAATTGCAGCTTGGTCTTGGTAGGTTAGTAGAAATACGTAAATCTCCGATATTTTGGAATTTATAGATGCTATCTAGAAACTTCCTCTCAAGGCTTGTGCATCTTGAGGAAAGCGATTCTCTAGTACCACTCCCTTCTATATCTAGACTCACTAAGCATTTCATTTCTGAATCAATATCAGGGAAGTTCTCAAGGCTTGTGCAGTGACTAAGATTAAAAGCTTTAAGAGATTTCAACGGAAGTCTTCTTGGAAGAGTTTGAAGTTTTCCACAACCTCTGAGATACCAATCTTCAAGTTTATCAAGAAGTCCAATAGACTCATGAATTTTAACTAAATTTTCACAAGAAGAAAGACTTAAATTCTTTAAATTTGGGGCACACAACTCAGGTAATTCTTCAATGGACTCACAGTAATTAAGACAAAAATCTTCAAGAGATTTGAACTTAAGTCTTCTAGGAAGAGCTCGAAGTTTTTTGCAATTAGTAAGGTCCCAACTTTTAAGGTTATCAAGAAATCCAACAGGCTCATGAATCTCAACTAAATTTGTACAATAAGAAAGGTCTAATATCTCTAAATTTGGAGCCCACAACTTAGGTAATTTCTGAATATATTCATAACCCCTGAGATTGATTCCTTTCAAATTTTCAGAAGGCAAAACCTGTAGAAGGAAACAACAATTATCTTTAACAAGCTTTAAAATGAATTGTAGAAATAAATCATAATTAAGAAAACTAATAATCATGCCTGCTTGAATAACTTAGGTATTCTAATGCTATGTGGCATGTTGAAGTAGACAAGTTGAGGACAAAAATCGGATGGCAAGGAAACAGAACAATTAGCCCAATCCAGCAACACTATACTGTTGGGGAGATATTCCAGACATCCATGAATATGCACATTTTTAACTATAAGAAACTTGATAGTTTGCATCTTTTTGAAAGCTTGAGCATGAAGTTTCAATGTTGCAGGTTTAGGCGGGTACAACATTAAGCCTCGAATTTTATTTATTCCCTGGTTGGACAAAGCATTAAGTGAACAACACTAAGCAATAAAATTTTCCAAAAATATAAAAATTTAAACAAAAAAAATATGTTGATAAGCTTGTATTGCTTCCACATTAATAAAAATCAAAGAAAGTAATTAATTTCTTCTAAATTGATTAAAAGTGGGAAAGAAGCGAAGAAAAAGACATACTGTATTTGCTGTTAGTACAGTAAAAGCACTCGCATAATCTCGTAGCCTACTACGTTTTCCAGGCGCTTGTGGTGATTCTTGTTGAACAATTTCCTCACCCATTTGTCGCAGCAAGTTATGCATCGATAAATTGCCCAACCAATCCATAGTTATCAAACACTTGTCAATAAGCTTCGGAATATAATATTTTGGAGACAAATGACATGCCTCTAATATATTTTCAACATAGTCTTTATTTTCCCCCTTGAAGAAAAATGCAATATCGAGGAAAATATCCTTTTCACTTGGGTCCAATCCTTCATAACTAATTTTGAGTATTTCTATAATTTTCTTGTTGGGAATCTTTTTATACTTCTCAAATGCATTTTCCCATTCACGTAAACTTTTTCTACGCAAATCAGAACCTATTATTTTTAAAGCTAGTGGAAGGCCATTGGCATAATTGATAAACTGCTTTGAAAGTTGCAAGTAAGCTTCCTCAGGTTCATTTGTTTGGAAGGCATACAAACTAAAAAGTTCACAAGCTTCGCATTGGTCCATTTCATCAACCTTATAGATTAGAGGATCTTGTTCGAGAGTGGTTAACACATCTTTATCTCTTGTGGTTATAAGGATTCTACTTCCAGGAGTTAACCAATCACATTTTCCAAGCAAATTTTCTATTTGCTTCTGATCATCCACATCATCAAGAACTAAAAGAACTCTTTTATGGCAAAGTCTTTCCTTTATCACATTGATTCCTCTAGATATGTTGTCCAACTTTAAATTTCCATCCCTTAAGATATTAGAGAGAAGTATCTCCTGTAGTTGGATTATGCCATCATTTGTCCTAGACCTTTCTTTAACATTCTCTAGAAAGAAGCTTCCTTCAAAGACATCAACAATTTTGTTATATACAGCTTTTGCAATTGTAGTCTTACCTATTCCCCCAAGGCCATGGATTGCCACCATTCGAATATCGTTTGACTTAATCTTTAAATGCTTTTCTACTTCTGTTGCACGAGAATGTACTCCAATAGGGTATTGAGTAACAAATAAACGTGTGCAGCTTAATATTTTACTTGATATCTCTTCGATAATTCTCTGGATAAATTGCAATTCAAGACAACTGCCAATCACATAGCATAAAAGGCATGTTATGAAATGGATTAGCTGAAAAATGTAAGGATGAAGATAGGCAAAATTCTAGATATATAGTTTTTTTTTTTTTGTATTTTTTTTTTCCCTTTTGCTACATGAATAAGTGGTAACTTTTTTTTTTTTTTTTTTTTTTTTTTTTTTTTTTTTTTTTTGTTTACGAGAAAATTAAATGGCAAGTACAGAATCAACTATATTTAAATTTTCTTCTCAAAAAAAAAAAAAAAAAAACTATATTTAAATTTATTAGTTTGTCTTTTTGGATAAGAAATCAGTTTTATTCTTACATCAAGTTGTCGCATGAAAACCTCACTTAGGTGAGGAACCAAACTTATTGGAAACCCACATATGATACATGATTGAAACGATTAAGAAGTTTTTCTTATAAATTTTCTCAAAAAAACACATGGAAGAAACTCTTAATTGGTAAGATTAAAATTTTCTTTGTAACCTAACTGGCTACTACCTTCATAGCTAAATATATTATCAAAATAGAACAATTTCATATAGTGGTTATGACAAACCATTAAAATAAAATAAAAACGAATGAAAGCATGAGAGTAATCATGAGATACGTACTCATTATCGTAATGGAATCCAGACAAACTGCCAACTTCTTTTAGAGCTTCCCTCCAAATTTGCACCTTGCCAATGTTATCCTTGAAATTTTTTTCATGTTCAGCCAATTCTACCCCAAACTTTCCCTCTTGGTTACGTACTTCTGATGGATCTATTCTATAAAAAACTGGTAAAACCAATTGGCCAAGATTTTTCCTATACTCAAGAATCCAAACAAGTTCGTCCAAACACCATTTGGAAGATGCATAATTTTCAGAGAACACAATAACCGATATCATTGACCTTTTGATGGTTTTGAGAAGTTCCTCAGAAATTTTTTCTCCCCTCCGAAGTTTATCGTCCATGAAGGTGTAAATGTCTTTGTCACACAAAGCTTTATATAAATGGCCTGTAAAACCATAGCGAGTATCTTTACCTCTGAAGCTTAAGAAGACATCGTACTCCCACCAGCGAGTGGAAGTCATTGAAGTCTACATACGAGCAGAAGATTGAGAAGGTCAAAGATGTGATAAAGTGGGAATTATAAGGAATGAGTGAACACATGAAAAAAAAAAAAAAAAGAAAAAAAAAAAAAAAGGAAAAAGAAAAAAAATGGCTTACCTTTTTTTGATGACTGGAGCCTAGAGGTTGAAGGTGGTGGTTGTGTGGTAGCTTCAATATCACAGGGGACGAATACCACAACCACGTACTATAATTTTCTTGCTTTTCTGAAACACACTATGTTCGAATCCAATGTCTTTTCTATTTGATTTTCGAACCAAAGTTAGGCCTACAAATACATGTAAATGACTTGTACAAACCCAGCAAGACGTGTAGTCTTATGTGAATTTCCTACCAAAAATATGTCTTTTTGGGAGCTTCCGTCCTTTTACTGGTAGTTAAATAAATGATAAATAACAAGATAAATCGAGATAATAAAAAATGCAAATGTAAACTTTTAAATTTTGACTGAAACTCATTTAAGTTATTTCACTTTATTTTTATTCAATTTAATCTTCTAAGTTTCAAATTTAAAAAAAAAATTCAGTATTTTTAAAGTAAAACTCACTACTTTCTTTTTACTGTAAATCAAATTTATGAACTTCGTTTCATTTCACTCTAAAATTTAACTCCAAAAATCAAAGAAAAAGGAAAAGATGAGAAGAGAAGAGAAATTGAAAAGAGGCTCACCTTGAGAGAATTGCAATGGTAGGGATGAGTGAAGAAGATACTGACGTTTGCTGGTCTCTAGTTCACCTTAAGAGAATTGCTTTTGCAGTCTTGTTCTTTTAGAAGATCTGTGGAGATGGCCTTCAGTAAAACTTTTCGAGTTTTTCTTTGTTTAAATCAGACTATTATATCTGCTTCCAGTTTGTTTACCACACCATTCCAAGAAACAAGATGAAAGGATGTAATAAAAGTAGTAGAATGTAAAGTCTTCAAGAAAAGACTTTGAAAAGCTAGCAATTTACGTGGAATAGGAAAATTCTTGGAAGCTTTCGTCTTTTTCAAATGCCCCTAACATCTATATTTATTTACAGAAGAACCAAATTGTTTTAGTCAATAGTTATGCTGTTTCCAAGAAATTTCCACCAACTTTAGTAGAAATCTCGCGTGTATTCAGTTGTTGAAGAAGATAAAAAGTGAGAAAATGGCATAGCAAATTACTCTGAGCTTTGTTTACTTTTCTGACAATGCATAGAGTACCGTCCATTTCTTGGTGGATAGATAAACTCAGAATGCCAATTTTATTTATCGGATAAATTCCATGAACATAACTTGATGTTTGGGTTGCTGTTAACCATATTCAAAACTTTCTAAAACTAATTAATTCTGTCTCTAACATCAAATTAGTCCTTAAATAATGTTGTGAAAAATTAGGAATGGCAACGGATCGGGTTTTTCCATACCCAGACCCGACCTGCGGGCCAAGACCCGTGGCTTGGACGTGGCCCGTTTACTAAGTGGGTTTTTTTCCTAGGGTACGGGCCTGCCCCCGCAGGCCCCGTTAAGGGATTGGGCCCAATTTGTGGCCCAACAAAAAAGAAAAAAAAAAAGAAAAAAAGAATTGAAGCCCAAATTTATTTTTGCCTACATTCAAGCCTGCATATTCTAATTCAAGTCTAGATAACGTGGCCCAAATGCCAAGCCCAACCAAAAAAGAAAAGAAAAGAATTGAAGCCCAAATTTATTTTTGCCTACATTCAAGCCTGCATATTCTAATTCAAGTCTAGATAACGTGGCCCAAATGCCAAGCCCAACCAAAAAAGAAAAGAAAAGAATTGAAGCCCAAATTTATTTTTGCCTACATTCAAGCCTTGCATATTCTAATTCAAGCCTAGATAACGTGGCCCAAATGCCAAATCAGTCCAAATCATAAGTTACAAACCAACAAATTAATCCAACAAGGCTAAGAAATTAAAAAAGCTTTGCATCTCCGTTTGTGTCTTCCATCTCCGTTTTAGGCTCTGCATTCCCAACAAACACAAAAAACAATAAACAATTTCTTCCATTAAACAAACTATGCAGATATGAAGGGAATTAGGAAAGAACAGGGGAACAGAATGCTTTGAGACTTGAATCAGGTAAAAGATATGTGTACAAAAATTCACTACCATATTTCACACTTAGTTTCACTGATTTCAACATCCCCAATGTAGTACTGTGTCTGGCACTTGTAGTATTATTATATGTGCAATTCTTATGATCATACTAAAATTGTTTCTGTTGGCAGTTATATTGAGTTCTATGATGCAATGTCAGTCCCTATGGCAATAGCACTCTCTGGTCTTCCTCTTCTTGGTCAACCAGTTATGGTAAAACCATCAGAAGCAGAAAAGAATCTGGTCCAGTCAACTACAGCAGTGGCTGGTGTATCAGGTGGGCTTATAGGCCCCTATTCAGGAGGGGCCAGAAGGCTGTATGTTGGGAATCTGCATTACAACATAACTGAAGCTGATCTTCGTCAGGTAATCATAATTTGTTTGCAGTCATTCCATAGGATTATTATAATGTGAAAGTTATTAGAGTTGATTGATTGGACTAACCTTAAGGCGGGTTGCAATGTGGTAAACCTGTGTGGGATATTTCAACCTGTTACAATCATATGCTTTTGTTGTTGTTTTTACATTTTTTTATTTTTGATAAATTCTTAATTTATAGTTGAGTGTGAGAGGATTTTTCAGCTATAAAGATTCCCTTTAGTCTTCTCACTGGTTTTTTTGATTTATTTTTCTTATGTTATGGTTATCATGCCTTGTCATTGACAACCTAGCTCTGACACCAAATTTGATGCATAACAAACACTGAAAAAAAAAATCGCAATAAAAGAAACAAAGAAGAAAATGTAAAAAACTAGGAGTTGGCACCTAGTGCTGTCTGGAGTCAGCACCAAACCATTGGAAATGTTCCAAAAGAAATTTTACTAAGCAAGCCAATTGTCAATAACGCTGAACTCAAGGTGTCCTTCAATTAAACTAACCAACTTAACAATGAAAGGAAATTATTCTGACTAATAAAAATAATTCTACTAATCTAGAAAGAAAATGAAATAAATACCTAAAGTAAGTTGGAAAGTAAGTAACCAAATTACAATATAAGTAATTAAAATTTTATCCCTAAATTAAATAGGATTTTTTAATCAGTTGGGCTGACACAGGCTTTCAACATCTAGCCATGTATCTGGGACCTGCATCTAGTGTCTGTATCAGATTGTTACTTCTTTTTGGATTATTGATATGTTTATTCTTTTCTAAGTTCTGTTGATCCATTGCTTTTATTTTGAACAGGTTTTTGAAGCATTTGGTCAAGTAGAGCTGGTGCAGTTGCCTGTTGATGAAACTGGACATTGCAAAGGATATGGCTTTGTCCAGGTGTGTACTATTTGTGAAACATTTGTGAAATTGCTTGAAAATGCAGCACTTAAAATTTCTATGCAACACAGTTTTGCATGCTTAACTACATGAGAAGCTTTGAATGATATAATTAGTCCTTTACTCTTATAGATTGATAATTGGCTTCAACATCATATACAGCTTTTATCTAAATCACTTGGTATAATATCTTAATATGGTGTTCTTGGCTCTACTGATGTTCTAGATGGCATATTATATGCACACCAAGCTTCCTCCTGATTTAGTAGGCTAATTGAATAAGTTGTTTATTGCAGTTTGCACGTCTTGAAGATGCTAGGAATGCACTGAGTCTGAATCAACAGTTGGAGATTGCGGGTCGGCTTATCAAGGTATTGCCATTCAATCTTTCAATGCACTGAGTTTGAAACAACATTGTACAAATCTCATTGTTTTATTACCAGCTTCTTGTCATTTCACATATTTTATGCTGTTACATTCTGTAGCAGCGTATTAGTTAATACAGCAGTTTCAAAGAGTTTTACTTGGTGATCCAGAGTCCTTTCTAAGATCAATGCTTTCAAATCAAACAATTGAATGCCTGTCTTGCCCTGTTACTGGTCTTTAGTAACTTGGCACTTGCTTCTGTATAAAACTTGATGGCATTCTTCTTCTGTCAGTGCTGCATGAATGAATGGTGTATGCTGTACAAAAAATTCTTATTATAGGCTCTTCTACTTTGAATATGATCTTTTACCTGACTTCTCTCCTCCTTTTCCCCCTTCTTTTCTTTTCCTGTTCAGGTTTCAGCTCTTACTGATCAAGCTGGAATGCAAGATGTTGGAGCAAATTCTGGTGATTTTGATGATGATGAAGGAGGTGGCTTGGTTAGTTATACTTCCATTTTCTCTTTTTTATTTTTATTTTTTATAATATAAAAATAATAAAAATTATTTCTCTTTGTTGAAGTTGGTTGAAAGTCTAAGGCTTGATTGATAATCAATCTTGATAATCAAAGTCTAAGGTATTTGATTGTTCTTACATGTCTAAAGCGTGTATTACCTAAAGCATGTTTTTGGTGTTGCTGTTATGCTACGAAAAATAGGTATCATGACCCCATATGTTAATCTTAATTGATTCTATGTCAACAATGATTTTGATATCTTAAAAGTTTTAGTTTTTGAGCCCATTTCTCCTTTTCTTTCATTTGCATTTTCAAGTAAGTTTTACATTTTCCTTCTGTAAGTTATCAATTTCCGATCTGTCTCTCTTTCTCTTGAATTTCTGGTGAGTCTGTTATTCACAATTTTTTGTTTGTTTGTTTATTTATTTCTCCTAAATAAACTATTGGCCAAGCTGACACAATTCTTCTTTTAATTCTCAGTCTCTGAATGCACGATCTCGAGCACTTCTCATGCAGAAGTTGGACCGCAGTGGCTCTGGATCTAGGTTTTTCTCTTCCTAGTTTGTTGTGGTATATTGAAATTGACCTCTTTTTTCTTACATTTTCTTCCTTTCTTTTGAAGCGTTGCTGGTTCCACTGGCACTCCAGTTGTCAATAGCACAGGGCTTACTTTACCAACAGTGCCTATTCTAGGAGCTGCACCTGCAGTATCTCCGATTAATCCCCTTGTTCCGGCTCTTGCTGGACTTGGTGGTTCAGGTCTTCAAGTTCCCATTGCTACTTTGCCAACTGTTGATACAATCGGTGTTCCAAGTGAATGTTTATTATTGAAGGATATGTTGGATCCAAATGATGAGGTTGGTGGGGCATGCTTTTTAAAAGTAATTTTCCTTTCTTGTTCCTGTTGCTGATAGTGTTCAAAATGATATCCCCCTTTGCAGACGGAACCAGATTTTGAGTTGGACATCAAAGAAGATGTTCAAAATGAATGTTTGAAGTTTGGAAAATTGAAACATATATTTGTAGACAAGTAAGCTATTTTTTGTGTGGACCTCCTCTTCCCTCCTCCGCCCGCACCCCCCCCCCCCCCCCCCCCCCCTCTCTCTTTCCCATTCTTTCAAATTTTCTTGATATATTTAGATAGAATGGAATACAGGAAAAGAATTCATGTGACTGAACCTAATTAGTTTGTTGAGGGTCCGTAACTGACCCCAAGATTTTGGGACTCTTTGTTGTTGTTGTATTATATATGATTACAGGAACAGTGCTGGTTTTGTGTACTTGCGATTTGAAAATACACAAGGTGCAGTTGCTGCACAACGTGCTCTCCATGGTAGATGGTTTGCTGGAAAGATGATTACCGCAACTTATATGGTAATTATATTTTCTCACTTCATTTTATTTTGTTTATTTTAATACATAGTCCCTAATAGTAAAACTACAAGTAAATTCTACAAATGCATGCAGGTGCCCCAGGCATACGAGGCTAAGTTCCCTGATAGCAGATAGGATTTATGGATTATGGATATGCAGTGAGAAGATGGCATTTGCATGTCTGAGTTTTTATTGGGGATTGGGGGGAAGAGAGAGAAGCTTTTGTATGATACTGTCCTTAGGTCTGGCATATGAATTGCCAATAGATAAAAGATTGTAAAAAGAGGTCAGATTTATCATCAAGTTGTTATTGCCATTTGCTATCAAAATATAAGGTGTTAACATTTGTAGGCCAATTACTGCCTTTTTATTGGTTGTCTAAATGGGTTTAGCCTCCTTTGCGGGTTGCCAGCATCTCTTTGATTATATGAGCTGATGGTATAAAGCTTGGATCATCGGTGAACGTTGGATGTTCACTGCTGGAAAAATGATTATTGCAACTTATGGCTTTTGTATGGACGTTGAGCTGTTATGCTAGACGTGTTCTTTTTTACCTTGCCTGTCATGGATTTAAGATCAGGTTTGCTGCTTATGGGCTTGGGGCCTGGCCTGAAATATTTTTCCTGTGCTATGTGCCTTGCTTGTACTTCTCAGACGAAGATCTTATACAAGATCATGTTACCATCCGAACATAAAAAGTAAGATTAGCTCCATGGTGGGGGATACGTTAAAAACAACAAAATCTGAGGGATAAGATTACTCCACATGCTAGTACCAAAGGGTAAAACAAAAAACGTTGTAATCAATTTATATGGTGAGTAACTGTTGAGGGTGTCAGTGGATTGTGGGCAAAACTCAAGTTGAAGGCTATGTTCTCTACGTGTGACAATAGTTTGGATTTTTCATGAAAAAGAGAAATAATTTATGTCTTTTTTATAAGTGAATTGTGGCAAAACAAAATTTTGATTTTAGCATTGCCTAATAATGGTAATGGATTCCATTCTCAAATCCTCACCTATTCTCCAATCTTGTTTTAATGACAAATCATTTCTTGAATATTGACTTACAAAAAAAAGAAAAATGGAAAAAGAAAAAATCTTGAACATTGATTTAAGAGAAAAAAAAAAAAAAAAATCAAGAACATTGATTTCTTTGTTTGCTCAGACATTATGCATCCAACTCCCGATCTTACTGGATATATCACAGAGGGGCAGATATACATTGATAGGCAGTTGAACAACTGACATGTAGAGTTTTAAAGGAATGTCATTTAGCATGGTAGTTCAGTGGTGGGAAATAAATTTCAAATGGATGTGGGTTTCTTATTACCACAGTAATTTAGTGCCATGTGTACATGATGTCAACATGTAAAACAATATTTTTAATAAAAACATGTGTGTGTCATAATAAACTAAATGCAACAAACTGTATCTAAGAAAACAGACTTGATAGTTTTATGCCACCATTAAGAATTTTACCTTCTCTATTGTAGCATGGTTTTGATGAATTTTTTAGACTGGGTTTACAACAACTAGTTAATGACTGAAAACAGTGCATAGAACGAGCAGCTCCCTTTTATAATGAAGTTCATGTAGTGTAACAATAATCTGAATAGAACTAGCAACTCCCTTTTACAATAAAATCAAGCACATAAAGTACAAAGTCCATTAAATCATGAACTGAAACAAAAGAACGAAAACCTAACGCTATAACCTAGTCCTAAAGAGTCTTAAAAAGAATAGTTTAAGATCTGAAATAGTTTTTTCTGAATCCTCAAAGTGCCGGTTATTTCTCTCCTGCTGAATGAACCACATCAAATAACAAGGGACAACCATGCAAACAACACCATTCCGATTTACAGCAATACCCATAATCAAAATGAATGACATTGAGACATCTCAAGCACGGCGTTTACTCAAATGCCAAGAATTCGGCTCGTGATGTCTGTCATAAAGTGGCTCAATCCTTTCTTGTCGTTTTCGCTTGCTCAGCTTTGTAGAATCTGCCACCTTGAAAAATCTAGGCTCCATTTCCACAAGCCATTTAGGATCAATAACCATGACCTCTCGCGTGTACTCCTTTGTAGTCATCACCAGCTCATGGTAGTTTGATGTTCAATTTCATCAATCTAATAGTTTTATTTTTATTTTTGATTTTGATTTTTAATTTTTAGGATAAACGGCAGAATAAAGTAATAGTATTTTAGTTACTTAAATTGTTGAGAATGAAGTCATGAAACACCTTACAAAAATGTCTTTGACATTGTTAAAATCCTTTCTAATAACCAAATAAAGAAGACAAATACATACATAACATGATGGTTTACATAACATGATGGCTTTCCTAAAAATGAAAAAATTACTAATCACTCGTGGAAAATAAAAATTATGGGGAGCCAAGTTAGTAGGTATGTAGGTGAATTAGTTATTTAGTGAGAAGTCACGTTAACTGATTTTTATTCTACATTCTACAAATGCTTGTTAAAACACAATGGGGAATATTCACTTAAAAATAAAGAGGAAATTTTCAAATTCCAAAACTTAGTTCCAACTACTAATAAGAGCCTTATGCCCAAATATGTCCATGAATTGGGCATCAAAGGTGAGGAACTTCAAAAGAATTATATTCAAGAAAATAAAATAACCTGCACATCAAAATAACAAAAAATTGATAGCACATTCTCTCTTGAAAAGGACATATGCAAGCTCCATCATTTAACTGATCCTCAAATCTCAATAAACCCATTTATCTCACTTTTCCAACTTCAACAATCATACAAAACCCTCCAGAATTTTAAATTTTTAAAAAGAGAAAAATAAAGGCAGTACCTAAGTTTGAAGAACGTTCTTAACCTCCATCGGTATAGGACCAGGGGACCATGATTGTACCACCACCCGCACTATTCTTCTTATTTCTCTTCCTCCTGACCATTCTACATGCATTAGGAATTCTAGAATAAGAAAAAATGATTACTCACTTAAACTTCCTTACCCATTAATTTTGTTTACCCATCATTGGATGATATATGAAACACATGAACATTAAATGACATGCCATTAAATAAAATTGAGAATAATTTAAAAATCCGAGAATTCCATGCATTCAAATAAGAAACTCATCTTTTCAAACTTGTTTATCATATCCATTATTCCACTAAAGTTCTTAATTATATGAAAATACAGTTTCTACAAAAAAAGAAAAAGAAAAGCAAAAGGTTTCTAGTTGCATCAAATACAAATAAGCCACATAAATGAACTTTCTTGAGGATTCATCTTATCATTCACCAAGTATATTATGCACTCTACCCATGGGAAAGTTCTCATATTTGATAATTGAAGACATTCTTGAATGCTTATGTGCATCGCAAATTATGTACCCACTATTAAGTTTATGAGGGATCTTAAGGAAAATAAGAATCTCATAAGTTTGAGGAAGTAATAAGAGCCTTTATCTGCTTTTGGCACTTGCATTTGTTTTAGCAGTAGATGAAACACCAAGTTTTGTGCCTCTGGCTCTGGATTTATATAGCTCTTTGATTTATTCAAGTGGATTTGAGAAGCATTATAAGGAAGTATATACAAGGTTAGAAGTTAATTCTAATTTTAATATATAACAATTCATTTAACTCTTAAGAGACTAAATTTAATATTAAATTTGGGACCCACCACGTGTCACTTCAATCACCCTACCAACAAAATAAGAACAAAAAAGAAAAGAAAAAGAAGAAGTATCGGTTGCAAGTTTTACCCCATTTACAATAGCATCTTGAAAGAGCAGAGGCTGGTAGACTTAGATGTATTCAATGTTAATGCAGGTTATGGGTTCAAACAACATGAAAATCTGTTATTGCTTTCTTCCATTGGGATTTATTGCATGATGAGGGATGACGCAGAGTGATTCAATAACTGTCCCAATAACATATCATTGGCTATGTTAAAACTAATGCAAGAAAAAATAAATAAAATATAAAGATTTATTGAAATGGATACAATAAGCTAAAAAGGACATTTTGTATTAGAATTAACCAATTGAAAATTTTCAAATCAAGTCATCTATCCACATAATACAGTGGATATTTTGCTCTCATAAGGTTTGTGTCAAAGCCAGCAATAATAACTCTAGTAATTCTCAATAGACCAACTGCTCATGCAAATTCTTAAAACACAAAAACTTGACTTAAAAGGGACTTAACAATTTTAAATTAAATGGAGTTCTAACATATTGAAAATTTAAGGTTTTCTTTGTCTCCTAAAGCATCAATCCAAACCTCACAACTCAAGTATAACAAACACAATAGTCAAAGGATCCTAGAAATACACTTTCAAAGCCCTAATGTCACAAAAATCTTATAGTCAAGTATTTTGACAAACAAGTTGCAGGCAATTTCTAAGAGGTCAATCCAAAGGTAAATATTATTTAATCTAAGGGCTTGATAAGATGTAATGAAACTACCAATGGTCAACGCTATTAATTTCAAAAATGTAACAGTTGTTAGTTCCAAAAGAGAAAAAATATAAAATATAAAAATAGTAAACAAAATAATCCCAACGAATTTCCTGAATAATCATTCAGAAAACAATCCAATGGAAATTTTCAAATAGAACAGTTGACATAGGGAAAAAAATTAGGGAAGAAGAAGAGGCATGAAATGGACCTAATGGTCATGGAAGACTGATGTCCAAGTTGGTGCGGTCATTGACTCTGCCATAGGAAAACAAATGTCAAAAAGAATGCCTACAATCTGCTTCTTGAGGACTCTCACTGCCTTTCCACAAATCCTTTCAGACAGAATGTCCATAGAGGGGTTTGGAATCTGATCTGGAAAGTAAAAGTCCCCCTGAGAATCTGCAACTTTATGTGGAAGCTTATGCATGATGGCTTCCCCACTCTCCTAAGTCTAAAAAATAGAGGAATACCAACCCAAAGCACCTGCCCCCTGTGTAATGATGAAGATGAAGCCACAACTCACCTATTTCTGTCTTGACCTTTTGCTAGAGCTTGCTGGCATGGATCTCTGTTAGCTGTTCATACCTGATCTAGCCAATGTTTCGGTGCAGCAATGGGTTGGGAATTTATTAGACAGACACAAAAAACTGGAGGCTGAGTCAATGATTTATCTTCAAGCCATTTTCACTACATTTTGGACAATCTGGAACCACAGAAACACTGTGGTTCATGAAGGCAAACAACCTAACCCCATGGAAGTAATTCTAAAAGCTCAAAACCTTTCTTGCAGGTACCAGGAAACTCCTACAAAAAAATGCATACATCAACAGGAATGCTAAGGAGACAATCTCAGGCACTCGTTCACTGGCAGGGCCTTGGCACCTAATGATCAAAATTGCTGGAGTCAGGAGGAAGAGAGCAAGGAGGAGTGCGTATGCTTATGAGGCCAAGAATATGCAGGGGGAGACTATGTTTTGTGGTGTAGCTAGTAGTGCAGTAGACTCAGCTTATGGGGCATCTCAAGAAGCTCTGGTTGAGGCATCTATAAAAGCTAGGAATGCTGGCTTTCATCAAGTACTGATCCTAAGCAATAGCAGAAGATTGGTCCAAACTATCAACAAAGAAAGGAACCCAAACTGGCAGGAGAGGACGATGATGGCTGATCTATCTTCCCTTCATCAAAATGGCTTCGTTTTGAAGATGCTTTTTGTTCCCAAAGTTGTTATAAACTGTGTCTGTTATGTAGCTAATATAGCAACTCAATGCCATTTCACCAATGCCGGTCTAGACCAGCTATTTGTAACAAACTCCCTGTTTTCTCCCTTTGAATGGTATAAAAATAAATAAAAATAAAAAATAAAAAAGTCAAAAAGAAGAAAAACAATTTTATTTTTGGGGTAAATATGGTGATTGTTTTTTGCATTTTGGATCAATACAAAGCTAAATTTCTACAGGAAGAGAGCTTTTGCACTATATAGGTGCTCATATTATGTGAGGTTGTGTGTGAATGCCATAGAGGAGAAATAAGTTTAAGAGGTGAGAGAGATAAGGAAGAGAAATGGTTCGGAAATTTACAAACACAAAATAATAATTGGTGAATTTATAACTGCAGAATGTGTAAGAGCTTATTAGGATTTGATGGAGAGAAGAAGTGGGCTAGTACTCTTCAAACTACGCGTGAAAGGAATTCTATTGGTGTGCATATATATATATGCACAATCTTTGGGCTTACAAACCTTGGTCCAGGACATTGGGAAAAAAGAATTCTTGTCCCCAAAGTAACCTCAAGTAAATTTCTTAAGACATCAATTTTGGAACAAATGTTTTTTGAAAGGTAGAAGGTAGAGGAAGTATAGGTGGGAATAGATGCTAGGACGGATTTAACTAGAGTAATTCTGGAAGCTTGGGATAGGATTTTAGCGTTCCAAGATTGTGGTCTAAACATTTGCTTTTTGTTCATGCAGACCAAGCATTTGATGAAGTCCTCTAATATTTAATATTGTTTTTGGTGAGAGGCCTTCCAAGCAGCAGAATTTAATTGTGTCACACAACTAACTCAATGAATAATCAAATTATGCACTGTTAAAGAGTACATTCTCTATTACTATTACTTGACTAAACATAGACAACTACACAGTCTCAATAGGATAATTATCTTCCATTCTAAAAACTCTCTTTCTACTTGATAAACTGTTTTGATTGAAAAACAAATACTACATGACCACAAAGGCCGTGAACAGTTCACTGAACTTATTATTACTCATACAATAGCCAAGCATGTAGAACATAACAAAAACTTCAATAACACAAGCTGAAACAAGCCCAATTCATCACCATAAAAGAACTTTTTAAGATATATATGCCCAAGAAACAAACAAAGCACTCAATTGTACATTAAAAAAAAATTTCATATAAAATGGGGGTGAGGGGGGTTGAAGTTGTAAATACTTACAAGTGAAGGGAACTAACTTGGAGTTGGAGGAGATGGGAATCAGGGGGAAGGAAGAGAGGCATAATTCTTCAAAGCTTGATCAAGATGTCCTCTTTTTCTTCGAGGGTGGAGACAAATACAAATCAAAGTCATCATTCACAAATTCATGGGTCACTGAAGACGAACCCAAATCAAGCCCACCACTAACAGTTGAGCCAACCAAATCTATTTGGCCCAATCCAAAATTAGACCCATTAGATGTATCAGGTACCTGAGGAGGCTCTCGTTCACTTGCATCTGAGTCATTTAGTGACAAGCTCAAATCATACCCATCATTGCGAAAGTCCTTCAAATGCCCCAAATCACTTACAGTTTCGAAAGCCTCATGATCCATATTTGAGGAATAAGGAAGTGGTATTAAAGGGTGGACCTCGGGGTCAATAGGGAACGAAAATGACACATTCAAATAACCATGAAATCTTGTCGAATCATATTCAAACACATTAGTATTTGTTGTTTCCATTGCAATTGCATGCCCTGAATCTGCTTCATTGCAAGACGTGGGGAACAGAGGTAGTAAAGGCAGGGAATCAGGGATGGAAGATTTATGAGGACAACAGATGCATTCTACATCGACCCCCAACTTTTTTGGGATAGCCATAGGATTCATTGGCTTTCTGTAACCTAAACCTCTGTACCTACTGATGCGACAGATAACCTCAAAATGACTCTGTTTAGATAGATTTGAGTCCCTCAACTTCTTCTCCCATTCGTACATAGATTCAGAAATAAACCACATACGACAAGATTCACTTCCTTCAAGGAAAACCCCACTACACTGATATTTTGAACAACCATTGACGACAAAGTAAACCGCATAACTAAAAGATTCATTTGTCGGAACAAAGGTAACACAAATAGCAATAGGAATGCATCTGGAATTACGACCAACCAAGAATGAAATGGAATTTCCATCGTTTCGGTGGTTGAACTCATCTAGAATCTCAAACCCTGGAGCTTTAAATAAACCAATCCGGTGGTAAAGCGAATACGAAGATTCGTCATCAGAGTGCAGTTGATTTCTCTCTCCTTCATGTACTCTATCTGCTAAAACGCCTTGACTTTCTCCCTCTTGCTTCCATTTAGCAATTTTTTTAGCAAAAACCTGCAGTTTGGCATATCGAGTTAGGTATTTGGGGAAAGGCAATACAATTATTTCTTTATAACTAAGAGCGAGAGAGTGATAGAGAAAGACCTGACTCAATATTTTGTTTGATGATTTTCGATTCCATGATGGGCAATTTTCAGCCTCCAAATGATCTAAAGATTGTGGAAATCCTTGAATTTCCTCAAAGTGCTTGCAATCGAATATATAAAGAGTTCTTAATTTAGTAAATTTGATAAAGCTTTCGGGGATGGTAATAGTATTGGTGTTTCGTAGATATAGCGTTGTCAACGCGGGAAAGTAATCGAACTCCAGAAAATCTAATTCAGTTACATTTTCACCGAAGAGAGTTAGCTGTGATAACTGTGGAAATGAATATCCGACACAGCCATCAAAAGAATTGCAGCTTGGTCTTGGTAGGTTAGTAGAAATACCTAAAACTCTGATATTTTGGAATTTATAGATGCTATCTAGAAACTTCCTCTCAACGCTTGTGCATCTTGAGGAAAGCGATTCTCTAGTACCACTCCATTCTATATCTAGTTCCAATAAGCATTTCATTTCTAAATCAATATCAGGGAAGTTCTCAAGGCTTGTGCAGCGACTAAGATTAAAATCTCTAAGAGATTTCAACGGAAGTCTTCTTGGAAGAGTTTGAAGTTTTCCACAATTTCCGAGATACCAATCTTCAAGTTTATCAAGAAGTCCAATAGGCTCATGAATTTTAACTAAATTTTCACAAGAATAAAGACTTAATGTCTTTAAATTTGGGGCACACAACTCAGGTAATTCTTCAATGGACTCACAGGAACCAAGATGAAAATGTTCAAGAGATTTGAACTCAAGTCTTCTAGGAAGAGCTTGAAGTTTTTTGCAATTAGTAAGGTACCAACTTTTAAGCTTATCAAGAAATCCAACAGGCTCATGAATCTCAACCAAATTTGTACAATTAGAAAGGTCTAATATCTCTAAATTTGGAGCCCACAACTCAGGTAATTTCTGGATGGATTCACAACCTCTGAGAGAGACTTCTTTCAAATTTTCAAAACGCAACACCTATAGAAGGGAACAACATTTATCTTCAACAAGCTTTAAAATAAACTTTAGAAATAAATCATAATTAAGAAAACTGATAATCATACCTGCTTGAATAACTTATGTATTCTAATGTTACAATGTGGCATGTTGAGGAAGACAAGCTGTTGAGGACAAAAATCGGATGGCAAGGAAACAGAACAATTAGCCAAATCCAGCAACACCATATTGTTGGGGAGACATTCCAGACATCCATGAATATGCACATTTTTAACTATAAGAAACTTGATAGTTTGCATCTTTTTGAAAGCTTGAGCATGAAGTTTCAATGTTACAGGTTTAGGCGGGTACAACATTAAGCCTCGAATTTTATTCGTTCCCTGGTTGGACAAAGCATTAAGTGAACAATAGTACGCAATTGGATTTTCCAAAAATATAAAAAAATTAAATAAAAAAATATGTTGATAAGCTTGTATTGCTTCCACCTTAATAAAAATTAAAGAAAGTAATTAATTTCTTCTAAATTGATTGAAAGAGGGAAAGAAGCGAAGAAAAAGACATACTGTATTTGCTGTTAGTACAGTAGAAGCACTCGCATAATCTCGTAGCCTACTTCGTTTTCCAGGCGCTTGTGGTGATTCTTGTCGAACAATTTCCTCTCCCATTTGTTGTAGCAAGTTATGCATTGATAAATTGTCCAACCAATCAATAGTTATCAAACACTTGTCAATAAGTTTTGACATACCATAATTTGGTTCTAAATCACATGCCTCTAATATCTTTACAACATAATCTTTCTTTTTCCCGTTGAAGAAAAATGCAATGTCAAGGAAAATATCTTTTTCAATTTGGTCCAATTCTTTGTAACTTATTTGAAGTATTTCTAGAATTTCCTTGTTGGGAATCTTTTTATACTTCTTTAATGCACTTTCCCAATAACAGAAATCTTTTCCATACAAATCAGAACCTATTATTTGTAAAGCTAGAGGAAGGCCATTCGCATAATTGATAATTTGATTTGTAAGTTGCAAGTAAGCTTCCTCAGGTTCATTTTTTTGAAAGGCATACAAACTAAAAAGTTCACAAGCTTCATTTTGGCCCATTTCATCAACCTTATAGATTAGAGGATCTTGTTCGAGAGTGGGTAACACATCTTTATCTCTTGTGGTTATAAAGATTCTACTTCCAGGAGTTAACCAATCACATTTTCCAAGCAAATTTTCTATTTGCTTCTGTTCATCCACATCATCGAGAACTAAAAGAACTCTTTTATGGCAAAGTCTTTCCTTTATCACATTGATTCCTCTAGATATGTTGTCCACCTTTAAATTTCCATCCCTTAAGATATTAGAAAGAAGTATATTCTGTAGTTGTATTGTGCCATCATATGTCCTAGACCTTTCTTTAACATTCTCTAGAAACGAGCTTCCTTCAAAACCATCAACAATTTTGTTATATACAGCTTTTGCGATTGTAGTCTTACCTATTCCCCCAAGGCCATGGATTGCCACCATTCGAATATCATTTGACTCAATATTTAAACGCTCTTCTATTTTTGTTGCATGAGAATCTACTCCAATTGGGTATTTAGCAACGAATAATCGTGTGCGGTTTAATGTTGCATTTGATATCTGTTCTATAAGTCCCTGGATAATTTTAGATTCAGGACAACTGCCAACCACATAGTATAAAAAGCATGTTAGGAAATGAATTAGCTGGAAAATGTAAGTATGAAGATAAACAAAATTCTAGATATATAGTTTTTGCATTATTTATTTATTTTATTTTATTACTTTTGCCACATGAATAAGGGGTGAGGGGGAGAAAGGGTTTGTGCGTTACAATTAACAAGTAAGTTGTACATTTTTTTTTCCCTGTGGAGAAAAGGTGGTACATTTTTAATTAAAGTAAATGGCAAGTACATAATTCATAGAGTTGGGAACCAAACTATATTTAAATTTAATAGTTTGTCTTTTTTGTATGGGAAATCAGTTTTATTGTTCTATCATATAGTTGCATGAAAACTCCGCATAGGTGAGGAACCAAACTAATTGGAAACCCACATATGATACCTGATTGAAACAATTAAGAGATTTTTCTTAAATCTTTTCTCAAAAAATACGTGGAAGAAACTCTTAATTCGTAAGATTAAAATTTTCTTTGTAACCTAACTAGCGACTACCTTCATAGTTAAAGATCCTATCTAAATGGAACAATTTCATATAGCGGTTATGACAAACCATTAAAAATAAAAAAAATAAAAAAATAAAAAAAAAAACCATGAAAGCATGAGACTAATCGTGAGATACATACTCATTATTGTAATGGAATCCAGACAAATTGCCAACTTCTTCTAGAGCTGCCCTCCAAATCTGCACCTTGCCTTTCTCAATCTTCAAATTTTTTTCATGTTCAGCCAATTGTATCCCCAACTTTCCCTTTTGCTTACGTACTTCTGATGGATCTATTCTATAAAAAACTGGTAAAACCACTTGGCCAAGATTTTTCTTACAGTCAAGAATCCAAACAAGTTCATCTAAACACCATTTGGAAGATGCATAATTTTCAGAAAACACAACAACCGAGATCATTGACCTTTTGATGGTTTTGAGAAGTTCCTCTGAAATTATTTCTCCCCTCTGAAGTTTATAGTCCATGAAGGTGTAAATGCCTTTGTCACACAAAGCATTATATAAATGGTCTGTAAAACTGCGGCGGGTATCTTCACCTCTAAAGCTCAAGAAGACATTATACTCCCACCGGTGAGTAGAAGAAGAAGTGGAAGTCATTGGAGTCTACATACGAGCAAAAGCTTGAGAAGGTCAAAAATGTGATAAAATGGGAATTATAAGGGATGAGTGAACACATGAAAAAAAAAAAAATTACCTCTTTTTTATGACTGGAGGTTGAAGGTGGCAGTTGTGTGGCAACTTCAACATCGCGCCGCCGGCACCATCTGGCAAAGAGGTAGCAACCGAGGACGAAAACCCCCAAAAGTACGATGATTTTCATGCTTTTCTGAAACTCAAAATGTTCGAATCCAATGTCTTTTCTTTTTGATTTCTGAACCAATATCTTTAAAGTTAAGGCCTACAAAGATAAGCAAATGACTTGTATATACCCAACACCGAATCCCAACAAAAATGTCTTTTTGGGAACTTCCGTAGTTAAATAAATGATAAATAACAAGATTAAGGGAGATAATAAAGAAAACAAATGTACTCTTTACATTTGACTGAAATTTATTTAAGTTATTTAACTTTATTTTTGTCAAGTTAAATCTTTAATTTCAAAAATTTTTTTTTTCGAGAATTCTAAGTTTCAAATATTAAAAGATCAAGAAACCCTCCAGTTTCATTTTTACCACTTACAGTCAACCTCTTCGACTAGTTGAGACGATAGTTGTAAATCAAAGTTATGTATTTCGTTTCATTTCACTCTAAAATCTAACTTCAAAAAATCAAAGAAAGGGAAAAAGATGAGAAGAGAAGAGAAATTTAAAAGAGGCTCACGGTGATGAATGTGCGTGATGCTTCACCTTGAGAGTTGAGAGAATTGCTATGGTAGGAATGAGTGAAGAAGATACTGATGTTTACTGGCCTCTAGTTCACCATTTACCACAATGCTTTTTGCAGTCCTTTTTTATTTGGAGAAGATCTGTGGAGATGGCCTTCAGTAAATTGCATCAAAATGAACCAACCTTTTTGAGTTTTTCTTTGTTCATCAGACTATCTGCTTCCAGTTTGTTTACCACACCATTCCATGCAACCGTATGTAAAGATGAAATGATGTAATAAAAGAAGGAGATCGAAAAATCTTCATGAAAGAAAGACTTTGAAAAGCTGGCCAATCAGTGGGGTAGGAAAATTCTTTGAAGCTTCGTCTTTTACAAATGCCCCAACATTATTTACAAAAGAACCAAATTGTTTTAGTCTTTAAATAACTAATTGATTTGTTTATTAGGGATTTTCTTTAATGTCAATATTAAAATAATTGATTTCTATTATTATTTAACTAAATAGTAATAATTTATTATATAAATAATTATATATTAGACGTAATCCTAAAACGGTATGTCAAAATATACCAATACCAAAATATTTTATTCAAATGGATACCAAAATATTCAAAACATTAATTGTAATTCAGGTTAGCCATTAATGTAAGGTCATGAAAGTAGCCTAGGCCCCAGTATAAAAGAGTCCCAAAATTCTTAGTTAATTTATAATATAATATTCTCACACAAATACTTAAACTGTTTAAAATACCCATATCTTTTAGTTAAATAATTTTAAATTTAAAAACATAAACTAGTTAATCTATCACATGTTACTTTTGTCTTTATTTTGCCAATTTGAAACCATTGGTATGTGGTGATTATATTATGAAGTGAAGTTGTAATAGTGTATTTGAGATATTACATTATATTGTCATATGCTTTAAATTTATTCTATTTTATCATAATCATAACTTTTTATCTTATAGAATGTATTTCTTTTAGTTATAAATATTTTTAAATTAGAAATGTCTAGAATAAATTAATAAAAAAAGGTAAAACTCTAAATTTTAATTGATTATCACATAGGATCCTTTGATTAATCTATTACTAGGAATATAATAATATAAGATAAAATTTATATGAAAGCTCACAAGTCAATGAGAATTTATCAAAATTGAGGGTTTTTTTTTTTTTTTTTTTTGAAAATCTTATCAAAACCGAATTAGAAGATAAAGAAATAATATAATGAAAAGATTATAAGGGCAATAATAATCATAATAACGTTAAAGAAAATGAAAAAAGTTTCATATAATAATATTTGACTATATAACAAAATTAAATTATTTTCCTAGTGCATTTTTTGTTTCATCAAAATAAGTTTTTCAAAATTAAAATTCAATCCTAGTTAAAATCTTTTATGCATAATGAAATTAAATGGATTTGTCTTATAATCAATTGAGAAGTAGATGTTAGAGCATTTGCATTAGCAAGTGCAAAATTTATGTCTATTTTAACACAAGAATTTACTTTTTTATTTTATATACCCACTTTTCAAAATACCTTACATCAAATTATATATTTTACACTACATTTCATTAAAATATCATTTTTTCTTAATTTTTTAATTCTTTATATTTCTTCACACACACAATGACTATCATCCACTCATTTATTTCATTCTCAAGATATGTAAAGCAAGAATAAAAAAAAATAATAACAAATTAATAGAGCTAGGCTAAATTTACACGATTATTATAATAATTATGTACTTTTACACAATTTTGCATAACTTTATGTGTGTGAATTTTAGAATTTGTTAACTAAAATGTCATCATTTTTCTATTATATAGGTACTAATAGTGATTCAATTGCTCTTAACAAACTTAAATATAAAGCTTTTATGTTTCAAAATATATATATATATATATATATATATCTAAAGCTTTTATATTACAAAAAAAGTTTTAAATAAAAATTTTAATTTAAAAAATTAAATAAATGTTATTTTAAAAAGTCTAAATGGTTGTGACTTGCGACCTCAAAGACCTCAAAATATTTTTTCTTTTTGACAAAGCTCAAAGACCTCAAAATAGGTGCAAATTATTGGCTGTAAAGTGTAAAAAAAGTACTACACTTTCGGTGCATTTTCTGGTCAATTTTTCTTACTTTCCTGACAGAAAAGACCCGTGTCAATATAGTTATGCTGTTTCCACTTTCCACAAAATTTCCACCAACATCAGTCGAAAGCTTGCGCGTCTTCAGTTTTTCAAGAAAAGAAAAAAAAAAAAAAAAATGAGAAAATGACATAATTACTCAAGCTTTGTTTACTTTTCTCACAGTGCATAGAGTACCGTCAATTTCTTGGATGATCGATAAACGCAGAATTCCAATATTATTTATCGGATAAATTCCATGAACATAACTTGATGTTTGAGTTACTGTCAACCATGTTCGTAACTTTCTAAAACTAATTAATTTGGTCTTTAATATCAAATTAGTTCTTAAATTGTGAAAAATGATTAACTGACCTTACAATATTTATGGACTAAGTTGAATTTAAGGATTAAATTGATCATTTTTGAAAAGTTTTGAATCAAGTTGACCTTAATTCAAACCTTAGAATATGATAATGAAATTTATCTTATCTATGGCTATTGACATTTTTATATTTGTGTGTTTGGAACAAGTTTATAAACTAATTTTTTTTACTTTTTAGTTCTTCACTTGTTCTTTCTTTCTTTTTTTTTTCTTTTTTTTCGTGTAAAAATATATTTTAGCAAACTCTCAAACTAAATAATTTTTAGCAAAAGGCTGAGGCAGGTTGGCTAGCTGTATATCCTTCTTCCACGAAATTTCCTTGGCGCAACAGCAATTATTCCATCTAGCACTAGCAGGGCCACGCTTTTTCCCTTCGTTGTTTTTTCTCTGGAAAGTAAAGACTAGAAACAGTAATTTTCTGACCACGCGCAATGCAGTACAAGGAATAATTTAAGTTTTCCAAAAGATAGAGGGCCCATACAAACAATAATGCATGTTGGAAGGAACATCCTAATTTATTTCCATAGTTCAATTACAGATTTTTTATTTTTTATTTCACAAAAAAACTAACGTATTTTTAATTTTTTACAAAATACTCACTTCATTTTAAGTTTTTAACCCCCCTTAACATAAAAATACACAGTTTTACAATTTTGATTTACTTTACCCTATTTCCATCACCAATTTACCAATGGCTAGAGTAATTTTAATTTAACACAAAAAAAGCTACTACTTTTTTCCCCTTTAATGATGAGGAATCCCATTTTTTTATTTTCTATAAAAATCGAATACCAAGGTACTTAATTGGGGAATTGCCCTTTTTTTTATATATATAAAATTTATTTAAGCCAATCCATGGCTCTTTGAACCCAAATAATTTCAAGGAGGAATTTTTGGAAATGATCCCTAGAGAACGACTAGGAGTTCTTAAAATTTTTAATTGGGGTATTGTTGTATTGGTTTCAATTAAAAGCTTTTCTTTCCCCCTAATCAACACTTTCACACCTTAACATTTTTGAATTATAACATAAAAGTTGAAAAAAAAAAAAAAAAAAAAAAAAAAAAACTCTAAGGATGGCAAAACACTAAGATTATGAGGCCGTTTGGTCATCGAGTTTAAACACTAGTGTTCAATGTTTAAACATTGAACACTAGTGTTCAAAAATAAAAACACGCGTTTGGCAACATATCTACGTTCAGTGTTGCTTGAAAATTGTTGTTGAAAATATGATTTTTAAATGATGCCTTTTGAAATCACTTGTGGCCTCTTTTTAAACAACAAACAACATTGGAAGTGGCAGTACCGTAAATACCTTCAAACACCGTGGGGACCACCTGATGTGACATATTTGTGTTCAGTTTTCTTCCTCTCATCAGACCCTCTACCCTCATCAAATAAAAAAAATTTATTTTGTATAGGATGTCAGCTTTTTTTTAAATCAAACACACACATATCAAACACATATTTATGTTTTTCGACACTGAAACATGTTATTTAAACCATGATACCAAACACTTTTTTTTTGTTTTATAAACACTAAAACACATTTTTCAACAACACTTTTTAAACTACAGTTTTTATATCTTTTTAAACAACAATTTTTGAACTCTATGACCAAATGGGCCCTATGTTTGGTAACAGTTTTTGTTTTCTATTTTCAAAAACTTGTTTTTGGGAATATAAAGAAAAAACAATTTTCTTGTATTTTTTTAAATAAAAAACATGTTTCGTTAGTTGAAATTAAAAAGATAGTTTTTTAAAGAAAAAATAGAAAATACTAAAATATGTTGTTAGTAGGATTTGAACTCTAATGCTAACTCATTAAATGAGACAGATTCATTAAATTAAATATATATTTTCATTGAGTTTTGAAGATTAGAAACTGAAAATAGCCTTTTACATGTTTTCAGTTTCCTTCACAAATTAAGTTTTGAGAATAGTTTTTGTTTTCTGTCTATTTTGGATTGTCAAACAAGTCTTTTAGTTTCAAAAATAGAAAATTGTTTTTGAAAACCGAAAACCATATTATATTCAACCTGAAAAATGACCTAATTAAACTAGGCAATAGTTTAGACCCCTAAATTTTAATTATAGGGCTTAATCAATTATGCCACGTGAAATAAAATTTAAAAAGCGAAAGGAATAGAGAATTATAAACATAAAAGGGGCTAACTGTGGGGCTTTTTGGCATGGGCTGGGGGAGACGAATAGATAGCAACCAAAAAATCCCTTGCCTACGTTTCCTTCTCTGGTATTTCAGAGTCCTCCAATGGTGCCCTACTATTTCTCATATTTCTAATTCTCCCAAAGGGTTAATCACATTATCAAAAAATATTACAATCACAAAAACCATAATTTTCCCCTTATTTCCCAATGTCAATCTTTTAGCCTGGACATAAATCCGATTAGCTTTGGCCATAACCAAGCAATATAGACTCGAAAGTGCTAATAAGTTCATTTTGTATGTTAATGTTTTTACTTTCAAATATCTTGTAAATAAAACATAATAGTTTAATGTCATATTGACTTTTATGAATAAGTAAACTTAGTATATATTTTCACTCATTCTAAACCACAACAGCAACCAGAAGCCAAAGGTAAATTGTATATGCCAACTACTATGTTTCAAATCTAGTATCATGATTTGACTATGTCTATTCAATTTTTGAGACTTTAGTGCTTTAACTCACTTCCATGAAATTACAGATAAATGTAATTTCATGGAAGAAAAGATGAAATGATGTAATAAAAGTAGGAGATTGAAAAATCTTCATGAAAGAAAGACTTTGAAAAGCTAGCCAATCAGTGGGGTAGGGAGATTCTTTGAAGCTTCATCTTTTACAATGTCCCAACATCTATATTTATTTACAAAAAAACCAAATTGTTTTAACACTTCGTTTGGTTGCAATTGAGAGAAGAGAAAGGAAAAGAAATAAGTGAAAGGAAAAGAAGGAAGGGGAAAAGTATAAGAAAACACTTTCCTTATATACGTTTGGAAATGGGGAGGAAAGAAGAAAAGGAAAAAAAAAAGTAATCATTTGTTTGACTTGCAAAGAAAAAAGAAAAGAAAAGAAAATTTTATTATTTTTACTTTTACACCCACATAAATTAGGGAGAGAGATATAAAAGATAATGACAAAAGTGGAAATTCAAACTAATAAGGTCAAAAAGGTGGGCTCTACTTTTTTATTTGCATTTTCCTGCTTTCTTTTACGCCCAAATTGGCCGGATTGCAAACTGTGGGTCGAGAGGATTTGTTTTCTATACATTTCTTTTTCTCCAAACATAAGAAATTCCTTCCTTCCCTTGTTTTCCCTTTCCTTCCTCTCACTTCCCCCCTTCCCAAACATAGCGTTTGTCTTTAAATAACTTACTGATTAGTTTATTAGGGATTTTCTTTAATGTCTATATTAAAATAATTGATTTTTATTATTATTTAACTAAATAATAATAATAATAAGTAATAATTTATTATATAAATAATTATATATTAGCGGTAATTTTAAAATGGTATATCAAAATATACCAATACCGAAAGAGAAATATTCTATTCCAATGGTATATTTAGAATATTAATTGTAATTCAAGTCGACCATTATGGCAAGGTCATAGAAGTTGCCTAGGCCCCAGTATAAAAGGGCCCCAAAATTCTTAATTAATCTATACTACTAATAACATTGTGGGGGCCGTTCGATCAATAGGCCCATTAAGTTCAGGATTGTTGGGCCTGTGGCCCATCCGAGGATGCATATCCGTCCGAGGAGGCCAAGTCAGGTCATAAGGTAGTTACTGAAGGGGGTGGTAGTCAATATCACGAGGGTAGAGTTCTGTATCCGTCCGAGGACGCCGTACTCCTCGGTAGTATGCGTCCGAGGACGACCAGGACGCGGTCTTGTTGCAACCAGACCTCAGAACTAGGTCACCACTGAAGATAGAATAACCGACCAAGGGTGAAAGAGATAAGGCAAACAAATATCTATAACTACAGTTGCCTCCGCTTTAATGACCTCTCAACAAACTCTCTAGCCGCATTAATGTGGAGGTGATACCTGAATAGTAAGGAAGCAGCCTTACAGCTGCCCATAGGAAGTTCCAGGAGGTGCTAGATGGGACAGAAAGAAATCCTCCGAACCCAACCTACACGTGTGCGGTGAGTATGGAACACAAAGGGGGGTATATAAACTGAAAGAAGAACATGCAGGAAGGGGGGGGGGGGGGGAATCAGAACAGAAAAGAAAAAAGAAAGAAAAACACAGACAAAGAAGAAGAACAAAAAGAGAGAAAAAGAACTGTATCGATTACCAAAGAAAACGATCGTTGTGCCAACTCTAGACTTTCAATATACGTGAGGGTGAATCTTTTTATTATACCAAAATTAACCTAGTTCTTTACACCCACGTTCTACAAATCATATTGTTAGGGCCTATTTACGTACGAACCCAGTATTGTGTTGGGTCGTGACAAATCATGTCCCTACAAACATAATTCCCTATTTAGGTTTCATCATTTTGCATACTAAAATATCTCCATACAAATTAGGGATTTTCTTTAATGTCTATATCAAAATAATTGATTTGTATTATTATTTAACTAAATAGAGATAATAAGTAACAATTATTATATAAATAATTATATATTAGCGGTAATCCTAAAACGGTATGCCAAAATATACTGATACCAAATTATTTTGTTTAAAGGGATACCAAAATATTCAAAACATTAATTGTAATTCAAGTCAGTCATTACAATTAGGTCACAGAAGTAGCCTAGGCCCCAATATAAAAGAGCCCCAAAATTCTTAGTTAATCTATACTACCAATAACATGATTCTTTGTTTGGGTTTCATCATTTTGCGTGCTAAAATATCCTCACACAAATTCTTAAATTCTCTAAAATACCCACATCTTTTAGTTAAATAATTTTAAATATAAAAACACAAACTGGTTAATCTTTCATATGTTAATTTCGTCTTTATTTTGCCAATTTGAAAACATTGATATGGGGTGATTATATTATGAAGTGAAGTTGTAATAGTGTATTTGAGATATTACATCATATTGTCATATGCTTTAAATTTATTCTATTTTATCATAATCATAACTTTTTATCTTATAGAATGTATTTCTTTTAGTTATAAATATTTTTTAATTAGAAATGTCTAGTATAAATAATTGACATAGATATAAAAAATTAATAAAAAAAAGGGTAAAACTAGAAATTTTAATTGATTATCACATAGGATCCTTTGATTAATCTATTACTAGGAATATAATAATATAAGATAAAATTTATATGAAAGCTCACAAGTCAATGAGAATTTATCAAAATTGAGGGTTTTTTTTTTTTTTTTTTTTTTTTTGAAAATCTTATCAAAACCGAATTAGAAGATAAGAAATAATATAATGAAAAGATTATAAGGGCAATAATAATCATAATAACGTTAAAAAAATTGAATTTTTTTTCATATAATAATATTTGACTATATAACAAAATTAAATTATTTTCCCAGTGCATTTTTTGTTTCATCAAAATAAGTTTTTTAAAATTAAAATTCAATCCTAATTAAAATCTATTATGCATAATGAAACTAAATGGATTTGTCTTATAATCAATTGAGAAGTAGATGTTAGAGCATTTGCATTAGCTCGTGCAAAAATTTATGTCTATTTTAACACAAGAACTTACTTTTTTATTTTATATATCCACTTTTCAAAATACCTTACAGCAAATTATTTATTTTACACTATATTTTATTAAAATATCATTTTTTTCTTAAATTTTTTAATTTTTTATATTTCTTCACACACACAATAACTATCATCCACTCATTTATTTCATTCTCAATATATATAAAACAAGAATAAAAATAATAATAGCAAATTAATAGAGCTAAGCTAAATTTACACAATTATTATAATAATTATGTATTTTTACACAATTTTGCATGATTTTATGTGTAAATTTTAGAATTTATTAATTAAAATGTCGTCATTTTTCTATTATACAGGTATTAATAATGATTCAATTGCTCTTAACAAACTTAAATATAAGACTTTTATATTACAAAAAGAGTTTTAAATGGTTGTGACTTGCGACCTCAAAGACCTCAAAATATTTTTTCTTTTTGAGAAAGCTCAAAGACCTCAAAATAGGTGCATAGTATTAGCTGTAAAGTGTAACACTTTCGGTGCATTTTCAGCTCAATTTTTCTTACTTTCCTGACAGCAAAGACCTGTGTCAATAGTTATGCTGTTTCCACAAAATTTCCACCAACTTCAGTAGAAAGCTTGCGCGTCTTCAGTTTTTCAAGAAAAGAAAATGTGAGAAAATGACATAAATTACTCTAAGCTTTGTTTACTTTTCTCACAATGCATAGAGTACCGTCAATTTCTTGGATGATAGATAAACGCATAATGCCAACATTATATATTCGGATAAATTCCATGAACATAACTTGATGTTGTTTCTCAAAAAAAAAAAAAAAAACTTGATGTTTGAGTTACTGTCAACCATGTTCAAAACTTTCTAAAATTAATTAATTTGGTCCTTAATATCAAATTAGTTCTTAAATACAGTCGTGAAAAGTCGCTAACTGACCTTACAGTATTTATGGACAAATTTAGATTTAAGGACTAAATTGATCATTTTTGAAAAGTTTAATCTGATTGACATTAATTCAGACCTTAGAATATGTTAATGAAATTTTCCTTATCTATGGCTATTGACATTTTTATATTTGTGTGTTTGGGACAAGTTTATAATCTAATTTTTCTACTTTTTAGCTCTTCACTTGTTCCTACTTTTTTTTTTTTTTCGTGTAAAAATGTATTTTAGCGCCCTATTAAACTAAAAGTTATTTAGTTTAAAAGGGTGCAAGAAATAAAAATAGAGAGGTGCTTAAAGTTTGGGCTAAAAGGTATGAATGGTGCTCACCAATGCAAGCTGAAGCTGCAGCTATATATTGGGCAATCCAGCTAGTGCATAGTGAAAAATGGCAGCATATCATCATAGAAGGAGATGCTAAGTCCTGTTTTGATCCTCTAATCACATCTGAATTGCAGCCTAATTGGTCCGTTGCTACTATTATTAGTAATATACTTGATCTTCGTAAATTCTTTTTGAAATGTAATTTTAGTTGGGTTAGGAGATGTTGCAATACTGCTGCCCATGAGGCTGCAAAGTATGCAAATTAGATTTTGTAGAGCTTTTTTTTTTTTTTTTTTTTTTTGAGAAAGATTTTGTAGAGCTTTTTGTTTCAATATGTATTGTCTTCATGTAGCAATTGCAGATGCTTGTAAGGCTGACAGCCTTTGTTTTGCTTGTTGAATGATAATGTTGTTGTTTAGCAAAAAAAAAAAAAAAAAAAAAAGCCTTTTAGCAAAAGGCTGAGGCAGGTTCGCCAGCTGTATGTCCTTCTTCCACGAAATTTCCTTGGCGCAATTAGCAGTGCCACGCTTTTTCTCTTCGTTGTTTTTTATCTGGAAAGTGGAGACTAGAAACAATAATTTTCTGACCACGCGCAATACAGTACAAAGAATAATTTAAGTTTTCCAAAAGATAGAGGGCCCATACAAACAATAATGCATGTTGGAAGGAACATCCTAATTATATTTCCATAGTTCTATTGCAGATTTTATTTATTTATTTTAATTTCACAAAAAAACTAACGTATTTTTAATTTTTTACAACATACTCACTTCATTTTAAGTTTTTAACCCCTCTTAACATAGTTTTACAATTTTGATTTACTTTACCCTATTTCCATCACCAATTTACATATGGCTAGAGTAATTTTAATTTAACACAAAAATCGAATACCAAGGTACTTAATTGGGGAATTGGCTTTTTTTTTTTTTTTTTTTTAATATATATATATATATATATATAAAATTTATTTAAGCCAATCCTTGGCTCTTTGAACCCAAATAATTTCAAGGAGGAATTTTCAGAAATGATCCCTAGAGAATGACTAGGAGTTCTTAACATTTTTAATTGGGGTATTGTTGTATTGGTTTCAATTAAAAGCTTTTCTTTCCCCCTAATCAACTCTTCACACCTTAACATTGCTGAATTAAAAAAAAAAAAAAAAAAAAAAAAACTTAAGGAAGGCAAAACACTAAATTTTAGGACAAAACTTACTTACAGCAACTCAGGTGAAATATATCAGGTTATCCAATTCAATTCAAATACCATATTATATTCAACTTGAGAAATTACCTAATTGAACTAGGCAATAGTTTAGACCCCTAAATTTTAATTATAGGGCTTAATCAATTATGCCACGTGAAATAAAATTTAAAAAGTGAAAGGAACAGAGAATTGTAAACATAAAAGGGGCTAACTGTGGGGCTTTTTGGAATGGGCTGGGGGAGACGAATAGATAGCAACCAGAAAATCCTTTGCCTACGTTTCCTTCTCTGGTATTTTAGTCCTCCAATGGTGCCCTACTATTTCTCATATTTCTAACTCTCCCAAAGGGTTAATCACATTTTCAAAAAAAATTACAATCACAAAAACCATAATTTTTCCCTTATTTCCCAATGTCAATCTTTTAACCTGGGCATAAATCCGATTAGCTTTGTCCATTACCAAGCAATACAAACTCAAAAGTGCTAATAAGTTCATTTTGTATGTTAATGTTTTTACTTTCAAATATCTTGTAAATAAAACATAATAGTTTAATGTCATATTACCTGTGACTTTTTATGAATAAGTAAACATAGTATATATTTTCACTCATTCTAAACCACAACAGCAACCAGTAGCCAAAGGTAAATTGTATATGCCAACTTCTAAGTTTTAAATCCAGTAGCATAACACATGCAATTACATAAAATATGATTTGACTATGTCTATTCAATTTTTGAGACTTCAGTGCTTTAACTCACTTTCATGAAATTACAGATAAATGTAATCACTATTCTACTAACAAATGTGCAAAGAAACCGTAAACTTTGCATATGAAGAATCCAACACATTTAGACAATATTTATGCATTTTGGTGAGGATCGATTTAGCTCTTACAGAAAATGATCATGAACAACATTGGACAAACAATTATACTTATGAAAACAGAGAAAGTACTTTAACAAATAAACAAAAGGAAATTGAACAAAAGGAAATTGAACAAACATGACAAAATTGAATGATGAACCACCTTAAACACAAAAAAAAAGAGAGAAGCATTTACATTAACATTATTACTTTTTCATTATTCAGTTCACATCATTCCACTTCAATGACTCATCTTACATTGAGTGAACAAAGCAATGGTTGACAGACACACACTAAAACAAATCAAAATCACATCTCATTTTAAATAAAACTTTTTGTCTTCAGCAGCATATTTTCAAATTCACCAATCATATCAATATTTTTAATACAAACTTAAAAACACAAAGACACACATATATAACCTCAAGCAAATTTATTCCTTATCAGATTATGCTCCAAATTTCAATGCAACAAAGGAAACAAACTTAAGCAAATAATATTTCACATTATCAAAATTTATGCATTAGCAGTGAATATTTCAATTTCAATAACAAAAATTTATTATTAAACAAAGGTGCAAATTTCAAGCATTGGAAAATACAACTTAAAAAGAGAAAGGCAAATGGTTGTAATATAAAGGAAATGAAAGATAGGCTGATAGAAACTCCTGGGCCACTGGTGACTTCCTCATATTCAGCTGCATCCAGTTCCTGCAAATGATGCTTTGGAATCAGCTTAGGGAGAATATGCTGACTTATGCTGATGATAAAAAAGAAAAGGCAAGGGGAACAAGATTCCAGCTATAGGAATCCATGTTACACCAAAAAGACCAGGGAGTATACAAATTGGAAGATTGTAAATGTGGCAATGTATAAAATGGTTTTGACTCTACAAAGGAAGCATGAACTCCTTCCAAGACCCTGCCTTGAGAGTTCCGTCAGTGCAATAGGTATTTGAAATATTGTTGGTACTTGGCAGCCAATAATTATGTTACTTTGTGACAAAAAATTAAGTGTGATCTCCAGCCAGAATGAGTCCCTAGGACCCTGGGACATTGGCTTCTGCCAACAGTGGAAAAGGGGATACTAAGAATTTAATATTTTCGAATTCAATATTTCACAACCACAAGAAGAATGAGTAAAATCATTGGCTGCTATGTTTCACAGTTATATACGCCAATAGGATGAAGTAATAATTCCAACTAAGGCTCTTATAGAAACACTTAGTATCAGCACAGCATGTTCATTTGATTCAATCAGGGGGCAGATGGGAATAAACAATCTTCACTAAGGCTGATCCCTTTTTGAGATCAACTAACTTCTTCATGTCATTCAATAACTCTATACTAGAGAAATGAATCCATTGATGGGTGACTGCAAGTTCTGAAATTCTATAAACACTTATACTATTTTGAATTTCACTTTGTTACAGGATGCAGCTAAATCAAAATTGGCTAAACTATTATTTGTATTTGGAGTTCTTGGATAAATTAGAGATGAAATTTGTAACCCAAGGAGCTTACGACACCCGCAATATCATTTAGTTGCTCGATTTGGCATGGACACTGCTTTGCATTTTCTCGCATGAGCTTGTCCATAGTATATCTGCAAAGACTTTGGATTAGTTCTATAGTAGCGATGCAAACATTGATGGAGGAAACTTAGCCCATATCTCCTTTTCTCCTGTTTGATCAGCATTGCGTGATCTGCTATTTGTTAATTCATTTGCTTTTATTTCCTAGATTGTCCATCTCTCCATATATCAATAAAGATCATGGTCATTTTGAAGTTCCTCATATTGAAATCCCTTTGGCTAGTCAAAGTGATGAGTATTCTTTTAGTGAAGGCTTTTAGATCTTGTAATTTTTGTTTTTGTTTCTGGGTTGCCTTTTCATTAGCTTGTATCACCAATTTGTGGTTTGGGCGTTGGATATCCTCCTCCCCTCCCAAAATTTGAGGAACTATTTGGCATTTAGGAATGATGAAGGCTTGTTGGATATGCTTGCTCTATAATCATTTTAATTGTAAGTTTATATATATATATATATATATATATATAACCATTATGATTTGATTTTATTCAGGAATACGAGATAATTGTTGACAATGTTAGTGGTAACTTAATTCTTGTTTTGCACCTAATTATCTAGGTGAAACTGCTTTGCTCCAGCAACTTCTTCTAATGAAGCAGTTATAATGAATTAGATTGTCAAGAAATATCGGAAGAAGCTAATTAAAAATGACCATCAAGTGGATTAAATTGTGGTTTAGCTTTCTTTTGATGTTCTTGCTATAGGTGGTAGGACTGGGACAACTGAATTAAGGATCCCAGGATAAGAAGTCGACAAGCCTAATCCTTTTTTACACTCTTTCATTCCACTACCTTTTCTCTTCTTTTAGGTAAACCAAAGTAGAAGAGAATCCAAAATCTTTTAATATTAAGGTTAAAATGTTAAACTCACCATCTATATTTAATTAAAATTCATTACAGTCATCTAACTTTGCTTTTGTTTATTTCAGTCCTTTAAATTTCAATTTTATTCAATTAAGGTTTCTCCATTAACTTTTGTTAAATGTTGCAATTAATTTTTTAAATTTTTAATTTTTTTCTTCAATTTTTTTATTAAAAAAAATTGAATTAATGATTGAAAAATATTTTCTAGATTTTTTTAAAGAAGTTTTTTAATAAAAATTGATGGAAAGACTTTAATTAAATTAACTTGAAGTATAGAGGACTGAAATGGAAAAACAAAAAATAAAAAAAACAAAATCAAAGAAATGAAACTAATAGAACTTAGAAAGTGAGTGTGGGGCTCAAAAACGATCACTATTCAAATGGTGACAAAGAAAAGGACTTAAACAATTAATTTATGAAAGGAAAAAAGTAAGAAAATTCCACAATGGGAGATCTAAACAACAGATTGTAAGATAATAAGGAACAAAAATGCTTCTATTAATATAAGAACAACTTTCCCGTGGTACAAAGGATAGGATTGAAAACTAAAACTCTTAGTCCTATTCTTCTATTACAACTTTCTCTCTCTTGTTCTTCCTTAAATCTTTTCTCTCAATTTTACTGAATCCCTTTTCCTGTTGCACCTCCCTTACTTTTATAGACAATTTCTCCTTCCCTCTCTCCCAGCTATCCTATTCCTAGCTAGATTTGGGGATACTTATCTCATAACCCCTTGGTTTTGCCATTCTTTCATCATGAAATAGGACTTTTGGAGGTGTCTTCACTGTTCAAGCTGGTCAATTAACATTTAATGTGGAAGAGATTAGGTTGAGAACATCTTATTAATTCGGAGGTAACTACCTCTATGGTCCTTATCTCTTAATGGCATTTCTCGAGGTGAGTTTGATGATGGTGGCATCTTGGACTAGAGGGGAACTGGTTACTCGTGGTTCCTTGTGTATTTGCTATGTGAAAAGCCCTGCTTATTACCTCGATAGGGAGCCTTGGTAATGGTAGCTACTGCAGACCTCCACGGGATTTGTTCCTGGGAGTTGTCTTTTATACCTCAGGCTTCTTTGCTCATATTCACATCTTTGGGTTAGATCCATCTTTTAAGATATGATTTGTTGGGCCTTTAGTTCTCGGCCCGAGCTTAAGTTCATCCCCGCCACAATGAATTTTACATTTTAGCATAACATTAATTTACAAAATGAATATTTTCATTTAGATTGGTGAGTACATCTAATATATTGTTTACCAAAAAAAAAAAAGTACATCTATTATTAATTGTCGATAATAAAAAACAATTGCATTTATTAATTCAGTTGAGTCAAATTAAACGTAATAAAAAGAAATTTTGATTTACATAATTTTTTTTAGAGTAATGCTATATACACAAACTGTTTTACAAACTGATATTGTGGCCAACTTTTTACTAGTTTTCATCTAGACGCACCATTAATATCATTTCTTCATTTACAATAATCACTCACCACAATAGCAGTTTGTAATTTTTTTTGTAAAATAGTTTGTATCTCTAGCATTACTTTTTTTAATATTATATTTTAAAAATAACAGATATATAATATTAATTAATTTTTTTTTTGAAAAACATATTAATTAATACTTAATACCAATATCAATAATTAACATATAAAAAAAAAAAAAAAGGCAGTAGCATAACCTCAAGAACTTTGCTTTTTTTTAGAAACATATTAATTAATACTTTTTTTTATAAAATTAATTGGCGAAAATGGCCAACTGGCCTTAAAATCGTAACTACCTAGTTAGTAGGCGCTGTTTAGAAACATATTTTGTTTATAGCATCTCGAGTCTTAAAGACTCGATTTTGGGCTTCAAAATCGAGTCTTTGAGGCTCGATTTGTATGCTTAGACCAGTTCTGATCTGGCACTTTGTCCACATGGGTGTCCACCTGGAAATCGAGTCTCTAAGACTCGATTTCAAACCCAAAATTTTTTTAAAAAAATTATAAGTCTCTACATACCGAAATACCCAAAACAAATTTCACCGCTACGCATATCAGATCAGATCAGAGGGAGAGAAAGAGAATCACACAGCTACTCAGATCAGATCAGAGGGAGAGAAACAGAGAACCTCACCAGCGCGGCCTGGGGCTCGCGCCGGCCAGGCCGCGCGCGACCCTGCTCGCGCGAGCCCCTGGCCGCGCTCGACGCTGGCCGGCGCGAGCCCCAGGCCGCCTGGGTCGCTGGTCAGTTTCTGGTCATGCCGCGCGCGCTGGGTCTCCGATCTCGATCTTCTCTCCCTCTCTGTTTCTGGTTTTCTTTTCTTTTCTTTTTTTTTTTTTTTTCTCTGGGTTTTTCCTCTGATGCTCTGGTTTGGTCTGAGTGTTATATATAGGGCTTAGAAATCGAGTCTTAGAGACTCGATTTCCAGGTAGACGCCCATGTGGACAAAGTGCCAGATCAGAGCTGGTCTAAGCATACAAATCGAGCCTCAAAGACTCGATTTTGGTCCAAAATCGAGTCTTTCAGACTCGAGATGCTATAAACAAAATATGTTTCTAAACAGCGCCTACTAACTAGATAGTTACGATTTTAAGGCCAGTTGGCCATTTTTGCCAAATTAATTAATACTTAATACCAATTGCAATAATATATATACACACAGAAAAAAAAGAAAAAAAAGGCGGTCTTACGGGTCGGACCTTTTCCAGAATTTGTTGCTCCTGAATTAGTTTCTTTCTGACTCACTCACTCCACAGTTCACTCACTCAAATATTTCTCCGAAGCGAAAAGCACACACATTCACACTTTCAGACTAGAGCTAGCATGGAGAGAAGAGAAACGGAGTCAGAGGAAGCCGAGAGATGATGATGACATAATTAGCACTCTACCTGACTCTCTTCTCTGCCACATCCTTTCCTTTCTCCCAACCCGATACAGTGTTCTCACAAGCATTTTATCGAGCAGGTGGAGGCCTCCACTTTGGAGACTAAACCATGAATTTCTATGTCCAAAAGCATCCAGAATCTGTCACTTTGTCACACTGTCATTCAAAGATGACCTCAATGCAATGCCCCATGCAGCCACGCTATTTCATATGGTAGTTTTTAAGACAAGCAAGCTAGACTTCTGTATATATCCACAGTTTTATAGTGAGACGTATCACCACAAGTGAATGTGTGAACTCCATTTTCTACGTATACCCCAGCTACAACCAGCTAACTTCATGACCACAAGTGAATGGAAAATTTTCTTTCCTTGCTTCTACTAATCCAGAGTGTGACAACATGCTGGTTTTGTACTCATTCAGTACTTTCAATTTTGTATTATTGACGCATAAGTTTTAAGAATTGTTCAAGTTGATCATTCTGCCAAAATTCCATTAATTATAATTGACAGAAATGATCATTTGGAATTAGAAACTTTTGCTTTTGTGTGTTACGCTAAAAGCAACAGGACCTCCATGATAGATTATTTCAATGAGTTATGCACTTCAATCCATCTCTTTTTATTTCTTTGGACCATGAACATTTTCTTCAAAAACAATAAAGGACATCATGAACGTTTTCTTCAAACCTAGTGAGAGAACCTATCATGAGGAGATGATACAATTGATGTCATTAATTCCATTGCTAGAGGAGGACACAAGATTCCACTTTTCTCAGCTGTTGGTCTTCCCCATTATGAAATATCTGCTCAGATATGTCGCTAGGCTGGTTTGGTCAAGTGATGGAGAGTCCTGAAAATCTTTTTGAGGTATATCTGCCATACAAATATGTGTTAGCTAAGATAACTGAATATTAAACTAGTTGGATGATTGAATGCAGGACAGCACCAAAAGGATCCCCCTATAATTTCTAATGAATAGGCATTTTTTCCTGATTTTTATGTTAGGCGTACATAGATGCATGCACAACATTATTTAGTGTTGGCAAGGTTCCTTCGGTGGACATCAAAGCATTGATTTGTAGAGGGCTGTATCACATTGTGTCTTATGGTGTATTTGGCAAGAATAGAACTCAAGATGTTTTGAAGGGAAGGAACGGTCTATTCTGGAAATTAAATCTCTCCTTCTCCACACCTTGCTGGATAGGAGTTCGGTTTTTAATCTTTTTCCATGTTCTAATTTTTTAGAATTGCTTGATCATTGTAATTTAAGAGTTTGATGTACTGCTACCCATGTACACCCCTAGTGTACCTGGTTTTTTGGTTAATTCAATTCCATTATTTATCCAAAAAAAAAAAAAAAAAAAAAATCTGAATAGAATTTGCAGCTCCCTTTTACAATGTTTACTTCTCTTTGTGGGTTTAAGTAACTGAACTTTTAAAATTTTTTTCTCTTAGGTAAAATTGCCCAGATTTGTAGTATAAAGTAAATTTAAACTTTCTGAAAGAGTTGAAGTGGCTCAAAGATAGGATCCCAACTCCTTTAATTGAAGTGTTGTTATATGATATTGCTTACTATTGATCCAGTTGTTTCCTTTTCCTTTAGAATTCACAGAGTTAATTATTTCTTACATCACCACTTGTGTTACCATGTCTCTTATCTTCTAGTTGTTGACTTCTTCCCCCCTAACTTTTAAGTGATTATGCTGACCTACTTTATTAATTTACAGTATGCAGAAGAGGACAATATTGCCATTGTATTTGTAGCTATGGGTGTGAATATGGAGACTTAACAGTTTTCAAATGTGATTTTAAGGAAAATGGCTCTATGGAGAGTGTGACTCTTTTTCTGAACCTGGTATAATTTTAAATCTGCATATGGACCATATTTTGATGTACTTGTTCCTTTATGAGTTAAGTTATACAGTGTTTGAATTGCATTTGTAAACTGTGTCGTCTGATGTGCTCTTTTACAGGAAAATGACCCTACAATTGAACATATTATCACTTCTCGTATAGCTCTTACTACTACTGAACATTTGGCTTTTGAATGTGGGAAGCATGTTCTTGTCATTCTTACAAATATGAGTTCTTATGCTGATGCTCTTCATGAGGTAATGTAAAATCTTTATGTCTTAATTTGCACCGGGGCTGTGCCATATACTGTAATTTATGAAATAAACTAAGGTCAGTGTCAGGATGCATGAAGCCGCCTGTACATCCTTCAACATCTTTTTGTGATTCTAATACTTAGAAATATATAATATATTTACAAATTTTACATGGCTTCCAAGTATATTTGAAAGTCAAGACTTTGTTGTTTGTCTGGAGTATTTTGAGTTCTCTGTAAGAGCCTCAAAAGCTTTCTAAAACAATTTGCTTGACGCAAACAACTAATTGCTACTGTGCAGGTTTCTGCTGCCTGTCAAGAAGTGCCGGGAAGGCATTGTATCGTGGGTATATGTATACTGATTTGGAAACAATTTATGAGCGTGCTGGAAGAATTGAAGGGCGGAAAGGCTCTATTACATAAATTCTGATTTTAGCATTGCCTAATGATGGTAATGGATTCTCAAATCATCTCACCTATTCGTCAGTCTTGTTTTAATGACAAATCAATTCTTGAACATTGATTTACCAAAAAAAAAAAAAAAAAATTTTGAACTTTGATTTCTTTGTTTGCTCAAACATTATGCATCCAACCCCAGATCTTACTAGATATATCACAGAGGGACAGATATACGTTGATAGGCAGTTGAAAAACTGACAGGTAAAGTTTTAAAGGAATGTCATTTAGCATAGTAGTTCAATGGTGGGAAATAAATTTCAAGTGGATGTGCGTTTCTTATTATCACAGTAATTTAGCACCGTGTACATGATGTTAACATGTAAAACAATATTTTTAATAGGAACATATGTGTGTGTGTGTCACATAATAAACTAAATGAAACAAACTGTATCTAAGGAAACAAACTAATAGTTTTATGCCATCATTAAGAATTTTACATTCTCTATTGTAGCATGGTTTTGATGAATTTTTTAGAGTGAATGGGTTTACAACAACTGGTTAATGACTGAAAACACTGCATAAAACTAGCAGCTCCCGTTTACAATGAAGTTCATGTAGTGTAACAACAATAATACAATAAAATTCATGTAGTGTAACAATAATCTGAATAGAACTAGCAGCTACCTTTTACAATAAAATCAAGCGCATAAAGTACAAAATTCCATTAAACCATGAACTGAAACAAAAGAACAAAACCTTACACTAAAACCTAGTCCTAAAGATCTTAAAAAGAATAGTTTAAGATCTGAAATTGCTTTTTCTGAACCCTCTAAGTGCCGGTTATTTCTCTCCCGCTGAATGCACCACATCAAATAACGAGGGACAACCATGCAAATAGCACCATTCCGATTTACAGCAATACCCATAATCAAAATGAATGACATCGAGACATCTCAAGCATGGTGTTTACTCAGACGCCAAGAATTCAGCTCGTGATGTCTGTCATATAGTGGCTCAATCCTTTCTTGTTGTTTTCGCTTGCTCAACTTTGTAGAATCTGCCACCTTGAAAAATCTAGGCGCTAGTTCCACGAGCCATTTAGGATCCATAACCGTGACCTCTCATGCAGTTGGGGCCAAAGGGGGCCATAGCCCCCCCCCCCCCCCCCCCCCCCAAAAAAAAAAAAAAATCATTTATATAAATGAGATCCCGAAATCTATGAAACCAATCTCCCAATATAAGCTCCTGGCCCCCCAATCTTGCTATTAAAATTATTTTCCTTTTTAAATTTTCTTTTAAAATAATAATAATAATATATCCACAATATTTTTCACAATAAATCTAAGTGATGAGTTATTATTGTTTTTAAACCACCACTTATATTACTCTTTTACCCGCCACTTAAATCTAAAATGACAAATTTATTGTGAAAATATTTTGAACATAACACTTCAAAAACACAAATACAGTAATTATTATCAAGATATCTAGACAATAAAAGCACATATTTATTTTTACAATTATCTCATAAAATAAAGGAGACAAAAAGGGGTTTCAATTTTTGCTCTTCCTCATTCACAAAAAATTTACTTGGCTTACTTTGAAATTAAGGTCGAAGGAGGCTGTGTTCCGTGCGCTTGTCTCCATTGACTTTAGAAAACAATACCAGTTTTTTTCCATTTGGGCTGATAGGTGGGTCTTTAAAATCTTTTTCGTTTCTCTCCTTTCTGGCTCTCTCTCACTCTCTCTTATTAGCTTTTTGTTGTTTTATTCTACAAGTTTTTCAGTACTGATTGCCAAAGCCTTGGGCTTTTTACTCTCCAACTCTAAGAGGATGCCCTCCATGTGTGTGGTGAAAAATTAGACACTTCAAAAGGTACACAATAAACACTATTTTATCTACTCTCCATGTGGGTGATGTGACTCCTCTTCAATTTCTTATTTTTTTATTTTTTTTTAAAGAAGATCCTTTATAGTTTTGTTTAATTGTATATGTTCTATAATATAAAATATAAATCACCTAATATATCATATATGTATATAACCATACACAAATAATATTGATTTATATAGACTTATAAAGTACTTAAACTCCGACAAAGACTTTTGAGGAAAAAAATTTAATAATTTCATTTTCTAGTCGGCCCCCCCACACACAAAATCCTGGCTTCGCCACTGCTCTCACGTGTACTCCTTTGTAGTCATCACCAGCTCATGGTAGATGATCCGGTTAGGTTGCCTCTGGAAAAGAGTAGTGCTTGGATGTATATAGAATTGTTGGTACTCTACTAGGGTCTTATAGCCCTCTTGTGGATCCTTTCTAGATGCATGGAAAAAGAAACCTGCAGTAATCGCCTTTCGGATCTTTGTAAAATTTTTCCCTGCAGTTATTACGTTCAATTTATATTTATCCATGATAGTGAGGAGCTGTTTTCTCACATCCTTTGCCCTTCTCAAGGATCTATACCGAACAAAGTTCTCAAAACACCAGTGCCCATAAAAGTTATTACTTTTCCAAGCCTCATAAACCATAAGTAATGTTAGATGGTCTCCCTCTGGCTGGAAAAACTTGGCCTTCTTCTGATCAGCTTGCGCTTGTTTCTCTCTAGGTCTTTAGAAGATATCCCTGTTTGAATCATTGCAATGATGGTCAAAATCTTATCACTGCATCCAAGGTCCACACTGGCAAGCAGCATCTTAGATAATGGTGGTTCAAGAGGAAATTCTGCCATTCTCTGGCCCAATTTGGTCAGAAGCCCCTCCTCATCAAGAGCTCCTAGATTGTACAACTGTTCCATGGCAGAAATGAGAGCTTGGGGTGAAGGTGGATCCATGAAATCAAAAGACAGAAGATCATTTATCCCCATAGCTTTCATGGTAAGCGTAGTTAACCCAAGATTTATCCTGTGTATTTCAGGAATTGAAGTAGGGTACATCTCATTGCGGTATGCACTCTCAGTGTAGAGGCGATAACATTTCCTAGGTCCCGTACCCCCAGCAGGCCTAGCTCGCTGCTTGGCTGAAACTTGTGAAATAGGAGTTATGACAAGTGAATCAAGCCCTTGCTTCGGGTTTTACACATTCTGCTTTGCAAACCCAGGAACAATAACATAAGATATTCCATCAATTGTCAAAGATGCCTCAGTGATATTGGTAGCAACTACCACTTTCCTCTCCCCCGGAGATGCAGGTTCAAATATCCTTGACTGCATTTCACTTGGAAGTGCACTATAAACTGGTAGAATAATCAATCCAGGAACATTTTTACCTAGCCCTTTCATCCTTTCATGAAGAGATTGGCATGCAAAATCAATCTCCTCCTGACCAGTCAAGAAGAGAAGGATGTCTCCTTCTGGTTCTGTTTGGAGTAGAGTATCTCTACAGGAAAAGTTCTACCCGGAATTATAAATATATCATAGTTAAAGAAATACCCTAAAAACTTCTCTGCATCCAGTGTTGCAGACGTGCCAATCAAGCGGAGGTCGGGTCTTCGTTTCACTAGTTGCTTGTGTAATCCAAAGAGAACATCCGTGTGTATAGTCCTCTCATGTGCTTCGTTGAGCATAATAACAGAGTACTGAGAAATGTTATCATCGATCAAAATTTCCCTAAGAAGCATACCATCAGTCATGTACTTGATGACAGTATTTGGAACAGTACAATCTTCAAATCGAATAGCATATCCAACTTCCTCACCCAAACGACAACCAAACTCTTCAGCCGATTTTACCCTTTGTTTTGTATCTAGCTTCTGCTAGATATTGAGTTACCCGAGTTGTTTTACTTGAACCAGTCTCACCAATTACAACTAGGACTTGATTTTCATGCACAGCCTGAATGAGTTCCTTCTTTAATTTATAGATTAGCAAGCTCTGCCTCTGTTCCTGAATCGACAGCTTCGACCTCTGTCCAAAGCTAAGGGATTGTTCATGTCCATAAGCATCCTATGTACTAGATGCCTCTCACCCGTCTCTGACCTAGTAATCGGGCAACTCAGCGCCATTCTCTTTCAGTTTGGAGTCGAATCCGACGACGGTGTCGCAGTGTCGGCCCAAGTCGGTGATGAACTCGGCAAGAACTTTGTCTCCAAATCCTAAATGCGTTTCGAGTTCAGAGCAGACCTTGGAGACGAGTGATAGGTATTCGAGTTTCTTAAACCCGTCGTAGATACACACTGAAAACCATTCATGCTGTGCAATCAGTAATTAAGGCATTCCATAATTTATATATTTAAGTTAAGGAACATGGTGGTGTTGTTTAAGGAACGTGGATCTCTAATTTTAAGTGGTAATAAATGTTGTAATGGCTACTACTAGAAGACCAGTTTGAGTTGATGTAGCTCGCTTGGTTTTAGTCGAAATCTATGATTATGAAAATTTTATGCATTTTGTTTCTGCGTCTGAATTCAATAAGAACTAAAATCTCATATTGATTCATTGGTGAAAACTAACAAGTTGGTGGAGAAACACGTTTTGTTCATTAATAAAATGCAATGAATAAAGGAGAAAGTGAAACCAAACATATGGTTGAGGCTGCAGTAGTCCCACATGGTTTGTGTATGACATACTGAGCTCTATTAGATAAATATATAAATAGAGCAAAACGGTTTGGCTAAGTATCTTTGCGCTTGGGGCAATGACGCAGCTAGTGAGGTTCTAACCGAGGCGCGTCTATTGCTGGTTGAAAACTATTTCCAAACCCCCTCTTAGGCCTGGGTTCAGCCCTGGCCTTTGAGAATTTCTGGAAGGGCTCCCATTTTTGGGTAAAGCCCTACAATTAGTAGTCCAAAATATTTTATTAGACAGTGTATATATGTTCAAAAACTGCATCTTTTTTTAATTTCTAAGGGTTTTAAACAGTTCTAATTAGAGTGATTGAACAAAACTAGAGATATTTGGATGATAGTGATTGCATAAAAGTTGAGAATGTGATCACCTCACTTAATCTCTAGAAAATATTGTAATTTATAACTCAACTCAACTCTAAAAAATAGTGAAAATCCAATTATATAACTCAACTAGAAAATCCAGCTAGAAAAAAATTGTGTAAATAACAATAATAATAAAACTCAAGGAATTGAGTTTTTTAAATTGAAATGGTGTGGTTTTTAATTCAGCCTTCTTTATTTATTAAAAAAAATTATCCTTGAAATAAGCACTACAAATTACATCAATTTTGACAGAAAAGAAAATATCAATGTTGACAGAGGTTAAAGAGAGGAAATTCTCAGTTAGATGCTTGTAATGGGCGATAAACGAACGAAATGTATTCTTACATTATAGAAAGGTTACATACTGATATTCTAAAACTGGAAAAAAGAAACAGCTGCACCATCTAATTTTCCAATACAGAGTTGGAGAAAAAGTATGATAGACAACATGAAGAGCAATCAATAAAGTTACTTGTTCCATCATTGTAATTTCCTTGCACCCTTCGAAGTGTTTTCTAACCCAATGAAAACCGGAGAGCATCGATGATGCTGGATGACTGCTGTAAGAACATAGGTGTTTGCAGCTAAGAAAAAAATGCTTGCCATCCACAGTTGAAGGAAGACATTCTTTCCCCTGAATTCGAGCATATAACCCCACATCAACCAATGAAGTTGAGCACCCATCCACACTAGTATGCAGGAAAGACCTTTCCATCTTAACTTCATTTGGCTCCATGGAAGTATTAGAGGCAAAAGACAGAAAAACCACACAAAATATTGTGCAGTAATTACCTGTCAAAATTGGGCAGGAGGATTAGATTCTCTCATAATTTTAATACCTCTTATTGACCATATATCCCAAGTTGTACGTAAACATTAGAAGCAGGGTTGTCTAAGATATTATTCAAAAAGTTATCAAGATGACAATGAAAATGCAAAGAAAAGGAAATAAAATGATTAGGCATACAAACCTTGTTGAATGCCACAAATGCAACCGTCTGCAAAAACCAGCAAAACGGGAGGTCTTGTGCAAAACTCAGAACAAGAATGAACTGCACTACAAATTGAGGCAAAAACGAAATGAGCTTCTCCACCACCAAGAAAATGCTTATTATACTAGTTCCTAACAATCCGAGGTACTTAAATCAAATACCCAAAATAGCAAAATTCCATTTACTTTATCAAATTAAATAACTAACCAAAATTAATTTCACAAGAGGTGACCACTAAGAAATCCTTCAACAGAGCATTGAAAGCACTGTAATACAGAATGCAACTGCTCAGTAACGATAGAGTAATCACGCGAATGACCACACCAACTTTGGATAAAATCTCATTTTTCATTCGCTAATGGAACATGCAAATTAGATTTTACAGTAAGTCGGTGCGGTCATACATGATGATATAATTCTGTCATTGCATGGCACGCTTACAAAACACCAAAAAAAAAAAAAAAAAAAAAAAACTACAAAAGAGCATTGATAAGAAGAAAAGAAGGTTCTTATCGGCTCATTTGAGTTTCAGCATGAAATTTTTTTTCAGATTGAGGCAAATAACCAGGGAATATAAATTTATAACATGGGTTGAATGTGTTAGGGTCATATTTTTTATGTATTAGCTTATTCTTTGACAGAATATACTTTACTTGTAATTGGATAGATCTAAGTTGGGTTTAATATATCAACATGTATGTGAAGTTTACTTTACAAGTGGTATTATCAAAGACATGAAAATTGAACTAAGAAACAAGTAAAGAAAAGCTGATTCAGTGAAACTTGACACTAGTCTCAACACTAGTATCTATCGAGACTTAATGAAGGATTCTTAACACAAGCTTGATACCTCTCGATCTATTGAGCTCTATGATTTCAGAATTCTCAAATTTGAATATTGGCCCATGAAGACTTGGATTGCTAGGTTTTCATTCACTAAACCTCTAGACCATATAAAAAGCTTTATTTTAAAGTAATCAAATACTCAGAAACTCAATTAGAGAACTCATACACTCTGTGAGAAGCTACTTAGTTTTTTTGCGCCTTAGGGTTTTGTTACCAAGTGCTTCCAAATCTTCAATGTGCTTTGGAGTGAAGAACTTTGCATCCAACAATAATCAATCAGTTGTTGGAAGTTAGTCACGTACTAGGATTCGTGCGAAGGAAGAAGTCTTCTACAAGATTAAGTCTAATTAGGGATTGGAGTAAAGGTTCAACAGTTTGTTGGTATTTTGGGATAGGCCAGGGTAGTGGTAAGATTCATTATAAATGTAACCGCTTGTTCTTGATTAGTGGATTCTTGAGAGTGGTGACTTGAAATTCACTCAGTGAGGTTTTTGTCTTGCGAGAGGTTTTCTTCATTCGTCAACAAATCAACGTGTCAATTTTAATTTCCATTGCACTTAGTTTGGTGATTTGTTGGTGTTTCCACAATATGCATGTAATTTAACCTAATTAATTAAATTGAGTAATTGAATTAATTAAACGGGGTCAATCTATAACCCGAAAGAATGAAGTAAATGGTTAGCAATTAGGCGTGGTAAGAATAAGTTCCTTTTTTGTTTTTTGTAACATCACTTTGTATTTGTCACTCCCTTTCCCTCTATTTTTTGTAGAAGAAATTGGAGAGGAGGGGTGTGGTAATTGCGTTCGGGGATTTATAATTAGAAAAGATTGGGAGGATAGAAAAGTGAAAAGATATATTAGATTTAGTTTTCCACCATACATGTTTGGTTGGAAGAATGGAAAAATAAAAGAATAGAAAACCAATATATATTTTCTTTATTTGGTTGTGAAGAAAAATAAGAGAGAATATAATAGCAAAGGATATGCACGATAAGTCTATAAAATTCCCTTACTAGTTATTGCCAATGCAAATTTTACCTTTGAAATTAGGCTTTAATAAGCCAATAGGCAACATAAAATACCAAAGAACTATAGTAGAATTTTAGAGAAAAATACCCTGGCACCCTTTGAACTTTAGGCTAGTGGCTATTACATACCTAAACTTTTATTTTAGCCGGTTTACTCCCTAAACTTCACATATGTGCCAAATTAGAACATTTTTTATTTTGCTGTCAATATGTAAATTAACAGACTACTCATGTGAGACACACGTGTAACATAAAAATTACCAAAACTGATGGAGAGAAGAGATAGAAACTAGGTTCAGTTTAGAGAGGGGGAGTAAATTCTACAAATGCATGCAGGTGCCCCGAGCATATGAGGCTACGTTCTCTGATAGCATATAGGATTTATGGATTATGGATGTGCAATGAGAAGATGACATTTGCATGTCTTTGAATTTTTCTTGGGGGTTGGGAGAGAGAGAGAGAGAGAGAAAGAGTCTTTTGTATGATACTGTCCTTAGGTCTGGCATATGATTTGCGAATCAATAAAGATTGTAAAAAGAGGTTAGATTTATCAAGTTATTATTGCCATTTGCTATCAAAATACAAGGAGTTAATATTTGTAGGTCAATTATTGCCTTTTTATGTTATGATCCTAGTGTTCCATATTGATTAAGTGTAAGTTTAATCATGTGTTTATAAGCTGTTGAGTACCATCTCCTTGCAAACCAGTTTTCAAGGGTGAGTTCTGCCCATGAGTTTTTAACATTTTGTTGGTAGTCTAAATGGTATGTTATGCTAAACAGGTTCTCATGTTTGTAGCTTATGGGCTTGGAGCCTGGCCTGAAGCCTAGCCTGAAATATTTTCCAGTACTATGTGCCTTGCTTGCATTTCTTAGACCAAAAACTTGGTTACCATCCACACATAAAAAATAAAATAAAGGAGCTCCATAGAGGGGGAACATTAAAAACAACAAAATCTGAGGAATAAAATTACTCCCCAATCCAAGTACCAAATGGTAAAACAAAAGACGCTGATCAGCAATCAATTTATAGGCTGAATAATTGTTGAGGGTGTCGTTGGATTGGGGGCAAAACTCAAAGTTGATGGGTATGCTCTGTACATGTGATAATAGTTTGGATTTTTCATGAAAAAGAGTAATAATTTATGTCTCTTTATTATAAGTTAGCTGTGGCAAAATTGTAAGCATGAACCTCCATAGCAAAAGGCTCTGTTAGAGTAAGTTTACTTCATCGCAGTATGGCAGAACAAGTAGGGTAAACTTATTATGAAGTTTGTGACCCAGCTTATGACACCCGCAATATCATTTAGTTGCTAGATTTGGCATGGACACTCCTTCGCATTTTCCCACATGAGCTTCTCCATTGTATGTTTGCAAAGACACTTGATCACTTCTATAATCAGCGATGCAAAAATTGATGGAGGAAACTTAGCTCATATCTCCCTTTCTCCTTGTTAATCAGCATTGCGTGATCTGCAATTTGTTTATTCAATTGCTTTTATTTCCTAGATTGTGGATCTCTCTTTATATATCAACAAAGATCATGGTCATTTTGAAAGTCCCTCATATTGAAAGCTCTTTGGTTAGTCAAAGTGATGGGTAATTCTTTTAGTGAAGGCTTTTAGATCTTGTAATTTTTGTTTTCGTTTTTGGGTTACCATTTTTTATTAATAGGAGATTATTGCTGACAATGTTAGTGGTAACTTAGTGAAACTGTGTTGTTCTTCTAATGAAGCAGGTATAATGGATTAAATTGTCAAGAAATGTCATAAGGAGCTAATTAAAATGGCCAACAAGTGGATTAAATTGTGATTTAGCTTTCTTTTGACGTTCTTGCTATAGGTGGTAGGAAGGATCCTAGCTGAATTAATGATTAAAAAATATTTTTCAAATTTTTTAACTGTAATTGACAAAGAGACCTTAACTAAATTAACTTGAAATATAGAGACTAAAATAAACAAAAACAAAATTATAAGACTGAAATAAATTCTAATGAAATTTAAAAAGTGAATTATGCATTTTAACCTAATATTAATTTACAAAATGAATATTTTCTTCTAGATTGGTGAGTACGGCTTGATAATAAATAAAACGAAGTCTTTTATTAATTCAATTGAGTCAAATTAAACATAATAAAAAGAAAATGAATACCAATAGCAATAGCATATCAAAAACATAAAAGGCAGTAGCATAGCCTCAAGAGCTTTGTAAGCTTAATATATACATACCGTTTTGCGGGTATAGCGGTCTTACGGGTCGGAGCATTCCGGAATTGGTTGCTCTGAACGATGTCGTTTCTTAAATGTCGTTCTCACGAGCATTTTATTGAGCAGGTGGAGGCCACTTTGGAAACTCGGTCCCAGTTCTCGACTTGGACCAGCACCAACTCGTTAGCAGGTCCAATAGCTTTGTGGAGGCAACCTTCTTAAAGTCTCTTTCTTAATTGGCAAGAAGCAATAGATTATGGGGACTCAACTTTGCTCTCTGGGTTGTGGATGGTGGTAGAGGGGGCTTTTTTGTTTAGATTTTCAATGTTTATTCCTTTAGTTGTTTTAAAAAATCTGAGTGTCTTAGTGGAAAAAATTTAGCTTCCCAAGCCCATGGCATATGGTTATCTGCGTTTGTAAAAGTTTTTTTTCTTATGGTGTCAAAGGTGGAGCAGCTTTTGTTTGCTTTTGAGGATAAATCTACTGAAGGCTCTTATTTGTTTCCAGTTTTTACCTTGTTAATGTAGTAGTTCACTAGTGTCTGGAAACTTGGAGCTTTGGCTTTAAGTTTTATCACTATCATCTTTAAGTTTCATCTCAACCATTCTTCGATCTTGTTTGAATATAGAGTTGCTGATGAGCTTGAGCTTAAATTGCAGGTGAGATTGCAAGTTTGAGTTAAGCCCAATAAGTTCGCATCTATCTTACCAATATAAAAGGAAGTTCTGAATCTGGAATTATCTATCAGGTGAAATGACTTAATTAGGGAGGACACTAAAAAACTCAAGACCAAGCTGATGTATGTGCAGTTAGCTAGAAGTTGCATATGGAATTAGAAACTTTTGTTTTTGTGTTAGGCTAAAAGCAACAGGACCTCCATGATAGATTATTTCAATGAGTTATGCAATTCAATCCCACTCTTTTTATTTCTTTGGACCATGAACATTTTCTTCAAAAACAATAATGGATGTCATGAACGTTTTCGTCAACCCTAGTGACAGAACCTATTATGAGGAGATGATACAGACAGGGATTTCTACAATTGTTGTCATCAATTCCATTGATAGAGTACAAAAGACTCCGCTTTTCGCTGCAGCTGGTCTTCCCCATAATGAAATATCTGCTCAGATATGTAGCCAGCCTGGTTTGGTCAAGCGATTGGAGTCCTGAAAATCTTTTTGAGGTATGTCTTCCATACAAATATGTGTTAGCTAAGATAACTGAGTATTAAACAAGTTGGATGACTGAATGCAGGATAGCAATGAAAGGATTCCCCTATAACTTCTAATGAATTGGCCTTTTTTCCTGATTTTTATGTTAGGCATACTTAGATGCATGCACAACATTGTTTTGTTGAACTAATGGAGTTAATATCTGAATAGAACTAGCAGCTCCCTTTGACAATGAAATTCATGTAGTGCTAGAATTATATACCTTCCTAGTAAATAGGAATCTCAATTTCTTTTACTTCCTGATCCAGTTGTTTCCTTTTCCTTAGAATTAACTGAGTTAATTATTTCTTACATCACCACTTTTGTTATTGTCTCTTATCTTCTAGTTGTTGTCTTCTTCCCCCCTAACTTTTAAGTGATTATGCTGATCTACTTTATTAATTTACAGAATGCAGAAGAGGACAATTTTGCCATTGTATTTGTAGCTATGGTTGTAAATATGCAGACTGCACAGTTTTTCACACGTGATATTGAGGAAAATGGCTTTATGAAGAGTGTGACGTTCTTTCTGGACCTGGTATAAATTGAAATCTGCATATGGACCATATTGTGATATACCTATTACTGTTGTAAGTTCAGTAATACAGTATCTGAATTGCATTCATAAAATGTGTCTTCTGATGTGCTCTTTTACAGGCAAATGACCCTACAATTGAATGTATTATCACTCCTCGTATAGCTCTTACTACTGCTGAATATTTGGCTTTTGAATCGGGAAGCATGTTCTTGCCATACTTACAGATATGAGTTCTTATGATGATGCTACTCATGAGGTAATGTAAAATATTTACGCCTTTAATTTGCACTGAGGATGTATCATATACTGTAATTTTTTTTTTTAAAAAAAGGTCAGTGTCAGGATGCACAAAGCTTTGTGGTTCTAATACTTAGAAATATTTAATATATTTGCAAATATTACATGGCTTCCAAGTATTAGAGACAATTTTTTTTAGTTGAGAGTTGTGAGAAGCTATTACGCTAAATCTGCAGCTAGCTTCAGTTCTCAATGCATGAGTCATGCTTGGGAATGTTATTGTATAGATGGTGCAGGTACTTTTTTGAATTCCATTATTAAGGCTTAAAGCCTTGATTGAGGGGTGTGCGCCATGCATCATTGCAGCGAAAGTTTTCTTTGTTATCGCTGTATTATTTTTGTGCTATGAACATCTTTTTTGCATATAAGGACAATCTGCTGGCCTTCCTCACCAGTGTTGGCTCAATGGGTGAGCCAAATACGCAACCGCCTAAGGCCCCCAATGAAAAAATGTCCTTAATTTTTACCAATAGAGATGTTTTGTACCAATAGAAGTATTAATTAAGCCCTAAATATTCATCAATAAATAAAAAGTAGTTGCTTTTTAATCAAAGAAAAATCAGTTAAAGAAAAAAAAATTTCATTGGATGGGTTAATCATTTAATCTCTCACACATAAATGTTAAAAGAACACATCAATTTTACACTAGTAAATAAATTTATACTCAAATTTTATTTAGAGATATCAAATATATAACTTTATTAAAATTTTCAATCATAATTTTTTAGTATTTGGTTACTTCATTCAATAAATAGTGTTTATTTTAGATGTATAGTCATTGAGTAATGCGATATTCTACTATTTCAGTCAAAAAAAAAAAAGTAATGTGATAGGTTCATTTTAATTTGTAATTTTTTTTTCTAAAAAAATAGATTTTAAATGGAAGAAAAAAAAACCAAAAATTAAATAAATATTCTATTAATATTCAAAGTATAAGAATAAAACTGAATTAAAGTAGTTGCCTTAGGCTTCACAATACCTTGAGCCAGCCCTGTTCCTCACACTACATTCTATTTTGAAGCGGGGTTCCATTGTGTGATATTTTCTGATTTTTAATTAGTAATTAGCATTTTCTTCAAAAATAATAATAGATGTTGTGAACGTTTTCTTCAACCCTAGTAAGAGAACCTATAATGAGGAGATGATACAGACAGGGATTTCTACAATTGATGTCATCAATTCCATTGGTAGAGGAACGCTTTTCTTTGCGGCTGGTCTTCCCCATAATGAAATATTTGCTCAGATATTTTACTAGGCTGGTTTGGTCAAGCGATGGAGAGTCCTGAAAATCTTTTTGAGGTTTATCTGCCATACAAATATGTGCTAGCTAAGATAACTCATTAAACAAGTTGGATGACTGAATGCAGGAGAGCAATAAAAGGATTCCCCTATAACTTCTAATGAATTGGCTTTTTTATTTCCTGATTTTTATGTTAGGCGGACTTTAGATGCATGCACAACATTATTTTGTAGAACTAATGAAGTTAAAATCTGAATAGAACTAGCGGCTCCCTTTGACAATGAAGTTCATGTAGTGTAACAATAATACAATAAAATTCATGTACTGTAACAATAATCTGAATAGAACTTGCAGCTCCCTTTTACAATAAAATCAAGTGCATAAAGTACAAGAATCCATTAAACCATGAGCTGAAACAAAAGAGCAAAAATTTAACACTACAACCCAGTCCAAAAGAGTCTTAAAAAAGAATAGTTTAAGATTTGAAATTGTTTTTTATCTCCCGCTGAATGTATCACATCAAATAATGAGGACAACTATGCAAATAGCACCATTCCGATTTACAGCAATACCCATAATCAAATTGAATGACATTGAAATATCTCAAGCCCGGCGTTTACTCAAACACCTAGAATAAAGAATTCGGCTCGTAATGTTTGTCATGAAGTGGCTCAATCCTTTCTTGTCTTTCTGCCACCTTGAAAAATCTAGCACCAGTTCCACGAGCCATTTAGGATCTGTAACTGTGACCTCTCGCATGTACTCCTTTGTAGTCATCACCAGCTCATGGTAGATGACCCAGTCAGGTTGCCTCTAGAAAAGAGTACTGCCTGGATGTATATAGAATTGTTGGTTCTCTACTAGGGTCCTATAGCCCTCTTGTGGGTCCTTTCTAGATGCATGGAAAAAGAACCTGCTATCACTACGTTCAATTTATATTTGACCATGATGGTGAGTAGCTGTTTTCTCACATCCTGTCAATGATCTGTATCGAAAAAATTTCTCAAAACACCAGGGCCCAGAAAAGTTATTACTTTTCCAAGCCTTATAAATCACAAGCAATGTTAGATGGTCTCCCTCTGGATGGAAAAACTTGGCCTTCTTCTGATCAGCTTGTGCTTGTTTCTCTCTAGTCCTGTAGAAGATATTCCCTGTTTGAATCATTGCAATGATGGTCAAAATCTCATCACTGCATCCGAGGTCCACACTGGCAAGCAGAATGGTGGTTCAAGAGGAAATTCAGCCATTTTCCAGCCCAATTTGGTTAGAAGCCCTTCCTCATCAAGAGATCCTAGATTGTACGACTGTTCCATGGCAGAAATGAGAGCTTGGGGTGAAGGCGGATCCATGAAATCAAAAGACAGAAGATCATTTATCTCCATAGCTTTCATGATTAGCGTAGTTAACCCAAGATTTATCCTCTGTATTTCAGGAATTGAAGTAGGGGGCATCCCATTGCAGTATGCACTCTCAGTGTAGAGGCGATAACATTTCCCAGGCCCCATACGCCCAGCTCGCTGCTTGGATGAAGCTTGTGAAATAGGAGTTATGACAAGTGAATCAAGCCCTTCCTTCGGGTTATACACATTCTGCTTCGCAAAACCAGGATCAATAACGTAATATACTCCATCAATCGTCAAAGATGCCTCAGCGATATTGGTAGCAACTACCACTTTCCTCTTCCCTGGAGGTGCAGGTTCAAATATCCTTGACTCCATTTCACTTGGAAGTGCACTATAAACCGGTAGAATAATCAATTCCGGAACATTTTTACCTAGCCCTTTCATCCTTTCATGAAGAGACTGCATGCAAAATCAATCTCCTCCTGACCAGTCAAGAAGAGAAGGATGTCTCCTTCAAGTTCTGTCAAGTGGATGTGTAGCACATGCAGTAAGTGGGGATGCAACAAGGTAATCACTTTCCGGCTGTTTGGAGTAAGAGTATCTCTACTAGAAAAGCTCTACCAGGAATTGTAAATATATTACAATTAAAGAAATACCCTGAAAACTTCTCTGCATCCAGTGTTGCAGAAGTGACAATCAGGTGAAGGTCAAGTCTTCGTTTCACTAGTTGCTTGAGTAATCCAAAGAGAACATCTGTGTATAGTCCTCTCATGTGCTTCATCGAGCATAATAATAGAGTACGGGGAAAGGTTACCATCGATCAAAATTTCCCTAAGAAGCATACCATCAGTCATGTACTTGATGACAGTATCTGGACTAGTACAATCTTCAAATCTAATAGCATATCCAACTTCCTCACCCAAACGACAACCAAACTCTTCAGCAACCCTCTTAGCCACAGACGTTGCAGCCACCCTAAGAGGCTGTGTACACCCAATTTTACCCTTTGTTGTATATCCAGCTTCTGCTAGATATTGAGTTACCTGAGTTGTCTTACCCGAACCAGTCTCACTAACTACAACTAGGACCTGATTGTCATGCACAGCCTGAATGAGTTCCTTCTTTAATTTGTAGATTGGCAAGCTCAGCCTCTGTTCTTGAATCGATAGCTTTGACGAGAACTTTGTCTGCAAACCTTAAATGCGCTTTGAGTTCATAGCAGACCTTGGAGACGAGTGATAGGTACTTGAGCTTCTTAAACCTGTCGTCTTCTTTAATTAATTAATTAATTTGTTTTAATTTTAATTTTAATTTCTTTGGACCATGAATACTTTCTTTGAAAATAATATTTGATGTCAAGAACGTTTTCTTCAGCCCTAATGAGAAAAACCTATCATGGGGAGCAGTGATGGCTTTAGGAATTCTTTTTAGGATGGTAAAAAAGAAACTTAAATGATACAAGATCTGATAATAAAAAAAAACTTAAATATATTGGCATTACCAAAAAGGAAAAAAAATCGCAAATAAAAGAAGTTTTACAATTTCCTTTTACTAAAAATATGAAAAGGCAAAAAGTGACTAATGAGAGTTAAAGTGAGAACTAATAATGCCAATATGAGAGTAATAAAGTAAAAGAGAAATGATGCCAGAGAAGAGAAAAATGGAGAGAGAAAGAGAGAGAGAGAGAGAGAGAGAGTTACATATGATAGCCATTGCAAGTGCGAGCTGAGCTGCCAAGGAGAACTCATGATCATAGTATCTTTCTTGATATCGTTTTTTTTTAGGAAAAATGAACTCAAATATTAATTTTATGTAATAGGTTGAACGAGTTATGAATTGCCTAATCTTGTTGTTGCTTGAGTTATTTTTACTGTTATTTATGTTAATTTTCATTATGATAATTTGGGTTATTATTATTTTTTAATTTGTTCATTTGTTGTTGTTGGTGGGGGGATAAACACATTGGGGAGCTTCCTTAAGTAATTAATATAACATATAGAGACACACTTTAACCCAAAAGACCTAAACCCATTGGGAACCAAGTGTCAACCCTGCACGCACATCCATGTCCATGGGAATCTCACATCACACCATTATTTAGCACCATTAGCAATATTCATTTGTTGAAAAAAAAAATTTTCTCCAAGATCTTTGTGTGTGGGTCGTTTAGGCTTTCTCTGTCTCTAAAAGGCCTAAGCCCAATGGATATGTGCTCAATTATGTTATATTAACTACTTATTCTTCTCATCTTTATTCAATGTGAGACACGTGTAACCCAACAGTTTGGCTTAATCTTGTTGTTATTTAGGCTAATTTTTATTATTGCTATTTGATTCTTGATTTTTTATTTAAAGGGTTAAAGGATTATGCTTGGGGACCAAGATAATTTTTGTGGGATATGTATGTCTAGGACAATTTCAAAAAAAAAAAATCTTAGGTGATAAACTATTATTGATGAATTAAAAAAAAAATGATGTTAGTAGTGGGTATAATTGAAAGCTAGTAATAGCTTACCATTTAAGATTTGTTGTAAAAATATTGTAAATATAACATTACTCTAGTTTTGTTGAATCCAAATCTATATATTACTAAAAGCTGAAGCGTAGCATTTAATGTTGCTACGCTTCCATTGAGTCATGTTAGCAGCCATGTTATTATCAATTTTTTTTTCAATTTTTTATACAATTTTTTAGCATTTAAAGTGAATTAAAAACTCTATTATATTACAATCAAAATATCATATTTAATTTATCTTATTTTTAATTATTCTTATTTATTATTAAATTTTCAATTCCATTAACTTTTCATATTCCCACTATTCTCTACCTTAGCTTTCTTCAACCTTTCTCATTCCATTTCAACTTTTCATATCCTCACTAATCTCAATATTAATATTATTCTATCTTTTTATCTTCCTTTATTTTTGACTCTTCTTATTCTTATCCTCATGCTATAAAATTGTCATTCTTCCTCTTATTCCATGCATAATTTCTATTTTTCCACACACAAAAGCCTCTCTCTCTCTCTCTCTCTCTCTCTCTCTCTCTCTCTCTCTCTCTCTCTCTCTCTCTATATATATATATATATATATATACTTTCCTTCAATTTTTGGTATACATATATATATTTTTTTAATTTTAGTGTAACAGGTTAACCATCAAAACATACTGATGTAGTATTGAAAACTCCACCAAATGCATCGCAGAAATCAATTTTAGACTACTAGAAGTCAGTTAGTTTGCTAAAATTGGAATTGACAGGTAATCTAGCTTGATACGATTTAGTTTTATATTTTATCTTGTTATCTTTTTTATTCTCATTGGTTGTTAAATGTTATATTATTGCATTATAAAGATAGTATATAAAAATATAATATTATTTTATTACATAGCATAACTAAAATAATATGGTGTTTATTGCTATACATTTCATTTTTATTATTTTATTCTCATCTTATTTTATTCAACATTTAAATTTAGCAACATCCTCCATATCATAATTATATATAATTTGTCTCATTTTTTTAAAAAATTAAACATATAATATTTTATTCAATAAATAAAAATTGTTCTTATAAAGTCGTCCCATGAAATGTTACAATGCATCAATGGAAAAATGAAATACAAAACAAATATCAATTTAGAAACACTCAATTTAAAAAAAAAAAAAAAAAAGAATAAACAATTTTCTTATAAAGTATTCCCATAAAACGTTACAATGCATTAATAGAAAAAGAGAATACAAAACACATACTATTTTAGAAACACTAAATTTATAATAATAATAATAATAATAATAATAATAATATCAAACCAAACATATCATAAAATAATAAACTAATAGTTATGGTTTATGGATGTACTAACTTCATGGCAGCAAAATGGAGTAAAATAAAAATAAAAATAAATGTTACAATATGCATATTTAGTACATTAGAATTATCATCTTGGGAAAACAATAGGATGTTAACAAAGAGGGAGAGAAAGAGATTAGTAAAAGAAATCAAACATCAATTAAATAAATTAATTGATAACTGTTAATTGGAAAACAAAGAGACCGACGGCTAAAGGAGTAAAAAATTAATTAAAGATGACCTTACGAATGTTATTATAAACTTTACAATGCAAATAAATAAATCGTTAAATTCACTCAATTAAATCATATAATCAACAATTAAATAAAATCATACAAAATTTAAACTTGAAACTAATCAAACTCTAATCTAGAAAATCATATTTATTATCAAAACTAAAAGGAAAACGTTCTTCAGTAATAATAGAAATATATAAGAAATAAAGATGAAAATTTTCAAAATCTTCTTTTTTGACATTTCATTTAACATTATTTATAAATAATAAAATATAAAAAAAAAATCCTTAAATGCTTATATTCTTCACACACCATGACTTTTAAAATCTAATGAAAGGTTCTAAGAATTTAACTCTCATTTAATGCCTCTATTATGAAAAACAACAGCCAGTAAAATATGATAATAGTAAGAAACGTTATAAATGAGAATATGAAAAAACTAATTAGCCACTATTATTATGGAATAGATGTCTTTTTTTTATGCATCTAAGAAAATGAAATGTATAGGGTTTACTTATTAAGGTAAGTGAGAAGTGAGAGCTCAATGGTGTTCTTGCCATACTTACAGATATGAGTTCTTATGATGATGCTCTTCATGAGGTAATGTAAAATATTTACGCCTTTAATTTGCACTGAGGCTGTATCATATACTGTAATTTTTTTTTTAAAAGGTCAGTGTTAGGATGCACAAAGCTTTGTGGTTCTAATACTTAGAAATATTTAATATATTTTCAAATTTTACATGGCTTCCAAGTATTAGAGACAATTTTTTTTAGTTGAGAGTTGTGAGAAGTTATTACGCTAAATCTGCAGCTAGCTTCAGTTCTCAATGCATGAGTCATGCTTGGGAATGTTATTGTATAGATGGTGCAAGTACTTTTTTGAATTCCATTACTAAGGCTTAAAACCTTGATTGAGGGGTGTGTGCCGTGCATCATTGCAACGAAAGTTTTCTTTGTTATCGATGTATTATTTTTGTGCTATGAACATCTTTTTTGCATATAAGGACAATCTGCTGGTCTTCCTCACACTACATTCTATTTTGAAGCAGGGTTCCATTGTGTGATATTTTCTGATTTTTAATTAGTAATTAGCATTTTCTTCAAAAACAGTAATGGATGTTGTGAATGTTTTCTTCAGCCCTAGTGAGAGAACCTATCATGAGGAGATGATACAGACAGGGATTTCTACAATTAAAGTCATCAATTCCATTGCTAGAGGACCGCTTTTCTCTGCTGCTGGTCTTCCCCGTAATGAAATATTTGCTCAGATATGTCACTAGGCTGGTTTGGTCAAGTGATGGAGAGTCCTGAAAATCTTTTTTGAGGTATATCTGATATACAAATATGTGCTAGCTAAGATAACTCATTAAACAAGTTGGATGACTGAATGCAGGAGAGCAATAAAAGGATTCCCTTATAACTTCTAATGAATTGGCTTTTTTTTTTTTTTTTTTTTTTCTCCTAATTTTTATGTTAGGCGGACTTAGATGCATGCACAACATTATTTTGTAGAACTAATGAAGTTAAAATCTGGATAGAACTAGCAGCTCCCTTTTACAATGAAGTTCATGTAGTGTAACAATAATTCAATGAATTTCATGTAGTGTAACAATAATCTGAATAGAACTTGCAGCTTCCTTTTACAATAAAATCATGCACATAAAGTACAAAAGTCCATATAACCGTGACCTCTTGCATGAACTCCTTTGTAGTCATCACCAGCTCATGGTAGATGACCCAGTTAGGTTGCCTCTGGAAAAGAGTACTGCCTGGATGTATATAGAATTGCTAGTTCTCTATTAGGGTCCTATAGCCCTCTTGTGGGTGCTTTCTAGATGCATGGAAAAAGAACCCTGCAGTAATTGCCTTTCGGATCTTTGTAAAAATTTTCCCTGCAGTCACTATGTTCAATTTATATTTATCCATGATGGTGAGCAGCTGTTTTCTTACATCCTATGCCTCCTCAAGGATCTATACCGAACAAAGTTCTCAAAACACTAGGGCCCATAATAGTTATTACTTTTCCAAGCCTCATAAACCACAAGCAATTTTAGATGGTCTCCCTCTGTCTAGAAAAACTTGGCCTTCTTCTGATCAGCTTGTGCTTGTTTCTCTCTAGGCCTGTAGAAGATATTTCCTGTTTGAATCATTGCAATGATAGTCAAAATCTCATCACTGCATCCAAGGTCCACACTAGCAAGCAGCATCTTAGATAATGGTGGTTCAAGAGGTAATTCTGCCATTTTCCGGCCCAATTTGGTCAGAAGCCCTTCCTCATCAAGGGCTCCTAGATTGTACAAATGTTCCATAGCAGAAATGAGAGCTTGGGTTGAAGGCGGATCCATGAAATCAAAAGACAGAAGATCATTTACCCCCATAGCTTTCATGGTAAGCATAGTTAACCCAAGATTTATCCTCTGTATTTCAGGAATTGAAGTAGGGGACATCTCATTGCGGTATGCACTCTCAGTGTAGAGGCGATAACATTTCTTAGGTCCCGTAGAGGTGATAACATTTCTTCATGCATAGAGCAGGCTTTTGTATATATATATATATATATATATATATCATTCTTACTTATCAAAAAAAAAAAAAAAAGCATTTCCCAGGTCCCATACCCCAGCAGGCCCAGCTCGCTGCTTGGCTGAAACCTGTGAAATAGGAGTTATGACAAGTGAATCAAACCCTTGCTTCGGGTTATACACATTCTGCTTTGCAAACCTAGGATCAATAACATAATATATTCCATCAATTGTCAAAGATGCCTCAGCGATATTGGTAGCAACTACCACTTTCCTCTTCCCTGGAGATGCAGGTTCAAATATCCTTGACTGCATTTCACTTGGAAGTGCACTATAAACTGGTAGAATAATCAATTCAGGAACATTTTTACCTAGCCCTTACATCCTTTCATGAAGAGATTGGCATGCAAAATCAATCTCCTCCTGACCAGTCAAGAAGAGAAGGATGTCTCCTTCTGGTTCTGTCAAGTGGATATGTAGCACAGTAAGTAGGGATGCATCAAGGTAATCACTTTCCGGCTGTTTGGAGTAGAGTATCTCTCCAGGAAAAGTTCTACCAGGAATTGTAAATATATTACAGTTAAAGAAATACCCTGAAAACTTCTCTGCATCCAGTGTTGCAGACGTGACAATCAAGCAAAGATCGGGTCTTCATTTCACTAGTTGCTTGAGTAATCCAGAAAGAACATCCGTGTGTATAGTCCTCTCATGTGCTTTATCGAGCATAATAACAGAGTACTGAGAAAGGTTACCATCTATCAAAATTTCCCTAAGAAGCATACCATCGGTCATGTACTTGATGACAGTATCTGGACCAATACAATCTTCAAATCGAATAGCATATCCAACTTCCTCATTGTTAAAACTAATGCCCTTTGTTCAATGCTTGAGGATGCATCTGATGAGATTAATGCAGGGCAGCAATGCAAGAGTGGAGTAGCACCACTTGCACACAATTTCAGCTACAAGCAATGCAAAGCAGAGGAACAGAGCATCAATGGGCTTGCAAGGATGTGCTAGAGACCATTGAAGTTGTGCCTTATCATGAAGTGTTTATACATAGTTTTGGAGATCATAATACACGTGGCTTGTAGGAATTGGTCTGTCTTGTAAATGCTATAATACCTTTGTATAGTTTAGAACTGTTAGAAATTAATTTTGCTGAAAATTAAGGAATTGGTTATCTGAGACACGTGTATATATATAGAATAACCTTAATGTATTGGGATCAGTTTTTGTATCACCTTCATTTTTCTGAATCAATAAAGTTCTGTTCTTCTATTTTAGAAAGAAAGTTCCAGATTTTATATGGTATCAAAGCACAACGAAGACAACCTTGAAGCTTCTTCAATGGCGTCCTCTGATTCAAGCAACCAATCAGATCAAATCAACAACCAATCTGATCCAGTCAACAACGAATCAACTCCTAAGAATCCATACTTTCTCCGTCCAAGTGAGAATCTAGGAAGTGTTTTGGTGACACAACCACTGCTTGGAATGCGAAATTATCACTCCTGGTCAAGGGCTATGATCTTAGCTCTCACTGCTAAGAAAAAGATAGGGTTCATCAATGGTAGAATCCCTATGCCCGATCCAGAATCTCCTCTCTATGAAGATTTGCAAAGCTGCAATACAATGGTACTTTCTTGGCTTATCAATTCAATGCATGTTGATGTATCTAGTAGTATAATCTACTGTGAAACTGCTAGAGATATGCGGTTAGAATTGAAAAACTTGTTTTCACAAGGCAATGGTCCCAAAATTTACAATCTTCAGAGGGAGATTTCTCACATCACTCAAAATCAATTGTCTGTGACTGAGTATTTCACAAAATTTAAGAGATTATGGGATCAATTGTTGAATCTTGAGCCTTTACCAGAGTGTAGCTGTGGAGCAATGAAAACCCTAAGTGCTACTCATGAAAAAGCTTACGTGATGCGTTTTTTGATGGGTTTGAACGAGAATTTTGATACTATAAGGACTCAGATTCTGATGTATGAGCCTCTTCCTTCAATTAGCAAAGTTTATGCCCTAGTTCTTCAAGAAGAGTCTCATAGGAATATTGGACATGGAGGATCATTTGCAGCAAAACCAGATTCTGTTGCTATTTATGTCAATTCAAAAGGCAATAGTTCTGGAAATGCAAATTGGACTAAGGGAAACAACAAAAAGGAAAGGCCTTTATGCACACATTGCAACATGCTTGGGCATACCATTGACAAGTGATATAAACTTCATGGATATCCACCCGGGTATAAGCCAAAGGGAAAATCTAATGCTAATCAAGTTTCTTGTGATCAAGGATCTATGGTTGAGCATTCTTCACTTGGATCAGTTCAATGTCCAATCACAAAGGCTCAATGTGAGCAACTATTGGCTTTCTTCAGCACTAAATTCTAATTCTGGTGATAAGCATAAAGCAGCTACTGTAAGCAGTGGTGATGGAGTGCCAAAGTTGATGAATGGAGTTGATGGAGTGGCTTCTTCAGTTGGTGTTCCTGCTGGTACTGGTTTGGCAGCCACCATTTCACATCCATCAACATCCACTTCCTATCTTGAGACTATGGCAGGTATGGCTTCAGGTTTGTCCTTTAATTCCAACTTGAAGCATTTAGTTTTCTCTGCAAAACTAGTCAATAAAGATATGTTTTCATCCACTGATTGGGTCATAGACACATGTGCTACTGACCATATGGTGCATTCTGTTACTTGTTTTACTTCTATAACTTCTACTCTAAACACACATGTGAATTTGCCTAATGGTGAAATTGCCTTAGTAACCCATATAGGAACTGTCAGAATTTCAGAAGCTCTTATTCTATATGACGTACTTTGTGTTCCAGCCTTTAGTTTTAATCTCATATCTGTCAGCAAGTTAGCCAAATCTGTTCTATGTTGCCTTATTTTTTTGGTACTTTCTGCTTCATCCAGGACCTTGCTCTGCCTCTGTTCCTCAATCGACAGCTTCGACCTCTGTCCAAAGCTAAGGGATTGTTCATGTCCATAAGCATCCTTCTTCATATGCCGATGATAAACCAACACCTCTAAGCTCATGTGTTAGATGCCCCTCACCCGTCTCTGGCATAGTAATCGGGCAACTCAGCGCCATTCTCTTTCAGTTTGGAGTCGAATCCGACGACGGTGTCGCAGTGTCGGCCCAAGTCGGTGATGAACTCGGCGAGAACTTTGTCTCCAAATCCTAAATGCGTTTCGAGTTCAGAACAGACCTTGGAGACGAGTGATAGGTATTCGAGTTTCTTAAACCCGTCGTCTTTAGCGGGAGCCATTGTTGAAAAAGATACAGAAATAGCTAGAGAGATACAATGAAGGAAAAAAGATAGAGATATGAGGATTTATATAATAAAAACTCAGTGAGCCTAGGCCTTTTAGCAATGGCTCATAAAATCAGGGCCATGCTATACGCAGCTGGGCCTAGGCCTTTTAGCATACCGAGCGTATATGCAATAATAATAGAATTTATTAGTACTTAATTTCACTGGATGAAGATTTTTTTTTAATAATCATAATTCATTCAATTAGCACTGATTTCATGCTAAGCAAAGTTGTGCAAGCCTTGGGCTTTTTTTTTTTGGGGTCCAATCCCACTCTTTTTATTTCTTTGGACCACGAACAATTTCTTTGAAAACAAAAATTGATGTTGTAAACGTTTTTTTCAACCCTAGTGAGAAAAGCTATCTAGAGGAGATGATTTAGAATGGGATTTCTACAATTGATGTCATGAATTACATTATTGGGTTTACAAAAATTGGTTATTGACTAAAAACAATACATAAGGACTCTCTCTCATTTATTTTGATCTAGAATGATTCTCAACTTTTCTCTTATCTATGTTTATTTCTTAGTTGTGGCAGAATCTAACACTCTAGTTTGGTTTGTTCCTGTATCTGTTGCAAAGTCCATTTAGTTGCCTAGTATGTGAGTGTTATGCCTTTTGAGTGTATGTACATTCAACATCCGTTCATCTTAGGTTGAAGGCTAAGCTTGGTGATTTGTGAGAAAGTGGTAATTTAGCAAAACTTTTAGGACATAGTGTGGTGCTTTAAAATTTTTATTACCAATAAAAACACATCCTCTATTTTATTACCAAGTTTCAGACACTCCTAGTGGGTCTTGAACCCACTACCTCACCATCCACATTACTAAAACTAGTATGTAATCAGTGCATGGTTATTAAACATATAGAACATTAGTTTAGTCAGGATATTTGGAGGTACTAAAATAATTTTTCTCATTACACTGCTATTACATATATAATTTTAAAAATCACTATTAGATACTACACTATTCGTGAAATTCTACTAAATACAATACAAAATAAAAGAACAAGTTGGTCTAATAGTATATCCAAAATTGGATGAGAATAGGTGCAGATCGTTCAACTTAATCACAATTTCTTATGTCCAAGATCTTTGTATACAATGTATCTAAATTGAAACAACATAAAAAAAAAAAAAAATATATATATATATATATATATATATATTCTCATTAGTTTAGAGAAAAAATTACAGCAAAAATATGAACAATCTAATTAATTTGTATGGAAAACTAACTAAAGCAAAAAAGGCTAAAAGAAAATTATCTGAGATTTAGACTTGAATTGTTTGTATTTATTACCAGCTCATCATAAGCTTGACATCAATGCAACCAATTGAAAAGACTTACTAAATAATAATAATATATCAAGATTAAATGAAAAAAATTAAATAAATAAAAAACTAAAAAAGACTCAATAATAGTAATAATGAAATGGTTGTGAAGCAAAAAAGAAGAAGAAGAAGAAGAAGAAGAAAGTAATAATGAAATGGTCATTTATGCCTTGCACACGAAAATATTCAATAATAGTAATAATGAAATGGTCATCTCAGCTTTCTCATTGAGTATCATAAATGGGTCACTCGGCATTAAAATTAAGAAAGTTAAAATGGATACTTTAGACTATAGTTAGAAGCTCATTTGAATTTTAATTGTGTTTTGACTTTAAAATATCATAGATTTTCTCATATATTGTGCTTTGATCTCAATTTTTAAGGGATGGTCACTAACTTGTGATGCATGGGAAAATTTTGTATAGTAGTTTAATACATCATCGCACACATAAAAATGATTAGCCCTTAAAGAAATTAAAACGTTGAAGACTCATTCTACCAAGTTATTGTAGAATTTTGGGGCCATAAGAAGAATCAAGAAAAGTAACCCTATGCCATCAGTATGGTAGTATGCCACACTACTGTTACCATTTCTAATAATGTTAATTTGGCACTTTCAAGCCAAAAAAAAAAAAAAAAAAAAAAAAAAAAATGTTTGACACTCTCTTTTTTCATGATATTCTGGAAGGTAGATTATACTTACAAATAACGCGTTACAAAAAAATCAGATTCATCCTCGAGGTTTTATACATCATTAGTTATAAAGTAATAGTATTTTTTTTTTGGAAGATAAATGGTAGAATAAAGTAATAGTATTTTAGTTACTTAAATTGTTGAGAATGAAATCATGACACACCTTACAAAAATGTCTTTGATATTGTTATAATCCTTTCTAATAACCAAATAAAGAAGACAAATACATATATAACATGATGGTTTACATAACATGATGGCTTTCCTAAAATTAAAAAAAATACTAGTCACTTGTGGGAAATAAAAATTATGGAGAGCCAAGTTAGTAGGTGAATTAGCTATTTAGTGAGAAATCACGTTAACTGATTTTTATTCTACATTATTTCAGAAATGCTTAATACATGTTCGGGGGCCTTTTCGGATGCCCAACCACATGTGGTCCGTTGGAGGGATGACCTTACTAGGCCCGGGTTCTTTTTGGGGAGTTGCTTCCGGAACTCAACATTGGGCCATGTGGTCCAATGGTTACCGGTGTACTTTTAAGCCTACAAGACCATTAAAGCCAAATTCTAAGAATCACGATAATGGTCGAATAAGTATATAATATGTGTTTGATATTATAGCTTTGATTAGTAGTTGTAATAGTAGTTGAAATATAGTATTTATTTAGAAGTAAAGTAATCATGTACTTAATGATATAAATTTAAAGATATGGAAGCAAAGTCACATATCTCTGATGGTTTGCAACCCAGCTGTGTAGCATCAGTGAGCTGATGGGATTCCAGTAGAATGCCAGCAGTAGAGGCTAGTTATGTTTGCCCCTCTTATCAAGCATTGAAACGAGTTTAAGCCTTGGTTAATAGTTGTAATAGTAGTTGGAATAAAGTAATATGTATTTAAATGTGAAGTAATCATATACACAATGATGTAAATTTAAAGATAAGGAAGCAAGGTCACTTATCTCTGATGGTTTGCAACCCCAATTGTACAGCTTCTGTGAGTTGATAATATCCCAGTAGAGTGACCTTAGAGGTAGAGAGGCAGTTTGCCATGATAACTTCAAGATTGAGGAGGAAAAATTGGTGCAATTGGAGAGAGAGAGAGTATGTCCAGCTGTGTGTAGGGGCTAGTTAAACTTGCCCCTCTTATCATGCACTTAAATGAGTTTTCCCCTTGACAATGCTCTTTTAGTTGTTGTGAAGTTATGAATAGTGTTGCCTTCCATGAGAAGGGCTTTTACATGGAGTATCTGTGCCTTCTAAGAGAAGCGCTTTGATACGAGATCTTGGTGCCTTCTAGGAGAAGGACTTTAGTAATAGAAGTTCATGCCTTCCATGAGAAGGGATTTTAGTATGAGTGTTTGATATCTCTTGAGAAGTGTGGAGATGGTAAAAGATATAGATGTTTTGTGGGATGTAGTATTTGTAATATGTATGATATATGGAAGTATGAGATATATGGAGGTTAAAGATAGTAAAAATATGAGATTATGACCGCTGGAGAAGTTGTAGAGATTGCTTTCCAAGAGGAAAGATTTTGTAAGAGAATAGTATGAAGATGTGTTTAGGTATTTGGAGATAGGAGCAGTAAGATAGGTGTATTTTCTGAATATGGAGAGTGAGAGAATGAGTATAAGAGGAGTAATAGTGCTGTAGTGTGTTTAGCAAAGCTCCTGGGATTTTTTGCTAGGATTGTATGAAGGCTTATGAAGACATTTATGAGCTAAGGGTTGAAGAGTTTAGTTCCTAATCTGGAAACTAAAAAACTCAGAAGCTTAGAACTTTATTGAGAGCTTAAGAAGATCCTTAGAGGGAGAGAGAATAGAGAAGTTTTTCAGAGAGTTCCCCTCCATTTGTGTCCCTTTTGAGGTGTTGATGAAGGGTTCCATTTAACTGAGTTTAAAGGGGTATTTTAGCAAATAATATCAGCCAAAATCTATCTCAAATAGCAATAAATTTTCAGAGAATCCATTTTAAGATTTGGCCAAAAAAGGTATGTTTAGTTTTAAGGTATTCTTGCTGTTTCAGGTAAGAGCTGCTGGGGAAAGAGCAATAGAAAATGAAGGTATTTTAGCAAGAGAAATGTAATTTCAATAGTTGGTTTTGGTTTTAGCCAAATGTGGAAAAATTAGTAATGTTTAGGTTGCTAGGTCGGCTGTCACAGCTGTTCTGAAAAAGGTTGTCCCAACTGTCAGGAAAAGCTGTGATAGCTATCATGAAAAAACAGTCCCAGCTATCAGGAAAAACTGTGACAGCTATCATGAGACAGCTGTCATAAGACAGTTGTTTGCTTTGGGCAGAAGCCAATGAGGTCAAATGGGTGATTTCAAACTGCTGGGGACGTCATTTCATGGATTTGGCTAAAAAATGGTAAGATCTCTTTCAAGGGTATCTTGCTATTTTGGGTATAACAGCTGGTTGCTGGGATTTCAGCATTAAATGGCTGATGATATCACTTCCAGCCAGGTGTCAAATGCTGAATGCACTGCTGGGGTTCAGCTGGAAATGTTTCCTTTTCAGGTGTTTGTGCTTTTGGTCCAAGGTTCCATTACAACACATTTCTAGCTAGTAATAGAAGGATTGGTTGAAGGCTAAGGAAGCTTTAGAGATTTGGTCAAGGTCTCATTGTGTTGTGACATAATCTTGGTGAGCAAGAAGAGTATTTAATGCTCTGCTCTGGCAGAGACATATATGGTTTGATTGTGGCAGACAGCATCTGGGTATTAGAGATATCATGAATATTTGTATATAGTTGGAGATTAAAGATAGCCAATCAGATTAGACCATGTGTTTGAGTTGGATTTTAGCTTAAAGAAGTAATGAGATTTATGTAGAATAATATAATGAAGTTTCTAAATTTGTATAGCAACAGCTGGGGGTTGAATGAACAGTTATTTTCCCAGCAGTTAGATGGCTGGAGATATTGAGTATTTGTCACATGATGAATGTTAAGTTTAGGAAAAGAGCAATAGGGAATTTTTATCATCTAAAGTGCTATGTGATAAGAGATGCTTACCATATGTTACCCGCTACACACGGACTCGTCAGAGTTCAGGAAGTTGGAGAAGACACGCCAAGCAACATGTCTCTTTTATCAACTTTAAACCATTGGAGCTTTACTGAACATACCTCTTGGCCCTCCAAACCACGACTCCTAAAGTTTCCCCAAAGAGGCTTATGAGCTTGGGTCATAAGCCGAAGATGAGATGACGTACCTTGGGTTTTGTTATTATTTTGTGTAAATATGGGCTCTTGTTGAAAAAGCTGCTTGCCATGAGTGTAAGAGAAGTAATATGGGCCGTGAGCTTTGATTCATTGCTTAAGCCCAATCCACATGTTGATGTTGATGATGTCGTGGGGTTATGATCCCAATTGATGAAGAGGAAATGTAGACCATGAATCCGCCTCTTGAAGTAAGGATCTCGTGGGCCATGTGAGCCCAATCCATGTAGTTGAATGAGATATGAGCTTATTTTGGGTTTTAAATAGATTTACCCAAAAAATCAATAATATGTTGATGTGGCATGGGTTGCCAATGAAGTAATGCCACGTGGGCCGAAAAAATGGTCCTCAACAAAACACAATGGGGAATATTCACTTAAAAATAAAGAGGAGATTTTCAAATTCCAAAACTTAGTTCCAACTACTAATAAGAGCCTTATGTCCAAAGATGAGGAACTTCAAAAAAATTATATTCAAGAAAATAAAATAACCTGCACATCAAAATAAAGGCAGTACCTAAGTTTGAAGAACATCCTTAACCTCCATTAGCATAGGACTAGGGGACCATGATTGTACCACCACCCCTACCATTTTGCTTATTTCTCTTCCTCCTGACCATTCTACATGTATTAGGAATTCTCGAATAAGAAAAAATGATTACTCACTTCAACTTCTTTACCCATTAAACTTGTTTACCCATCATTGGATGAAATATGAAACACGTGAACATAAAATGACATGCCCTTAAATAAAATTGGGAATAATTTAAAAATCTGAGATTTCCATGCATTCAAATAAGAAACTTAGCTTTTCAAACTTGTTTATCATATCCATTTTTCCACTAAAGTTCTTAATTATATGAAAATACAGTTTCTACAAAAAAAGAAAAAAAGAAAAAAGAAAAAAGAAAAGAAAAGGTTTGTAGTTCGATTTATTCAGCTCATTGATTAATTCAAGTGGATTTGAGAAGCATTATAAGGAAGTATATGCAAAATTTAACTCTTAAGATCCAAAATTTAATATTAAATTTTAGACCCACCACGTGTCACTTCAATCACCCTCGCAACAAAATAAGAACAAAAAAAAAAAAAAAATTAGTATCAGTTGCAAGTTTTACCCCATTTACAATAGCATCTTGAAACAGCAGAGGCTGGTAGGCTGCTGCATGAAAATCTGTTATTGCTTTCTTCCATTGGGATTTATTGCTTGATAAGGGATGAAGTGGAGTGATTCAACAACTGTCCCAATAACATATTATTGGCTATGTTAAAACTAATGCAAGAAAAAATAAATAAAATATGAAGATTTATTGAAATGGATACAGTAAGCTAAAATGGACATTTTGTATTAGAATTAACCAATTGAAAATTTTCGAATCAAGTCATCTATCCACATAATACAATGGATAGTTTGCTCTCATAAGGTTTGTGTCAAAGCCAACAATAATAACTCATGTAATTCTCAATAGACCAACTGCTCATGCAAATTCTTAAAACACAAAAACTTGACTTAAAAGGGACTAAACAATTTTAAATTAGATGGAGTTCTAACATATTGAAAATTTAAGTTTTCTTTGTCTACCAAAGCATCAATCCAAACGTCACAACTCAAGTATAACAAACACAATAGCCAAAGGATCCTAGAAGTACTCGTTCAAAGCCCTAATGTCACAAAAATCTTATGGTCAAGTATTTTGATAGACAAGTTGCAGGCAATTTCTAAGAGGTTAATCCAAAGGCCAATGCTATTTAATCTAAGGGCTTGATAAGATGTAATGAAACTACAGTGATCAACACTATTAATTTCAAAATTGTAACAGTTGTTAGTTTCAAAAGAGAAAAAAGAAAAAAAAATTGTAAACAAAATAATCCCAACAAATTTCCTGAATGATTACTCAGAAAACAATCCAATGGCATTTTCCAAATAGAACAGTTGACATAATGAATAAAAAATAAGGGAAGAAGAAGAAGCATGAAATGGACCAAGTTGGTGCAGTCATTGACTCTACCATAGGAAAACAAATGTCAAAAAGAAGAAAAACAAATAGAAATGACTTTTATTTTTTAGGTAAATATAGTGATTGTTTTTCGCATTTTGGATCAATACAAAGCTAAATTTCTATAGGAAGAGAGAGGCCTTTTGCACTATGTAGGTGCACATATTATGTGAGGCTATGTGTGAATGCCATAGAGGAGAAATACATTTAAGAGGTGAAAGAGAAATGGTTCTGAAATTTACAAACACAAAATAATAATAAGTGAATTTATAACTGCAGAATATGCAAGAGCTTATTAGGATTTAATGGAGAGAAGAAGTGGAAAAGGCACCTAGATGCAAGAGAATCACGATAATTTTCTGCTCTACCAAAACAACATTTATGACATATGGCTCAAAATTAGCCCACAATTGAAGAGAGATGAAATTTTAGAGGAATTTTCCTAAGTCTAGTAGGGCGATTTCTCACACCGAAACAAATCAACTTACAGGTCGCAGAAAATGTGCTACAATCCATGTGGAAGCTTGGTGACGATATGAAGATAATTGAAGTGGGTGAGGGGCTGCTACAATTCAAATTCTCGATGGAGAGCCAATTGATGTGGGTGTGGAACAACGGACCGTGGTGTTTTGACAATCATCTCTTGGCCTTGCGAAGATGGGAAAAAGGGATGTTCGTCAGGTTGATAACATTCTTGAAGCAACCTTTTTGGATTCAAGTGTGGGGTTTGCCGTTTGATCTCATGAACGAAGAAGTAGGGAGTGACATTGGGAGGAGCATAGGCGAGTTGGTGGAAGTGGATTGTAAAGCTTTCAACTCCGATCAATCCTGGTTTTTGCAAATTTGAGTGGAAGTCCCACTTGATAAACCACTCCGGCGGGGAGGATTGGTGATTAGCCCGGAAGGTGAGATGACACGAGTGGCATTCAGATACGAACGAGTGCTGAATTAAGGATCCCAGGATAAGAAGTTGACAAGCCGAATCCTCTTTTACACTCTTTCATTCCACTACCTTTTTCCTTCTTTTAGGTAACCAAAGTAGAAGAGAAACCAAAATCTTTTAATATTAAGGTTAAAACGTAAAATTCACCATCTATATTTAATTACAATTCATTTCAGTCATTTAACTTTATTTTTGTTTATTTCTGTCCTTTAAATTTCAATTTTATTCAATTAAGGTATTTCCATTAACTTTGGTTAAATGTTGCAATTAATTGTTTAAATTTTTATTTTTTTTTCTTCAATTTTTTTATTAAAAAAAAATCGAATTAATGATTGAAATATTTTCTAGATTTTTTTAAAGATATTTTAACAGAAATTGATGGAGAGGTTTTAATTAAATTAACTTGAAGTATAGAAGACTGAAATGAAAATAAATTAATAAATAAAATCAAAGGACTAAAACTAATAGAACTTAGAAAGTGAGCGTGGGGCTAAAAAACGACCACTATTCAAATGGTGACAAAGAAAAGGACTTAAACAATTTATTTATGAAAAGAAAAAGGTAAGAAATTCCACAATGGGAGATCTAAACAACAAATTGTAAGATAATAAGGAACAAAAAGACTTCTATTAATATAAGAACAACTTTCTCATGGTACAAAGGATAGGATTGAAAACTAAAACTCTTAGTCCTATTTTGCTATTGCAACTTTCTATCTCTTGCTCTTCCTCAAATCTTTTCTCTCAATTTTACTTAATCCCTTTTCCTATTGCACCTCCCTTCCTTTTATAGAAAAATTCCCCTTCCTCTCTCGTAGCTATCCTGTTTCTAGCTGGATTTGGGGGATACTTGTCTCATCACTTCTGCTATTCTTTCATCATGAAATAGGACTTTTGGAGTTGTCTTCACTGTTCAAGCTGGTCAATTAACATTTTATGTGGAAGAGATTAGGTTGAGAACATCTCATTAATGCGGAGGTGACTGATTCTTTGGTCCTTATCTCTTCATGGTGTTTCTCGAGGCGAGTTTGATGATAGTGGCATCTTAGACTAGAGAAGAACTAGTTATTCGTGGTTCCTTGCGTTTTTGCTATGTGAAAAGCCTTGCTTATTACCTTGGTAGGAAGCCTTGGTAATGGTAGGTACCGTAGACCTCCACGGGATTTGTTCCTGGGAGTTGTCTTTTATACCTTGGGCTTCTTCACTCATATTCACATCTTTGGGCTAGACTCATCTTTTAAGATATGATATGTTGGGCCTTTGGTCCTCAGCTCGAGTTCAAGTTCATCCCCCCACAATGAGTTTTGCATTTTAGCATAAAATTAATTTACAAAATGAATATTTTCCTTTAGATCGGTGAGTACATCTAATATATTGTTTACCAAAAAAAAGAGTACATCTAATATTAATTGTCGATAATAAAAAACAATGGCATTTATTAATTCAATTGAGTCAAATTAAATATAATAAAAATAAATTTTAATTTACATAATTTTTTTTTAGAGTAATGGTACATGCACAAACTGTCTTACGACATTTTTACAAACTGATGTTGTGGCAAACTTTTTACTAGTTTTCATCTAGACTCGGCATTAATATCACTGATGTTGTAAAATAGTTTGTATCTCTAGCATTATTTTTCTTTTCTTTTTTAATAATATAGTTTGAAAATAACAGATAATATTAATTAATGTTTTTTTTTGAGAAACATATTAATTAATACTTAATACCAATATCAATAATTAACATAAAAAAAAAAATAAAGGCAATAGCATAACCTCAAGAACTTTGCTTTTATTAGAAACATATTAATTAATACTTTTTTTTTGATAAAATTAATCAATATATATATATATATATATATATATAAAAGCAGAGACCTCATGCGAGAGTGCATAAGGTTCTGCCAAGTGGCGTTTTCTATAGCTCTTATTTAAGCCATCCATCTTCCTTTTTTTTTTTTTTTTTTTTTTTTTTTTTTGGTTTCAAGTTATTACACCTCATCTGTATTACTCCTCCTCACTCCTCTAACGTTTAAACTTTCAAGTATACCATTAATTCAGCCCTGCGTCTAACCCTTCGTTTGCCCGCCCCTTGCAATTATCCAAGTTACATTTTAGGCTTCAGCTTACTTCTAGCCCTGAGTCTTAACAAAAGTCTTAACAATTTCTTTAATTTTTTCATCTTTCTTGCCTCTCCTCTTCACTCTGCGACATCACCACCATATCTTCATCACCATCACCAAACAAATCTGCAACTTCACCATCATCTCTTGAGCCAAACTTAAAAAATTTCACAGCAGAAACTGAAAACCCAAAACCCACCATTTTAGCCAAACTGAAAGCCTAAACCACCTACCACCGCCACCAGACAGCCCAAATGTCCACCATTGTCACCCACACTACCGCTGATTTGCAACTCAAACCCAGACCCGCAACACCACCACCCAAAGCCGATGCTTTTAACCTGAGGAGGTGGACGGTGATCTGAAAAAGGGTGGGGATCTCTTTGTTTTGTGGTTTAAAAGGTGAAGTATGTATGATGAAGGATTGAAGATTTGAAAGCTTTAAGGGAAATTTATATGTTGGAATTACTTTTTAACCATTGTGGTTTGTGACTTTCAAATGACTGCATATTGCAAATGGTCATGTTGATATTAGTTTGGGATACTTACAAAAAATTACGGAGTGTTTTCAAATCTAAACTTGGCAAATTTGGCACTAACTGCACTCACTAGAATTTTTAGTTTTAATTTTGAGGTTTAATAGGATTTGATTAAACATTGATGTTAAAATAGGAGTGTTTTTTATATTTTAAATTTATTTTTTGTTTCTCATTATTTCAGTTCAATAGTTATAATGGATATATGTATGCAATTTATAATTGTTGCTTTTATAATGAACTCATTACTAATAAAGTTCTATAACAATTATGCTATAATACATGTACAATATTCTCCAAAATCATTTTACATAAAACATTATAACATTATCCGTACATCACACGGGTAACTTACTAGTTAATACTTAATACCAATAGCAATAACATATGCACACAAAAAAATAAAAGCAATAGCATAACCTCAAGAACTTTGTAGCTTTATATATATAGAGAGAGAGAAAGAGAGAGAGAGAGAGAGAGTGTTTTGTGAGTATAGCTGTCTTACGGGTTGGTGCTTTTCCAAAATTTGTTGCTACGAATTAGTTTCTTTCTGACTCACTTACTTCACAGTTCACTCACTCAAATATTTTTCCGAAGCGAAAAACACACACTCACACTTTCAGCCTAGAGATAGATGATTACATAATTAGCACTCTACCTGACTCTCTTCTCTGCCACATCCTCTCCTTTCTCTCAACCCGATACAGTGTTCTCACAAGCATTTTATCGAGCAGGTGGAGGCCTCCACTTTGGAGACTAAACCATGAATTTCTATGTCCAAAAGCATCCAAAATCTGTCACTTTGTCATACTGTCATTGAAAGATGACCTCAATGCAATGCCCCATGCAGCCACGCTATTTCATATAGTAGTTTTTAAGACAAGCAAGCTAGACTTCTGTATATATACATAGTTTTATAGTGAGATGTATCACCACAAGTGAATTTGTGAACTCCATTTTCTACGTATACCCAGCTACAACCAGCTAACTTCTTGACCACAAGTGAATGGAAAATTTTCTTTCCTTACTTCTACTAATCCAGAGTGTGACAACATGCTGGTTTTGTACTCATTCAGTACTTTCAATTTTGTATTATTGACCCTTAAGGTTTAAGAATTGTTCAAGTTCATCATTCTGCCAAAATTCCATTAATTATAATTGACAGAAATGATCATTTGGAATTAGAAACTTTTTTTTTTTGTGTGTTAGGCTAAAAGCAACAGCACCTCCATGATAGATTATTTCAATCAGTTATGCACTTCAATCCCAATTTTTTATTTCTTTGGACCGTGAACATTTTCTTCAAAAACAATAAAGGATGTCATGAACGTTTTGTTCAAACCTAGTGAGAGAACCTATCATGAGGAGATGATACAATTGATGTCATTAATTCCATTGCTAGAGGACACAAGATTCCACTTTTCTTTTCTGTTGGTCTTCTCCATTATGAAATATCTGCTCAGATATGTCGCTAGGCTGGTTTGGTCAAGCGATGGAGAGTCCTGAAAATCTTTTTGAGGTATATCTGCCATACAAATATGTGTTAGCTAAGATAACTGAATATTAAACTAGTTGGATGACTGAATGCAGGACAGCACTAAAAGGATCTCCCTATAATATCTAATGAATTGGCATTTTTTCCTGATTTTTATGTTAGGCATACATAGATGCATGCACAACATTATTTAGTGTTGGCAAGGTTCCTTTGGTGGACATCGAAACATTGATTTGTGGAGGGCTGTAACACATTGTGTCTTATGGTATATTTGGCAAGAGCGGAGCTCAAGATGTTTTGAAGGGAAGGAAAGGTCTATTCTGGAAACTAAACCTCTCCATCTCCACACCTTGCTGGATTGGAGTTTGGTTTTTAATCTTTTTCCATGTTCTATTTTTTTAGAATTGCTTGATCATTGTAATTTAAGACTTTGATGTACTGCTACCCATGTACACCCCGGTGTACCAGGTTTTTTGATGAATATAATTCCATTATTTATCAAAAAAAGAAAAAAAAAATCTGAATAGAACTAGCAGCTCCCTTTTACAATGAAATTCATGTAGTGCTAGAATTACATACGTTCCTGGTAAATAGAAATCCCAATTTATATTAATAAGAACAATTTCTTTTACTTCTCCTTGTGAGTTTAAGTAACTGAACTTTTAATTTTTTTTTTCTTAGGTAAAATTGCCCTGATTTGTAGTATGAAGTAAATTTAAACTTTCTGAAAAAGTTGAAATGGCTCAAAGACAGGAGCCCAACTGCTTTAAGGGAAGTGTTGTTTTATGATATTGCTTACTACTGATCCAGCTGTTTCCTTTTCCTTAGAATTCACTGAGTTAATTATTTCTTACATCACCACTTGTGTTACTATGTCTCTCAAACTTTGATGTGCTCTTTTATAGGAAAATGACACTACAATTGAACGTATTATCACTCTTTGTATAGCTCTTACTACTGCTGAATATTTGGCTTATAAGTGTGGGAAGCATGTTCTTGTCATACTTACAGATACTCTTCGTGAGGTAATGTAAAATCTTTACGCCTTAAGTGGCACTGGGGCTGTGCCATATACTGTAATTTATGAAAAAACAGAGGTTAGTGCAAGGAGGCATGAAGCTGCCTGTACATCCTTCAACATCTTTTCGAGGTCTTAATACTTAGAAATATATAATATATTTGCAAAATTTACATGGCTTCCTAGTATATTTGAAAGTCAAAACTTTTCTGTTTGTCCAGAGTATTTTGAGTAGTCTGTAAGAGCCTCAAAAGTTTTCTAAAACAATTTACTTGACACAAACAACTGATTGTTACTGTGTAGGTCTCTGGTGCCTTCAAGAAGTGTGGGGAAGGCATGGTATCCTGGGTATACGTATACTGATTTGGAAACAATTTACGAGTGTGCTGGAGGAATTGAAGGGCGGAAAGGCTCCATTACACAAATTCTGATTTTAGCATTGCCTAATGATGGTAATGGATTCTCATTCTCAAATCATCTCACCTATTCTTCAATCTTGTTTTAAGGACAAATTATTTCTTGAATATTGATTTACAAAAAAAAGAAAAAAGAAAAAATCTTGAACATTGATTTAAAAAAAAAAAAAAAAATCTTGGACATTGATTTCTTTGTTTGCTCAGACATTACGCATTCAACTCAGATCTTATTGGATATATCACAGAGGGACAGATATACATTGACAGGTAGTTGAAAAACTGACAGGTAAAGTTTTAAAGGAATGTCATTTAGCATAGAAGTTCAATGGTGGGAAATAAATTTCAAGCGGACATGGGTTTCTTATTATCACAGTAATTTAGTGCCGTGTGTACATGATGTCAACATGTAAAACAGTATTGTCATATAATAAACTAAATGCAACAAACTGTATCTAAGAAAACAGACTTAGTAGTTTTATGCCACCATATAGAATTTTACCTTCTCTATTGTAGCATGGTTTTGATGAATTTTTTAGAGTGACTAGGTTTACAACAACTGGTTAATGACTAAAAACATTGCATAGAACAAGCAGCTCCCTTTTATAATGAAGTTCATGTAGTGTAACAATAATAATACAATAAAATTCTTGTAGTGTAACAATAATCTGAATAGAACTAGAAGCTTCCTTTCGCAATAAAATCAAGCGCCTAAAGTACAAAAGTCCATTAAACCATGAACTGAAACAAAAGAATGGAAACTTAACGCTACAACCTAGCCCTAAAGAGTCCTAAAAAGAATAGTTTAAGATCTGAAATTATTTTTTCTAAATCCTCAGAGTGCCAGATATTTCTCTCCTGCTGAATGCACCACATCAAAAAACAAGGGACAACCATGCAAACAGCACCATTCCGATTTTTAGCAATACCCATAATCAAAATGAATGACATTGAGACATCTCAAGCACGGCATTTACTCAAACACCAAGAATTCGGCTCGTGATGTCTGTCATAAAGTGGCTCAATCCTTTCTTGTTGTTTTTGCTTGCTCAACTTTGTAGAATCTGCCATCTTGAAAAATCTAGGCACCATTTCCATGAGCCATTTAGGATCTATAACCATGACCTCTCGCGTGTACTCCTTTGTAGTCATCACCAGCTCATGGTAAATGACCCAGTCAGGTTGCCTCTAGAAAAAAAATAAAACTAGTTAGTTTAATGTTCGGTTTCATCAAACTAATAGTTTTTTATTTTTTATTTATTTTTATTTAAGGATAAACGGCAGAATAAAGTAATAGTATTTTAGTTACTTAAATTGTTGAGAATGAAGTCATGAACCACCTTACAAAAATGTCTTTGACATTGTTATAATCCTTTCTAATAACCAAATAAAGAAGACAAATACATACATAACATAATGGTTTACATAACATGATGGCTTACCTAAAAATAAAGAAAATACTAATCACTTGTGGAAAACAAAAATTATGGGGAGCCAAGTTAGTGGGTGAATTAGATATTTAGTGAGAAGTCACGTTAACTGATTTTTATTCTACATTATTTTACAAATGCTTAAAACACAATCGGGAATATTCACTTAAAAGTAAAGAGGAAATTTTCAAATTCCAAAACTTAGTTCCAACTACTAATAAGAGCCTTATGCCCAAAGATGTCCATGAATTGGTCATCAAAGGTGAGAAACTTCAAAAAAATTATATTCAAGAAAATAAAATAACCTGCACATCAAAATAACAAAAAATTGATAGCACATTCTCTCTTGAAAAGACCATATGCAAGCTCCATCATTTAACTGATCCTCAAATCTCAATAAACCCATTAATCTCACTTTTCCAACTTCAACAATCATACAAAACCCTCCAGAATTCCAAATTTTTAAATAGAAAAAAAATAAAGGCAGTACCTAAGTTTGAAGAACGTTCTTAACCTCCATTAGCATAGGAGCAAAGGACCATGATTGCACCATTCTTCTTATTTCTCTTCCTCCTAACCATTCTACATGTATTAGGAATTCTAAAATAAGAAAAAATGATTAATCACTTAAACTTCTTTACCCGTTAAATTTGTTTACCCATCATTGGATGATATATGAAACACATGAACATAAAATAACATGCCATTAAATAAAATTGGGAATAATTTGAAAATCAGAGAATTCCATGAATTCCAATAAGAAACTTAGCTTTTCAAACTTGTTTATATATCCATTATTCCACTAAAGTTCTTAATTATGTGAAAATACAGTTTCTACAAAAAAAAAAAAAAAAAAAAAAAAAAAAAAAAAAGAAGAAAAGTAAAGGTTTCTAGTTGCATCAAATATAAATAAGCCACATAAGTGAACTTTCTTGAGGATTCGTCTTATCATTCACCAACTATATTATGCACCCTACCCATGGGAAATTTCTCAAATTGGACAATTGAAGACATTCTTGAATGCTTACATGCATCGCAAATTATGTACCCACTATTAAGATTATGAGGGGTCTTAAGGAAAACAAGAATCTCATAAGTTTGAGGAAGTTAGAAGAACCTTTATCTGCTTTTTGGCACTTGCATTTGTTTTAGCAGTAGATGAAACACCAAGTTTTGTGCCTCTGGCTCTGGATTTATTCAAGTGGATCTGAGAAACAATATAAGGAAGTATATGCAAGGTTAGAGGTTAATTCTAATTTTAATATATAACAGTTCATTTAACTCTTAAGAGACTAAATTTAATATTAAATTTTGGACCCACCACGCGTCACTTCAATCACCCTACCAACAAAATAAGAAAAAAAAAGTATCAATTGCAAGTTTTACCCCATTTACAATAGCATCTTGAAACAACAAAGGCTGGTAGGATGCTGCATGACTCGGATGCATTCAATGTTATGCAGGTTATGGGTTCAAACAACATGAAAATCTGTTATTGCTTTCTTCCATTGGGATTTATTGCTTGATGAAGGATGACGCGGAGTGATTCAACAACTGTCCCAATAACATATTATTGGCTATGTTAAAACTAATGCATAAAAAAATAAATAAAATATGAAGATTTATTGAAATGGATACAATAAGCTAAAAAGTACATTTTGTATTAGAATTAACCAATTGAAAATATTCGAATCAAGTCATCTATCCACATAATACAAAGTACACCTTAAACGTTTCAGCACCTTCCTTTGGGTTCGGTGTGTGACCTCCAAAGATGGTTTGATTTCGAATTCTCCATATTTTATCTAATAGAATAGAGGCAAAGAGAGTGAACTTGTGTTCTTCATTTGTGGGAATCTTCAGGTGGCATTGCAGAAAAATGAAAAATTTCACAATGTTACTTGGAGACAAAGTTCCAAGAGAGGCTATGAGAATTGGCCATGGAGAGAGCGACCAAATTGAAATGGTAGCTGTATAAGGGCATGAGACAGATAAGTGATTTACAAATTCCATATCTTGGTTGCATAGAAAACATGTCATGTCTGTTTGTGGCCACCTCCTATTGAGTAATTTTTTGGTAGGAAGGATATCGCATGCAATATTTAGAGCATTAATTTTAATTGGTAGGCTAACTCTATTGAGAAAAAGCTATGGAAGTTGGGAGACCAAATGCGCTTGTCTGGAGCATTTGTCTGGGAGGGAGGAATCTGCAAAATATTTCTGATGGTGATGCTATCAAAGAGTTCATTAAGAATGTTAATGTCCCAAGCTGAATTAGATTGAGTTTTTAGTTGAAAAAACCCAAGATTTATAATTAGGGAGGGCTCCTATACAAGTAGGAGTAAAGCTTCGTTGAGAGGGAATCTAAGGATCTTCCCAAATATTAATTTCAAAGCCAGAGTGAACTTGAAAGCAAGCCCCATTTTTCACTAAAGCTTTAGACTTGTAGATGCCTTTCCATAACTAGGAGTGAAAGCTCAATGGTGCTTTGAGGAAACTTTTTCTCCGAAGGTATTTGGTTTTGAGGATTTCAACCCATTTCACATCAAGGTTAGAGGCCATAGCCCATCCCAAATTGGTTAGTAAGGCAATGTTAGTGACTACCTTCTTTCTAATTCTCAAACCCCCCCAATCTTTAGGCTTACAAACCTTGGTCCAGGACATTGAGGAAAAAGAATTCTTGTCCTCAGAGTGACCCCAAGTAAATTTCCTAAGAAAAGAATCAATTATGGAACAAATGTTTTTTGAAAAGTGGAAGATAGAGGCTGTGTAGGTGGGAATAGATGGTAGGATGGATTTAACTAGAATAATTCTGGAAGCTTGGGATAGGATTTTAGCTTTCCAATATTGTGCTCTAGAAATAACCTTGTCAAGGACCTCATTAAACATTTGCTTTTTGTTCATGCAGACCAAGCATTTGATGAAGTCCTCTAATGTTTTAAATTGTTTTTGGCTAAAGGCCTTCCAAGTAGCAGAATTTAGTTGTGTCACACAAATAGCTCAATGAATAATCAAATTACGCACTATTAAAGAGTACATTCTCTATTACTATTACTTGATTAAACTAACAGAATGCTACAGTCTCAACAAGGTAATTATCTTCCATTCTAAAAACTCTCTTTCTACTTGATAAACTGTTTTGATAAAAAAAATAAGTACCACATGACCACAAAGGCCGCGAACTTATTATTTCTCATACAATAGCCAAGCATGTAGAACATAAAAAAAACTTCAATAACACAAGCTGAAACAAACCTAATTCACACCACCATAAAAGAAAATTTTAAGGTATATATATCCAAGAAACAAACAAAGCACTCATTGTACATTAAAAACTATTTTCATAAAAAATGGGGGTGAAGGGGGTTGAAGTTGTAAATACGTACAAGTGAAGGGAACTAACTTGGAGTTGGTGGAGATGGGAATCAGGGGAAGGAAGAGAGGCATAATTCTTCAAAGCTTGATCAAGACGTCCTCTTTTTCTTCGAGGGTGGGAACAAATTCAAATCAAAGTCATCATTCACAAATTCATGGGTCATTGAAGACGAACCCAAATCAAACCCACCACTAACAGTTAAGCCTACTAAATCTATTTGGCCCAAGCCAAAATTAGACCCATTAGATGTATCAGGTACCTAAAGAGGCTCACGTACCCTTACATATGAGTCATTTAGTGACAAACTCAAATCATACGCATCATTGCATCATTGCAAAAGTCCTTCAAATGCCCCAAATCACTTACAATTTTGAAAGCCTCATGATCCATATTAAAGGGAGGACCTCGAGGTCAATAAGGACCGATAATGACATATTCAAATCACCATGAAATCCCTTCAAACCATATTCAAACCTAGTAGTATTGTTGCTTCCATTGCATTTGCATGCCCTAAATCTCCTTCATTGCAAGTAGTGGGGAATAGAGGTAGTAAAGGCAGGGAATTAGCGACAGAAGATTTATGAGGACAACAAATGCAATCTACATGGACCCCCAACTTTTTTATGATACCCGTAGGATCAATTGGCTCACTGTGATAATAACAATTGATTCTACAAGTAACCTTAAAATGACTTTGTTTAGATAGATTTAACTCGTTCTCTTGTTTACAAAGAAGTCCAGAAGAAAACCACAGACGACATGATTCGCTTTTTTCTAAGAAGACACTATCATTGTGAATTTGGAAGCCATTGTCGTCAGCTTCAACTAAACAATCACAATATCGATTTGTCGGTCCAAGGGCAACACAGACAGCAAAAGGATATGGAAATCTCCAATTCCGACCAACCATGAATGAAATGGAATTTCCATCACTTTGGTGGTTGAACTCAACTGGAATCTCACTCCCTGGTGCTAGAAAGGAACCATATCCCCAATTAAAGACTTCATTAATTGAGCGGTGAAGTGGATGCAAAAATTCGGTAGAGGGCAGTGGATTTCTCTCTCCTTCATGTACTCTATCTGCTAAAATGCCTTGACTTTTTCTCACTTGCTTCCATTTAGCAATTTTTTTAGCAATGACCTGCAGTTTGGCAAATCGAGTTAGGTATTTGGGAAAAGGAAATACAATTATTTCTTTATAACTGAGAGCGAGAGAATGATAGAGAAGGACCTGACTCAATATTTTGTTTGATGATTGTGGATTCCACAATGAGCAATTTCTAGTCTCCAAATAATTTAAAGACTGTGGAAGTCCTTGAATTTCCTCAAAGTGCTTGCAATCAAATATATCAAGATCCGTTAATGTAGTAAATTTGATAATGCTTTCGGGGATGGTAACAGTATTGGTGTTTTTTAGAGTTAGATATCTCAATGCGGGAAAGTAATCGAACTCTAGAACATCTAATTCAGATATATTTTCACCAAAGAGAGTAAGATATTTTAACTGTAGAAAGGAATATCCGACACAACCATCAAAAGAATTGCAAGTTGGTCTTGGTAGGTTAGTAGAAACACTTAATTCCTCTAGCAGTTTTTGGAATTTATAGATGCTATCTAGAAGTTTCCTCTCAAGGCTTGTGCATCTTGAGGAGGGAAACTCTCTAGTACCACTCCCACACAAATATAGAGACTTTAAGCATTTCATTTCTGAATCAATATTAGGAAAGTTCTCAAGGCTTGTGCAGCCACTAAGATCAAAATCTTGAAGAGATTTCAACACAAGTCTTCTTGGAAGAGTTTGAAGTTTTCCACAATCAATGAGTTCCCAAATTTCAAGTTTATCAAGAAGTCCAACAGACTCATGAACCTTAACTAAATTTTTACAATAAGAAAGGTCTAATTCCTTTAAATTTGGGGCACACAACTCAGGTAATTCTTGAATGGATTCACAGGAGTTGAGATAAAAATATTCAAGAGATTTGAACATAAGTCTTCTAGGAAGAGCTTGAAGTTTTTGGCAACCAGAAAGATCCAAAGTTTCAAGCTTATCAAGAAATCCAACAGACTCATGAATCTCAACTAAATTTATACATTTAGAAAGGTCTAATATCTCTAAATTTGGAACTGGCAACTCAGGTAGTTTCTGGATGGATTCACAACCTCTGAGATTGATTCCTTTCAAATTTTTAGCAGGCAAAAACTGTAGAAGGAAACAACATTTATCTTCAACAAGCTTTAAAATTAACTTTAGAAATAAATCATTATTAAGAAAACTAAAAATCATACCTGCTTGAATAGCTCATGTATTCTAATATTACTATATGGCATGTTGAAGTAGACAAGCTGTTGAGGATAACCATTGGATGGCAAGGAAAAGGAACAATTATACAAATCTAGCAACACTAAACTGTTGGGGAAATATTCCAAACATCCATCAATATGTACATTATTAAGTATAAGAAACTTAATATTTCTCATCCTTCTGAAAGCTTGAGCATGAAGTTCCAATGTTATAGGTTTAGGCGAGTACAACATTATGCCTCGAATTTTATTCGTTCCCTAGTTGGACAAAGCATTAAGTGAACATCACTACACAATAGAATTTTCCAAAAATATAACAAATTTAAAAATTTTAAACAAAAAAAAAAAATATTGATAAGCTTGTATTGCTTCAACATTAATAAAAATTAAAGAAAGTAATTAATTTCTTCTAACTTGATGAAAAGAAAATAAGTGAAGAAAAAGGACTTATACCGTATTTCCAGTTAGTATAGTACAAGCATCCACATAATCCCGTAGCCTAGTACGTTTTCCAAGAGCTTGTGGTGATTCTTGTTGAACAATTTCCTCTCCCATTTGTTGTAGCAAGTTATGCATTGATAAATTGCCCCACTCAATAGTTATCAAACACTTGTCAATAAGTTTTGGAATGCCATAAATTGGAAATAAATGACATGCCTCTAATATATTTACAACATAATCTTTGTTTTTCCCCATGAAGAAAAATGCAATATCAAGGAAAATATCCTTTTCACTTTGGTCCAATCCTTCATAACTGATTTTGAGTATTTTTAGAATTTCCTTGTTGGGAATCTTTTTATACTTCTCTAATGCACTGTCCCATTCACATATACTTTTACTGCGCAAATCAGAACCTATTATTTTTAAAGCTAGTGGAAGGCCATTGGCATAATTGATAAACTGCTGGGTAAGTTGCAAGTAAGATTCCTTAGGTTCATTTGTTTGGAAAGCATACAAACTAAAAAGTTCACAAGCTTCATATCGGTCCATTTCATCAACCTTATAAATTAGAGAATCTATTTCGAGAGTGGTTAACACATGTTTATCTCTCGTGGTTATAAGGATTCTACTTCCTGGAGCTAACCAATCACATTTTCCAAGCAAATTTTCTATTTGCTTCTGTTCATCCACATCATCGAGAACTAAAAGAACTCTTTTATGGCAAAGTCTTTCCATTATCACATTGATTCCTCTAGAAATGCTGTCCACTTTTAAATTATCATCCCTTAAGATCTTAGAAAGAAGTATCTCTTGTAGTTGAATTATGCCATCATTTGTGCCAGACCTTTCTTTAATATTCTCTAGAAAGGAGCTTCCTTCAAAGCCATCAACAATTTTGTTATATACAGCTTTTGCGATTGTAGTCTTACCTATTCCCCCAAGGCCATGGATCGCCACCATTCGAATATCATTTGAATCCATTTTTAAAAGCTTTTCTATTTTTGTTGCACGAGAGTCTACTCCAATTGGGTATTTAGCAACAAATAATCGTGTGCGGTTTAATGTTGTACTTGATATCCGTTTGATAAGTCCCTGGATAAATTTAGATTCAAGACAACTGCCAATCACATAGCATAAAAAGCATGTTAGGAAATGGATTAGCTAGAAAATGTAAGTATGAAGATAAGCAAAATTCTAAATATATAGTTTTTACATTACTTTTTTTTTTTTTTCCCTTTTGCAACATGAATGAGGGTGAGGGGAGGACGGGTTTGTGCATTACAATTAACAAGTAGTACCCCCTTTTTTTTTTTTTGTGTAGAGAAAAGGTGGTACATTTTTAATTAAAGTAAATGGCTAGTACATAATTTATACAGTTGGTAACCAAACTATATTTAAATTTAATAGTTTGTCTTTTTGTATGGGAAATCAGTTTTATTCTTCTATGAAGTAGTTGCTTGAAAACTCCGCATAGGTGAGGAACCAAACTAATTGGAAACCCACATATGATACCTGATTGAAACAATTAAGAGATTTTTGTTAAATCTTTTCTAAAAAAATACATGGAAGAAACTCTTAATTGGTAAGATTAAAATTTTCTTTATAACTAATTAGTAACTACCTTCATAGTTAAAGATATTATCAAAATAGAACAATTTTATATAGTGGTTATGACGAACCATTAAAATAAAATAAAAAAAACCTATGAAAGCATGAGACTAATCATGAGATACATACTCATTATTGTAATGGAATCCAGACAAATTGCCAACTTCTTTTAAAGCTGCCCTCCAAATCTGCACCTTGCCAATATTATCCTTGAAATTTTTTTCATGTTCAGCCAATTCTACCCCAAACTTTCCCTCTTGGTTACGTACTTCTGATGGATCTATTCCATAAAAAATTGGTAAAACCAATTGGTTAAGATTTTTCCTACACTCAAGAATCCAAACAAGTTCGTCCAAACACCATTTGGAAGATGCATAATTTTCAGAGAACACAATAATCGAAATCATTGACCTTTTGATGGTTTTGAGAAGTTCCTCTGAAATTTTTTCTCCCCTCTGAAGTTTATCATCCATGAAGGTGTAAATGTCTTTGTCACGCAAAGTTCTATATAAATGGCCCGTAAAACCGTAGCGGGTATCTTCACCTTTGAAGCTCAAGAAGACATCATACTCCCACCGGTGAGTGGAAGTCATTGAAGTCTACATATGAGCAGAAGATTGAGAAGGTCAAAGATGTGATAAAATGGGAATTATAAGGAATGAGTGAACACATGGGGAAAAGAAAAAGAACAGAAAGTGGCTTACCATTTTTTGATGATTGGAGCCTGGAGGTTGAAGGTGGTGGTTCTATGGTAGCTTCAATATCACAGGGGACGAATACCACTACCACGTACCATAATTTTCTTGCTTTTCTGAAACTCACAATGTTCGAATCCAATGTCTTTTCTATTTGATTTCCGAACCAAAGTTAGGCCTACAAATATATGTAAATGACTTGTACAAACCCACCAAGACGTGTAGTTTTATGTGAATTTCTCACCAAGAATGCCTTTTTGGGAGCTGCCGTCCTTTTACTGGTAGTTAAATAAATGATAAATAACAAGATAAATGGAGATAATAAAAAATGTAAATTTTAAATTTGACTGAAATTCATTTAAGTTATTTAATTTTATTTTTATTCAATTAAATCATCTAAATTTAAAAATTTTAAAAAATTCGGTATTTTTAAAGTAAAACTCACAACTTTCTTTTTACTGCATATAATCAACTACTTCAATTAGTTGCGACAATAGTTATAAATCAAAGTTATAAATTTGGTTTCATTTCACTCTAAAATCCAACTCCAAAAAATCTAGGAAAACGGAAAAGCTAAGAAGAGAAGAGAAATTGAAAAGAGGCTCACGGTGATAAATGTGCGTGATGCTTCACCTTGAGAGAATTGCTTTTGCAGTCTTGTTTGTTTAGAGGATCTGTGGAGATGGCCTTCAGTAAAACTTTTAGAGTTTTTCTTTGTTTAAATCAGACTATTATATCTGCTTCCAGTTTGTTTAGCAGACCATTCCAAAGAACAAGATGAAATGATGTAATAAAAGTAGGAGAATGGAAAGCTAGCCAATTACATCGGGTAGGAAAATTTTTGGAAGCTTTAATCTTTTTCAAATGCCCCTAACATCTATATTTATTTACAAAAGAACCAAATTGTTTTAGCCAATAGTTTTGCTGTTTCCACCAACTTTAGTTGAAATCTCGCGCGTCTTCAGTTGTTCAAGAAGATAAAAAAGTGAGAAAATGACATAACAAATTACTCTAAAGTTTTGTTTACTTTTCTGATTTCTCACAATGCATAGACTACAGAACATTTCTTGGTGGATAGATAAATACAGAATGCCATTATTATTTATCAGAAATCAGATAAATTCCATGGACATAACTGGATGTTTGGGTATACTGCCAATTAGGTTCAAAACTTTCTAAAACTGAACAATTTGATCCCTAATATCAAATTAGTCCTTAAATATTGTTTTAAAAAATGACAAAGTGGCCTAATAGTATTTAGGGACTAAGTTAAATATAAGTACCAAATTGATCAGTTTTGAAAATTTTTAGATCTGGTTAGCATTAACTCAAACTTCAGAATATGTTAATAAAATTTACCCAATTTATGGCTATTGACATCTTTATATTTGTGTGTTTTGGACAAGTTTATATTTTATAAGCATTTATTATTATTATTATTATTATTTTACTTAATATATTTTAGCACACTATTAAACTAAATTTTTTTTAGCAAAAGGCTGAGGAGCGGAAGAATGGTAAAGGTGAGGAAACGAGTAGGAAAGGTAGTAAAGTAGGTATATAGTATATCCTTCTTCCACGAAACTTTCTTGGTGCAACTGCAATTATTCAATCTAGCAGTAGCAGTGCCACACTTGGAAAGTAAAGACTACAAATAATAATTTTCTGACCACGCGCAATGCAGTACAAACAAATGAAACAATATTTTAAGTTTCTCAAAAGATAGAAACAGCGAATCAATCATTAAAAAAATTAGAAACAGGGAATCACTTTTCTTTCTCATCCGACAGTATGTAATGCACATTGGAAGCAACATCCATATTTATTTCCATAGTTTTGCTACAGATTTTTATTTTTTATTTTTCACAAAAAAAACTAACGTATTTTTAATTTTTTTTTTACAAAAAACTCGCTTCAACATAAAAAATACATAGTTTTACCATTTTCTTTTACTTTACCTTATTTCCATCACCAATTTATTAAGCGAAATGTAATATTCACAACATTTTTACAAAAAATTTTAAGTAATAAGTTGTTATTGAAGGACAAAAAAGTAACTTTCATGATAAGTTCAAATAATAATCAATAATAACTATCTACCATAGTTGTCAGTATCGTACTATACGCGATACGTATCGTATCGTGTGTAAAAAGTTCTGTATCGTATTGGCGTGTAAGTGCTCATGAATCGTACGATATAGTGTATGTATCGTATAAATCGTATGTATCGTACGATACATAGACAAATGCTTTAAAATTAGATTTTTTGTTAAAATTTGTACTTTTATTTGGATCTTACAAGTTATTAGACTTGTTTTAAACACGAAATTATTAGGTTACTTAATTTAACTTAATATAATAACATACTCATAAGTTTTTTTTCCTCTCTTTCTTCTACAAAATTTGGATTACACAGTACACACTTACATTTCACTTTAATATTTACAAATTTATTTTTTATATCATGAATAAGATATTAATTGAAAATATAATTATTTTTATTTTTTTTTCACTATTGTTATAAGTCTAAGAAACTAGAATGCCAAGAAGAATTTTTTTTTAATTATTAAAATAAAAAGAACAAGAAGAGATAATAAATGTTAATGACAATGAATAAAATTTTAATGAAGAAATAAATTTGCAAAATGATAACACATGATGATAGTATTGACTTAGATGAGGTTGATTAGCCAATATGATGAAAATAAATTAATTTTTGGGTCATTTGTTATATATTATCACTTTTGAATTTAAGCAATTTGAATGTGTATGTTATAAACACGTGCTAATTTGATTTATTTAGTTAGCTTGTTAAATATTATTACATAAGTGATGAATAAATTAGTCATTAGCTAAATATATTCAAAATTTATAATGAATATACTCTTTATATACGTATATCTATAATTTTTTTATAAATTTTATTAAGTGTTTGTGTATTTTACGATACACGATACGATACGATACACAATACAGAAAAATAAAAAATCGATTCACGATACGATTCACGATTTGACAACTATACTATCTGCTTATAATTTGTTTTGAAAATATTGTGAACGTAATATTTTTAAAATAACTAAAGTAATTTTAATTTAACACCGAAAAGGCTACTACTTTTTTGCCCCTTAACGATGACTGATGAGGAATCCCATTCTTTTATTTTCTATAAAAATCGAGTACCAAGGTAGACTTTTTTTGAGATTACTATATCAAGGTATACTTAATTGGGGAATTTGCCTCTTTTTTATTTATATATAATTTATTTAAGGCAATGCATGGCTTTTTGAACCCAAGTCTACTACTAGCTTACAGTTGGCTTGCATTACCTAAGAAATTGATAAAATATAAATAACACTAATTTTGATGAGAATTTGTGTGAGTTTATTCGGGTGACATTGCAAAATCCAACAAAGATTAGTAAGAAATCTCACCAACGTGTCCAATGCAAATTTCCACTAGACACAAGCCGTGTCTTATTGTTAGAAGTTTATCAAAACTGAATTAGCTAGAAGATAAAGAAGTAATACAATGAAAAGATTACAGGGGCAATAATAATCATTATAGCATTAGAAAATGATAAATTTTTCATGTAAAAATATATGACTATATAAAAAAATTAAATTATTTTTCAAGTGCATTTATGCCTACAGAATTATATTACTAAAATTTGTGACAATTGTTTCATCAAAATAAGTTTTTCAAAACTAAAATTCATGAAATTAATCCTATTTAAAGTCTATTATAAATAATGAAATTAAATGGATTTGTCTTATAATCATTTGATGAAAAGTAGATGTCAGGATATTAGCTCGTGCAAAAATTAATGTCTATTTTAACATAAGAATTACTTTTTCTAGTTTACATATTCATGTTTCAAAACACTCTATATCAGATTATCTATTTTACATTACATTTTATTAAAATATCATTTTTTTCTTAATTTTTTAAATTATTTATCTTTCTTCACACACAGCGATCATCACCAACTCTTTTCCTTCATTCTCGAGACATGTAAAAATAATAATAAAACACTAAACACAAATAAATAGTACTAGCGTAAATTTACATAATTACTTTAGCAATTATGTTTTTTTTTTTTTTTTTTTAATTTACAGAGTTTTGCATGACTTGATGTGGGTGAATTTTGGTATTAATTGGCTAAAATGTAGTTATTTTTCAATTATATAAATACTGATAGTGATTTGAGTGCCCTTAACAAACCTAAATATAAAAATTTTATATTAAAAACAAAAATCAAGAGTTTTAACTAAAAATTTTAATTAAAAAATAAAATAAATATTATTTAAAATAGTCTAAGTGGTTTTGACTTGCAACCTCAAAGGTCTGAAAATAGGTGTAAAGTACCACACTTTCGGTGCATTTTCAGCTCAATTTTTCTTACTTTCTTGAAAACAAAGACCTACGTCAATAGTTATGCTATTTCCACGAAATTTCCACCAAATTCAGTAGAAATCTCGTGCGTCTTCAGTTTTTCAAAAAGAGAAAAAGTGGGAAAATGATATGACAAATTAAATTAGTCTAAGCTTTGTTTACTTTTCTAACAATGCATAGTGTACCGTATTTCTTAATGGATAGATAATACACGTGGACCATGGTTGTAAATCTTGGAGCAATCTAATATGTAAAGAGAGAACAAACTATTGGGATCAGTGGGATGGAGTAAAGAAGAAAGAAATAATAGCAAACATACCAAACTTAGTAGAGTCGAAGAGGAAAAAAAATGAGTAGAGTTAGGATGCCAAAGACTAGGAGATAAATCATAAAAGAGACGAAAAAAAAGAGAAAAAAAATCAGTAGAGTCGAAGGCTCACAAATGAAATCTGTAATTCGTTGGATTTTTTTTTTTTTGTTATTCTATTTTAAAGGATGGGGCAAAAATTAGAACCATTTTTGGTTTATAAGTCATGGGTTTCAATTAGTTAGGGTGTTCAAAATATTCTTAGGTAGTCAATCAAAAATTTTTAAAAATATTATATATAATTATTTTTTACCCCCAATCTGGGTGTATCAGTGTATGTTCGTTTGAATACCCTAATATCAACGTGGCAGCGTCACTGTAAATAGAGTCTTGTATTCAATCAGTTAGTTCAATATACAGAGACATTTTTCTAACAAATTTGATTTATATTCCCATTTGTGTATCATCTGGTTTAACAAAATTTATTCAGTCATTTAAAAAAAAAAAAAATCCTTTTAAACCACAAGATGGGGCCAAACTGAAGTTTCAATCTGAGTTATCCCTATATCCGATCAATGATGTCTAAAGTTGAATTGATAATAACTTTTGGCTAACTCTTGGCCGAAGTACCAGCTGCCCCAGGCGCAGCCTTAGCTATTGTCAAACTTTTCAACTTAGGCTGCGTTTGAATCGACTTCAAAGTGATTCCGGAAATGATTTTCCGAAAAATAGGTGTGTTTGGTTGTTACTTCAAATTCGGTCAAACTGAAAAGCATTTCCAGTTGACCGAATTTGAGAGCCAAAACAACGGAAATGATTTTCCGTTTCTATTTTCACTTCAAAGTACTTCCGACCTTGGAAAATAGAAGAGAGAGAAAGAGAGAGAGAGAGAGAGAGAGAGAGATCGCGACATCACCGTCCGCCGACATCACCGACTCGCGCGGTAGCGCCGATGGCGATCGCGATCGCGATCTCTGCTTCGATCTTCGCGCGATGCGTCGATCTTCGCACGATGCGTCGATCTTCGCGCGATCGCGATTGATGCATCGCACGAACGCGATCGACGCATCGCGCGAACGCGTCGATCGCGATCACGATCGACGCATCGCGCCGCCGATCGCGATCTCTCCGATCGCAATCTCGCTGTAGAGAGGGAAAATTCCCGACCTATCACAAGTTGACATATCACATTACCAAGTCCACAAAATACAGCCAATTACAGAACACCATGTATTGCTGCTAAGTTTTGCTATCACTATTTAGAAGCCAATAGAAATTTGCCAAGTGTCATGCAAGAGCCAATCACGCATCAGCGCACGTGTAAGCGATGACTCAAGCAGCCTCGCACGTGTAAGCGATGACTCAAGCAGCCTCGCACGTGTAAGCGATGACTCAAGCAGCCTCGCACGTGTAAGCGATGACTCAAGCAGCCTCGCACGTGTAAGCGATGACTCAAGCAACCTCGCACGTGTAAGCAATGACTTAAGCGGACCAATCAAGCTGTGACATGTGTCACCGATCAAGCTCCGCCACGTGTCGCTCACCCATCCCAAAACTCCTATAAATAGAAGCCTTCCTGAGACATTTAGGACGACCAGAATTCAGAAGGGAAAAAGCTCTGCAAAGATCAAGCCTCAAAGCCTTCAAGAACTTCAAGAACTTCAACCCCAAAATCGGAGAACATTCGAAGCAGAATCATCCAGATCATCTACCTAGATCCTAAAGTCCATGGGAATCAAGCCAGAAGTGTTCGAAAACATCAGCAAATCACAAATCAGTGAAGCTCAACGGATTCAAGCCTCTAAAGCTCCGAAGAACTTCCACCACAAACCTTCGAAGACGAAGAACGCACGAAGAACACGAAGAACGCGAAGAATAAAGGATTTCTAAACAAGCTCATAGCCAGAGATTCATTGTAATTCTGTTTCAGTAATCTTCGATCCATCCCTCAACCAAATTGAAGGATATTTTGTGTTCAAGTCAAAACCACATTACCACAAATCCAATCAATAAGTCTTGCAAGGAGATCGAATCAGAGGATCACTCTTTTGTAATTTCAGAGAATTGTACCACACAATCATAAATACAAATTCGCATTTGTGAAACTATTTTACTTGTTTGATTTATTTCGAACTAGAAATTTAGTCGCTTACAAATTCTGGCACGCCCAGTGGGACCTCTCTGCCTCTCATCTCTTCCTCCTTCAAAAGAAAAGAAATTCGACATCATTTTGCTACTAGCTTCAATGGCCTCTAGCAAGAATGTACGAAAATCAGTGGTTGAGGATTCCGGTGCTGATGAGTATGTCGGCCCAATCACTCGCAATCGGTCCAAAGCTTTTGATCGACTCCAACCTCAATCAACCCAAGAAAGCCAACCTCCTGCTGTCACCTCTCTGGACTTTCTTGCAAATAGGAAAGCTACCACTAAAGATTTATCTGCCTTGAAAGATTTGGAGACCAGTAATGAATCATCCCCAACAAAGACCTTTTCTATCAACTCTTCACCCGTAATGAGAAACTTAAGGAGTGAAGTACCACTGACTCATCCTGTTTCATCATTTTCCCCGTCATCTATAGAGGTCATGCCAGTAATGATGACTAACACCTCTACCATGGAAGAAAAGATGGCTGAAATGGAACAAAGGGTCATCCTTCTCACAAAGGCACTTGAAGAAAAGGATGTCAAAATTGCAACCCTAATGAATAAGCTGGAGGTATAAGATTCGGGTGAATCAAGTCTTGGACCTGAGCAGCCACCTGGCTTTACCTTCAAAGGAGAAAACGCCAAGGGTGATAAAGGAAAAGGAGGTGAAGGCACTTCTCAATACGGACATTCCACCTCAATGGCCTCAATATCTGTCCAACAACTGCAGGATATGATTACAAATACCATTCGAGCACAATATGGAGGTTCTTCCACAAGTTCTCTCATATATTCCAAACCCTATACAAAGCGCATTGATAACATGAGAATGCCAAATGGGTATCAACCTCCCAAGTTCTTGCAATTCGATGGCAAAGGAAACCCTAAGCAACACATTGCTCACTTTGTAGAAACTTGCGAGAATGCAGGGACTCAAGGAGGCCTCTTTGTAAAGCAGTTTGTCCGATCACTAAAAGGGAATGCCTTTGATTGGTATACAGACTTAAAGCCTGAATCAATCGATAGCTGGGAACAACTTGAAAGGGAGTTTCTCAACCGATTCTACAGCACACGACGCACAGTAAGCATGATGGAGCTTACCAATACTAAACAGTGGAAGGATGAGCCCGTCGTTGATTATATCAATCGGTGGCGTTCTTTGAGTCTAGACTGCAAGGATAGACTTACTGAAATATCTGCTATAGAGATGTGCATCCAAGGCATGCATTGGGGACTTCTTTACATTCTTCAAGGAGTAAAGCCCCGAACATTTGAAGAGTTGGCAACTCGTGCACATGACATGGAATTAAGTATTTCCAGCCATGGAAATACGAAACCTCCCGTACCTGAAGAAAGGAAAGAAAGACGAGAAATAAGGAAAAATGACAGGAATGCGAAAAGTAATATCAAAGATTCAATGAATGTCAATCCTGCCCCAGTCAAAATTTCAACAAAAAATGTGAAGACCAATGAAAAGAGGCCTGAAGGAGGTCAACAACGTGAGACGCGTCGCTCATCACTTAAGGAATGGGAACAAAAGGTCTATCCTTTCCTAGACGCCGATATGCCTGAAATGCTAGAACAACTGCTCAAGTTGAAATTAATTGAATTGCCAGAATGCAAACGACCGGAAGAGATGAGAAAAGTTGATGACCCGAACTATTGTAGGTATCATCGCATCATAAGTCATCCAATCCAAAAATGCTTTGTTCTTAAAGAACTCATCATGAAGCTAGCCAAGGAAAGGAAAATCGACTTGGATTTTAATGATGTTGCTCAGTCAAATCTGGTCACATTTTCTTGTGGGTTACCTAGTTCCCTGTCTCCGAATACTAAGCAAGGGGCAAATACCACGCTCATCCATTTTGGTTCTCTAGAACCAGTTCAAGTTCAACTCTCACAAAAAGCACCTCATTATAAATCAAACGATGATAAAAGGTCAACGACGGATGAGGAAGAAGGTTGGACAATGGTTGTTCACAAGAGATGGAAGAAGAAACGAGCATTCCCTCTTCATTTGATCACCCAAGAATCCAAAAGAGCACAAAACCAGATTCAGCCTTGGTCAAAAAGAATGAGTGATAAGAGACAAAGGAGACTGGGAACAAAAGTGTATGAAGATTCAGCACAAACCCGAAAATCTCGAAAGCTCATCACATTGGAAGAATTCTTCCCCAAAAAATTCTTTCAAAATGACTCAGCCGAGGCCGTCCACACAATTTCTCGTTGCGAAATCCAGGACGAAAAAGAGGACGTTGACCATGGTGATCCAAAAGAGACCGTGTCATCCTTGGAGGAACTCCAATCTCAGGTCGATGAAGTTGAACCCTTGCAATCCTCCACATCACCAAAAGAAATGCTCACCCAAGCTTTTGAGGAGCCAGAGATATACGCCCCTCATACCAATACGCTTCAACAAACATCGGGATGTTACGTATGCTCTCCAGACTTAACCTTCACTGATGAGGATCTATTGTTAGGCTCTAAGCCCCACAATCGCCCACTCTATGTCTCTGGTTATGCTCGTGAACAAAGGATTGAGCGTATCCTTGTTGATGGAGGTTCAGCCGTTAACATACTCCCAAAAATGACCCTGAAACGACTAGGTTTTACTATGGAAGAATTATCACACAGTCGTTTGGTCATCCAAGGTTTTAACCAAGGAGGACAACGTGCAATCGGCCTGATCCACCTAGAATTAACCATTGGAGAATTGAAAAGTAACGTCTTGTTCCACGTCATTGACGCTAAGACGACCTACAACATGTTGTTAGGTCGTCCTTGGATCCATGAAAATGGAATAGTGCCGTCGACCTTGCATCAATGCTTCAAGTTCTTTCAAAATGGAATAAAAAAGGTCGATGCCGATTTAAAGCCTTTTACAGAAACCGAAACTCATTTTGCTGATGCAAAATTTTATGCAAAAGAAGACATTTCTAGCGAGGTTCTTCCAGTTGAGATCCCATCTGTAGAAAGTAAACAGGATGAAAAGGAGCATGTTAAATTCATCGCCAAAAAGGACATTTCTTCCCCAAAGAAAGGCCCAGAGCCCTTCCTCCGGTATATACCATTATCACATCGCAAAAATGGACAATCACCATTCGCGGAATGCCTTCAACCTACAAAAGACATGGGGAGACCTGCAAAGCTCACGATGGAGGATGTAGCCATATTGAAAGAAAATCATGTCATGCCTTTAACTTCATCCATAAACCCTTTGCCCTCGAAGCCGTTAAATGGATTCGTGAGGTCTTCGCAAAGTCCGATAGAGCATGGTATTCTACCAAGTGAGCGGATGAAAGAATGGTTCGACCCAAAGGCATATAGTCTGTTAGCCAAAGCAGGCTACGATTTCTCAAAACAAGAAGACTTAGGGAAGCTAATTCCAGAAGCCACCGGAGAAAAGATGCATGGCCTTAGCAAAACACAAAGGAAAATGCGGCTTGAAGGGCATGAAATTCATATCCCAAAGACCGGATTAGGTTATACTCCCGAACAACTAGCTCAGATATGGATCAAGAAAAGAAGCGATCCTTCGAGTTCCCAATACATAACGATGGAGGTCGGCGAAAGTTCCAATCAAAGAGAAGACCATTCTTCACCCCATGTCTCAGTGTTTGATCGCATCGAGGCCTCGTCATCACGAATCACAGTGTTTGACAGGTTAAATACAACTTGTTTAACACCAAATCGGGACACTCTTGCTTGTAAATCAGTCTTTGATCGACTGGGGGCAACGAAAAGGCCTATTGATAGTCATTCTCAAAGTTCAATAAACTTTGACGTTCAAGGGGAGAAGAAAGCCAATGATGAGATTCGCAGTAGCATTCCTTCACGCATGAAATGTAACTTTACCTTGGAGATCAACACTGAAGGATCGCTCAAAGTCAAAAGACGAACGATTGTACATACAAGTCAGTCACACGTCCATGATGAGGAAATTGAAGAGGTATCATCCTCGTTTCATATTACAATAGAAGAGGGTACACTGTCAGATGCTGAAGTAACCAATGAAGAGGTCGATGAAGCTCCTCCAGCCTTGGAAGATGGAGGACAAGCTACAGTTGATGAACTTAAAGAGATCAATTTAGGAACTGTTGAAGAACCCCGGCCAACTTTCATCAGTGCGCTTCTTACCCCTGAAGAAGAAGAAGGATACCTCAAGCTCCTAGTAGAGTACAAAGATGTGTTCGCTTGGACTTACAAGGAAATGCCTGGGCTCAATCTGAGTATTGCTCTACACCATTTGGCAGTAAAGAAGGGCGTGCGCCCAGTCAAACAAGCTCAAAGACGCTTTCGGCCAGAGCTTATCCCTCAAATAGAAACCGAGGTCAATAAGCTCATCGAAGCAGGCTTCATTCGTGAAGTACAGTACCCGGAATGGATCGCTAACATCGTCCCTGTCAAAAAGAAGAACGGACAAATCCGAGTGTGCGTTGACTTTCGTGATTTGAACAATGCATGTCCCAAGGATGATTTTCCATTACCCATCACTGAGGTTATGGTTGATGCCACTACTGGTCATGAAGCTTTATCTTTCATGGATGGATCTTCGGGTTACAACCAAATTCGAATGAATCCTAAGGATGAGCAGCTTACAGCTTTCCGTACCCCTAAGGGAATTTACTGTTACAAAGTGATGCCCTTTGGACTAAAGAATGCAGGTGCTACTTATCAACGGGCCATGCAGAAGATCTTTGATAATGTACTTCATAAATACGTGGAGTGTTATGTTGATGATTTGGTGGTTAAAACAAAAAGGAGGGAAGACCATCTGGCAGATCTACGATCCGTGTTCACCCGACTGAGAAAGTATCAGCTTAAAATGAACCCCCGCAAATGCGCTTTTGGTGTAACATCTGGAAAATTTCTTGGTTTCATTGTGAGGCACCGCGGTATTGAAATTGACCAGTCCAAAATTGAAGCTATCCAGAAAATGCCAGACCCAAGAATCTACGAGAACTTAGAGGCTTGCAGGGAAAATTGGCCTACATACGACGATTTATCTCAAATTTGGCCGGTCGATGTCAACCTTTCAATAGATTGATGAAGAAGGATGTGCACTTTGAATGGGATGAGGCTTGTAGCAATGCTTTTGCGCTCATCAAAAGGTACTTGCTTAATCCTCCAGTTTTAGGTGCTCCTATCCCAGGAAAGCCTTTGGTGCTGTATATTGCGGCCCAAGAAAAGTCTCTAGGTGCTCTTATGGCGCAGGAAAATAAAGAGGGGAAAGAAAGAGCCCTTTATTATCTAAGTCGAACTCTCAATGGGGCTAAATTAAATTATTCTCCTATCGAAAAGATGTGCCTCGCTCTTTTCTTTGCCATAGACAAACTGGAGCACTACATGCAAGCATATACAGTCCGTTTGATAGCAAAGGCAGATCCGATCAAATATGTCCTCTCCAGGCCAGTGGTTTCGGGTCGAATAGCTCGATGGGCAGTCTTGCTACAACAATATGACCTTGCATACATTCCACAAAAAGCTGTCAAAGGACAAGCATTGGCAGATTTCTTAGCTGATCACCCAGTTCCATCTGATTGAGAGTTCTCCGATGATTTCCCGGATGAAGATGTGTTTTACATTGAAGAAATGCCACCATGGATTATGCTTTTCAATGGGGCTGCACGTCGAGAAGGAGCGGGGGCAGGTGTAGTGTTTGTTTCTCCACAAAGACAAATACTTCTGTACTCGTTCTCATTAAGCGAACTTTGCTCTAACAATGTAGCTGAATATCAAGCATTGATTATTGGTCTACAAATGGCCATTGAGATGGGCATAGCTCAGCTTGAGATCTTTGGGGATTCCAAATTAATTATCAACCAAATCTTGGAGCAATATGACGTCAAGAAAGAAGACCTCATCCCCTATTGCAAATATGCGAAAAAATTACTAGCAAATTTGAGGCCACCACATTGGAGCATATACCAAGGAAGGAGAATAAACAGGCTGATGCTTTAGCTAATTTGGCTACTACCTTAGCATTATCCCAAGAAGAGACAACCAAAGTCGCTATTTCCCAAAGGTGGGTGGTACCTCTCGTGGTTAAAGAAGAAGAAGAAGAGCAAGCCAACATCATTTCTGTATGCCTTGTCGAAAAAGAAGATTGGCGACAAGTGATCATTGAATACCTTCAACATGGAAGACTCCCGGATGATAAACGCCATAGGACTGAAATTCGGCGGAGGGCTGCTCGATTCATTTACTATAAAGACATTCTCTTTCGCCGATCATTTGATGGATTGTTTCTCCGTTGCTTAGGAGAGGAGGAGGCTAAACAAGCCTTAGAGGAGGCTCATTCTGGCATATGCGACGCACATCAGTCAGGTCCTAAGTTACACTATAGGATCAAACGAATGGGTTACTATTGGCCTACGATGATACAAGATTCTATGGAGTGCGTTAAGAAGTGCGAAGCTTGTCAATATCACGCGAACTTCATCCATCAGCCGCCAGAACCTCTACACCCAACTGTAGCTTCTTGGCCTTTTGATGCATGGGGACTTGATGCGATAGGGCCATTACCAAAGTCATCCGGTGGCCACTTGTACATCTTGGCTGCAACTGACTACTTCTCAAAATGGGCGGAAGCTGTACCCCTTAGGGAAGTGAAGAAAGAAACGGTGGTCAATTTCATTCGAACTCACTTGATCTATCGGTATGGTGTCCCTCGATATATCATAACTGATAATGGCAAACCATTCTACAATAGGCTGATGACAGAGCTATGCGAAAAGTTTGAATTTAAACAATACAACTCCTCCATGTACAATGCCCCGGCAAATGGACTAGCTGAAGCGTTTAACAAAACACTTGGCAGTTTGTTGAAAAAAGTGGTATCCAAGACAAAGCGAGACTGGCATGAAAGAATCGGAGAAGCATTATGGGCATATCGAACAACATTTCGAACGCCTACTCAAGCAACGCCATATTCTCTTGTCTACGGAGTGGAAGCCGTCCTTCCTTTAGAACACCAAATCCCATCATTACGGATTGCCATTCAAGAAGGATTGACTGGAGAAGAAAATGCCAAGCTCAGGTTGCAAGAATTAGAGGCACTTGATGAAAAAAGGCTTGAGGCCCAACAATGCCTTGAATGCTATCAAGCTCGTCTTTCAAACGCATTCAATAAAATGGTCAAACCACGATCATTCCAAGTTGGTGACTTAGTCCTCGCCGTTCGAAGACCTATCATCACAACTCATCGTACAGGCAATAAGTTCACTTCAAAATGGGATGGACCTTATGTTGTGCAAGAAGTCTACACCAATGGAGCTTACAAGTTGATTGATAATGATGGTGTAAGGATCGGCCCCATCAATGGGAAGTTCCTCAAACGCTTCTATGCTTGAAAATCAAGAATTGCTCCTCGGTAAGAGCTTAAACTACCCACTATAGCGCTGCAAGAGTACATGATGTCTTCCCATTACCCTTCAAAGCGTACCAATAAGGAGAAATTAATCTCACTCCATGTCAACAATTGCGAGTGTGGCGTAGCGGTTGGACGCCCGTGTCACCCTTGAGGCCATCTCGGGTTCGATCAGTGGTGATACCCACTATTACACACTGCGCCCCCCTTTTTGCAAAAAAAAAAAAAAAAAAAAAAAAAAAAAAAAAAAAAAAAAAAAAAAAAAAAAACAAACAAACAAACAAAAACAAAAACAAAAACAAAAATCTTTTGAACTACGTGATGACTTGATCCCTCTCTAGGGTACGTAGGCAACTTAGTATCTTTTCCTGAGTTCAGTCACGCACTAAAAAAAAAAATGAAGGAACAGATAATAAAGTCTCCTTTATTGATTGACGAAAGGAAAATAGTACAAGAGGAAAGCATGATGACATGTATGAAGGGAATTAAAATGAAAGAAATTATGACATCCATTTCAAATCTTTCAAGCTAGAACGATTATCTTCCAGAAGGACTCGTATCTTCTCTAAAGCCTCCATATCCTGGTCTTCAAGAACGGGGGCAGATTTGACTTCTTCAAGTTGTTCTTCTAAGTCTTGCACAACATTGTCTTGTTCAACTTGATGAGTCTCAATTTGAGAAAGCGATTGCTCTAGCTGGATGAGCTCTGTTTTCAGGTCAACCATCCTCAATCTAACAGCATCAAGTTCGGTCTTCAAAGATGCTTTCTTCTGCGATGCTTCAGAAAGGAGGAATTCAACTTCAGTCTGGCATTGAGTTAAGATAACAGGACTTGGTCGTTTGTTCAGAAATTCCTTCATCTTCAAATAGTCTGCAATACCCTCACAATATTTGTCAACATTCTCACGCAAGTGTTGAGGGTCCACTCCAAAACTTTCAACCCCACTATAAATTTCATGTATTTCAGCTTGTGGGAGGATGGTGTCTATAGAAAGATTCGAAAGCCTATTTAGAAGAACATCTCCTAGCATAGAAGCCCCTTTCCTACGCACGGAAGAAATATGTGCCTTGGCTTGAAATACAGAGACTTCCGGAGGTTTAGTCGGTTGTAGGGATGGGAGACTCGACAACCAAACTCTTCAACCGATTTTACCCTTTGTTTTGTATCTAGCTTCTGCTAGATATTGAGTTACCCGAGTTGTTTTACTTGAATCATTCTCACCAATTACAACTAGGACTTGATTTTCATGCATAGCCTGAATGAGTTCCTTCTTTGATTGATAGATTGGCAAGCTTTGCCTTTGTTCCTCAATCGACAGCTTTGACCTCTATCCAAAGCTAAGGGATTGTTCATGTCCATAAGCATCCTTCTTCATATGCCGATGATAAACCTCTCACCCGTCTCCGACCTAGTAATCAGGCAACTCAGTGCCACTCTCTTTCAGTTTGGAGTCGAATCCGATGACAGTGTTGCAGTGTCGACCAAAGTCGATGATAAACTCGGCAAGAACTTTTTCTCCAAATCCTAAATGCGTTTCGAGTTCAGAGCAGACCTTGGAGACGAGTGATAGGTATTCGAGTTTCTTAAACCCATCGTCTTTAGCGGGAGCCATTGTTGAAAAAGATACAGAAATAGCTAGAGAGGGCAAAAATGGGTAACTAACAATAAATTTTCAACTATCTAGTTAGGAGGCAATGTTTGCAAACTATATTTTTTACTAGTATCTCAAGCCTAAGAGACTCGATTTAGGGTTTATAAATCGAGTCTTTGAGGGTCGATTTTCATGTTTTGATTGTGTCTAAGTTGTCACATTTTCCACATGGCGACCACTTGGAAATCGAGTCTTAGAGACTCAATTTCTAAGAAGATAAAATACCACAACACCAACAAAGAAATCAGAACAACAACACAAACAAAGAAATCAGAGCAGGAGCCAGAGAAAAAAAAAAAAAAAAAAAAAAAGTCGAAGAAGAAAAGAAACCCAAAAAGGCTGCTCTCTCTTTCTCATGCTTCAATCCAAGAAACAAAAACACCACTGCAACCAACAGATGGCCAGGCCGCCACCATCGCAACCACCAAATGCGTGACCCAGGGGCCGCGCGGCCCAGGGGCAGTGCAAGCCCCAGGTAGTGCGACCCAGGGGCCGTGCGAGCCCCTACTTCGTTGACGGAAGATGGGCTACTGAGCTTGACTGGGTTTTTGAGATTTGGGGTTTGGATTGAAGATGGGTATTTGAGCCTGAGAGCTTTTGGGTCGCTCTTTCTCTCACTCTGAGACTTCAAATTTTTTAAAATTTTTTTGGTTTATAAATCAAACCATGGAAATCGAGTATTTGAGACTCGATTTATAGGCCAAAATCGAGTCTCTTAGACTTGAGATGCTAGTAAAAAATATAATTTGCAAACATTGTCTCCTAACTGGATAGTTGAAAATTTATTGTTAGTTACCCATTTTGGCCGCTAGAGAGATACAATGAAGGAAAAAAGATAGAGATGCGAGGATTTATATAATAAAAACTCAATGAGCCTAGGCCTTTTAGCAATGGCTCATAAAATCAAGGCCATGCTATACGCAGCTGGGCCTAGGCCTTTTAGCAGACCGAATGTATATGCAATAATAAAAGAATTTATTAGTACTTAATTTCACTGGGTGAAGACTTTATTTTATTTTGTTTTTTTTTAATAATCATAATTCATTCAACTAGTCGCTAACCCATGCGATGCACGGGATAGTTAAACAAAATTTATACACATTCACTTTTATTGGTACAATCATTTGAAAATAATTCTAACTAATACCCAAATGTAAGAGACACATTGACTTACTATTTAAAGTAGCCTTCTGAAGAATTTACACATATTGTGCAACTGAGCCTTAATTTCTCATCAACAATAAAAACATGGAAATTCAAAACATGGAAAGAAAATAAAAATTACAACAATTAATTCCATTATCTTTCATGCTATACTTTGTAATTGTAATAAAATTGGCTTCTACTATTCTTTATTCTATAGAGATATGAACATATTGGATTTCTCAAACAATTACCGGTATTGCAATAAAATGATTTATTATTGAAAATAAGAAACAAAGAAAATCTGTCTATAACTTAAGAAACACAATATACTAAAATTAAAGAGATAAAATTTTCGGAGGACAAAATATTATAGATAATTTTAGAAATAGATTATACACTTAAAAGGGTTAGTAATTTATAGCACTTACCCCCCTATTAGTATACAGACATCAAGTGCGGTCGTCGTAACCCTTTGAAAGAACCTTCCCCAATTGGACCCTATCAAAAAAAAAAAAAAAAAAAACACCCAATTAACAAAATTGATCCAAAAGGGTCTAAAAAGCACACAAAATCAATTCAAAAAACAAAAATATGAGACAAAGTAATTACTTTCCGCTGCCAATGAAATCGTCTTTTGCATTGCTGTTCCAAACTGCAACACTTATCTCTCTAAGGCCTTCAATTAACGAAAACACAAACTTCTCTTGGAATACCGGAGTATTATGACCATCTATATACACACACAAAAAACAAAATCAGCATAACTCACTATAACTCTATAGAAGCCTCAAAAATATAAAGAGAAATTAAAGGGGTTGAATTTGATATTTACGTTTGGAGAGAGAGAGTTTGCAGAAACTGTGGCTTTATATTTCTTAACTTGAGAGAGGGGTAAGGTTGCTAGGGTTTTGAGGTGTTATAATGTTTTTATTTTTATTTTTTAAATATTGTGCTGACGTGGAAAATTGTGGTGCCAGCTGAGGCTTCGATTTTATATATATATATATTTATATAGATTAGTACTGATTTCGTGCTAAGCAAAGTTGTGCAAGCCTTGGGCTTTTTTTTTGGGGTCCCACCCACTCTTTTTATTTCTTTGGACCACGAACAATTTCTTTGAAAACAAAAATTGATGTCGTAAACGTTTTCTTCAACCCTAGTGAGAAAACCTATCTAGAGGAGACGCTTTAGAATGGGATTTCTACAATTGATGTCATGAATTACATTATTGGGTTTACAAAATTGGTTATTAACTGAAAACAGTACATAAGGACTCTCTCTCATTTATTTTGATCTAGAATGATTCTCCACTTTTCTCTTATCTATGTTTATTTCTTAGTTGTGACAGAATCTAACACTCTAGTTTGGTTTGTGCCTGTATCAGTTGCAAAGTCCATTTAGTTGCCTAGTATGTGAGTATTATGCCTTTTGAGTGTATGTACACTCAACATCCGTTCATCTTAGGTTGAAGGCTAAGCTTGGTGATTTGTGAGAAATTGGTAATTTAGCAAAATTTTTAGGATATGGTGTGGTGCTTTAAAATTTTTATTACCAATAAAAACATGTCCTCTACTTTATTACCAAGTTTCAGACACTCCTGGTGGGTCTTGAACCCATTACCTCACCATCCACATTACTAAAACTAGTATGTAATCTATGCATGGTTATTAAACATATAGAACATTAGTTTAGTCAGGATATTTGGAGGTACTAAAATAATTTTTCTCATTACACTGCTATTACATATATAATTTTAAAAAATCACTATTACATACTACACTATTCGTGAAATTCTACTAAATACAATACAAAATAAAAGAACAAGTTGGTCTAATAGTATCTCCAAAATTGAATGAGAATAGGTGCAGATCGTTCAACTTAATCACAATTTCTTATGTCCAAGATCTTCGTATACAAAGTATCTAAATTGAAACAACATAAAAAAAGAAAGATATGCTCATTAGTTTAGAGAAAAAATTACAGCAAAAATATGAACAATCTAATTAATTTGTATGGAAAACTAACTAAAGCAAAAAAGGCTAAAAGAAAATTATCTAAGATTTAGACTTGAATTGTTTGTATTTATTACTAGCTCATCATAAGCTTGACATCAATGCAACCAATTGAAAAAACTTACTAAATAATAATAATATATCAAAATTAAATGACAAAAAAAAAAAAAAAAAAACTAAAAAAGACTCAATAATAGCAATAATGAAATGGTCGTGAAGCAAAAAAAGAAGAAGAAGAAGAAGAAGAAGAAGAAGAAGAAAGTAATAATGAAATGGTCATTTATGCATTGCACACGAAAATATTCAATAATAGTAATAATGAAATGGTCATCAAGCAAAGAATAATAATGAAATGGTCATCTCAGCTTTCTCATTGAGTATCATAAATGGGTCACTTGGCATTAAAATTAAGAAAGTTAAAATGGATACTTTAGACTATAGTTAGTAGTCTAAAGTATAATAGTATAATACATCATCGCACACATAAAAATGATTAGCCCTTAAAGAAATTAAAACGTTGAAGAAATTAAAAAAGTTATTGTAGAATTTTAGGGCCATAAGAAGAATCAGGAAAAGTTACCCCATGTCATTAGTATGGTAGTCTGCCACATTACTGTCACCATTTCTAATAACGTTAATTTGGCACTTTCAAGCAACCAAAAAAAATTGTTTGGCACTCTTTTTTTCATGATATTCTGGAAGGTAGATTATACTTACAAATAACGCATTACAAAAAAATGAGATTCATCCTCGAGGTTTTATACATCATTAGTTATAAAGTAATAGTTTTTTTTTTTTGGAAGATAAACGGCAGAATAAAGTAATAGTATTTTAGTTACTTAAATTGTTGAGAATGAAATCATGAAACACCTTACAAAAATGTCTTTGATATTGTTATTGTAGGGTCGGTTTTTGGGGTCCAGGCTCAGCAAATAAGTGGTTCTGGCCCAAAGGACCCTAGACAATGAATTTATAGAGAGCGGGTTACAGAACTAGGGTTGGACGAAGTGAACGTTAGTTAGGTGTATGCCATGCAACGGTCTGAACGTAAGAATATCTTATTTATGTCCACAGGATGCACGGTCCGAGGAGGCGTATGAGTGCACCTCTTGTTATGTTTAAAGACTACAGAGTTCTTCTCTTTCTCTCTTCCTTTTTCTTCTCTCCCCTTCCGATCCCTTCTTCAGGGGGATCTTCTTCTCTTATATAGCCCCCTTAAATTGATCAGAACCTTACACTTGTTTACCATCCAGACCTTCACTTGAGTGCCTGTCCCATCGGACATCCACCTTATCTTTCTGCGAGTTGCATTGGCCAATGTAACACTGTTCACCTGTCTTCTCCACATTAATGCGATTGGAAAAGTAGCTTCCTTGCACTTAATGCGGCAGTTGTGGTTGCCCCCTGGACGTCTAACATTTTCTTCCTTCTTCTTGCTTTGTGAGGCTTACCCTACCATCCACATTTGCTTGGGATGGTTCTTCACTATGGATAGGGCACGCATTGGGCCCGTATTTGGTGTGTCCGAGGAGACATTCCTCCTCGGACGTCTTTTAAATAAGTTGGGCCCAACGGGATTGGGTTGGAAGTCTTTTGGTCCCATTTTCCCTTTTTGTCATGGCTGGACTCCGCCCAGGGCCCAAGGCCTATTGTTGACTTGTGAATTTTACCCCCACAATAACCCCTCAAAATTCCGGCTCTTTCTCTCTTGTCCTAGGAGGAAAGGCGGGATTTTGATATTCATAGGATCATTTATTGGGGATTCCTGCTTCACCCGTGCAGGGATACGCTTCCCACGTGCCTCATTAATGCTGAAGGCGTTTAATGACTTGGGAGGAGCTAATTGTTGCATTTAGCGTTTTTACGCCCTTTTGATCCGACGGTTGGGGACCAGATCAACGGTTAATCTTATTTTCCTTTCTCTAGGCGGGAGTATGTCTGCCCAACTTCCCCTGGGTATATAAGATTTTTAAAGGAATTCACTCCCCATTTTTTGACAAACACTCAAGTACCCAGAGCACTCCAGTACCTTCTCCTTCAACGCGTTCACGCCTTCGCAGTCGTTCCCTTGGAGATTCCCATCGAGTTTCTCACCCGTAAGTGCACATTTCTTCTCCGTTACCCTTCCCGGTGTTTTTCCTTAAGTAAATCGTCTTCGCGTTGTCTAGGATTAGGGGGGATGGGTAAGCTTGGGAAAATGGTAGACTCTCCGGCCGGTATGGAAGGCTTCAGGGCGAAGTATCGTATTCCACCGGAAGTAGGTTTAGAGTACTGCCATCAGGAGGAAATTTTGATCAAGAGAAGGATAGGACAGGTCGCCATTCCAATGATAGCCTTCGTGGAAGGAGGAATGACGATTCTGATGGGGAGGATAACTAGGGATTATCTACATGGTCATAGGTTGGCCCCCCACCAGTGTGCCGCGAACGTGTTCCGGATCCTGGGATGCACAAATGTCCTGAATGATCAGATGAACCTCGGCCTTTCATGGCATGATGTGGTTCATCAATATGAATGCCATAAACTCGGCGACTCATATTACCTAAAGTCCAAGTCCGACGAGGTGAGGTTGATATCCTGCCTTCCCAAGTCCAACAAAGGCTTGAAGGACGACCTTTTGATCGTCTCCGGACCATGGCACGACGGTATTCACTGTCCAGTCAGGGCAGGAATACCAGGTGGGGCATCGTAGAATTAGATCCCCTGGAGGGGACCTTAGTTTTGAGCTTTCCTTTCTTTTTTCAACATTAGTTTGGTGTACTTGCCTCCTCGGACTAACGTAACCCTTTCTATGGGCTTTGTAGATAAAGAGCGAACGTCTCCTCGGCTGAGCTTGGTCAACGTCCCGACGCTAAATTATCTCCTGAGATCTGAGATTTTCGTGACCGCGGACGGACAACTGCGGGCCGCTCCTTTGATTTTGGACTACATTCCCCTTTTGCGATCTTTGGTGGACGCTAGTTAAGCCATCAGGGCCGGTAGTCCAAGATTAGCACGCATTGACGTTTCCATATCGGGATTTCTCGCCTCGAGAGACTTACCTCACGTCCAGCTGCCTGCTCAGCGTGTCCTTCCTGCAGCAGTTGTCCCTGAGGAGGAAGCTGGTTCCTCTCAATCGTCCTTGGAGGACCAGATAGACCAATTCCACTTTGCCGAGGAGGGAGAGGTGTCGGCCAGGCCAGTAGAGCTTTCAGACTCCGATTCAGACCTAGACCGATCCTCGGCAGCCCCCAATCTTGGTTTGGTAATTGCCCAAGCCGATACCAGCCAAGAAATCGAGGAAGAAGGCATGGATCTGAAACCTAGGTCCGGTCTCAAGGGCCTCCTTTCTAACAGGAACAAAGGGTAGTCTTCCAAGGATGCCCCAAAGGAGCAACCCACTTCCAAAGCTCCTCCTCCCCTTCCTCCCTCGTCCGACCCAGCTCTACAGCCTATGCCCAACTTGAGGCAGAAGAGGCCTGTGGAGGAACTAGAGGAGGGTGAGGTCGGCCCTGAAAAGGCCAAGCATCAGAAGAAGGGCAAAGAGCCCAAGGACAAGAGGACCAGGTCCGTTGACAGCCGAGACGAGGCTGCCATTCGAAAGGAATAGCGGACCTGGTCGCCACGGCTCGAGCTGGACAGTGCCCCGATCTCTTGGGACGCAACTCTCTGGAAGGCCCAGCGAGGACAAGCGTCATTCCTGGCTGAGGCCCTACAACAGCCCCTCCTTTTGCCTCGAGATATGGAAGGTCTTCGGGCTACTCGACAGCCAGACCTTTTCATGTCGCTAAAAAGGGACATGGCTATGGTAAGTAAAACTTCTCTTATCAAGCTTTCTTATTCTATATATGTTTGTTCGTCATTATCTTTTAATTTGGTCTCTATTTTTTGCGTAGGTTACTCAACAAATTTACGTTGCCGAGGAGTGGGCCAAGAAGGCTCGCGAAGACCTACTCAATGAGGCTAAGTCCCGCCTTGCTGCTGAGACGGTTGCCGACGACCTTAGGCAGGAAAAGGATCGCCTAAGCAGTGAGGTGAAGGAGGCGCAGAAGGCTCGCGTGAGCGCTGAGGCTGGACATAAAAACGTCACCAAGCAGGCTAAGGATCTGCGCAAGTAGCTGCAACAGTCCGAGGCAAATCTTGCGACAGAGAAGCAGGCGGTTTCAGATCTTAGGGTCGAGCTTGCAAAGGTCAAGGAAATGGCTCGCGTGGCCAGAAAGGCGGCTGAGAAAGCGGTGTCGACCTCATATGATCGTGGTGTTAGGGACACCGAGACTGAAGAGGTGGCCGCCGTATGCAGGGATTACATCACAATGTCTTGGGGTGTAGCCTTGGATCGGGCGGCAGTTCCAGCGGACTCTGATCTCTGGAAAGCTGAGAATATCTTTTTCCCGGAGGATATTCGGGAGATTCCGGAGTCGGCTGCTCTTGAGGAACCTCTTCCTTTGAAGGACCTAATCTCGGACTCTCATGTGCCCGAGGCTGAGGGGACACAGCCGGCCGCAAAGGATAAATCGCCCGAGGACAGTCTCTCCATCAGGGACGTTGTTGCGCAAGCCAAAGAGGCTGTTCTGGGGCCTCAGGCGGGAGATGATCATCCTGAGCCTACTTAGGGTTAGGATTTTAGAAAAATAGTGTAGGGTCATATCTGTAACTGTTTTTCTTTAATCCTTACATTTTGTACTGTTAATGTATGTGAAAAGAACGCTTTTGCATTTTAATGAATGTTGTCATTTCCCTTTAAATTTTGTTACGCTGATACTTTTCTGCTTTCATTATAAATGAATATTTATTCTGCCACTAACTGTTGAGAACCAAGCACGAATGGGTGAATTTCTAAAAGAAGATGATAATCAATGTGTAACACTTTGTGGAAATGATAGAGTTGTTAATTTCCCCCAAGTCTGTGTTCTAAGGAGCCAGGCAGGACTTGGGTTCTGTTTAACACTTAGCGAAAATGATTGAATTGTTAATTTCCCCCAAGTCTATGGTCCGAGGAGCCAGGCAGGACTTGGGTTCTGTTTAACACTTAGCGAAAATGATTGAATTGTTAATTTCGCCCAAGTCTGTGGTCCGAGGAGCCAGGCAGGACTTGGGTTCTGTTTAACACTTAGCGAAAATGATTGAATTGTTAATTTCCCCCAAGTATGTGGTCCGAGGAGCCAGGCAGGACTTGGGTTCTATTTAACACTTTGCAAAAATGATTGAATTGTTAATTTCTCTCAAGTCTATGGTCCGAGGAGTCAGGCAGGACTTGGATTCTGTTTAACACTTTGTGAAAATGGTTGAACACTGGTGGGACGCCAAGAATTACATCATTCATTAATAACAGTACCTTTTCAGGTTATTTACATTCCAAGGGCGGGGCACTATATGTTCATCCAAATCTTCCAAAAAGTAGGCTCCTATGTTGGCTACAGAGGTGATATGGTATGGGCCTTCCCAGTTTGGTCCGAGTTTTCCCCATGCAGGGTTTCTCATGGTACCCAGGACCTTCCTCAGTACCAGATCTCCGGGCGCCAATGGCCTTGACTTCACCTTGGCGTCGTACCCCTGCTTGAGCTTTTGCTGATAGTATGCTAGGTGGACCATTGCACTTTCCCTTCTTTCTTTAATGAGGTCCAAGCTTTTTTCCAGAAGTTTGTTATTAGCAATGGGGCAGAAGGCAGTAGTCCTCTATGTTGGGAAGTTTATCTCCAGTGGAATGATAGCTTCGGCTCTGTAGGTCATTGAGAAGGGGGTTTCTCCCGTGGACCAACGAGGTGTGGTACGGTATGTCCACAAGACATGGGCTAACTATTCAACCCATCTTCCTTTCGCGTCATCTAACCTCTTTTTCAGCCCATTCACTATGGTTTTATTGATGGCTTCCGCCTATCCATTACCCTGTGGGTAAGCTGGTGTGGAGTATCGGTTGATAATTCCCAGCTCATTGCAGTATCTTCTGAAGGCTTTACTGTCAAACTGGAGCCCGTTGTCCGAGATCAGGGTGTGTGGGGTCCTGAACCTAGTGATGATATTTTTCCAAACAAATTTCTTGACATCGACGTCCCTAATATTTGCCAGTGCCTCAGCTTCAACCCACTTTGTGAAGTAATCGGTGCCGACGAGAAGAAATTTCTTGTTCCCTATTGCTTTGGGGAATGGTCCTAGTATGTCTAGGCCCCATTGTGCGAATGGCCAAGGGCTGGACAGCGGGTTAAGTTCTTCGCCTGGCTGGTGTATGTTCAGGGCGAACCTTTGGCATTGGTCGCACTTCTTCACATATTCCAGAGCCTCTTTATGCATGCTCGACCACCAGTAACCCAGCGTTATGGCCCTATAGGGCAGGGACCTACCCCCCGTATGACTTCCGCAAATTCCTTCGTGTAACTCCTCCAGGATGAGTTCAGTAGCCACTGGGTGCACACACAGCAGGTATGGCCCTGAGAACGAGCGTCTGTAAAGTTTGAAGTCCTCAGACAACCAGAATCGAGCAGCTTTCCTCCTGATTTTGTCGGCATCAACCTTATTGTCTGGCAAGGTGTCGTGCTTTAAGAACAGCACCAGAGGATCCATCCAGCTAGGTCTTGCCCTAACGTTGTGTACCCGAATTCCGTTGGCCTTCTCCGTTATTGGACGGAAGAGATCTTCTACTAAAATAACCCGAGGAAGTGGCTGAGCCGAGGAGGTGGCTAGCGTTGCGAAAGAATCAGCATGGGTGTTCTCGCTCCTGGGTACATGCGTCAAACGGAAGTGATAGAAATGGGTCTGCAGGTGCTTAACCCGGACCAGATACTCTTGCATTCTTTCATCCTTTACCTCCAACTCCCCGTTTACTTGTCCCACGATGAGTCTCGAATCCGAGAACATGTTCACGAATTTTCCACCCATTTTCCGGATCATTGACATTCCCTCCAATAGCGCCTCATACTTGGCTTCGTTATTCGTGGTTGAGAATCCAAGCCTTAACGACTTTTCTATGGTTATCCCTTCGGGAGAGACCAGAACGAGTCCCACCCCTAATCCCCTTTGGTTCGTTGCACCGTCGATGTGTGCTTTCCACCAATTGTGTTCATGCTGAGAGATTGTGCTGATCAGTTTCTCATCAGCACTTAGTGATCCCGACACTTCCTTTCCTTCTAGTGTGGGCTCCACAAATTCAACTACTAGATCGACGAGGACTTGACCTTTTACAGCGGTGCGAGGCATGTATCTAATGTCGAAGGTGCCCAGAATCGTTCCCCATTTTGCAATTCTGCCTGTGTAGTCGGCGCTGCGGAGGACGGACCTCAACGGAAGTTGAGTTAGCACAACTACAGTATATGCCTGAAAATAGTGGGGGAGCTTTCGTGTGGCTTGTACGATGGCCAACATAGCCTTTTCGAGGGGGAGATAACGGGTCTCTGCCTCCTGCAGTGATTTGCTCACGTAATAGACTGGTCGCTGCGTGCCGTTGTCTTCTCGGATTAGCACTAAGCTCACTGCATGGGAGGCTACTGCGATGTAGGCGAACAACACCTCGTCGGCATCGGGACTGGACATAATTGGCAGTCGGGTGAGGTATTCCTTGAGCTGTTGGAAAGCTAAAGCACACTCCTCAGTCCACTCGAAACCCTTCCACTTATGCAATAGGAGGAAGAAAGGCCTGCATCTGTCTGTTGAGCGTGAGATGAAACGGTTTAAAGCAGCTATCATGCCGGTGAGCTTCTGGACCTCTTTGGGATTCCGAGGAGGCTGCAGGCTATGAATGACTCTTATTTGGTCAGGGTTAACTTCTATACCTTTGTGGGTCACCATATAACCCAAGAATTTTCCTGATCCCACCCCAAATGAACATTTGGATGCGTTCAGTCGTAGCTTGTACTTTCTCAGAATTTGAAAGACGTCGCCGAGGTCTCTGATGTGGTCAGCCACCAATTTGCTTTTTACCACCATGTCATCTATATACACTTCAACTCTCTTACCCATCTGCTGTTCAAACATCTTGGTCATCATCCTTTGATAGGTCAACCCGGTATTCTTCAAGCCGAAGGGCATCACCTTATAATGATAGTTTCTGACTGGGGTGACAAAAACAATTTTTTCTTGGTCTTCGGCAGCCAGGGGTATCTGATGGTAGCCTTGGAAGGCGTCCAAAAAACTCATTCGGGGGTGTCCGACTGTCGAATCTACCAATCGGTCTATCCGTGGCATGGGAAAGGGATCCTTCGGGCAGGCCTTGTTTAGGTCCGTGAAGTTTACGCAGACCCGCCATTTCCCGTTCTTCTTTTTTACCATGACTGTGTTGGCTAACCATTCGGGGTAGAAAACCTCTTTGATAGACCCTACTTTCTTCAATTTTGCAACCTCTTCTCTCACAGCGTCTGTATGTTCTTTCGACGGTCGCCAAGGAGGCTGCTTCTTAGGCGTTACAGCCGGGTTAACATTAAGGTGATGACAGATGAAATCTGAGTCAACCCCGGGGGCCTCATAGGGGTCCCAGGCGAATACGTCCACATTCTGTCGAAGAAAATCAATTAGTGTTGACTTCTCCTGGGGTGGTAATTCTGAGCCGACCTGAAAAAACCTCTCAGGGTATGATCCGACAAGTACTTTCTCCAGATCCTCACAGCTCACCTCCATGGCTGGTCCTTCACCACCCGCAGTTGGGACCGGGGTCATTAATTGCTATAAGCCGTTCTCGGCTGAGGTGGAAGGTTCACTATTTGGTCGTCGTGAGATTGCCGACACCATGCATTGCCTAGCCATTCCTTGGTTCCCAACGACTTCTTTCACTCACCCTCCTGATGGATATTTCACTTTTTAGTGTAAAGTCGATAACACAGCCCCTAGTGCATGAAGTCACGGTCGGGCCACGATGGCCGTGTAGGGGGAATAAGCATCGACTACAATGAAGTCTACCTCTACCACGTCTGAATCTGTTTGTACAGGCAGCCTAATCATGCCTTTCGGGGTAACGGTTTTTCCTTCAAAACTGACCAAAGGGGAGCCATATGCCGACAAGTCCTCTGGCTTCAAGTTCAATCCTTTATACAAGTCAGGATACATTACTTCCACGGCGCTACCTTGATCAACCAGCACTCTTTTCACGTCATAACCTCCAATTCTGAGCGTGACAACTAGGGCATCATCATGGGGTTGGAGGGTTCCTTGTTTGTCCTCATCTGAGAACCCAATTAAAGGCGAGGCAATTACTCTAGCTCTCTTGGACTCTCTATCGTTCGCCTCAGTCGGGAATCTGCCCACTGACATTACTCTGGAGGGGCTAGAACCGATCCTTCCAGGTGCGGCAAGAATGACATTTATGGTGCCCAGGGGTGGCCTCAATGTACTTTGTCTGGTTTCAATGTTTGACTGTTTCTGCCATCCTTCAAGGCGATGTAACAGATGCCTTAACTTCCCTTCCCGGACAAGCCGGTCCAAATGGTTTCTTAGATTCCTGCAATCATCGGTGGTGTGACCTGGCTCTTGGTGGTACGCGCAATATAGACTCTGATTACGTCTTGAGGGGTCACCTGCCATCCTATTCGGCCATTGAAAGAAAGGTTCACCCTTCACCTTCTCTAGGATCTTGTGTAGTGGCTCTCGGAATACAGCATGGACCGCTATTGCCCCCGTGGAACCAGACTGTTTCGAGTAATCTCTTCTCGGCCTATTATTGTTGATAATGCGGTCCGACCTGAAGTCCCTCCTCTCCTGAGGGACAACTTTAGCTTTGCCCTTCCCCATCTACTGGTCTTCCTCAACCCTTTTGTACTTATCAATTTTGTCCATAAGTTGGCGCACGTTGGTAACTAGCTTCCCAGTGAGGGACTTTCTTAAGCCATGCTCTGTCAGCAGGCCCCTCTTGAATGTACTAATGGTGACGTCATCATAATTTCCTTCTATCTCATTATACATTTCCCAGTATCTATCAGAGTAGGCTTTCAGTGTCTCCCCTTCCCGCATGGACAAGGGTAGAAGGGAGTCTAAGGGCCGAGAGACTCGGTTGCTGGTAATGAAACGGGAACCAAAAGCCTGTGTCAACTGTTTAAAGGAATCTATGGAATTTGGCTTAAGGGCGTCAAACCATCTCATCGCCATGGGTCCCAAGCTGGACGGGAACACCTTACACACTAACGCCTCGTCCCTGGAATGGACGGCCATCCTCTGATTAAATTGGCTCACATGCTCTACTGGGTCTGTCCGACCATTGTATATAGCAAAGGTTGGTTGATGGAATCGTCGAGGATGCTCTGCCCTTTTTATTCTACGCGTGAAAGGCGACTGGGAGATACGATCCAGGGCCTTACTCATAGCATCGTTAGCTAGGCCTTGATATGATGGGCTTTTACGACCGCGTTTGCGAGGTTGTTCTTACTCATAGGAGAAAGTCTTGGTGGGAGGGGTTCTTGATCTCTGCCTATACTCGTTATCCTCCTTACTGCTAGTGTCCGAGCCGGGTGAAGGACGTTTTCGCTTTGCTCGGCTCAGCTTTTTCTTTAAGTCATCGATTTCTTGCTGTAAGGCTTTGCAATCGTCTCGCTTATGGGACGCATGATCTTTTCCTTTCGAGCGACTTCTACTCGTGTGGGTGGTGTTCACACTGCCCTCTCGCTGTATGTCCTGATTTTTCTCTCGTTGGAGACTCAAAAAGTTGTCTTGTCGTTGGGAATCTGCACGTCCGGTTTGACGCGGACCTGATCCTTCCATTTCTTATAGTTTCACTTTTCGAGACACAAGTTCTCCCCACAGACGGCGCCAATTGTAGGGTCGGTTTTTGGGGTCCAGGCTTAGCAAATAAGTGGTTCTGGCCCAAAGGACCCTTGACAATGAATTTATAGAGAGCGGGTTACAGAACTAGGGCTGGACGAAGTGAACGTTAGTTAGGTGTATGCCATGCAACGGTCTGAACGTAAGAATATCTTATTTATGTCCACAGGATGCACGGTCCGAGGAGGCGTATGAGTGCACCTCTTGTTATGTTTAAAGACTACAGAGTTCTTCTCTTTCTCTCTTCCTTTTTCTTCTCTCCCCTTCCGATCCCTTCTTCAGGGGGATCTTCTTCTCTTATATAGCCCCCTTAAATTGATTAGAACCTTACACTTGTTTACCATCCGGACCTTCACTTGAGTGCCTGTCCCATCGGACATCCACCTTATTTTTCTGTGAGTTGCATTGGCCAATGTAACACTGTTCGCTTGTCTTCTCCACATTAATGCGGCTGGAAAAGTAGCTTCCTTGCACTTAATGCGGCAGTTGTGGTTGCTCCTTGGACGTCTAACATTTTCTTCCTTCTTCCTGCTTTGTGAGGCTTACCCTACCATCCACATTTGCTTGGGATGGTTCTTCACTGTGGATAGGGTGCGCATTGGGCCCGTATTTGGTGTGTCCGAGGAGACATTCCTCCTCGGACGTCTTTTAAATAAGTTGGGCCCAACGGGATTAGGCTGGAAGTCTTTTGGTCCCATTTTCCCTTTTTGTCATGGCAGGACTCCATGCGGGGCCCAAGACCCATTGTTGACTTGTGAATTTTACCCCCACAGTTATAATCCTTTCTAATAACCAAATAAAGAAGACAAATACATATATAACATGATGGTTTACATAACATGATGGCTTTCCAAAAAAAAAAAAAAAAAAAAAAAAATACTAGTCACTTGTGGGAAATAAAAATTATGGGGAGCTAAGTTAGTAGGTGAATTAGCTATTTAGTTAGAAATCACGTTAATTGATTTTTATTCTACATTATTTTATGCTTAAAACACAATAGGGAATATTCACTTAAAAATGAAGAGGAAATTTTCAAATTCCAAAACTTAGTTCCAACTACTAATAAGAGCCTTATGCCCAAAGATGAGGAACTTCAAAAAAATTATATTCAAGAAAATAAAATAACCTGCACATCAAAATAAAGGCAATACCTAAGTTTGAAGAATGTCCTTAACCTCCATTAGCATAGGACTAGGGGACCATGATTGTACCACCACCCGCACCATTCTGCTTATTTCTCTTCCTCCTGACCATTCTACATGTATTAGGAATTCTCGAATAAGAAAAAAATGATTACTCACTTAAACTTGTTTACCCATTAAACTTGTTTACCCATCATTGGATGAAATATGAAACACATGAACATAAAATGACATGCCATTAAATAAAATTAGGAATAATTTAAAAATCTGAGAATTCCATGCATTCAAATAAGAAACTCAGATTTTCAAACTTGTTTATCATATCCATTTTTCCACTAATGTTCTTACTTATATGAAAATATAGTTTCTACAAAAAAAAAAAAAAAAAAAAAAAAAAAGGAAAAGAAAAGAAAAGGTTTCTTGTTCGATTTACTCAGCTCATTGATTAATTCAAGTGGATCTGAGAAGCATTATAAGGAAGTATATGCAAAATTTAACTCTTAAGACCCAAAATTTAATATTAAATTTTGGACCCACCACGTGTCACTTCAATTACCCTAGAAACAAAATAAGGAAAAAAAAAAAAAAAAAAAAAAAAAAAAAAAAAAAAAAAAAAATAGTATCAGTTGAAAGTTTTACCCCATTTACAATAGCATCTTGAAACAGCAGAGGCTGGTAGGCTGCTGCATGAAAATTTGTTATTGCTTTCTTCCATTGGGATTTATTGCTTGATGAGGGATGAAGCAGAGTGGTTCAAGAACTGTCCCAATAACATATTATTGGCTATGTTAAAACTAATGCAAGAAAAAATAAATAAAATATGAAGATTTATTGAAATGGATACAATAAGCTAAAAAGGACATTTTGTATTAGAATTAACCAATTGAAAATTTTCAAATCAAGTCATCTATCCACATAATACAATGGATAGTTTGCTCTCATAAGGTCTGTGTCAAAGCTAGCAATAATAACTCATGTAATTCTCAATAGACCAACTGCTTATGCAAATTCTTAAAACACAAAAACTTGACTTAAAAGGGACTTAACAATTTTAAATTAGATGGAGTTCTAACATATTGAACATTTAAGGTTTTCTTTGTCTCCTAAAGCATCAATCCAAACCTCACAACTCAAGTATAACAAACACAATAGTCAAAGGATCCTAGAAATACACTTTCAAAGCCCTAATGTCACAAAAAACTTATAGTCAAGTATTTTGATGGACAAGTTGCAGGCAATTTCTAAGAGGTCAATCCAAAGGCCAATGCTATTTAATCTAAGGGCTTGATAAGATGTAATGAAACTACCAATGGTCAACGCTATTAATTTCAAAACAGTAACAGTTGTTAGTTCCAAAAGAGAAAAAATAAAAATATAAAAATAGTAAACAAAATAATCCCAACGAATTTCTTGAATAATCATTCAGAAAACAATCCAATGGAAATTTTCAAACTACGCGTGAAAGGAATTCTATTGGTGTGCGTATATATATATTTATGCACAATCTTTGGGCTTACAAACCTTGGTCTAGGACATTGGGAAAAAAGAATTCTTGTCCTCAAAGTGACCCCAAGTAAATTGCTTAAGACATCAATTTTGGAACAAATGTTTTTTGAAAGATTGAAGGTAGAGGAAGTATAGGTGGGAATAGATGGTAGGACGGATTTAACTAGAGTAATTCTGGAAGCTTGGGATAGGATTTTAGCGTTCCAAGATTGTGCTCTAGAAATAACCTTGTCAAGGACCTCAGTAAACATTTGCTTTTTGTTCATGCAGACCAAGCATTTGATGAAGTCCTCTAATATTTAATATTGTTTTTGGTGAAAAACCTTCCAAGCAACAAAATTTAATTGTGTCACACAACTAGCTCAATGAATAATTAAATTATGCACTGTTAAAGAGTACATTCTCTATTACTATTACTTGACTAAACAAACATAGATAGCTACATGTTAGGACATATGTGTTTCACATGTTAAGAACACATGTCATGGTTTTATGTAATTGGCTTATCCTTTGACAAAACGTTTTACTTGTATTTGGGTAGATTTAGGATGTCTTTAAATACTTCAAGAAACCTTGTTTCAGGATCAAGTATTGAAACCTTCAAGTCTGTTCAAGAAAACAAGTTCAAAATGCAAAATCATTAAAGCTCGACAGTTGGCTCGACAACTACATCTATCAAGCTTAAGAAAGCTGTTCTACATTCGGTGTGCTCGACACCTTCTCAACAGCTGTTATCTGTTGAGATTTAAGATTTTCATAATTCCAATATGATTTTCTTGGGATCCGTGAATGTGTCTTTGGTCTTTCTTTTCTCCAAACCCTAGACATATAAAAGGATTAGTTTAAGGGCCGTCAAAGTGTTCACAAGTTGCACAAGCTTTGAGCAAACTCTGTTCAAGCAAATTGTGACCGGAGACGAAGTTCTTGCCCTAGTTCATCTCTTTCTCTTGAAGAAGTTACTGTGTATGTGCACCATAAGGTTTTGTGGCCAAGCATCTTCTTGATCTTCATCGTGTGGATGAACTGAAGAACTTTGCAACCAACAACCTTCTTAGTTGGTGATTGAAGTCGTGTACTGGGATCCGCACAATTGGTTAGTCACGTACTAGGAGTCGTGCATCTGAAAGGGGAACTGTCACTACAAAACAAGTCCAATTGGGTATTGGGGTAAGGGTTCAACTGTAGGTTGGTAAGGTACTTGGATTCCTTTACTTGTAACCGCTTGTTGTGATAATAGTGGAGTTTCGGAAGTGGTGACTTGAAAATCACCCGGTGGGGTTTTTACTGTTAGGTTTTCCCCATTCGTAAATTTATTTTTTGTTGCATAATTAGTTTATTAGTGATTTGTTTGTGCTACCACGCGCTTGCATGATAAATTGATTAATTAATAACTTGGCTAATTAATTAATTAATTTCTATCACAAGGGGTCATTTAGTTTGTGGCCTATCACTACACAGTCTTAATAAGATAATTATCTTCCATTCTAAAAACTCTCTTTCTACTTGATAAATTGTTTTGATCAAAAAACAAGTACCACATGACCACAAAGGCCATGAACAGTTCACTGAACTTATTATTACTCATACAATAGCCAAGCATGTGGAACATAACAAAAACTTCAATAACACAAGTTGAAACAAGCCCAATTCATCACCGTAAAAGAACTTTTTAAGATATATATGCCCAAGAAACAAACAAAGCACTCAATTATACATTAAAAAAAAAAAAAAAAACTTTCATATAAAATAGGGGTGAGGGGGGTTGAAGTTGTAAATACTTACAAGTGAAGGGAACTAACCTGGAGTTGGAGGATATGGGAATCAAGGGAAAGAAGAGAAGCATAATTCTTCAAAGCTTGATCAAGATGTCCTCTTTTTCTTCGAGGGTGGAGACAGATACAAATCAAAGTCATCATTCACAAATTCATGGGTCATTGAAGACGAACCCAAATCAAACCCACCACTAACAGTTGAGCCAACCAAATCTATCTGGCCCAATCCAAAATTAGACCCATTAGATGTATTAGTTACCTGAGGAGGCTCTCGTTCACTTGCATCTGAGTCATTTAGTGACAAGCTCAAATCATACCCATCATTGCGAAAGTGTTTCAAATGCCCCAAATCACTTACAGTTTCGAAAGCCTCATGATCCATATTTGAGGAATAAGGAAGTGGTATTAAAGGGTGGACCTCGGGGTCAATAGGGACCAATAATGACATATTCAAATCACCATGAAATCCCTTCAAATCATATTCAAACCCTATAGTATTTGTTGTTTCCATTGCAATTGCATGCATTGAATCTCCTTCATTGCAAGACGTGGGGAACAGAGGTAGTAAAGGCAGGGAATCAGGGATGGAAGATTTATGAGGACAACAGATGCATTCTACATGGACCCCCAACGTTTTTGGGATAGCTATAGGATCCATTGTCTCTTCATAAGAAAAAACATAGTCCATCTCTTTTTTTGATAAGTACTCATAGTACATCTTGATTCTACAAATAACCTCAAAATGACTCTGTTTAGATAGATTTGAGTCCCTCATCTTCTTCTCCCATTCATACATAGGATTAGAAATAAACAACAGACGACAAGATTCACTTCCTTCGAGGTAAACCCCACGATGCTGAATTTCTAAACAACCATTGACGACAAATTGAACCACAAATTTATAAGATTCATTTGTCGGTCCAAAGGCAACACAAACAGCAAGAGGAATGCATTTGGAATTACGAACCAAGAATGAAATGGAGTTTCCATCGTTTCGGTGGTTGAACTCATCTGGAATCTCACACCCTGGTGCTCGAAAGTAACCAATCGAGCGGTAAAGTGGATGATTTCTCTCTCCTTCATGTACTCTATCTGCTAAAATGCCTTGACTTTCTCCCACTTGCTTCCATTTAGCAATTTTTTTAGCAATAACCTGCAGTTTGGCATATTGAGTTAGGTATTTGGGGAAAGGCAATTATTTCTTTATAACTAAGAGCAAGAGAGTGATAGAGAAAGACCTGACTCAATATTTTGTTTGATGATTTTGGATTCCACGACGGGCAATTTCTAGCCTTCAACTGAGTTAAAGATTGTGGAAGTCCTTGAATTTCCTTAAAGTGCTTGCAATCGAATATTTCAAGTTCACTTAATGTAGTAAATTTGATAAGGCTTTCGAGGATGGTAACAGTACTGGTGTTTTGTAGATGTAGCCGTGTTAATGCAGGAAAGTAATCGAACTCCAAAAAATCTAATTCAGTTACATTTTCACTGAAGAGATTAAGCTTTGTTAACTGTAGAAACGAATATCTGACACAGCCATCAAAAGAATTGCAGCTTGGTCTTGGTAGGTTAGTAGAAATACCTAAAACATTAACATTTTGGAATTTATAGATGCTATCTAGAAAGTTCCTCTCAAGGCTTGTGCATCTTGAGGAAAGTGATTCTCTAGTGCCACTCCCTGATATATATAGACACTGTAAGCATTTCATTTCTGAATCAATATCAGGAAAGTTTTCAAGGCTTGTGCAGCCACTAAGGTCAAAAATTTCAAGAGATTTCAACGAAAGTCTTCTTGGAAGAGTTTGAAGTTTTCCACAACCTCCAAGATACCAATATTCAAGTTTATTAAGAAGTCCAATAGACTCCTGGACTTTAACTAAATTTCCACAAGATAAAAGCATTAATGTCTTTAAATTTGGGGCACACAACTTAGGTAATTCTTGAATAGATTCACAGCACTCGAGATCAAAGTGTTCAAGACATTTGAACTTAAGTCTTCTAGGAAGAGCTCGAAGTTTTTTGCAATTAGTAAGGTACCAAGTTTTAGGCTTATCAAGAAATCCAGCAGGCTCATGAATCTCAACTAAATTTGTACAATCAGAAAGGTCTAATATCTCCAAATTTGGAGCCCACAACTCAGGTAATTTTTGGATGGATTCACAACCTCTGAGATTGATTCCTTTCAAATTTTCAAAAGGCAAAACCTGTAGAAGGAAATAACAATTATCTTCAACAAGCTTTAAAATGAATTGTAGAAATAAATCATAATTAAGAAAACTAAAAATCATACCTGCTTGAATAACTTATGTATTCTAATGTTACTATGTGGCATGTTGAAGTAGACAAGTTGTTAAGGACAAAAATTGGATGGCAAGGACAAGGACCAATTAGGCCAATCCAGTAATACTAAACTGTTGGGGAGATATTCCAAAAATCCATCAATATATACATTATTAACTATAAGAAACTTGATATTTTTCATCCTTTTGAAAGCTTGAGCATGAACTTCCAATGTTACAGGTCTAGGTGGCCACAATATTATGCCACGAATTTTATTCGTTCCCTGGTTGGACAAAGCATTAAGTGAACAACACTACCCAATTGAATTCTCCAAAAATATAAAAAATTAAACAAAAAATATGTTGATAAGCTTGTATTGCTTCAACATTAATAAAAGTTAAAGAAAGTAATTAATTTCTTCTAAATTGATTAAAAGAGGGAAAGAAGCAAAGAAAAAGACATACTGTATTTGCTGTTAGTACAGTAAAAGCATCCGCATAATCCTGTAGCCTAGTTCGTTTTCCAGGCGCTTGTGGTGATTCTTGTTGAACAATTTCCTCTCCCATCTGTTGTAGCAAGTTATGCATTGATAAAATGCCACACCAATCAATTGTTATCAAACACTTGTCAATAAGTTTTGGAATACCATAATTTGGAAATAAATGACATGCCTCTAATATATTTACAACATAATCTTTCTGTTTCCTGTTGAAGAAAAATGCAATATCGAGGAAAATATCCTTTTTACTTTGGTCCAATCCTTCATAACTAATTTTGAATATTTCTATAATTTTCTTGTTGGGAATCTTTTTATACTTCTCTAATGCACTTTCCCATTCACATAAACTTTTTCTACGCAAATTAGAACCTATTATTTTTAAAGCTAGTGGAAGGCCATTGGCATAATTGATAAACTGGTTTGAAAGTTGCAAGTAAGCTTCCTCAGGTTCATTTGTTTGTAAGGCATACAAACTAAAAAGTTCACAAGCTTCATATCGGTCCATTTCATCAACCTTATAGATTAGAGTATCTTGTTCAAGAGTGGTTAACACATGCTTATCTCTTGTGGTTATAAGGATTCTACTTCCCGGAGCTAACCAATCACATTTTCCAAGAAAATTTTCTATTTGCTTCTGTTCATCCATATCATCAAGAACTAAAAGAACTCTTTTATGGCGAAGTCTTTCCATTATCAAAGTGATTCCTCTAGATATGTTGTCCACCTTTAAATTTCCATTCCCTAAGAGCTTAGAAAGAAGTATCTCCTGTAGTTGTATTATGCCATCATTTGTCCTAGACCTTTCTTTAACATTCTCTAGAAACGAGCTTCCTTCAAAGCCATCAACAATTTTGTTATATACAGCTTTTGCGATTGTAGTCTTACCTATTCCACCAATGCCATGGATCGCCACCATTCGAATATCATTCAACTCAATATTTAAAAGCTTTTCTATTTTTGTTGCATGAGAATCTACTCCAATCAGGTATTTAGCAACAAATAATCGTGTGCGGTTTAATGTTGTACTTGATATCTATTCGATAAGTCCTTGGATAAATTTAGATTCAAGACAACTGCCAATCACATAGCATAAAAAGCATGTTAGGAAATGAATTGGCTGGAAAATGTAGGTATGAAGATAAGCAAAATTCTAGATATATAGTTTTTGCATTTTTTTTTCCATTTGCTAAATGAATAAGAGGTGAGGGGGAGAACGGGTTTGTGTGTTACAATTAACAATTAGTATATATATATATATATATATATTTTGTAGAAAAGGTAGTACATTTTTAATTAATTAAATGGCAAATACATAATTCATAGACTTGGGAACCGAACTATATTTAAATTTAATAGTTTGTCTTTTTGCATGGAAAATCGGTTTTATTCTTCTATCAAGTAGTTGCTTGAAAACTCTGCATAGGTGAGGAACCAAACTAATTGGTAACCCACATATGATACCTGATTGAAACGATTAAGAGATTTTTCTTAAATATTTTCTCAAACAATACGTGGAAGAAAATCTTAACTCATAAGATTAAAATTTTCTTTGTAACCTAACTAGCGACTACCTTCATGGTTAAAGATATTGTCAAAATAGAACAATTTCATATAGGGGTTACGAGTCTTATGAGTTATGACAAACCATTTAAATAAAAAATAAAAATAAAAAACCATGAAAGCATGATACTAATTGTGAGGTACATACTCATTATTGTAATGGAATCCAGACAAACTGCCAACTTCTTTTAGAGCTGCCCTCCAAATCTGCACTTTGCCAATGTTATCCATGAAATTTTTTTCATGTTTAGCCAATTCTACCCCAAACTTTCTTTCTTGTTTACGTACTTTTGATGGATCTATTCCATAAAAAACTGGTAAAACCAATTGGCCAAAATTTTTTCTACACTCAAGAATCCAAACTAGTTCATCCAAATACCACTTGGAAGATGCATAATTTTCAGAGAACACAATAACCGATATCATTGACCTTTTGATGGTTTTGAGAAAATCCTCAGAAATTTTTTCTCTCCTTCGAAGTTTATCATCCATGAAGAAGGTGTAAATGTCTTTGTCACATAAAGCTTTATATAAATGGCCCGTAAAACCGTAGCGGTATCTTCATCTCGAAAACTCAAAAAGACACCATACTTCCACCGGTGAGTGGAAGTCATTGTAGTCTACATATGAGCAGAAGATTGAGAAGGTCAAAGATGTGGTAAAATGGGAATTATAAGGGATGAGTGAACACATGAAAAAGAAAAAAAAAAGAGGCTTACCTTTTTTTGATGACCGGAGCCTGGAGGTTGAAGGTGGTGGTTGTGTGGTAGCTTCAATATCACAGGGGATGAATACCACAACCACGTACTATAGTTTTCTTGCTTTTCTGAAGCTCACAATGATCGAATCCAATGTCTTTTCCTTTTGATTTCTGAACCAAAGTTAGGCCTTCAAATACATGTAAATGACTTGTACAAACCCACCAAGACGTGTAGTTTTATGTGAATTTCCCACCAAAAATGCCTTTTTGGGAGCTTCCGTCCTTTTACTGGTAGTTAAATAAATGATAAATGGCAAGACAAATGGAGATAATAAAAAAATGCAAATTTAAACTTTTAAATTTTGACTGAAATTCATTTAAGTTATTTAACTTTATTTTTATTCAATTTAATCTTCTAAGTTTTAAATTTAAAAGAAATTCAGTATTTTTAAAGTAAAACTCACTACTTTCTTTTTACTGTAAATCAAATTTATAAACTTCGTTCCATTTCACTCTAAAATCTAACTCCAAAAAATCAAAGAAAAAGGAAAAGACGAGAAGAGAAGAGAAATTGAAAAGAGGCTCACCTTGAGAGAATTGCAATGGTAGGGATGAGTGCGGAAGATACTGATGTTCGCTGGTCTCTGGTTCACGAATTTCTTTTTACAGTCTTTTTTTTTTTTTTAAAGATCTGTGAAGATGATCTTGAGTAAATTGCATCTGAATGAACCAACCTTTTTGAGTTTTTCTTTGTTTATCAGACCATCTGCTTGCATGGAGATTTAAAAGTCTTCATGAAACAAAGACTTTGAAATGCTAGCCAATCATACGGGGGTAGGAAAGTTCTTGGAAGTTTCGTCTTTTTCAAATGCCCCAACATCTATATTTATTTACAAAAGAACCAAATTGTTTTAGCCGATAGTTAATGCTGTTTCCACTAAATTTCCACCAACTTTAGTAGAAATTTCAAGAAGAGAAAAAGTGAGAAAATGACATAGCAAATTGCTTTTCTCACAATGATTTTTTTTTTTTGGGATAAATACTCTTTTCGTCTTTATATTTTGAGGTCATTTCTATTTTAGTCCCTACATTTCTATTTTATCATTTTTAGTTCCTAAACCAATTAACGCGTGTTATTTTAGTCATTTCCGTCAGACAACAAACAGAAATAGCTGAAGTGGCTGACAGCACATTAAAATAATAATTAAAAAATCTATTTTGACATTAAAAAATGCCACATCAGTATCTAAATTAATTTTAATTAAATAAAAAAATTAAAAACAAAAAATTACAGATCTAAGAACATAAAAACCCAGCAACGACATCAAACCCAGAATTAAAGAGCAAACCCAGATTGAATATCAAAGACATCAAACCCAGAATCAAAGAGCAAACCTAACAACGACATTTTCCTTTATTTGAAATCCAAATAAAAAAACATTTTGGTCATTGCTCATCCACTAGATTCAACTTACTAAAGCTTTCTCTCGTCTAAAATGAAGCTCTCTTTCATCTAAAGCTCTCTCTCTCTCAGATTAAAATCTCTATCTCAATCTCTATCTCTCTTTCGACTTTTAGAGAAAGAGATGATGGGTGCTGGGTTCGACTGGGTTTGCTGGGATCTGGCCTTTCTCTTCGGCTTTGATCGGTGATCGTTGGTGGGTTTGACTGGGTTTGATCGGATCTGGGTTTAGAGAAAGAGATGGCTTCTCTGCATCTCTAACGAAAAATGAAGCTGATACGATCGGCAAAAACCCCTTAGTCCTTGCTGTGTTTGAGACCGCTGTTGCGAGCTTCACACCACTCGGTCTCCTCAGTTTCTCAGCCTCAAGAACTAGCACGATCTCTGGTCCGATTCCAATTACGGCTTTGATGTCATTATCAATTTTCTCAATACCGAAATCTGGCCAAAGCAGCATTGCTTTTTCGATAGGAATCTCATTTTGGTTCCGTCTGGGTGGAAGGGAGATTGTTGGTGGGTGTTGGGTTCTACTGGGTTCGTTGGTTGGGATTGCAGGGCTTGTTGTTGTTGTTGGTCTGATCTATGATCATTTCTAGACATTTGGGTTTGGGGTTTGCTGGAGATTTGGTTTTAGAGTTTGTTGGGAATTTCACATTTTGAAATTTCTTTTTGTTTTTTAAGTTATTAACTTGTTGTGGTATTCGAAATTTCTTTGATTATGGTTTGGTTTGGGAGTGGATGAGTTGGGTGCTTTGCTACGTTTATATTCTTCGGATGGTTTGGTTTGGGTGTGGTTTTGTGTGGGTTTTCCTGTGTTTGCTCTTGTTGATGCTTGTTGAGGTCTGAAAAAGAAAAGGCCATAATAAAATAAGCCCAAAACAGAAGAACAAGTCAAGCCCAAAAAGAAAAAAATTCAGGCTAAGCCCAAAGCAATAAATACGGATGACCCATGGGGGAATAAAAGGCCCAGAGGATCCTGAAGCCCAGAAAAGAAAGAAGCGTCCAAAAAAGAAAAACACGGCAGAGTGTAAAGAAGCAAGGATCCTCAATAAGCGCAGATCCCTTCAAGCACAAATAAAAAGGAAGACTGGGACAAATCGATAGAAAGAAGACAGAAGAAGAAAAACAAGAAATAAAAGACGCGAGCGACCTCTCAATGGCACAGACAGAAAAGGACCTCGGGGAACCAGGACAGGGAAGAAGAATGGTAACAAATGACTTTCAAAAATGGCAGAACAAGATTCCACCCAAAAAGGAAAGAAAGGGAAAAAAGGAAGACACCAGAAGTGGGGATGCCGAGAAGGGCATACCTCAGCACGTCCCAAAGAGGATAGCCAACCAAAAGCTTTCGAAGGAATCAGAACCAAGAGAAGGAAAGAATGAGAGAAAATGGAAAAGAGACTTACCGAGGCGATGGAGACAGAGCATGCTCTGTTTGCAAAAGAACAAAACAGGGGAACCAACGGTTCCCCGGGACGCCCAGAAAACTCCACTATAAAAGGAGGGGATGGGTTGTGAAGAAGGCATCGAGAAAAAAAGAAAGAAACACAAGAAAGAAGAAATTCTCTAGGAAAAACTATCAGAAAAATCTGTGCAGAAAGAAAATACTAAGGGAAAACAAATACTGCTTCCCGATATCCTGTAAAGGCCACTATGGTACATACTCGGATTCAACGAGAATCAAACTTCGCAAGTTTTGAAGGCTGAAATAGCCATTCAAGGCTGCAATTTTTGAGCTTGATTGGACCTTGTATCACGCCCTAGTGAGCTTTTTGTAATCAAACAGATAATGTCTTAATGAAATACTGTTTCATAATTCCCAGGATCCCTACAACACTTTTTTTTTATCGTCTTGCTAATCCTTTTTTTTTTCTTTCTTTCTAAACTTACGTTGTTAATTTTTTGGCACTCTTCGATATCCTTGTTTGTCATGTTGTCAGGAGTATTCTCTGCATTCACTTGATTCTTAAACAGCTTGTTAGCTGCGGTGAATCAAGGCTCGGTCCACCAAATCCTTCCCTTTTCATTCAGGCTCGGGATCCTTGGGCCTGAGTATCCCGAGAAAGACACTCTCACAATGCTCTTTGATTTGGTGATGTTCAAGGTTTTTTTTTTTTCCTGTTGGTTTGATGTTCATGTTCTTTGATGTTCATGCTCTTTGATTCTGGGTTTGCTCTTTGATTCTGGGTTTGATGTCGTTGCTAGGTTTATTTCTTGATTTAAGAACATTGAAAGAACAAGTTCTTATGTTCTTAGATCTGCAATTTTTTTAAAATTTTTTATTTAATTAAAATTAATTTAAATGCTGACGTGGCATTTTTAATGTCAAAATAGATTTTTTTTTAATTATTATTTTAATGTGCTGTTAGCCACATCAGCTATTTCCATTTGTTGGCTGACGGAAAGGACTAAAATAATACGCACTAATTGGTTTAGGGACTAAAAGTGGTAAAATAAAAATGTAGGGACCAAAATAGAAATGATCCTAAAATGTAGGGACAAAAAGTGCATTTATGCCTTTTTATTTTTGGAGAAACTTCTCACAATGATAAGAGTACCGTCCATTTCTTGGTGGATAGATAAACGCAAAATGCCAAAATTATTTATTGGATAAATTACATGAACACAACTTGATGTACGAGTTATTGCCAACCACACCCTCAAAAAAAGAGTTATTGCCAACCAAGTTTAAATTTTCTAAAACCTATTAATTGGGTCCTTAATATCAAATCAGTCCCTAAATACTGTTGTGAAAAATGGTTAACTGGCCTAATAGAATTTAGAGACTAAGTTAGATTTAAGGACTAAATTGATCCGTTTTAAAAAGTCTTGAATCTAGTTGGTATTAGCCCAAACTTCATATATGTTAAGAAATTTATCCTATTTATGGCTATTGACATCTTTATATTTGTGTGTTTGGGACAAATTTATAAGTTAATTTAAAAATAAAATAAAAACTCTTCACTTGTTATTACTTTTTTTCATCTGTATAAATATATTTTAGCACATTTTTAAACTAAAATCTTTTTAGCAAAAGGCTTAGGCAGGTCTACTAGATGTATGAACCGAAGATTTTCAGCTCAAAGACCTGAAAATAGGTGTAAAGTACTACACTTTCGATGCATTTTCAGCTCAATTTTTCTTACTTTCCTAACAACAAAGACCTACGTCAATAGTTATGCTGTTTCCACAAAATTTCCATCAAATTCAGTAGAAATCTCGTGCATCTTCAGTTTTTTTTTTTTTTTTTTTTCAAAAAGAGAAAAATGAGAAAATGACATGACAAATTAAATTACTCTAAGCTTTGTTTACTTTTCTAAAACAACGCATAGAGTACCGTCCATTTTTTAGCGGACAGATAATACCAATATTATTTATAGGATAAATTCTATGAACATAACTTGAGCTTTCTAATCAGATTCAAAACTTTCTAAAATCGATTAATTTGGCCGTTAAAATTAAATTAGTCTTTAAATATATTGAGAAAAATGACTAATTGGTCTAAATTGTTCAGTTTTGAAAAGTCATGGATCTAGTTAGAATTAACCAAAATATCAAAATATGTTAATCGAATTTACCTTATTTATGGCTATTGACATCTTTTTTGTTTTTTTTTGACAAAAGCTATTGACATCTTTATATTTGTGTGTTTGAGACTAATTTATAAGTTAATTTTTTTTCTTTTTAGCTCTTTACTTTTTCTTATTTTTTCTCACATTTTAAAGTACAAATATATATTAGCACACTAATCTAAAAAGAATTTAACAAAAAGCTAAATAAGAGGTAGGTTCGCTGGCTGTGAAAGCCATTGGGATCTATGAGCCAGATGATTGATAAAGGTGAAGAAACGAGCAGGGAAGAGAGTAAAGTAGTAAACGCCCTGAAAAAGAGAGGCAATAATGAAAGTAGGTATATCATTCTTCCACGAAATTTCTGTGTTGCAACTGCAATTATTCAATCAAAAAGTGCCACTTTTTTTTTCTCTTCCTTTTTCTGGAAAGTAAAGATTAAAGATCTTTAGGCTAGACTACAAACTGCAAATGAAAGATAGAACAATAATTGAAGTACTAATTTGAGTTTTCCAAAAGATAGAGAGTAGAAACAGGGAATTGTTCAAAAAGAAAAAAGAAAAAAAAAGGGAATCACTGTTCATCAAAAGTTTTAATTGGGTATTGTTGTATTGGTTTCAATTAAAAGCTTTTCTTTCTCATTTAAGTGCGAAATCAATCATTTAACATTTTTCTAATACTAAATATAAAAAGCATGAATTAATACAAAATAAGTACAACAAATCTCTTTAATAATGATATAAACATACAAAATTAAGCTATTGTTACACTTCCACCCCGACGAGCTTATTATACTAGTTCCTAACAATCTGAGGTACTTAAATCAAATACCCAAAATAGCAAAATTTCGTTTACTTTAGCAAATTAAATAACTAACCAAAAGTAATTTCACAGGAGTTGACCACTAAGAAATCTTTCAACAGAGCATTGAAAGTACTGTAATACATAATGCAACTGCTCAGTAACGATAGAGTAATCACGCGAATGACCTTACCGACTTTGGATAAAATCTCATTTTTCATTCGCTAATGGAATATGCAAATTAGATTTTACAGTAAGTCGGTGCGGTCATACATGATATAATTCTGTCATTGCACGGCACGCTTATAAGACACCCAATATATATATATATATATATATATATATATATCACAAAAGAGAATCGATAAGTAGAAAAGGTCACTATACTAGAGAGATCAGAGATTTGGCAATATGGGAATAGTAATGGCGGCCTCTCACACTGGAAATTAATGAGTAGAGCTTCTGTGTGCAAATTATAGACTTATAGTAGTGGGAGAGACATGCAGTTTTCTTATCGGCTCATTTGAGTTTCAGCATGATATTTTTTCAGATTGAGGCAAATAACCAGGGAATATAAATTCATAACAAGGGTTGAATGTGTTAGGTTCATATTGTCTATGTATTAGCTTATCCTTTACAAGCAGTATCATTAAAGACATGAAAATTGAACCAAAAAACAAGTGAAGAAAAGTTGATTCAGTGAAACTCAACACTAGTCTCAATACTAGTATCTATCGAGACTTAATGAAGGATTCTTGACACAAGCTTGATACCTCTCGATCTATTGAGCTCTATGATTTCAGAATTCTCAAATCTGAATATCGGCCCATGAAGACTTGGATTGCTAGGTTTTCTTTCATTAAACCTCTAGACCAAATAAAAGCTTTATTTTAAAGTAATCAAACACTTATAAACTCAATTAGAGAACTTATACACTCTGTGAGAAGCTACTGTGTTTTTTCTGCGCCTTAGGCTTTTGTAACCAAGTGCTTCCAAATCTTCAATGTGCTATAGAGTGAAAAAGTTTGCATCCAACAACAATCAATTAGTCACTAGGAGTCAGTCTTCTACAAGATTAAGTCTAATTGGGGATTGGAGTAAAGGTTTAACTGTAGGTTAGTATTTTGGGATAGGCCAAGGTAGTGGTAATATTCCTTATAAATGTAACCACTTGTTCTTGATTAGTGGATTCTTGGGAGTGGTGACTTGAAATTCACCTAGTGAGGTTTTTGTCTTGTGAGAGGTTTTCTTCATTCGTCAATAAATCAACGTGTCAATTTTAATTTCCACTGCACTTAGTTTATTTGGTGATTTGTTGGTGCCTCGATGATTTGCATGTAATTTAACGTAATTAATCAAATTGAGTAATTGAATTAATTAACCGAGGTCAATCTATAACTCAAAAGAATGAAGTAAATGGTTAGCATTTGGGCATGGTAAGAATAAATTCCTTTTTGTTTTTTGTAACATCACCTTGTATTCGTCACTCCCTTTCCCTTTATTTTTTGTAGAAGAAATTGGAGAGGAGGGGCCTGGGAATTGTGTTCGAGGATTTATAAATGATAGAATGACATTTAGAAAAGATTGGGAGGAAAGAAAAGTGAAAAGATATATTAGATTTAGTTTTCCACCATACATGTTTTGTAAGGTTGAATTTATTCAACCATCTAATTGGCTTTATTCCGTGCCAAATTTGCTTGTAATTCAGCATTTAGTAACCCTGTATTTAGGTGGGTTTGTTGTAAGGGTAGTGAGTGAGATAGAGTGAAGATTGCACAAGAGTGTGCAAGAAAACAGAGACTCGCGGCTGGGACTCGCGGGTGACTCGCGGCTGCAAGCCGCCAGAAGCAGCACACGTGCCAAGCATGCTGGAAGATGAACAGTCATGCTAGCTGGAGCACTACAGGACAAAACAGGACAACTGGCCATACGGTTAACTCGCGACTGGATCTCGCGACTTAGTCAAGCCGCGAGGTCAAGCCGCGAGCCACCCCTGTTTTGTAAAACCTGACGTTTCACATTCCTCTCCCACTCCAGTATAAATACCCCTTTTACCCACAATTGAAAGGGAGCTTCCAGAGAGAATTTTGAGAGAGAAACCCTAAAGAAAAACCAGATTGTTTCACCCATAATCTCTACCTTAGAGTCTCTTCAAATTCCTCTACTCTCTTCCTCTCCATTGTCAAATCCTTGAGAGGCATTATACCAAACCTGGTTCTCACCATCATCATCATTGTGAGACAGTTGTTTGGATTTCTGGGAAGCAGTTAGGAAGGAACCAATCTTCATTGGTTGATGCTACGGTCTAGTAGCGGAATCCGGGAAGCTAGAAAAGAAAAAGGCTCGGCGCAACCTCGTTGGAGCAAGAAGCTTGGAGGGCTTAGGTGCACTGGGTAGATTAGGCTTGGAGGGTCTATTGCTGTCCTTGTATCCCAACTGTATTTTCTAGTGGATTGTTTACCGCTTGGAGGGCGGCGGAGAGGTTTTTCGCCGAGGACTTCGGTTTCCTCTTCGATAACACATCGCGTGTTGTCTTTGTGTTTGCATCTTCCTTCCTCTCTATCTTTGCCTTTTTATTATCTGCTGTAGTTTTATTTTGTTATGGCTTAGATAGTCTTTAACCAATTTCGTATTATAGCATGTGTTAAGTTTCCGCACACTAGTTGTTTGTCATATTGCTTGTATTGGTTAAGTTGTAATTTGGGGGTTTAAACGTTCAAAGGTGTTTTGTATACGTTTTTGAACTTTCAAGTTTGGTTGGAAGAATGGAAAAATAAAAGAATAGAAAACCAATATATATTTTCCTTATTTGGTTGCGAAGAAAAAGAAGAAAGAATTTAATAGCAAAGGATATGCGCGATAAATCTATAAAATTTCCTTACTAGTTATACTTACAAATATAAAATAAAAATTTCCTTACTAGTTATTGCCAATGAAAATTTTACCTTTGAAATTAGGCTTTAATAAGCAAATAGGCAACATAAAATACCAAAGAACTATAGTAGAATTTTAGAGAAAAATACCTTGACACCCTTTGAACTTTAGGCTAGTGGCTATTACATACCTAAACTTTTATTTTAGCCGGTTTACTCCCTAAATTTCACATATGTGCCAAATTAGAACATTAGTTATTTTGCGGTCAATATATAAATTAACGGACTACTCATGTGAGACACACGTGTAACATAAAAATTACCAAAATTACGCATCTGAAAGTGAAACCGATGGAGAGAAGAGAGAGAAACTAGGTTCAGTTTAGAGAGGGAAAGTAAATTCTACAAATGCATGCAGGTGCCCCAAGCATATGAGGCTAAGTTCCCTGATAGCAAATAGGATTTATGGATTATGGATGTGCAATGAGAAGATGACATTTGCATGTCTTTGAATATTTCTTAGGGGTTGGGGGGAAGAGAGAGAGAGAGAAAGAGTCTTTTGTATGATATTGTCCTTAGTTCTATCATATGATTTGCGAATTGATAAAGATTGTAAAAAGAGGTTAGATTTATCAAGTTATTATTGCCATTTGCTATCAAAATATAAGGAGTTAATATTTGTAGGTCAATTAGTGCCTTTTTATGTTATGATCCTAGTGTCCTACATGGATAAAGTGTAAGTTTAACCATGTGTTCCTAAGCTCTTAGATACCCTCTCCTTGCAAGCTGGTTTTCAAGGGTAAGTTCTACCCATGGGTTCCTAACATTTTGTTGGTAGTCTAAATGGTATGTTATGCTAAACAAGTTCTCATGTTTGTAGCTTATGGGCTTAGAGCCTGGCTTGAAATATTTTCCTGTACTATGTCCCTTGCTTTCATTTCTTAGACCAAGATCTTGGTTACCATCCACACATAAAAAATAAAATAAAGGCTCATCTTTTGCCTTGCCAAAAGAGATAGCTCCATAGAGGGGGAAACATTAAAAACAACAAAATCTGAGGAATTAAATTACTCCCAATTGCTAGTACCAAAATAGGCATTTCCTATTCTAACAAACAGCCACAAAGAGAAGAACAGAGCGGGGAGATATTAGAGGGAAAGTAAGAGAGAGAGATATAGATAAAGAGGCAGAGAAAGATATAGAATTGGGAAGAAGAATTGGGAATTGCATTACTCTTTTCATATCTAATACAATGAATCCCTTGATCCTTTTATACATGGCTTAACCAAAATTATCAACAATGGTATCATTCTTGTAACTATTTCTAACTAACTAACTAACTACCCCAATCAGTTGTAACTAACAACTAATACCAATCCCACTATTAACTAATTCATGAGCTAATTACACAGCAGGCCATATCAACTACAACACCAACACCAGAGTAGTCCTATCATTCCATTCCCCTTTTGAAAACCTTGTCCACAAGGTAAAACATGAACAACAAAATACAGTAGCACCACTCCCTCAAAGTACCTTGCCCATAAGGTGAGGAAATTAAAGTCTGAGCTGATATAAGGATTCCCAAGTGGCACACTCAGGAGGCTGCCCAAACCACTGGACCAAAACCTCAGTAATCAACCTACTCCTTAATTGCTTGGATCTCTGTTGCAAAATGGCAATGGGTTCAGGATTGAGGAATCCATCAGAATCTACAAGTGAAAGAGTAGGGATTCGAGTAGTGTGTGCGCCCAATTTAGGCTTGAGGCAAGAAACATGAAAGTCTGGATGAATCAAACAATCTGAAGGCAGATCCAACTTGTAAGCCACTGGTCCAACTTGCTGCAAAATCTGAAAAGGGCCAAAATACCTTGGCGACAAATTGTGGAACCCTTTAGAATTGAGAGATAGTTGCCTATGGGGCTGAAGTCTAAGGAAAACCCAATCACCAACCTGATAAGACTTGTCAGGCTTATGTTGATCAGCCTGAGCCTTCATCCTTGCTTGAGCTGCTACCAAATTTTGCTTGAGAAGCTCTAACAGGACAGATTTGTCATGTAACACAGTCTCTACAGCAGCAACTTTAGTCAAGCCAGGAACATAATCCAAAATCCTTGGAGGAGGAAAACCATAAAGAGCCTCAAATGGGGACATTTTGGTAGAAGTATGGTAGTTAGAATTAAAACAAAATTCAGCCAAATAAAGCCATGAAGCCCAAATGTGAGGTCGGTCATCAACAAAAGCCCTCAAATATTGTTCCAAACTACTATTAACCACCTTAGTTTGCCCATCAAACTGAGGGTGGTAGGTAGAAGACATAGCCAATTCAATACCTTGAAGTTTGAACAACTCCCTTCAAAAATTAGAGGTGAAGACAGCATCTCTATCACTCACAATGGATCTAGGCAGACCATGCAATTTAAACACATTAGACATGAAAACTTGAGCCACCTTGGCAGCAGTGTAGGGATGGGACAAAGGCATAAAGTGTACAAACTTTGTAAGCCTATCAACCACAACCATGATGACATCAAACCCTTGAGATTTGGGAAGACTAGTGATAAAGTCCATGCTAATATCCATCCATGGCTTTTCAAGAATTGAGAGTGGCTGCAATAATCTAACAGGTTTAATGGTGTCCACCTTAATTCTTTGACAAGTCTCATAAGTCCTTATGTGGTCCTTGATGTCTTTCCTCATACCCAACCAAGAAAAATCTTGTTGAACCTGATGGATAGTTTTTAAGTACCCTGAATGACCACTCATACTGTTATGAGCATGCTGAAGGACCAAAGGTTTCAATGGTGAATTAGAGCGCAGAAACACTTTATCCTTGTAAAGCAAAATACCATTTTGAAGGGAAAAGTGAGGAATAGAAGGGGCAGAATCTATCAGGGCCAAAAGTAGTTACTAGTACTCTGAATCAGACTTGTAACTGTCCTTCAAAACATCCAACCAAGTAGGACAAGGGAAGAAAATTATAAACAACTGAGCTGAGGTAGATTTGGACAAGCTATCAGCTGAAGTATCAGAAGCCTCCAACCTCGTTGAAAGTGCATCTGTAGCTTTATTTTCCTTGCCCTTTTTATATTCAACCAAGAAAGAATACCCCAAAAGTTTGGTAATCCACTTTTGCTGAGCAGGAGTGCCAATCCTTTGTTCCAAAAGAAACTTCAAGCTTTGCTGATCAATCTTTATAATAAAAGGCTTACCCACTAGATAGGGTCTCCATCTTTTGACTGCACTAACCAATGCCAAGAATTCTTTCTCATAAGTAGACAAATGTAGGCTTCTTCCCTTCAATGCTTGACTGTGGAAAGCCAAAGGCATATAATCCTGCATTGAGAAAGCCCCAATACCATAGCCAGAAGCATCACACTCCACCACAAAGGTCTTGGAGAAATTAGGAAGAGCCAACACTGGTGGGCTTGAAACAGCTCTTTTAAGAGCTTCAAAGGCCAACTTAGCTTGTGGGGACCAAAGGAAGGCATCTTTTTTCAATAAAGTAGTTAGGAGGGCTGCAATCACACCATAATGATGAATGAATTTTCTATAATGCCCTGTCAATCCCAAAAAGCCCCTTAAAGCCTTTATTGACCTAGGAATAGACCACTGTTACATAGCCTCAATTTTTCTTCATCATCAGAGATAATATGGCCTAAATATTCCACTTCACCACAACCAAAAACACACTTGGACTGTTTGGCATATAATTGATTGGAAAGTAGAACAAATAAGACAGTCCTCAAGTGAATTAGGTGATCATCCAATGATTTACTCAAAACAAATATATCATAAAAAATAAAAAAATAAAATAAAAAAACTAGGACAAACTTCCTAAAAAAAGGCTTAAAAATATGATTCATTAAGGACTGAAATGTAAAGGGGGCATTGCTTAACCCAAAAGGCATGACCAGGAACTCATAATGCCTCTCATGAGTCCTAAATGCAGTTTTTTCAATGTCAGCATCCTTCATTCTGATTTGATGATAACCTGATCCAAGGTCCAACTTAGAAAAAATAGTAGCGCCACACAAGTCATCTAACAATTCATCAACTATAGGAATAGGATACCTATCCTTAACAGTGGCCTGATTTAATGATCTATAATCAATGCACATGTGCCAACTTCCATCAACCTTTCTAACCAATAAAACAGGAGAAGGAAAAGGGCTATAGCTAACTCTAATAGAACCAGAATCAAGCAATTCTTGCACAATTTTCTCAATTTCAGTTTTTTGATAAAATGGATACCTGTAAGGTCTTTCACAGATGGGTGGAGATCCTTCCTTCAAAATAATTTGATGCTCATGCCCTCTGAGTGGAGGCAAGCCAACTGGTACTTCAAAGACCTTAGCAAACTCCAAGAGCAACTCATTAATGGTTGAGCATTGCTGTATTGCAGGTAATGGAGGAGAACAAGACAGAATCTGCAACACCAACCCTTTCTTAACAGTAGGTTTAAGGAATTGATTGCCATCTTGAAATGTAGGAGCTGAAGGGATAAGGCCCTGAAGAAGAATTGACTTGTCAAGGTAGTCAAACTTCATGGTGAGCTGTTTGAAATCCCATTGAATAAGGCCTAAGGAATATAATCACTGTGTACCTAATACAACATCATAGCCTCCTAAAGATAGAACATTAAGATCAACCCCAAAGCAAGAACCTTGAATCTTGATCTGAACAGCAAAACAGGCTCCCTTAGTCTTAAGAACAGCCCCATTAGCCACCTTAACCTCAAAACAATCCTTAGTTGAAAGAGGCAGCTACAGCTCCTTCCATAAAGCAATATCTATGAAGTTATGAGTACTTCCACTATCAATCAAGATCACCATTTCTTGTTGATTGATTCTACCCTATACTCTCATGGTGCCAGGTGAGGGACTACCCAACAAAGCATAAAGGGTAATTTCTGCCACTCCTTCATGAATGTTGCCCTCCTCATGCTGCTGTAAGATCACCTCAGATATGATGTAGCATGTACTTCCTCCATTTGACAAACTATAGTAGCCCACATCATGTAATCCCTCCATAAGAAAGAGTCTTGGTGTTTTACACTTGTGCCCTATAACCCACTTATCATCACAGTAATAACCCATTCCCTTTTTCCTCCTCTCATCCATCTGAGAAGGAGAAATCCTCTGAATTGCCATCTTACCACCTTTAGGATCAATCTTGGACACTGGTGGAGGGCCCAGAATTGAAGCTTTAGGTCCTTCACCCCAAGGTTTAATACTTCTCCTACTAGCCCTTATGTATTCCTCTTGGATTTTTGCTAAACCAAAGGCTGCATTAAGGCTCTGAGGGTTAAGCATTCTGACTGGCAGTCTGATCTCATCTCTTAGACCACTCAAGAAACTGCTCAGCTTATGCTTCTCTGACAATTCCTTGATTCTGTTTAAGAGAGCTTCAAATTGACCTTTGTACACAGCCACACTACCAACCTGCCTCAACCAGGTCAAGGTTTCCATTGGGTCATCATATGCTGATGAGCCAAATATCACATGCAAAGATCTTACAAAGGCCTCCCAACTAGTGAATTTCCCAGCCTCTTCTGCTTCTTGAAACCAAATCAGGGCCTCCTCTTCCATATGATAAGAAGCTAGCAAAATTTTTTGATTAGGAGGAGTGCCATATAACTAGAAGAATTGATGAGCCTTGTGGACCCAGCTCGAGGGATTCTCACCCTTGAATTTTGGGAATTCTAACTTCACACTTCGTGGAATAGTTGCCAAGGTTGTATCTTGATGATTCAGAGAAGAAGGAACTTATGGTGGAGTTGATTGTCGTTGCCATTGACTACCAGCTTCAGTAAGCCCTTGCACAGTTTGAGATAGGGTCTGCAACATACTAGTAATAGCGTCTGTTCTCTGATGAAACATACTAGTAACCGCATCCAATTTCTAATGAATTCCATGGAGTTCTTGATCATGTTGGTCTAAGGTTTGAGAGAGGTAAGTGATCTTATCATTAAGAGCAGAGATGGATCGAGTCTTTGTCATAGTGGCAGAGATTGGCTCTAATAACATTTATCTTCACCAAGCTTTAAAATAAACTTTAGAAATAAATCATAATAAAGAAAACTAATAATCATACCTGCTTGAATAGCTTATGTATTCTAATGTTACTATATGGCATGTTGAAGTAGACAAGCTGTTGAAGACAAACATTTGATGGCAAGGAAAAGGAACAATTAGGCAAATCCAACAACACTATACTGTTGGGGAGATATTCCAGACATCCATCAATATGTACATTATTAACTATAAGAACTATAAGAAACCTGATGTTTTTCATCCTTCTGAAAGCTTGAGCATGAAGTTCCAACGTTATAGGTTTAGGCGGATTCAACATTATGCCTCGAATTTTATTCGTTCCCTAATTGGACAAAGCATAAAGTGAACAACACTACGCAATAGAATTTTCTAAAAATATAATAGATTTAAAATTTTAAACAAAAAAAATATTGATAAGCTTGTATTGCCTTAAAATTAATATAAAATTAAAGAAATCAATTCATTTTTTCTCTAACTTGATCAAAAGAAGGAAAGAAGTGAAGGAAAAAGGACTTATACCATATTTCCAGTTAGTACAGTACAAGCATCCGCATAATCTCGTAGTCTAGTACGTTTTCCAAGTGCTTGTGGTGATTCTTGTTGAACAGTTTCCTCTCCCATTTGTTGTAGCAAGTTATGCATTGATAAATTGCCCCACCAATCATTAGTTATCAAACACTTGTCAATAAGTTTTGGAATACCATAATTTGGAAATAAATGACATGCCTATAATATATTTACAACATAATCTTTATTTTTCCCCTTGAAGAAAAATGCAATATCAAGGAAAATATCCTTTTCACTTTGGTCCAATCCTTCATAACTCATTTTGAGTACTTTTAGAATTTCCTTGTTGGGAATCTTTTTATACTTCTCTAATGCACTTTCCCATTGAGATAAACTTTTTCTACGCAAATCAGAACCTATTATTTTTAAAGCTAGAGGAAGGCCATTCGCATAATTGATAATTTGATTTGTAAGTTGCAAGTAAGCTTCCTCGGGTTCATTTTTTTGAAAGCCATACAAACTAAAAAGTTCACAAGCTTCATGTTTGTCCATTTCATCAACCTTATAGATTAGAGGATCTTGTTTGAGAGTGGTTAACACATCTTTATCTCTTGCAGTTATAAGGATTCTACTTCCAGGAGTTAACCAATCACATTTTCCAAGCAAATTTTCTATTTGCTTCTGTTCATCCACATCATCAAGAACTAAAAGAACTCTTTTATGGCAAAGTCTTTCCTTTGTCACATTGATTCCTCTAGATATGTTTTCCACCTTTAAATTTCCATCCCTTAAGATATTAGAAAGAAGTATCTCTTGTAGTTGGATTATGCCATCATTTGACCCAGACCTTTCTTTAACATTCTCTAGAAAAAAGCTTCCTTCAAAGGCATCAAAAATTTTGTTATATACAGCTTTTGCGATTGTAGTCTTACCTATTCCCCTAGGGCCATGGATCACCACCATTCGAATATCATTTGACTCAATATTTAAAATCTTTTCTATTTTTGTTGCACAAGAATCTACTCCAATAGGGTATTTAGCAACAAATAAACGTGTGCGGTTTAATGTAGTGCTTGATATCCATTTGATAATTCCCTGGATAAATTTAGATTCAAGGCAACTGCCAATCACATAGCATAAAAAGCATGTTATGAAATGGATTAGCTGGAAAATGCAGGTATGAAGATAAGCAAAATTCTCGGTATATAGTTTTTTTTTGCATTTTTTTCCCTTTTGCTACATGAATAAGGGGGGAGGGGGAGGACGGGTTAGGGCGTTAGAATTAACAAGTGGTAATTATTTTTCCTTTATGAGAAAAGTGAGTAGTACATTTTTAATTAAAGTAAATGGTAAGTACATAATTCATAGTCTTGGGAACCAACTATATTTAAATTTATTAGTTTGTCTTTTTGGATAGGAATCAGTTTTATTCTTATATCAAGTAGTTGCATGAAAACCCCACTTATCAGTTTTATTCTTAGGTGAGGAACCAAACTTATTAGAAACCCACATATGATACCCGATCGAAATGATTAAGAAATTTTTCTTAAAACTTTTCTCAAAAAATACATGGAAGAAACTCTTAATTGGTATAATTAAAATTCCTTTGTAGGATAACTGGCAACTACCTTCATAGCTAAATATATTATCAAAATAGAACAATTTCATATAGTGTTTATGAAAAACCATTAAAATACAAAATATGCATGAAAGCATGAGAGTAATCATGAGATACATACTCATTATCGTAATGAAATCCAGACAAATTGCCAACTTCTTTTAGAGCTGCCCTCCAAATCTGCACCTTACGAATGTTATCCTTGAAATTTTTTTCATGTTTAGCCAATTCTACCCCAAACTTTCCCTCTTGTTTACGTACTTCTAATGGATCTATGCCATAAAAAACTGGTAAAACTAATTGGCCAAGATTTTTCCTACACTCAAGAATCCAAACAAATTCATCCAAACACCATTTGGAAGATGCATAATTTTCAGAGAACACAATAACCGATATCATTGACCTTTTGATGGTTTTGAGAAGTTCCTCTGAAATGTTTTCTCCCCTTCGAAGTTTATCATCCATGAAGGTGTAAATGTTTTTGTCACAGAAAGCCTTATATAAATGGCCTGTAAAACTGTAGCGGGTATCTTCACCTCTGAAGTTCAAGAAGACATCATACTCCCACTGATGAGTGGAAGAAGAGGTGGAATTCATTGGAGTCTACATCCCAGCAGAAGATTAAGATGGTCAAAGATGTGATAAAATGGGAATTATAAGGAATGAGTGAGTGAACACATGAAAAAAAAAAAATATTTACCTTTTTTTTGATGACGGGAGGTTGAAGTTGGTGGTTGTGTGGCTCCTATGGTAACTGGTATCTATCTGTATATGTATCTCTATATGTGAATGTGCCGTGAGTGATGAGAATATATCTTATTGTAGTTGGTGATAATATCTAAGTTAGTTTACCAAAAAAGGATAATATCTAAGTTCCTGTTACAAGCTACCACTAGCTTCCAGTTGGCTTGCACTACTTATGATATTGATAAAATATAAATAATACTAATTTTGATGAGAATGTGAGTGATTTCATTCAGTTGACATTGCAAAATCCAACAAAGATTAATATGAAAGCTCACAGTCAATGAAAATATATAAAAATTGAGTTTTTATTTTTTTATTGTTAGAACCTTATCAAAACCGAATTAGAAGATAAAGAAGTAATGCAATGAGAAGATTACAGGGGTAATATTAATCATAATATATAACGTTAAAAAAAAGAAGAAGATAAAATTGTCATATAATAATATTTGACTACATAAAAAAATTAAATGATTTTTCAAGTGCATTTATGCTTGCAGAAATTATATTAACAAAATTTGTGACAATTGTTTCATCAAAATAAGTTTTTTTTAAAACAAAAATTCATAAAATCCTATTTAAAATCTATTATACATAATGAAATTAAATAGATTTGTCATATAATCAATTGATGAAAAGTAGACGTTAGAACATTTGCATTAGCTCATGCAAAAATTCATATTTATAATTTTAATATAAGAACTAATTTTTCTAGTTTACATATTTACGTTTTAAAACACTCTACATCAGATTATTTTTATATTATATTTCATTAAAATATCATTTTTCTTGATTTTATTTAATTATTTATTTTTCTTCACACACAGCAATCATTACCCACTCTTTTCCTTCATTCTCAAGACATGTAAAGAAAGGATAAAAACCTAAACACAAATAAATATTACTAGAGTAAATTTACATAATTACTTTAGCAACTATGTTTTAATATATATATATATATATATATATATATTTTTTTTTACAGAATTTTGTATGATTTGATGTAGGTGAATTTTGGAATTAGTTGGCTAAAAAGTAATTATTTCGCTATTATATAAGAACTGATAGTGATTTGAGTGCTCTTAACAAACCTAAATATAAAAAGTTTATATTAAAAAAGAGTTTTAAATAACAATTTTAATTTAAAAATTAAATAAATATTATTTGAAGCATTCTTAAGTCGTTTTGATTTGCAACCTCCAAAGACCTGAAAATAGGTGTAAAGTACTACACTTTCGGTGCATTTTCAGCTCAATTTTTCTTACTTCCCTGACTAGGGGTGTCCAAGGACCCGCATCAACCGACCCGCCCGCCCGAACGAACCGAAGGTCCACGAGTGGCTCCCAATCCAGCTACGATCGGTCACGGATTGGGAAGAAAATAACCCGAATAGTTCGGTTCGGATCCGGGTTTCAAAATATTTCACCCGAAAAACCCGAACCGACCGAATTATTTATAATAAAAAAAAAAGTAGATTTGACATTTCATTCAGTCTCAGTCTCCCAGTCTCCAGAACAGCCCATGCCTTGCCCAGCCCGAGACTCAAAGCTCACACCTTCCCAACATAAACATCAGCCGTTCATCACAAAATAAAATTTAAAATGAATGGTCTTGATGAGAGTAAGACAGACCATGATATGACCGGTTACAGTGGCACAATAATCTATTTTAAACCAACGGTTATAATCTAAGGTGAAAAGGAAATCTAACGGTGAGAATTAAATGGGAAGATCTGATATCTCTCAACTAGTCTCAAGAGTCTCTTCAGCCTTCACTCTTCTCTTCAGTTTTCGCTTCAGAGACAGACACCCCTAATGGACATGGCTTCCCATTCACGCCTCCTCCTTCCCTTTTCACTCTTCCTCATCTCTTCAGTCTTCATTTCTTCAATCTCAGACTCTCGGTTCTTTACTTGCTCTCTCAAACTCTCACAATCTCACACTCTATAAAGTCTAAACCGTTTCCCCAAATCCAAAGTTCCAAACTACTGTTTCTCCAAAATCCAAATCCAGATTCTAAAGAACAAACCCTAGCCGCCTCCAATGCCGTTACCCAGTCCCCTCTCCGCCTCCAACACCTAGAACACCGCCGCTGTCCACTCCTCTCTCCATAGCTACCGCCGGAGTCCTTATCCCGTGTACTCTTCACTGAGTCAGTAAGGTAATTTTTCTTTGTTTCTCATCTTTCTTTTATGTTAATCTCATTGGTTTCATTTGTGATGGAAATCAAATGTTCAAATCAAATAAACCCAAAGATTCATACTATGAAACCCTAACTAAAAAAAAAACTTAGAAACCCTAACTATTTAACTTTTGTTCTGTGTTCTTTTCTTTAATCAATTTTGATCCTGTTTTAATTTTATACAGGATTGAAAGCTGACTCCAAGTATCATTATCTGCCCTCAAGTTTGAAACCCATACACCCACGGTTTCCTCATCCCGTGTACTCTTCACTGAGTCAATAAGGTAATTTTTCTTTGTTTCTCATCTTTCTTTTATGTTAATCTCGTTGGTTTCATTTGTGATGGAAATCAAATGTTCAAATCAAATAAACCCAAAGATTCATACTATGAAACCCTAACTAAAAAAAACTTAGAAACCCTAACTATTTAACTTTTGTTCTGTGTTCTTTTCTTTAATCAATTTTGATCCTGTTTTAATTTTATATAGGATTGAAAGCTGACTCCAAGTATCATTATCTGCCCTCAAGTTTGAAACCCATACACCCATGGTTTTCTTCAAGGTATGGTTTTTACATTCCTTTGTATTTAGTTAAAAAAAAAAAAAAAAAAAAATGTAGTGACTGACTGACTGGTGATTGTTCATTTGTTTGATATTTCTTTTTACAAAAGGGGCAGAGTAATTTAAATGATAAATAGAATGTTGAAAGGGAAACTATTGAATGTAACTCATTAGAGTTGTTTTTAAAGTTTTAGAACATTTACCTTGCTTTGTATGAGAAGATTGTTATGATGTGATTAGTAGAATGTTGAAAGGGAAATTATTGAATTTAATTCATGAGAGTTGCACTAATGTGGCTTGCAGATGCTTTTGATTTTGCTTTTCTATTAGTTTGTAGCTTTTGTATGTTCTGTATTGCCTAAATTAGACAATGTTTATTTAACATTTTGGTTATAGCATCTTATGGAAGTTTTAGTTTACCTTGCTTTGTATGAGAAGATTGTTATGATGTGATTAGTAGAATGTTGAAAGGGAAACTACTGAATTTAATTCATGAGAGTTGCATTAATGTGGCTTGCAGATGCTTTTGTTTTTGCTTTTCTATTAGTTTGTAGCTTTGTATGTTCTGTATTGCCCAAATTAGACAAGGTTTATTTAACATTTTGGTCATAGCATCTTATGGAAGTTTTAGTCTACCTTGCTTTGTTTTTAACACATTTAACACCTAGAAGTTGATTATATGAGAAGATTGTTATGATGTGAACAAAGTTGATTTAACATTTTGGTTATAGCATCTTATAGAAGTTTTAGTTTGCTTTGTTTTGTTTTTAACACATTTAACACAAGTTTTAGAACATTTACCTTGCTTTGTATGAGAAGATTGTTATGATGTGATTAGTATGATCATGCAATTTGTCACTGCTAAGAAGAGATCTGTGATCTTGCATGTCCCTAATTAATTTACTTCATTGAGTTATCTGTGATCTTTCTTTCTAATAATCTCTTTTGATTATGTTTATTAAAATGTTTGCTTCTAGGATACTGGTTTTCCTTTTTGGTGTGTGTGCTTATTATTTATTATTATTATTAAAGCTATTAATTATACTTGTTACTCTAGTTTGCTAATATGTATTTTTGTTTTTTTAGGTCATGGAAACCAACACTAATGAACCCTCTGTCCAAACACCAGCTGCTACAGAAGATGATATTCTCACCCAAGTTGAGGATTCTGCTGCTACCCAAGCTGCTTCCCAAGCTGAAGCAGCTGCTGCTTTTGAGTTGCCCCCAGTTCCACCATGCCAAGTGAGTATGACAGCTCCTGTTAGTGGTAGTTGTAGTGGTAGGAAAAAGTCTGTTGTTTAGGGTCACTTTGAAAAAGTAAAGATAGGTGAGGGTGATACTAGTAAGACTAAGGCTATCTGTAATTATTGTCAAAAATCTTATAATGCTGATGTAAGGTTGAATTTATTCAACCATCTAATTGGCTTTATTCCGTGCCAAATTTGCTTGTAATTCAGCATTTAGTAACCCTGTATTTAGGTGGGTTTGTTGTAAGGGTAGTGAGTGTGATAGAGTGAAGTTTACTCAAGAGTGTGCAAAAAAACAGAGTGTCGCGGCTGGGACTCGCGGGTGGACTCGCGGCTGCAAGCCGCCAGAAGCTGCACACGTGCCAAGCATGCTGGAAGATGAACAGTCATGCTAGCTGGAGCACTACAGGACAAAACAGGACAACTGGCCATACGGTTATCTCGCGACTGGATCTCGCGACTTGGTCAGGCCGCGAGGTCAAGCCGCGAGCCACCCCTGTTTTGCCAAAACCTGACGTTTCACATTCCTCTCCACTCTAGTATAAATACCCCTTTAACCCACGATTGAAAGAGAGCTTCCAGAGAGAATTTTGAGAGAGAAACCCTAAAGAAAAACAAGATTGTTTCACACACAATCCCTACCTTAGAGTCTCTTCAAATTCCCTCACTCTCTTCCTCTCCATTGTCAAAACCTTGAGAGGCATTATACCAAACCTGGTTCTCACCATTATCATCTCTGTGAGACAGTCGTTTGGAGTTCTGGGAAGCAGTTAGGAAGGAGCCAATCTTCATTGGTTGATGCTACGATCTAGTAGCGGAATCCGGGAAGCTAGAAAAGAAAAAGGTTCGGCACAATCTCGTTGGAGCAAGAAGCTTGGAGGGCTTAGGTGCACTGGGTAGATTAGGCTTGGAGGGTCTATTGCTGTCCTTGTATCCCAACTGTATTTTCTAGTGGATTGATTATCGCTTGGAGGGCGGCGGAAAGGTTTTTCGCCGAGGACTTCGGTTTCCTCTTCGATAACACATCGCGTGTTGTCTTTGTGTTTGCATCTTCCTTCCTCTCTATCTTTGCCTTTATATTATCTGCTGTGGATTTTATTCTGTTATGGCTTAGATAGTATTTAACCTATTTCACATTATAGCATATGTTAAGTTTCCGCACACTTGTTGTTTGACATATTGCTTGTGTTGGTTAAGTTAATTTTTGGGGGTCTAAACGTTCAAAAGTGTATTGGTACACGTTTTTGAACTTTCAGCTGATAGTAAGAGTTGTGGTACTAGTAATTTGTTAGCTCATGTGCCAATATGTCCCAAGAACCCTAATAGAGAAGATGTAGTTAAAGGGCAGAAAACATTAGCTTTTGTACCCAAAAAGGATGGAGAAGACGGATTCCACCTTGTGTCAACGTCCTTTTCTGTTGAGGCTTCTAGAAAGGCATTGGCCGAAATGGTTATAATTGATGAGTTGCCTTTTAGGTATGTCGAGGGGTATGGGTTTAAGAAATTTGTTAGTACCTTGCAACCTAAGCTTAGATTAAAGGATATCCCATCTCGTCAAACTGTGGCTAGGGATGTGATTGGCATTTATAATAGTGAGAGAGAGAAGCTAAGGAAATCCTTGAAGGGTTGTAGGGTGTGTCTCACTACGGACACATGGACTTCTATTCAAAATTTAAATTATATGTGTCTGACTTGTCACTTTATTGATGATGCTTGGAAATTGCATAAGAGAATTCTAAATTTTTGTCAAGTTGAAGACCACAAGGGGGAGACTATAGGTAGAAAGATTGAGATGTCGTTGCGTGAGTGGGGTATTGATGGGATATTCACCTTGACAGTAGATAATGCTAGGTCAAATTTAACAACAATTAAATTTTTGCAAAGGGTGACTAAAGATTGGAATGGGGCAGTTTTAGGAAATGAGTACATGCACATGAGGTGTTGTGCCCATATCCTAAATCTCATTGTGGGGGAGGGTTTAAAAGAGATAGATGCATCTGTTGCTAAGGTGCGTGAAGCTGTGAGGTATGTGAAGTCCTCACCCAATAGAAGTCAAACTTTTAAGAGTTTTATGGAGAGGTTAGGTATGGAGTCCAAGAGTCTTCTCAGTCTAGATGTACCTACTAGGTGGAACTTGACCTATATCATGTTAGAAACTGCTGAAAAATTTGAGAAAGTGTTTCTCCGAATGGATTTTGAAGATGATGGTTATTCGTCGTACTTTAGGACCAAGGAAGATAGTGGTGGTTTGGGGTCTCCATGTATGATTGATTTCCAAAATTGTAGGGCGTTTGTGACTTTCTTAAGGCTGTTTTATAATGCAATAAAGAAATTTTCTGGTTCATTGTATGTTACTTCAAATGCCTTCTATGATGAGATCTTTGTTATTCAGGAGAGTATTTCCAATTTGGTTAAATCCCAAAACACTCTCTTGAAAAGCACAGCCACAAACAGCAAACTAAGTTTGAGAAGTATTGGGGGGAAGGGGAGAAAATTAATCCTCTTTTGTATGTGGCTGTGGTCTTTGATCCACGAAAAAAATTGAGGTTTTTGAAGTTTTCATTTTCTGAAATTTATGGGAATGCAGTTGCAGAAGTGATGGTTGATAAGGTGAAAGACCTTTTGTTTAAGTTGTATAATTTTTACACTTCTATTCATTCATCAAATGTGCAAGATCAAAGTGGGAGTGAGAGGACAAAATTGGAAACTGATGCTAGTGATCCATATGTTATGGTTCACTCGCGATATGAACGTTTTTTGCAAGTTGAGCAATCTGTAGGTTGTAGTAATGAGCTTGAGAGGTATTTGGCTGAAAACTGTGATGGTAGAAAGGATGCAAATTTTGAGATATTGGAGTGGTGGAGGGACAATTGTAATAGGTACCAAGTGTTGTCTAAAGTAGTTAAGGATGTGCTGGCTGTGCCAGTTTCCACTGTTGCATCTGAGTTAGCATTTAGCACTGGAGGTCGAATTGTTGATCCATTTCGAAGTGCACTATCTCCTCTCATGGTTCAAAACCTTGTATGTTCATAAAATTGGCTTCAAGCCACAGTTCCAATTTCTCATCGCCAGTCAAGGGATGATGTTGAGGCATTGGAGGAGGAGTTACTTGACTTAGGTAATATGCTTAAATTCTGAAACTTAGTGTATTAATTTTATTGAATGTCTCATGTATTCAAGCAAAATTTAATCTATTGTGTTTATTTCCTATTATTTTCTAGTTTTAAATCAACAACCAGCAAATACCAGCTCAAGCAAGGGTTCCACTTCAGGCAAACGACTCTTGATTAGCATTGATGATTAATCAGTGACTTGGTATGATTCTGCCTTTATAGCCCCTTACTATTATATACTTGTTTTCCTTACTAGTTGGTCTTGTACTTGGTACTAATGTATTATTTGTTGAATATTTTTTTGTCTATTGTAGGAGGATGGTAATTTATTTTGTAAAGAAGGCAGCATTTTGGAAATATTTTGGAAGCTTTTTGGACATATTGCTTTTCTAACTTGTAACAATACTCAACTGTCAATACTTATAGAAAAAGAAATCTTAGTTCATAGGTTTTCTTTTCTATTAGTTATAGACTTATAAACTATAGAGTAGTCATTCAATGCTTTGGAAAAGCTATTTTTTGGAAATACCTATGGTATTTGATTGTTGTAATTAATTATATAGCTTGGAACTTTGTATAACTAGCAAGCTTTCTGCCTTATGGGTTACTGCCCAAAAAACTTGCAGTGACTGCCTTTATGTTACTAAGTATATATATCTGTTGGAATATTGCATTATAGGATTATTTGTTGTGATTTATTTTATTGCTGGAAAATTGGAAATATTATTTGTTGTGGACCTTGTGGTTTGCAGGTTATATGGGTGTTGAGCAGTTTACTGCCTAGGAGTTTATTGTGTTGTTTAGCAGATTATATATTATTTTGTGTGTTTATTTTTTGTTCTTAATGTGGGAAAGATTATGTATTGGGATTGATAGGTGCCTCTTGTTCCAGATCACAAGTAACTAAAAATAAGGGACTTTTTGGTGTGTTGTGTTGATCACAGGTGATAAAAAGAATAAGCTTTATTTGGGCCTTTTGATTTGTCCTGATTGATGGCCCAATAGGTCTAGTTTTGTTAAGCTGTTTATTGTGTTGTTTAACAGATTATATATTATTTTTTGTGTTTATTTTTTGTTCTTAATGTGGGAAAGATTATGTATTGGGAATGGGATTGATAGGTGCTTCTTGTTCCAGATCATAAGTGACTAAAAAATAAGAGACTTTTAGGTGTGTTGTGTTGATCACAGGTGATAAAAAGAATAAAGCTTTATTTGGGCCTTTTGGTTTGTCCTGATTGATGGCCCAATAGGTCTAGTTTTGTTAACCTGGAAGCTCTATTTAAAAATAAATTAAGTAAAAAGGCCCTAAAAAATGTATTTTCTGTAATTTTAACTTTCTCAAAAAGTCCGGCCCAATCTGAGGCCCAGACCCATGAAACCGATGACTCCAACCCGAACAACCCGATTACCCGATATGTCAGATCCGACCCAATATTCGGTCGAATACGGATCCCAAATTCAGGAACCCGATTCAACCGGGTCGAGTTCAGTTTGGGCCCAAAACCGACTCGGCCCGACCCGTGGACACCCCTATCCCTGACAACAAATTTGACTTGAGGTACAGTGTGCTTTTATTTTATTTTATTTTTTGTTGAAAGGTAGATTTCATCGAAATAAACAAAAAGCAACAAGAAGTCAGCTCAATTTTTCTTACTTCCCTTTCCTGACAACAAATTTGACTTGAGGTTGAGGTAGCTTGTGCTTTTTTTTTTTGGATGGTTGTCGAAAGGTAGATTTTTTTACTTGAGGTGGAGGTAGTTTTTTTTTTTTTTTAATTATTATTTTTATTTTTTATGATGAAAGGTAGATTTCATTGAAACAAACAAGGCGTAAATGCACTTTTAGTCCCTAGATTTTTCACGTATTTTTATTTTGGTCCCTAAGTTTTTTTTTTACCACTTTTAGTCCCAAAAACAATTTACGCCCCTCATTTTAGTCCTTACCGTCAGTCAACTAACGGGAGATGCTGATGTGGCTGACGGAGAGAACTGTAAATCATTTTAAAATATTAAAAAGTACCGTCAGTTTTTAGCACGTGGCCTTCACGCCACTTTATCACCGTAAAATCCCCAAATCCCCTAAATCCCTAGACTTTACCTCTCAGAGTTCCTCCCAGCTTGTTCATCACCGAAAATCCCAACCTGTTCATCATCGAAAATCCCCAAATGTAGACTTTACCTTTACCTCAGAGTTCCTCATCACCGAAAATCCCAGCTTGTTCATCACCGAAAATGTCCAAATCAGCTACTTTATCGTCTTTGATCTTTAATCCCTAGACGGTACCAAATTTTCCTCACCTCTCTAGCCACACAACCTTGAAGCCAGATGGCTAACCCACCAAAGAATGGATAACCCACCAAAGAAGCTGGGTTCCTAAATTTCAGCCGTTTAACTATCAACGCACGAGATATATATATATGTAAGTTGTTTAATTTTTAATTCACCGTTACTAATCCAAGTTGTGCTTATTAGGGTTTTATGGGTTTGTCTGTGGATTTATGTATTTCTATGAGTTATTGTTTGTGGCTTTGTCTCCATTTTGTTTAGTTTTTTTGTTTTTATGTTTATATTTGGGTTATGCGGGTTTAGTTTGGATTTGTCTATCTGGGTCTCTATTTATTGGTAAAGCTGGGACTTGGGAATTGCAATGTTGTTGAATTTTTGTTTTTTTTGTTTTTGGGAGTTATATATGAGATTTAGAGAATTGGGTTGGTTTGTTTGTGTTAAGGAATTGTTGGATTTTTTTTTTTTAATGTTTTTAGAGTTCAATGTTGGATTAATTGAAAATGCAAATTAAGTGTTTGATGAAATGACTTTGTGAGCTATGTGTGATTTATTGACTGAGATGACTTTGATTTACTGAGTTCAATGTTTTTATGATTTACTGAGTTCTCAGAAGTATTTTGTGTCTAAGCTAGGTGGCTGTTCAACAGGTTCCAGAATGGAAGCCAACTGTTCAACAGGTTCCAGCATGAGGAGGAGAGCACCAATGAGGTGCTACTGTAATCAAAAACCTGTCATAGTTGTGTCATGGACATCAGATAACCCTGGCAGAAGATTCTACGGCTGTCCAAACTACTGGGTAAATTGTTACTTATTTTTAGTTAAAATTTTTGTTTCAGAATGTGATGGTTCTAAAAATTGTTAATCAAAATTGTTAGTTATTTGTAATAAAAATTAAAAATAAAAAAGTTTTAATTTTTTGAGCATTATTTGCATTTCAGGTGGGGCGTAAGTGTAGGTTCTTCCAATGGCGTGATGATGAGATATGTGCTCGTGGTAAGGTGCTTATCCCACAGCAAAGGCAGAGGATCATCACACTTGAGGCTGAGGTTGCAAGCTGCAAGAAGAGGGAGAAGTTTTTAGTTGTGGCTGTGGTATTGTTAATGGTGATGTGTGTAATTTTGTGTTTGTTTAGGTAATGTGGGTAATGTATGTAGTGTTTGGTTAGGTAATGTAAGTAATGTAGGTTATGTATGTAGTGTTAAGTAATGTATGTAGTTTTATGTTTGCTGCTATGTGCTGCTGTGATTGCTGCTATGTGTTGCTGCTGCTGCAATTTTGTGCTGCTGTGTGCTGCTACTGCTGCTGTATGCTGCTGCTGCTGTGTGCTGTTGTGTGCTGCTGCTACTGCTGTGTGCTGCTGTGTTTGCTGCTGTGTGCTGCTGCTGCTGCAATTTTGTGCTGCTGCTGTGTGCTGTTGTTGTTGCTGCTGTGCTGTTGCTGCTGCTGCAATTTTGTGTTGCTGCTGTGTGCTGTTGTTGCTACTGTGCTGCTGCTGCTGCTGCTGCAATTTTGTGCTGCTGCTGTGTGCTGTTATCAATATTTGTTAACAGGGCTGGCAGTTTAGATGTATGTAGGGTAGTGATTGTTATGGGAATTATTAGGGCAGTTTTAGTTTATGTTGGGCTGGCAGTTTTAGCCATGTATTCCCTCATGGTAATTTTGTGCTCATGCCAGTTGTTAGCAATGTAACCCACTTCCCTATGAAATGAATATAGTTTTTGTTCAATATATAAATGTAAATTCTGATTTGAATGCATACACCAGTTGCAGAAATTGTATACACTTGCTGTTTTGCAGAAAATGAATATGTAGAAAATGTATACACTTGCTGTTTTTTGCAGGAAATGAATACAGCAGTTGCAGAAAATGTATACACTTGCTGTTTTGCAGAAAATGAATATGCAGAAAATGTATACACTTGCTATTTTGCAGAAAATGAATACAGCAGTTGCAGAAAATGTATACACTTGCTGTTTTGCAGAAAATGAATATGCAGAAAATGTATACACTTGCTGTTTTGCAGAAAATGAATATGCAGAAAATGTATACACTTGCTGTTTTTTGCAGAAAATGAATGCAGCAGTTGTAGAAAATGTATACACTTGCTGTTTTGCAGAAAATGAATACAGTAGTTGCAGAAAATGCATACACTTGCTGTTTTGCAGAAAATGAATAACCAGTGTGTAATATTGCTGTTTTGTACCTGTAAAGTACCTGTTTTCCAGAAAATTCTGTTTTGCAGAAAATGTATCTACCTGTAAATGTATTAACCAGCTAGTTGTACTGTTCTCAATGCAAATACATTAACTGCCTCTTATTGATGTGAGTACCAAAAGTAAAGGACACAAGATTCAATATTAAACTAAAAACACAAATTGAATAGACATACAGCTGCTATTGTTATCATTGACTGCTAACAACCATAATTCTACAACACTAACAACCACAGTCACCATAATTACATAGTTCAACACTATCATCACTAGAATTGCACAAAATATGGCATTGTTCCATAATTACATAATTACATAGTTAAGCCAAAATATGGCATTGTTCCATAATTACATGGTTAAGACAAAATATGGCATTGAGCCAAAATATGGCATTGTTCCATAATTACATAATTACATAGTAAAACCAAAATATGGCATTGTTCCATAATTACATGGTTAAGACAAAATATGGCATTGAGCCAAAATATGGCATTGTTCCATAATTACATAATTACATAGTAAAACCAAAATATGGCATTGTTCCATAGTGAGGCAGATCACTATAAACTTCTTAAAACAATAGACATAACTACACAAACCAAGTAACCCTCATCAACAAAAAGGAAAAATCTACTTCTTGCTCTCTTCATTTCCTTGGACCTTGCACAGATGATTGACTTCCAACATGTTTGATTGTTTCCATGTATCTGGATGCATTCTTAGAAGCCTTTAGAGTCTCTGATGTGACCACCCTTTTCTTTTTCTGCCTTGAGGTTAGGTTGCTGCTATTGGAGCTGTGATGTGCAGCTGATTGGTGTGATGCATTTGGGGTGGAGTTATGCTATTGTTTACTGGGATATGGTGCAAACTGAGTGGCTGGTCTGAACTGGTATGGGCTATGCATGGCAGCTTGGGGTGGTGCAAATGGTGTGGATGAGGCTGTCTTGGCCTGTGATGGAGCACTTGTGGTTCTACTGGTCTACAAACAAGAAATTCACAAACAGGGTTAGTAGTGAGTATTGAATAGCAACTATTTCACCCTAATGTTATTTAATTACCTTATTATATGTCCTGGTTTTTTTGTGGTGCCTGGCAGTGAAAAGTTCCCTCTAATCTTACCCTTGCAAGTTCTCTTATTGTGCCCTAACTTACCACAAGTGTTACACTGCTTAGAAATGCCAGCTCTCTTACCACTTGTTGGCTCATAAGGTTCCCTTGCCCTCTTCTTCTTAGGCCTGCCAGGTGGTCTTCTTTTGATAGGCGGCTGAACTGGGGTCACATCACTTGGTCTCCACATATTCTGCCCATTTATTGGTGCTATGATTGGCTCGTAGCATGCTCTGTATGTAGATACATGATAACAGGGGTGAACATACTGCTCAGCATCTTGTCTGTTGAAAAATATGCAGGAGATTGCATGAGCACATGGTATGCCAGTTATGTTCCACTTCTTGCAACTATAGTGTGTTGTGGCCAAGTCAACAGTGAAACTCTGCAAATTATTTTTCACTTTAAATTGTGTCTGTCCTGCCTAGCAAGCTAACCACCTATTGGCTGCCAGCTTTTCCTTGTGCAACCTCTTCATCACCTTGGCACAAATATGTGACTCTACCCTCACACCCTTCTCTCTGTTCTCTTGGAACCTAGTCATTAGATATAGCCTGATGCACTCAAGCTACAATCACATACAAGTACAATGAAACATTAGATAGATATTAATTTCAACAACTGCCATAAACAATACCAAACAATCAATACCAAAAATCACTATAATTAACTGTAGGTGATCATAAATACTCATACCATGCTAATTATGGGCTTAGATCTGAATTTAAGAATCCTGCTATTGAAGCTCTCACACATATTGTTGAGTATGGTGTCAGTCAAGCCATCATCACTAAACATGTGTCTGGCCCATTTTATTGTTGAGTGAGAATCCAACCACCTATGTGCATCAGCATCAATCTCCTTCAGCTCATCCATCACCCTTTCAAACTCTTGTTTATAAGTTGCCTTGACTGCCCTCCAAAACATATCTCTGATCAAAACACCAGGATGGTCCTTCCTGAAATTATTATAGAGGTGCCTGCAGCAAATCCTGTGTTCATACTGTGGCTAGTTGTCAATGAATGTTTGCACCAACCCTTGTCACAAACAGTATCATAGGCAAGTATGTGAAGTTAGTGGACCAAAAGTACAATGACTAAATACAAATTTAAAAAATGACTAAATAAAAATTAAAACAACCAATGGAGAATTAATAGCACACCTTTTGCTGGTTTGACATAAACACCCATCTCTTATTCTGGCCTATGTCTGCAAGTAATAAATTGATGAACCAGGTCCAAGAGTCCTTTCTTTCAGCCTCTACCACTGCATATGCAAGTGGGAAATACTCTTCATTAGGATCTCTACATACTGCAGTAATCAATTGGCCCCTTGACTTGTTTTTCAAATGGCAGGCATCCAAACCAATGAATGGCCTGCATCCAGCTAGAAACCCCTTCTTACATCCCTCCAAACATATATATAGCCTCTCAAAATAAGGCACTCCACACACCAAATCAGACTCAGCTGCTAAATCACCCTCATTGAATGTATGTATCTTCATAAGTATTGTACTGGTAGGACTAGACCTCCTTAATTCATCACAATACTCCCACAGCTGGTTGTACTGTTGTGTATAAGCCCCATCCACATAGTCTCTAGCTTTATCCCTAGCCCTACTTACTTTTCCAACACTTATGTGTATGGTATACTTCTCATGGACAACTTCTTGGATGTCTCTCAGCTTCATGTTGGGTTGTCTTTTCACCTTCTTCATCAACTTTTTCCTAATGTATGATGAAGTACACCTCCGGTTCTTAAAATTTCTAGAGCATGTATGTTCCAAATTCGATGTCCTTAGTTGGTAGCTCCTCTCCCTTAGCACCTTTGCTAGATAGGCAACAAACTTGCAATTTTCCTAGCAGACAGCTCTTACCCTTTGCAAGTCATTTTTTATAAATTTGATCCCCCATCCACCATGAACTGCATATTCTGTTATATCTTCCTTGAATTGCTTAGGTGTTGTAAACAGCATATCTTTTTCAAAAGAAATATGCTCTGCCTTAGCCACTGGCTTAAACATAGGGAACTTCTTCACTTCCTCATTTTTCTGTCTTTGTCTCCTCCCATTTCCCACATGTGTACTTCTATCATCCTCATCATCATCATCACTGTCATACCTAAGCTCATCATCAGATGATGATTCCACCAGACTGTGCAATTCCTCACTCTCATAATCAGAGTTCATTACACCAGCACTCATTTGGCCTGGTTCAACATCATCATCATCATCCTTACCATCCCAACTATCACTACTATCTTCAACAAAGTCCCTAACACCACCATGGTTCAACTCTACCTCATCATCTAGCCCACTTCCCCCACCTCCACTATCACTGCCATCACTATAATAAAGACCTGAGGTGGGTGCTTAGTAATAGGCTCTTTACCTACTCTTCTTGAACCCGCCTGGGAAGCAGCAACATCAACATTAAAAGTTTGATCATTAGCATCCACCTCAGTTGGCTCATCCTCATTGTTAAAAGTTTGATCATCACTATCATAAAAACTGAAAAAATCACTCCCATCATGGTCACTACCATCACTACCATCACTATAATAACCCATAGGGCCTTGCTCCACTGCCAATGGCTATACACCCTTATTAACATCCTCTTCTTCATCAACTAGTATATGATCATCTATTGGGTGCTCCACATACACATGAATCTCTTCATGACCCTTCACTAATTCTGTCATGCACATGGCATCATGATCATCAACAACTAAATGGAAGTTTGCCCTATCTTGGTCCATACCAGGCATTGTATACCATATCCTGCTAACAGATGTGTATCCAAAATCTCTACATATACTCTCTATCTTAACCTTGGACCACTTATCAGGGTCACAATTATCAACTATATCTACTTTACCTCCCATATATGTTTTAAGGCTCTCAGTAAAATAGCCACCATGATACACGAATATACTGAACAGGTCATCCATTCTGCATGCCAAAACAACTTCAATTAAACAATGCAAGAACAATATAGCACTCATTTACGAATACAATACCTAATAAAATATTTCATTTTGCATGCACACAACACAAGCACACAACACAACACTTAATAAAGTATTACCAACACAACACTAATCAAACAATTTTTCACAACACAGCACTGACTTCAATGGTTTTGTCGTACTAAAATAGACATGCATAGTTATCAAATTACACAAAAAACCCTCATACAATACTATTAGCCTTACTTAACTCTTTTCAACAGGGGCACATAGGGAACACAGAGAACATAAGGAACATATGGACCACAATCAAAAGTAAAATACAAAAACATACAAAAAGCAAACAAAAACATTATGGCCCTACTACCAGAACCAACCAACAAGCATATTATCAACTTATAAATATGGACATAGACAGAGAGAGCAAATACCTTTTCACATACAGAGAGAGAGAGAAAAAAAAATACTACCTTCAAGTGGCAGAGATGGGTTTTGATTATGGCTTCAAGTTGCAGCCAAGCAAAAGTCTAAGAAGATCAAGCTGGGATTTTCGGCATTTTCGGGCATTTTGAGGTAAATTTTAAAGATCAAAGACGATAGTAGCTGATTTGGGCATTTTCGATGATGGGATTTTCGATGATGAGGAACTCTGAGTCTAAGGATTAAAGATCAATATTTGGGGATTTTCGGTGATGAACAAAAGTTGGGATTTTGGATTATTTTTTATGATGAACAAAAGCTGGGATTTTGGATTTTCAGTGATGAACAAAGGAACTCTGAGATGAACTCTAGGGATTAAAGATCATTTGGGGATTTACAGTGATAAAGTAGACATGAACAGTGGGTGTGTGTGAGTAAGTTCCGTGGGAAGGCCACGTGCTAAAAACTAACGGTACTTTTTAATATTTTAAAATGATTTACAGTTCTCTCCGTCAGCCACATCAGCATCTCCCGTTAGTTGGCTGACGGTAAGGACTAAAATGAGGGGCGTAAATTGTTTTTGGGACTAAAAGTGGTAAAAAAAAAACTTAGGGACCAAAATAGAAATACGTGAAAAACCTAGGGACTAAAAGTGCATTTACGCCAATAAACAAAAAACCAATAACAAAGCAACAACAGCCAAAAGCAAAGCCAGCAAAACAACCAACAACTGGACACAAAAAACTAGCCAGCATGCTAGAACACAAGCTAAGAAACCTAGCTAGGAGATAAAAGGGCAAAAATTGGGAATTAACCCTAATTTTCAAATATTATAATTAGTAGACCACATTTTTAAATTATATTTTTTACTAGCATCTCGAGGCTAAGAGGCTCGATTTTAGACTATAAATCGAGTCTTTGAGGGTCGGTTTTCATGTTCTGATTGGGTTTGCGTTGGCACTTTTTCTACGTGGTGTCCACATGTAAATCGAGTCTCTAAAACTCGATTTACATCTGCAACATTTACAGTATAGATATTTTCAAGTGTCTGGAGACCCAAACCTAGTTCTTCTCCCACTCTCCTTTCTCAAACTTCCAAAGTCCCAAAAAACCCAAGAACAAAATTCAAAATAAAAACTGATGAAATCGAAAACCCAAACCCAAAAATTAAAAAATACACTCTGAAAATCAAACTAACCCATCGAAAACCCAAACCCAAAAATCAAAAAATACACTCTAAAAATCAAATTGACCCAGGCCAACGTGACCTGGCCGCACGACCCAGGCCGCGCTGGCCTGGGTCGACGAGCTCGGACCACGAGTGGCGCTGGGCGAGGTTGTTGCGGACCGATTCGGTTATGTTGCTGATTAGTGGTGGTGGCGGTGGTGTTTAAGATTGGGAGAATTGGGGGAGATGTGGTGGAGGACATGGTTGTTGACTTTGTGTTTGTTTGTTGGACCTGAGAATTTGGGAATTGGGAAACAGAGAAAGATAAAACATATAAATTGAGTCTTAGAGACTCTATTTCCAGGTGGTCGCCACGTGGAAAAAATTAGATGTGATAAACCCATGAAAATCGAGTCTTTAAGACTCGATTTATAGGCCCTAAATCGAGCCTCTTATACTCGAGATGCTAGTAAAAAAAATAGTTTGAAAACGTGGCCTACTAATTATAATGTTTGAAAATCAGGGTTAATTTCCCATTTTGGCTAGATAAAACATTCAAATGTAACCACATTTAAGATAGAGGGAGGAAGCTCCTCAGGTGCAAGTAAACCTAGCCTAGAGTTGGACTTTTCCCACTTTGCTAACAACGAGACTTTGAACAAAGTATATCTCCAAACTAGTTTGGAGAGAAACCCTTCAAACTTCTTATATATTTTTATATTGAGTGTAAATTTGAAAATCTGACCGTTAGATTGCATGTTTTTATTATATAATTTATGCTTGCAAAATTGCAAAAAGATCAAAGATCAATTGCTATGTTATCAACCAATATTAAAATTTCAAGTTTTGTAATCTAATATTGTGTATAAAAAATAAGTTTTTTAGATCGAATAATAAATAACATCCGATTTGAACAAAATTTGATATATATGTTAAGAATATAAGGAACATGAAATTCATCAGTTAGATTTTCAAAATTCACACCTAAGGCATTAGTGTCCTTGACTATCGAATCTTAATCCTAGTTTTTTAGCATCAGTTCTATTGCCCAACGCCTCTATATCCCCTTTAGCATCACTTGTTTATGGAGAGTAGGTCACATCTGCTCCCCCCCAAGCAAAAACACAATGTCCCAGATGATTTTGTTTGTTCGTTTAGACTCCTTAAACAAATTGTTTAACCTAATATATTAACCAAGTAATTACTTAGATTAATTTTCAGATCTAGGTTAAACACAAATAAATCATATCATGCAAAAATGCGTAAAAATAAATAACACCACAATATGATGACCTAGGAAAACCAATGAAACTAACCGTTTCAAGGTAAAAATCTAAGGAGGATTTGACTTAACTATCCTCAAGATAAAGTAAATCCATTATATTGAAGTTTTTACAATCAGATTTAACCCTTAATCTATTGTTACCTCATGTAGTAACTTACTGATACGACCACGCGTAAGTTTTGAATCCACAGACTCCTTCTCTTCTTGGATTTACACCAACACAAGCCACCTTACTTGTGATCTTGAGATCCCACTCAAAGGTTTTGGATCACCTTCAGTAATGATCTTGATGCAGCAACTATGTTTTACCAATGCTAGATTGTAGTTTTGGCTCATAGATTTTAGTTAAAAGGTACAAAACCTCTCAGATCTCACAAAGAGTAACACACAAGTCTTCCAAAAGTCTTCAAAACATGGCTAGGGTTTTTTCTTTTATATGTGGAGAAGATTAGATGAAATCCTAAACGTTTTCACGGGCTTAGGCCTATTTAAAATTCTGTAGAAAAAACTGGACTTGGGATTTTCGATTGGTTAAGCCTAATTCTCGATCGGTTGAGCAAGGCAAAACCACACTCCCTTTTTCTGCAATTAGCCGGACTTGAACATTGTAACAACCACTTTTAAGCATTGCCTAAAAACCTAGACTAGACATGTTTTGTTCTCGGTTATACAAATTTAATTCTAAATATTTAAATCTAGAATCTTTTGAACCTAGTAGATCTCTTGCTATTCTTGCATAAATTCCTTTTCCTTTGCTCCAAAACTAGTTCTTTGTTGTGTAGTAAAAGGGATAGTAAACCCAATCCTTCCTTCAACTCTCACTTTAATCCACCATTTGCAATCATCCTCCATTTCAATGCTTAATCCTTCCTTCCACATCATCATAATTCCACCTGCTTTTTCCTTTTGTTGCTATGTCTTCTCTTCTCTCAAAACCTAACTTTTTTTTTCTTTTCACAACAACCATTTTCTCTTCGTCAATTTTCGTTTTTGATAAGAAGACCAAATCAGGTTGATTCTCTCTTATTAAAACCTTGAGAACTCTCACTATTGAAACATTCCCAATGCCCCAACAGTTCCAAGCTAAAGCTCTCATGGCGAGGATTGGACTTAACAACCCCTTTATCTAAGCTAAAGAAAGGACAATCACAATAAAACCAAATACACTAACCTCTTTGGAACTATTTATGCCTAAGTTGAAGACCACCGAGAATAGAACAAAAAGCTCCCAAGTTTGCAAAATACTCAGCGCCTCCCACTTATAGAGCCTTAACCAATTGCCAATTAATGTTGTATTTCTTTGCTCCAAGAATCAAATTGGTCAAACAATATTGTTGAAGTGACAAATTTATAGCAAAAAAAAACAAACAACAAGATACCCACAAAGGGCAGTGAAAAACCCACAAACTAGAGACAGGAGACCCAAAAGGGGGCAAAAAATGGCCGATGACGGAGCAAAAAACTCATGAGGCAGCCAACTAAGGCTCGAGTGTACAATAGCAAACAATACTTCAGGAACATACAAAACTTTCCCTTCTCCTAGTAACTATACATATGATGTTTGGGGAAATTTGACATTTAACATTATTTTTTAAACAATTGAGTTAGCTGTCAAGTTTGCAAAACAATTTTGCAAATTAGCATCTTGAGGCTATGAAACTCGAGTTCAGTGAAGGAACTTGAGTCTCTAAGTCTCGAGACTCGAGTTCCAAATGGTGGCAATCTGACGTGGAAGAAGAAAAAATTCACGTCTAAGACTCGAGTTCCTGCCATCCTGCTATTGGATATGGGTTTCTTCTTCTTCTCGAGTTCCAAGTGGTGCTAATCTGATGTGGAAGAAAAAATTTGCATGGAACTTAAGCCTCAAAGACATGAATTCTTGCCATCCTGCCATTGGATATTGCTTCTTTCTCTATATGCTCTATGGAACTCGAGACTTGAGTTCCACGTGGATTATTTATCCAATCAGCTTGGAACTTGAGTCTCTAAGACTCGAGTTTTTTCACTGAATTTAAGTCTTTAAGGCTCGAGATGCTAGTTTACTAAAATGTTTCAAAAACATGTCAACTAGCAAAATAGTTGCTAAAATCATGTTAAATGACCAATTTCCCCCTAATGTTTGAGATAGGTTGTGCTAAATGTCAATAGTTAGAGTGCATCCGCTGTTTTATGCCAAATGCTATTTCAACACACCAAAATCTACTTTATCTATTTTCACACATCATTTTTCAATACATAAGATCTTCTATTTTAAGATTCAACACATTAAAATAATATATCATATACATTAAAAATTATTTATTTTGTTTTCTCTCTCATTGTCTCTCTTCTCCCTGCATTTGAATTAAGGATGACAATGAGGAGAGGTGGGATCGAAGGATGGGATCTTCACCATCGCCCCACCCTGTATGATGGCAAAAACTTTGTTGCCCTATCCCCACCCCACCTTAAAAAATTATACTTTATATTAATTTTCCCTATAACTATTGCAATATTTTTTAATAAAACCTATTTCATTAATATAAATATACTTGAAATTACAACTAAATGAATTTCATCAAGTTAAACTAATTTTTAGTGAGAGCTGAATAATACTATCCAAGTGTTTTAACAAGATAATATCACAACAAAAAGAAAAATCTTAATATACATGCATTTAAATACAGGTAGTATTGATTTGTTAGTTTAAATAATAGAGATTTAGGGTATGAAAATTTACAATTATAGCTATTATTACAGCGGGGCTAAAATATCTAAACTCATCCTCGCCCCTTCTTGTGGTGGGGGATTAAATCTCGCCCCATCCCCATTCTACCACCTATGTGGTGTGAAGGAGGGAGAAGCAAGTCAAAATTGTCATCCCTACTCTGAATCAATAAACCCCACAAAAAAAAATTTTAACAACCAAAATCCGCCCGTAATTGCTGGCCTTCATGACCATAACTTAAATCCAACCAAATTTGCAAAAAATTATCCCTAAAATCAATCAAAATCACACCCAAAAAAAAAAAAAAAAAGGAAATCAAAAATCACCAAAACCCAAAATCTTCCCAAAAAACCACTACTTGACTGCCACCACCTCCTCCTTAACCACAACCATAGGCGGAGTCAAGGTAATAGTACTAAAATGAAATAAAAAATAGAAAATAGGAAGAACTTCATCGTGGCCCCCCTAATATTTTTAACAAAAAATATATACAACAATTTCAATCCGAAAAACTGAAGTAACTATGGGTCTAGGTCTAGAATAGAGTACTGTAGCTGTAGGTCCATAGCATGGCTGAGTAGTTTTGTACTTAAATTAAATTTATTATAATTTGATAATAGTAATTTTGTTAGTTGTTTGTTTAATTGGTATTAGGGGCTTTTCAGCAGCCAAAAAAAAAAGGTATTAGGGGCTTGGATAATTAAATTAAATGATCTTTATAAAGTTGTTTATTCTCTCAATTTTGAGGTTATAAAATTTAATATTCAAGATTTCACACTTTGTAATAACTTTTTTTTTTTTTTTGAATGTATTTCATAATAACTTATGGGAAAAAGATTTATAATTGATGCAAAAATGACCTCTCATCTTATTTGCCCCAATTTAGTTTGGCATTAATTATAAGTGATTTTAGTGCCCTGAAAGTACATAAAAACAACATTTTTTTAAGTTAGAATTAATTTGTGAAATTAAGATTTTTTTAGTCATTTTTTATACATAAAAATTTTATTGTGTTTACCTTAGCCTTCTTGAAAATATTTCTTGGCAACCGCCACTTACTGTAACCCAAATCCACCATGACCACCACCCAACTGACCCACCATGACCCACCACCGTAATATTCAAGATTTCACATTTTGTAATAACTTTTTTTTTTTTTTTTTTGAGAATGTATTTCATAATAACTTATGGGAGAAAGATTTATAATTAATGCAAAAATGACCTCTCATCTTGTTTGCACCAATTTAGTTAGACATTAATTATAAGTGATTTTAGTGCCCTGAAAGAACATAAACACAACATTTTTTTAGTTAGAGTTAATTTGTGAAATTAAGAATTTTATAGTCATTTTTTATACATAAGAATTTTATTGTGTTTACCTTAGCCTTCTTAAAAATATTTCCTAGCAGCGCCACTTACCGCAACCCAAATCCACCATGACCACCACCCAACTGCAGGCTGATAGCAAAAATCCAGCAAACCACAAGCTACAACACAACCCACCACCCATAGCCCAGCCCAAAACCACCAAAAAAATATTAAAAGAAATAGAAAAGGAGAGTAGAGAAGAGAAAGAGATTGATGGAGCTTTGGCCATGGAGGAGTAGAGGAGCCAAGAGAGAGAGAGACCGATTTCGGAGCTTGGGCCACGGTTGTTGAAAGCTTAGAGAGTTAGAGAGAGAAGAGATAATGAGAGGAGAGAGTGACTCTGTGGAGACTCTGTGACCTCTCCACCCTTTTGTATAAACTCTTTCTAGTAATGAATCTCCTTTTATGGAAAAAAAATACACTTTCGGTGCATTTTCGGCTCAATTTTTCTTATTCCAGACAACAAGTTTGACTTGAGGTAAGCTGCGCTAAATGCCAATAGTTATGTTGTTTCCACAAAATTTCCACCAACTTCAGTAGAGAAAATGACATAGCAAATTACTCTAGCTTTGTTAATGGAATTTACAATATTTATGGCTATTGACATCTTTATATTTGTGCGTTTGAGACTAATTTATAAGCTAATTTTTTGCTTTTTTAGCTCTTACGTATAGTTTTCTCTTTAGAGAAGTGTTACTGGCCTAACATCTTTACACTCTGGGGGTGTTTTGATTTAACTTGACATAAACAAGTGTAAGCATTTAATGCTGTGGATGGAAGCCTCTGCAGCTACTTGCATATATGTAAGCTCGGTTGATTGGGTAACAGTTTCTCCTCTTTACTTTGGAGTCCCGGTGCCCAATTTATTTATTTTTTTGATATCATGAATTCTTTGTTTGCTCAGGCATTAGTACCTTACTAGATATATCACAGAGGGGCAGATATGTATTGACAGGCAGTTTGCACAAGTGACAGGTAAAGTTTTAAATGAATTTCATTTAGCATAGTAGTTCAATGTGGGTAATAAATTTCAGGTGGATGTGGGTTCCTTGTTATAATAACTCAAACAACTGTCTCACTCTCTCAGGTCTCACCTTCTCAATCTCTCTGCCACTGCACCAGCCACAGTCAGGTAATGTCTCTGTCTCTGTCTCTCTGTCTCTCTCTCAAAGCCCTGCCTATGTAACGGTAGGGACTCAACTTTGCTCTCTGGGTTGTTGATGGTGGTAGAGGGGTGTTTTTTTTTTTTTTTTTTTTTTTTTTTTTTTTTTTTTTTTTGTAAAGATTTCAATCTTTACTTCTTTAATTGTTTCAAAATTTAAGTGTTTTGGTGGAGAAAATTTAGCTACCCAAGCCCATGGCATATGCTTCTTTAGTGTGTAAAAGTTTTGTTTCTTTTGGTGTCAAAGGTGGATCAATTTTTGTTGGCTTTTGGGAATGATTCGACCAATGGCTCCCATTAATTTACAGTTTTACCTTGTTGCACTTGTATCTGTAAACTTGGAGCTCTGGCTTTAAGTTTCCTCTCATCTATTTTTCGATCTTGTTTGAATATAGAGTTGCCAATCAGCTTTAGCTTAAATGGCACTTCCTCTTTCCACATTAATGGAATGGAGGGTGAGAAATAAAGTTTTGAATCTAGAGTTTTCTATCAGTTGAAATGACTTAATTTTTTTGATAAGTAACGGAAAATATATATTAAAGAAGAACACAACCCCGTACATAGGAAATGTACTAGATAGGCAAAAACATCAAGAAACCAAATTACAATGATCAAACAAAATAAGAAGAGAAAAACAAGAAAAAGATGGTATAACTAAACACCATTCAAGAAGAGTAAAAAAGAAAAAAGACTTAAACTCAAGAATGGACCATTCGCGACCCTCAAAGCTTCTAGCATTCCTTTCCCGCCAAATACACTACATCAAACAATGTGGCACCATCCTCCATATAACTATATTACGATGATGCTTGAAGTTACATGACCAACAATCCAACAAGTCCACTACCCTTTGCGGCATCACCCAACAAATACCAAACAAGCAAAAGACCATACTCCACATCTCATAAGCCAAAGGACAGTGAAGGAGGAGATGATCTGTAGATTCCCCACCTTTTGCACATAAAGCACCACTCAAGGACAACAAAATGCCTTTTCCGAAAGTTATCAATAGTTAGAATCTTGCCTAAAGCTGCAGTCCAAGAGAAAAAAGCTACCCAAGGGGGAACCTTTGATTGCTACATCATTTTCCACGGGAAAGAAGTGGCGGTAGAGGGGGATAGGGAGTGATAATACCTGCTCACCGTGAAACCCCGACTGTTGGCCGGCTTCCAACAAAGTTTATCAGAACTAACACCTCGCACCTTAGTGGAATAGATCAAAACCATATACGAATCCAAAGATTGTGTGCACTAGTTAGAACTAGTGCAGTTAGCTAGAAGTTTCATATGGAATTAGAAACTTTTGTTTTTGTGTTAGGATAAAGGGAACAGGACCTTCATGATAGATTATTTCAACGAATTAATGCACTTCAGTCCCACTCTTTTTATTTCTTTGGACCATGAACATTTTCTTCGAAAACATTAATTGATGTCACAAACGTTTTCTTCAACCCTAGTAAGAGAACCTATCATGAGGAGATGATACAGTGGGATTTCTACAATTGATGTCATGAATTACATTCCTGGGTTTACAATTGGTTATTGACTGAAAACAGTACATAACGGTTCTCTCATTTATTTTGATCTGAAATGATTCTCCACTTTTCTCTTATCTAAATTAGTTTATTTCCCAGTAGTGGAAGAATCTAGCATTCCTGTTTGGTTTGTGCCTGTATCAGTTGTAAAGTCCATTTAGTTGCCAAATACATGAGTGCTATGCCTTTTGGGTGTATGTATGTACATTCAAAATCCGTTCATCTTAGGTTGAAAGCTAAGCTTGGGGATTTTTGAGAAAGTGGTCATTTCCATGTTTCAGGTTCTGCTCTGCCACCTCATTTTGTGTGGCACATTGTCAGGACATATTTTAGCAGAACTTTTAGGATATGGATTAATATATGCTGCCACTACTCTTTTTACTCAAACATAAAAAAACACATTGTCTTCTTTATTAGTGAGTTTAACACACTACTAATGGGTCTTGAACCCACTACCTCACCATCCACATTACTATTACAAGGTAAGGAGAGGGCATTTGAGACAGACCTTATTGGCCAAACCGATAAGAAGACATGCTACTCATGATCTTACACTTTATTCACATTTTTTAAGCCTCCAACTGATATGGATGTATTCTGCAGGTAAGTCTGGCTCTACCTAATGAAGATGAACTTATTGCCTTGGGAATTGCTTTGTCTTGTGCAAATGGGTTTCCTCCGATTGAGAGGGAAAATAAAAATTCGACACAATCATTGTTACAAAAACTAAAACCAGCAACTGGCTTTTGCTAGAAAAGGGTATCAGAATAGTTGTTTTGACCCTTGGTTCAGCTTCAGATGGAGTGTTCTTATGCACTAAAGGGGGATCTAGCTTCATGAGAATTGGATTGGAGAGAATCAAACCGTGTGGCCCTTGTGGGCAATTTTATAAGCTTGTGGGCAATTTTATAAGATTGTGACATCAAGCTCTCATCCACATTGGTTTGGTACTACAGATTTGGAAAGAGATTCTCATCTTTTTGTTGTGCATTTCCCCAGCGTCAGTTGTGACCGTGAGGCTCACAGGGGCTGGTGATTGCTTGGTTGGTGGGAAGCTTGCTTCTATTTGTGCACGTTTAAATTTTATGCAGAGTGTGGCATTTGGAATTGCAGCAGCCAGAGCTGCTGTCGAGGCAGAGATGTGCCTACTACATTTAGTTTGGCCACAATTATAGGTATGTGTTCACATATTGCATTTACAATAATCTCTCTTAATGATGTTTGAATGTTTGTTTTGTATGAGGTTGACAATGAAATTGGATTCTACTTTGCAGGTTATTGGTATCCTCACAGAAACATATTTAGCCTTGTTGATGAACTGGGTATCAAGCCCTTCACGAACTGGACAAAATCTGCACAGAATTCCTGGGAGGGGTTATCACCAGCATTCTTTTATCTTCTTGTTTGATGGATATTTGATATGCAGATTTTTTCCCAAAGTTCCAATTCTATTGATTTGTTAATCTTAGTTTGCAGTTAAGATGTTTTCTCTATGAGCCTTTTTGGTAGTGGAATGGTGAAGAAATCTCATAATATATTATTGCTTATCAAGAATCACATTGAGTTCAAGGACAATGGCTTTTAAATTGTTTTAACAAAACCAAAGCCATCCTTCGGGTTGAATTTCATTACTTGTTATTTTCTTTCCATTTCAAGTGTTGTTAGACTTATTTCAAGCTATATGCAAACTATGCTATTGAGAAAGATGTCCAGGCAATGAAAGCTATGGTTGGAGAAGATGCACTTTCCTGTGAGGATTTGGTCTCTTAACTCTTCCCTTTCTCATAAAGATCGTTTTGTTTCATTAATGAGTAAAACTATGTCATTATAAGGAACAAAAGGAACTAATGAGACTTTTTTTTGGTCTTTATAAAACAGCTGTATTTGGAATTCTTGGATAAATCAGAGAGGAAATTTGTGATCCAAGGAGCTTACAACACCCGCAATATCACCTAGTCGCAAGATTTGTCATGGACACTCCTTTGTATTTTCCCGCGTGAGCTTCTTAACTTAACTGAATTACATTATATCATCCCCATTAAGGTACAGACATCCTTGGGAGCTTCTTTGGGGAAACATCATCAAAGACATGTGTGTGAAACTGGTGATGCACTCCACCCCAATGATCCCATGACCCCAGACATTGGCCAAGGTGGTTGATCAGTTTTATAGCCGTGATGCAAACAACTGATAGATGGAGGAAGCTTAGCTCATATCTCCTTTACGGTATTTTGATTTGTTAGGTTGATTAGTGCCAAGAGCCTTGTAGCTCAATTAGCAACTCTTGGTGTTTCCAACAAAGACATTTAGGTTTCAAATTCCCCACCCCCAACTATCGTTGTATCAAAAATTTGTTAGGTTGATTAGTTCTTTTTATTTAGGATTTGCTTCCATGTTTGTTTTTGCACCATCCTCTCATCATTCTTGGTTTTTTTGGTGATATATCTATAGGTTCCCCGTCCACTCTCTTATCTGTTGTCTTTCCCAACACATTTCCTTGTCTTGCTAGAGTTTACATTGCTTTTTTAGCCATTTAATATTTTAGTTGATTTTAGTTTGATTGCAAGTTCATGCTGGTAATCATCATTAATTTTTGGGGTAAATGCAATGTTTTCATGTGTCATGTAGGAGAAGAGAAATGCTGGGACTTGTTAATCGAATTCTTCTTACCCCATATCTGTCCCTTATTCTTCTTCCTTTTTTTTTTTTTTAATTTAATATTTTTGTTTTTTTTTTTTTGGGGGGGGGTGGGGTGGGGGGTTGTGTTGTTGGTATGTATGCTTGTGTTCACATGACATTGTTTTTCTATGCAGCATGTTAATTTGAGAATTGGGGCAAAGTTGGTTGGTTGGTTGGTACTATTCGATCTATTTTATGAGAATATTTTGAGTGGTTAAGAGGCAACCTAGTCCACAGTCTCGAGTCATAATTTGGGTTTATATTAATGGAAAATCAATGCAAACATATTTTTAGTAGGGTGAGGCCTGGTCTACTCCTTATCTCTTGCAATGTGCCTTTTCTATTCCTTAGTTACTTTGATATGTGGAAGTTAGTATGAGATACTTGTTTAAGACATATGTAGGACACTCTGGGGGTGTTTTGAATTTAACTTGACATAAAAAAGTGTAAGCATTTAATGCTGTGGATGGAAGCCTCTGCAGCTACTTGCATATTTGTAAGCTCAGTTGGGAAACAGTTTGTCCTCTTACTTTGAAGTCCAGGTGCCCAAATTTTTATTTTTTCACCTATTATTTAGCATTAATTCTATGTCCAGCAAAGTAGACAGATGTTTTGTGTTTGATGTGAAAGCACATCCAACTTGACAACTACTTTCTTTTGTTTTTTTGTTTTTTTTTTTTTTTTTTTTCCTTTAAGGGGGGGGGGGGGGGGGGGGTGGTTCATTCTTTTCTCCAAGTATAATTCTCGCTAGTATAACGGGGTTTATACAATTATGTAATTAAATTTTCTGACTGGTAGCACTTAAGTTTAATATAGTTACATATGCTATTTAATAGTATTAAAAATTCTGCGTATTGAACATTAGATTCTGGGAACTCGCAGATATGGTAGAGCAATCTTCAGATGGTCTTTCTGGCAATTGGGCCAGGCACAGGAACAGGTCATGGGTTTTTAATGTTTCTCTTGAAGTTTCTGGAATCTCTTTAAAAGCTTGCATTGCAAGATTGGGGGTTTTGATGTTAGAGGTTTTGACCATGGTGGTGATGTCATGTTATGATTTTTGTTATCCTCCACCTTTAAACTCAGTAGCTTAATTGTATTTATTCTGTTGCAGAAATGCTGGTGAGGGAGTGATGAGCTTTGCTTATGAGAAGCACTTCATCTTCTGATGCCTGTGGGGAATAGAATGTTATTTGGGCTAAGCCATTGCCATTATTCTTTTGCATATATTATATATTAATTTATTTTTGATATGTTTGATTTCATGTCTTGAAGTTTTAGGTTTTAGATGACCTGTAGTTTCCTTATTTATGTATTTTTCAAAGGCTTGTTCACTGTTAGCAATGCTTTGATTGAATATAAGTGTAACTATGGAATTGATTGCCATTCTCGGTAGTCATTGCTTCTGAAGAGACTTTTTTGGATATCTTGCACAATTTCTTTGCCCATTCATACTCTCCTTACAAGTACTTACATTTTCTGACAAGAAACTTTATACAATTTGTGAATGGTGTCTTATTTATCTAGCTTTCCCAATGATGAGACCCTACAACCCAAGCTTTCTCTATAATCATTACCAAGAACTGATTGGATTGTGCATTTCTATTTTTTTTGTCTTACCTGGGTATAATGTGATCATGTCGAAAGTATGGGTTTACAAATGAATATAGGACTGTAGACCTAATCTTTAAGGTCTCAATTTTGTTCTATCTGTTGTGTGGAAATATAAGCTTTTAACAGGTTCCAAGTTAATGCAATTAGGTCCTTGGGTACTGCCATCAATACAACATGATGCTGTTTCCGTTTATGATTATATTGGTCCCAATGTTTTCGTTACCTTTAATTGCCACGTCTTTCTCCAGGTTGGTCCTTATCAAATCTTAAGATGAAGCAATCTTTAAATTTCTGAATCTGCCTGCATTGGTAATTTCATGTTAACTTTGTGTAGTTCCCTGCAGGACTATATACTTGGGTTCGGCCTTTTTACACGTAGTGGAGAATAATTTGCTGCCATTTTGGGATTGTTCTTTTCTTCCTTTTCGTTTGCAATCCAAGGCAATTTTGCCACATTAAATACATATACATATTTTTTGCAAGGAGTAAAACAATGTCTATGCTACTCTTCACTTTAAGAGTGTTCTGGCTCAGCCTGTTTTTTCCATAAGAATTATTCATTGACAAACTTATCAGTTGGTGAATTTTTTGGGTCTATATTTCACATTTTTTCATTCCTTGCAGACGATATAAAGAGAAAAAGGAGGAAGTGGCTGAACCAGAGGCTGACCCTGAACGGGATCAGAGGACTGTATTTGCTTACCAGGTAATCAAATGCATTTGGCATATGTATTATTTTTGTTAATTTTGACAACTTGAGGTCTGACTTATTATCTTGGCTTACTATTTTGAAGATTTGTTTGAAGGCAAATGAAAGAGATGTGTATGAGTTCTTCTCAAAGGCTGGCAAGGTTGGTATTGCCATTTTTATTTTTTTGGTTCGTAGTTTATATAATTATATTTAGCTATCCCTAAAAGATGGTGTTGGGTGGCAAGATTATAGGTTCAAAAGTCAAAATCCTCCGGGTGCATGTGTAACTTAATGAATAGAAAAAACAACTATTATAGAGTAGGTAAGGGAGGAGTTGTAGGGTTCTCACTAGCAGTTTGTGCATCTGTGGAGCTAACATATTCTGCCTCTTCAAGAAGATAGGCCTGAAGCCCTTTACCCTGTTTTATCATATTGCCATCCTAATTCTCAAATTTGACATTTGCCTTGGTTGAATGCACACAAGTGACCCCCACTTGTTTAGGCAATGATCCGTTGTAAAATGAGGCAGAAAGTGTTCAGTTTCAACTCTGTATTTAATTCTATCCATTGCTCACGTCCTCCCTTGAGTGTTGAGGAATGTTGCTCTATGAGTTGATTTTTCTTTTTTTCTCACACTCCAGTGTAAATTGTTATCTTGTTTCTTTGTCTCTCATCTTTCTAATATCTGGAGAGCACAATTTTCAGGTTCGAGACGTACGCATTATAATGGACCACAATTCAAGACGATCCAAGGGAGTTGGGTGTGTTTTATTTTCCCTGAATACATCTTAGTTGAAATTGTTTTGCAGTTCACATACATACATACATAGATACATACATAAACATAACCAATAAATGTTAAATTTCTGGAAATTTTATATTGTATTAAATCCTAAAATTGCTGCTACATTTTTGTTTTTCAGTTCAATAAATGAAGCTATTTCATTAAAGAAAGTAAACCTTCTACTACCGTAGATATGGGATTTGCAAAAAACTACAATAGATATGGGATTTGCAGAAATTTGCGCCACATAGGTTTGGAGATCCATCTGTATTGTAAACAGAAAAAAAAAAAATAGTCTATGAAAATAAATAGAATGTTCTGTTTGCCATAGCTAGGATAAAACATGAGTGGCACCAGTCCAAAATCTGGCAGAATGAATGTTGTCATATTATGTTCACCTTTGATTTATATCATTTAGGGGAAAAGTTCTGATTAGAACTTGGGAAAAGTGATCTGCAAGGACCCTAGTTTCTTGCAGTAGAATATTTTAGATATTAGATATATTGTGATACAACATTAATCTTTTTCCTGGGGTGATTGGTTTGAAGGGAAGTGAATAATTTTTAAGATGGTACTCATTAAATTTAGTACTGTGTCTGGCGCTTGTAGTATTATTATATGTGCAATTCTTATGATTATACTAAAATTGTTTCTGTTGGCAGTTATATTGAGTTCTATGATGCAATGTCAGTCCCTATGGCAATAGCACTCTCTGGTCTTCCTCTTCTTGGTCAACCAGTTATGGTAAAACCATCAGAAGCAGAAAAGAATCTGGTCCAGTCAACTACAGCAGTGGCTGGTGTATCAGGTGGGCTTATAGGCCCCTATTCAGGAGGGGCCAGAAGGCTGTATGTTGGGAATCTGCATTACAACATAACTGAAGCTGATTGGTGCGGACATGAGGTACAAGCCCCCAATTACACACACGTATAGGAGGAAGAGCAAAAAGAAGACGGCCCAGCCTGTGGCCTTATGGATGGAGCATACTAGTTATTGGGCTTGAAATTAAGCAAGCCCGAACATTTAATGATTAGGGTTTCTTTAGGGTTTTTTATTGTTGGCTATTTAAACAATTTTTGAGATTATTGTAAGACAGTTTTTGAGAATTATTAAAAATAAACGTGTGTTTTCTTTCACTGGTATCGACTCCAGTTTGCTTGGTGCTGACTCCAAACAGCTCTTAGGTGCTGACTCCTAGGGTTTATCTTTTGTTCTATTGTTAATGTGGTTGTCCTACGTCAGTTTTGGTATCAGAGCCAGGTTCCGGTCCATACAACACAATCGTAGACAACCAATAGAAAGCAAAACCATCAAAAAAGCAAGCCAACCAAATATGTCAGTACCTTTCAAGTATTTGCCCTATGAGATCTTGAACAAGCCCAAATCAGCCCCGGCAATCCGTGTATACCCCGCAGCCCCACATGAGTTTTTCATCCCCAAGCCAACAGAGAAGCCAGTGACGCCTCCCAAGCTGGTGACCACCATCCGTGCCCGCCTCTGATCACAGAACCCACACCCACAAGCCCAAAAAAAAAAAAAAAAAAAAAAAAAAAAACCCACGCAAACCATCAGCCACCAGCCGAGACCCACAAATCAACCCTCAGCCGCCGCAGCCCATCAGCCACTAGCTGCAGACAGATCAGCCACCGCCGTCGACACCATCTTCGCCCCTGACCACTGCCGTTGAGGACGTCAAGCCACCGCCGATGCAAGCCCCGAGACAGGCAGCTGCCACTTCGTCGCTGCAATCTTCCCCGTCTTGCGCCGCCGCCGTCGTCGACAACTAGCACCGCCGTCCATCGCCGAGCCGATCACGTTGTCTCTTTTAGTTTCTGTGTTTTCTTTTCTTTAGCGTAGCTTCTGTTCTTTGTTAAAGTCTGTCATTTGAAGTTGTTTTAAAGTCTATAGCCTCTTAAGTCCATCACAGCAGTGTAGTTTTATTATTTTGCAACCAAAAAAAAAAAATAATAAATAAATAAATAACGTGATGTTGCTGCCAGCCCATTGCACGTATGGGCAAGTTGTTATTTTTGTCACAGATCCATTTTATCCTATTAGACCCACTCATGTGAGGAACCAAGTGCAGTAAGTTAGCTACGAACAAGGGTACGGTTCTTACTCTCTTTTTGGTGGATTCAGTTTTGTCTCATTGAAGTATTATCTTTATATTTTTTATGTGCATATCCCACCATATATTATTGGCCTACCCATTTTGTGCCCAAATTAGCTATTTTATTATTTGTGCTTTGTACCCATTCTAAAAAAAAAAAAAAAAAAAAAAAAAAAAAACTTTGAAATATTTGATCCTCATTATTAATTGTGGAGCTTATTGAAAATTGACTTTTATTTGGCCTATCTCTCAATATTGTGAACTCTGTCACTACTTGACTGCAATTTCTTCACATGCACTCTTGCCTGACCCTAATTTTAAATTGAGAATTGGTTACTTGAACTTTTGTGAATCTCAATTGCATTCATAAATATAGTGTGCATGCATCTACGTAGTGGTCGCATCATGTCAAACTCTGAACATCAATCCACTTCTGAGTCTAGGTCCTCCTTAGAGCAAACCATAGATGACCTAGCAAAAAATGTCCGTAATTTAATGGATAGGGTTGATCAAATTGAAGCATCTCAAAGAGAGACCGTTAACCATGAAGGAGATAACCTGCTTAGGCAAAATCACCACGGTTACTTTCATAGGGTTCCAAACTTTGAACATGATCACTATAATCACAATGACCCTAGGGATTATGATGATAGAATGTTCAAGGAAAAGATAGAAGCACCCACCTTTGACGGCTGCCTGGACCCATGGGTTTTCACTGATTGGTTACGTCAGATGGATAAATTCTTTGACTACTACCATTGGGCTGAGAATAAGAAAGTGAGGTATGCTAGGATGAAGTTAGTTGGAAGAGCCGACCTTTTCTGGGAGGACCTTGAGGATAGCATTAGGCGACGACATGAGCCCCCCATTACTGATTGGCTTGAGATGAAGGGTGCACTCTCAAGGAATTATCTTCCTTCAACTTATAGGAGCTCCCTCCTTGAGGAATGGGATCGCCTAAGGCAAGCCACTGCTCCTGTGGCTGAGTATATAGAAAAGTTCAAGGAGTTCAAGAGGTGAATTCGAATAGTCGAGGAAGAGGTTGTCACACTCAATAGGTTTAAGAAAGGTTTAAATGCTAACCTACTAGGCGAGATTATCACCTGAGGAGTCACTACCTTAAGAGAAGCATATGACCTCGCTAGGAATTGTGAATTAGCATCCAAATCTATCTTTCACTGATTGGTTACGTCAGATGGATAAATTCTTTGACTACTACCATTGGGCTGAGAATAAGAAAGTGAGGTATGCTAGGATGAAGTTAGTTGGAAGAGCCGACCTTTTCTGGGAGGACCTTGAGGATAGCATTAGGCGACGACATGAGCCTCCCATTACTGATTGGCTTGAGATGAAGGGTGCACTCTCAAGGAATTATCTTCCTTCAACTTATAGGAGCTCCCTCCTTGAGGAATGGGATCGCCTAAGGCAAGCCACTGCTCCTGTGGCTGAGTATATAGAAAAGTTCAAGGATTTCAAGAGGTGAATTCGAATAGTCGAGGAAGAGGTTGTTACACTCAATAGGTTTAAGAAAGGTTTAAATGCTAACCTACTAGGCGAGATTATCACCTGAGGAGTCACTACCTTAAGAGAAGCATATGACCTCGCTAGGAATTGTGAATTAGCATCCAAATCTATCTTTTGGCGACGTTCTAAGCCCTGAAGTGTTCCCGCCAACCCTCAACCTTTTGGTAGCAAACCTAGACTTGCCTTACCCCCTAAGGTCAACCCCAATAGCACCCCACTAGAAAAAGAGGACAAGGGAAAAGGTGTGGTCAATGAGCCTTCAAGATTAGGATCTCGCCTCCAATGCTTCAAATGCAATGGGGTTGGACACATCGCTGCTAGATGTCCCTCTAGGACCCTTGTCATTCAAGAGGGTGATGAAAAGGTAGAAGATGTTGAGGAGCTAGTGTATGATCCAAATGTTGAAGAAACCCAAGATGTTGAAGCAGAATGGGAAGATGATCCTAGCTATCTCGCATGCATTAGAGCTATTTCTCCCCAAGTTGATGACTCCAAGAACTTTGGTGTCCCTAGAGTGAATGTGGTAAGGTGTGCCTTGGCAGAGCAAAGAGACGCTGATGATTGGCTAATGAGTGCCATCTTTCAAACTTACATTAAGTGTGGAGACAAAACTTGCAAGGTTATCATAGATAGTGGAAGTTGCATTAATGCAGTGTCTTCTAACGTTGTTTCCCGCCTAGGCTTGAAATTGACCCCACACCCTAACCCATATAAAGTTTCTTGGGTGGATACTTCCTCCATAGCCATAAAAGAAAGATGTGTTGTTCCACTTCAATTCCTCACCTACAAGGCTGAAATATGGTGTGACGTAATTCCCATGGATGTAGGGCATATCATCTTAGGTAGACCTTGGCTATATGATCTGGATGTCACCCTTCATGGGCGATCCAATTCTTGCAGCTAGTCGTTTCTTTCGCTGTCAAATGGTGGATAGCAAATCTGTTGTGGAACAGGTTCAAGACTTTCAAATGATCGTAGCAGAAGTTAGATCTGAAGGCATAAAGATTGAGAACAACCTTATTGTGGCTGGTATCATTGACAAGCTACCACCATCATGGAAAGAGTTCCAAAAATCAATGCGCCATAAGCAAAAGGAGACATCCCTAGAATCCTTGATTACTCGCATTCGTGTAGAGGAGGAAGCTAGAGGACAAGATGCACTTATAACATGAGAGGGTAATGGACATTCTACCACCAAGGTAAATTTAATTTCTACAAGCAATAACAAGCCCAAAGATCATTTTCCTAAAAATGCTCAATTGAGGCCAAGAAAGAAAAATATGAAAAATTATGGTAGACCTCACAATAGGGGCAACCCTAGTCAAAGGAATAAGAACCAAGGACTCCCTTCCAATAATCAACAAGTTAATGCATGTTTTGTCTGTGTCAAGAGTGGGCATATTGCTCGATTTTGCAAATTTCAAAAACATGGATCTGTCGATTTCTTCTCACCCGGGGGGAGTTGGTGCGGACACGAGGTACAAGCCCCCAATTACACACACGTATAGGAGGAAGAGCAAAAAGAAGACGGCCCAGCCTGTGGCCTTATGGATGGAGCATACTAGTTATTGGGCTTGAAATTAAGCAAGCCCGAACATTTAATGATTAGGGTTTCTTTCGGGTTTTTTATTGTTGGCTATTTAAACAATTTTTCAGATTATTGTAAGACAGTTTTTGAGAATTATTAAAAATAAACGTGTGTTTTCTTTCACTGGTGCCGACTCCAGTTTGCTTGGTGCTGACTCCAAGCAGCCCTTAGGTGCTGACTCCTAGGGTTTATCTTTTGTTCTCTTGTTAGTGTGGTTGTCCTACGTCACTGATCTTCGTCAGGTAAGCATAATTTGTTTGCAGTCATTCCATAGGATTATTATAATGTGAAAGTTATTAGAGTTGATTGATTGGACTAACCTTAAGGCAGGTTGCAATGTGGTAAACCTGTGTGGGATATTTCAACCTGTTACAATCATATGCTTTTGTTGTTGTTTTTACATTTTTTTTTTGATAAATTCTTAATTTATAGTTGAGTGTGAGAGGATTTTTCAGCTATAAAGATTCCCTTTAGTCTTCTCATTGGTTTTCTTGATTTATTTTTCTTATGTTATGGTTATCATGCCTTGTCATTGAGACAGAACAACCTAGCTCTGACACCAAATTTGATGCATAACGAACACTGAGAAAAAAAATCGCAATAAAATTAAAAGAAACAAAGAAGAAAATGTAAAAAACTAGGAGTTGGCACCTAGTGTTGGCTGGAGTCAGCACCAAACCATTGGAAATGTTCCAAAAGAAATTTTACTAAGCAAGCCAATTGTCAATAACGCTGAACTCAAGGTGTCCTTCAATTAAACTAACCAACTTAACACAAGGAAATTATTCTGACTAATAAAAATAATTCTACTAATCTAGAAAGAAAATGAAATAAATACCTAAAGTAAGTTGGAAAGTAAATAACCAAATTACAATATAAGTAATTAAAATTGTATCCCTAAATTAAATAGGATTTTTTAATCAGTTGGGCTGACACAGGCTTTCAACATCTAGCCATGTATCTGGGACCTGCATCTAGTGTCTGTATGAGATTGTTACTTCTTTTGGATTCTTGATATGTTTATTCTTTTCTAAATTCTGTTGATCCATTGCTTTTATTTTGAACAGGTTTTTGAAGCATTTGGTCAAGTAGAGCTGGTGCAGTTGCCTGTTGATGAAACTGGACATTGCAAAGGATATGGCTTTGTCCAGGTGTGTACTATTTGTGAAACATTTGTGAAATTGCTTGAATATGCAGCACTTAAAATTTCTATGCAACACAGTTTTGCATGCTTAACTACATGAGAAGCTTTGAATGATATAATTAGTCCTTTACTCTTACAGATTGATAATTGGCTTCAACATCACACACAGCTTTTATCTAAATCACTTGGTATAATATCTTAATATGGTGTTCTTGGCTCTACTGATGTTCCAGATGGCATATTATATGCACACCAAGGTTCCTCCTGATTTAGTAGGCTAATTGAATAAGTTGTTTATTGCAGTTTGCACGTCTTGAAGATGCTAGAAATGCACTGAGTCTGAATCAACAGTTGGAGATTGCGGGTCGGCTTATAAAGGTATGCCATTCAATCTTTCAATGCACTGAGTCTGAAACAACATTGTACAAATCTCATTGTTTTATTACCAGCTTCTTGTCATTTCACATATTTTATGCTGTTACGTTCTGTAGCAGCGTATTAGTTAATACAACAGTTTCAAAGAGTTTTACTTGGTGATCCAGAGTCCTTTCTAAGATCAATGCTTTCAAATCAAACAATTGAATGCCTGTCTTGCCCTGTTACTGGTCTTTAGTAACTTGGCACTTGCTTCTGTATAAAACTTGACGGCATTCTTCTTCTGTCAGTGCTGCATGAATGAATGGTGTATGCTGTACCAAAAATTCTTATTATAGGCTCTTCTACTTTGAATATGATCTTTTACCTGACTTCTCTCCTCCTTTTCCCCCTTCTTTTCTTTTCCTGTTCAGGTTTCAGCTCTTACTGATCAAGCTGGAATGCAAGATGTTGGAGCAAATTCTGGTGATTTTGATGATGATGAAGGAGGTGGCTTGGTTAGTTATACTTCCATTTTTTCTTTTTTCTTTTTATTTTTTATAATATAAAAATAATAAAAATTATTTCTCTTTGTTGAAGTTGGTTGAAAGTCTAAGGCTTGATTGATAATCAATCTTGATAATCAAAGTCTAAGGTATTTGATTGTTCTTACATGTCTAAAGCGTGTATTACCTAAAGCATGTTTTTGGTGTTGCTGTTATGTTACGAAAAATAGGTATCATGACCCCTTATGTTAATCTTAATTGATTCTATGTCAACAATAATTTTGATATCTTAAAAGTTTTAGTTTTTGAGCCCATTTCTCCTTTTCTTTCATTTGCATTTTCAAGTAAGTTTTACATTTTCCTTCTGTAAGTTATCAATTTCCGATCTTTCTCTCTTTCTCTTGAATTTCTGGTGAGTCTGTTATTCACAATTTTTTGTTTGTTTGTTTATTTATTTCTCTTAAATAAACTATTGGCCAAGCTGACACAATTCTTCTTTTAATTCTCAGTCTCTGAATGCACGATCTCGAGCGCTTCTCATGCAGAAGTTGGACCGCAGTGGCTCTGGATCTAGGTTTTTCTCTTCCTAGTTTGTTGTGGTATATTGAAATTGACCTCTTTTTTCTTACATTTTCTTCCTTTCTTTTGAAGCGTTGCTGGTTCCACTGGCACTCCAGTTGTCAATAGCACAGGGCTTACTTTACCAACAGTGCCTATTCTAGGAGCTGCACCTGCAGTATCTCCGATTACTCCCCTTGTTCCTGCTCTTGCTGGACTTGGTGGTTCAGGTCTTCAAGTTCCCATTGCTACTTTGCCAACTGTTGATACAATTGGTGTTCCAAGCGAATGTTTATTATTGAAGGATATGTTTGATCCAAATGATGAGGTTGGTGGGGCATGCTTTTTAAAAGTAATTTTCCTTTCTTGTTCCTGTTGCTGATAGTGTTCAAAATGATATCACCCTTTGCAGACGGAACCAGATTTTGAGTTGGACATCAAAGAAGATGTTCAAAATGAATGTTTGAAGTTTGGAAAATTGAAACATATATTTGTAGACAAGTAAGCTATTTCTTGTGTGGACCTCCTCTTCCCTCCTCCCCCCCCCCCCCCCCCCCCCCCCTTTTTTTTTCCATTCTTTCAAATTTTCTTGATATATTTAGATAGAATACAATACAGGAAAAGAATACATGTGACTGAACCTAATTAGTTTGTTGAGGGTCCGTAACTGACCCCAAGATTTTGGGACTCTTTGTTGTTGTTGTATTATATATGATTACAGGAACAGTGCTGGTTTTGTGTACTTGCGATTTGAAAATACACAAGGTGCAGTTGCTGCACAACGTGCTCTACATGGTAGATGGTTTGCTGGAAAGATGATTACTGCAACTTATATGGTAATTATATTTTCTCACTTCATTTTATTTTGTTTATTTTAATACATAGTCCATAATAGTAAAACTACAAGTAAATTCTACAAATGCATGCAGGTGCCCCAGGCATACGAGGCTAAGTTCCCTGATAGCAGATAGGATTTATGGATTATGGATGTGCAGTGAGAAGATGGCATTTGCATGTCTTTGAGTTTTTTCTTGGGGATTGGGGGGAAGAGAGAGAAGCTTTTGTATGATACTGTCCTTAGGTCTGGCATATGAATTGCCAATAGATAAAAGATTGTAAAAAGAGGTCAGATTTATCATCAAGTTGTTATTGCCATTTGCTATCAAAATATAAGGTGTTAACATTTGTAGGCCAATTACTGCCTTTTTATTGGTTGTCTAAATGGGTTTAGCCTCCTTTGCTGGTTGCCAGCTTCTCTTTGATTATATGAGCTGATGGTATAAAGCTCGGATCATCAGTGAACGTTGGATGTTCACTGCTGGAAAAATGATTACTGCAATTTATGGCTTTTGTATTGACGTTGAGCTGTTATGCTAGACGTGTTCTTTTTTACCTTGCCTGTCATGGATTTAAGATCAGGTTTGCTGCTTATGGGCTTGGAGCCTGGCTTGAAATATTATTCCTGTGCTATGTGCCTTGCTTGTACTTCTCAGACGAAGATCTTATCCAAGATCATGTTACCATCCGAAAATAAAAAATAAGATTAGCTCCACGGAGGGGGACACATTAAAAACAACAAAATCTGAGGGATAAGATTACTCCACATGCTAGTACCAAACGGTAAAACAAAAAACGTTGTAATCAATTTATATGGTGAGTAATTGTTGCGGGTGTTAGTGGATTGTGGGCAAAACTCAAGTTGAAGGGTATGTTCTCTACGTGTGACAATAGTTTGGATTTTTCATGAAAAAGAGAAATAATTTATGTCTTTTTTATAAGTAAATTGTGGCAAAATAAAATTTTGATTTTAGCATTGCCTAATAATGGTAATGGATTCTCATTCTCAAATCCTCACCTATTTTCCAATCTTGTTTTAATGCCAAATCATTTCTTGAATATTGATTTACAAAAAAAAGAGAAAAATGGAAAAAGAAAAAATCTTGAACATTGATTTAAGAAAAAAAAAAAAAAATCATGAACATTGATTTCTTTGTTTGCTCAGACATTATGCATCCAACTCCCGATCTTACTGGATATATTACAGAGGGGCAGATATACATTGACAGGCAGTTGAACAACTGACATGTACAGTTTTAAAGGAATGTCATTTAGCATAGTAGTTCAGTGGTTGGAAATAAATTTCAAGCGGACGTGGGTTTCTTATTATCACAGTAATTTAGTGCCATGTGTACATGATGTCAACATGTAAAACAATATTTTTAATAGGAACATGGGTGTGTGTCATAATAAACTAAATGCAACAAACTGTATCTAAGAAAACACTTAAATAGTTTTATGTGACCATTAAGAATTTTACCTTCTCTATCGTAGCATGGTTTTGATGAATTTTTTAGACTGGGTTTACAACAACTGGTTAATGACTGAAAACAGTGCATAGAACGGGCAGCTCCCTTTTATAATGAAGTTCATGTAGTGTAACAATAATAATACAATAAAATTCTTGTAGTGTAACAATAATCTGAATAGAACTAGGAACTCCCTTTTACAATAAAATCAAGCACATAAAGTACAAAAGTCCATTAAACCATGAACTGAAACAAAAGAACGAAAACCTAACGCTACAACCTAGTCCCAAAGAGTCTTAAAAAGAATAGTATAAGATCTGAAATAGTTTTTTCTGAATCCTAAGTGCCGGTTATTTCTCTCCTGCTGAATGAACCACATCAAATAACAAGGGAAAACCATGCAAACAACACCATTCCGATTTACAGCAATACCCATAATCAAAATGAATAACATCGAGACATCTCAAGCACAGCGTGTACTCAAACGCCAAGAATTCGGCTCGTGATGTCTGTCATAAAGTGGCTCAATCCTTTCTTGTCGTTTTCACTAGCTCAGCTTTGTAGAATCTGCCACCTTGAAAAATCTAGGCGCCATTTCCACAAGCCATTTAGGATCTATAACCATGACCTCTCGCGTGTACTCCTTTGTTGTCATCACCAGCTCATGGGGTAGATGACCCAGTAAGGTTGCCTCTGGAAAAAAATAAAACTAGTTAGTTTGATGTTCAGTTTCATCAATCTAATATGTTTTTTTTTTTTTTTTTTTTTTTTTTTAGGATAAACGGCAGAATAAAGTAATAGTATTTTAGTTACTTAAATGGTTGAGAATGAAGTCATGAACCACCTTACAAAAATGTCTTTGACATTGTTTTAATCCTTTCTAATAACCAAATAAAGAAGACAAATACATACATAACATGATGGTTTACATAACATGATGGCTTTCCTAAAAATAAAAAAATTACTAATCACTCATGGAAAATAAAAATTATGGGGAGCCAAGTTAGTAGGTCTGTAGGTGAATTAGTTATTTAGTGAGAAGTCACGTTAACTGATTTTTATTCTACATTCTACAAATGCTTAAAACACAATGGGGAATATTCACTTAAAAATAAAGAGGAAATTTTCAAATTCCAAAACTTAGTTCCAACTGCTAATAAGAGCCTTATGCCCAAATATGTCCATGAATTGGTCATCAAAGGTGAGGAACTTCAAAAGAATTATATTCAAGAAAATAAAATAACCTGCACATCAAAATAACAAAAAATTGATAGCACATTCTCTCTTGAAAAGAACATATGCAAGCTCCATCATTTAACTGATCCTCAAATCTCAATAAACCCATTTATCTCACTTTTCCAACTTCAACAATCATACAAAACCCTCTAGAAGAGAAAAATAAAGGCAGTAACTAAGTTTGAAGAACGTTCTTAACCTCCATCAGCATAGGACCAGGGGACCATGATTGTACCACCACCCGCACCATTCTTCTTATTTCTCTTCCTCCTGACCATTCTACATGCATTAGGAATTCTAGAATAAGAAAAAATGATTACTCACTTAAACTTCCTTACCCATTAATTTTGTTTACCCATCATTGGATGATATATGAAACACATGAACATAAAATGACATGCCATTAAATAAAATTGAGAATAATTTAAAGTCTGAGAATTCCATGCATTCAAATAAGAAACTCATCTTTTCAAACTTGTTTATCATATCCATTATTCCACTAAAGTTCTTAATTATATGAAAATACAGTTTCTACAAAAAAAAAGAAAGAAAAGAAAAGGTTTCTAGTTGCATCAAATACAAATAAGCCACATAAATGAACTTTCTTGAGGATTCATCTTATCATTCACCAAGTATATTATGCACCCAACCCATGGGAAAGTTCTCATATTCGACAATTGAAGACATTCTTGAATGCTTACATGCATCGCAAATTATGTACCCACTATTAAGTTTATGAGGGGTCTCAAGGAAAATAAGAATCTCATAAGTTTGAGGAAGTAATAAGAGCCTTTATCTGCTTTTGGCACTTGCATTTGTTTTAGCAGTAGATGAAACACCAAATTTTCTGCCTCTCGCTCTGGATTTATTCAGCTCTTTGATTTATTCAAGTGGATTTGAGAAGCATTATAAGGAAGTATATACAAGGTTAGAAGTTAATTCTAATTTTAATATATAACAGTTCATTTAACTCTTAAGAGACTAAATTTAATATTAAATTTTGGACCCACCACGTGTCACTTCAATCACCCTACCAACAAAATAAGAACAAAAAAGAAAAGAAAAAGAAGAATTATTGGTTGCAAGTTTTACCCCATTTGCAATAGCATCTTGAAACAGCAAAGGCTGGTAGACTTAGATGTATTCGATGTTAATGCAGGTTATGGGTTCAAACAACATGAAAATCTGTTATTGCTTTCTTCAATTGGGATTTATTGCTTGATGAGGGCTAACGCAGAGTGATTCAATAACTGTCCCAATAACATATTATTGGCTATGTTAAAACTAATGCAAGAAGAAATAAATAAAATATGAAGATTTATTGAAATGGATACAATAAGCTAAAAAGGACATTTTGTATTAGAATTAACCAATTGAAAATTTTCAAATCAAGTCATCCATCCACATAATACAATGGATATTTTGCTCTCATAAGGTTTGTGTCAAAGCCAGCAATAATAACTGATGTAATTCTCAATAGACCAACAGCTCATGCAAATTCTTAAAACACAAAAACTTGACTTAAAAGGGACTTAACAATTTTAAATTAGATGGAGTTCTAACATATTGAAAATTTAAGGTTTTCTTTGTCTCCTAAAGCATCAATCCAAACCTCACAACTCAAGTATAACAAACACAATAGTCAAAGGATCCTAGAAATACACTTTCAAAGACCTAATGTCACAAAAATCTATAGTCAAGTATTTTGATAGACAAGTTGCAGGCAATTTCTAAGAGGTCAATCCAAAGGCCAATGCTATTTAATCTAAGGGCTTGATAAGATGTAATGAAACTACCAATGGTCAACGCTATTAATTTCAAAACTGTAACAGTTGTTAGTTCCAAAAGAGAAAAAATATAAAATATAAAAATAGTAAACAAAATAATCCCAACAAATTTCCTGAATAATCATTCAGAAAACAATCCAATGGAAATTTTCAAATAGAACAGTTGACATAGGGAAAAAAATTAGGGAAGAAGAAGAGGCATGAAATGGACCTAATGGTCATGGAAGACTGTTTGATGTCCAAGTTGATGCGGTCATTGACTCTGCCATAGGAAAACAAATGTCAAAAAGAATGCCTACAATCTGCTTCTTGAGGACTCTCACTGCCTTTCCACAAATCCTTTCAGACAGAATCATGTCCATAGAGGGGTTTGGAATCTGATCTGGAAAGTAAAAGTCCCCCTGAGAATCTGCAACTTTACGTGGAAGCTTATGCATGATGGCTTTCCCACTCTTCTAAGTCTAAAAAATAGAGGAATACCAACCCAAAGCACCTGCCCCGTGTAATGATGAAGATGAAGCCACAACTCACCTATTTCTGTCTTGACCTTTTGCTAGAGCTTGCTGGCATGGATCTCTGTTAGCTGTTCATACCTGATCTAGCCAATGTCTCGGTGCAGCAGTGGGTTGGGAATTTATTAGACAGACACAAAAAACTGGAGGCTGAGTCAATGATTTATCTTCAAGCCATTTTCACTACATTTTGGACAATCTGGAACCACAGAAACACTGTGGTTCATGAAGGCAAACAACCTAACCCCATGGAAGTAATTCTAAAAGCTCAAAACCTTTCTTGCAGGTACCAGGAAACTCCTACAAAAAATGCATTCATCAACAGGAATGCTAAGGAGACAATCTCAGGCACTCGGTCACTAGCAGGGCCTTGGCACCTAATGATCAAAATTGCTGGAGTCAGGAGGAAGAGAGCAAGGAGGAGTGCGTATGCTTATGAGGCCAAGAATATGCAGGGGGAGACTTATGTTTTGTGGTGTAGCTAGTAGTGCAGTAGACTCAGCTTATGGGGCATCTCAAGAAGCTCTGGTGGAGGCATCTATAAAAGCTAGGAATGCTGGCTTTCATCAAGTACTGATCCTAAGCAATAGCAGAAGATTGGTCCAAACTGTCAACAAAGAAAGGAACCCAAACTGGCAGGAGAGGACGATGATGGCTGATCTATCTTCCCTTCATCAAAATGGCTTCGTTTTGAAGATGCTTTTTGTTCCCAAAGTTGTTATAAACTGTGTCTGTTATGTAGCTAATATGGCAACTCAATGCCATTTCACCAATGCCGGTCTAGACCAGCTATTTGTAACAAACTCCCTGTTTTCTCCCTTTGAATGGTATAAAAATAAATAAAAATAAAAAATAAAAAAGTCAAAAAGAAGAAAAACAATTTTATTTTTGGGGTAAATATAGTGATTGTTTTTCGCATTTTGGATCAATACAAAGCTAAATTTCTACAGGAAGAGAGCTTTTGCACTATATAGGTGCTCATATTATGTGAGGTTGTGTGTGAATGCCATAGAGGAGAAATAAGTTTAAGAGGTGAGAGAGATAAGGAAGAGAAATGGTTCGGAAATTTACAAACACAAAATAATAATTGGTGAATTTATAACTGCAGAATGTGTAAGAGCTTATTAGCATTTGATGGAGAGAAGAAGTGGGCTAGTACTCTTCAAACTACGCGTGAAAGGAATTCTATTGGTGTGCATATATATATATATGCACAATCTTTGGGCTTACAAACCTTGGTCCAGGACATTGGGAAAAAAGAATTCTTGTCCTCAAAGTGACCTCAAGTAAATTTCTTAAGACATCAATTTTGGAACAAATGTTTTTTGAAAGGTAGAAGGTAGAGGAAGTATAGGTGGGAATAGATGCTAGGACGGATTTAACTAGAGTAATTTTGGAAGCTTGGGATAGGATTTTAGCGTTCCAAGATTGTGCTCTAGAAATAACCTTGTCAAGGACCTCATTAAACATTTGCTTTTTGTTCATGCAGACCAAGCATTTGATGAAGTCCTCGAATATTTAATATTGTTTTTGGTGAAAGGCCTTCCAAGCAGCAGAATTTAATTGTGTCACACAACTAACTCAATGAATAATCAAATTATGCACTGTTAAAGAGTACATTCTCTATTACTATTACTTGACTAAACAAACATAGACAGCTACACAGTCTCAATAGGGTAATTATCTTCCATTCTAAAAACTCTTTCTACTTGATAAACTGTTTTGATTGAAAAACAAATACCACATGACCACAAAGGCCGTGAACAGTTCACTGAACTTATTATTACTCATACAATAGCCAAGCATGTAGAAGATAACAAAAACTTCAATAACACAAGCTGAAACAAGCCCAATTCATCACCATAAAAGAACTTTTTAAGATATATATGCCCAAGAAACAAACAAAGCACTCAATTGTACATTAAAAAAAATTTTCATATAAAATGGGGGTGAGGGGGGTTGAAATTGTAAATACTTACAAGTGAAGGGAACTAACTTGGAGTTGGAGGAGATGAGAATCAGGGGGAAGGAAGAGAGGCATAATTCTTCAAAGCTTGATCAAGATGTCCTCTTTTTCTTCGAGGGTGGAGACAGATACAAATCAAAGTCATCATTCATAAATTCATGGGTCACTGAAGACGAACCCAAATCAAACCCACCACTAACAGTCGAGCCAGCCAAATCTATCTGGCCCAATCCAAAATTAGACCCATTAGATGTATCAGGTACCTGAGGAGGCTCTCGTTCACTTGCATCTGAGTCATTTAGTGATAAGCTCAAATCATACCCATCATTGCGAAAGTCCTTCAAATGCCCCAAATCACTTACAGTTTCGAAAGCCTCATGATCCATATTTGAGGAATAAGGAAGTGGTATTAAAGGGTGGACCTCGGGGTCAATAGGGAACGAAAATGACACATTCAAATAACCATGAAATCCCTTCAAATCATTGCAAGACGTGGGGAACAGAGGTAGTAAAGACAGGGAATTAGGAATGGAAGATTTATGAGGACAATAGATGCATTCTACATGGACCCCCAACTTTTTTGGGATAGCCATAGGATCCATTGGCTCTTCGAAAAGATAATCTTTGTCCATCCTGATGCTACAAATAACCTCAAAATGACTCTGTTTAGATAGATTTGAGTCCCTCAACTTCTTCTCCCATTCGTACATAGAATTAGAAATAAACCACATACGACAAGATTCATCTCCTTCTTTGAAATCCCCACTACACTGATATTCTGAACAACCATTGACGACAAATTGAACCACATAACCAAAAGATTCATTTGTCGGTGCAAAGGTAACACAAACAGCAATAGGAATGCATCTGGAATTACGACCAACCAAGAATGAAATGGAATTTCCATCGTTTCGGTGGTTGAACTCATCTAGAATCTCAAACCCTGGTGCTTGAAAGTAACCAATCGAGTGGTAAAGCGAATACGAAGATTCGTCAGAGTGTAGTTGATTTCTCTCTCCTTCATGTACTCTATCTGCTAAAACGCCTTGACTTTCTCCCTCTTGCTTCCATTTAGCAATTTTTTTAGCAATAACCTGCAGTTTGGCATATCGAGTTAGGTATTTGGGGGAAAGGCAATACAATTATTTCTTTATAACTAAGAGCGAGAGAGTGATAGAGAAAGACCTGACTCAATATTTTGTTTGATGATTTTCGATTCCATGATGGGCAATTACTAGCCACCAAATGCTCTAAAGATTGTGGAAATCCTTGAATTTCCTCAAAGCGCTTGCAATCGAATATATCAAGAGTACTTAATGTAGTGAATTTGATAAAGCCTTTGGGGATGGTAATAGTATTGGTGTTTCGTAGATATAGCGTTGTCAATGCGGGAAAGTAATCGAACTCCAGAAAATCTAATTCAGTTACATTTTCACCGCAGAGAGTAAGCTCTGCTAACTGTGGAAATGAATATCCGACACAGCCATCAAAAGAATTGCAGCTTGGTCTTGGTAGGTTAGTAGAAATACCTAAAACTATGATATTTTGGAATTTATAGATGCTATCTAGAAAGTTCCTCTCAAGGCTTGTGCATCTTGAGGAAAGCGATTCTCTAGTACCACTCCCTTCTATATCTAGAACCGATAAGCATTTCATTACTGAATCAATATCAGGGAAGTACTCAAGGCTTGTGCAATGACTAAGATCAAAATTTTGAAGAGATTTCAACGGAAGTCTTCTAGGAAGAGTTTGAAGTTTTCCACAATCTCTGAGATACCAACCTTCAAGTTTATCAAGATATCCAATAGACTCATGAACTTTAACTAAATTTTTACAAGAACGAAGATTTAATATCTTTAAATTTGGGGCACACAACTCAGGTAATTCTTCAATGGACTCACAGTAATTAAGACAAAAATCTTCAAGAGATTTGAACTTAAGTCTTCTAGGAAGAGCTCGAAGTTTTTTGCAATTAGAAAGGTCCCAACTTTTAAGCTTATCAAGAAATCCAGCAGGCTTATGAATCTTAACTAAATTTGTACAATAAGAAAGGTTTAATATCTCTAAATTTGGAGCCCACAAGTCAGGTAATTTCCGGATGGATTCACAACCTCTGAGATTGATTCCTTTCAAATTGTTAAAAGGCAAAACCTGTAGAAGGAAATAACAATTATCTTCAACAAGCTTTAAAATGAACTGTAGAAATAAATCTTAATTAAGAAAACTAATAATCATACCTGCTTGAATAACTTATGTATTCTAATGTTACAATGTGGCATGTTCAAGTAGACAAGTTGTTGAGGACAAAAATTGGATGGCAAGGACAAGGACCAATTAGGCCAATCCAGTAATACTAAACTGTTGGGGAGATATTCCAAAAATCCATCAATATATACGTTATTAACTATAAGAAACTTGATATTTTTCATCCTTCTGAAAGCTTGAGCATGAACTTCCAATGTTACAGGTCTAGGTGGCCACAGTATTATGCCTCGAATTTTATTCGTTCCCTGGTTGAACAAAGCATTAAGTGAACAACACTATGCAATTGGAAATATAAAAAATTAAACAAAAAAATATGTTGATAAGCTTGTATTGCTTCAACATTAATAAAAGTTAAAGAAAGTAATTAATTTCTTCTAAATTGATTAAAAGAGGGAAAGAAGCGAAGAAAAAGACATACTGTATTTGCTGTTAGTACAGTAAAAGCATCCGCATAATCCTGTAGCCTAGTTCGTTTTCCAGGCGCTTGTGGTGATTCTTGTTGAACAATTTCCTCTCCCATCTGTTGTAGCAAGTTATGCATTGATAAAATGCCACACCGATCAATTGTTATCAAACACTTGTCAATAAGTTTTGGAATACCATAATTTGGAAATAATTGACATGCCTCTAATATATTTACAACATAATCTTTCTGTTTCCTGTTGAAGAAAAATGCAATATCGAGGAAAATATCCTTTTCACTTTGGTCCAATCCTTCATAACTAATTTTGAGTATTTCTATAATTTTCTTGTTGGGAATCCTTTTATACTTCTCTAATGCACTTTCCCATTCACATAAACTTCTTCTCCGCAAATCAGAACCTATTATTTCTAAAGCTAGTGGAAGGCCATTGGCATAATTGATAAACTGGTTTGAAAGTTGCAAGTAAGCTTCCTCAGGTTCATTTGTTTGGAAGGCATACAAACTAAAAAGTTCACAAGCTTCATATTGGTCCATTTCATCAACCTTATAGATTAGAGTATATTGTTCAAGAGTGGTTAACACATGCTTATCTCTTGTGGTTATAAGGATTCTACTTCCCGGAGCTAACCAATCACATTTTCCAAGCAAATTTTCTATCTGCTTCTGTTCATCCACATCATCAAGAACTAAAAGAACTCTTTTATGGCGAAGTCTTTCCATTATCAAAGTGATTCCTCTAGATATGTTGTCCACTTTTAAATTTCCATCCCCTAAGAGCTTAGAAAGAAGTATCTCCTGTAGTTGTTTTATGCCATCCTTTGTCCTAGACCCTTCTTTAACATTCTCTAGAAACGAGCTTCCTTCAAAGCCATCAACAATTTTGTTATATACAGCTTTTGCGATTGTAGTCTTACCTATTCCGCCAAGGCCATGGATCGCCACCATTCGAATATCATTCAACTCAATATTTAAAAGCTTTTCTATTTTTGTTGCACGAGAATCTACTCCAATTGGGTATTTAGCAACGAATAATCGTGTGCGGTTTAATGTTGTATTTGATATCCGTTCAATAAGTCCCTGGATAAATTTAGATTCAAGACAACTGCCAATCACATAGCATAAAAAGCATGTTAGGAAATGAATTAGCTGGAAAATGTAAGTATGAAGATAAGCAAAATTCTAGATATATAGTTTTTGCATTATTTATTTATTTTATTTTTTTACTTTTGCCACATGAATAAGGGTTGAGGGGGAGAACGGCCCGAACGGCTTTGTGCGTTACAATTAACAAGTAAGTCGTACATTTTTTTTTTTAATGGGGAAAAGGTGGTACATTTTTAATTAAAGTAAATGGCAAGTACATAATTCATAGACTTGGGAACCAAACTATATTTAAATTTAATAGTTTGTCTTTTTTGTATGGGAAATCAGTTTTATTCTTCTATCAAGTAGTTGCATGAAAACTTCGCATAGGTGAGGAACCAAACTAATTGGAAACCCACATATGATACCTGATTGAAATGATTAAGAGATTTTTCTTAAATCTTTTATCAAAAAATATGTGGAAGAAACTCTTAATTCGTAAGATTAAAATTTTCTTTGTAACCTAACTAGCGACTACCTTCATAGTTAAAGATATTACCAAAATAGAACAATTTCATATAGTGGTTATGACAAACCATTAAAAAAAAAAAAAAAAAAAAAAACCATGAATGCATGATACTAATTGTGAGGTACATACTCATTATTGTAATGGAATCCAGAAAAACTGCCAACTTCTTTTAGAGCTGCCCTCCAAATCTGCACTTTGCCAATGTTATCCATGAAATTTTTTTCATGTTTAGCCAATTCTACCCCAAACTTTCCTTCTTGTTTACGTACTTCTGATGGATCTATTCCATAAAAAACTGGTAAAACCAATTGACCAATATTTTTTCTACACTCAAGAATCCAAACTAGTTCGTCCAAACACCATTTGGAAGATGCATAATTTTCAGAGAACACAATAACCGATATCATTGACCTTTTGATGGTTTTGAGAAGTTCCTCAGAAATTTTTTCTCCCCTCCGAAGTTTATCGTCCATGAAGGTGTAAATGTCTTTGTCACACAAAGCTTTATATAAATGGCCTGTAAAACCATAGCGAGTATCTTTACCTCTGAAGCTTAAGAAGACATCATACTCCCACCGGTGAGTGGAAGTCATTGAAGTCTACATACGAGCAGAAGATTGAGAAGGTCAAAGATGTGATAAAGTGGGAATTATAAGGAATGAGTGAACACATGAAAAAAAAAAAAAAAAAAAAAAAAAAAAAAAAAAAAAAAAAAAGTGGCTTACCTTTTTTGCTGACTGGAGCCTGGAGGTTGAAGGTGGTGGTTGTGTGGTAGCTTCAATATCACAGGGGACGAATACCACAACCACGTACTATAATTTTCTTGCTTTTCTGAAACACACAATGTTCGAATCCAATGTCTTTTCTATTTGATTTTCGAACCAAAGTTAGGCCTACAAATACATGTAAATGACTTGTACAAACCCACCAAGACGTGTAGTCTTATGTGAATTTCCTACCAAAAATATGTCTTTTTGGGAGCTTCCGTCCTTTTACTGGTAGTTAAATAAATGATAAATAACAAGATAAATCGAGATAATAAAAAATGCAAATGTAAACTTTTAAATTTTGACTGAAACTCATTTAGGGTGTGTTTGGATAGAACTTATTTTGTTTAAATTGAAAACTGAAAACTGAAAACACTGTAGCAAAATAATTTTTAACTCTCTTAAATACCTATATATTTTAGTTAAATAATTTTAAATTTAAAAACGCAAATTGGTTAATCTATCATATGTTAATTTCTTCTTTATTTTGCCAATTTGAAACCACTGGTATGAGGCGATTATATTATGAAGTGAAGTTGTAAAATATGTCTTTTTGGGAGCTTCCGTCCTTTTACTGGTAGTTAAATAAATGATAAATAAAAAGATAAATCGAGATAATAAAAAATGCAAATGTAAACTTTTAAATTTTGACTGAAACTCATTTAAGTTATTTCACTTTATTTTTATTCAATTTAATCTTCTAAGTTTCAAATTTAAAAAAAAAAAAAATCAGTATTTTTAAAGTAAAACTCACTACTTTCTTTTTACTGTAAATCAAATTTATAAACTTCGTTTCATTTCACTCTAAAATTTAACTCCAAAAAATCAAAGAAAAAGGAAAAGATGAGAAGAGAAGAGAAATTGAAAAGAGGCTCACCTTGAGAGAATTGCAATGGTAGGGATGAGTGAAGAAGATACTGACGTTTGCTGGTCTCTAGTTCACCTTGAGAGAATTGCTTTTGCAGTCTTGTTCTTTTAGAAGATCTGTGGAGATGGCCTTCAGTAAAACTTTTCGAGTTTTTCTTTGTTTAAATCAGACTATTATATCTGCTTCCAGTTTGTTTACCACACCATTCCAAGAAACAAGATGAAAGGATGTAATAAAAGTAGTAGAATGTAAAGTCTTCAAGAAAAGGACTTTGAAAAGCTAGCCATTTACGTGGAATAGGAAAATTCTTGGAAACTTTCATCTTTTTCAAATGCCCCTAACATCTATATTTATTTACAGAAGAACCAAATTGTTTTAGCCAATAGTTATGCTGTTCCCAAGAAATTTCCACCAACTTTAGTAGAAATCTCGCGCGTCTTCAGTTGTTCAAAAAGATAAAAAGAAGTGAGAAAATGACATAATAACAAATTACTCTAATGTTTGTTTACTTTTCTCACAATGCATAGAGTACCATCCATTTCTTTTTTTTTGAAATATATCGTACCATCCATTTCTTGGTGGATAGACAAACACAGAATGCCATTATTATTTATCGGAAATCGGATAAATTCCATGAACATAACTGGATGTTTGGGTATATTGACAACTAGGTTCAAAATTTTCTAAAACTGATTAATTTGATCCTTAATATTAAATTAGTCCCTAAATTTTGTTTTAAAAAATGACGAACTAACCTAATAGTATTTGGGGATTAAGTTGATGAATTTAAGTATCAAATTGATTAATTTTAAAAAATCTTAAGTCTGGTTGGCATTAATTCAAATTTCAAAATATGTTAATAAAATTTACCCTATTTATGGCTATTGACAACTTTAAATTTGTGTGTTTTGGACAAATTTATAAGTTTTTTTTTTTTTTTCACTTGATATGTTTTAGCACACTATTGAACTAAATTTTTTTTAGCAAAAGGCTGAGGCAGGTTCGCTAGCTTTAAAAGCCATTGGGATGTATGAGTAGAAGATTGATAAAGGTGAGGAAATGTGTAGGAAAGGGAGTCAAGTATATAGTATATCCTTCTTCCAAGAAACTTTCTTTATGCAACTCATGCAATTATTCGATCTAGCACTAGTAATGCCACGCTTGGAAAGTAAAGACTACAAATAATAATTTTCTGACCACGCGCAATGCAGTACAAACAAATGAAACAATATTTTAAGTTTTCCAAAAGATAGAAACAGCGAATCGTTCATTAAAAAAATTAGAAAAATGAAATCACTTTTCTCCTCATCCGAGAGCATGTAATGCACGTTGGAAGCAACTTCCTTATTTATTTAAGAGGTACTATGTTTACAATATTTTTATAATATTTTTACAACAAATTATAGGTGATTAGTTATTATTAGTTCAAATTTAAACTTAACACTAAGATTACTTTTTTACCCCAACACTAACAACCAATAATTACCTACCACTTAAAATTTGTTATAAAAATATTATGAAAATGTTGTGGATATATCATTTCTCTATTTATTTCCATAGTTTTGTTACAGTTTTTTATTTTTTATTTTTCACAAAAAACTAGCGTATTTTTATTTTTATTTTTATTTTACAAAAAACTCGCTTCATTTTAAGTTTTTACCCCCCCCCCCTCCCCCACCTTAACATAAAAATTTACAGTTTTACAATTTCCACTTACATTACCTTATTTCCATCACCAATTTACAAAGAAAAATGTAATGTTCAAAACATTTTCACAACAAATTTTAAGTAACAGGTTGTTATTGAAGGTAAAAAAAATAATTTTCATAATAAGTTTAAATAATAATCAATAATAACTACCTACTTATGATTTGTTATGAAAAAAATTGTGAACGTAGCACTTTTGAAATAGCTAAAGTAATTTTAATTTAACACCGAAATTGCTACTACTTTTTTGCCCCTTATCGATGACTGATGAGGAATCCCATTCTTTTATTTTCTATAAAAATCGAATACCAAGGTATACTTTTTTTGAGAGATTACCATACCAAGGTATACTTAATTGGGGAATTTGCCTCTTTTTTATCTATACTATATAATTTATTTAAGGCAATGCATGGCTCTTTGAACCCAAGTCTACTACTAGCTTACAGTTGGCTTGCACTACCTAAGAAATTGATAAAATATAAATAACACTAATTTTGATGAGAATTTGTGTGATTTTATTCGGGTGACATTGCAAAATCCAACAAAGATTAGTATGAAATCTCACAAGTCAATGAGAAATTATCAAAACTGAGTTTTTATTTTTTACATTTATTGTTAGAACCTCATCAAAACCGAATTAGCTAGAAGATAAAGATGTAATACAATGAAGAGATTACAGGGGCAATAATAATCATTATAGCATTAGAAAGTGATAAATTTGTCATGTAATAATATATGACTAAATAAAAAAATAAATTATTTTTCAAGTGCATTTATGCTTACAAAATTATAGTACTAAAATTTGTGACAATTGTTTCATCAAAATAAGTTTTTCAAAACTAAAATTCATGAAATCCTATTTAAAATCTATTATAAATAATGAAATTAAATGGATTTGTCTTATAATCATTTGATGAAAAGTAGATGTTAGAACATTAGTTCATGCAAAAATTCATGTCTATTTTAATATAATAATTATTTTTTCTAGTTTATATATTCACGTATCAAAATACTCTACATTAGATTATCTATTTTACATTACATTTAATTAAAATATCATTTTTTTTATTTTTTTTATTATTTATCTTTCTTCACACACAGCAATCTTCACCTACTCTTTTCCTTCATTTTTGAGACATGTAAAAAAATAATAAACCACTAAACACAAATGAATAGTACTAGCGTAAATTTATAAAATTACTTTAGCAATTATGTTTTTTTTTTTTTTTAATTTACAGAATTTTGCATGACTTGATATGGGTGAATTTTGGTATTAATTGGCTAAAATGTAATTATTTTTCAATTACATAAATACTGATAGTGATTTGAGTGCCCTTTACAAACCTAAATATAAAAATTTTATATTAAAAACAAAAATCAAGAGTTTTAACTAAAAATTTTAATTAAAAAAATTAAATAAATATTATTTAAAAAAGTCTAAGTGGTTTTGACTTGCAACCTCAGAGACCTGAAAATAGGTGTAACGTTCGTGCATTTTCAGCTCAATTTTTCTTACTTTCCTAACAACAAAGACCTATGTCAATAGTTATGCTGTTTCCACGAAATTTCCACCAAATTTAGTAGAAATCTCGCGCATCTTCAGTTCTTCAAAAAGAGAAAAAGTGAGATATAATAACATGACATATTAAATTACTCTAAGCTTTGTTTACTTTCCTAACAATGCATAGTGTACCGTCTATTTCTTAATGGATAGATAATACACGTGGACCATGGTTGTAAATCTTGGAGCAATCTAATCTGTAAAGAGAGAACAAACGATTGGGATCAGTGGGGGATGGAGTAAAGAAGAAAGAAGTTAGAGCAAACATGCCAAATTTAGTAGAGTCGAAGAGAAAAAAAAATTAGTAGAGTTAGGATGCCAAAGACTCGGAGATAAATTATAAAAGAGACAAAAAGAAAGAGAAAAAAAAAAATTAGTAGAGTCGAAGCTCACAAATGAAATCTGTAATTTGTTGGATTTTTTTTATTATTCTATTTAAAAAGAAGGGGCAAAAAGTAGAACCATTTTTGGTTTATAAGTCATGGGTTTCAATTAGTTAGGGTGTTAAAAATATTTTTAGGTAGCCAATCAAAAAATTTTAAAAATCATATCATATCATATTATATTATATTATATTATATATAATAAAAGTTGGGCTTAGACGCCGTGGTTGTGCCAAGTGGCAGCACCAAATTGCAGAAATTTTCTTAAATTTTTAGATTAAAAAAAAAATATTTACATAAAAAAAAAAATCTAATGCATCCTAAATTGCAGCAACGAATCTAATTCTTCTTATTTTTTAATTACTCCATTTAAAAATAAAGGTCTAATACATCTTAAATTAATAGTATCATTGCGCGCATTGTAAATCTATCCCAAAAAACTGTATATATATATATATATATATATATATATATATCTCTATATCACCCTTCCCCAAAAAAAAAAAATTGCTGTTGCTAAAGATAAAAAGTTGACTGGCCGAGGAAAACTTCAATAAATATCATATGGTGATGTATATCAGCATTTAGATCCAGGCTTTGATGAATAATCCTAACAAACCATATATAATGTAAATCTATCCAAAAATCCATATATATCCCCCAAAGAAAAAGGCATTTTTGGTGAGGATAAAAAGGTAGACCGGAAGAGAAAAAGTTTGATAGATGTATATGGTGATAAGTATATATATAATCAGGAAATTAACGTATAATCAGGAAATTTTAAAATAAAAAGAATTATATTTCGTATTAGCCTCTTTAGAGATCTATATTAACAGACTTTTTTTTTTTTCTTTTTTGAATGATATTAACATAGACTTCAAGGAGTTTCGGGTATTTGATTTTTATTTGGACTCCTTTTTTAGGTCGAGTATGTATATATATACACGGTTGGTGTATTTTTTTTTTTCATTCACCAACTTATTATACAGTTTTTGGGTTTAGGCTTCCATTGTCCTACCTACAATCATGTAGGTATATATTTGTTTACTAATCAAATTGAATACATTTTATGTATTTGTTGCCTTTTGTTTAAGTTAATTTCCTTATGTTTGATCTAATTTATATGTTAATGGTTTGATCCAATTTAATTATTTTGTTGTCCAATATTTAATTATATCCTAAATTTGTTCAATCTTCATCAAATCAAATTTGGAGCATAAGGGTAAGAGTTTCACATCAAAAGTTTTTATTGAATTGTTCTTATTAACATGTTTTACTTTTACTTGCCCATGAGATCATTTATTCTAATCAATTTCTTTATTGAATTCTTCTTATCAAGTTTTTACTTACAATTTTTTGTTTAATTCTTATAACATGTTTTATACACTCTCATTAATTCAAATAGATTCAACTAGAGATGGTTAACAAAAAAAAAAAAAAAAAAAAAATTCTCCGTGTTGCCTTAAGCAAGGAAGTGACAGAAATGTTGCAAGAAATGAAAGATGACTTATGTCACTGGCAAGTTTTGAAGGTCAATAAGGTTGGTAATTTCATTAATCTTTTTTTTTTTGTTTTGTTTTAAATGGCCAAATTTTGGAAATTTAATTCCCAAATTTTTTGAATCTTTACAATGTCATCATTCTTCCAATATCAATTTTTTTATGTATTGATAATTTTTACTCTTGAGCTGTCACTATAAAATAGGTTTTTTTTTTTCCTTACAATGATGGAACTTCGAATATCTTGTAGCAATAGGCTAATATTTCCTGAATTTTATTACAATAGATTGTAAAGAATTGAAAAAAATAATTTGGGTTCAAATTATTGCAATGGTATATTTATTGTAATAGTTATTTTTTTCATATTTTTTCTTACAATATATTGTAAAATAATTGGAATTAGATCATTGTAATAATATATTTGTGGGGGCCAGCCAATCAATAGGCCCATTAAGGTCAGGATCGTTGGGCCTGTGGCCCATCCGAGGATGCACATCCGTCCGAGGAGGCCAGGTCAGGTCATAAGGTTAATTACCGAAGGAGGGTGATGGTTAATATCACGAAAGTAGAGTTCTGTGTTCGTCCGAGGACACCATACTCTTCGGCAGTATGCGTCCGAGGACGATCAGGACACGGTCTTATTACAACCGGACCTCGGAATTACGTCACCACTAAAGATGGGATAACAAACTGAGGGTAAGAAAGAAAAGGCAAACAAATATTTATAACTACAGCTGCCTCCGCATTAATTATCTCTCAACCAACTCTCTGGCCGCATTAATGTGGAGGTGATACCTGAACAGTAAGGAGGCAGCCTTACAGCTGCCCATAGGAAGTTCTAGGAGGTGCTAGATGGGACAGAAAGAAATCCCCCGAACCCAACCTATACGTGTGTGGTGAGGATGGAACACGGAGGGTAGTATATAAACTGAAAGAAGAACATGCACACGGGGGGATCGGAACAAAAAAGAAAAGAAAGAAAAGCACAGACTGAAGAAGGAGAACGTAAAAGAGCAAAAGAACTGTATCGATTACCAAAACAAAACGATCGTTGCACCAGCTCTGAGCCCTCAATATACGTGAGGGTGAACCTTTTCATTCCACAAAAGTTAATCTAGTTCTTAAACACTCACGCTCTACAAATTATATTGTTTGGGCCTATTTACGTGCGAACCCAGTATCGTTTTGGGTCGTTACAAATCGAGTCCTTACAATATTCATTGCAGCTTCATGTTTGTCATTGCAATAGATTGTAAAATAATTGATATTTTAGTTATTACAATGTTAAATTTGTTGCAATAAGCCATCTCTTTGAAATTTCTATTATAATATATCGCAAAATATATAATTGGTATCAAGTTATTACAATGGTTTCTTCAATTTATGTTATTAAAAAAAAAAATTGATTTTTTCAATTTAAGTTATTGCAAAAAAATTTCTAAATTCAATTTAGTATTAAAATCTCCATTGCAATTGAAACTTATAAATTAATACAACTAATTATTATTAATGTAATAATTTACTATTTTTAAGTTACTATTGTGAGATAGAGTGGTCGGCGCTGGGCAGGGGCTTGGTTGGCGGCAATAGGTAGAAACAAAGTGGGTGAGGACTAAGTAGAGAGGAGCAACGGGCAAAAATGGAAAAGAGGAGTGAAGAAAAGAAATGAAAAAAATGATATTAAAATATTATGATCAGTGTTAACGCAACAAATATATATATATATATATATATTTATCTTTGCGTTACAGTGCACAGCTAAAGATAGCTATGCACTGTAGCTGAGAAGCTAAATTTTTTAGCTTTAGCTCTACTGCTGCAACCTTCTTTTTTGTGTTTTGGTGTAGCTAAAATAGCTATATAATTATTTAACTACACTGCTGCAAATGCTCTTAAGGATTTTCTTTAATGTCTATATTAAAATAATTGATTTGTATTATTATTTAACTAAATAGTAATAATAAGTAATAATTTATTATATAAATAATTATATATTAACGGTAATCCTAAAACGATATGCCAAAATATACCAATACCGAAATATTTTGTTCAAATGAATACCAAAATATTCAAAACATTAATTGTAATTCTGGTTAGCCATTAAGGTAAGGTCACAGAAGTAGCCTAGGCCCTAGTATAAAGGAGCCCCAAAATTCTTAGTTAATTAATCTATACTACTAATAACATGATTCTTTATTTGGGTTTTATCATTTTGCATACTAAATTATCGTTACACAAATTATTAAACTCTCTAAAATACTCATATCTTTTAGTTAAATAATTTTAAATTTAAAAACACAAACTGGTTGAAAGAATAATTTACTATTTTTTTAAAAAATTTCCTAAGTTTTAGATGTTTTTTCATTTTTCAGAAAAATTCTAAGAATTAATTAGGACACTATTTTAATCTCATTTTTTGAAAATTATGACACTAAATCCAAAAATTTGTTTATTTTTGTATTAGCTCGTGCAAAAATTTGTGTCTATTTTAAAATAAGAATTTGTTTTTTATATTTTATATACTCACTTTTCAAAATACCTTACGTCAAATTATTTATTTTACACTATATTTTATTAAAATATCATTTTTTTTCTTAATTTTTTAATTTTTTATATTTATTCACACACACAATAACTATCATCCACTCATTTATTTCATTCTCAGGATATTTAAAGCAAGAATAAAAAAAAAATAATAGAGCTAGGCTAAATTTACACAATTATTATAATAAGTATGTATTTTTACATAATTTTACATAACTTTATGTGTGTGAATTTTAGAATTTGTTAACTAAAATGTCGTCATTTTTCTATTATACAAGTATTAATAGTGATTCAATTGCTCTTAACAAACTTAAATATAAAACTTTTATATTAAAAAGAGAGTTTTAAATAAAAATTTTAATTTAAAATTTTAGATAAATATTATTTTAAAAAGTCTAAATAGTTGTGACCTGCGACCTCAGAGACTAATAGAGCAAGACAGAGGAAGGTTCAATATGTTGGCACCTTACAACAGTGCTCTAAATATCTTCTTTTTTTGGTTGCCAGGTAATTGTTTATGCAGGGGATAGAACCTTTGAGGGGTTGGTCATTAAGTGAACCAGGTACCACTTAGGCCAGAAGGCCCGGTGGTCAGTGCTCTAAATATCTAAATATATTGACCTTAGGCAATAAGTTGGTTTCCCAATTTACCCAAAAGTGAGAGCGCGTGGGTCCGTTGTCTTGATGAGTAACGTATTTGACAGAAGACGGAATAGTGGTTTTTCCCAATTTTTGTATCAGTGATTTGAAATCAAATCTTGTACTTAAATTTGCCGCTGGTTTCAGTTCTCAATGCATGAGTCATGCTTGAGAATGTTATTGTACTGATGGTGCAAGTACTTTTTTGAATTCCATTATTAAGGCTTAAAGATAGGCCCTGATTGAGGGGTGTGTGTCATGCATCATTGCACAGAAAGCTTCCTTTGTTTTATGCTGTGGACATCTTGTTTGCATATAAGGATAATCTGCTGGTCTTCCTCACTCTTCTTCAAACACGCCTCATTATATTTTGAGGTGGGGTTCCATTGTGTGATATTTTCTGTAATTAACTGTGGTCACTGCGTTGAAGTTATATGAGTATAACATTTACCTGCCCTAGAGAGGAGATGTTTGTGTGATGCTGGGTTCTCTAAGACATGGGTTGTCAGTTGGAAAAGTTCTTCATGGAAACTGCAAGCACGGGTAATATGATATTTATATTGTTCAACTTCATCTTAGCTGTTCTTATAATTAAAACACAGTCTATTTTCTATGATCTCTTTCTTTCTTTATAGCCTAATATCTTAGAGATGTGTATGAGTTCTTCTCAAAGGCTGGCAAGGTTGGTATTTGCCATTTTTTTTTTTTGGTTCGTAGATTATATAATTATATTTAGCTATCCCTAAAAGATGGTGTTGGATGGCAAGATCATAGGTTCAAAAGTCAAAATCCTCTGGGTGCATGTGTTACTTAATGAATAGAGAAAACAACTATTATAGAGTAGGTAAGGGAGGAGTTGTAGAGTTTGACTAGCAGTTTGTGCATCTGTGGAGCTAACATATTCTGTCTCTTTAAGAAAATGGGCCAGAAGCCCATTACCCTGTTTTACCATATTGCCATCCTAATTCTCAAATTTGACATTTTCCTTGGTTGAATGCACACAAACAAAATCTGGAGTAAGTGACCCCCACTTGTTTAGGCAATGATCCGTTGTAAAATGAGGCAGAAAGTGTTCAGTTTCAACTCTCTATTTAATTCTATCCACTGCTCGCATCCTCCCTTAAGTGTTGAGGAATGTTGCTCTATGAGTTGATTTTTCTTTTTTTCTCACACTCCAATGTAAATTGTTATCTTCTTTTTGTCTCTCATCTTTCTAATATCTGGAAAGCACAATTTTCAGGTTCGAGATGTACGCCTTATAATGGACCGCAATTCAAGACGATCCAAGGGAGTTGGGTACGTTTTATTTTCCCTGAATACATCTTAGTTGAAATTGTTTTGCAGTTCACATACACACATAGATACATACGAAAACATAACCAATAAATGTTAAATTTCTGGTAATTTCATATTGTATTAAATCCTAAAATTGCTGCTACATTTTTGTTTTTCAGTTCAATAAATGAAGCTATTTCATTAAAGAAAGTAAACCTTCTACTCCTGTAGATATGGGATTTGCAAAAAACTACAGTAGATATGGGATTTGCAGAAATTTGTGCCACATAGGTTTGGAGATCCATCTGTATTGTAAACAGGAAAAAAATAGTCTATGAAAATAAATAGAATGTTCTGTTTGCCATAGCTAGTATAAAACATGAATGGCACCAGTCCAAAATCTGGCAGAATGAATGTTGTCGTATTATGTTCACATTTGATTTATATCATTTAGGGAAAAAGTTCTGATTAGAATGGGAAAATGTAAACCAGTCATTCCATAGGATTATTATAATGCGAAAGTTATCAGAGTTGATTAATTGGACTAACCTTAAAGCAGGTTGCAAAGTAGTAAACCAGTGTGGGATATTTCAACCTGTTACAATCATATGCTTTTGTTGTTGTTTTTACAATTTTTTGATAAATTCTTAATTTATAGTTGAGTGTGAGGATTTTTCAGCTATAAAGATTCCCTTTAGTCTTCTCACTGGTTTTCTTGATTTATTTTTCTTATGTTATGGTTATCATGCCTTGTCATTGAGACAGAACAACCTAGCTCTGATACCAAATTTGATGCATAACAAACTCTGAAAAAAAATTGGAATAAAAGAAACAAAGAAGAAAATGTAAAAAACTAGGAGTCAGCACCTAGTGTTGGCTGGAGTCAGCACCAACCATTGGAAATGTTCCAAAAGAAATTTTACTAAGCAAGCCAATTGTCAATAATGCTGAACTCAAGGTGTCCTTCATTTAAACTAGCCAACTTAACACTGAAAGGAAATTATTCTGACTAATAAAAATAATTCTACTAATCTAGAAATAAAATGAAATAAATACCTGAACTAAGTTGGAAAGTAAATAACCAAATTACAATATAAGTAATTAAAATTGTATCCCTAAATTAATTAGGATTTTTTAATCAGTTGGGTTGACATGGGCTTTCAACATCTAGCCATGTGATCTGGGACCTGCATCTAGTGTCCGTATCAGATTGTTACTTCTTTTTGGATTCTTGATATGGTTATTCTTTACTAAATTCTGTTGATCCATTTCTTTTATTTTGAATAGGTTTTTGAAGCATTTGGTCAAGTAGAGCTGGTGCAGTTGCCTGTTGATGAAACTAGACATTGCAAAGGATATGGCTTTGTCCAGGTGAGTACTATTTGTGAAACGTTTGTGTAATTGCTTGAAAATGCAGCACTTAAATTTCTATGCAACACAGTTTTGCATGCTTAACTACATGAGAAGCTTTGAATGATATAGTTAGTCCTTTACTCTTATAGATTGATAATCGGCTTCAACATCACATACAGCTTGTATCTAAATCACTTGGTATAATATCTTTATATGGTGTTCTTGGCTCTACTGATGTTCTAGATGGCATATTATATGCACACCAAGGTTCCTCTTGATTTAGTAGGCTAATTGAATAAGTTGTTTATTGCAGTTTGCGCGTCTTGAAGACGCTAGAAATGCATTGAGTCTGAATCAACAGTTGGAGATTGCGGGTCGGCTTATCAAGTTTTTGCCATTCAATCTTTCAATGCACTGAGTCTGAAACAACAGTGTACAAATCTCATTGTTTTATTACCAGCTTCTTGTCATTTCATATATTTTACGCTGTTACTTTCTGTAGCAGCGTATTAGTTAATACAACAGTTTCAAAGAGTTTTACTTGGTGATTCAGAGTCCTTTCTAAGATCAATGCTTTCAAATCAAACAATTGAATGCCTGTGTTGCCCTGTTACTCGTCTTTAGTAACTTGGCATGTGCTTCTGTATAAAACTTCATGGCATTCTTCTTCTGTCAGTGCTGCATGAATGAATGGTGTATGCTGTACCAAAAATTCTTATTACAGGCTCTTCTACTTTGAATATGATCTTTTACCTGACTTCTCTTCTCCTTTTCCCCCTTCTTTTCTTTTCCTGTTCAGGTTTCAGCTCTTACTGATCAAGCTGGAATGCAAGATGTTGGAGCAAATTCTGGTGATTTTGATGATGATGAAGGAGGTGGCTTGGTTAGTTATTCCTCCATTTTCTCTTTATTTATTTATTATCTATAATATAAAAGTAAGCTATTCTTTGTGTGGACCTCCTCTTCTCCCACCCCCCCCCCCCCTCTTTTTCCATTCTTTCAAATTTTCTTGATATATTTAGATAGAATAGAATACAAGAAAAGAATACATGTGATTGAACCTAATTAGTTTGTTGAGGGTCGATAACTAACCCCAAAAATTTGGGACTCTTTGTTGTTGTTGTTGTATATATGATTATAGGAACAGTGCTGGTTTTGTGTATTTGCGATTTGAAAATACACAAGGTGCAGTTGCTGCACAACGTGCTCTCCATGGTAGATGGTTTGCTGGAAAGATGATTACTGCAACTTATATGGTAATTATATTTTCTCACTTCATTTTATTTTGTTTATTTTAATACATAGTCCTTAATAGTAAAACTACTAGTAAATTCTACAAGTGCATGCAGGTGCCCCAGGCATACGAGGCTAAGTTCCCTGATAGCAGATAGGATTTATGGATTATGGATGTGCAGTGACAAGATGGCATTTGCATGTCTTTGAGTTTTTCTTGGAGATTGGGGGGAAGAGAGAGAGAGAGAGAGAGAGAGAAGCTTTTGTATGATATTTTCCTTAGGTTTGGCATATGAATTGCCGACAGATAAAAGATTGTAAAAAGAGGTCAGATTTATCATTAAGGGTGAGTTTGGTTCATCTTTTTGAAAAAGTGCATAATGAAAATGTACTTTTTCAAAAAGTTGAGTGTATGGTAAAAGCTGTTAAAAAGTGTTTTTCGAAAAAACTGAGTGTTTGGCTAGCACTTATAAAAGCGGCAGTTTGAAAGGTAAATTACCAAAAAGGACAATGTATATATAAGAGAGTTTATTTCATACTTAAATCAATATTGTGAAAATTTTTTTTTCTCACCAATATTAGCTAATAATAACCTACCACTTAAGATTTATTGTGAAAGTATTGTGAAAATATTGTGATAAAAATTGATATTGATTTTAATTTTAACGTGCTATTAAAATTATTTTTTTTCTCACCAATATTAGCTAATAATAATCTACCACTTAAAATTTATTGTAAAAATATTGTGAAAATATTGTGATAAAAATTAATACTAATTTTAATTTTAACATACTATTAAAATTACTTTTTTCTCTTTCTAAAAAAATTATTTTTTTCTCACCAATATTAGCTAATAATAACCGACCTCTTAAAATTTATTGTGAAAAAATTGTGATAATATTTCATTATTCTTTTTTTCCTTTTTTTTCCACTCTTTTTTTATCCTCCACACGACATTTCTTTCTTCTTCTTCTTTTTTCCCACTAAATTTCTCGTCCATACACGTACCCGTTCTGTTTTCTTTTTTAATCCTTCTTTCCTCCTTTCTTTATTCCTTCCCTGCCATTCCTCCAAACACCAGAACATTCTCCATCTTCGTCTCTCTCCTTTTTTTTTTTTTTTTTTTTTTTTTTTTCTTAGCACTTCGTTTGTTGGTTCTTGGTGGAATCGATAGCATCCCACTTAGGTTCTGGCGACGTAGAATCCATCGGAGTGTGTGATGAAGATGAGGTGGTGGAGTTCGGAGACGGCGAGTGGTTGAGAGGGAAGGGCTTGGAGATCAAAAATGGGGTCGGAGTCAGAGTCGTCCAGGTTTGATCGGGAGGGGTTCGCCGATTTGATAGAACCTAGAGCTCTGTTTTTTTGATGCTTCGGCTTCGATTTTGTCCTGTAATTCTCTATCATTTTGCTATATTTTGATTTTCTTTTATTTTGCATTTTGAGGAACCCTAATTTGCAAGGGATTGATTTTTTTTTTCCTTAGCTGATTTGGGAATTTGTTATAGATTTTTTTGTGTTTGGATTTGGAAATTTGTTGGGAGAGCAGAGAGATGATTTGGGAATTTGTTATAGATTTTTTTGTGTTTGGATTTGGAAATTTATTGGGAGAGCAAAGAGATGATATGAGAACCAATGATTTATCAAGGGTAATTTGGTTATTTTTGGAAGAGCCCAACGGATCAAAATCAAAACGCGTATGAGCTTTTTGTTTATGGACCTCCAGAGTGTTAAAGTGGGCCCGTGTGTGGCTTGAATTGCCATAAGCCCTAGTCTAAGTCACTAGTGAGCAGCCACATGAGAGAAAAATAGAGAAAAGAGAGGCAGCCAGCTTCTATTCTTTTTGTTTCTATGAGAGAGTGCTAGGGTATAATTGGGATTTGGGTTTCTTGAGAGTGTTCTTATACACTATTGTATTTTCCCTGATAATAGTGAAATCCCTGCAACTCTGTGGACGTAGGCAAATTGCTGAACCATGTAAATATTGTCTTGTGTGTGTGATTGTTTTTCTTTGGCGTATGTTTTCTCTATTTGTTTTGTTTTCCATAAGTTGGGATTTTGGTTAAATTCCCTACAACTGGTATCAGAGCCTAAGGTTAGGTTTGAGTGGGAGTAATGGCAGAGGAAGCAGGAAAGGCGTCTGGAACAGAAAAGTTTGATGGCACAGACTTTGCGTATTAGAGGATGCAGATTGAAGATTATCTCTATGGGAGGAAATTGCATCCGTCTCTTTTGGGGACAAAACCTGAGACTATGAAGGCTGAGGAATAGGCTCTTCTTGACAGACAGGTACTAGGAGTTATCAGGTTAACCCTGTCTAGGTCTGTTGCACACAATGTTGTAAAGGAGAAGACCACAGCAGATCTGATGAAGGCTTTGCCTGGTATGTATGAAAAACCATCAGCAAACAATAAGGTGCACTTGATGAAGAAACTGTTCAATTTGAAGATGGCAGAGAATGCATCAGTAGTACAACATTTGAACGAATTTAACACTATCACAAATCAATTGTTGTCTGTAGAAATTGATTTTGATGATGAGATCCGTGCACTGATCATTTTGGCTTCTTTGCCAAACAGTTGGGAGGCAATGAGGATGGCAGTAAGTAATTCTACAGGAAAGGAAAAGCTCAAGTACAATGATATACGAGATTTAATTCTGACTAAGGAGATTTGTAGAAGAGATGCAGGTGAAACCTCAGGATCTGGTTCTGCCCTAAACCTTGAGACAAGAGGCAGAGGTAATAACAGAAATTCAAATCGGTGCAGATCAAAATCTAGAAATTCTAATCAGAACAGAAGTAAATCTAGATCAGGCCAACAAGTACAATGCTGGAATTGTGGGAAAACAGGTCACTTTAAGAACCAATGCAAAAGTCCTAAGAAGAAGAATGAAGATGATTCTGCTAATGCTGTAACAGAAGAGGTACAGTATGCATTACTTCTTGTAGTAGACAGTCCACTTGATGATTGGGTTTTGGACTTAGGAGCTTCGTTTCATATCACTCCATACCGAGAAATCATACAGAACTATACTGCAGGTGATTTTGGTAAGGTGTATTTGGCTGATGGTTCAGCCTTGGATGTTGTGGGTATGGGAGATGTCCGGATATTATTGCCCAATGGATCTGTTTGGTTACTGGAGAAGGTTCGACATATTCCTGACCTGAGGAGGAATCTAATTTCTGTTGGACAACTTGATGATGAAGGGCATGCAATACTATTTATTGGTGGTACTTGGAAGGTTACAAAGGGAGCTAGGGTATTGACTCGTGGAAAGAAAACTGGTACTCTGTATATGACCTCAAGTTTAAGAGACATAATTGCAGCTGCTGATACAAGTACTGATACAAGCCTATGGCATTGCAGACTTGGTCACATGAGTGAGAAAGGGATGAAGATGCTGCTGTCAAAAGGAAAACTATCAGAATTGAAGTCCATTGATTTTGACATGTTGAAAGTTGCATCTTAGGAAAACAGAAAAAAGGTGAGCTTCTTAAAAACTGGCTATACACCAAAAGCTGAAAAATTGGAATTAGTACATACTGATTTATAGGGGCCTTCTCCGGTTGCATCCCTTAGAGGTTCAAGGTACTACATCACTTTTATTGATGACTCAAGCAGAAAGGTATAGGTTTATTTTCTGAAAAATAAATCTGATGTATTTGAAACTTTTAAGAAGTGGAAGGCCATGGTTGAGATGAAAACAGGTTTAAAACTAAAATGTTTGAAGTCAGATAATGAAGGAGAGTACATAGATGGAGGGTTCAGTGAGTATTGTGCTGCACAGGAAATTAGGATGTAGAAGACTATTCCTGGGACACCATAGCAGAATGATGTGGCTAAGCGCATGAACAGAACTCTCAATGAGCGTGCTAGAAGTATGAGGTTACATGCTGGACTACCAAAAACTTTCTGGGCTGATGCTGTTAGCACTGCAGCTTACCTGATAAACCGAGGACCATTAGTTCCTATGGAGTTCAGACTTCCTGAGGAGGTTTGGAGTGATAAAGAGGTAAAGTTTTCATACTTAAAAGTTTTTGGTTGTATTTCTTATATTCATATTGATTCTGATGCTCATAGTAAACTTGATGCAAAGTCTAAAATATGTTTTTTCATTGGCTATGGTGATGAGAAATTTGGCTATAGGTTTTGGGATGAACAAAATAGGAAAATCATCAGAAGTAGAAATGTGATATTTAATGAACAGGTTATGTACAAGGACAGGTCAACTGTAGTGTCAGATGTTACAGAGATAGATCAAAAGAAATCTGAGTTTGTCAACTTAGATGAATTGACTGAAGGTACTGTCCAGAAAAGGGGTGAAGAAGATAAGGAGAATGTAAATTCATAAGTAGATCTGAGTACACTTGTAGCTGAAATTCGCAGATCTTCCAAGAACATTAGACCTCCACAGCGTTATTCACCCACTCTAAATTATCTCCTGTTGACTGATGGTGTGAGCTAAAGTGTTATGATGAAGCCTTGCAAGATGAGAATTCAAGCAAGTAGGAGTTAGTCATGAAGGATGAGATGGATTCCTTGTTGGGGAATCAGACATGGGAACTGACTGAATTGCCAGTAGGAAAGAAGGCTTTGCACAACAAGTGGATATACAGAATAAAGAATGAGCATGATGGTAGCAAACGTTACAAGGCCGGATTAGTTGTTAAATGGTTCCAGCAGAAGGAGGGCATTGACTACACAGAGATATTTTCTCCAGTTGTGAAGATGTTAACAATCAGACTGGTATTGGGAATGGTGGCTGCAGAAAACTTACATCTTGAGCAGTTAGATGTGAAGACGGCATTCCTTCATGGTGACTTGGAGGAAGACCTTTACATGATTCAGACAAAATGGTTTATTACTCAAGGACAAGAGAATCTAGTCTGCAAACTGAAAAAGAGCTTGTATGGCCTAAAACAATCTCCTAGACAGTGGTACAAGAAATTTGACAGTTTTATGCATAGAATTGGGTTCAAGAGATGTGAAGCTGATCACTGTTGCTATGCTAAGTCTTTTGACAATTCTTACATCATATTACTATTGTATGTGGATGATATGCTTATTGCAGGGTCTAGCATTGAGGAGATTAATAATCTGAAGAAGCAATTGTCCAAATAGTTTGCAATGAAGGATTTGGGAGCTGTAAGGTAAATCCTTGGTATGAGAATCATTAGAGACAAGGCTAATGGTTCATTGAAGCTTTCACAGTCAGAGTATGTGAAGAAAGTTCTCAGCAGGTTCAACATGAATGAAGCTAAACAAGTGAGCACACCCTTGGATAGTCATTTCAAACTAAGCAAAGAACAGTCAGCGAAGACAAAAGTAAAAAGGGACCATATGAGCAAGGTGCCTTATGCCTCAGCTATTGGCAACTTGATGTATGCTATGGTGTGTACAAGGCCAAACATTGCACATACAGTGGGAGTCGTGAGCAGATTTATGAGTAGGCCTGGAAAGCAGCATTGGGAGGCAGTCAAGTGGATTCTGAGATATCTGAAGGGTTCATCAAATACATGTCTTTGCTTTACAGGTGCAATTTTGAAACTGCAAGGTTATGTATATGCTGATTTTGCTGGTGATATTAATAGTAGAAAGAGTACTACTGAGTTTGTTTTTTCTCTGGGTGGTACAAGTATATCATGGGCTTCAAATCTGCAAAAGAATGTCACTTTGTCTACTACATAAGTTGAGTATGTTGTAGCAACTGAAGCTGGAAAGGAGATGATTTGGCTACATGGTTTCTTAGATTAATTGCGTAAGAAGTAGGAGATGGGCATTCTACATAGTGACAGTCAGAGTGCAATCTTTCTTGCCAAAAATTCGGCTTTTCATTCAAAATCGAAGCACATACAGACAAAATACCACTTTATCCATTATCTTGTTGAAGATAAACTGGTAATACTTGAGAAGATTTGTGGATCTAAGAACCCGACAGACATGTTGACTAAGGGTGTCACTATTGAGAAGTTAAAGCTGTGCGCAGCTTCAACTGGTCTTCTAGCTTGAGGACAGGAGGATGAGTTGCAGGGATGAGGGATTGTGTTATGGAGGATTGTGGTTGATGTTTGCAGCTTGTGAGCCTTTTAAGGGCTAAGGTGGAGCTGATGGAGGAGTTTGCTAGTGTCACTTGATCAATTCAAGCCAAGGTGGAGATTTGTTAAAGTGGGCCCGTGTGTGGTTTGAATTGCCACAAGCCCAAGTTAGTCTAAGTCACCTTGCTTTGACCGAATCCTATTTGTAATAGGAAACCTCTTCTGCTGACTTTAATATATATATATATATATATATATTGTATTAAGTGCAGCTGTGTGATTTATATAGTAATTCCAATTAACCTAGTGAGCAGCCGCATGAGAGAAAGATAGAAAAAAGAGAGGCAGTCAGCTTCTATTCTTTTTGTTTTTGTGAGAGAGTGCTAGGGTATAATTGAGATTTGGGTTTCTTGAGAGTGTTCTTGTGCACTATTGTATTTTTCCTGATAATAGTGAAATCCTTGCAACTCCGTGGACGTAGGCAAGTTGTTGAACCACGTAAATATTATCTTGTGTGTGTGATTGTTTTTCTTTAGCGTGTGTTTTCTCTATTTATTTTGTTTCTCACAGGTTGGGATTTTGGTTAAATTCCCCACACAGAGCTCCATAAACTCAAACGCGCGTTTCTTCACAAATACAAAATGCAACTTTTTCCAAAAAGTTGCGTTTTATACTTACCAAACACTATTTTTGGGCTGGCTTTTTTGAAAACGCGCGTTTTGGGCTTCAAACGCTGAAACAAATGGGCACTAAGTTGTTATTGCCATTTGCTATCAAAATATAAGGTGTTTAACATTTGTAGGCCAATTACTGCTTTTTTATTGGTTGTCTAAATGGTTTTAGCGTCCTTTGTTGGTTGCCAGCTTCTCTTTGATTATATGAGCTGATGGTATAAAGCTCGGATCATTGGTGAACGTTGGACGTTCACTGCTAGAAAAATGATTACTGCAACTAATGGTTTTGTATGGATGATGAGCTGTTATGCTAGACGTGTTCTTTTTTACCTTGCCTGTCATGGATTTAAGATCAGGTTTGCTGCTTATGGGCTTGAAGCCTGGACTGAAATATTTTTCCTGTGCTATGTACCTTGCTTGTACTTCTCAGACGAAGATTTTATCCAGGATCATGTTACCATCCGAACTTAAAAAAATAAGATTAGCTCCGTGGAGGGGGGATACATTAAAAACAACAAAATCTGAGTGATAAGATTACTCCACATTGCTAGTACCAAATGGTAAAACAACAAACGTTGTAATCAATTTATATGGTGAATAATTGTTGAGCGTGTCATTGGATTGTGGGCAAAACTCAAGTTGAAGGGTATGCTCTCTATGTGTGACAATAGTTTGGATTTTTCATGAAAAAGAGTAATAATTTGTCTTTTTTATAAGTTCATTGTGGCAAAACAAAATCAAATGTCTTTTTTATAAGTTAATTGTGGCAAAACAAAATCAAAGAACTGAAATATTGACAATTGAAATGAAAAAAAAAAAAAAAAAAAATCAAAGGACTGAAACAAATAAAATTTAGAAAGTGAGTTTTACATTTTAGCATAATATTAATTTACAGAATGAATATTTTCCTTTTAGATTGGTGAGTACATCTAATATTAATTGTCAATAATAAATTAAACAAAGGCATTTACTAATTCAAATGAGTCAAAATTAAACATAATAAAAAGAAATTTTGATTTAAATAATTTTTTAATATTATAAAATGAAAATAGGGCAAATTATAGTGTTTGAATTGCATTCATAAACTGTGTCTAGGAGTGTTCACCAAACCGCACAAATTGCTCAACTGTACCAAAATCACTCACAAAATGGCATAACTGCACCGCACCGCAAGTAACAATACATCGCATCGGATGGTGCGGTGTGGTTTACGGTTTTATAATAAAAAACCGCACAAACCGCATTGCACCGCATCGCACCCTCTCTATATATATATTAATATATTTATTTATTTTTAATATTAAATATATTATTAATAGTTCAATAACCCTAGTTTTCAAAAAAAAAAAAAAAAATTTGATAACCCTAGCAAGTGTTAACTGGGAAAGCCAGCCCAAAATAAGGAAAATTAGCTCAATAGTTTAGAACTTGGCCTAAAACAAAGGGAAAAATTAGTTTTGGATTGGGTAGGAAAAGCCCAAAATTTGAAATATATATCAACTTCAAGCCATTCAAACTGCATCTTATACATTACAACGCACATGTGACCGCAAAAATGAGGTGCAGTGTGATTATGGTTTTGACTAAACTCTAAACTATACCACACCACACATATGACCTCAAAAACAAAGTGCGATGCAGTTATGGTTTTAGCTAAACCGCACCGCAAAATGCGATACTAAAAATGGCCTAAAACTGCACCACACCGCACTGCGAACACTCCTAATTGTGTGTCCTCTGATATGCTCTTTTACAGGAAAATGACCCTACAATTGAACATATTATCACTCCTCGTATAGCTCTTACTACTGCTGAATATTTGGCTTATGAATGTTGTTGTCATACTTACAAATACGAGTTCTTATGCTAATGCTCTTCGTTAGGTAATGTAAAATCTTTACGCCTTAATTTGCACTGGGGCTGTGCCATATACTATAATTTATGAAAAAAATAGAGGTCAGTGTAAGGATGCATGAAGCTGCCTGTACATCCTTCAACATCTTTTTGTGGTTTTAATATTTAGAAATATATAATATATTTGCAAAATTTACACGGCTTCCTAGTATATTTGAAAGTCAAAACTTTTCTGTTTGTCCAGAGTATTTTGAGTAGTCTGTAAGAGCCTCAAAAGTTTTCTAAAACAATTTGCTTGACACAAACCACTGACTGCTACTGTGCAGGTCTTTGGTGTCAGTCAAGAAGTGCGGGGAAGGCATGGTATCCTGGGTATGCGTATACTAATTTGGAAACAATTTACGAGTGTGCTGGAAGAATTGAAGGGCGGAAAGGCTCCATTACACAAATTATGATTTTAGCATTGCCTAATGATGGTAATGGATTCTCATTCTCATATCATCTCACCTATTCTTCAATCTTGTTTTAATGACAAATCATTTCTTGAATATTGATTTACAAAAAAAAAAAAAAAAAAAAAATTTGAACATTGATTAAAAAAAAATAATCTTGAACATTGATATCTTTGTTTGCTCAGACATTATGCATCCAACTCCCGATCTTACTGGATATATCACTGAGGGGCAGATATACATTGACAGGCAGTTGAACAACTGAGAGGTAAAGTTTTAAAGGAATGTCATTTAGCATAGTAGTTCGATGGTGGAAAATAAATTTCAAGTGGACGTGGATTTCTTATTATCACAATAATTTAGCGCCATGTGTACATGATGTCAACATGTAAAATATTGAATCACATACAAGCTTCAAAGGTTCAACAATGGAGGAAATGAAAACTCAGAGAGAGAGAAAGAACAATGTGAAACTTGTAAAATGAATTCATTGAATAAAATTATCATGCTCTATTCTCTTATATAGTGAGAACAGAGACAAGAAGAGTAACAGAAAATTTAAACTAATGAACTATCCAATACAAACTGGACACGTGGATTAGACCTATAACCAACCTAGCTAACTCATTAATTTGTACAATATAAATGACAACCGTTTATCACTAACTATACTATGCTACTGTAGTTTATTACTATATGTACAAAATACAAGTAATAGATACAACTACTGATATGTACAACCTCTATCACTTTGTGAGAGTGCTTTTTTCGGGATACTCAGGCCCAAGGATCCCGAGCCTGAATGAAAAGGAAAGGATTTGGTGGACTGGGCCTTGACTCACCGCAGCTAAATGGCTGTTTAAGAATCAAGTGAATGCAGAGAAATACTCCTGACAAAAAAGATGACAAACAAGGATATCGAGGAGTGCCAGAAATTAACAACGTGAGCTCAGAAAGAAAAGAAAAGCAGGGTTAGCAAGACGATAAAAAAAATACTGTAAGGATCCTGGGAATTATGAAACAGTATTTCATTAAAGCATTATCTGTTTGATTACAACAAGCTTACTAGGACATGATACAAGGTCCAATCGAGCTCAAAAATTGCAGCCTTGAATGGCTATTTCAGCCTTCAAAACTTGCGAAGTTTGATTCTCGTTGGATCCGAGTATGTGCCATAGTTGCTTTTTTTCAGGATATCGGGAAGCAATGTTTGTTTTCCCTTAGTATTCTCTTTCTGCCTGGACTTTCTGATAAATTTTCTAGGGAATCTCTTCTTTCTATTGTTCCTTTCTTTTCTTTCTCGCTGCCTTCTTCACAGCCCATCCTCTCCTTTTATAGTGGAGTTTTTCTGGGCGTCTTGGGAAACCGTTGGTTCCCCTGTTTTGGTCTTTTGCAAACAGAGTATGTTCTGTCCTCATCATCTCGGTAAGTCCCCTTTTCCGTTTTCTCTCATTCTTTCCTTCTCTTGGTTCTGATTCCTTCGAAAGCTTCTGGTTGGCCATCCTCTTTGGGATGTGCTGAGGTATGCCCTTCTCGGCATCCTCACTTCTGGCGTCTTTTACCTTTCTGTTTCTTTCCTATTTGGGCGGAATCCTGTTCTGCCCTTTTGAAATTGTTTTGTTATAATTCTTCTTCCTTGTCTTGGTTCCCCGACGCCTTTTCTGTCTGTGCCACGAAGGGTCGCTTGCGTTCTTTTGTTTTTCTTGTTTTCTTTTTCTGTCTTCTTTCTATCGATCTGTCCTGGTCTTCTTTTTCTTTGCGCTTATTGATGGTGCCTGAGGATGCTTGCGTCTTATACTTTGCTGTGATGTTCTCTCTCTTTTTTCTTTGGTTGCTTTTCCTTTTCTAGGCTTCGGGATCCTCAGGGCCTTTCGTATAATCCCTTTGGACTTGGTCTGTGTTTTCTTTTTTTTTTGGGCTTAACTCACTTTTTCTTGGGCTTAGCTTATTCTTTCTTGGGCTTATTTTACTGTGATTTTTTAGACCTCAACATTTAGCCCCCCGAGCTCGTGGGTTGCCTGAAGCCCACGCGTGAGTGATTTAGGTTTCCTTAGGTTTTTGTGGGATCCCAGCTCTCTTCTGCTGCTTTTGGTCGCCCCCTTTTTTGCGTGTTGTGTTCTTTTATAATTATTACTTTTCGCAGCTCCCTCTTTACACGGGACGTGGCAGTTGAGTATTTGAGATAAAACTCTCCTACCCACTTATCTCGTTTCCCATTGCTTCTCATTAATAACTGCTGATTAACCCTCTCTTCAAATTAAATTTTTTGCAACTGGCGCGTCTTTTCATAAACTGTTTTTTTCCCAACTGCTACTTGCGCCTTTATTGTAGCCGTTTCATCTTATCATTTTGCTTCTCTGAACCTTTTTCATTCCCTGAGTTTTTCTTCTTCTCTGTTACTCTGGTCTTCCCTTTTTCGCACTTTCAATCTCTTTTCTTCTCATAGTGTGTGCTGTTTCCATGGCTTCTTCTTCTTCTCGAAAGAGGAGAGAGCGTACTCCCAGTCCTTCTGAGGGGGAAGGTTCTTCTGGTTCTGCTCCGAGCGATTCTCGCGAGGTTGCTAAACGTCCGGCCTTCCCTTTACGGGATCCTTGGTATTCTCTCAGTTTATTTTTTCCTCATATATCTCATGGTGAGGCTCCTCCATCTCCTCACGTTTGGCTATTTTCTGGCCAAGCGGGTTTCGCTGGTTCCGCCCAGGTTCCTGACCCTAGAGAGATTTTTGATCTCCAGATCAGACAAGGAATCCGAGAGGCGGTTCCTATTTTCTTTGATTTTGTTCCGGGAAAGATTCAGGGTTGGCCTATATGGGTAGACAAGGAACTGTCTGATGCTGAGTTTGTGGGTCGTTTGGAGCGCGCTGGCATCCTAAAGGCAGTGGCTATTTCCAGAAACCTTGAGGGTTTCAGAGACGCCAAAGGGCTCAGGCATCTGGTACGTCGTTGGTGTCCTTCCCTTCATACTTTTTTCTTTTCTACTGGTGAATTGACAATCACCTTAGAGGATGTGGTTAATAACTTCCTCCTCCCGGTGTTAGGTGAAGAAAATCCCTTTGATATTGATCTTTCTGGTGAGGATCTCGTGGTGGAAGAGAAATTATTTGGTCATTTTGGTGGTCGCTCTGCCTCTCCTGGTGGTAAGCCGGCTAGGATGGGGAGATGGGTGATGACCCTCTCTCGTGAAAAGGATAAGGAAGTGAGGTGGGCCGGTTTCCTGGCCTTTTGGCTTAGTAAATTTTTGTTCAGTGAGTTCCCTGGGTACGGAGTTAAGTCTTTATTTTTTCCGTTGGCAATCAAGTTGGCTCGGGGTACCCAGTATCCTTTGGCCCCTCTGTTCTTGGGTCATGTTTATTCTCAACTGGACCAGCTTCATGGAGATGAGGCTGAGGGTGACTCTTGCTATGTGATCACTTCATCTCTTCACTGTGCCATTCTTCAGATTTTCATGTGGGACCGTTCTGCAGCTACTTTGGCTAAGTGTAGAAATTTGAAGTTTGTGAAGGACAAGTTCCAAGGATCCCCCGACATAGTGAAGGGTCTTTGTGGCAATTCTACTGATGCTTTTCCCATTATTTTTCGTTGGATTCGCTTAAAAGGTGGCGGCCTCAATCTTGTGGAGTTGTTTGACCAAGCAGGGAGCTTATGTTGGAGATCTCCTCGTGAGTTTGGTCCTGGCTTTGTGTGTGATTTTGTGTTGTCTTCTTTTTTATCTTCAACAGGTAATACCTTCGACCTGCGCCGTGGTGATGAGGGCAGTCTGGCTTATCTTGCCTGCATTAGCCCCTCCTGGCTTCCCGTGCCCTCTTCAAGTGGCCCAAAGTACACTCATTATTCAGCACACCGGGTGCTCCGACAGTTTGGTTTTGATCAAGACATTCCGCCAGTTTTCAAGGATGTGGTGCCATCCCTTCCTTCCTTGGATCCTTTCTTGAGGCTGCAGGCCTTTTCTTATTGGTCGCGGAGGAGCCCCCAGTTCGTAGTGCCTAACTCCCAGAGAGGAGTCTTTGCTTCCAGTGGCTATACCGGTTATTGGAGAAGAGTACAAAAATCTTTTGTTGACTATGTTGGTACTGGTACAATTCGGGAAGTCCCGAATTCTAGCATTGTTTCTGCTCCGACAGCTAATAGACATTTATCCCTTCCTACCGCTGGGATTGTTTCTGCTGCTGCAAGCAGTAAGACTGGGTTTGCAGAGTGGCATTCCTCTAGGGGAGGTTGGGTGACTTATGGACAGGATTTTCCTGAGGCCTGGCTGGGCGACAGTCTTATCATTGGTACCTCCTCTGGGGTGCCCATCAAAAAGGGTGCAACAGAGACAATTTGTGCTGCTACTGCTAAAGGTAAGGATGTTAAGTTGAAGAAAATGAAAGCTGCTGATGTTGGCGAAAGTGCAGGGGGTGTGGAGATAGGCTCTGAAGCAAAAAGAAGGAAAACGGGGAAATCTCAAGCACACTTGGCATCTCACGAAGACAAGGATGTCAGGGAACCTTTAGTTTCGAGGACCCGGAAGAAGACCAAGGTAGAGTCTTCTTTTCCCCAGGTTCCTGTGACTGCTTCAGTCCATGGTTCTTTAGGATCCTCTGGTTTGGTATCCCAGCCTCCTTTAGGACCCTCTGGGCGTACTCGTAGTAAGCAAAAGACTTCCAGAGAATCTGTAGAGAGAGAGAGAAGGGCAAGACTTCTTTCCTTCTTCTCTCTTTTTTTTTTGTTGCATTCATTTTCTATCTTTGCTGACGAGTGGTGATTTCCCTTGCAGTCCAAGCGCAAGTCTGATTATAAGAAGGGTAAGAGCCAATCTTCTGAAGACGACGTGGTACGTGTGTTTCCCCTTCTTCTGTTCTTTCTGTGTTGTTAGCATTCCTGCTGTTTTCTCTTTTTTTTTTTTACTTAGTATTGCCTTCTCTGCTTCTCCTTTCTTTAGGTGGAGGTATCCCCTCCTGTGACTGGCAAGGCTCTGGGGGAGGAAACTATCACAGCTCTTTCTGTCATTTTTCCTGTTATGGGGGAGGAGCCCCCTACTGATGACCCTGCTGAGGAAACTGGGCAGCCGATGCAAGGTTCCCAGGATTCTCAGGATCCCAAAGCTTCTAGGATCCCATCATCTCAAAGTCCCCATCTTGCACGCACTCCTAGTCCTATCAGGACTGTGTTTCCTCAATCCTTGTCAGATAAGGATGCTTTGGGAGACACTCCTTTATCCAAACAAACAGGTAAACCTTGTTTCTTTTGAAGTGGCGTTATGCTTTACTTTCTTTTCCAGTTTCTCTTGAGTTCCTTCTTTTTCCTTTTAGGTCAAATCAGTGAGAAACCCGCTCCCAGTGTTGCCTCTTCTTTAGAATCAGAGAGCTCAGAAGGTGAGTGTAAGCTGCTCCATCGTGTTTTCCTTTTTCTTTCCCCCCTTTCTCTCTTTTTTTTTATATATATGGCGAAGCCCCCTGCATCTATCCCTTCCTTTAGCCAATTTGCCATCGGTCCTTCACCTTTTCTTCAACTTGCCTTATGTTCCTTCCCAAAATCTTTGGGGACGTCAGGAGATCAGGAAGAAGAGGTTCTGCCTCAAGAAACTGGAACCGGTTTGTTTCTTCTAAATCTGTTCTTTTCTTTTTCTTCTTTTTTTTTTTGAATATTGATACAGGCTTTGCAGGTTCTGAGCCTGTTATCCCTGAAGGAATTGTGAGACCTGTTGAAGTTGCTGACCTTTATCCAGAGCAAAAGGCTGCAAGTCCTCAGGTTTCTGCAAGTGGTGACGCGGTGATGGGGGATGCCTCGAAGGTGGCTGCCTCAGATCTTGATTCAAAGCTTTCTTCTTTCCTGGCTCGCTTCGATCTTTTGGAATTCAACAGTCTTCCTGCCAGCCACTTTCATGTCTTTGGGTCTTCTTATGGCAGCTTCCTGCGCTTCTCTGTTCCTGTGGAGGGCTTGCCGCTGCTAGAGAGCCTGCTCAAGAGTCACGGGGATTTTACCAGTGGCTTCAGGGGAGGCATTTTTCTAGGCAATATTTTGATGGAGTTGCTGTGTGCTGTGTTGATTTCTCTAAGGAATTCCTCTGTTGATTCGTTGTCTGAAGAAAAACTTCTAGAATGGAGAGGGGTGGTGCAGGACCTTCTAGAGGCCAAGTTTAATTTGTCTTTCCTGCTGGATCACTTGCGTCTGCTGGCTCATATGCTGTTTCAAAGGCAATCATTCAAGAGTATAGACACTGAGATAGTTGTTGCTGAGGAAGCTTTGGCTCATGCTCACAAAGTTTTACAAGATTTGAAAGTCAAGCGGCAGAGGATCCTTTCTTCTTTGGCTGTTCCTGCCATTTCTCCAGATGCTTCTCTGTTGGCCGGCCTCGTTCCTTAGTTTTTTTTTTTTTCATTTATATGAACAATTTGGGGTTGTATAAGTTTTTTTTTTGAACGTTGCTCTGCTCTTTGCTTTCTCTTTTGTGCTTCAAAACTGCTTCTTATTTCTTAGTATGTGAATCTGCCTTTTTCCTTGGATATATATATTGTCTTTACTTTCTCGTGACTCTTTTCTTTTCTGAGTCCTGGACCATGGTTCCCACAGGCTTCACTGTAAGTTCTGGTCCAGGTACCTGGTGATTTATTGTACAAGTACTGAACTGGGTACACTAGTATCCTTCTCTATATATTTTTTTTTTGAGATACGGTCCCAGTTCATGAACTTTGACAGGTTCCCCCTTTTGCCAAGTGCTAGGCTAGGTATCCTAGATATTTTCTTTTATTCTGTGATTCTAGACCTATGCACTTGGGACTGTTTGTGGGATATCTGAAATTATTTGTGAGGTGGATCCTGGGCCATATGTAAAAGGATATTACACATTCTCCCCTTTTTTGACTCAGGTATCCTTCCTTGAATTTATCCATATTTAGTCTTTGCAGTAAAGAAAAACTTAAATGTTGCAGAAACAGGAATTCCATTAAAACATGATCATTTTTTTTTTTAGGAACAAATAAAAAGTCTTTTGGTGTAGCATTGACCACAAAGTGTCAATCTATCACATGTTCCTGAACAAAATTATCTTAGACCTGAATTCTTGATAAAGGCTGAAAATAAAAAGACAAAAATAAAAAGGAACTTAGCAGATAGTGAAGCTGGTGAAAGGACCCTGAGGTACTGGGGATCCCCTTGTCCTTATGCATAATATTGCTTCAGCCATTTCCCGTTTATGGGTTCTGTCAGGACTGTTCCATCTTCTTTGGCAAGGTAATAATATCCACTTTCATGAGCTGCATTGATGATGTAGGGTCCTTCCCATTTTGGGGTGAACTTGGAAGGCCCTGGCAGGTTCCTCCTCACGTGCTCCGCCATCCTTAGCACTAATTGCCCTTTGGTGAATACTCTTGGGCGTACTGCTTGTGCATATGCTCTGGTCATTCTTTGCTGGTATCTTTGGCTCCTTTTCTTGGCCAGTTCCCTTTCTTCTTCTACTCCTTCCAGATCTACTAATCTCTTTTCATTGCTTGCGTCTTCACTTTCTCCCTGATTTTCCTCAAGAACTACCCTTGGTGTAGGAATGATTAACTCCACAGGGCTAATGGCCTCTGTTCCATAAACCAGGGAGAATGGGGAGAATCCTGTGGCTGTCTTTACAGAGCTCCTACATGCCCAAAGCACATCTGCCAGATGGTCACTCCATTTTCCTCCATACTCATGCTTCATTTTCTTAAGGATTTTTAATATTACCTTGTTAGTAGCTTCAGCTTGGCCGTTTCCTTATGGGTAGTATGGGGTAGATCTTCCCTGCTTGATGTGGTATGCTTCAGTTAATCCCTTCACATCTTTGTTTATAAATGGGGTTCCATTGTCACTGATAAGTCTTCTGGGGATCCCGAACCTTGTAATGATGTGGTCTCGAATGAAATTTGCTACAGCTGCTCCAGTAGCTTTTTTCAAAGGAATTGCCTCTACCCATTTTGTAAAGTACTCCGTGGCTGCCAGGATCCATATATAACCATTGGATGGAGGGTTTATGGGCCCTATGAGATCGAGCCCCCAAGTATGAAAAGGCCATGGTGTCGTCATATCCTGTAGGACATTTGGGTGAGTGTAAATCGCATCCCCGAGGACTTGGCAAGCATGACATGTTTTGACCAGCTCCTCAGAGTCTCTTTTCATCGTTGGCCAGTAATACCCCAACAACAGTAACTGCTTGTGCAGCCTTCTCTTCCCTGGGTGACTTCCGCAATCCCCAGAGTGCACCTCTCTGACTACTTCTCTAGCTTCCTTTGGTCCCAGGCATCTGAGGGGATCCCCGTGGTATCCTTTTTTGAACAAAATGTCGTTCTGCAAGAAATACCTGCACGCTAGTTTCTTGAGCTTATGGGCCAGTTCTTTGTCGGTTGGCAGGATACCCTGAGCCAAGTATCCTATGAAAGGAACCCGCCAATCTTCCGTAACAAACACAGCGTAGCTTTCTTCTTTATCGATTGCCAAACGACATTCCTTACATTTCCCCTGTATGCCTGCTGCTTCCTTGTCCATATCTGGCAAGTAATACCCCATGCGTTGCATCCTCCTGTATAGGCTGACTTTTTCTGCAACTCCACATGTTTGGGCGTGTAATTCTTCTAATTTCAACTTTCCTTCCTTCTCGGCGATACATCTGGACAGTATTCCTCCTGGCAGTCTTCTGTACAATTCTCCTTCTATCTGAGTGTAATCCATTAGCTCTTTGATGTTCCCTCTAGGGTTTACCTCTTTCATCCTTTCTTTGACTTCGTCCCTCCAATCCCACTGTTTGGATTCCCCTGGGTACATCCCTTGGAGGATCCTCACAATAGAATGTTCCTGCCTTCCTATTTTTATCAGTGTATCTCTCCCATCAAATGGTATTTGGGATCCCAGGGTGGCGAGAGCATCTGCAAACCTGTTTTCACTTCTTTGAGTGTATTCTATGCTGAAGGTTTGAAATTCCATCTCCAGTCTCTGTGCCCAAGTCCTGTAGGCTGCTAAACTTTGCTCCCGTAGTGCAAAGTCACCTTTCACTTGGGAGACTACCAGATTAGAATCTCCCAACACTCTCATATGTTTCACTCCTATGCTGAGTGCTATAGCCAACCCAGTCAAGTATGCCTCATACTCAGCTGCATTATTAGAGCATGAGAAATCAAGCTTGAAAGACAAGGGGATGACATCTCCATTTTCACAGCTTAGCATAATTCCTACTCCATTTGAAGTTGCTGTAGCTGACCCGTCAAACCTCATAGTCCATTTCTTCCCTGGGATCTCCATCACTGCTACCTCACCAGGGATTTCTTCGCTCAGCGGGCCTTCTTCCTTCCCTGGGAATTGAGCTAGCAAATCTGCTATGGCCTGGCTCTTTACAGCCTTGGGAGTTCTTGTGCCTATATCATATTGTGAGAGCAATACTAGCCATTGTGCCATCCTTCCCGTGAAGAGGGGCTGGTGCAGGAGTGCTTTTATGGGGTGGGACTTGGTTACCAAGAGGATTTGGTGAGCTGAGAAGTACCTCTTCAACCTTTGGGAGGCATAAACGATTACTAGGCAGGCTTTCTCTATTCTGGGGTACCTGGTCTCGGTATCCTTGAGTGTTCTGCTTACATAATATATGGGCTGCTCATTTCCTTGGTCATCTTCTTGTGCCAGCAAAGCTCCTATTGCCTGAAAGTTTGATGCTAAGTATAGCAACAGAGGTCGCCCACGTACTGGTGCCTGGAGGGTGGGCAGATGGTTCATAATGCTCTGAATTCTTTGAAAAGCTTCCTGCTGCTCTGTTCCCCAGGTGAATTCATTTCCCTTTTTCAGTAATTTTGATAAGCCTGCCGTAGCTGAGGCTAAACCAGGCACAAACCTCCTGATATAGGAGACTCTTCCCAGGAAGCTTTTGAGTTCTCTAACAGTAGTTGGTCTTCTCATCGTGGCAATAGCTGTGGCCTTGGCTGGATCCACGCTTATGCCTTTGTGATGTACCAGGAACCCAAGGAACTTTCCAGCAGACACTCCAAAGGCGCACTTCATGGGGTTCATACGTAACTTGTATTTCCTGCATCTTTCAAAGACCTGCTCAAGTACTTGGAAATGTCCTGTTCTGGTTTTCGACTTGACCACAATATCGTCTACATAATCTTCCATCTCCTCATGCATCATGTCATGGAAAATGGCTGTCATGGTCCGTTGATACGTAGCCCCCGCATTTTTGAGGCCAAAGGGCATTACAGTGTAGTAAAAGTTCCCAATCGGAGTTCTGAATGCCGTCTTCTCTGCATCTTTGGCTGCCATGCGAATTTGATTGTACCCACTGTACCCATCCATAAATGAGAACATTGAGCTTCCTGCAGCTGAATCTACAAGGAGATCGATATTGGGCAAGGGGAACTCATCTTTAGGACATGCCTTGTTCAAGTTGCGAAAGTCCACACAGCAGCGGATTTGACCATTCTTCTTCTTCACAGGTACAATGTTGGAAAGCCATTTTGGGTGTTGGATGGGTTTGATAAAACCAGCTGTTAGTAATTTCTTGACTTCTTGGACTATTTGAGCTTCTACCTCAGTGTGGAAGACCCTGGCTGGTTGGACTACTGGCCTCACCCCTGGTTCCACATTAAGAGAATGGACTACCAATTCCGGGTCTAGACCAGGCATCTCATCATAAGTCCATGCAAACACATCTCTGAATTTTGAAGTAAGGTTACCAGTTGTTCTCTTTCTTGAGCCACCAATTGACTGCTAATGAAAACAGGTTTCCGGGATCCTGGTTCTGTTCCCAGGTCTACTTCCTTCAGTTCTTCCTCGGGCTGAATCTGGGCCTCCTTAACTGGTTCTTCTGGGATTTCTTCTTGGGCCATCATGCAGCTTGGTGGTCCGGGACCTTCCTGCACAATGCATTCGGGTCCCGCGCACCTTCACAAACGATAAATTAGTCTTCCCCCAAGTTCCCGCACCACCACACATTCTCGGGATCCTGAAGAGCTGGGCTCCCTCTTTTGTCTTTTTCTTTCTAAAAGGTTTCTCAGGTCACGGGTGCCCCTTCCTCCTTCTTCTTCTTCTAGGATAGGTGCCCCCGGGGTCCCCGGGGTGGGGTTCTCATCATCTGGCTCCAACTCATCATAAAACATCGTTTCTGCAAAGTTTACTTCTCCCTGGCTGAAAGGATTATGATTGGCAGGGATCCTTATGGGCCTCCCATTCAGTCTCCCTTTAATGCATTGATGGAACGTGGATGGAATAAGGCGATGTTTATGAAGCCACGGGCGTCCCAGCAGCACGTGATAAGAAACTTCTGCATTAATCACATGAAACCTTGTCAAAGCTACTATTGGCCCTACCCTTAAGGCTAGCTGCACGTATCCTTCTGTTGCTTCCACCGATCCTCCAAATCCTGTTATCTCCATGGGGGTCCCCAGGATCCTTCTGTCAGCTAAGCCAACAGCTTCCAAGGTACTCAAAACTATGAGGTTGAGTGATGCCCCTGTATCCACCAGTGCTCTTCTGACTTGAACACCGTTTATGGTGGCCATTAGATAAAGGGGTCTACGGTGGTCTGGGTGCTCAATCTCTATGTCCTCATCAGTGAAAGTTATTGCATTGGTTGTCTCCAGGAAAGCTCGACTAGTATGTGACTCAGCTGTAAAACATTCCATCCCTGAATCTGCTGCTATACTCATGAGAGACTCTGTGGCTACTCTTCTTGCTTCTGGTCCGAATCCTAGTTGATTGAATAGTGACCTGAACTTAGGATTCTTCTGGAGGGTCTTAACTGTACTCGGGTGGAAGGATCCTTCAGATTCTCCTGCCTCTGCTGGGTTCCCATGTATTACTACTGCTACCACCCCTTTTTCTTTGTGGTTAGGTAAGGGGTTCCTCTGCACTTCTGGTTCCTTCTGAGTGAGTTCCAAGGTTCCTTCCCTCAACTTTTTGTGGAAGAGCCTGCGAAGGGTCCAGCAGTCCTTGGTGGAGTGCTTCACATAATTATGGATTCTGCAAAATAAAGGATTCTTCCTTTCTTCCTCGGTTGGTGGCCTGGACACAGTGAATGGCCTGACAACCCCATCTCCAATCCATTTGTCTAGGACATGGCTTAGCTCCTCAGCTGTGCATGGGATCACTGGTGGTTCCTCAAACACCTTCCCATCTGGTCTCTTCCTTTTCTCTCCTGCTGATGCTGTCATAGCTTGGGACGCGGGCAGCCTTTTTGTTCTCATAGTTTGCGCTGTCCTTCTGGTTCTCTGTAGCAGGTCAGCAAACTGTGTGATACATAAATTTTCAAGGTTGAGCCTGTAATCAAAAAGCATGTTGGCTACACAGGTTTCCACGAGCTCCTTTTCTTCATGGTCTCCATAGCAGTCTAGAGACACATCTTCGAATCTTTTAATAAACTGAACAGGATCTTCTCCAGGTCTCTGCCTCACCATCTGCAGGTTCTGGAAAGTGATTTTGTCTTCACCAGGGTAATATTTGGCGCAAAATTTTTCCATCATCTCATCCCAGGTCTTGATGGACCCGGGTCTCAGCGTGGTGTACCAGGTGTATGCCCTATCTACCAAAGATTTGGCAAATTTCCTTAGACATAATTCTTTGTCTCCTGCATAGGGGCCCATAGTGTGGACAAACCTGCTCACATGTTCCACGGCGCTTCCATTCCTCCCATCGAAAGGATGGAACTTTGGGGGTTCGTATCCCTTAGGATATGGTTTGCCAAGGAGTTCTAGAGGGAATGGGGGATCCCGAGAGAATTGCTTGGGGATCCCTGAGAGTTTTTCCCTTTCTTGCTCCAGGAGGGCATTGACGTCTGCCAGTGTCAAATACTGAGGGTTGGCTCTTCCTCCTACTGCTGACCCTCCTTCTGGCTGGGTCCCATCTTGGTGGCCAGTAGGGGGAATGTTGTCTCTGACTTCCTGTGTCCTGCCTTCTTTGAGAAGACGAACTTCTTGCTCCAAATCCTTTAACATTGCTGTCATCCTGGCCATTAGCTCTGGTTCCTGTCTTGCGTGTCTTTGTTCCGACACAACCTCCTGTTCCACCAAGGGTATCCCACCTCCTTGCCTGGAGACTTCCTCGTTTTCTCCTACAGGCTCAGAGGCCGTAGGTGGCACATTGGTTCCTTTGCTGTTTCTTTGTCTTGGAGGCATTCTCTGTGAAGGGATCGTTTCTTCCTTCTTCTTTGCCCAGTCCCCAGCGGAGTCGCCAAAATGTGAGAGTGCTTTTTTCGGGATACTCAGGCCCAAGGATCCCGAGCCTGAATGAAAAGGAAAGGATTTGGTGGACTGGGCCTTGACTCACCGCAGCTAAATGGCTGTTTAAGAATCAAGTGAATGCAGAGAAATACTCCTGACAAAAAAGATGACAAACAAGGATATCGAGGAGTGCCAAAAATTAACAACGTGAGCTCAGAAAGAAAAGAAAAGCAGGGTTAGCAAGACGATAAAAAAAAATACTGTAAGGATCCTGGGAATTATGAAACAGTATTTCATTAAAGCATTATCTGTTTGATTACAACAAGCTTACTAGGACGTGATACAAGGTCCAATCGAGCTCAAAAATTGCAGCCTTGAATGGCTATTTCAGCCTTCAAAACTTGCGAAGTTTGATTCTCGTTGGATTCGAGTATGTGCCATAGTTGCTTTTTTTCAGGATATCGGGAAGCAATGTTTGTTTTCCCTTAGTATTCTCTTTCTGCCTGGACTTTCTGATAAATTTTCTAGGGAATCTCTTCTTTCTATTGTTCCTTTCTTTTCTTTCTCGCTGCCTTCTTCACAGCCCATCCTCTCCTTTTATAGTGGAGTTTTTCTGGGCGTCTTGGGAAACCGTTGGTTCCCCTGTTTTGGTCTTTTGCAAACAGAGTATGTTCTGTCCTCATCATCTCGGTAAGTCCCCTTTTCCGTTTTCTCTCATTCTTTTCTTCTCTTGGTTTTGATTCCTTCGAAAGCTTCTGGTTGGCCATCCTCTTTGGGATGTGCTGAGGTATGCCCTTCTCGGCATCCTCACTTCTGGCGTCTTTTACCTTTCTGTTTCTTTCCTATTTGGGCAGAATCCTGTTCTGCCCTTTTGAAATTGTTTTGTTATAATTCTTCTTCCTTGTCTTGGTTCCCCGACGCCTTTTCTGTCTGTGCCATGAAGGGTTGCTTGCGTTCTTTTGTTTTTCTTGTTTTCTTTTTCTGTCTTCTTTCTATCGATCTGTCCTGGTCTTCTTTTTCTTTGCGCTTATTGATGGTGCCTGAGGATCCTTGCGTCTTATACTTTGCTGTGATGTTCTCTCTCTTTTTTCTTTGGTTGCTTTTCCTTTTCTAGGCTTCGGGATCCTCAGGGCCTTTCGTATAATCCCTTTGGACTTGGTCTGCGTTTTCTTTTTTTTTTGGGCTTAACTCACTTTTTCTTGGGCTTAGCTTATTCTTTCTTGGGCTTATTTTACTGTGATTTTTTAGACCTCAACACACTTAACACTCCTCCTCAAGATGAACTATAAATGTTGAGTAAGTTCATCTTGGATAAAAGGAAGCAGAATTGTTTATATCCGTGTGCCTTTGTGAAGAAATTAGCAATCTGGTGTCTAGTAGGTACATGGAATGTCTTAATCACTCCATCTTAAATTTTGTCTTGAATAAAATGGTATTCAACCTCTATATGATTTGTGCGTTCATGAAACACTGGATTTGCAACAATATATAGGGCTGCCTTACTATCACAATACAAAGAGACTGGATGATTGTAATCTAAGCCAAAAGTTTTAAGCAAGGCCAACAACCAAACAATCTCACTTGTGACAGTAGCCATTGCTCTGCTGATGATCTGGACATCACTTGTTGCTTTTTACATTTCCAGGATATGAGAGACTCATCAAGGAAAACATAGAACCCTAAAACTAACCTTCTGGTGTCTAGACAAGCTACCTAGTCAGCATCACAGTAGGCTTTGAGTCTCAATTCTGAATTTATAGATAGGTTTAAGCCTTGTCCTGGTGTCTTCTTTAGGCACTTAAGCACTTTATAGGCTGCTTGTAGATGTGGAACTTTAGGGGAACTCATAAACTGACTTAGTTTATGCACTGAGTAACAGATGTCAGGCCTGGTGAGAGTTAAATAGAGTAGCTTGCCTTTAATTCTTCTATATAAGGATGGATCTGGAACATCCTCTCCCATTGAGCCCCTAAACTTGGCTAATTGATCCATAGGCACATCAGCAAGTTTACTTGCTAGCAGACCTGTATCAGAAAGTAGCTCTAGAGTGAACTTCCTTTGACACAAACTAATGCCTTTCTCAATCCTTGCAACCTCAAGGCCTAAGAAATAGTTCAAGGTACCAAGATCCTTGAGCTTGAACTTGTCATCTAGAAAAACGTTGAAAGCATTGACTACCTCCACATTATTGCTAGCTATTAGAATGTCATCCAGGTAGACTAGTAAGATGAGAATTGAACCCTTGCTGACCTTAGTGAAGACAGAATAGTCTGATTTAGATTGAATAAAACCATGATCAAGAAGAGTGGATGAGAGCTTAGCAAACCACTACCTGATTGCCTGCTTCAAGCCATAAAGAGACTTTGTGAGGTTGCACACCTCCCCCTTGCTGCCAAATCTAGGAGGAGGAACCATAAACACCTCCTCATTCAAATCCCCATGCAAGAAAGCATTATTGACATCCAATTGAGAGAGATGCCAACCATACACAGTAGCCACAGCCAAACGAGTTCTAACAGTCACAAATTTTACCACAGGAGAGAAAGTTTCATAGAAATCAATACCCTTAGTCTGAGTGAAGCCCTTAGCAACAAGTCTAGCCTTGTATCTCTCAATAGAACCATCAGCTTTAAGCTTAATCTTGTACACCCAAGTCTAATTTACCTGAAGTGCATCAATCTTAGCCTTCACGGCAACTTGCCACAAGGGATCAGGCAAAGCTTCAACATATGAAGTAGGTTCCTTAGCAACAGACAAGGCAACAGTAAAGGCCCTATGTGCATTAGACAATTTAGAATAAGAGAGAGTAGAGGAAAGTGGATAAAGGATACCTGGACTGTCAGGAAAAATGGAATCATGGGAAGGTATGAGGGAAGCTGAAGCCAAATTGCAATGATGATCAGGAATGTATGCAGAAGCTAAATTGCAATGATAATCATGAAGGTATGAGGGAGGTTTATGAGACCTATTAGACCTTCTAACAATAGGTAAATAAGGTAAGGGAGAGCAATAACAGAAGGTTCAGGTGGCACAGCAATAACAGGTGGAGAAGAATCCAAAACATGATGAACAAGATCTGGAAACTCATTAGGAGGTACAACAGTGTCAACAGGATAGAAAGGAAGAGAAAATTCAAAAATAGAAGGAATGGACTCTGGAAGTGAAGGTTGACGGGGAAAAACATTGTGAGAAGTGGAAGTAGGACTAGGGGCAGATTTAGACAGCCAATGCTTAAAAGGAAAGATAGATTCTTTGAAAATGACATCTCTAGAAAGAAAAACAGATTTATTGGACAAATCATACAACTTATACCCTTTGGTTCCAAAAGGATAGCTAAGAAATATGCATGCCTTTGCTCTAAGATCAAACTTGAATCTGTTCCTAGTTAAAGTAGAGGCATAGCATAAGCAACCAAAGGATCTAAGATGATGGTAAGATGGAGAATGACCCAAAAGTTTCTGATAAGGAATGAGATTACCTAGAAGAGGACTAGGAAGTCTGTTTATAAGATATGTGGCTGTAAGAACACAATTCCCCCAGAATTTTAAACGTAAGTTTGCGTGAAATCTCAAGGCTCTTGCAACATTCAACAAATGCTGATGTTTTCTTTCAACAACAACATTTTTTTGTGGTGTTTCAACACAAGACAGTTGGTGTAAGATGCCCTTGGAAGCATAAAATGAAAAAAGAGCAAATTCAGGATCATTATTAGTCCTAATCACCTTAATGGAAACCTGGAATTGATTAGGAATCATTTGAAAGAAAGTCTGAACTAAGGAAGAAGCATCAAATTTATGTTTCATTAAATAAACCCAAGTATATCTACTATGATCATCAACCAAAGTAAGAAAGTATCTTTAGCCATTCAATGAAGGGGTAGAATAAGGTCCCCAAATATCAGCATGGATCAAATCAAAGCAAGATAAAGAAACACTTGTAGACTTAGGAAAAGGCAATTTGTGTTACTTAGCTAAAGGACATACATAACAATCAAAGGAATTGCTATTATTACATGAAATCAAATCAGGTAGAATAGAATTTAACAAAGCTGATCTTTGTGAAGAGGGGTGACCCAATCTGTAATGCCACAATCTAACAACATTATTGGAAGCAACAACAGCATGAGAAGAGTCAAGATTACAAGCATTGACACTTTTATTACAAAGAAAGGATGGCAATCTGGATAAAACCTCTAAAACAGAAGATGGTAAGGTGATGGAATCAGTGCACTGTAAAGTATACAGTCCCCCATGTCTCTTACCCAACCCAATCATCTTCCAATGCTATAAGTCCTGAAGAAAACAATAATGAGAAAGGAAAATACAGTAGCAAGAAGGATTTTGGGTCAGTTTACTTATAAAAATAAGATTGAAAGAAAAACTAGGAATGCAAAGGACATGCTCTAGAGTTAGAGTTGCTGAAACTTTAATAGTTCCAATGTGAGACACCTTAACCATGTCACCATTAGGAAGTCTAACTAAAATCTAAACAAAAGATGTAATAGAAGTAAAGAAATGAATGGAGTGCACCATGTGGTCAGTTGCACCACTATCAAGAATCCAGTCATAGGAACTAATATGAGTGGTGTTGACACTTGAAGAAAAGACAGAATGCTCAAGAGAAGTGGTAAAACAGATAGGAACTAATATGAGAGGTATTGACACTTGAAGAAAAGATAGAATGCTCAAGAGAAGTGGTAAAACAGATACCTGATAATTCTTGGGCTTGAACATCCACTAAAGGTTGAGTAATGATGGTAGCAACATGATGAGTATTGTCCAAATATGCCTCTAGTGGAGCTTGAGAGCCAAAGTGACACTGAGAATTCAACAATCCAACCAATTGTTGATATTTAGCCTTGGTGAGTGTGACAGGTTCACTAGCATGATCTTCAGTAGCAATGTCATTGTTTGCAAAGGATTGACCACCCTTGTTCTTGAATTTATACCCAGGAGGATAACCATGCAACTTGTAACACTTGTCAACAACATGTCCCATGGCTCCACAATGAGTGCATTATGGTCTGCCATTCTTGGACTTAGTAAAATTCTTGGTATTACCAAACTTGGATCCTAGAGCTGCCAAAGCTGCTGATGTATCAACCAAGACTTTCTTCCTAGCTCCCACCTTTCTCTACTTTTCATCTTGAAGCAAAAGAGAGAATACTTTGCACAAGGGAGGCACAGGCTCCATAAGAAGAATCTGTCCTCTAACAGCAGCATAAGTCTCATTCATTTAGTCCCATCAGAAAAGACATGGTACAATCCTCAATTTGATGACCACATGTACATGTCCTATGATTGGAAAACTCATCCCAAAGTCCCTTAAATTTGGTGTAGTATGCATTTAAATCTTCTTGGGTCAAAGAACTAATCTCTTTTCTTAATTCAAAGATTGTAGGTGCATTTCCTTGGCCATATCTGTACTACAAGTCAAGCCACACATCTCTAGCAGTCTTGAAATAAACTATGCTTGGTTGTAAGTCCTTAGAAATAGAATTAAACAACCAAGCTAAGACTGTGCTGTTGCATTTATTCCATGCTGTGTAATACAGATGATCAATAGATTAAGGCTTAGGAATAGAATTGTCAATGAAACCCAATTTGGTTTTGGCATCCAAAGAAATAAGGATTGCCCTACTCCAGGTGTTATAATTTTCCTCAGTGAGAGGTTGAACCACCAAAGAAACACCTGGGTTATCACCACTAGATAGAAAATAGGGACTAGAGGTGTTTTCCCAAGGCTGGACAATAGAAGTGGTAGCACTAGAGGTACTTTCAGGTCATACTTAGTGCAGTATTATAAAAAATGATAAAGATTCAAAGTCCCAAGCAAGAATTAGCAAACAAAGAAAACAAGAATTGATTTTCTAGAGAATTCTTCAAGAAACGAATAATGAATTCTGTGAAATGATGTAAAAACTAGATCAAATCAAGATGCAATTCACAATCTTGATGAAATCACAACAGAAAGTTGTAGATTGGGAATTGAAACCCTAAGATCAAAGATTTCAATTTCAACTATAAGCAAGAAAATCAAGATCAAGATTTCAATATGCTAAAGAAATCAAGACCTAGAAGATGATGGCCTTAATGCAAGAATCAACAGAAACACAGTGAAGAGAATTTCTAATTGATCTGAAAGAACCACTAAGGAATCAAGGACAAACGTAATTGAACTAGGAAGAATCAGAGAATACCAGACTTGAATGATCTCTAAACTAGTTCAGCTTTGATACCATATTGAATCACATACAAGCTTCGAAGGTTCAAAAATGGAGGAAATGAAAACTCAGAGAGAGAGAGAAAGAACAATGTGAAACTTGTAAAATGAATTCATTGAATAAATTATCATGCTCTGTTCTCTTATATAGTGAGAACAGAGGCGGGAAGAGTAACAGAAAATAACTAACTAATGAACTATCCAATACAAACTAGACACATGGATTAGACCTATAACCAACCTAGCTAACTCATTAATCTATACAATATAAACGACAACCGTTTATCACTAACTATACTATGCTACTATAGTTTACTCCTATATGTACAGAATACAAGTAATAGATACAACTACTGATATGTACAACCTCTATCACTTAACATAAAACAATATTTTTAATAGGAACTTGTGTATGTGTGTGTGTGTGTGTCATATAATAAACTAAATGCAACAGACTATATCTAAGAAAACAGAATTAATAGTTTTATGCCACCATTAAGAATTTTACCTTCTCTATTGTAGCATGGTTTTGATGAATATTTTAGAGTGACTGGATTTACAACAACTGGTTAATGATTGAAAATAGAGCATTGAACGAGTGACTTCCTTTTATAATGAAATTCGTGTAGTGTAACAATAATGATACAATAAAATTCTTGTAGTGTAGCAATAATCTGAATAGAACTAGCAGCTCCCTTTTACAATAAAATCAAGCACATAAAGTATAAAAGTCCATTAAACCATGAATTGAAACAAAGGAACAAAAACCGAACACTACAACCTAGTCCTAAAGAGTCTTAAAAAGAATAGTTTAAGATCTGAATTTTTTTTTTTTTGAATCCTCAAGGTGCCGGTTATTTCTCTCCTGCTAAATGCACCACATCAAATAACAAGGGACAACCATGCAAATAGCACCATTCCAATTTACAGCAATACCCATAATCAAAATGAACGACATCAAGACATCTCAAGCTTGGCATTTACTCAAAAGCCAAGAATTCGGCTCGTGATTTGTCATAAAGTGGCTTAATCCTTTCTTGTCATTTTTGCTTGCTCAACTTTATATAATCTGCCACCTTGAAAAATCTAGGCGCCATTTTCACGGGCCATTTAGGATCTATGACTGTGACCTCTCACATGTACTCCTTTGTAGTCATCACCAACTTATGGTAGATGACCTAGTCAGGTTGCCTCTAGAAAAAAAAAAAAAAAAAAAAAAAAAAAAAAAAAAAAAAAAAAAAAAAACCTAGTTAGTTTGATGTTCAGTTTCATCCTTGAGTTTTTTTTTTTTTTTTTTTTTTTTTTTTTTTTTTTTTTAATGATAAATGGCAGAATTAAGTAATAATAGTATTTTAGTTACTTAAATTGTTGAGAATGAAGTCATGAACCACCTTACAAAAATGTTTTTGACATTGTTATTGTAAGGTTGAAGTTATTCAATCATGTGTTGACTTTATTTCGTGCCAAATTTGCTTGTAATTTAGCCATTAGATACCCTGTATTTAGGTGGAAATTATGTAAGGGTAGTGTGTGAGAGAGAGTGTGAAGAAAACTCAAGATGTGTGCACTCAAGAAGAGTCTCGCGACTGGATCTCATGACTGGCAAGTTACCAAAGGTGGCACACTTGTGAAGCATGTAGGGGAGTTGAAGGGTCACGACAGCTGGTGCACTACTGGACAAAACTTTCAGTCTGGCTAGGCAGTTAGCTCATAACTCAAACTCACGAGGTCGAGTCGCTAGAATGCCGTTTGTTGCAAAATGACTTTTCGCATTCCTCATACACCCTACTATAAATACCCTTATACTCACGAAATGTAGAAAGCTTCTAGAGAGAATTTTGAGATAGAAACTATAGAGAAAAACAAGATTGACTCATCCACAATATTTACCATTTGATTCTTCAAATTCCTCTCCTCTCACCCTCTCCATTGACATATCCTTGAGAGGTACATTTAGCCAAATCCTTATCTCACCATACTCGTATTAGTGAAGAGGTATTTTGAGCTTGGGAAGCAGTTTAGAAGGGACCAATTCATTTTGGTTGATGCAATGGGCAATTGCAGGATCCGGTAATTTAGAGAAGAGAAGGTTTGGCATAAACCTATTAGAGCAAGAAGCTTGGAGGGCTTAGGTGCACTAGGTAGATTAGGCTTGGAAGGTCTTCTGCTATTCATGTATCCCAACTATATTCTCTAGTGGATTATTGACCGCTTGGAGAGTGGTGGAGAGATTTTTTGCCAAATACTTCGATTTCCTCTTCAACTACACATCGTGGTGTTATCTTTGTGTTTGCATCTCTCTTCTCATACTCTTTATCATTTAATTGCTGCTGTGTTTGTGATTAATTATGGTTTAGAGTGTTTTTCCAATTTGGGTTTAGCCTATATTCATATTCCGCATATATATTGTTTGTTTATAAGTTTGTGTTGGTAATTTTAATTTGGAGGTCTAAACATTGGTGTTTTACACGCTATTTAAACTTTCAGCTATAATCCTTTCTAATAACCAAATAAAGACGACAAATACATACATAACATGATGGCTTTCGTAAAAATTAAAAAAAAAAAATACTATTACTTGTGGATAATAAAAATTATGGAAAGCCAAGTTAGTAGGTGAATTAATTATTTAGTGAGAAGTCACGTTAATTGATTTTTATTCTACATTTTACAAATGCTTAAAACACAATGGGGAATATTCACTTAAAAATAAAGTGGAAATTTTCAAATTCCAAAACTTAGTTCCAACTACTAATAAGAGCCTTATGCCCAAAGATGTCCATGAATTGGTCATCAAAGGTGAAGAACTTCAAAAAAATTATATTCAAGAAAATAAAATTAACCTGCATATCAAAATAACAAATAAATTGATTGCCCATTTTCTCTTGAAAAGAACATGTGCAAGCTCCATCATTTAAGTGATCCTCAAATCTCAATAAACCCATTTATCTCACTTTTCCAACTTCAACAATCATACAAACCCCTCCAGAATTCCATTTTTTTAAAAAAGAGAAAAATAAAGGTAGTACCTAAGTTTGAAGAATGTTCTTAACCTCCATTAGCATAGGACTAGGGGACCGTGATTGTACCACCAACCGCACCATTCTTCTTATTTCTCTTCCTCCTAACCTTTCTACATGTATTAGGAATTCTAGAATAAGAAAAAATGATTACTCAGTTAAACTTCTTTACCCATTAAATTTGTTTACCCATCATTGGATTATATATGAAACACATGAACATAAAATGACATGCCATTAAATAAAATTGACAATAATTTAAAAATATGAAAATTCCATGCATTCAAATAAGAAACTCAGCTTTTCAAACTTGTTTATCATATCCATTATTCCACTAAAGTTTTTAAATATATGAAAAATACAGTTTCTACAAAAAAAGAAAAAAAGGAAAGAAAAGAAAAGAAAAGGTTTCTAGTTGCATCAAATACAAAAAAGTGACATAAATGAACTTGAATGCTTACATGCATCGCAAATTATGCCCCCATTATTAAGTTTATGAGGGGTCTTAAGGAAAATAAGAATCTCATAAGTTTGAGGAAGCAATAAGAACCTTTATTTGCTTTTTTTGGCACTTGCATTTGTTTTAGCAGTAGATGAAACACCAAGTTTTGTGCCTTTGGCTCTGGATTTATTCAGCTCATTGATTTATTCAAGTGGATTTGAGAAGCATTATAAGGAAGTATATGCAACGTTAGAAGTTAATTCTAGTTTTAATATATAACAGTTTATTTTTTTGAGAAAAGGTAAGAGAATTTTATTAATAAAAAATCATTCTGGAATACATCATCCAAATCATTAGGTAGTTCTTCTACCCATACATCTATATTTGCAGATAAAACTGCTCTACATGCAAGAGTGTGCGCTTACTTATTACCCTCTCATTTTATGGTGAAAGCTACATGATTGCAATGTGGAACCAATTCTACGGGCATCCTCAATCACATGCCTATACAACGTGAGACATTTAGCAGGAGCATTCAAAGCTGGTATAACCCGCAAGCCATCACCCTCAACCAACACCCTAAGAAGACTTAGCTCTGTTGCTAATAGGACTGCTCGTCTTGCTGCCAACACTTCTGCCATCTCCACTATTTGAGGCAGCAAAATCTTCTGACTCAGTGCTGCAACCACATTCCCCATGCTGTCCCAAAAAACTACTCCCCATCCAGCCATGCCCAAGTGTTCGAATAAGGCTGCATCAAAGTTTGCTTTGTACCAATTCTCCATCGGCAGAGCCTATCAGACAGGAGCAGGTCTGGGAAGTGTCCTCGGAGCCTGTCTGTGCACCTCAAAATATTCCTCCACCTGTGCTTTTGCTCTTTCTTCCAATCTCTAACAAAGACCATGTGGTCTGGTTTTCTCTAATTCTGTTGCACCGTTGCCATAAACTCCAAGCTATGGTTGAAAACCAAGCTATTCGAAAAACAGACCCCTGCATTAGCACCCCTTCAAACAGGTCCATGAAGGTTCGATGATGCTTCTGATTTAAATCTGCAAAGCTTCTCACTTCCAGACTGCTTGGGCTTGCTCACAGTACCAAAGGCTGTGCATGTTTATCTCCCAACTCCTCACATAAGGAACATGTTTCATCCACCATTATATGCCTATAACAGTTCATTTAACTCTTAAGAGACTAAATTTAACATTAAATTTTGGACCCACCATGTGCCATTTCAATCACCCTACCAACCAAAAAAGAACAAAAAAAAAAAAAAAATAGTATCAGTTGCAAGTTTTACCCCATTTACAATAGCATCTTGAAACAGCAGAGACTAGTAGGCTGCTGCATGACTTGGATGTATCCGATGTTAATGCAGGTTATGGGTTCAAACAACATGATAATCTGTTATTACTTTCTTCCATTGGGATTTTTTGCTTGATGAGGGATGGCGCGGAGTGATTCAACAACTATCCCAATAACATATTATTGGCAATGTTAAAACTAATGCAAGAAAAAATAAATAAAATACGAAGATTTATTGAAATGGATACAATAAGCTAAAAAGGAAATTTTGTATTAGAATTAACCAATTGAAAATATTCAAATCAAGTCATCTATCCACATAATACAATGGATATTTTGCACTCGTAAGGTTTGTATCAAATTAGATGGAGTTCTAACATATTGAAAATTTAAGGTTTTCTTTGTCTCCTAAAGCATCAATCCAAACCTCACAACTCAAGTATAACAAACACAATAGCCAAAGGATGCTAGAAATACACTCTCAAAGCCCTAATGTCCCAAAAATTTTATAGTCAAGTATTTTGACAGACAAGTTGCATGCAATTTCTAAGAGGTCAATCCAAAGGCTAATGCTATTTAATCTAAGAACTTGATAACATGTAATGAAACTAACAATGGTCAACACTATTAATTTCAAAATTGTAACAGTTGTTAGTTCCAAAAGAGAAAAAAAAAATAAAAAATTGTAAACAAAATAATCCCAACAAATTTCCCGAATGATCACTCAGAAAACAATCCAATGGCATTTTTCAAATAGAACAGTTGACATAGGGAAAAAAAAGGGGGAAGAAGAAGAGGCATGAAATGGACCTCATGGTCATGGAAGACTATTTGATGTCCAAGTTTGTGCGGTCATCAACTCTGCCATAGAAAAAGAAATGTCAAAAAGAAGAAAAACAAATAGAAATGGGTTTTATTTTTTGGGTAAATATAGTGATTGTTTTTCGCATTTTGGATCAATACAAAGCTAAATTTCTATAGGAAGAGAGAGGCCTTTTGCACTACATAGGTGCTCATATTATGTGAGGCTGTGTATGAATGCCATAGAGGAGAAATACGTTTAAGAGGTGGAAGAGACAAGGAAGAGAAATGGTTCGGAAATTTACAAACACAATATAATAATAGGTGAATTTATAACTGCAGAATATGTAAGAGCTTATTAGGATTTGATGGAGAGAAGAAGTGGAAAAGACACCTAGATGCAAAAGAATCAAGATAATTTTCTGCTCTACCAAAACAACATTTATTTTAGAGCACCAAGATTAAGAAAATATTTATGACACATGGCTCAAAATTATCCCACAATTGAAATTCAATTTGAGAACTAATTGGATTTTCACTAAGTTTTGACTTTAATTAATTATATATATATAGATAGATGAGGTTGTCTTTCTTACAAATTCATTTCCTGTATAATAGCAAATGAAATCACGTTATGCAAAAACATAAATCACTAGAGTGATATAATTTAGCAGTAGAACTCCATGATCATTCTTTAGTGGATTGAAAAGGTGCCTAGCATAAAAATTCTAAGTCATCAATAACATTCTCCAAAGTTACTACACGTTATATTAGCCTAAAAAAGAAAGTTACTACTCATTAGCAAGCAATTTCTATTTTTAAAGCACCCAACTAAAGCTATTCCATCTCTTATTGCTTTTTTTTTTTTTTTTTTCAACTCTGAATATGAAATCTAAATGAATTTATAAGCAAGAAAGACAACCTTAGGCAACAAGACACTTTTTAAAATGAATTTGTAACCATAAAAGAAATGGATAATCTTTAGTGCTATAAACGAAACAAAGAAAAGATCTTTAGCAAAGAAATCAAGGAAAGGGTAAAAAAAATTCATAGATTTGATATCAAAATTTCATTACTAGATCTAATCACTTTTTTTTTTTTGGGGGGATGAGTAGCTGAAACACATTTGGTGCATAACTAGTCTTGGGTGGAGAGGTCACCGTAGCATCAAAAGTGGCTTATTTTGAGGCATGTTCGGCTGAGAGAGAGTTTCTGAAAATATTGAATAGGTAAGCATGAAGAGAAGAACGAGGAGAAACTGAAAGAGTGAAGGGAAATAGGATGTCATGCATATCACTAACGTGTCTAAATGAGGTGTCCGTTATCATTAGATCAATTCAATGGCATAGGATCTCAATACCTCGTTTTCCTACTATGAAGTTACTACTCGGTAGTAATATTAATATTATATTAAATAATATATAAAGTAAATATTATTTTATTATTAATACATAGTAGGATATGCGCTACCTAAGTTCCATTAATAAAAGGGCGGTGTCTATTTCAAACTCAATTTGTGAACTAAAATAGTAATTTCAAGTCATGATTTCACTTCAAAATGTATGTGTACGATTGTGTCACAAACTGGTGTGCACTAATAATATTCCCTAATAAAATATGCATTGATGCCCTTTAAATTAGGTCATAGTAATTACTTAGAGGAGGCATTATCATACAGGAACATACTATAATGAGTGGGCAAACAAAACCTCACCAAATTCATTCCGGCAAACTACTGCAATAAAAGAGGCAAGGTTCTTATGGCAACATCAAACCTAATTTTTACCCAACCAGTGTGAGGGGGCTTCCAAATTAACAAGAGGGGAGGGGGGGAGGGGGAGATATAATTGAGACCAAGCCAAAATGTGATTAAAGTACAGCTTAAACATTTTAGCACCTTCCTTTGGGTTCGGTATGTGTGACCTGCAAAGATAGTTTGATTTTGAATTCTCCATATTTTATTAAATAGAATAGAGGCAAAGCAAGTGAACCTGTGTACTTCATTTGTGGGAATCTTCAGGTGGCATTGCAGAAAAATGAAAAATTACACAATGTTACTTGGAGACAGAGTTCCAAGAGAGGCTGTGAGAATTGGCCTTGGAGAGAGCGACCAAATGGAAATGGTAACTGTATAAGGGCATGAGAAAAAGATGTGATTTACAAATTTCATATCTTGGTTGCATAGAACACAAGTCATGTCTGTTTGTGGCCACCTCCTATTGAGTGATTTTTTGGTTGGAAGGATATCCCATGCACTTTTAGAGCATTAGTTTTAATCTCTTATGAATTTTTAGTTTACAGAGGTGCTTCTAGTCATGTTTTGAGAGAGGGCCTGAATCTTGGAAACTGGTGAATGATCTAATAGGTAGGTTGACTTTATTGTGAAAAAGCTATGGAAGTTGGACTTGGAAGACCAAATGAGCATGTTGGGAGCATTTGTCTAGGAGGGAGGAATCTGCAAAATATTTATGATGGTGACGCTATCAAAGAGTTCATTAAGAATGTTAATGTCCCAAGCTAATTTAGATTGATTTTTAGGGTTTTCTCTCAAGTGTATTTTCTAGGGTTTTCTCTCTAAAAAGTACTCCTTACAACATGTGGGTAATGAGAATATATGTAGTGTGGGTAAAGACTTGGTAAAGCAAAACACAATTTTTTGCCAAACAAAAAGTTTCGCGAGTACTTCATGAGAAGGCCTTACCTACGAGACACTCGCGAAAACCTCCAGGCTGGCATGACTCTTCATCTTCCAGTCATGTGCTCTATACGTGGCTCTTTCGTGGGTAAGCTTCTTGCGAGACACTCACGAAATCCACTTATTCATCCTTTTAAGCTTGAGTCTTCACACTCTCTCACATTCATCCCTTACAATTAAAAACCCACATATATGTAGGGAAATATGATTGAAGAAATTACAATCAAATTTGGCACGAAATTAACGTCAACATAAAATAGTCGTAAATTACAACTTACAGAAAGCAACCCCTTTTTTCACTAAAGCTTTAGACTTGTAGATGCCTTTCCATAACCAGGAGGGGAGAGAGAGAGAGTTCAACGGTGGTTTGAGGAAACCTTTTTTCTGAAGGTATTTGGCTTTGAGGATTTGAACCCATTTCACATCTAGGTTAGAGGCCATAGCCAATCCCAATTTGGCTAGTAAGGCAATGTTTGTGTCTTTGAACGTTTTAATTCCCAACCCCCCCCCCCCCCAACACACACACACACACAATCCTTGGGCTTACAAACCTTGGTCCAAGACATTGGGAAAAGAGAATTATTGTCCTCAAAGGGACCCTAAGTAAATTTCTTAAGACAAGAATCAATTTTGGAACAAATGTTTTTTGAAAGGTAGAAGGTAGAGGAAGTATAGGTGGGAATAGATACTACAATGGATTTAACTAGAGTAATTCTAGAAGCTTGGGATAGGATTTTGGCTTTCCCAGATTGTGCTCTAGAAATAACCTTGTCAAGGACCTCATTAAACATTTGCTTTTTGTTCATGCAAACCAAGCATTTGATGAAGTCCTCTAATATTTAATATTGTTTTTGGTGAAAAGCCTTCCAAGCAGCATAATTTAACTGTGTCACACAACTAGCTCAATGAATAATCAAATTATGCACGGTTAAAGAGTACATTCTCTATTACTATTACTTGACTAAACAAACATAGACAGCTACACAATCTCAACAGGGTAATTATCTTCCATTCTAAAAACTCTCTTTCTACTTGATAAATTGTTTTGATTGAATAACAAGTATCACATGACCACAAAGGCCGTGAACAGTTCACAGAACTTATTATTACTCATATAATAGCCAAGCATGTAGAACATAACAAAAACTTCAATAACACAAGTTGAAACAAACCCAATTCACACCACCATAAAAGAACTTTTTAAGATATATATGCCCAAGAAACAAACAAAGCACTCATTATACATTAAAAAAAAATCATAAAAAATGGGGGTGAGGGGGGGTTGAAGTTGTAAATACTTAAAAGTGAAGGGAACTAACTTGGAGTTGGAGGAGATGAGAATCAAGGGAAGGAAAAGAGGCATAATTCTTCAAAGCTAGAGCAAGATGTCCTCTTTTTCTTCGAGGGTGGAGACAGATTCAAATCAAAGTCATCATTCACAAATTCATGGGTCATTGAAGATGAACCCAAATCAAAGTCATCATGCACATTCTTCACCCATGAATTTGTGAATGATGACCCCTTACAAAAGTCCTTCAAATGCCCCAAATCACTTACAGTTTCGAAAGCCTCATGATCCATATTTGAGGAATAGGGAAGTGGTATTAAAGGGTGGACCTTGGGGTCAATAGGGATCGATAATGACATATTCAAATCACCTTGAAATCCCTTCAAACCATATTCAAACCCAATAGTATTTGTTGTTTCCATTTGCAATTGCACGCCCTGAATCTCCTTCATTGCAAGAAGTGGGGAACAGAGGTAGTAAAGGTAGGGAATCGGGGACGAAAGATTTATGAGGACAACAAATGCATTCTACACGGATCCCAAACTTTTTTATGATAGCTGTAGGATCCGTTGACTCTCCGTGATAATAATGATTCACCATCTTGACAGTAACCTTAAGATGACTCTGTTTAGATAGATTTAACTTCTCCCATTCACAAAAAGGTCCAGAAGAAAACCACAGGCTACAAGATTCACTTTTTTCTAAGCAAACCCTATCACAGTCAATTTTGAAACCATTGACGTCAATGTAAATGTCAAACTCACAATATCCATTAGCCGGTCCAAGGGCAAGACAGACGGCAAAAAGATATGGAAATCTCCAATTCCGATCAACCATGAATGAAATGGAATTTCCATCGCTTTGATGATTGAACTCATCTGGAATCTCACTCCCCGGTACTAGAAAGGAACCAATCCAGCGGAGAGGCCGATGTGAAAATTCATGTACTCTATTTGCATTTTTTTTAGCAATACCCTGCAGTTTGGCAAATCAAGTTAGGTATTTGGGGAAAGGCAATACAATTATTTCTTTATAACTGAGAGCGAGAGAGTGATAGAGAAAGACCTGACTCAATATTTTTTTTGATGATTGTAGATTCCACGATGGGCAATTTCTAACCCTCAAACGATGTAAAGATTGTGGAAGTCCTTGAATTTCCTCGAAGTGCTTGCAATCAACTATATTAAGATCCGATAATGTAGTAAATTTGATCAAGCTTTCGGGGATGGTAACAATATTGGTGTTTTCTAGATTTAGAATACACAATGTGGGAAAGTAATCGACCACCAGATCATCTAATTTAGTTACATTTTCACCAGAGAGAGTAAGTCCGAATAACCATAAAAACCCATAGCCATCAAAAGAATTGTAGGTTGGTCTTGGTATATTAGTAGAAAGATCTAGACTCCAAAGTTTTTGGAATTGATAGATGCTATTTGAGGAAGGGAACTCTTTAATACGAGTCCCACCCAACTGTAAATACTCTAAGCATTTCATTTCAGGGTCAATATCAGGGAAGTTCTCAAGGCTTGTGGACCCTCTAAGATTAAAATATTTAAGAGATTTTAACGCAAGTCTTCTTGGAAGAGTTTGAAATTTTCCACAGTTTCTGAGATCCCAACTTTCAAGTTTATCAAGAAGTCCAATGGACTCATGAACCTTAACTAAAGATTTACAATTTGAAAGGTATAATTTCTTTAAATTTGGGGCACACAATTCAGGTAATTCTTGAATGGAGTCACAGTATTGGAGAAAAAAATATATTAGAGATTTGAACTCAAGTCTTCTAGGAAGAGCTTGAAGTTTTTTGCAAAAAAATAGGTCCAAAACTTCAAGCTTATCAAGTAGTCCAATAGAATCATGAATCTCAACCAAATTTTTACAAAAAGAAAGGTCAAATTCCTTTAAATTTGGAGCCCACAACTCAGGTAATCTCTGGCTGGATTCACAATGTTTGAGATTGATTCTTTTCAAATTTTTAAAATGCACAACCTGTAGAAGGAAACAACATTTATCTTCAACAAGCTTTAAAATAAACTTTAGAAGTAAAACATAGTTAAGAAAACTAATAATCATACCTGCTTGAATGGCTTATGTATTATAATGTTACTATGTGGCATGTTGATGTATACAAGCTGTTGAGGACAAAAATCAGATGGTAAGGAAACAGAACAATTAGCCCAATCCAGCAACACTATACTGTTGGGGAGATATTCCAAACATCCATCAATATGTACATTTTTAACTCTAAGAAACTTGATAGTTTCCATCTTTTTGAAAGCTTGAGGATGAATTTCCAATGTAATAGGTTCAGGTGAGTACATCATTATGCCTCGAGTTATATCCATTCCCTAGTTGGACAAAGCATTAAGTGAACAACACTATGCAATAGAAATTCCCAAAAATGTAACAACTTAAAAAATTTAAACAAAAAAAAAATATTGATAAGCTTGTATTGCTACAAAATTAATAAAAATTTAAGGAATTAATTCGTTTCTTCTAACTTGATCAAAAGAAGGAAAGAAGTGAAGAAAAAGGACTCATACCGTATTACTAGTTAGTATAACACGAGCATCCTCAAAATCCCGTAGCCTAGTACGTTTTCCAAGCGCTTGTATTGATTCTTGTTGAACAATTTCCTCTCCCACTTGTTGTAGCAAGTTATGCATCGATAAATAGCCACACCAATCAATCGTTATCAAACACTTGTCAATAAGTTTTTGAATACCATAATTTGGAAATAAATGACATGCCTCTAATATATTTACAACATCATCTATATTTTCCCCCTTGAAGAAAAATGCAATATCGAGGAAAATATCCTTTTCATTTTGGTCTAATCCTTCATAACTCGTTTTGAGTATTTTTAGAATTTCCTTGTCGGTAATCTTTTTATACTTCTCTAATGCACTTTTCCATTGACATAAACTTTTTCCACGCAAATCAGAACCAATTATTTCTAAAGCTAGTGGAAGGCCATTCACATAATTGATAATCTGCTTTGTAAGTTGAAAATAGGCTTCCTCAGGTTCATTTGTTTGGAAGGCATACAAACTAAAAAGTTCGCAAGCTTCATATTCATCCAGTTCATCAACCATATAGATTAGAGGATCTTGTTTGAGAGTCTTTAACACATTTTTGTCTCTTGTGGTTATAAGGATTCTACTTCCAGAAGCTAACCAATCACATTTTTCAAGCAAATTTTCTATTTGTTTTCGTTCATCCACATCATCAAGAACTAAAAGAACTCTTTTATGGCAAAGTCTTTCCTTTATCGCATTGATTCCTCTAGATATGTTGTCCACCTTTAAATTTCCATCCCCTAAGGTCTTAGAAAGAAGTATCTCCTGTAGTTGGATTATGCCATCAATTGTCCCAGACCTTTCTTTAACATTTTCTAGAAAGAAACTTCCTTCAAAGTCATCAAAAATTTTGTTATATACAGCTCTTGCGATTGTAGTCTTACCTATTCCCCCAAGGCCAAGGATCGCCACGACTCGGATATCATTTAACTCAATACATAAAAGCTTTTCTATTTTTGTTGCACGAAAATCTACTCCAATAGGGTATTTAGCAACAAATAAACGTGTGCGGCAAAATATTTTACTTGATAGCCATTCGATAATTCCCTGGATAAATTTCGATTCAAGACAACTGCCAATCACATAGCATAGAAGGCATGTTATGAAATGGATTATCTAGAAAACGTACGTAGGAAGATATGCAAAATTCTAAATATATAGTTCGTACAATTTTTTTATTCTTCTATCAAGTGGTTGCATGAAAACTCTACATAGGTGAGGAACCAAACTTACTGGAAACCCACATTTGATACTAGATTGAAACGATTAAGAGATGAGCTTTTCTCAAAAAATACATGGAAGAAACTCTTAATTGGTAAGATTAAATTTTTCTTTGTAGCCTAACAAGCGACTACCTTTATAGTTAAAGATATTATCAAAATAGAACAGTTTCATATAGTGGTTATGACAAACCATTAAAATTAGAAATTAAAAAAAAAAAAAAAAAAAAAAACCCATGAAAGCATGATACTATTTAGGAGATACATACTCATTATTGTAATGGAATCCGGACAGATTGCCAACTTCTTTTAGAGCTGCCCTCCAAATCTGCACCTTGCCAATGTTATCCTTGAAATTTTTTTCATGTTTAGACAATTCTAGCCCAAACTTTCCCTCTTGTTTATGTACTTCTGATGGATCTATTCCATAAAAAACTGGTAAAACCAATTGGCCAAGATTTTTCCGACAGTCAAGAATCCAAACAAGTTCATCCAAACACCATTTGGAAGATGCATAATTTTCAGAAAACACAACAACCGAAATCCTTGACCTTTTGATGGTTTTGAGAAGTTCCTTTGAAATTTTTTCTCCCCTCCGAAGTTTATCATCCATGAAGGTGTAAATGTCTTTGTCACACAAAGCTTTATATAAATGGCCCGTAAAACTACAACGGGTATCTACACCTCTAAAGCTCAAGAAGACATCATACTCCCACCGGTGAGTAGAAGAAGTGGAAGTCATTGGAGAAGAAGTGGAAGTCATTGGAGTCTACATACGAGCAGAAGATTGAGAAGGTCAAAGATGTGATAAAATGGGAATTATAAGGGATGAGTGAACACATGAAAAAAAAAAAAAAATTACCTCGTTTATATGACTGGAGGTTGAAGGTGGCGGTTTTGTGGCAGCATCAATATCATGCCGCCGGCACCATCTGGAAAAGAGGTGGCGACCAAGGACGAATACCCCCAAAAGTACAATGATTTTCATGCTTTTCTAAAACTCAAAATGTTCGAATCCAATGTCTTTTCTTTTTTATTTCTGAACCAACATGTTTAAAGTTAAGGCCTACAAAGATATGCAAATGACTTGTACATACCTAACACCGAATCCCACCAAAAATGTCTTTTTGGGAACTTCCGTAGTTAAATAAATGACAAATAACAAGATCAATGGAGATAATAAAGAATACAAATGCACTCTTTACATTTGACTGAAATTTATTTAAGTTATTTAACTTTATTTATGTCAAGTTAAAACTTTTAAGTCTCAATATTTTTTTTTTTTGAGAATTCTAAGTTCCAAATTTTAAAAGATGAAACCCTCCAGTTTCATTTTTACCACATACAGTCAACCTCTTCAACTAGTTGAGACAATAGTTGTAAATCAAAGTTATAAATTTGGTTTCAGTTCACTCTAAAATCTAACTCCAAAAAATCAAAGAAAGAGAAAAAGATGAGATAGAGAAGAGAAATTGAAAAGAGGCTCACGGTGATGAATGTGCGAGATGCTTCACCTTGAGAGAATTGGTATGGTGGGGATGAGTGAAGAAGATACTGATGTTTACTGGTCTCGATCTGGTTCACGAATAGCTTTTTGCTGCAGTCTTTTAAAAAAAAAAAGGATTTGTGAAGATGATCTTGAGTAAAATTGCATCAGAATGAACCAACCTTTTTGAGTTTTTCTTTGTTTATCAGACTATCTACCTTCATGGAGATCGAAAAGTCTTCATGAAACAAAGACTCTGAAAAGCTAGCCAATCATGTGGGGATAGGAAAGTTCTTGAAAGCTTCTCTTTTTCAAATGCCCCAACTTCTATATTTATTTACAAAAGAACCAAATTATTTTAGCCAATAGTTAATGCTGTTTCCACTAACTTTAGTAGAAATCTCGCACATCTTCAGTTTTTTTTTTTCTTTTTTGTCAATCATTAAACTTAGGAATTAATAAATCTATTACAACGTAAACAAGTTTTATCAGAAGCTAAAATACTTTCCACCACAGGCGACGGATACAAAAAGATAACAAAAGATTCTAAGCTACTACCACCAAGCTTGGCCAACACATCAGTACATTGATTGGCCAATGCATCAGCATAAAAAGAGAAAAGTGTGAAAATGACATAGCAAATTACTTTCTCACAATGATAAGAGTACCATCCATTTCTTGGTGGATAGATAGATGCAGAATGCCAATATTATTTATCGGATAAATTACATGAACACAACTTGATGTACGAGTTACTGTGAACCAAGTTTAAAATTTTCTAAAACCGGTTAATTGGGTCCTTAATATCAAATTAGTCCCTAATTATTGTTGTGAAAAATGGCTAACTGGCCTAATAGAATTTAGATACTAAATTAGATTTAAGGACTAAATTGATCCGTTTTAAAAAGTCATGAATCTAGTGGGTATTAATCCAAACTTCAGATATATTAAGAATTTTACCCTATTTATGTCTATTGACATCTCTATATATGTGTGTTTGGGACAAATTTATAAGTTAATTTAAAAAAAAAAAAAAAAAAACTCTTCACTTATTATTACTTTTTTTCATATGTACAAATATATTTTAGCACATTTTTAAACTAAAATCTTTTTAGCAAAAGGCTAAGCAGGTCTACTAGATGTATGAACCAGAAGATTGTAAAATCTTTTTTTTACAAAATTTTGCATGACTTGATGCCGTAAATTTTGGAATTAGTTGGCTAAAATATAGTTATTTTTCTATTATATAAATACCGATAGTGATTTGAGTGCTCTTAACAAACATAAATATAAAAATTTTATATTAAAAAGCAAAAAACAATAGTTTTAACTGAAAATTTTAATTTAAAACTTTAAATAAATATTATTTAAAAAAGTTGAAGTGGTTTTGACTTGCAACCTCAAAGACTTGAAAATAGGTGTAAAGTACTACACTTTCGATGCATTTTCAGCTCAATTTTTCTTCCTTTCCTGACAACAAAGACCAACGTCAATAGTTATGCTGTTTCCACGAAATTTCCATCAAATTTAGTAGAAATCTCGCGCGTCTTCAGTTTTTTTTTTTTTTTTTTTTTTTTTTTTTTTTTTTTCAAAAAGAGAAAAAGCAAGAAAATGACATGACAAATTAAATTACTCTAAGATTTGTTTAGTTTTCTAAAACAATGCATAGAGTACTATCCATTTCTTAGTGGACAAATTGTAAGGAACTGGTTTGGACATCTAGCTCAACAAAGATATGGACTTAAGCTCAAAAAGTCCAAAGCAATAAATTTGTAAAGAATGAGTTGGAAAACTGGACTTTAGTGAATTAAGTAACAGATCAATAGATTTTGATGACAAAGAGAGAAAGATAACGAAAGTTTATTAACGAAAAACATCCTAGGATTGGTCTGAGGAGACTCATTCTTAAATATTGCACTTCGAGCTTTGTTACAGGTCTTGTTCCATGTTGCTATGGTGTTTCTTTTTTTTTTTTTTTTTTCCATCTTCTTCTGTCAGGGTTTCTCCTCTATTTTATACTATCCTTCTTCTTTCATTTCCACCGTCTACATGTAGATTTAGATTGATAGTGTTGATACTTGTCCCATCAGTTCCTCCCTAAAATTTTTGAGAGTAGCTTGAACGCTGAAAATCACGGTTCAGTTAGCTGCAAAGCATTCAATGCGATGGTAGTAGCTTTCTCTTAGATATTTCAAGGCATTCTTTTGTCCTGTTCCTTCTTAATACTTATCTTCTTCCATGGAATGGCCCAAAATGTTGCTCTTGATGGTAGACCATACTCTCTGTCCTCGACCTTGCCCAACCAAGGAGGGATTCCTCCTCGGACCACCCTCGGGGTGGCTTTGATCGGATTTCATTTATTCACTTACTAACACAAACCCTTTTGAAAGTGTTTACTAGTCCTTGAGTTGTTTAACGTCCTCGGATTGGACCCTTGGCCCAATATATACATAGATATGGGCTCCCTGGCCTTTCACCCCCACACAAATAATACCAATATTATTTATGGGATAAATTCTATGAACATAACTTGAGCTTTCTAAACAGGTTCAAAATTTTCTAAAATTGATTAATTTGGCCCTTAGAATTAAATTAGTCTTTAAATATATTGAGAAAAATGACTAATTGGTCTAAATTGTTCAGTTTTGAAAAGTCATAGATTTGGTTAGCATTAGCAAAAATATCAAAATATGTTAATCAAATTTACCTTATTTATGGTTATTGACATCTTTTTTTGTTTTTTTGACAAAAGCTATTGACATCTTTATATTTGTCTGTTTGAGACTAATTTATAAGCTAATTTTTTTCTTTTTAGCTCTTTACTTTTTCTTATTTTTCTCACATTTTAAAGTACAAATTTATTTCAGCACACTAATCTAAAAAGAATTTAACAAAAAGCTAAATAAGAAGCAGGTTGTGACCCAGCTTATGACACCCGCAATATTATTTGTATTTGGAGTTGGATAAATTAGAGATGAAATTTGTGACCCAGCTTATGACACTCACAATATTATTTAGTTGCTTGTTTTGGCATGGACACTCCTTCGCATTTTCCCACATGAGCTTCTCCACTGTATGTTTGCAAAGACCCTTGATCAGTTCTATAGTCAGCGATGCAAACATTGATGGAGGAAACTTAGCTCATATCTCCCTTTCTCCTTTTTAATCAGCACTGCGTGATCTGCAATTTGTTTATTCATTTGCTTTTATTTCCTATATTGTCTCTCTATATATCAATAAAGATCATGGTCATTTTGAAAGTCCCTCATATTGAAAGCTCTTTGGTTAGTCAAAGTGATGAGTAATTCTTTTAGTGAAGGCTTTTTGATCTTGTAATTTTTGTTCTCGTTTTTGGGTTGCCATTTTTTATTAATAGGAGACTATTGTTGACAATGTTATTGGTAACTTAGTGAAACTGTTTTGTTCTTCTAATGAAGCAGGTATAATGAACTAAATTGTCAAGAAATGTCAGAAGAAGCTAATTAAAATGACCAACAAGTGGATTAAATTGTGGTTTAGCTTTCTTTTGATGTTCTTGCTATAGGTGGTAGGAAGGATCCCAGTTGAATTAATAATTCAAAAATATTTTCCAAAATTTTTAACTGAAATTGATGGAGAGATTTTAACTGAATTAACTTAAAATATAGAGGATTGAAATGAACAAAAACAAAATTATAAGACTAAAATGAATTCTAATAAAACTTAAAAAGTGAGTTTTGCATTTTAGCCTAATATTAATTTACAAAATAAATATTTTGTTTTAGATTGGTGAGTACATCTTGATAATACCAAAAAAAAAAAAGTCTTTTATTAATTCAATTGAGTCAAATTAAACATAATAAAAAGAAAATTAATACCAATAGCAATAACATATCAAAAACATTGAAGGCAATAGCATAGCCTCAAAGAGCTTTGTAAGCTTAATATAGACATACAGTTTGGCGGGTATAGCGGTCTTACGGGTCGGAGCATTCCAGAATTTGTTGCTCCGAACGATGTCGTGTTTTAATGTCGTTTGCTAATTGCTACCTGACTGCATTCTCTGCCATATCCTCTCTTTTCTCCCAACTCGGTTCTCTGTTCTCGCGAGCATTTTATCGAGCAGTTCTCGACTTGGACCAGCACCATCTCGTTAGCAGGTCCAATAGCGTTGTTGAGGCAACCTTCTTAAAGTCTCTTTCTTAATTGGCAAGAAGCAATAGATTATGGGGACTCAACTTTGCTCTCTGGGTTGTTGATGGTGGTAGGGGGGCTTTTTTGTTAAGATTTTCAATCTTTATTTCTTTAGTTGTTTTAAAAAATTTGAGTGTCTTAGTGGAAAAAATTTAGCTTCCCAAGCCCATGGCATATGGTTATCTGCGTTTGTAAAAGTTTTTTTTCTTATGGTGTCAAAGGTGGAGCAGCTTTTGTTTGCTTTTGAGGATAAATCTACTGAAGGCTCTTATTTGTTTCCAGTTTTTACCTTGTTAATGTAGTAGTTCACTAGTGTCTGGAAACTTGGAGCTTTGGCTTTAAGTTTTATCACTATCATCTTTAAGTTTCATCTCAACCATTCTTCGATCTTGTTTGAATATAGAGTTGCTGATGAGCTTGAGCTTAAATTGCAGGTGAGATTGTAAGTTTGAGTTAAGCCCAATAAGTTCGCATCTATCTTACCAATAAAAAAGGAAGTTCTGAATCTGGAATTATCTATCAGTTGAAATGACTTAATTAGGGAGGACACTAAAAAACTCAAGACCAAGCTGATGTATGTGCAGTTAGCTAGAAGTTTCATATGGAATTAGAAACTTTTGTTTTTGTGTTAGGCTAAAAGCAACAGGACCTCCATGATAGATTATTTCAATGAGTTATGCAATTCAATCCCACTCTTTTTATTTCTTTGGACCATGAACATTTTCTTCAAAAACAATAATGGATGTCATGAACGTTTTCTTCAACCCTAGTGACAGAACCTATTATGAGGAGATGAAACAGACAGGGATTTCTACAATTGTTGTCATCAATTCCATTGATAGAGGACAAAAGATTCCGCTTTTCGCTGCAGCTGGTCTTCCCCATAATGAAATATCTGCTCAGATATGTAGCCAGCCTGGTTTGGTCAAGCGATTGGAGTCCTGAAAATCTTTTTGAGGTATGTCTTCCACACAAATATGTGTTAGCTAAGATAACTGAGTATTAAACAAGTTGGATGACTGAATGCAGGATAGCAATAAAAGGATTTCTCTATAACTTCTAATGAATTGGCCTTTTTTCCTGAATAGAATTAGCAGCTCCCTTTTACAATGAAATTCACGTAGTGCTAGAATTATATACCTTCCTAGTAAATAGGAAACTCAATTTATATTAATAAGAACAATTTCTTTTACTTCTGTTTGTGAGTTAATAACTGAACTTTTAAATTTTTTTTCTTTTAGGTGAAATTTCCCAGATTTGTAGTATAAAGTAAATTTAAACTTTCTGAAAGAGTTGAAATGGCTCAAAGATAGGAGCCCAACTGCTTTAATTGAAGTGTTGTTTTATGATATTGCTTACTACTGATCCAGTTGTTTCCTTTTCCTTAGAATTAACTGAGTTAATTATTTCTTACACCACTTTTGTTACTGTCTCTTATCTTCTTCTTGTTGTCTTCTTCCCCTCTAACTTTTAAGTGATTATGCTGACCTACTTTATTAATTTACAGAATGCAGAAGAGGACAATTATGCCATTGTATTTGTAGCTATGGTTGTAAATATGGAGACTGCACAGTTTTTCACACATGATTTTGAGGAAAATGGCTCTATGGAGAGTGTGACGCTCTTTCTGAACCTGGTATAATTTGAAATCTGCATATGGACCATATTGTGATATACCTATTACTGTTATAAGTTCAGTAATACAGTGTCTGAATTGCATTCATAAAATGTGTCCTTTGATGTGCTCTTTTACAGGAAGATGACCCTACAATTGAATGTATTATCACTCCTCGTATAGCTCTTACTACTGCTGAATATTTGGCTTTTGAATCGGGAAGCATGTTCTTACAGATAATAGTTCTTATGATGATGCTCTTCATGAGGTAATGTAAAATATTGACGCCTTTAATTTGCACTGAGGATGTATCATATACTGTAATTTTTAAAAAAAAAAAAAAGGTCAGTGTCAGGATGCACAAAGCTTTGTGGTTCTAATACTTAGAAATATTTAATATATTTGCAAATATTACATGGCTTCCAAGTTTTAGAGACATTTTTTTTTAGTTGAGAGTTGTGAGAAGCTATTACGCTAAATCTGCAGCTAGCTTCAGTTCTCAATGCATGAGTCATGCTTGGGAATGTTATTGTATAGATGGTGCAGGTACTTTTTTGAATTCCATTATTAAGGCTTAAAGCCTTGATTGAGGGGTGTGCGCCATGCATCATTGCAGCGAAAGTTTTCTTTGTTATCGCTGTATTATTTTTGTGCTATGAACATCCTTTTTGCATATAAGGACAATCTGCTGGCCTTCCTCACCAGTGTCGGCTCAATGGGTGAGCCAAATACGCAACCGCCTAAGGCCCCCAACCCCAATGAAAAAATGCCCTTAATTTTTACCAATAGAGATGTTCTTGTACCAATAGAAGTATTAATTAAGCCCTAAATATTCATCAATAAATAAAAAGTAGTTGTTTTTTTATCAAAGAAAAACCAGTTAAAGAAATTTTTTTTTCATTGGATGGGTTAATCATTTAATCTCTCACACATAAATGTTAAAAGAACACATCAATTTTACACTAGTAAATAAATTTATACTCAAATTTTATTTAGAGATATCAAATATATAACTTTATTAAAATTTTCAATCATAATTTTTTAGTATTTGGTTACTTCATTCAATAAATAGTGTTTATTTTAGATGTATAGTCATTGAGTAATGCGATATTCTACCATTTCAGTAAAAAAAAAAAGGTAATGCAAAATCAATTCCGGAACATTTTTACCTAGCCCTTTCATCCTTTCATGAAGAGACTGCATGCAAAATCAATCTCCTCCTGACCAGTCAAGAAGAGAAGGATGTCTCCTTCAAGTTCTGTCAAGTGGATGTGTAGCACATGCAGTAAGTGGGGATGCAACAAGGTAATCACTTTCCGGCTGTTTGGAGTAAGAGTATCTCTACTAGAAAAGCTCTACCAGGAATTGTAAATATATTACAATTAAAGAAATACCCTGAAAACGATCTCTGCATCCAGTGTTGCAGAAGTGACAATCAGGTGAAGGTCAAGTCTTCGTTTCACTAGTTGCTTGAGTAATCCAAAGAGAACATCTGTGTATAGTCCTCTCATGTGCTTCATCGAGCATAATAATAGAGTACGGGGAAAGGTTACCATCAATCAAAATTTCCCTAAGAAGCATACCATCAGTCATGTACTTGATGACAGTATCTGGACTAGTACAATCTTCAAATCTAATAGCATATCCAACTTCCTCACCCAAACGACAACCAAACTCTTCAGCAACCCTCTTAGCCACAGACGTTGCAGCCACCCTAAGAGGCTGTGTACACCCAATTTTACCCTTTGTTGTATATCCAGCTTCTGCTAGATATTGAGTTACCTGAGTTGTCTTACCCGAACCAGTCTCACTAACTACAACTAGGACCTGATTGTCATGCACAGCCTGAATGAGTTCCTTCTTTAATTTGTAGATTGGCAAGCTCAGCCTCTGTTCTTGAATCGATAGCTTTGACGAGAACTTTGTCTGCAAACCTTAAATGCGCTTTGAGTTCATAGCAGACCTTGGAGACGAGTGATAGGTACTTGAGCTTCTTAAACCTGTCGTCTTCTTTAATTAATTAATTAATTTGTTTTAATTTTAATTTTAATTTCTTTGGACCATGAATACTTTCTTTGAAAATAATATTTGATGTCAAGAACGTTTTCTTCAGCCCTAATGAGAAAAACCTATCATGGGGAGCAGTGATGGCTTTAGGAATTCTTTTTAGGATGGTAAAAAAGAAACTTAAATGATACAAGATCTGATAATAAAAAAAACTTAAATATATTGGCATTACCAAAAAGGAAAAAAAATCGCAAATAAAAGAAGTTTTACAATTTTCTTTAACTAAAAAAATGAAAAGGCAAAAAGTGACTAATGAGAGTTAAAGTGAGAACTAATAATGCCAATATGAGAGTAATAAAGTAAAAGAGAAATGATGAGAGAGAGAGAGAGAGAGAGAGAGTTACATATGATAGCCATTGCAAGTGCGAGCTGAGCTGCCAAGGAGAACTCATGATCATAGTATCTTTCTTGATATCGTTTTTTTTTAGGAAAAATGAACTCAAATATTAATTTTATGTAATAGGTTGAACGAGTTATGAATTGCCTAATCTTGTTGTTGCTTGAGTTATTTTTACTGTTATTTATGTTAATTTTCATTATGATAATTTGGGTTATTATTATTTTTTAATTTGTTCATTTGTTGTTGTTGGTGGGGGGATAAACACATTGGGGAGCTCCTTGAGTAATTAATATAACATATAGAGATACACTTTAACCCAAAAGACCTAAACCCATTGGGAACCAGGTGTCAACCCTGCACGCACATCCATGTCCATGGGAATCTCACATCACACCATTATTTAGCACCATTAGTAATATTTATTTGTTGAAATTTTTTTTTCTCCAAGATCTTTGTGTGGGGGTCGTTTAGGCTTTCTCTGTCTCCAAAAGGCCTAAGCCCAATGGATATGTGCTCAATTATGTTATATTAACTACTTATTCTTCTCATCTTTATTCAATGTGGGACACGTGTAACCCAACAGTTTGGCTTAATCTTGTTGTTATTTAGGCTAATTTTTATTATTGCTATTTGATTCTTGATTTTTTATTTAAAGGGTTAAAGGATTATGCTTGGGGACCAAGATAATTTTTGTGGGATATGTATGTCTAGGACAATTTCAAAAAAAAAATCTTAGGTGATAAACTATTATTGATGAATTAAAAAAAAAAAAATGATGTTAGTAGTGGGTATAATTGAAAGCTAGTAATAGCTTACCATTTAAGATTTGTTGTAAAAATATTGTAAATATAACATTACTCTAGTTTTGTTGAATCCAAATCTATATATTACTAAAAGCTGAAGCGTAGCATTTAATGTTGCTACGCTTCCATTGAGCCATGTTAGTAGCCATGTTATTATCAATTTTTTTTTCAATTTTTTATACAATTTTTTAACATTTAAAGTGAATTAAAAACTCTATTATATTACAATCAAAATATCATATTTAATTTATCTTATTTTTAATTATTCTTATTTATTATTAAATTTTCAATTCCATTTTAACTTTTCATATCTCCACTATTCTCTACCTTAGCTTTCTTCAACCTTTCTCATTCCATTTCAACTTTTCATATCCCCACTACTATCAATATTAATATTATTCTATCTTTTTATCTTCCTTTATTTTTTACTCTTCTTATTCTTATCCTTATACTATAAAATTGTCATTCTTCCTCTTATTCCATGCATAATTTCTATTTTTCCACACACAAAAGCCTCTCTCTCTCTCTCTCTCTCTATATATATATATACTTTCCTTCAATTTTTGGTATATATATATATATATATATATATTTTTTTTTTTTTAATTTTAGTGTAACAGGTTGACCATCAAAACATACTGATGTAGTATTGAAAACTCCACCAAATGCATCGCAGAAATCAATTTTAGACTACTAGAAGTCAGTTAGTTTGCTAAAATTGGAATTGACAGGTAATCTAGCTTGATACGATTTAGTTTTATATTTTATCTTGTTATCTTTTTTATTCTCATTGGTTGTTAAATGTTATATTATTGCATTATAAAGATAGTATATAAAAATATAATATTATTTTATTACATAGCATAACTAAAATAATATGGTGTTTATTACTATACATTTCATTTTTATTATTTTATTCTCATCTTATTTTATTCAACATTTAAATTTAGCAACATCCTCCATATCATAATTATATATAATTTGTCTCATTTTTAAAAAAAATTAAACATATAATATTTTATTCAATAAATAAAAATTGTTCTTATAAAGTCTTCCCATGAAATGTTACAATGCATCAATGGAAAAATGAAATACAAAACAAATATCAATTTAGAAACACTCAATTTAAAAAAAAAAAAAAAAAAGAATAAACAATTTTCTTATAAAGTATTCCCATAAAACGTTACAATGCATTAATAGAAAAAGAGAATACAAAACACATGCTATTTTAGAAACACTAAATTTATAATAATAATAATAATAATAATAATAATAATATCAAACCAAACATATCATAAAATAATAAACTAATAGTTATGGTTTATGGATGTACTAACTTCATGGCAGCAAAATGGAGTAAAATAAAAATAAAAATAAATGTTACAATATGCATATTTAGTACATTAGAATTATCATCTTGGGAAAACAATAGGATGTTAACAAAGAGGGAGAGAAAGAGATTAGTAAAAGAAATCAAACATCAATTAAATAAATTAATTAGTAACTGTTAATTGGAAAACAAAGAGACCGACGGCTAAAGGAGTAAAAAATTAATTAAAGATGACCTTACGAATGTTATTATAAACTTTACAATGCAAATAAATAAATCGTTAAATTCACTCAATTAAATCATATAATCAACAATTAAATAAAATCATACAAAATTTAAACTTGAAACTAATCAAACTCTAATCTAGAAAATCATATTTATTATCAAAACTAAAAGGAAAACGTTCTTCAGTAATAATAGAAATATATAAGAAATAAAGATGAAAATTTTCAAAATCTTCTTTTTTGACATTTCATTTAACATTATTTATAAATAATAAAATATAAAAAAAAGTCCTTAAATGCTTATATTCTTCACACACCATGACTTTTAAAATCTAATGAAAGGTTCTAAGAATTTAACTCTCATTTAATGCCTCTATTATGAAAAACAACAGCCAGTAAAATATGATGATAGTAAGAAACGTTATAAATAAGAACATGAAAAAACTAATTAGCCACTATTATTATGGAATAGATGTCTTTTTTTTATGCATCTAAGAAAATGAAATGTATAGGGTTTACTTATTAAGGTATATGTAAAGATTTACGTTAAAAAAATATGTAAAGGTTTTTTGAAAAAAAAAAGTAGATGTAAGGTTTTTATTAACTTAAAAGACAATGAAAAACCAATTTTTAATTACTACAACTGTCGCTACTCTATAAATCACACACAACACTATATTTAATATCCTAAACAACATAGTTAGGCCCTTTTGGATATACACCACCATATTCAACTTATAAATTACAACCCAAATCAATCATACAATTACACAATCAAAGCATGAACATGTAACATGTATTACCTTCTGAATTATTGCTTGGAATTTTCACAATTATTGAAAGAGAATCTCCAAATTTAATTTTTAGAAAACATCAAGACAAGGTGAATTTTATTCTTTTTAACTTCCATATAGAAAAAAAATATTACGCACATTATTTCAATCCTTATGGAAAAGAAGGTTTACATGTAGCATGCAAAACGTGTTTAATTGACTTAGAGATGTAAAAATTAGTCAACCAACTATGGTAGAATTAAGGTTTCAAATTTTAAATAAAACAATTCTACAATAATAAAAAATTATTTTGTGATAAATATGATTATGAAATGCATTACTTTTCATTAAATTAGTTCAAATTACAAAATAATAATAATAATAATGAGATCACCATAAAAAATAATCACGCGCAACGCGCGGGTCTACGACTAGTTCTTATAATTCTCAAGTTAGAGTGTCCAATATTTAGACAAAATATATTAATTTTTAAAAAAGGATACATATAAATTTTTTTACGAATAATTTTTTTTTTTTGGCAAGTCAAGGCGTTCAAATGCATATGAAGTTGCCCCTGATGAGGAGATGATACAGACAGGGATTTTTACAATTGATGTCATAAATTACATTGCTGGGTTTACAACAAGTGGCTATTGACCGAAAACAGTACATAAGGTTCTCTCTTATTTATTTTGATTTGAAATGATTCTCCACTTTTCTCTTATCTATATTTGTTTCTTTCTCAATAGTGGCAGAATCTAGCATTCCATTTTGGTTTGGGCCTGTACCAGTTGCCAAATATGTGAGTGCTATGCCTTTTGGGTGTATGTAAATTCAAAATCGGTTCATCTTAGGTTGAAGGCTAATCTTGTGGATTTTTGAGAAAGTGGTCATTTCCATGTTTCCAGTTCTGCTCTGCCACCTCATTTTGTGTGGCACATTGTTAGAGCATACATTAGCAAAAATTTTAAGATAGGATTAATTTATGTTGCCATTGCTCTTTTTACTCAAACATCTAAAAACCCATCCTCTTCTTTATTACCAAGTTTCAGACAGTCTTAATTGGTCTTGAACCCACTACCTCACAGTCTATATTACTAAAATGGGGTTGTCTTTCCTGCTTCCAAATTCATTTCCTGTATAATAGCAAATGAAATCAATTAATTTCCCGTGTAATAGCAAATGAAATCACGTTCTGCAACAATGTTACCCAAGTCACCAGCATGATACAATTCATAAGTAGAGCCCCAAGATCCTTTAGTGGATTGAAAAGGGGCCTAACATAAAAATTCTCTAAGTCATCAATAACATTCTACAAAGTTACTACTCATTAGTAAGCAATATCTGTTTTCAAAGCACCCAACTAAAGCTATTTCATCACTTATTGCATTTTTTTACTACTCTAAATATGAAATACAAAAGAATTTGTAAGCAAGAAAGACAACCTCAAGAAACAAGATACTTTTTATAATGAATTTGTAAGCATGAAACACTCTTAGTTTTTTGGTACTTTTCCCCCCTTAAAACTCATGACATGAAAACACAAACATAGCAGAGTGACCCCAATAGCACCAACAACCAAACATCGGCAGCAGAGGACCCAACCTCAGAAAATCTCAGGTAAAAAAAAAAAAAAAAAGCAAGAAACGCTGCTGGCCCCTCCAGTCCTGGCCATTGACACGCACACACTCAACTAGGCTTCATAACCATTATAAAAATCTGGAAAAAATTCAACAATAAATCAATCAGATATATTTAATAAAATGCAATAAAAGAAATAAATAATCTTTAGTGCTATAAATGAAACAAAGGGATGATCCTTGACAAAGAAATCAAGGAAAGGAAAAGAAAATCATAAATTTGATATCAAAATTTCAATTCCAAATCTAATCACAATTTGTTTTTGGTGGGGAGCTAAAACACTATTGGTGCACTACTAGTCTTTGGTGGAGAGGTCACCGTAGCATCAATAGTGGCTTTGTTCCCCCTTTTTTCTCCATTTTGGACATATCAGTTATGGTGAGCTGGAGGTGAAAATGCTTGGGCCCACCAAAATCATTTCTATTTTCTCTCATTACCAAACAATTCTAAAAATTATTTTCTCTCCTCTATTTTCTATCCCTCCTATTTCCCCTCCAACCAAACTCAACAAAATTAATTTAGAAATATTTACAAGTTGATCACTAGGATATTAATATTATCAAATTGACGTTATATGGCAAGAAGCTATACGACTATACGAGCCAAGAATCAAAAGACAACCACAGGCATTGAATATAATCCCTTGCTAGTTGCTACTTGCTACAGCCTACAGCTGCAAGTGCTTTTTTTATTTTTTAATATTAATGATATATTAAAGAGAAGAAGCAAGGGAGGGCCCAGCCTATCTCTGGCTTCATTTGTGGGAATCTTCAAGTGGCGTTGCGGAAAAAATTTACAAATTTCGCAAATGTTACTTGGAGACAAAGTTCCATGAGAGACTGTGAGAATTGGCCGTGGAGAGAGTGATCAAATGGTAGCTCTATAAGGGCATGACAAATATGTGATTTACAGATTCCATATCTTGGTTGCATAGAACACATGTCATGTCTATTGGTGGCCACCTTCTATTGAGTGATTCCTTTGTAGAAAGGATATCCAATGCAATTTTCCAGAGCATTAGTTTTAATCTCTCATGGATTTCTAGTTTCCAGAGGTGCTTCCAGTCATGTTTTGAGAGAGGGCATGAATCTTGGAAATTAGGTGAATGATCTAATAGATAGGCTGACTTTATTGACAAAAGCCATGGAAGTTGGGAGACCAAATGAGCTTTTCTGGAGCATTTGTTTGGGAGGGAGGAATCTGCAAAATATTTCTGATGGTGACGCTGTTCATTAAGATTGTTATTGTCCTAAGCTGAATTAGATTGAATTTTTATTTGAAAAACCCAATTTATATCATTAGGGAGGGCTTCTATACAAGGAGGTGTAATTGGTTGGGAGGGAATCCAAGGATCTTCCCAAATATTGATTCCAAAGCCAGAGTGAACTTGAAAGCAAGCCATTTTTTTCACTAAAGTGTTAGACCTGCAAATACCTTTCCATAACTAGGAGAAGTGAGAGCTCAATGGTGTTTCGAGGAAACTTTTTCTCTGAAGGTATTTAGCTTTGAGGATTTGAACCCATTTCACATCAAGGTTAGAGGCCATAGCCCATCCCAATTCGGCTAGTAAGGTAATGTTTGTGTCTTCCAACTTTCTAATTCCCAAACCCCCCACAATCTTTGGGCTTACAAACCTTGGTTCAAGACATTGGGGAAAAGGAACTCTTGTCCAGAGAGTGACCCCAAGTAAATTTCCTAAGAAAAGAATCAATTTTGGAACAAATGTTTTTTGAAAGGTAGAAAGTAGAGGCTATATAGGTGAGAATAGATGCTAGGACGGATTTAACTAGAGTAATTCTAGAAGCTCGGGATAGGATTTTAGCTTCCCAAGATTGTGTCCTAGAAGTAACCCTCTCAAGGACCAACTAGCTCAATGAATTTACTTGTGTCACACAACTAGCTCAATGAATAATCAATGCACTATTAAAGAGTACATTTTAGATGAAAGGCCTTCCAAGTAGCAGAATTTAATTGTGTCACACAAGTAGCTCAATGAATAATCAAATTATGCATTGTTCAAGAGTACATTCTCAATTACTATTACTTTATTAAACAGACATAGCCAGCTACACAGTCTCAACAGAGTAATTATCTTCCATTCTAAAAACTCTCTTTATATGTTTCTCCAAAAAAAAAAAAAAAATCTCTTTATATTTTGTAAACTGTTTTGATCCAAAAAAAGTACCACATGACTACAAAAGCCATGACCTTATTACTCATACAATAGCCAAGCATGTAGAACATAACAAAAACTTCAATAACACAAGTTGAAACAAACCCAATTCACATCAACATAAAAGAACTTTTTTAGGTATATATATCCAAGAAACAAACAAAGTACTCATTGTACATTAAAAACAATTTTCAACAAAAAGGGGGGGGGGGGGGGGGGGGGGATGTTTGGAGTTGTAAATACAAGTGAAGGGAACTAACTTGGAGTTGGAGGAGATGGGAATCAGGGGAAGGAAGAGGCATAATTCTTCAAAGCTTGATCAAGATGTCCTCTTTTTCTTCGAAGGTGGGAATAGATTCAAATCAAAGTCATCATTCACAAATTCATGGGTCATTGAAGACGAACCCAAATCAAACCCACCACTAAGTTGAGCATACCAAATCCATCTAGTTGGCAAATCGAGTTAAGTATTTGGGGAAAGGCAATACAATTATTTCTTTATAACTGAGAGTGATAGAGTTATAGAGAAAAACCTGACTCAATATTTTGTTTGATAATTGTGGATTCCACGATGGGCAATTTCTAACCTCCAAATGATTTAAAGATTGTGGAAGTCCTTGAATTTCTTCAAAGTGCTTGCAATCGACTATATGAAGTTCCGTTAATGTAGTAAATTTGATAAAGCTTTCGGGGATGGTAACAGTACTGGTGTTTCTTAGAATTAGACATCTCGATGCGGGAAAGTAATCGAACTCTAGAAAATCTAATTCATTTACATTAAACTGTTGGGGAAATATTCCAGACATCCATCAATATGTACATTGCAAGTTGGTCTCCGTAGGTTAGTACCAAAACTTAAATGCTGGAGTTTTTGGAATTTATAGATGCTATCTAGAAGTTTCCTCTCAAGGCTTGTGCATCTTGAGGAAGGCAACTCTCTAATACCACTCCCATGCAAATATAAAAACTTTAAGCATTTCATTTCTGAATCAATATCAGGGAAGTTCTCAAGACTTGTGCAGCCACTAAGATAAAAACTTTGAAGAGATTTCAACGCAAGTCTTCTTGGAAGAGTCTGAAGTTTTCCACAATTTTCGAGATCCCAAATTTCAAGTTTATCAAGAAGTCCAATAGGTTCATGAACCTTAACTAAATTTTCACAATAAGAAAGGTCTAATGTCTTTAAATTTGGGGCATACAACTCAGGTAATTCTTGAATGGATTCACAGGACTGGAGATAAAGATATTCAAGAGATTTGAACTTAAGTCCTCTAGGAAAAGCTTGAAGTTTTTTGCAACCAGTAAGGTTCCAAGTTTTAAGCTTATCAAGAAATCCAACAGGCTCATGAATCTCAACTAAATTTATACAATTAGAAAGGTCTAACATCTCTAAATTTGGAAGCCGCAACTTAGGTAGTTTCTGGATGGATTCCCAGCCAGTGAGATTGATCCCTTTCAAATTTTCAAAAGGCAAAAACTGTAGAAGGAAACAACATTTATCTTCAACAACCTTTAAAGTAAACATTAGAAATAAATCATAATTAAGAAAACTAAAAATTATACCTGATTGAATAGCTCATGTATTCTAATATTACTATATGGCATGTTGAAGTAGACAAGCTGTTGAGGATAACCATTGGATGGCAAGGAAAAGGAACAATTAGACAAATCCAGCAACACTAAACTGTTGGGGAAATATTCCAAACATCCATCAATATGTACATTATTAAGTATAAGAAACTTGATATTTTTCATCCTTCTGAAAGCTTGAGCATGAAGTTCCAACGTTATAGGTTTAGGCGGGTACAACATTATGCCTCGAATTTTATTCGTTACCTAGTTGAACAAAGCATTAAGTGAACAACACTATGCAATAGAATTTTTCAAAAATATAACAATTAAAAAAATTAAACAAAAAAAAAAAATATTGATAAGCTTGTATTGCTTCAACATTAATAAAAATTAAAGAAATTAATTCATTTCTTCTAACTTGATCAAAAGAGGGAAAGAAGAGAAGAAAAATAATTTATACCATATTTCCAGTTAGAACAGTAAAAGCATCCGCATAATCCCGTAGCCTAGTACGTTTTCCAAGCGCTTGTGGTGATTCTTGTTGAACAATTACCTCTCCCATTTGTTGTAGCAAGTTATGCATCGATAAATAGCCACACCGATCAATAGTTATCAAACACTTGTCAATAAGTTTTGGAATACCATAATTTGGAAATAAATGACATGCCTCTAATATATTTACAACATAATCTTTCTTTTTCCCATTGAAGAAAAATGCAATATCGAGGAAAATATCCTTTTCACTTTGGTCCAATTCTTCATAACTTATTTTGAGTATTTTAATAATTTCCATGTTGGGAGCCTTTTTATACTTCTTCAATGCACTTTCCCATTGAGTTAAACTTTTTCTACGCAAATCAGAACCAATTATTTTTAAAGCTAGAGGAAGGCCATTCGCATAATTGATAATCTGCCTTGTAAGTTGCAAGTAAGCTTCCTTAGGTTCATTTGTTTGGAAGGCATACAAACTAAAAAGTTCGCAAGCTTCATATGGGCCCATTTCATCAACCTCATAGATTAGAGTATCTTGTTCCAGAGTGGTTAACACATGCTTATCTCTTGTGGTTATAAGGATTCTACTTCCTGGAGCAAACCAATCACATTTTCCAAGCAAATTTTCTATTTGCTTTTGTTCATCTACATCATCAAGAACTAAAAGAACTCTTTTATGGCGAAGTCTTTCCATTATCACAGTGATTCCTCTAGATATGTTTTCCGCCTTTAAATTTCCATCCCCTAAGAGCTTAGAAAGAAGTATCTCTTGTAGTTGTATTATGTCATCATTTGTCCTAGACCTCCCTTTAACATTCTCTAGAAAGGAGCTTCCTTCAAAGCCATCAACAATTTTGTTATATACAGCTTTTGCAATTGTAGTCTTACCTATTCCCCCAGGGCCATGGATCGCCACCATTCGAATATCATTTAACTCAATATTTAAAAGCTCTTCTATTTTTGTTGCACGAGAATCTACTCCAATTGGGTATTTAGCAACAAATAATTGTGTGCGGTTTAATGTTGTACTTGATATCCGTTCGATAAGTCCCTGGATAAATTTAGATTCAAGACAACTGCCAATCACATAGCATAAAAAGCATGTTAGGAAATGGATTAGCTGGAAAATGTAAGTATGAAGATAAGCAAAATTCTAGGTATATAGTTTTTGCATTATTTTATTTATTTTTCCTTTTGCTACATGAATAAGGGGTGAGGGCAATTAACAAGTAAGTAGTACCTTTTTTTTTTGTGGGGGGGTGGGGGTAGAAAAGGTGGTACATTTTAAATCAAAGTAAATGGTTTATAGACTTCGGAACCAAACTATATTTGAATTTAATAGTTTTTCTTTTTTTATGGGAAATCAGTTTTATTCTTCTATCAAGTAGTTGCATGAAAACTCCACATAGGTGAGTAACCAAACTTATTGGAAACCCATATATGATACCTGATTGAAACGATTAAGAGATTTTTCTTAAAACTTTCCTAAAAAAATACATGAAGAAACTCTTAATTGGTAAGATTAAAATTTTCTTTGTAGCCTAACTAGCAACTACCTCCATAGTAGGGGAGGCCCAACAAATTTGGAGGCCTAAGACAATATATTTAAATGAGGCGTTTTTGTTATTACTTAAATAATATTTAACTAGTGTTTAATATCATAATTTTTTTATAACAAAATCTATTCTTTTTATTTTGTAATATGCTTTTTTTTTTTTTTTTTTTTTTTTTTGTTATTGAAAAAAAATGCTAAAACTAAAACAAATTTTAATACAAAAAATTTACAAAAGATGTAGCAATGAATGTGATTAGTGACACTTTAAGAAAACAATAAACAAGTATTTGAATGAATGATATTAAGGATATTATAGATTGGGTTTGGCTTACCTCCAGTACTTTTTTAACTAGAGGTCTCTTTTTATTTTAAATACACAATGTCAAGTGGTAGTGGGTTTTAATCTTCACATTTTATTTAGTTGGTGGGTGATGTGACAGTTTCTCATTAAAATAAAAGGAGATTCTAGTTAAAAAAGTACTGGAGGTAAGCCAAACCTTTATAGATTTTACAATATGAGGCTTATAAAGATGTATCACCAATCACAAAAAGTAATTCAAAAATGCATTTAATAAGTTGTTGATTTTCACAAATCATATTAATTGTCACATCAATTTGTAAAGGTTTTGAAGTAAAATTTATTGTATTTCTAGTATTTTCTATCTGAATTATTTCTTAATTAGTGACTTATATTTGCAAGGCCCTTGTAACTTAAATTGTATTATCTATAGCATTACTTAATTCTGAGACTTCTTAAAAGTACAGGAAAAATGTAAAACTAATTTTTTTTCCTATATCTTAAAAAAAAAAAAAATCTTAAAATTTTTTTTCAATTTTTGTCCCAAAATTTGGGGGCCTTTTTCTAGTGGGGGCCTAGGCAACGACCTAAGTGGCCTAGGCCTAGGCCGGCCCTGTCCACAGTTAAAGATATTATCAAAATAGAACATTTTCATATAGTAGTTATGACAAACCATTAAAATTAAAAAAAAAAAAAAACCCACGAAAGCATGAGACTAATGATGGGATACATACCCGTTATTGTAATGATCTCCAGACAAATTGCTAACTTCATTTAGAGCTGCCCTCCAAACCTGCACCTTATCAATGTTATCCTTTAAATTTTTTTCATGATTAGCCAATTCTACCCCAAACTTTCCCTCTTGTTTACGTACTTCTGATGGATTTATTCCATAAAAAACTGGTAAAACTAATTGGCCAAAATTTTTCCTACACTCAAGAATCCAAACAAGTTCATCCAAACACCATTTAGAAGATGCATAATTTTCAGACAACACAACAACCGAAATCATTGAGCTTTTAATGGCTTTGAGAAGTTCATTTGAAATTTGTTCTCCCCTCCGAAGTTTATCGTCCATGAAGGTGTTAATTTCTTTGTCACATAGAGCTTTATATAAATGGCCTGTAAAACCATTGCGGGTATCTTCACCTCTAAAGCTCAAGAAGACATCATACTCCCACTGATGAGTGGTAGAAGAAGTGAAAGTCTTTGAAATCTACATTTGAGCAGAAGATTCAGAATGTCTCATAAAATTGGAATTATAAGAGATGGGTGAACACATGGAGAAAAAAAAAAATACCTCCTTTCGATGACTGGAGGTTGAGGGTGGTGGTTGTGTGGCAGCTTCAATATCGCGCCTCTGGCACCATTTGTCAATGAGATGGCGACAGAGGACGAATCCCACAACCACCAAAAGTACTATAACAATTTCCATGCTTTTCTGAAACTCACAATGTTCGAATCCAATGTCTTTTCTTTTTGATTTCTGTACCGATAACTTTTAGGCCTACAAAGATATGTAAACGACTTGTACAACGTACATATCCAACACCAAGGCGTGAAGCTTTATGTGAGTTTCCCACCAAAAATGTCTTTTTGGGAACTTCCTTCCGTAGTTAAATAAATGATAAACAACAAGATTAATGGAAATAATCAAAAATACAAATTGCACTTTTTAAATTTGACCGGAATTTATTTTAGTTATTTAATTTAATTTTCATTCAATTAAATTTTCTAAGTTATAAATTTTAAAAGATTCAATATTTTTAAAGGAAAACTCACCACTTTCTTTTTACTGTTTATAGTCAACCACTTCCACTAGTTGCGACAATAGTCATAAATCAAAGTTATGAATTTCATTTCATTTTTCACTCTAAGATCAAAGAAAAAGGAAAAGATGAGAAGATAAGGAGAAACTGAAAAGAGGCTCACGGGGATGAATGTGCGTGATGCTTGACCTTGAGAGAATTGCAATGGTAGGGATGAGTGAAGAAGATACTGATGTTTGCTGGGCTCTGGTTCACCTTGAGAGAATTACTATTTGCAGTCCTTTTTTTTTAGAAGATCTGTGAAGATGAACCAACCTTTTTGAGTTTTTCTTTGTTTATCAGATTATCTGCTTCCAGTTTGTTTAAACACACCATTCCGAGCAACAACTTCTTGTAATAAAAGTAGGAGATTGAAAAGTCTTCATGAAAGAAAGACTTTGAAAAGTCTTCATGAAAGACTTCGAAGCTTCATCTTTTACAAATGCCCCAACATCTATATTTATTTACAAAAGAATCAAATTGTTTAGCCAATAATAGTTTTGCTGTTTCCAAGAAATTTCCACCAACTTTCAGTAGAAATCTCACGCGTCTTCAGTTGTTCAAGAAGAGAAAAAGTGAGAAAATGACCGAACAAATTACTCAACAAATTAGATTCTAAATTAGAATCCATTCTAGTCCAATTTTTTGTCATATGTCTATTTAACTTTGTAATTTTTGTGGCAAGTGAATTATTGAGTGCAGAAATCAAAGAGTTTAAAACTAATTAAATTCTAAATCATGTGTGTGTATATAATGAGAAATTATTACATATTTGAGAAATGTATGGTTTAAAAAAAGTGAAAGCTAATACAATGTATAACTTGAATTTTTTATAAAAAAATAATTTAAATCGTATAATTGTGATTATTTTTAACTTGTGCATATGCATAGAGCTACACACTGGTTTTCCATAAAAATCGAATACCAAGGTATATTTAATTGGAGAATTGGCATTTTTTATATATAATTTATTTAAGCCAATCCATGGCTCTTTGAACCCAAATAATTTCAAGGAGGAAATTTTGGAAATGATCCCTAGAGAACAACTAGGAGTTCTTAAAAGTTTTTAATTGGGGTATTGTTGTATTGGTTTCAATTAAAAGTTTTTTTTTTTCTTCCTAATCAACTCTTCACTCATTAACATTGCTGCATTATTGTGGGGCCAGAGAACTTGTGACCCCGGTCCACTTTACATTAGGGCCCAAGGCCCGGGCCGAGGAGAGACATTGTTGAGGACATACAACGAAAGTCTAAATGGCCTAGAGATATAGCTGAGGACGATTTTGTCCTCGGCCTCCCAAAGTGCTCCTAGAAGAAAGGGCAAGTACGGAATAGGAGCAGTTCATGAAAAGTTAAACACCTCTGCATTGATGGGGAAAGGACCCCTGAACAGTGTGGCGACAAAGGACAAGGGAAGGGTTACCATTACTGCAATTAAGTACTCTGCATCTGACAGAGCAATGCTTTTTAGCTTTTACAACCACTCCCAACCACTTTGGGTATGGGCTGATAGGACAAGTATCAGCCCTAGAAAGTTGAACCTACACGTGGACGTTGGAAGGAGGGTAAAGGCTAGTATAAAAAGGAGAAGGAAGTAATCCAGAGGAGGGGGGGAGACCAAGAACTAGAGCTTCCCAGGCCGTGTCGAGGAGAAAGCCTTCTTGGGCAAGCACGGTCCACCCTTGTGCGATTGTAGTGAACACCATAACTAACCACCGTCCGGTGACCAAGGCCTAGCCTTTTAGCCCACTTTTTACAAATTTATTATTTGGGTCCTTAACGTTCGAGCCCAATAAACCAATTTAGGGTCATTACAAATTGAGTCCTTACAATTGGCGCCGTCTGTGGGAAAGGCTTGTGCATTGGCACAGGCGATGGTAGGATCAAGCCCCTATCAAACAAGGGTCTGCGAAAGCCCCTCCGTCATTTCCAGTAGCCCGCTGTTGTTGCACTAATATAAAGTTCCACTAGGGGCTATGCTTCGAAGCGTCAGTGGCACGGGCAGTTCTAGGGGCTTCCAACATCAAGTTAACGCCCCACACCTTGGTCGAGGGGCTAATCCTCGAAACTACTTTAAGAAACTAGAAGTTTTGGACAGAACCAAGGTCTTGCATGGTCCTCGGACTCAAACCTATGGGGAAACCAACTACTTTAAGAAACTAGAAGTTTGGGACAGAACCAAGGTCTTGTATGGTCCTCGGACTCAAACCTATGGGGAAACCAACTACTTTAAGAAACTAGAAGTTTTGGACAGAACCAAGGTCTTGTATGGTCCTCGGATTCAAACCTATGGGGAAACCAACTACTTTAAGCAAAAACTAGAAGTTTTGGACAAAACCAAGGTCTTGTATGGTCCTCGGACTCAAACCTATGGGGAAACCAACTACTTTAAGAAACTAGAAGTTTTGGACAGAACCAAGGTCTTGCATGGTCCTCGGACTCAAACCTATGGGGAAACCAACTATTTTAAGAAACTAGAAGTTTTGGACAGAATCAAGGTCTTGCATGGTCTTCGGACTCAAACCTATAGGGAAACCAACTACTTTAAGCAAAAACTAGAAGTTTTGGACAAAACCAAGGTCTTGTATGGTCCTCGGACTCAAACCTATGGGGAAACCAACTACTTTAAGAAACTAGAAGTTTTGGACAGAACCAAGGTCTTGCATGGTCCTCGGACTCAAACCTATAAGGAAACCGACTACTTTAAGAAACTAGAAGTTTTGGACAGAATCAAGGTCTTGCATGGTCTTCGGACTCAAACCTATAGGGAAACCAACTACTTTAAGCAAAAACTAGAAGTTTTGGACAGAGCCAAGGTATTGCATGGTCCTCGGACTCAAACCTATGGGGAAACCAACTACTTTAAGCAAAAACTATAAGTTTTGAACAGAACCAAGGTATTGCATGGTCCTCGGACTTAAACCAATGGGGAAACCAACTACTTTAAGCAAAAACTATAAGTTTTGGACAGAACCAAGGTACTGCATGGTCCTCGGACTCAAACCTATGGGGAAACCAATTATTTTAAGAAAATAGAAGTTTTGGACAGAACCAAGGTATTGCATGGTCCTCGGACTCAAACCTATGGGGAAACCAACTACTTTAAGCAAAAACTATAAGTTTTGGACAGAACCAAGGTATTGTATGGTCCTCAGACTCAAACCTGTGGGGAAACCAACTACTTTAAGTAAAAACTATAAGTTTTGGACAGAACCAAGGTATTGCATGGTCCTCGGACTCAAACTTATAGGGGCTACGAATATTGTCAGGAACGTGGCAAAGCCTCCTAGTGCTCGGCGACCCTCTCGGATGGTTCATTTTAGGTTACCCATCCTCGGGTGATCACCCCATATGCAATACAGAGCATTCAGCGGTTATTTTGGTTAGTCTCATATGGCTAACCTACTTCAAGTCGGCATTATTGTGTCTGTCAGTTTTAATAAGTTCAAAGCGATAGCTCTTTGTTAGCAAGGGTTTCGGCCCTAAGTATTGTTCAAAAGAAAAGGATACCAACACATCCATTCACAAAATAATTATGGAAGAAATGAAAGAACATGCAAAATGAGATAAAGTCATATTTTATTAGATAAAGAAGTAGTACAGCGTACAATAAGGGGCTTAAACAAGCCTATACCAGAAGCTAAATACAGAAGCAAAAAGAAAAGCAAAAAGAAAAAGAATACAGGGAAACAATAAATCCTTCAAAATTTTGCCCTAGCAGCAACTAAGCGCGTTAGGATGGCACCAGTGATGGAAGAGAAGAAGAAGCAGAGGCACCTGGGTGGCACCAGTGATGAAAGAGAAGAAGAAGCGGAGGCACCTAAGTGGCCCCAGTGATAGAAGAGAGGAAGAAGCAGTTGAGCCTAACCCCCGTACCAGCTCTGACTGCAATCAAGCAGGTATCAAATGAGCAGCGCTCGAGAGAGAGCGGATGGTACCGACGATGAGAAATCTCAGTGCTGTCGCACCAAAAATCTGATGCGACCTCCACCTGCTTCAGATTTTGGCTGAAGGAAGAAGAGGCTCCTTTCTTGCCTTGTCAAGAGGAAGAAGTGTCTTGAGTCTTTGTCTCCCTTGCCCTGACCGGGCCATCTTGAGTCTCGGGGAAACCCAATGCTTCTGGAGAGGGTGTGGTCCCTTAGCCCTCATCCTAGACTTAACCATATCACTCCCTAGGGCTTAGTCACACTGGTAATAGAGACTATGGGCACAATTGGAAGGTTAGGGATTTGGAAGGCTTAAAGAGTCTACGAGTAAAGAAAATGACCTCCCACCGCGCTTCTTATATGGGGGGCAAGCCTAGTGACACTTAATCTGTACAAATCTCCAAGGAAAGCTACAAATGAGATAAGTCCCACCCAACTCCCAACGCCGTCTTCAACCATTGGATTTGCGTCGCCTCGTAAAGGGAACATATTAAAGACGCGCCTCGTGCATCGAAACTGCAAAAACGCGGCGTGAGTAAAACTAAGGGAATGTCTCATAACCAGGAGCATGTCCCAGGCAAATGAAGAGGCACCGGCATTGATGAAGGACAAGACTTGGCAAGCTGTGACATAAGCCCGACGTCACCAAAACCCTCCTCTCCGTCCGAAGGGCAGAACAGCAGGATTTTGAGGGGCTATTGTGGGGCTAGAGAACTTGTGACCCCGGCCCATTTTACATTAGGGCCCAAGGCCCGGGCCGAGGAGAGACATTGCCGAGGACATACAACGAAAGTCTAAATGGTCTAGAGATATAGCCGAGGATGATTTCGTCCTTGGCCTCTCAAAGTGCTCCTTGAAGATAGGGCAAGTACGGAATAGGAGCAGTTTATGAAAAGTTAAACACCTCCGCATTGATGGGGAAAGGACCCCTAAACAGTGTGGCGACAAAGGACAAGGGAAGGGTTACCATTACTACAATTAAGTACTCTGCGCTTGACAGAGCAATGCTTTTCAGCTTTTACAACCACTCCCAACCACTTTAGGTATGGACTGATAGGACAAGTATTAGCCTTAGAAAGTTGAACCTACACGTGGACGTTGGAGGGAGGATAAAGGCTAGTATAAAAAGGAGAAGGAAGTAATCCAGAGGAGGGGGGGGAGACCAAGAACTAGAGCCTCCCAGGCCGTGCCAAGGAGAAAGCCTTCTTGGGCAAGCACGGTCCACCCTTGTGCGATTGTAGTGAACACCATAAATAACCACCGTCCAGTGACCAAGGCCTAGCCTTTCAGCACACTCTCTACAAATTTATTGTTTGGGCCCTTAACATTCGAGCCCAATAAACCAATTTGGGGTCGTTACAAATTGAGTTCTTACAATTATAAAATAAAATTAAAAAAAAAAAAAAAAACCCAAAGGAAGGAAAAAACACTAAATTTTAGGATAAAACTTACCTTCAGTACCTTGGGTCTGTTTGGGGTCTACTTATTTTGCTAAAATTGAAAACTTTTTACTGAAAGTACTGTTGATAAAGGTAAACGTTAACTGAAATAGTACAGTAGGATCCATGAATAGTAACAAAAAGTGCAGTGGGGCCCATGAATAGTAGCAAAAATAAGTTAAATAGTAAAATGAGCTGGTTTTTTAAGCTGAACTAAAGACACACCTTAAGTGAAATATATTAGGTTATCGAATTAAATTCAAATACCATATTATATTCAACTTGAGAAATTTCCTAATTGTTTCTTAAAAAAAAAAAAAAAATTCCGAATTAAACTGGGCAATAGTTTAAACTCCTAAATTATAATTATACCGCTTAATCAACTATGCCACATGAAATAAAATTTAAAAAGTGAAAGGAACAGTACTGTAAATATAAAGGGAAGAAAAGCAAATTGGTTGAAATAAAGAAAGAGGCTAACTTTGGGGCTTTTTGGCATGGACTGAGGGAGACCAATAGAATCATAGATAGCAACCAAAAAACCCTTTGCCTGCGTTTCCTTCTTTAGTGTTTCAGAGTCCTCTAAAGGGGCCCTGCTTTTTCTCATATTTCTAACTCTCCCAAAGGGTTAATCTCATTACCAAAAAAACTACAATCATAAAAACCACAATTTTTTCCCTTATTTCTTTTCCAATGTCAATCATTTAGCCTGGGCATAAATCCGATTAGCTTTAGCAATAACCAGCAATACAAACTCAAAATTGATAATAAATTCTCTACGAATTTTGTATGATAATGCTTTTACCTTCCAATATCTTGTAAATAAAACATAATAGTTCAATGTCATATTAACATTGACTTTTATGAATAAGTAAACATAGTTTATATTTTCACTCATTCTGAATCACAGCAATAACCAATGGCCAAAGGTAAATTGTATATGCCAACTTCTAAGAGCAATTGGAGTGAAACCTTCTGTAGCACTAGAATTTCTCTTGTTGTCATCCCGTCAATCAAAATAATCGGCTTCATAGTTAACTATCAAAAACTCAAAATAATCGGCTTCAAAATTGATGACCTGCCGCCTCTAGGACCTAGTCCGGGTCAGGGTGGGTGTGCCACCGACCTTATGTTTAACAAAGACCAATATACTATAAAATGACCAATATGCGCTAAGAGTTACTCTGGAAATCAAACAATATTTCCGAAAGTTTAAGCCAATAGATGAACAATGTAACGAAACAGACTAGAAAAACACGACAGAAATAGAAAGCTAAATATATATATTTTTAGAAATCAGTCTTTGGCAAAATGGAATATTATAATTAAGTTAATAAATTGGCCATTAGATTGAAAACATGAAATAATCAGAATATTTCCGAAAGATAAATAGCATCAGAATGAGACTTTGAGCTTAAAAAGTCTTCATAAAAGAAAAGACTTTGAGCTTACTAAAAAAAGAAAGAGAGAAAAACTTTGAAAAGCTAGCCAATCACGTGAGGTAGTAAAATTCTTGGAAGCTTCATCTTTTTCAAATGCCCCAACATCTATATTTAATCAGAATATTTCCGAAAGATAAATAGCATCAGAATGAGAATTTGAGCTTAAAAAGTCTTCATAAAAGAAAAAGACTTTGAGCTTACTAAAAAAAGGAGAGAAAAACTTTGAAAAGCTAGCCAATCACGTGAGGTAGTAAAATTCTTGGAAGCTTCATCTTTTTCAAATGCCCCAACATCTATATTTAATCAGAATATTTCCGAAAGATAAATAGCATCAGAATGAGACTTTGAGCTTAAAAAGTCTTCATAAAAGAAAAAGACTTTGAGCTTACTAAACAAAGAAAGAGAGAAAAACTTTGAAAAGCTAGCCAATCACGTGAGGTAGTAAAATTCTTGGAAGCTTCATCTTTTTCAAATGCCCCAACATCTATATTTAATCAGAATATTTCCGAAAGATAAATAGCATCAGAATGAGACTTTGAGCTTAAAAAGTCTTCATAAAAGAAAAAGACTTTGAGCTTACTAAACAAAGAAAGAGAGAAAAACTTTGAAAAGCTAGCCAATCACGTGAGGTAGTAAAATTCTTGGAAGCTTCATCTTTTTCAAATGCCCCAACATCTATATTTAATCAGAATATTTCCGAAAGATAAATAGCATCAGAATGAGACTTTGAGCTTAAAAAGTCTTCATAAAAGAAAAAGACTTTGAGCTTACTAAAAAAAGAAAGAGAGAAAAACTTTGAAAAGCTAACCAATCACGTGAGGTAGTAAAATTCTTGGAAGCTTCATCTTTTTCAAATGCCCCAACATCTATATTTATTTACAAAAGAGCTAAATTGTTTTATGGTCTATTTGGATTTAGGGGAGTAGAGTAGAATAAATTTAGTCCAAAATTAATTCATTTTCAGTTAACTCTACTCCCCTCTCAATCCAAACGAGCTCTTAGTTTTTCTTTATTAACTAATTAGTTTGTTATTAGGACTTTTTTTTTACCCTTTGATGATGAGGAAGAGGAATCCCATTCTTTTATTTTCTATAAAAATTGAATACGTTGGCCTTTATTTTTATTATAATTTATTTTTAGGCAATCCATGGCTCTTTGAATCCCTAAGGAAGAATTTTTAGAAATGATCCCTAGAGAACGACTAGGATTGTTGGGGGTATTGTTGTATTGGTTTCAATTAAAAGCTTTTTTTTTTCTCGCTAATCAACTCTTTACACCCATCTTCTAAGAAAAAACTGAAGTGTAGTATTAATTATTGTTACACTCCTGTTGAGCCATATCAGTTACCTATTTTTAACTATCTCTCTCTCTATTTTATTATTATTATTTCTTTCAACTTATTCACTTTAGATTTAAAATTTTATCATTGTATTTTCAAACCCTCTAAACACTAAAAGAATATAGCATGAAATACAAAGAAACTTTGGCATGTAATAAAGCCAACAAAAATACAACTTAACAAAATTTATTTTTTAGTAGAAACTATAACATTATTTGTATTTTATTGTGCATTATTGGTCAAGTAACTTGTTGGACTAATTGGTTGATATTCCACCGAAAATCTTACTAGGGGCTTTATTTAACACTATTCATTTATTTATTCATTTCACTATTCAAGGTGTTGCAATAATGTTGCTTGATAATCATAAAATAATGGAAAATTATTAGGTACTTTCGAAGTACCATAAATGCGTACTCCCCCTCTCATATAAATGATGGGTCCCACCATGAATTTAATTAATGAGACTCACCATTCATGTGAGAGAAGGGAGTACACATTTATGGTACTCCGGAAGTACGCAATAATTTTCCTAAAATAATAGGATAGCATTAATTAGAAAATTCTCTAAGAATTAAAACCATATGATGTGCTCTTTCTGTTTTATTTTAAGTGTTTTTATTTTGATTAAAAACAGTGATATCAGCTGGGCATGTCTTGCTCACAGTATACACATCATTTGATTTGGTTTCTTTTTTGTTCCTTGGTTGATTTTTTCATATAGAACATGCACATTGACAAGTTTCCATAAGATGGGTACAAAATGCTCAATACATTATATAATAATATAAAAAAAATAATATAAGCAAATAAAAGGCTAATATTTTTATAGCTAATGGATTGAAGAAAATGGGCAATGGACTAATAGGCTTAGATGCACCCTGAAGAAAGTCCATTCTTCAACCAAAAAAAAAAAAAAAAAGAAAGAAGAAAGTCCATTCACATACTTGGCATTCAGTTGCCAAGTATGTGAGTGCTATACTGCTATGTCTTTTGGATATGTATGTACATTCAAAACCCGTTCTCCTTAGGTTGAAGGCTAAGCTTGAGGATTTTTGAGAAAGTGGTCATTTCCATGTTCCCAGTTCCGCTCTGCCACCTCATTTTGTGTGGCACATTGTTAGGACATACATTAGCAAAACTTTTAGGATGTGGATTAATTTATGTTGCCACTGCTCTTTTTATTCAAACATATAAAAATACATCCTCTTCTTTATTAGTAAGTTTCAGACATTCCTAATGGGTCTCTTGAACCCATTACCGCACCATCCATATTACTAAAATGAGGTTATCTTTCTTGCTTACAAATTCATTTTCCGTGTAATAGGAAATAAAATCGATTAATTTTCCGCATAATAGCAAATGAAATCACATTCTGCAACAACATACCCGAATCGCCAGCGTGATATAATTTATTAGCGGAGCTCCATGATCACTCTTTAGTGGATTGAAATGGGATGTCACGCATATCGCTAATGTGTTTAAATGAGAGGTGTCCATTTTTTTTTATCATTTGATCAATTCAATGGCACAAGATCTCAATACTTTGTTTTCCTACTATAAAGTCGGCACTTAGCAGTAATATTAATATTATATTAAATAATATATAAAATAAATATTATTTTATTATTAATATGTAAAAGTCTCTCAAAGTCGAGTAAAGTATGGGCTACCCAAGTACCATTAATAAAAAGGCGGTGTCTATTTCACAAAAAATAGTAATTTTAAGTCATGAGTTCATTTCAAAATGTATGTGTATGATTGTGTGCAATAACTGGTGTGCACTAGTATTTTCCCCTAATAAAATATGCATTGATGACCTTTAGATCAAGTCATAATGGTTACCTAGAGGAAGCATAATCATACGAGAACATACTATTATGAGTGGCCTATTTAGCAACTTGTGGTTCAATGAGGTTGACCTCTTCGCACCAAGAGACCAATCGGGCTTTGGCTATGCTGTATAATAGTTGTGGGGGGGGGGGGGGGGGGGGGGGTGGGGGGTTTGTTCAACTACTTTATGTTTCCAATTTGTGAGTTCACATGAGGGAGCATTCTTCCAGGGTTGAATGGGTAAAGAACCTCACTGAGCTTAACTTTAGGCTTGTGGACATCTTAACATGGTAACCTTAATTCAACTGTCCTACCATATAGCAAGAACATCAAAAGAAAGCAAAACATCAATTTAATCCACTAGTTGATCATTTTTGGTGCACAGCCAGTCTATGGTGACCACAGCATCAACAATAGCTTATTTTGAGACATGTTGTACTGGAAGAGAGAAAAAGAGAGAGTTTCTGAAATTTTTGAACAGGTAAGCACGAAGAGGAGAAAGAGGAGAAACCGAAAGAGTAAAGGGAAATGGGATGTCACAGGGATCGCTGATGTGTCTAAATGAGGTGTCCATTCTTTGAGCATTAGATCAATTCAATGGTTGAGATTAACACTCTGTTTGTTTTAGTATTAACATTTTCTAGAAAATGATTCATTTTTTAGGGAGCATTTTCTAGAAAGCTATCTCATTTTCCGGTATTTAGTAACAACCTTGAAAATGAGATTGAGAACATTTCTAGTGTTTTGTATGCACAAATTTTTATGTCATTTCTTTTATAATTTAAAACATGTATAACATTTTTATTGTGTGAACCTACCTAATGTAATCAATTAAAATAAATAAATAAATAAAAACCTAGAATGAATTTGGTTTCAAACTAAAATTTGGACAACAGGTACAATCAAAATTAGTTGTCCAACTTTCATGATTTCAAACACTCATATTGCTCAGATATATGAACAGTAACTTAAATAATATATACATATATATATATATATATATATTAAGGAAAAACAAATATTACTATAAATAGTAAAAACACTGTTTTCGGGGCCTTAATGAAGGAATTTGCCTAAATTTAGGCGATGCTCATGTCTATGAGTGGATCAGAATGCCGTTTCCCTTCAACCTGTCCAATTTCATGCAATTCTGACACTATTACCCTAATGGCCTTTACTTGCACTCCCTTTGATCTTGCGTTGTGACTTCCTATGCCCCTACTACTCTAGAAAGGCATATGCTGTCTATCCTACATCAAATAGCCTACATGCAAAAGGCTTTGTCTTAGTGTAAGTTTACTTTGTGGCAGTGTGGCAGAACAAGTTGGGTAAACCTTTTGCGATTGAAGGTAGCAATGGCCTACTTGTGACTATTGTTTGGATATTTCATGAAAAAGAACTATTATTTGTATATGGAGTTCTTGGATAAATTAGAGATGAAATTTGTGACCCAAGGAACTTACGACACCCGCAATATCATTTAGTTGCTAGATTAGTTCTATAGTCGTGATGCAAACATTAATGGAGGAAACTTAGCTAGCTCGTGTCTCCTTTTCTCCTGTTTAATCAGCACTGCATTATCTGCAATTTGTTTATTCATTTGCTTTTACTTCCTGGATTGTGCATCTCTCTATATATCAATAAAGATCGTGGTCATTTTGAAGTCCCTCATATTGAAAGCTCTTTGATTAGTCAATTAAGTGATGAGTATTCTTTTAGTGAAGGCATTTAGATCTTGTAATTTTTATTTTCGTTTTTGGGTTACCTTTTTATTAGTTTGTGCCACCAATTTGTGGTTTGGGCGTGGGATATTTTAACCCCCTCCCAAAATTTGAGGAACTATTTGGCATTTAGGAATGATGAAGGCTTGTTAGTTGTTAGATATGCTTCCTCTCTAATATATATATAGTACCGGCTCAATAGGTGATACAATTGATGCAATTGCCTAAGATCATTCTCATCAGCTCTCTCATAAAAAATGTCATTTTGACACACCAAAAACCTACTTTATCATTTTAACACATCATTTTACAATATCTCATTTATTAGATGTTTTATCCTTCATTTCTATACATTAAAATAATATTTACTACACATTAAAATAATATATTAACTACTCCCTATCATCATCATTGTCAACAACAACGGCATAACCACCACTGCCACAATAACGGCCACCAACAACCACTGCTGTAACAACACCGATAGCCACCACCGGCACAAACCCACATCCACCAACGCCACCTCCAAAAAAAAAAAAAAAAAAAACACAACTAGAGAGATCAGCACAAACCCACATCCACCAAACCAAACAAACCCACATCCCAAACCCACCACCGGCACAAACCCACATCCACCAAGTTAAACAAACCCACATCCTAAATCCACCAAATCAATTATAAAATTAATTACAATTTACACTAAAATCATAAATTGAATCGGACATACACCGAGACATTTTGGGTGGATTTAAGCTAGACATACACTAAGAATTTTTTTTTTCCTCTCCTCCTTCAGTGTTTGTTAGCTTTCAAAAGCGACAATCAGATCAGGACAACCGCCTCCATCGCCGTTGCTGATGGAAGTTTTCACTTCTGGCCACCATGTCCTTCACACTGGAGTTCCTCTTCGTTGCAAAGTGGGTCAGTCATCAGTGGCGAGCCTGGGCGGTCTTTGTCTCTCGACGTGGCAAGACGACGATGAGAATGGTAGACAGAGAGAGAGAGAGAGAGAGAGAGAGAGAGATGTGTTGCAGACGGAGAGAGACAAATGATAGGAGGAGAGAGAAAAAACGAATTAAATAAGCCAAACAATGTTTGGCATTGATGTCCGTACCGTCTCATATTTGAGACGATACTATAGATATGTGTCAAATTTTTTGAAATTTGAAACAGTTGAGGAGGGTTGGTTTTTGGTGTGCCAAATATTTGGTATTTGGCACACCTGATGAGAGTGCTCTTAAGGCCCAAATAAAAGAAGGCCCCACTTGTAAAAAAAAATTTATATATATAACATATTTATTTTTATATTTTAGTTAAAAAAATTTTAAGCATTTTCATTGGTCAATAAAATGCATTAAAAAGGCCCTATTGTATCCTGAAATGCAAAAAATTAAAAAGGATAAAAAATAGTCAAATTTCAACTAACAAAATTAAATTTTAGGAAACAAATTTATTAACTCATTCTTGAAATATGCTAAAATCAAAATTAATAGCAGACAAATTCATTAATAATACAATGTAATTTTCTTAAAAAATGCTAAAATAGAGATTATAAATTTAAAAAATAAAAGAAAAACCTCTCATCTCTCTATCTCTCTGCCTCTCCATCTATATTCTTATTGTCTTACCTTTCTTTTCTTCATCTTTATCTTGATTCTTGATCTTTTTCCATCAACTCAGTCTGTCAGTCTAGCTTGAAATTTTTCTTTGTTGATTCAAGCGTACCAGTCGGCAGTCATAAGAGGTATTCTTCTTCTTCAGTTCTTCCCCTCTTTCTCAATTTCTCTTTGTCTTTCCGAAAATAAAGACTCGGAGTCTTCTATTTCTTTAACTTAAATTATATATATTTCTCTTCAAAAAAAAAAAATTATATATATTTTTAATTTGTTTCACACTTTCAATGCACTGCACAATTGTTTGATGGGATGGGACACGTTTTTTGCTATGATGGCTTTTCTAATTCTGCCCCTCTTTGGACCTTTTTCTGCCATGATATTTGATACTGATAGGACACGTTTTTCCTTTAAATCTTAGCCATAGGAATATAGGATGTAGTGGAGTGCAGGTTGGATGGTTCTCACTTTTTTTTTTTATAGGAGTACACCCCACATACCACAGTTATAACTTACACAGTTTGGTCCGACGGTTTCTCACTTTTTTTTTTTTTTTAATCTGACACTTTATCTATTATTATAAATTATTATACCAATTAATAATTTGATGTGTATCATATCAACTCATTTGTATTATAATGACACTAATTTATCAAACTATGTATTAAATTAATTTTTATTTGTACAGGTTTAAACATTAAAGTAGTCACGGTTTTAGAAAAATTGTAATAACCAGGTTCTATTGTTCTATACTTTTAAATTTTATTTTTAGTTAAATTATCATTTTTAATTATAAATTTTGTTTTATTTATCTATAAATATTTTCTCATTATAAAAGTCTATTAGAAAATATTTATCCGGATATGAAAAACTTCTAAAAAAGAGAAAAATTGAAAAACAAATTGAATCTCAAAAAGAAATGTTACAAACACAACAATGTTGATAAATTGAAAAAGCAAGAAAAATACAAAAACTTAATTAGTAATTTTGCATCTCAAAAAGCAAGAAAAATAGATTTTAAATAAAAAAAATTTAATATATATTATTTTATTAATATTTAATTATAAAAAGGCCCCATTTAAAATTTTTGTTTAGGGCCTCAAAAGTTGTTGAGCCGGCCCTGTATATATATATATATATATATATATATAAAACCGAAACCTCTAAAGTTTTTATAATTTTCCACATCATCATTTTAATTTATAAAAAAATTTAATTTTTTAAACTAAATAGTGAGAGACAGGAGTCTCTCTTTTACATATATATATATATATATATATATAAGTAATAACAAGAGTCCTAACTCCTAACAGGAATTCCCTTTGATTTTCCTTCTGGGTGTGACAAAATCTTTGAAAACCCTAAAGCGGCCTCCTTTGTCTGTCACCATTAAGAGAGAAGACCCCAAGCTTCAATTTCTTTGGTACGCTTGCTCTTGCTTTTTCTCTTTTTTGTGAATAAGTTTTTTTTGCTTTTGTTTTGTGTCTAGTGGAGGTGATCTTGCAATTGTCTGTTCTTCCAGGCCCTATGAGATTTTACATGACTTTCATTAGCGATGGAGTAGTACTTTACATTATATAGTATAACTACTAGTATTGCAGTAAGTTTGCTAACTTTTGTGTGGTTCAAAGATGCTATATTCTATGATATTTTAGATTATATAACCTTAAGCTTTACATTACGGAGACATATGTTAGGTTGTCTCACATTAGAAGTAGCTTATTGCATTTGTTGTACAAGTTTTCAATTCCTTTTGTGTGGATATTTTTTTCACAGTTGTGGAGTAAGGTCTATACACTATATGTTATCTTATGTGTTCTCTTATGGTGTCATGCTTCTTTGTTTATTAATTAAAGATTATGTTGGAAGCCTATATTATTTGCATCTTCAAAGTGTTCGACAATGTTTGAACAAAATTTTTCATCAATTAGGAAGAATTGGATAAAAAAAAAACTTAGAAAAGCTTTCCATCCTTATTGAAATTGTCTCGCAATAATGACTATATATATATATATATATATTTTTTTTTTTTTAATTTGTAGGTTCTTAATCTTTTGATTTTTAATTTTATTGTCTTTTGAAAGTTTGACCATCTGAATTTTTGGGATCAATTTTTTGCAATATCTGAAACTGTTTGGCAAATTTCAACTGTTATAACTATGGATTATTCTCTTGAAAGTAACTTATATTTCTCTATTTGGTAGTCATATATATTTTGTTTTGCTTCAATAATTTCTAGGCAATGCCAGTGAATTTTCTAATTTTTTTTTTCTTTTAGAAGTTTTGACATCAGAATTTTTTAGTTATTTTTTTGCAATATCTAAATTTGTTATCTGGATTTTTTGCAACCGGTTGCATGTTCAAGCAATGGCTTATTCATCAAATTGTAACTTAAAAAAATAGTAGCAATTCACGCAATAGTATAGTTTCATAATCAATTTAAAATTTTATAAAATTATTTTAGTCTATTATAAATAGGTAAGTTCCTGTGCGTTGCATGGGTTTCTGACTAGTCATATTTAATTGTAAGGTTATATATATATATATATATATATATAATATTTAGGTTTAGCTTTCTTTTGATGTTCTTACTATAGGTGGTAGGACAGATGAATTGAGGATATCAAGGTAAGAAGTCGATAAACCTAATCCTCTTTTACACTCTTTCATTCCACTACCTTTTCCCTTCTTTCAAGTAATCAAAATAGAAGAGAAACCAAAATCTTTTAATACTAGAATTCATTTCAAAATCTAACTTTTTTTTTTGTTCATTTTAGTTCTTTAAGTTTCAAATATATTCAATTAAGGCTTCTTCACCAACTTTTATTAAATGTTGCAATTAATTGTTTAAATTTTTAAAAATTTTTTATCAAAATTAAAAAAATCAAATTAATGATTGAAAAATATTTTCTATAATTTTGATTTTTAAATTTTAACAGGAATTAATGGAGAGGCTTTTATTAAATTAACTTGAAGTATAGAGGACTGAAATGAAAAAATAAAATAAAATCAAAGAATTGAAATGAATAAAACTTAGAAAATGAGTTTTATATTTTAGCATAACATTAATTTACAAAATGAATATTTTCCTTTAGATTGGTGAGCACATCTAATATTAATTGTTGATAATAAATTAAACAAAGGCATTTATTAATTCAATTGAGTCAAAATAAACATAATATAAAGAAAATTAGATTTACATAATTTTTTTTAATATTATAGTTTGAAAATAACAGATAATATTAATCAATACTTTTTTAGAAACATATTAATTAATACTTAATACCAATAGCAATAACATATTAAAAAAAAAAAAAATGGCAATAGCATATAGGGCTTTGTAGCTTTATGTGTGTATATATATATATATATATAGAGAGAGAGAGAGAGAGAGAGAGAGAGTTTTGTGAGTATAGCGGTCTTACGGGTCAGAGCTTTTGCGGAATTTGTTGCTCTGAATTAGTTTCTTTCTCACTCACTCACTAGTCACTTCACAGTTCACTCACTCAAATATTTCTCCGAAGCGAAAAACACACACTCACACTTTCAGACTAGAGCTAAAGTAATCCAAAGTGAACATCGATCCATGTGTATAGTCCTCTCATGTGCTTCATCGAGCATAATAACAGAGTACTGAGAAAGGTTATCATCGATCAAAATTTCCCTAAGAAGCATACCATAAGTCATGTACTTGATGAGTGATGACAGTATCTGGACCAGTACAATCTTCAAATCGAATAGCATATCCAACTTCCTCACCCAAACGACAACCAAACTCTTCAGCCGATTTTACCCTTTGTTTTGTATCTACCTTCTGCTAGATATTGAGTTACCCGAGTTGTTTCACTTGAACCAGTCTCACCAATTACAACTAGGACTTGATTTTCATGCACAGCCTGAATGAGTTCCTTCTTTAATTTATAGATTGGCAAGCTCTGCCTCTGTTCCTGAATCGACAGCTTCGACCTCTGTCCAAAGCTAAGGGATTGTTCATGTCCATAAGAATCCTTCTTCATATGCCAATGATAAACCAACACCTCTAAACTTATGTGCTAGATGCCTCTCACCCGTCTCCGGCCTAGTAATCGGGCAACTCAGCGCCATTCTCTTTCAGTTTGGAGTCGAATCCGACGACGGTGTCGCAGTGTCGGCCCAAGTCGGTGATGAACTCGGCGAGAACTTTGTCTCCAAATCCTAAATGCGTTTCGAGTTCAGAGCAGACCTTGGAGACGAGTGATAGGTATTCGAGTTTCTTAAACCCGTCGTCTTTAGCGGGAGCCATTGTTGAAAAAGATACAGAAATAGCTAGAGAGATACGATGAAGGAAAAAAGATAGAGATATGAGGATTTATATAATAAAAACTCAGTGAGCCTAGGCCTTTTAGCAATGGCTCATAAAATCAGGGGCATGCTATACGCAGCTGGGCCTAGGCCTTTTAGCATACCGAACGTATATGCAATAATAAAAGAATTTATTAGTACTTAATTTCACTGGATGAAGATTTTTTTTTAATAATCATAATTCATTCAATTAGCACTGATTTCATGCTAAGCAAAGTTGTGCAAGCCTTGGGCTTTTTTTTTTGGGGTCCAATCCCACTCTTTTTATTTCTTTGGACCACGAACAATTTCTTTGAAAACAAAAATTGATGTTGTAAACGTTTTTTTCAACCCTAGTGAGAAAACCTATCTAGAGGAGACGATTTAGAATGGGATTTCTACAATTGATGTCATGAATTACATTATTGGGTTTACAAAAATTGGTTATTGACTAAAAAGAGTACATAAGGACTCTCTCTCATTTATTTTGATCTAGAATGATTCTCCACTTTTCTCTTATCTATGTTTATTTCTTAGTTGTGGCAGAATCTAACACTCTAGTTTGGTTTGTTCCTGTATCTGTTGCAAAGTCCATTTAGTTGCCTAGTATGTGAGTGTTATGCCATTTGAGTGTATGTACATTCAACATCCGTTCATCTTAGGTTGACGGCTAAGCTTGGTGATTTGTGAGAAAGTGGTAATTTAGCAAAACTTTTAGGATATGGTGTGGTGCTTTAAAATTTTTATTACCAATAAAAACATGTCCTCTATTTTATTACCAAGTTTCAGACACTCCTAGTGGGTCTTGAACCCACTGCCTCACCATCCACATTACTAAAACTAGTATGTAATCAGTGCATGGTTATTAAACATATAGAACATTAGTTTAGTTAGGATATTTGGAGGTACTAAAATAATTTTTCTCATTACACTGCTATTAAATATATAATTTTAAAAATCACTATTAGATACTACACTATTCGTGAAATTCTACTAAATACAATACAAAATAAAAGAACAAGTTGGTCTAATAGTATATCCAAAATTGGATGAGAATAGGTGCAGATGGTTCAACTTAATCACAATTTCTTATGTCCAAGATCTTCGTATACAAAGTATCTGAATTGAAACAACAAAAAAAAAATATTCTCATTAGTTTAGAGAAAAAATTACAGCAAAAATATGAACAATCTAATTAATTTGTATGGAAAACTAACTAAAGCAAAAAAGGCTAAAAGAAAATTATCTGAGATTTAGACTTGGATTGTTTGTATTTATTACCAGCTCATCATAAGCTTCACATCAATGCAACCAATTGAAAAAACTTACTAAATAATAATAATATATCAAAATTAAATGACAAAAAATAAATAAATAAAAAACTAAAAAAGACTCAATAATAGCAATAATGAAATGGTTGTGAAGCAAAAAAGAAGAAGAAGAAGAAGAAAGTAATAATGAAATGGTCATTTATGCCTTGCACACGAAAATATTCAATAATGGTAATAATGAAATGGTCATCTTAGCTTTCTCATTGAGTATCATAAATGGGTCACTCGGCATTAAAATTAAGAAAGTTAAAATGGATACTTTAGACTACAGTTAGAAGCTCATTTGAATTTTGATTGTGTTTTGACTTTAATATATCATCGATTTTCTCATATATTGTGCTTTGATCTCAATTTTTAAGGGATGGTCACTAACTTGTGATGCATGGGAAAATTTTGTATAATAGTTTAATACATCATCGCACACATAAAAATGATTAGCCCTTAAAGAAATTAAAACATTGAAGACTCATTCTACCAAGTTATTGTAGAATTTTGGGGCCACAAGAAGAATCAAGAAAAGTAACCCCATGTCATCAGTATGGTAGTATGCCACATTACTGTTAACATTTCTAATAATGTTAATTTGGCACTTTCAAGCCCAAAAAAAAAAGTTTGGCACTCTTTTTTTTTCATGATATTCTGGAAGGTAGATTATACTTACAAATAACGCATTACAAAAAAATCAGATTCATCCTCGAGGTTTTATACATCATTAGTTATAAAGTAATAGTATTTTTTTTTTTTTTTTTGAAGATAAATGGTAGAATAAAGTAATAGTATTTTAGTTACTTAAATTGTTGAGAATGAAATCATGAAACACCTTACAAAAATGTCTTTGATATTGTTATAATCCTTTCTAATAACCAAATAAAGAAGACAGATATATATATATATATATATATATAACATGATGGTTTACATAAAATGATGGCTTTCCTAAAATTTAAAAAAAAAAAAAAATACTAGTCACTTGTGGCAAATAAAAATTATGGAGAGCCGAGTTAGTAGATGAATTAGCTATTTAGTGAGAAATCACGTTAACTGATTTTTATTCTACATTATTTTAGAAATGCTTAAAACATGTTCGGGGGCCTTTTTTCGGATGCCCACCCACATGTGGTCCGTTGGAGGGATGACCTTACTAGGCCCGGGTTCTTTTTAGGGAGTTGCTTCCAGAACTCAGCATTGGGCCACGTGGTCCAATGGCTACCGGCGTACTTTTAAGCCTACAAGACCATTAAAGCCAAATTCTAAGAATCACGATAATGGTTGAATAAATATATAATATGTGTTTGATATTATAGCTTTGATTAGTAGTTGTAATAGTAGTTGAAATATAGTATTTATTCAGAAGCAAAGTAATCATGTACTTAACGATGTAAATTTAAAGATATGGAAGCAAAGTCACTTATCTCTGATGGTTTGCAGCCCAGCTGTGTAGTATTAGCGAGCTGATGGGATTCCAGTAGAATACTAGCAGTAGAGGCTAGTTAAGTTTGCCCCTCTTATCATACATTGAAACGAGTTTAAGCCTTGGTTAATAGTCGTAATAGTAGTTGGAATAAAGTAACATGTATTTAAATGTGAAGTAATCATATACACAATGGTGTTTAATTAAAGATAAGGAAGCAAGGTCACTTATCTCTGATGGTTTGCAGCCCCAGTTGTACAGCTTCTGTGAGTTGATAATATCCTAGCAAAGTGACCTCAGTGGTAGAGAGTTAGTTTGCCATGATAACTTCAAGATTGAGGGGGAAAAATTGGTGCAACTGGAGAGAGAAAGAGTATGTCCAACTGTGTGTAGGGGCTAGTTAAACTTGTCCCTCTTATCATGCACTTAAATGAGTTTTCCCCTTGACAATGCTCTTTTAGTTGTTGTGAAGTTATGAATAGTGTTGCCTTCCATGAGAAGGGCTTTTACATGGAGTATTTGTGCCTTCTAAGAGAAGGGCTTTGATATGAGATCTTGGTGCCTTCTAGGAGAAGGACTTTAGTAATAGAAGTTCATGCCTTCCATGAGAAGGACTTTTAGCATGAGTGTTTGATATCTCTTGAGAAGTGTGGAGATGGTAAAAGATATAGATATTTTGTGGGATGTAGTATTTGTAATATGTATGATATATGGAAGTATGAGATATATGGAGGTTAAAGATAGTAAAAATATGAGATTATAACCGCTGGAGAAGTTGTAGAGATTGCTTTCCAAGAGGAAAGATTTTGTAAGAGAATAGTATGGAGATGTGTTTAGGTATTTGGAGATAGGAGCAGTAAGATAGGTGTGTTTTCTGAATATGGAGAGTGAGAGAATGAGTATAAGAGGAGTAATAGTGCTGTAGTGTGTTTAGCAAAGCTCCTGGGATTTTTTGCTAGGATTGTATGAAGGCTTATGAAGACATTTATGAGCTAAGGGCTGAAGAGTTTAGTTCCTAATCTGGAAATTAAAATACTCAGAAGCTTAGAACTTTATTGAGAGCTTAAGAAGATCCTTAGAGGGAGAGAGAATAGAGAAGTTTTTCAGAGAGTTCCCCTCCATTTGTGTCCCTTTTGAGGTGTTGATGAAGGGTTCCATTTAACTGAGTTTAAAGGGGTATTTTAGCAAATAATATCAGCCAAAATCTGTCCCAAATAGCAATAAATTTTCGGAGAATCCATTTTAAGATTTGGCCAAAAAAGGTATGTTTAGTTTTAAGGTATTCTTGCTGTTTCAGGTAAGAGCTACTGGGGAAAGAGCAATAGAAAATGAAGGTATTTTAGCAAGAGAAATGTAGTTTCAATAGTTGGTTTTGGTTTTAGCCAAATGTGAAAAAATCAGTAATGTTTAGGTTGCTAGGTCAACTGTCACAGCTGTTTTGAAAAAGGCTGTCCCAATTGTCAGGAAAAGCTGTGATAGCTATCATGAAAAAGCTGTCCCAGCTATCAGGAAAAATTGTGACAGCTATCATGAGACAACTATCATAAGACAGTTGTTTGCTTTGGGCAGAAGCCAATGAGGTCAGATGGGTGATTTCAGACTGCTGGGGAGGTCATTTCATGGATTTGGCTAAAAAATGGTAAGATCTCTTTCAAGGGTATCTTGCTATTTTGGGTATAACAGTTGGTTGCTGGGATTTCAGCACTAAGGGTGAGTTTGGTTCAACTTTTTGAAAAAGTGCATAATGAAAAAGTGGAGTTTCAAAAAGCTGAGTGTTTGGTAAAAACTGTTAAAAAGTGCATAATGAAAAAGCTGAGTGTTTGGCTAGCACTTATAAAAGTGGCTTTTTGAGGGGTAAATGACCAAAAAGGACAATGTATATATAAGGGAATTTATTTCATACTTTTTTTTTTTTAATGTGAGTTTGTTTCATACTTAAATCAATTACTTCATCATACTTAAATCAATTTTTCTCTTTCTAAAAAAATTATTTTTTTCTTACCAATATTAGCTAATAATAATCTACCACTTAAGATTTATTGTGAAAGTATTGTAAAAATATTGTGATAAAAATTGATACTAATTTTAATTTGAACGTACTATTAAAATTATTTTTTTCTCTTTCTAAAAAAATTATTTTTTCCGACAAGTGTTAGCTAATAATAACCTACTACTTAATATTTATTGTGAAAATATTGTGATAATATTTCCTTCTTTTTCATTTTTTTTCTCCTCCACTCACTTACCGCATTTTCTTCTTTTTTTTTTCTTTTTTTTTTTCCCTCTTTTTTTCCAGTCCACACACGTACCCACTGGCCACTCTTTTCCTTTATTTCCTTCTTTCCTTTCTTTTTCCATTTCACTTCTCCACGTTTCCAGAACGTCCTAGAGAGCTCTCCTTCTTCCTCTCTATTCTTTTCTTTTTCTTTTTTTTTTTTCTTTTTTTTTTTTTTTTCAATCCTTCTTTCCTCCTTTCTTTATTCCTTCCTTGCCATTTCTCCAAAACACCAGAACATCTTCTTCGTCTCTTTTTTTTTTTTTTTTTTTTTTTTTCTTTCTTCCTTTTTTAATCCTTCTTTCCTCCTTTCTTTATTCCTTCCCTGCCATTTCTCCAAACACCAAAACATTCTCCTTCTTCGTGGCTTAGAGGGAAGGGCTTGGAGATCGAAAATGGGGTCGGAGACAGAGTCATCCGGGTTTGATTGGGTGGTGTTCGCCGATTTGATCGAACCCAGAGCTCGGTGTTTTTGACGCTTCGACTTCGATTTTGTCCTGTAATTCTCTAGGCTATATTCTGATTTTTTTTTTTTTTTTTTTTTGCATTTTGAGGAATCCTAATTTGCAAGGGATTGATTTTTTTTTTCCTTAACTGATTTGGGAATTTGTTATAGATTTTTTTGTGTTTGGATTTGGGAATTTGTTATAGATTTTTTTGTGTTTGGATATGGAAATTTGTTGGGAGAGCAGAGAGATGAGACGAGAGCTGATGATTTATCAAGGGTAATTTGGTTATTTTTGGAAGAGCCCAACGGATCAATTTGAAACGCGCAGTTTTTCCAAAAAGTTGCGTTTATTACTTACCAAACACTATTTTTGGGCTGGCTTTTTTGAAAACGCGCGTTTTGGGTTTCAAACGCTGAACCAAACGGGCACTAAATGGCTGATGATATCACTTCCAGCCAAGTGTCAAGTGCTGAATGCACTGCTAGGGTTCAGTTGGAAATATTTCCTTTTCAGGTGTTTGTGTTTTTGGTCCAAGGTTCCATTACAATACATTTCTAGCTAGTAATAGAAGGATTGGTTGAAGGCTAAGGAGGCTTTAGAGATTTGGTCAAGGTCTCATTGTGTTGTGACATAGTCTTAGTGAGCAAGAAGAGTATTTAATGCTCTACTCTAGCAGAGACATATATGGTCTGATTGTGGCAGACAGTAGCTGGGTATTAGAGATATCATCAATGTTTTGTATATAGTTGGAGATTAAAGGTAGCCAATCAGATTAGACCATGTGTTTGAGTTGGATTTTAGCTTAAAGAAGTAATGAGATTTATGTAGAATAATATAATGAAGTTTCTAAATTTGTATAGCAACAGCTGGGGGTTGAATGAACAGTTATTTTCCCAGCATTTGGATGGTTGGAGATATTGAGTATTTGTCACATGATGAATGTTAAGTTTAGGAAAACAGCAATAGGGAATTTTTATCATCTAAAGTGCTATGTGATAAAATATGCTTACCATATGTTACCCGCTACACACGGACTCGTCAGAGTTTAGGAAGTTGGAAAAGACACGTCAAGCAACATGTCTTTTTTATCAACTTTAAGCCACTGAAGCTTTACTGAACATACCTCTTAGCCCTCCAAACCACGACTCACAAAGTTTCCCCAAAGAGACTTATGAGCTTAGGTCATAAGCCGAAGATGAGATGACGTACCTCGGGTTTTGTTGTTATTTTGTGTAAATATGGGCTCTTGTTGAAGAAGCCGCTTGCCATGAGTGTAAGAGAGGTAATATGGGTCGTCAGCTTTGATTCATTGCTTAAGCCCAATTCACATGTTGATGTTGATGATGTCGTGGGGTTATGATCCCAATTGATGAAGAGGAAATGTGGACCATGAATCCGCCTCTTGAAGTAAGGATCTCGTGGGCCATGTGAGCCCAATCCATGTAGTTGGATGAGATATGAGCTTATTTTGGGTTTTAAATAGATTTACCCAAAAAATCAATAATATGTTGATGTGGCATGGGTTGCCAATGAAGTAATGCCACGTGGGCCGAAAAAATGGTCCTCAACAAAACACAATGGGGAATATTCACTTAAAAATAAAGAGGAGATTTTCAAATTCCAAAACTTAGTTCCAACTACTAATAAGAGCCTTATGTCCAAAGATGAGGAACTTCAAAAAAATTATATTCAAGAAAATAAAATAACCTGCACATCAAAATAAAGGCAGTACCTAAGTTTGAAGAATGTCCTTAACCTCCATTAGCATAGGACTAGGGGACCATGATTGTACCACCACCCCTACCATTCTGCTTATTTCTCTTCCTCCTGACCATTCTACATGTATTAGGAATTCTCGAATAAGAAAAAATGATTACTCACTTTAACTTCTTTTCCCATTAAACTTGTTTACCCATCATTGGATGAAATATGAAACACATGAACATAAAATGACATGCCCTTAAATAAAATTGGGAATAATTTAAAAATCTGAGAATTCCATGCATTCAAATAAGAAACTTAGCTTTTCAAACTTGTTTATCATATCCATTTTTCCACTAAAGTTCTTAATTATATGAAAATACAATTTCTACAAAAAAAAAAAAAAAAAAAGAAAAGAAAAGAAAAGAAAAGAAAAGGTTTCTAGTTCGATTTATTCAGCTCATTGATTAATTGAAGTGGATTTGAGAAGCATTATAAGGAAGTATATGCAAAATTTAACTCTTAAGATCCAAAATTTAATATTAAATTTTAGACCCACCACGTGTCACTTCAATCACCCTCGCAACAAAATAAGAACAAAAAAAAAAAAAAAAAATAGTATCAATTGCAAGTTTTACCCCACTTACAATAGCATCTTGAAACAGCAGAGGCTGGTAGGCTGCTGCATGAAAATCTGTTATTGCTTTCTTCCATTGGGATTTATTGCTTGATAAGGGATGAAGCGGAGTGATTCAACAACTGTCCCAATAACATATTATTGGCTATGTTAAAACTAATGCAAGAAAAAATAAATAAAATATGAAGATTTATTGAAATGGATACAGTAAGCTAAAAAGGACATTTTGTATTTGAATTAACCAATTGAAAATTTTTGAATCAAGTCATCTATCCACATAATACAATGGATAGTTTGCTCTCATAAGGTTTGTGTCAAAGCCAGCAATAATAACTCATGTAATTCTCAATAGACCAACTGCTTATGCAAATTCTTAAAACACAAAAACTTGACTTAAAAGGGACTTAACAATTTTAAATTAGATGGAGTTCTAACATATTGAAAATTTAAGGTTTTCTTTGTCTCCCAAAGCATCAATCCAAACGTCACAACTCAAGTATAACAAACACAATAGCCAAAGGATCCTAGAAGTACTCGTTCAAAGCCCTAATGTCACAAAAATCTTATAGTCAAGTATTTTGATAGAAAAGTTGCAGGCAATTTCTAAGAGGTTAATCCAAAGGCCAATGCTATTTAATCTAAGGGCTTGATAAGATGTAATGAAACTACAGTGATCAACACTATTAATTTCAAAATTGTAACAGTTGTTAGTTTCAAAAGAGAAAAAAGAAAAAAAAGTTTGTAAACAAAATAATCCCAACAAATTTCCTGAATGATCACTCAGAAAACAATCCAACGGCATTTTCCAAATAGAACAGTTGACATAATGAATAAAAAATAAGGGAAGAAGAAGAAGCATGAAATGGACCAAGTTGGTGCAATCATCGACTCTGCCATAGGAAAACAAATGTCAAAAAGAAGAAAAACAAATAGAAATGGCTTTTATTTTTTAGGTAAATATAGTGATTGTTTTTCGCATTTTGGATCAATACAAAGCTAAATTTCTACAGGAAGAGAGAGGCCTTTTGCACTATGTAGGTGCACATATTATGTGAGGCTATGTGTGAATGCCATAGAGGAGAAATACATTTAAGAGGTGAAAGAGAAATGGTTCTGAAATTTACAAACACAAAATAATAATAAGTGAATTTATAACTGCAGAATATGCAAGAGCTTATTAGGATTTAATGGAGAGAAGAAGTGGGAAAGGCACCTAGATGCAAGAGAATCATGATAATTTTCTGCTCTACCAATACAACATTTATGACACATGGTTATACCTGGATGCAAGAGAATCATGATAATTTTCAAAGTACCAAGGTTAAGAAAATATTTATGACACATGGCTCAAAATTAGCCCACAATTGAAGAGAGACGAAATTTTAGAGGAATTTTCCCTAAGTCTAGTAGGGCGATTTCTCACACCAAAACAAATCAACTTACGGGCCGCAAAAAATGTGCTGCAATCCATGTGGAAGCTTGGTGACGATATGAAGATAATTGAAGTGGATGAGGGGTTGCTACAGTTCAAATTCTCGATGGAGAGCCAACTGATGTGGGTGTGGAACAACGGATCGTGGTGTTTTGACAATCATCTCTTGGCCTTGCGAAGATGGGAAAAAGGGATGTCTGTCAAGTCGGTAACATTCTTGAAGAAACCTTTTTGGATTCAAGTGTGGGGTTTGCCGTTTGATCTCATTAACGAAGAAGCAGGGAGTGACATTGGGAGGAGCATAGGCGAGTTGGTGGAAGTGGATTGTAAAGCTTTCAACTCCGATCAATCCTAGTTTTTGCGGATTTGAGTGGAGGTCCCACTTGATAAACCACTCCGACGGGGAGGATTGGTGATTAGCCCGGAAGGTGAGATGACACGAGTGGCATTCAGATATGAACGAGTGTTAAATAAAGGATCCTAGGATAAGAAGTTGACAAGCCGAATCCTCTTTTACACTATTTCATTCCACCACCTTTTTCCTTCTTTTAGTTAACCAAAGTAGAAGAGAAACCAAAATCTTTTAATATTAGGGTTAAAATGTAAGATTCACCATCTATATTTAATTAGAATTCATTTTAGTCATTTAACTTTATTTTTGTTTATTTCAGTCCTTTAAATTTCAATTTTATTCAATTAAGGTATTTCCATTAACTTTTGTTAAATGTTGCAATTAATTGTTTAAATTTTTAATTTTTTTCTTCAATTTTTTTATTTAAAAAAATCAAATTAATGATTGAAAAATATTTTCTAGATTTTTTTAAAGATATTTTAACAGAAATTGATAGAACTTGAAGTATAGAAGACTGAAATGAAAATAAATTAATAAATAAAATCAAAGGACTGAAACTAATAGAACTTAGAAAGTGAGCGTGGGGCTAAAAAACGACCACTATTCAAATGGTGACAAAGAAAAGGACTTAAACAATTTATTTATGAAAAGAAAAAGGTAAGAAATTCCACAATGGGAGATCTAAACAACAAATTGTAAGATAATAAGGAACAAAAAGACTTCTATTAATATAAGAACAACTTTCTCGTGGTACAAAGGATAGGATTGAAAGCTAAAACTCTTAGTCCTATTATGCTATTGCAACTTTCTATCTCTTGCTCTTCCTTAAATCTTTTCTCTCAATTTTACTGAATCCCTTTTCCTATTGCACCTCCCTTCCTTTTATAGAAAAATTCCCCTTCCTTTCTCGTAGCTGTCCTGTTTCTAGCTGGATTTGGGGGATACTTGTCTCATCACTTCTGCCATTCTTTCATCATGAAATAGGACTTTTGGAGTTGTCTTCACTGTTCAAGCCAGTCAATTATCATTTTATGTGGAAGAGATTAGGTTGAGAACATCTCATTAATGCGGAGGTGACTGATTCTTTGGTCCTTATCTCTTCATGGTGTTTCTCGAGGCGAGTTTGATGATAGTGGCATCTTAGACTAGAGGAGAACTGGTTATTCATGGTTCCTTGCCTTTCTGCTGTGTGAAAAGCCTTGCTTATTACCTTGGTAGGGAGCCTTGGTAATGGTAGGTACCGTAGACTTCCACGGGATTTGTTCTTGGGAGTTGTCTTTTATACCTTGGGCTTCTTCGCTCATATTCACATCTTTGGGCTGGACTCATCTTTTAAGATATGATATGTTGGGCCTTTGGTCCTCAGCCCGTGTTCAAGTTCATCCTCCCACAGTGAGTTTTGCATTTTAGCATAAAATTAATTTACAAAATGAATATTTTCCTTTAGATCGGTGAGTACATCTAATATATTGTTTACCAAAAAAAAGAGTACATCTAATATTAATTGTCGATAATAAAAAACAATGGAATTTATTAATTCAATTGAGTCAAATTAAATATAATAAAAAGAAATTTTAATTTATATAATTTTTTTTAGAGTAATGGTATAGACACAAACTGTCTTACGACATTTTTACAAACCGATGTTGTGGCAAACTTTTTACTTGTTTTTATCTAGACTCGGCATTAATATCACTGATGTTGTAAAATAGTTTGTATTTCTAGCATTACTTTTCTTTTCTTTTTTAATAATATAGTTTGAAAATAACATATAATATTAATTAATGTTTTTTTTTAGAAACATATTAATTAATACTTAATACCAATATCGATAATTAACATATAAAAAAAATAAAGGCAATAGCATAACCTCAAGAACTTTGCTTTTATTAGAAACATAAATTAATACTTTTTTTTGATAAAATTAATTAATACTTAATACCAATAGCAATAACATATACACACAAAAAAAATAAAATAAAAGCAATAGCATAACCTGAAGAACTTTGTAGCTTTATATATATATATATATATATATATATAGAGAGAGAGAGAGAGTGTGTGTTTTGTGAGTCTAGCTGTCTTACGGGTTGGTGCTTTTCCAGAATTTGTTGCTACGAATTAGTTTCTTTCTGACTCACTTATTTCACAGTTCACTCACTCAAATATTTTTCCGAAGCGAAAAACACACACTCACACTTTCAGCCTAGAGATGGATGATTACGTAATTAGCAGTCTACCTGACTCTCTTCTCTGCCACATCCTCTTCTTTTTCTCAACCCGATACAGTGTTCTCACAAGCATTTTATCGAGCAGGTGGAGGCCTCCACTTTGGAGACTAAACCATGAATTTCTATGTCCAAAAGCATCCAGAATCTGTCACTTTGTCACACTGTCATTCAAAGATGACCTCAATGCAATGCCCCATGCAGCCACGCTATTTCATATGGTAGTTTTTAAGACAAGCAAGCTAGACTTCTGTATATATCCACAGTTTTATAGTGAGACGTATCACCACAAGTGAATGTGTGAACTCCATTTTCTACGTATACCCAGCTACAACCAGCTAACTTCATGACCACAAGTGAATGGAAAATTTTCTTTCCTTGCTTCTACTAATCCAGAGTGTGACAACATGCTGGTTTTGTACTCATTCAGTACTTTCAATTTTGTATTATTGACCCATAAGTTTTAAGAATTGTTCAAGTTGATCATTCTGCCAAAATTCCATTAATTATAATTGACAGAAATGATCATTTGGAATTAGAAACTTTTGCTTTTGTGTGTTAGGCTAAAGCAACAGGACCTCCATGATAGATTATTTCAATTAGTTATGCACTTCAATCCATCTCTTTTTATTTCTTTGGACCATGAACATTTTCTTCAAAAACAATAAAGGACATCATGAACGTTTTCTTCAAACCTAGTGAGAGAACCTATCATGAGGAGATGATACAATTGATGTCATTAATTCCATTGCTAGAGGACACAAGATTCCACTTTTCTCAGCTGTTGGTCTTCCCCATTATGAAATATCTGCTCAGATATGTCGCTAGGCTGGTTTGGTCAAGTGATGGAGAGTCCTGAAAATCTTTTTGAGGTATATCTGCCATACAAATATGTGTTAGCTAAGATAACTGAATATTAAACTAGTTGGATGATTGAATGCAGGACAGCACCAAAAGGATCCCCCTATAATTTCTAATGAATAGGCATTTTTTCCTGATTTTTATGTTAGGCGTACATAGATGCATGCACAACATTATTTAGTGTTGGCAAGGTTCCTTCGGTGGACATCAAAGCATTGATTTGTAGAGGGCTGTATCACATTGTGTCTTTTGGTGTATTTGGCAAGAATAGAACTCAAGATGTTTTGAAGGGAAGGAACGGTCTATTCTGGAAATTAAATCTCTCCTTCTCCACACCTTGCTGGATAGGAGTTCGGTTTTTAATCTTTTTCCATGTTCTAATTTTTTAGAATTGCTTGATCATTGTAATTTAAGAGTTTGATGTACTGCTACCCATGTACACCCCTAGTGTACCTGGTTTTTTGGTTAATTCAATTCCATTATTTATCCAAAAAAAAAAAAAAAATCTGAATAGAACTTGCAGCTCCCTTTTACAATGTTTACTTCTCTTTGTGGGTTTAAGTAACTGAACTTTTAAAATTTTTTTCTCTTAGGTAAAATTGCCCAGATTTGTAGTATAAAGTAAATTTAAACTTTCTGAAAGAGTTGAAATGGCTCAAAGATAGGAGCCCAACTCCTTTAATTGAAGTGTTGTTATATGATATTGCTTACTATTGATCCAGTTGTTTCCTTTTCCTTTAGAATTCACTGAGTTAATTATTTCTTACATCACCACTTGTGTTACTATGTCTCTTATCTTCTAGTTGTTGACTTCTTCCCCCCTAACTTTTAAGTGATTATGCTGACCTACTTTATTAATTTACAGTATGCAGAAGAGGACAATATTGCCATTGTATTTGTAGCTATGGGTGTGAATATGGAGACTTCACAGTTTTCAAATGTGATTTTAAGGAAAATGGCTCTATGGAGAGTGTGACTCTTTTTCTGAACCTGGTATAATTATAAATCTGCATATGGACCATATTTTGATGTACTTGTTCCTTTATGAGTTAAGTTATACAGTGTTTGAATTGCATTTGTAAACTGTGTCGTCTGATGTGCTCTTTTACAGGAAAATGACCCTAAAATTGAACATATTATCACTTCTCGTATAGCTCTTACTACTACTGAACATTTGGCTTTTGAATGTGGGAAGCATGTTCTTGTCATTCTTACAAATATGAGTTCTTATGCTGATGCTCTTCATGAGGTAATGTAAAATCTTTACGTCTTAATTTGCACCGGGGCTGTGCCATATACTGTAATTTATGAAATAAACTAAGGTCAGTGTCAGGATGCATGAAGCCGCCTGTACATCCTTCAACATCTTTTTGTGATTCTAATACTTAGAAATATATAATATATTTACAAATTTTACATGGCTTCCAAGTATATTTGAAAGTCAAGACTTTGTTGTTTGTCTGGAGTATTTTGAGTTCTCTGTAAGAGCCTCAAAAGCTTTCTAAAACAATTTGCTTGACGCAAACAACTAATTGCTACTGTGCAGGTTTCTGCTGCCTGTCAAGAAGTGCCGGGAAGGCATTGTATCGTGGGTATATGTGTACTGATTTGGAAACAATTTATGAGCGTGCTGGAAGAATTGAAGGGCGGAAAGGCTCTATTACACAAATTCTGATTTTAGCATTGCCTAATGATGGTAATGGATTCTCAAATCATCTCACCTATTCGTTGATCTTGTTTTAATGACAAATCAATTCTTGAACATTGATTTACCAAAAAAAAAAAAAATCTTGAACTTTGATTTCTTTGTTTGCTCAGACATTATGCATCCAACCCCAGATCTTACTAGATATATCACAGAGGGACAGATATACGTTGACAGGCAGTTGAACAACTGACAGGTAAAGTTTTAAAGGAATGTCATTTAGCATATTAGTTCAATGGTGGGAAATAAATTTCAAGTGGATGTGCGTTTCTTATTATCACAGTAATTTAGCACCGTGTACATGATGTTAACATGTAAAACAATATTTTTAATAGGAACATTATGTGTGTGTGTGTCACATAATAAACTAAATGCAATAAACTGTATCTAAGGAAACAAACTAATAGTTTTATGCCATCATTAAGAATTTTACATTCTCTATTGTAGCATGGTTTTGATGAATTTTTTAGAGTGAATGGGTTTACAACAACTGGTTAATGACCGAAAAAACTGCATAAAACTAGCAGCTCCCGTTTACAATGAAGTTCATGTAGTGTAACAACAATAATACAATAAAATTCATGTAGTGTAACAATAATCTGAATAGAACTAGCAGCTCCCTTTTACAATAAAATCAAGCGCATAAAGTACAAAATTCCATTAAACCATGAACTGAAACAAAAGAACAAAACCTTACACTAAAACCTAGTCCTAAAGATCTTAAAAAGAATAGTTTAAGATCTGAAATTGCTTTTTCTGAACCCTCTAAGTGCCGGTTATTTCTCTCCCGCTGAATGCACCACATCAAATAACGAGGGACAACCAAGCAAATAGCACCATTCCGATTTACAGCAATACCCATAATCAAAATGAATGACATCGAGACATCTCAAGCATGGTGTTTACTTAGACGCCAAGAATTCAGCTCGTGATGTCTGTCATATAGTGGCTCAATCCTTTCTTGTCGTTTTCGCTTGCTCAACTTTGTAGAATCTGCCACCTTGAAAAATCTAGGCGCTAGTTCCACAAGCCATTTAGGATCCATAACCGTGACCTCTCACGCAGTGGCGGAGCCACGTTGGGGCCAAAGGGGGCCATGGCCCCCCCAAATTAAAAAAAAAAAAATCATTTATATAAATGAGATCCCGAAATCTATGAAACCAATCTCCCAATATAAGCTCCTGGCCCCCCAATCTTGCTATTAAAATTATTTTCCTTTTTAAATTTTCTTTTAAAATAATAATAATAATATATCCACAATATTTTTCATAATAAATCTAAGTGATGAGTTATTATTGTTTTTAAACCACCACTTATATTACTCTTTTACCCGCCACTTAAATCTAAAATGACAAATTTATTGTGAAAATATTGTGAACATAACACTTCAAAAACACAAATACAGTAATTATTATCAAGATATCTATACAATAAAAGCACGTATTTATTTTTACAATTATCTCATAAAATAAAGGAGACAAAAAGGGGTTTCAATTTTTGCTCTTCCTCATTCACAAAAAATTTACTTGGCTTACTTTGAAATTAAGGTCGAAGGAGGCTGTGTTCCGTGCGCTTGTCTCCATCGACTTTAGAAAACAATACCAGTTTTTTTCCATTTGGGCTGATAGGTGGGTCTTTAAAATCTTTTCCGTTTCTCTCCTTTCTGGCTCTCTCTCACTCTCTCTTATTAGCTTTTTGTTGTTTTATTCTACAAGTTTTTTAGTACTGATTGCCAAAGCCTTGGGCTTTTTACTCTCCAACTCTAAGAGGATGCCCTCCATGTGTGTGGTGAAAAATTAGACACTTCAAAAGGTACACAATAAACACTATTTTATCTACTCTCCATGTGGGTGATGTGACTCCTCTTCAATTTCTTATTTATTTATTTTTTTTTTAAGAAGATCCTTTATTGTTTTGTTTAATGGTATATATTTGTTTTGTTTAATTGTATATGTTCTATAATATAAAATATAAATCACCTAATATATCATATATGTATATAACCATACACAAATAATATTGATTTATATAGACTTATAAAGTACTTAAACTCCGACAAAGACTTTTGAGGAAAAAAATTTAATAATTTCATTTTCTAGTCGGCCCCCCCACACACAAAATCCTGGCTTCGCCACTGCTCTCACGTGTACTCCTTTGTAGTCATCACCAGCTCATGGTAGATGATCCAGTTAGGTTGCCTCTGGAAAAGAGTAGTGCTTGGATGTATATAGAATTGTTGGTTCTCTACTAGGGTCTTATAGCCCTCTTGTGGATCCTTTCTAGATGCATGGAAAAAGAAACCTGCAGTAATCGCCTTTCAGATCTTTGTAAAATTTTTCCCTGCAGTTATTACGTTCAATTTATATTTATCCATGATAGTGAGGAGCTGTTTTCTCACATCCTTTGCCCTTCTCAAGGATCTATACCGAACAAAGTTCTCAAAACACCAGTGCCCATAAAAGTTATTACTTTTCCAAGCCTCATAAACCACAAGTAATGTTAGATGGTCTCCCTCTGGCTGGAAAAACTTGGCCTTCTTCTGATCAGCTTGCGCTTGTTTCTCTCTAGGCCTTTAGAAGATATCCCTGTTTGAATCATTGCAATGATGGTCAAAATCTTATCACTGCATCCAAGGTCCACACTGGCAAGCAGCATCTTAGATAATGGTGGTTCAAGAGGAAATTCTGCCATTTTCTGGCCCAATTTGGTCAGAAGCCCTTCCTAATCAAGAGCTCCTAGATTGTACAACTGTTCCATGGCAGAAATGAGAGCTTGGGGTGAAGGTGGATCCATGAAATCAAAAGACAGAAGATTATTTATCCCCATAGCTTTCATGGTAAGCGTAGTTAACCCAAGATTTATCCTGTGTATTTCAGGAATTGAAGTAGGGTACATCTCATTGCGGTATGCACTCAGTGTAGAGGCGATAACATTTCCTAGGTCCCGTACCCCCAGCAGGCCTAGCTCGCTGCTTGGCTGAAACTTGTGAAATAGGAGTTATGACAAGTGAATCAAGCCCTTGCTTCGGGTTATACACATTCTGCTTTGCAAACCCATGAACAATAACATAAGATATTCCATCAATTGTCAAAGATGCCTCGGTGATATTGGTAGCAACTACCACTTTCCTCTCCCCCGGAGATGCAGGTTCAAATATCCTTGACTGCATTTCACTTGGAAGTGCACTATAAACTGGTAGAATAATCAATCCAGGAACATTTTTACCTAGCCCTTTCATCCTTTCATGAAGAAATTGGCATGCAAAATCAATCTCCTCCTGACCAGTCAAGAAGAGAAGGATGTCTCCTTCTGGTTCTGTTTGGAGTAGAGTATCTCTACAGGAAAAGTTCTACCAGGAATTATAAATATATTACAGTTAAAGAAGTACCCTAAAAACTTCTCTGCATCCAGTGTTGCAGACGTGCCAATCAAGCAAAGGTCGGGTCTTCGTTTCACTAGTTGCTTGTGTAATCCAAAGAGAACATCCGTATGTATAGTCCTCTCATGTGCTTCATCGAGCATAATAACAGAGTACTGAGAAAGGTTACCATCTATCAAAATTTCCCTAAGAAGCATACCATCGGTCATGTACTTGATGACAGTATCTGGACCAATACAATCTTCAAATCGAATAGCATATCCAACTTCCTCACTGTTAAAACTAATGCCCTTTGTTCAATGCTTGAGGATGCACGTGGCTTGTAGGAATTGGTCTGTCTTGTAAATGCTATAATACCTCTGTATAGTTTAGAATTGTTAGAAACTAATTTTGCTGAAAATTAGGGAATTGGTTATCTGAGACACGTGTATATATATATATAGAATAACCTTAATTTATTGGGATCAGTTTTTGTATCACCTTCATTTTTCTGAATCAATAAAGTTCTGTTCTTCTATTTTAGAAAGAAAGTTTCAGATTTTATACTCACCCAAATGACAACCAAACTCTTCAGCCGATTTTACCCTTTGTTTTGTATCTAGCTTCTGCTAGATATTGAGTTACCCGAGTTGTTTTACTTGAACCAGTCTCACCAATTACAACTAGGACTTGATTTTCATGCACAGCCTGAATGAGTTCCTTCTTTAATTTATAGATTGGCAAGCTCTGCCTCTGTTCCTGAATCGACAGCTTCGACCTCTGTCCAAAGCTAAGGGATTGTTCATGTCCATAAGCATCCTTCTTCATATGCCGATGATAAACCAAAACCTCTAAACTTATGTGCTAGATGCCTCTCACCCGTCTCTGGCCTAGTAATCGGGCAACTCAGCGCCATTCTCTTTCAGTTTGGAGTCGAATCCGACGAGGGTGTCGCAGTGTCGGCCCAAGTCGGTGATGAACTCGGCGAGAACTTTGTCTCCAAATCCTAAATGCGTTTCGAGTTCAGAGCAGACCTTGGAGACGAGTGATAGGTATTCGAGTTTCTTAAACCCGTCGTAGATACACACTGAAAACCATTCATGCTGTGCAATCAGTAATTGAGGCATTCCATAATTTATATATTTAAGTTAAGGAACATGGTGGTGTTGTTGTTTAAGGAACGTGGATCTCTAATTTTAAGTGGTAATAAATGTTGTAATGGCTACTACTAGAAGACCAGTTTGAGTTGATGTAGCTCGCTTGGTTTTAGTCGAAATCTATGATTATGAAAATTTTATGCATTTTGTTTCTGCGTCGGAATTCAATAAGAACTAAAATCTCATATTGATTCATTGGTGAAAACTAACAAGTTGGTGGAGAAACACGTTTTGTTCGTCAATAAAATGCAATGAATAAAGGAGAAAGTGAAACCAAACATATGGTTGAGGCTGCAGTAGTCCCACATGGTTTGTGTATTCATACTGAGCTCTATTAGATAAATATATAAATAGAGCAAAACGGTTTGGCTAAATCTCTTTGCGCTTGGGGCAATGACGCAGCTAGTGAGGTTCTAACCGAGGCGCGTCTATTGCTGGTTGAAAACTATTTCCAAACCCCCTCTTAGGCCTGGGTTCAGCCCTGGCCTTTGAGAATTTCTGGAAGGGCTCCCATTTTTGGGTAAAGCCCTACAATTAGTAGTCCAAAATATTTTATTAGACACTGTATATATGTTCAAAAACTTCATCTTTTTTTAATTTCTAAGGGTTTTAAACAGTTCTGATTAGAGTGATTGAACAAAACTAGAGATATTTGGATGATAGTGATTGCATAAAAGTTGAGAATGTGATCACCTCACTTAATCTCTAGAAAATATTGTAATTTATAACTCAACTCAACTCTAAAAAATAGTGAAAATCCAATTATATAACTCAACTAGAAAATCCAGCTAGAAAAAAATTGTGTAAATAACAATAATAATTAAACTCAAGGAATTGAGTTTTTTAAATTGAAATGGTGTGGTTTTTAATTCAGCCTTCTTTATTTATTAAAAAAAATTATCCTTGAAATAAGCACTACAAATTACATCAATTTTGACAGAAAAGAAAATATCAATGTTGACAGAGGTTAAAGAGAGGAAATTCTCAGTTAGATGCATGTAATGGGCGATAAACGAACGAAATGTATTCTTACATTATAGAAAGGTTACATACTGATATTCTAAAACTGGAAAAAAGAAACAGCTGCACCATCTAATTTTCCAATACAGAGTTGGAGAAAAAGTATGATAGACAACATGAAGAGCAATCAATAAAGTTACTTGTTCCATCATTGTAATTTCCTTGCACCCTTCGAAGTGTTTTCTAACCCAATGAAAACCGGAGAGCATCGATGATGCTGGATGACTGCTGTAAGAACATAGCCACATAGGTGTTTGCAGCTAAGAAAAAAATGCTTGCCATCCACAGTTGAAGGAAGACATTCTTTCCCTGAATTCGAGCATATAACCCCACATCAACCAATGAAGTTGAGCACCCATCCACACTAATATGCAGGAAAGACCTTTCCATCTTAACTTCATTTGGCTCCATGGAAGTATTAGAGGCAAAAGACAGAAAAACCACACAAAATATTGTGCAGTAATTACCTGTCAAAATTGGGCAGGAGGATTAGATTCTCTCATAATTTTAATACCTCTTATTGACCATATATCCCAAGTTGTACGTAAACATTAGAAGCAGGGTTGTCTAAGATATTATTCAAAAAGTTATCAAGATGACAATGAAAATGCAAAGAAAAGGAAATAAAATGATTAGGCATACAAACCTTGTTGAATGCCACAAATACAACCGTCTGCAAAAACCAGCAAAACGGGAGGTCTTGTGCAAAACTCAGAACAAGAATGAACTGCACTACAAATTGAGGCAAAAACGAAATGAGCTTCTCCACCACCAAGAAAATGCTTATTATACTAGTTCCTAACAATCCGAGGTACTTAAATCAAATACCCAAAATTGCAAAATTCCATGTACTTTATCAAATTAAATAACTAACCAAAATTAATTTCACAAGAGGTGACCACTAAGAAATCCTTCAACAGAGCATTGAAAGCACTGTAATACAGAATGCAACTGCTCAGTAACGATAGAGTAATCACGCGAATGACCACACCAACTTTGGATAAAATCTCATTTTTCATTCGCTAATGGAACATGCAAATTAGATTTTACAGTAAGTCGGTGCGGTCATACATGATGATATAATTCTGTCATTGCATGGCACGCTTACAAAACACCAAAAAAAAAAAAAACTACAAAAGAGCATTGATAAGAAGAAAAGAAGGTTCTTATCGGCTCATTTGAGTTTCAGCATGAAATTTTTTTTCAGATTGAGGCAAATAACCAGGGAATATAAATTTATAACATGGGTTGAATGTGTTAGGGTCATATTTTTTATGTATTAGCTTATTCTTTGACAGAATGTACTTTACTTGTAATTGGATAGATCTAAGTTGGGTTTAATATATCAACATGTATGTGAAGTTTACTTTACAAGTGGTATTATCAAAGACATGAAAATTGAACTAAGAAACAAGTAAAGAAAAGCTGATTCAGTGAAACTTGACACTAGTCTCAACACTAGTATCTATCGAGACTTAATGAAGGATTCTTAACACAAGCTTGATACCTCTCGATCTATTGAGCTCTATGATTTCAGAATTCTCAAATTTGAATATCGGCCCATGAAGACTTGGATTGCTAGGTTTTCATTCACTAAACCTCTAGACCATATAAAAAGCTTTATTTTAAAGTAATCAAATACTCAGAAACTTAATTAGAGAACTCATACACTCTGTGAGAAGCTACTTAGTTTTTTTGCGCCTTAGGGTTTTGTTACCAAGTGCTTCCAAATCTTCAATGTGCTTTGGAGTGAAGAACTTTGCATCCGACAATAATCAATCAGTTGTTGGAAGTTAGTCACGTACTAGGATCCGTGTGAAGGAAGAAGTCTTCTACAAGATTAAGTCTAATTAGGGATTGGAGTAAAGGTTCAACAGTTTGTTGGTATTTTGGGATAGGCCAGGGTAGTGGTAAGATTCATTATAAATGTAACCGCTTGTTCTTGATTAGTGGATTCTTGAGAGTGGTGACTTAAAATTCACTCAGTGAGGTTTTTGTCTTGCGAGAGGTTTTCTTCATTCGTCAACAAATCAACGTGTCAATTTTAATTTCCATTGCACTTAGTTTGGTGATTTGTTGGTGTTTCCACAATATGCATGTAATTTAACCTAATTAATCAAATTGAGTAATTGAATTAATTAAACGGGGTCAATCTATAACCCGAAAGAATGAAGTAAATGGTTAGCAATTAGGCGTGGTAAGAATAAGTTCCTTTTTTGTTTTTTGTAACATCACTTTGTATTTGTCACTCCCTTTCCCTCTATTTTTTGTAGAAGAAATTGGAGAGGAGGGGTGTGGTAATTGCGTTCGGGGCTTTATAATTAGAAAAGATTGGGAGGATAGAAAAGTGAAAAGATATATTAGATTTAGTTTTCCACCATACATGTTTGGTTGGAAGAATGGAAAAATAAAAGAATAGAAAACCAATATATATTTTCTTTATTTGGTTGTGAAGAAAAATAAGAGAGAATATAATAGCAAAGGATATGCACGATAAGTCTATAAAATTTCCTTACTAGTTATACTTACAAATATAAAATAAAAATTCCCTTACTAGTTATTGCCAATGCAAATTTTACCTTTGAAATTAGGCTTTAATAAGCCAATAGGCAACATAAAATACCAAAGAACTATAGTAGAATTTTAGAGAAAAATACCCTGGCACCCTTTGAACTTTAGGCTAGTGGCTATTACATACCTAAACTTTTATTTTAGCCGGTTTACTCCCTAAACTTTACATATGTGCCAAATTAGAACATTTTTTATTTTGCTGTCAATATGTAAATTAACAGACTACTCATGTGAGACACACGTGTAACATAAAAATTACCAAAACTGATGGAGAGAAGAGATAGAAACTAGGTTCAGTTTAGAGAGGGGGAGTAAATTCTACAAATGCATGCAGGTGCCCCGAGCATATGAGGCTAAGTTCTCTGATAGCATATAGGATTTATGGATTATGGATGTGCAATGAGAAGATGACATTTGCATGTCTTTGAATTTTTCTTGGGGGTTGGGAGAGAGAGAGAGAGAGAGAGAAAGAGTCTTTTGCATGATACTGTCCTTAGGTCTGGCATATGATTTGCGAATCAATAAAGATTGTAAAAAGAGGTTAGATTTATCAAGTTATTATTGCCATTTGCTATCAAAATACAAGGAGTTAATATTTGTAGGTCAATTATTGCCTTTTTATGTTATGATCCTAGTGTTCCATATTGATTAAGTGTAAGTTTAATCATGTGTTTATAAGCTGTTGAGTACCATCTCCTTGCAAACCAGTTTTCAAGGGTGAGTTCTACCCATGGGTTTTTAACATTTTGTTGGTAGTCTAAATGGTATGTTATGCTAAACAGGTTCTCATGTTTGTAGCTTATGGGCTTGGAGCCTGGCCTGAAGCCTAGCCTGAAATATTTTCCAGTACTATGTGCCTTGCTTGCATTTCTTAGACCAAAAACTTGGTTACCATCCGCACATAAAAAATAAAATAAAGGAGCTCCATAGAGGGGGAACATTAAAAACAACAAAATCTAAGGAATAAAATTACTCCCCAATCCAAGTACCAAATGGTAAAACAAAAGACGCTGAGCAATCAATTTATAGGGTGAATAATTGTTGAGGGTGTCGTTGGATTGGGGGCAAAACTCAAAGTTGATGGGTATGCTCTCTACATGTGATAATAGTTTGGATTTTTCATGAAAAAGAGTAATAATTTATGTCTCTTTATTATAAGTTAGCTGTGGCAAAATTGTAAGCATGAACCTCCATAGCAAAAGGCTCTGTTAGAGTAAGTTTACTTCATCGCAGTATGGCAGAACAAGTAGTGTAAACTTATTATGAAGTTTGTGACCCAGCTTATGACACCCGCAATATCATTTAGTTGCTAGATTTGGCATGGACACTCCTTCACATTTTCCCACATGAGCTTTATTAGGAAAACAGAGAAAAGAGGATTTCGAGCTTGGAGAAATTTCTGTATATTCATCTATCTGATCTGTACAGAGACTAACTATATATATATACACCTGGTAAAGGAAAAACAGGGGAAACGGATCAACTAACTAATCTAACAGATTTCCCTTAAAATCGGATTAATAAAAACTAACTTCCACACACGTGCTATTCACGTGCTTACTAAAACCAAACACCAGTGATACAAAAACTACATGCAGTATAAAATGAAAACTAACACAGCCTATGAAGTTGTTGTTTAAGCAGCAGACTTGGGAGTCTTCTTCTTCACTTGATCCTTGCTTCTGTCATGATCCTTTCTATCTTTCTTTGTAGAATCTTGACACCCCCCCTCAAGTGGAAGAGGGGCAAAAATGTTGACCATATTCAACTTGGACACAAGAAAAGAAAATTGATGAGCATTTAAAGCCTTTGTCAACAAATCTGCAATTTGGGAATTAGTTTTAACATGTAACATTTTGATATACCCTTCCAAAACCTTATCCCTCACTAGATGACAATCTATTTCAATATGCTTCGTCCTTTCATGGAAAACCGGGTTTGCAGCTATGTGAAGGGCTGCTTGACTGTCACAAAACAGAAGGGCTGCTTGAGGATGGTTGACTTGAAGATCACTAAGCAAATACATAAGCCAAACTACCTCACAAACAGCTACTGCCATGGCTCGATATTCTGATTCTGCTGAGGATCTTGAGACTGTTTGTTGCTTTTTAGACTTCCAGGAGACTAGAGACTCACCAAGGAAGACACAAAACCCTGTCACAGACCTTCTAGTGTCAGGACAAGAAGCCCAGTCCGCATCTGTGAAGGCTTTCAAGTGTAGGTCTGATTTACTTGAAAAGAATAGGCCTTGACCTGGTGTTGCCTTGAGGTATTGCAAGACTTTATTGGTTATTGCAAGACTTTATTGGTTGCATGTAAGTGTGGTTCTCTAGGATATGCCATGAATTGACTCAAACGATTCACAGCAAAGGTTATATCTGGTCTGGTTATGGTTAAATATAGAAGCCTTCCTATAAGCCTCCTATAGGAACTAGGATCTTGCAAAGCTTTACCTTCATACTTACTAAGCTTGGCATTAGGATCCATTGGAATCTTGGCTGGTTTACACCCCATCATGCCAGCTTCTTTTAATAGGTCTAGGATGTATTTTCTTTGACACAAGCTAATGCCACTTGCAGCCCTTGCCACTTCAAGACCCAAAAAGAACTTCAAGTCACCCAAGTCCTTCAATTTAAACTGTTGATCAAGAAGAACCTTTAATTCATCCACTGCCTGCTTGTTGTCACTAGCAAGTAAAATATCATCAACATATACTAAAAGAGCAATGAATGAGGTAGAAGTCTTCTTAGTGAACAAGGAGTAGTCTACTCTAGATTGAGTAAAACCCAGCATGAGTAAAGCAGTGGAAAACTTAGCAAACCACTGTCTGGAAGCTTGTTTCAGACCATACAAGGATTTGACAAGTTTGCATACAAGCCCCCCCTTGCTGTGGAAGCCTGATGGAAGGTCCATATATACCTCTTCCTTCAAATCACCATGAAGGAAGGCATTATTTACATCAAGTTGACATAAAAACCAGCCTTGCACAACAGCTATGGCAAGGAGACTTTTGACAGTAACCAACTTTGCAACAGGAGAAAAAGTCTCCAAATAATCAAGGCCTTCCTTTTGAGTGAAGCCTTTGGCAACCAGCCTAGCCTTATATCTCTCCACACTCCTATCAGACTTATATTTCACCTTATATACCCATTTACACCCAATAGTTTTCTTATGAGAAGGCAAGGGAGTGAGAACCCAAGTATGGTTAGCTTCAAGGGCAGAAATTTCAGCAGCCATAGCTTCTCTCCACTTGGGATCAGTGACTGCCTGGTGATAAAACTTAGGTTCCTCAATGGAGGAGATTATATTGCAGAAGTGTAAATGTTTAGAGGACAACTTGTGGGAAGACAAGTAGGAAGACAAAGGATGGGCAGTACTAAAGGGAGTATGACATTGAGAAGATACTTGATGACATTTGTAAGCATCTAGGTAGGCTGGTTTATGACTGACCCTAGTAGATTTTCTAAGGGTAACAGGCTGATCAGAATTAGATAAGGAAGTGGGCTGATCAGGCAGCACAAGAGGTTGATCATTAGACATGGTGGAAGGTTGCTGATTAGTGAACACAGCAGGATGATCAACTGACATGGAAGTGGACTGAACAGGATCAGCAAGCAAGGGAATTGGTAAAGAACCAACCAAAATAGAGGAAGGACTAGATGAGGGAGTCCTCGGATTCAAAGGTGTGTCTGCAGAAACAGAACTAGGACTAGAAGAATCATAAAAAACAGGATGACAAGAAGTAGTATGTAAAGGAATTGACAATGGAAGTGACTCAGATAACAAAGACTTATAAGAAGGAGAGAAAGGAAAAATTGATTCATGAAATATAACATCTCTAGAGATAGTGATTTTCCTAGTATGCAGATTAAGGACTTTGTAACCTTTCACATTGAAGGGGTAACCAAAGAAGACACAAGGAAGGGCTCTAGAGTCAAATTTCAACCTATGAACAGGAGGAGTAGAGATAAAACACAAACATCCAAAAACTCTAAGGTGATCAAATGAAGGTGGTTTATGGAAAAGAAGTTCAAAAGGGGACTTATTTTGTAACAAAGGAATAGGCAGCCTATTAATGAGGTAAGTGCAAGTACTCTTCTGTAGCAGATACAAACCATTATGGACTTCACCCACTCCAATCGTCTTCCAACATGAAAGGTCTTGAATGAAACAATATTGAGACAAAAAAACAAGACACAGAGGCAATTTTTGAGTAAGTTGACTGACAGACAAGAGATTGAATAAGAAGGAAGGAACACAGAGAACATGTTCAAGAATAAGAGAATTAGAAAGTTTAACAATGCCAATGTGAGTAACATGTGCTGATTCACCATTTGGCAATTCAACAACACAATGTGAAACAATAGTATAAGACTGAAAAAGAGAGACAGAACAGACAATACGATCACTTGCTCCTGTATCCATGACCCAAGTATCAACACCAAAGGCAGTTCTGTTAACAAGTTTTGCAGAAAATATGGAGTGCTTGAGATTACCTGCTAGGGGTGTGGATTGAAAGCATGAAGCCTGATTGAAAGCAACATTATTTGCCATGGCAACAGTGTTGGCCTGAGCATCATTCCCTCCAATCATAGCAAGCAATTTCTGGCATTGCTCCATTGTAAAAGGAAATGCTTGATGAGTGGTAACAGGAACAGATTCTTGAGCATCATCAAAATATGAAACCTGATTAGCCCTTGGCTTGGTCTTGTAGCCAAGAGGGTAGCCATGGAGTTTATAGCATTTCTCTAGAGTGTGACCACGCAATCCACAGTGGCTGCAAGTAGGCTTTTCCTTAGTTTTCTTGAAGGTCTTGGAATCAAGATTCATGGTCTTAGCTGCAAGTGCTGTGGATTCCACAAAAGGACCATTGTTGCTGCCATGCCCAACTGATCTTTGCTTCTCATCTTGAATCAGCAAGGAGAAGACTTTCTCAACAGATGGAATAGGATCCATCAACAAAATTTGTCCACGAACGTGAGAGAAAGAGTCATTGAGACCCATCAAAAATTGCATAACAACCTCTCTGTGATGAATATTTGAGATCTTCTCATTTATATGACACACACACTTCTCACAAGAACATGTAGGAAGAGGTTCATAGTTTTGCAATTCATCCCATAGAATTGAAAGATTGGTGAAGTATTCAGTCATAGATAGCTCACCTTGAGAAAAACTTGCAAGATCCTTCTGTAATTGATAAACCCTAGGTCCATTACCCTAAGAAAACATGTTTTGAAGCTTCTTCCAGACTTCCTTAGTAGTCTTACGGTACACCATACTTGTGGCTATCCTGGGAGAAACACAATTAACAATCCAAGAAACCACAATTTCATTGCATCGTGACCAGCTTTGAACCAATAGAGGAACTTTCTCCATGACTGAAGTTAGAGAAGCTGATCCATCAATCAACCAAAACTTATTCTTGATCCTTAGAGCTCTCTCCATTGATCGCGCCCATGTAGGGTAGTTCTCACCTCCAATCAGTGGTTGTGAGACTAATATCGCACCAGGATTTTCAGCATGATGAAGAAAAAATGGGTGCGATTCGTCAATAGTGAAGATCGCAGAAGCTTGATCAGAAGAAGCCATTGATGAAGCTTTGAGATTCTAAAGAAGAAAAGGAACCCTACCTTTTGGGGAGAAAAGGAATTGAGAAATTTAAGCGGAAGCTAAAAATTGCTCTGATACCATATTAGGAAAACAGAGAAAAGAGGATTTCGAGCTTGGAGAAATTTCTGTATATTCATCTATCTGATCTGTACAGAGACTAACTATATATATATACACCTGGTAAAGGAAAAACAGGGGAAACGGATCAACTAACTAATCTAACAGATTTCCCTTAAAACCGGATTAATAAAAACTAACTTCCACACACGTGCTATTCACGTGCTTACTAAAACCAAACACCAGTGATACAAAAACTACATGCAGTATAAAATGAAAACTAACACAGCCTATGAAGTTGTCGTTTAAGCAGCAGAGTGTATAGCTGTAGTTTAAGCAGTAGACTTGGGAGTCTTCTTCTTCACTTGATCCTTGCTTCTGTCATGATCCTTTCTATCTTTCTTTGTAGAATCTTGACAAGCTTCTCCATTGTATGTTTGCAAAGACACTTGATCACTTCTATAATCAACGATGCAAAAATTGATGGAGGAAACTTAGCTCATATCTCCCTTTCTCCTTGTTAATCAGCATTGCGTGATCTGCAATTTGTTTATTCAATTGCTTTTATTTCCTAGATTGTGTATCTCTCCTTATATATCAACAAAGATCATGGTCATTTTGAAAGTCCCTCATATTGAAAGCTCTTTGGTTAGTCAAAGTGATGAGTAATTCTTTTAGTGAAGGCTTTTAGATCTTGTAATTTTTGTTTTTGTTTTTGGGTTACCATTTTTTATTAATAGGAGATTATTGCTGACAATGTTAGTGGTAACTTAGTGAAACTGTGTTGTTCTTCTAATGAAGCAGGTATAATGGATTAAATTGTCAAGAAATGTCATAAGGAGCTAATTAAAATGACCAACAAGTGGATTAAATTGTGGTTTAGCTTTCTTTTGACGTTCTTGTTATAGGTGGTAGGAAGGATCCTAGCTGAATTAATGATTAAAAAATATTTTAAATTTTTTTAACCGAAATTGACAGAGAGACTTTAACTGAATTAACTTGATATATAGAGGATTAAAACGAACAAAAACAAAATTATAAAACTGAAATGAATTCTAATGAAATTGAAAAAGTGAATTATGCATTTTAGCCTAATATTAATTTACAAAATGAATATTTTCTTCTAGATTGGTGAGTACAGCTTGATAATAAATAAAACAAAGTCTTTTATTAATTCAATTGAGTCAAATTAAACATAATAAAAAGAAAATGAATACCAATAGCAATAACATATCAAAAACATAAAAGGCAGTAGCATAGCCTCAAGAGCTTTGTAAGCTTAATAATTATAGACATACCGTTTTGCGGGTATAGCGGTCTTACGGGTCGGAGCGTTCCGGAATTGGTTGCTCTGAATGATGTCGTTTCTTAAATGTCGTTCTCACGAGCATTTTATCGAGCAGGTGGAGGCCACTTTGGAAACTCGGTCCCAGTTCTCGACTTGGACCAGCACCAACTCGTTAGCAGGTCCAATAGCTTTGTGGAGGCAACCTTCTTAAAGTCTCTTTCTTAATTGGCAAGAATCAATAGATTTTGGGGACTCAACTTTGCTCTCTGGGTTGTTGATGGTGGTTGAGGGGGCTTTTTTGTTTAGATTTTCAATCTTTATTTCTTTAGTTGTTTTAAAAAATCTGAGTGTCTTAGTGGAAAAAATTTAGCTTCCCAAGCCCAAGGCATATGGGTTATCTGTGTTTGTAAAAGTTTTTTTTTTCTTATGGTGTCAAAGGTGGAGCAGCTTTTGTTTGCTTTTGAGGATAAATCTACTGAAGGCTCCTATTTGTTTACAGTTTTTACCTTGTTAATGTATTAGTTCACTAGTGTCTGGAAACTTGGAGCTTTGGCTTTAAGTTTTATCACTATCATCTTTAAGTTTCATCTCAACCATTCTTCGATCTTGCTTGAATATAGAGTTGCTGATGAGCTTGAGCTTAAGTGGCACTTCCTCTTCCCACATTAATGGAATGGAGGGTGAGATTGCAAGTTTGAGTTAGACAAAAAGCAACAGGACCTCCATGATAGATTATTTCAATGAGTTATGCAATTCAATCCCACTGTTTTTATTTCTTTGGACCATGAACATTTTCTTCAAAAACAATAATGGATGTCATGAACGTTTTCTTCAACCCTAGTGACATAACCTATTATGAGGAGATGATACAAACAGGGATTTCTACAATTGTTGTCATCAATTCCGTTGATAGAGGACAAAAGATTCCGCTTTTCGCTGCAGCTGGTCTTCCCCATAATGAAATATCTGCTCAGATATGTAGCCAGCCTGGTTTGGTCAAGCGATTGGAGTCCTGAAAATCTTTTTGAGGTATATCTGCCATACAAATATGTGTTAGCTAAGATAACTCAGTATTAAAGAAGTTGGATGACTTAATGCAGGATAGCAATAAAAGGATTCCTCTATAACTTCTAATGAATTAGCCTTTTTTCCTGATTTTTATGTTAGGCATACTTAGATGCATGCATAACATTGTTTTGTTGAACTAATGGAGTTCATATCTGAATAGAACTAGCAGCTCCCTTTGACAATGAAATTCATGTAGTGCTAGAATTATATACCTTCCTAGTAAATAGGAATCTCAATTTATATTAATAAGAACAATTTCTTTTACTTCTCTTTGCGAGTTAAAGTAACTGAACTTTTAAATTTTTTTCTCTTAGGTAAAATTGCCCAGATTTGTAGTATAAAGTAAATTTAAACTTTCTGAAAGAGTTGAAATGGCTCAAAGATAGGAGCCCAACTGCTTTAATTGAAGTGTTGTTTTATGATATTGCTTACTACTGATCCAGTTATTTCCTTTTCCTTAAAATTAACTGAGTTAATTATTTCTTACATCACCACTTTTGTTACTGTCTCTTATCTTCTTGTTGTTGTCTTCTTCCCCCCTAACTCTTTAAGTGATTATGCTGACCTACTTTATTAATTTAGAGAATGCAGAAGAGGAAAATTTTGCCATTGTATTTGTAGCTATGGTTGTAAATATGGAGACTGCATAGTTTTTCACACATGATTTTGAGGAAAATGGCTCTATGGAGAGTGTGACGCTCTTTCTGAACCTGGTATAATTTGAAATCTGCATATGGACCATATTGTGATATACCTATTACTGTTATAAGCTCAGTAATACAGTGTCTGAATTGCATTCATAAAATGTGTCCTCTGATGTGCTCTTTTACAGGCAAATGACCCTACAATTGAATGTATTTTCACTCCTCATATAGCTCCTACTACTGCTGAATATTTGGCTTTTGAATTGGGAAGCATGTTCTTGTCATACTTACAGATATGACTTCTTATGATGATGCTCTTCATGAAGTAATGTAAAATATTTACGCCTTTAATTCGCACTGAGGCTGTATCATATACTGTAATTTTTTTTTTTAAAAGGTTAGTGTCAGAATGCACAAAGCTTTGTGGTTCTAATACTTAGAAATATTTAATATATTTGCAAATTTTACATGGCTTCCAAGTATTAGAGATAAATTTTTTTAGTTGAGAGTTGTGAGAAGCTGTTATGCTAAATCTGCAGCTAGTTTCAGTTCTCAATGCATGAATCATGCTTGGGAATATTATTGTATAGATGGTGCAAGTACTTTTTTGAATTCCATCATTAAGGCTTAAAGCCTTGATTGAGGGGTGTGTGCCATGCATCATTGCAGTGGAAGTTTTCTTTGTGCTATTATTTTTGTGCTATGAACATCTTTTTTGCATATAAGGACAATCTGCTGGTGTTCCTCACACTACATTCTATTTTGAAGTAGGGTTCCATTATGTGATATTTTTCTGATTTTTAATTTGTAATTAGCATTTTCTTCAAAAACAATAATGGATGTTGTGAACGTTTTCTTCAACCCTAGTGAGAGAACCTATCATGAGGAGATGATACAAACAAGGATTTCTACAATTGATGTCATCAATTCCATTGCTAGAGGACCGCTTTTCTCTGCTGCTGGTCTTCTCCATAATGAAATATTTGCTCAAATATGTCACTAGGCTGGTTTGGTCAAGCGGTGCAGAGTCCTGAAAATCTTTTTGAGGCATATCTACCATACAAATATGTGCTAGCTAAGATAACTCATTAAACAAGTTGAATGACTGAATGCAGGAGAGCAATAAAAGGATTCCCCTATAACTTCTAATGAATTGGCCTTTTTTTTTTTTTTTTTTTTTTTTTTTTTTCCTGATTTTCATGTTAGGTGTAGTTAGACGCATGCACAACATTATTTTGTAGAACTAATGAAGTTAAAATCTGAATAGAACTAGCAGCTCCCTTTCACAATAAAGTACATGTAGTGTAACCATAATACAATAAAATTCATGTAGTGTAACAATAATCTTAATAGAACTTGCAAATCCTTTTACAATAAAATCAAGTGCATAAAGTACAAAAGTCCATTAAACCATGAACTGAAATAAAAGAACAAACACCTAATACTACAACCTAGTCCAAAAGAGTCTTAAAAAAGAATAGTTTAAGATTTGAAATTGTTATTTATCTCCCATGGAATGTATCACATCAAATAATGAGGACAACCATGCAAATAGCACCATTCCGATTTACAGCAATACCCATAATCAAAATGAATAACATCGAGACATCTCAAGCCTGGCATTTATTCAAACGCCAAGAATTTGGCTCGTGATGTTTGTCATGAAGTGGCTCAATCATTTCTTGTCATTTCACTTGCTCAACTTTGTAGAATCTGCCACCTTGAAAAATCTAGGCACTAGTTCCACGAGCCATTTAGGATCTATAACTGTGACTTCTTGCGTGTACTCCTTTGTAGTCATCACCAGCTCATGGTAGATGACTGAATCAGGTTGCCTCTGGAAAAGAGTACTGCCTGGATATATATATATATATATATATATATAGAATTGTTGGTTCTCTACTAGGGTCCTGTAGCCCTCTTGTGGGTCCTTTCTAGATGCATGGAAAAAGAACCCTGCAGTAATCGCCTTTCGGATCTTTGTAAAATTTTTCCCTACAGTCACACGTTCAATTTATATTTGTCCATGATGGTGAGTAGTTGTTTTCTCACATCCTGTGCCCTCCTCAATGATCTGTACCGAACAAAGTTCTCAAAACACCAGGGCACAGAAAAGTTATTACTTTTCCAAGCCTCATAAACCATAAGTAATGTTAGATGGTCTCCCTCTGGCTGGAAAAACTTGGCCTTATTCTGATTAGCTTGTGCTTATTTCTCTCTAAGCCTGTAGAAGATATTCCCTGTATGAATCATTGCAATGATGGGCAAAATCTCATCACTGCATTCAAGGTCCACACTGGGAGCATCTTAGATAATGGTGGTTCAAGAGGAAATTCTGCCACTTTCCAGCACAATTTGGTCAGAAGCCCTTTCTCATTAAGAGCTCCTTGATTGTACTACTGTTCCAGGGCAGAAATGAGAGCTTGGGGTGAAGGTGGATCCATAAAATCAAAAGACAGAAGATCATTTATACCCATAGCTTTCACGGTAAGCGTAGTTAACCCAAGATTTATCCTCTATATTTCAAGAATTGAAGTAGGGGACATCTCATTGCGGTATGCACTCTCAGTGTAGAGGCGATAACATTTCCCAGGCCTCGTACGCCCAGCACGACCAGCTCGTTGCTTTGCTGAAGCTTGTGAAATAGGAGTTATGACAAGTGAATCAAACCCTTGCTTCGGGTTATACACATTCTGCTTTGCAAACCCAGGATCAATAACATAATATATTCCATCAATCGTCAAAGATGCCTCAGCGATATTGGTAGCAACTACCACTTTCCTCTTCCCCAGAGGTGAAGGTTCAAATATCCTTGATTGCATTTCACTTGGAAGTGCACTATAAACCGGTAGAATAATCAAATTCCGGAACATTTTAGCCCTTTCATCCTTTCATGAAGAGATTGGCATGCAAAATCAATCTTCTCCTGACAAGTCAAGAAGAGAAGGATGTCTCCTTCAGGTTCTGTCAAGTGGATTTGTAGCACAGTAAGTAGGGATGCATCAAGGTAATCACTTTCCGGCTGTTTGGAGTAGAGTATCTCTACAGGAAAAGTTCTACCAGGAATTGTAAATATATTACAGTTAAAGAAATACCCTGAAAACTTCTCTTCATCTGTTGCAAACGTGACAATCAAGCGAAGGTCGGGTCTTCGTTTCACTAGTTGCTTGAGTAATCCAAAAAGTACATCCGTGTGTATAGTCAACAGAGTACTGAGAAAGGTTACCATCTATCAAAATTTCCCTAAGAAACATACCATCAGTCATGTACTTGATAACAGTATCTAGACCAGTACAATCTTCAAATCGAATAGCATATCCAACTTTCTCACCCAAACGACAACCAAACTCTTCAGCAACCCTCTTCACCACAGATGTTGCAGCCACACTACGAGGCTGAGTACACCCAATTTTGCCCTTTGTTGTGTATCCAGCTTCTGCTAGATATTGAGTTACCTGAGTTGTCTTACCCAAACCAGTCTCTGCCTCTGTTCCTAAATCGATAGCTTCAACTTCTGTCCAAAGCTAAGGGATTGTTCATGTCCATAAGCATCCTTCTTCCACTCTGGCATATCATATGCCGATGATAAACCAACACCTCTAAGCTCATGTGCTAGATGCCTCTCACCCGTCTCCAGCATAGGTTCTTCCCAAGGACGATTCAACTACTTTGGAATGGAGTTAAGCATGGTTCCCTGTTGCTATTCGCTTACTTCTTTTCGCTCCTTTGTAGGACTGATATCGGGTCGGGTCAGTTCGGGTTTATTGTGACCCGAAACCCGACCCAATAGAAATCAGGTTTGGCTATCTAAAACCCGACCCGACCCAGAAAATCGGGTCTGTAATTGGGTCGGTTTTCCAGGTCTCGGGTTGGGTCTTGTTGAGCGAACCCACCTTTTTTTTTTATTTTTTCCCCACAAACTTCCAACTCATTAAATTCCTCACTTCCTAGTTTCTACAAACCAGACCCACTGAGCCCACCAAGCCACTCATCCTCTAAGGTTTGTCAGCTCTCTCTCCTTCTCTCTTATCCATCTCGCACAGAAAAAGAAAGTAAGGAGGAGGGCTTCTTGGTGGGGAGCTATGATGCCGGTGGTGGTCAAGGAAGCTTTCCGGCATGATCTTGATAGCGGCGATCAAAGGAAGGTGCTTCGGTGGAGATCTGAATGGGTTTTATTTCGTGGGTTTTGGTTTTTTCGAAATGAAGATCGTAGTTCTGTTTCGGTGGAGATCTGAATGGGTTTTATCTGAATGAGTCGAAGGTGCTTTGGTGGAGATCTGAATGGGTTTTATTTCATGGGTTTTGGTTTGTTTGAAATGAAGATCGTAGTTCCGTTTCGTCTTTGCAAAGTTGTCTCTACGGTTAGGACTGAGCAAAGTTGTCTCTACGGTACGTGGATGATGGCTATGGTGAGTTGTCTGAGGTCGACATTGATGGTGGGTTGTGATGTTTTGTGAGATTAAGACTTGGAAGGTAGCTAAGGGAGGCGGAGAGAGACCTTTGGTGGAGTAGGGTTTTTTTCAAAAAAAAAAAAAAAAAAAAAAAAAAAAAAAAAAAAAAAAATTCGAGTTTAGACTAGAATATATAAATGACCCGATGCCGACCTGATACTGACCCAAACCCGAAAATAACCTGAAAACAAGACCCAAAACCCGACCCAAATATTCTCAGACCCGCCCAAAACCTGTCGGGTTGGGTCGGTCGGGTTTTCGGGCAGGCCGGGTCCATTGCTTAGTCCTACTCCTTTGTAAGCACAGACTGAAGCTTTGCTGCACGATTCAAAGACCCTTCTGGATTCTTACAAATTCTAACAGGTGACATCCATTGAACTTGAATACCTGCTCTGCCCTTGTAGACATTCATCTCAATCTCAACCTCAGCACCCTCTTCTTCTTGTTATAACAATCCATCTCCTTGATAGTCCCTAAGATTCAAAACGCCTGAAGCAATCAACTGCTTCGTTTTCCACTTCTCCGGCGAACTCATTCCCTTGTAAACCTTATACAATTCCGGCTTGTCCGAGTCGCCTCTCTTATGATCAACATTATCACCATTATCTTCACGATCGCTATGCCTTTCTTTACTATCTGCAATCGCTAGGGCACTATACTTAGCTTTGTCAACACCTTCCTTCTTCTTCGGCTTCGGAAGAATGGCGTGGATTATCGTCAGAAGCGTACGGACAAAGTAATCCGGCAACTCAGCGCCATTCTCTTTCAGTTTGGAGTCGAATCCGACGACGGTGTCGCAGTGTCTGCCCAAATCGTTTCGAGTTCATAGCAGACCTTGGAGACGAGTCATAGGTATTCGAGTTTCTTAAACCATCGTCTTTAGCGGGAGCCATTGTTGAAAAAGATACAGAAATAGCTAGAGAGATTCAATGAAGAAAAAAAGATAGAGATAAGGATTTATATAAACTCAGTGAGCCTAGGCCTTTTAGCACTGGCTCATAAAATCTGGGCCATGCTATACGCAACTGGCCCTAGGCCTTTTAGCATACCGAACGTATATTCATAAATTAAAGAATTAACATAGGCATCTACTTATTTTCACTGGGTGAAGATTTTTTTTTTTTTAATTTTTATTTTCAATAATCATAATTCATTCAATTACTTCTGATTTCTTGCTAAGCAAAGTTGTGCAAGCCTTGGGCTTTTTTTTTTGGGCTCAATCCCACTCTTTTTATTTCTTTGGACCATGAACGATTTCCTTGAAAACAAAAATTGATGTCGTGAACGATTTCCTCAACCCTAGTGAGAGAACCTATCTAGAATTGATGTCGTGAACGATTTCCTCAACCCTAGTGAGAGAACCTATCTAGAGGAGACGATTTAGACTGGGATTTCTACAATTGATGTCATGAATTACATTGTTGGGTTTACAAAAATTGGTTATTGACTGAAAACAGTACATAAGGACTCTCTCTCATTTATTTTGATCTAGAATAATTCTCCACTTTTCTTTTATCTATGTTTTTTTTTTTTTTATAGAGGAAACGATAGTAAACTTTATTAATGGAGAAATATGATATACTGGGGAAGAGAAAGAGGGACATATGACCCCTTTTTCTCTTTTGCAACACTAGCATTCACTATAGTAGCACGATTACATCGTAAAAAAAGAAAAGAAACAAAGAAAAACTTCAAAATCCAAACTACTGTAAGAAAAGCGAATCTTCACTTGAATGCCCAGAAAACCTGCCAAATGACACCTTGATTTACATGGACATCAAAGTGATAAGGTTTTTTTTTTATTTTTTTATTTTTTATCTTAGGAGTGTCTTCATGCCCGGCATGGTTCCTGTGCAACCTCTATCGATCCCATAGTTGACACAACACATTGCTCATTTTCCACAGTTCTATGTTTCTTTTCTCCCTTAACACCCGTAGTCTCCTTATTCATGGTTTCTGCTTGCTTCCTTTTTTGCCTAGGTTCCACATCAATAATTGAAGAATTAATAAGAGTCTGAGGTCTTGTGATAAGCCTCTTCCAATTCCTCATTACTTTCGGGCTTCCAATTGTAGACTTCTCTGTGGGCTCAACTTCTTTTGGGCTATGCAAGTATTGACTCCCACCTTTATCTTTATTACCACTTCTTTTGAGCCAGCCCTTACTAGTATTGTTGTTTCCTTGCATGTTACCACAACCAACTTTAAAACATATCTTTGATCCCTCAAAACTTGGTGAAGATATTTGCTCATCTTGCCTCAAATTAATACTCCTTAAGTGCATGAACTTTTCACTAGCATAATCCACTGGGACACTTACCCAATTTTCGACTTCCTCAGGGGCAACAATTATCATTGCCTCAGAGTCCTTAGCTGTGTCAACCTTATCTTTGTTAAACTTATGGTTAAGTGATTAAATTCACCATTTCCTAAAAACTTAAACTTTTGGGACAATCGGTAATTTAACATGGTATCAGAGCAGGAGATCTTGAGTTTGATCCCTGGCTTTACTCTACCTCCCATTTAAATTGTTAAATTTCCACTTGTTGGGCCCCCCACTAATTAAAGGGAAGTTTAGGCCCACAAGTGAGGAGGAGTGTTAGACTTATGATTAAGTGACTAAATTCACCATTTCCTAAAAACATATCCTTTTAGGATAATCGGTAATTTAACATGATATCAGAGTAGGAAATCCTAAGTTCGATCCCTGGCTTTACTCTACCTCCCATTTAAATTGTTAAATTCCCACTTGGATCCCTGACTTTACTCTACCTCCCATTTAAATTGTAATTTAACAATCTCAGGAATGCTATCAACGTGGGATAGAGTCGTTGAGAAGTGGGTGAGTTTCAAATTCAAAATTTGAGGACTTGTTGTTTCGTGGCTATCCATATTCGAATTTTGTACTCCCTGAATATCCGGGTTTGATCCTTCCACTCCACTTGGGCTTCGGGCACCATCCTGGTCATCAGTTACGGCAGTCACCACTGTATTGGATGAGTGTGTTTGAAGCTTAAACCCATTTGCCTCACCCTGTGGTGGTTCACGTTGAGGAGGACTCTTCTTTCTTCCATCTGATCTGTCCCCTAACTTCCTTAAGCCTGCTTTCAGCCAATCACCATATGGAAGTTCACTCTGAGTTGAACATCTAGGAGTTGAACAATCTCTCACCTCATGACCTAGGCAGCCACACTGGAAACATAGCCCAACAAACCTTTCATATCTAAAGCCAATACGTACCTTATCACCTTCAGGATTAACAACGAAACCGCCTCGATGTAACGGCTTGTCAATGGCAATCTCAACTCTGATCCTGATGATCTGGGCTTGTTCCGATGTAAAAGCCTTATGATCAATGTCCACCACTTGTTCCAGGCCCCTACCTATGTCCCTGGCTGCCTCTTCGGATATCAAGTTGAAAGGTAAACCCCATACCTGTACCCAAATAGGAAGCACGGTAAGGGTAATTGAGTTCCCTGTCATTCCCCTCTCCCATCGACGAAGCACTAGTGGATGATTATCGAAACTCCAAGGGCCATTGTTCAACACCCACTTCAGTTGGCTTTCCAAAGTAAACTTAAATTGGAACAAGCCATCCCCAACGTCCACAATCCTCAAGTTCGTACCAAACTTCCATACGGACCTAAGAAGCTCTTTGGCAGCTCTCTGATTATATGGCCCTTTTGCAAGGAAACACCCAAAGAGACTAAGTGAGCATTGTTCAAGAATTTTCTCCCTATGAGTAGCCCCCACAGTGATAACTTCACCTTCTTCCTCAGTCAACGTGATACTCTGTAACTTATCTATGAAAACAGAGTCCATAGTTTAGGTGAAAAGAGAATAATATCTAGGGGTGTTGGATTGCGTAAGAAAAGAAAGGAAAACGAAAGCAAGAGCTGGAAAAAAAAAAAAAAAAAAAAAAAAAAAAAAAAAAAAAACTAACTCACACAGTGTAAGAAAAGAAAGGATTGGATTGCGTAAGAAAAGAGAAGAAAACGAAATCAAGAGCTGAAAAAAAAAAAAAAAAAAAAAAAAAAAAAAAAAAAAAAAAAAAAAAAAAAAAAACTTACTCACACAGCGTGAGATGGAGCACTCACCCAGAATGAGAAGAAAGACTCACCCTAGGTGAGAATGAGTTTTTCTCTTATCTAAGTTTATTTCTCAGTTGTGGCAGAATCTAACATTTTGGTTTGGTTTGTGCCTGTATCAGTTGCAAAGTCCATTTGGTTGCCTAGTATGTGAGTGTTATGCCTTTTGAATGTATGCACATTCAACATCCGTTCATCATAGGTTGAAGGCTAGGCTTGGTGATTCGTGAGAAAGTGGTAATTTAGCAAAACTTTTAGGATATGGATTAATTTATGTTGCCACTACACGTTTTACTCAAACATATAGAGTGCCCATTTGTTTGCACTTTCAGATGGCAAAAAACACTTTTTACTTCAAAGTTCAAAATGCTAGGTGTTTGGTAGGTATTAAAAAGCTGTTTTAGTAAGAAAGTTGCTTTTTCAAAAAGTGTAAGACTCCCAAAAAGCCGAAGGACCTTCGACCAGTTTTTGCAAAAAAGACACTTGAACTTTTAGGAATTGTTGGTTCAATTACCAAATTGCCCACTTATTTTATTAAAAACTCAACTTTACCCTTTAAAACCCCTTCAAATTATCATGCCAGAACATATAGCACCATATTCAATAAGACAAAAACATTATTGATATAGTGATATTGATATTATTAAAAATAGATAACATTATTAAAATAAGACAGATAACATGGTTCAAAATTTTTAGAATAACAAATAATTGATGCTAAAAAAAATAACATTATTAAAATAATACCAATAATAGCAATAGTAATAACAAATAATTATGACGATAATATATTTATTATTATTATTATTATTATTATTATTATTAAGTAGCTTTTTTTATTTTATTTTTATTTTTTAAAATATTATGAAGTAATTGATTTAAAAATGAAATAAACTCCCTTATATATACATTGTTCTTTTTGGTAATTTATTACTCTAATCACCATTTTTATAAGTGTTAACCAAACACTCAGCTTTCTTAAAAAGCACTTTTTAATAATTTTTACCAAATATTCAACTTTTTCAAAAAGTTCAGTTTCATCCTCTTCTTTATTACCAAATACCAAGTTTTAGACACTCCTAGTGGGTCTTGAACCCACTACCTCACCATCCACATTACTAAAACTAGTATGTAATCCATGCATGGTTATTAAACATATAGAACATTAGTTTAGGTAGGACATTTAAAGGTACTAAAATGGTTTTTCCTTACAACTTTCATGATATTGGTTACGTCAATTTCTCATTACACTGTTATTATGTATATAATTTTGAAAATCACTATTGAATATTACATATATGATATCAATTCACAATTACTATCTGTGAAATTCTACTAAATACATCACAAAATAAAATAAAAAGTTGGTCTAATAGTATCTCCAAAATTGGATGAGGATATGTGCAGTTTGCTCAACTTAGTTACAATTTGTTACATCCAAGATCTTCGTATACAAATTATCTGAATAGAAACAACATAAAAAATATACTCATTAGTTAAGAGAAAAAATTATAGCAAAAATATAAACAATCTAATTTGTATGGAAAACTAACTAAAACAAAAAAAGGCTAAAAGAAAATTATCTAAGATGCCAAGATTTAGACTTGAATTGTTTGTATTTATTACCTGCTCATCATAAACTTGACATTAATGCAACCAATTGAAAAAACTTACTAAATAATAATATATCAAAATTATAAGACAATTTAAAAAAAAAAAATCAATAATAGTAATAATGAAATGGTCGTGAAGCAAAAAAAGAAAAAGTAAAAGAAGTAATAATGTAATGGTCATTTATGCTTACACACAAAAACATTCAATAATAGTAATAATGAAATGGTCGTCAAGCAAAGAATAATAATGAAATGGTCATCTCAGCTTTCTCATTGAGTACTATAAATGTGTCACTTGGCATTAAAATCAAGAAAGTTAAAATGGATACTATAGACTACAGTTAGAAGCTAATTTAAATTTTGATTGTGTTTTGACTTAAATATATCATCGATTTTCTCATATATTGTGCTTTGATCTCAATTTCCAAAGGATGGTCACTAACTCGTGATGCAAGGGAAAATTTTGTATAATACATCATCGCACACATAAGAATGATTACCCCTTAAAGAAATTAAAACCTTGAAGACTCATTCTACCACTAAGTTATTGTAGAATTTTGGGGTCATAAGAAGAATCAGGAAAACTTACCCAATGTCATTCAGTATGGTGTTCAGCCACATTAATTACCATTACCAGTTCAAATAATGTTAATTTGGCACTTTCAAGCAAAAAAAAAAAAAAAAAAAAAAAAAAAAATTGGCACTCTTCTTTTCATGATATTCTGGAAGGTAGATTATACTTGCAAATAAGGCATTACATCCTTGAGGTTTTATACATCATTAATTATAAAGTAATAGTATTTAAGTTACCTAAATTGTTGAGAATGAAGTCATGAACCACCTTACAAAAATGTCTTTGACATTGTTATAATCCTTTCTAATAACCAAATAAAGAAGACAAATACATACATAACAATATGGTTTACATGACATGATGGCTTTCCTAAAAATAATAAAAATACTTATCACTTGTTGGAAAAAAAAAATTATGGAGAGCCAAGTTAGTATGTGAATTAGTTATGTAGTGAGAAGTCACATTAACTGATATTTATTCTATATTATTTTACAAATGCTTAAAACACAATGGGTAATATTCACTAAAAAATAAAGAGGAAATTTTCAAATTCCAAAACTTAGTTCCAACTACTAATAAGAGCCTTATGCCCAAAGATGTACATGAATTGGTCATCAAAGGTGAGGAACTTCAAAAAAATTATATTCAAGAAAAGAAAATAACCTACACATCTAAATAACAAAAAATTGATAGCACATTCTCTCTTGAAAAGAACATATGCAAGCTCCATCATTTAACTGATCCTAAAATCTCAATAAACCCATTTATCTCACTTTTCCAACTTCAACAATCATACAAAAACCCTCCAGAATTCCAAATTTTTAAAAATGGAAAAATAAAGGCAGTACCTAAGTTTGAAGAATGTTCTTAACCTCCATTAGCATAGGACCAGGGGACCATGATTGTACCACCACTTGCTCCATTCTTCTTATTTCTCTTCCTCCTGACCATTCTACATGTATTAGGAATTCTCGAAAGAAAAAATGATTACTCACTTAAACGTGTTTACCCGTTAAACTTGTTTACCCATCATTGGATGAAATATGAAACACATGAACATAAAATGACATGCCATTAAATAAAATTGGGAATAATTTAAAAATTTGAGAATCCCATGCATTTAAATAAGAAACTCAGCTTTTCAAACTTGTTTATCATATCCATTATTCCACTAAAGTTCTCAATTGTATGAAAATACATTTTCTACCAAAAAAAAAAAAAAAGAAGAAGAAGAGAAAAGGTTCCTAGTTGCATCAAATACAAATAAGCCACATAAATGAAATTTCTTGAGGATTCATCTTATCATTCACCAACTATATTATGCACCCTACCCATGGGAAAATTCTCAAATTCGACAATTGAAGTCCTTGAATGCTTACATGCACCGCAAATTATGTACCCATTAATAAGAATCTCTTAAGTTTGAGGAAGTAATAAGAACCTTTATCTGTTTTTGGCACTTGCATTTATTTTAGCAGTGGATGAAACACCAAGTTTTGTGCCTCTGGCTCTGGATTTATTCAGCTCATTGATTTATTCAAGTGGATCTGAGAAGCATTATAAGGAAGTATATGCAAGGTTAGAAGTTAATTCTAATTTTAATGTATATCAGTTCATTTAACTCTTAAGAGACTAAATTTAATATTAAATTTTGGACCAACAAAATAAGAACAAAAAAAATAAATAGAAATCAATTGCAAGTTTTACCCCATTTACAATAGCATCTTGAAACAACAGAGGCTGGTAGGATGTTGCATGACTCGGATGTATTCGATGTTAATGCAGGTTATGGGTTCAAACAACATGAAAATCTATTATTGCTTTCTTCCATTAGGATTTATTGCTTGATGAGGGATGATGTGGAGTGATTCAACAACTATCTCAAATTCTCAATAACATATTATTGGCTATGTTCAAACTAATGCAAGAAAAAATAAATAAAATATGAAGATTTATTGAAATGGATACAATAAGCTAAAAAGTACATTTTGTATTAGAATTAACCAATTGAAAAAATTCAAATCAAGTCATCTATCCACATAATACAAGGGATATTTTGCTCTCGTAAGTTTTGTGTCAAAGCCAGCAATAATAACTCATGTAATTCTCAATAGACCAACTGCTCATGCAAATTCTTGAAACACAAAATCTTGACTTAAAAGGGAGTAAACAATTTAAATTAGATGGAATTCTAACATATTGAAAATTTAAGGTTTTCTTTGTCTCCTAAAGCATCAATCCAAACCTCACAACTCAAGTATAACAAACACAATAGCCAAAGAATCCTAGAAATATGCTTTTAAAGCCCTAATGTCACAAAAATCTTATAGTCAAGTATTTTGACAGACAAGTTGTAGGCAATTTCTGAGAGATCAATCCAAAGGCCAATGCTATTTAATCTAAGGGCTTGATAAGATGTAACGAAACCACCAATGGTCAACGCTATTAATTTCAAAATGTATCACTTGTTAGTTCCAAAAGAGAAAAAATAAAAATAAAAATAGTAAACAAAATAATCGCAACGAATTTCCTGAATGATCACTCAAAAAACAATCCAATGGCATTTTTCAAATAGAATAGTGGACATAGGGAAAAAAAATAAGGGAAGAAGAAGAGGCATGAAATGGACCTCATGGTCATGGAAGACTGTTTGATGTCCAAGTTGGTGCGGTCATTGACTCTGCCATAGGAAAACAAATGTCAAAAAGAAGAAAAACAAATAGAAATGGGTTTTATATTTTGGGTAAATATAGTGATTGTTTTTTGCATTTTAGATCAATACAAAGGTAAATTTCTACAGGAAGAGAGAGGCCTTTTGCACTGTGTAGGTGCTCATATTATGTGAGGCTGTGTGTGAATGCCATGGAGGAGAAATACATTTAAGAGGTGAGAGAGATAAGGAAGAGAAATGGTTCGGAAATTTACAAACACAAAATAATAATAGGTGAATTTATAACTGCAGAATATGTAAGAGCTTATTAGGTATATAGTGTTTCGGTATTACCACGTCAGCACTTTATTTGGTATTTCGTATCCAATAGGTGATTTAATGGAGAGAAGAAGTGGAAAAGGCACCTAGATGCAAGAGAATCATGATAATTTTCTGCTCTACCAAAACAACATTTATTTCAGAGCACCAAGATTAAGAAAATATTTATGACACATGACTCAAAATTAGCCCACAATTGAAATTCAATTTGAGAACTAATTGAATTTTCACTAAGCTTTGACTTTAATTATATATATAGGTAGATGAGTTTGTCTTTCTTTCTTACAAATTCATTTCCCGTATAATAGCAAATGAAATCACATTTTGAAAAAATGTAAATCACCAGAGTGATATAATTTATGAGTAGAACTCCATGATCATTCTTTAGTGGATTGAAAAGGGACCTATAAAAATTCTTTAAGTCATCAATAACATTCTCCAAAGTTACTACTCATTATATTAGGAAAAAAAAAAGTTACTACTCATTAGTAAGCAATTTCTGTTTTCAAAGCACCCAACTAAAGAGCTATTTCATCTCTTATTGCTTTTTTTTCAACACTAAAATATGAAATCTAAATGAATTTGTAAACAACAAAGACAACCTAAAAAAACAAGACACTTTTTAAAATGAATTTGTATCCATGAAACACTCTTTTTTTTTTTTTTTTTTTTTTTTTTTGGTTATACTTTCCCCCCCTTAAAACTCATGACATGAAAACACAAACATAACATGGTAACCCCAATAGCGCCAAGAACCAAACATTAACGTTAGAGGACCCAACCTCACAAAATCTCAAGGGGAAAAAAAGAAAAAAGCAAGAAATGCTGCCAGCCACCCGCCAGTCTAGGCCATTGACATGCACACACTCAATTACGCTTCATACAAATTATAAAAAAAAAAAAAAACATTCAACAAGAAATCAAGGAAAGGGAAAAAAAATTCATAAATTTGATATCAAAATTTCATTACCAGATCTAATCACAAATTTTTTTTTTTTTTTGGATGGGTAGCTGAAACACATTTGGTGCAGAACTAATCTTCGGTGAAGAGGTCACCGTAGCATTAACAGTGGCTTATTTTGAGGCATGTTCGGCTGAGGGAGTGTTTCTGAAAATATTGAATAGGTAAGCGTGAAGAACGAGGAGAAACTGAAAGAGCGAAGGGAAATGGGATGTCATGCAAATCACTAACGTGTCTAAATGAGGTGTCCATTTTTTTATTATCATTAGATCAATTCAATGGCACAGGATCTCAACACTTCGTTTTCCTACTATAAAGTCACTACTCGGGAGTAATATTAATATTATATTGTGTAATATATGGAGTAAATATTATTTTATTATTAATATATAGTAGTCTCTTAAAGTCAAGTTGGATATGGGCTACCCAGGTACCCTTAATAAAAGGGCGGTGTCTATTTCAAACTCAGTTTGTGAGCTAAAATAGTAATTTCAAGTCATGATTTCGCTTCAAAATGTATGTGTACGATTGTGTGTAATAACTGCTGTGCACTAGTAATTTCCCCTAATAAAATATGCATTAATGCCCTTTAAATTAGGTCATAGTAATTACTTAGAGGAGGCATTATCATACAGGAACATACTATGACGAGTGGGCAAACACAACCTCACCAAATTCATTCTAGCAAACTGTTGCAATAAAAGAGGCATGGGTCTTATGGCAACGTCAAAACTAATTTTCACCCAACCAGTGTGAGGGGGCTTCCAAAATAACCGGGGGGGAGGGAGAGGAGATAATTGAGACCAAGCCAAAATGTGATCAAAGTACACCTTCAACGTTTTAGCACCTTCCTTTGGGTTCGGTGTGTGACCAGCAAAGATGGCTTAATTTTGAATTCTTCATATTTTATCAAACAGAATAGAGGCAAAGAGAGTGAACTTGTGTTCTTCATTTGTGGGAATCTTCAGGTGGCATTGCGAAAAAATGAAAAATTTCACAATGTTACTAGGAGACAAAGTTCCAATAAAGGCTGTGAGAATTGGCCATAGAGAGAGCGACCAAATGGCAGCTATACAAGGGCATGAGGCAAAGATGTGATTTATAGATTCCATATCTTGGTTGCATAGAACACATGTCATGTCTGTTTGTGGCTACCTCCTATTGAGTGAGTTTTTCTTAGGAAGGATATCCCATGCAATTTTTTAAAGCATTAGTTTTAATCTCTTATGGATTTTTAGTTTCCTGAGGTGCTTCCAGTCATGTTTTGAGAAAGGATCTGAATCTTGGAAACTGGTTGAATGATCTAATAGGTAGGCTGAATTTATTGAAAAAAAGCCATGGAAGTTGGGAAACCAAATGAGCTTGTCTGGAGCATTTGACTGGGAGGGAGGAATCTGCAAAATATTTCTAATGGTGATCCTATCAAAGAGTTCATTAAGAATGTTAATGTCCCAAGCTGAATTAGATTGAGTTTTTAGTTGAAAAACCCAATATTTATAATTAGGGAGGGCTCCTATACAAGTAGAAGTAAAGTTAGTTGGGAGGGAATCCAAGGATCTTCCCAAATATTAATTCCAAAGCCAGAGTGAACTTGAAAGCAAGCCCTTTTTTCACTAGAGCTTTAGACTTGCAGATGCCTTTCCATAACCAGAAGGAGTGAAAGCTTAATGGTGCTTTGAAGAAACTTTTTCTCCGATGGTAGTTGGCTTTAAGGATTTGAACCCATTTCACATCAAGGTTAGAGGCCATAGCCCATCCCAAATTGGCTAGTAAGGCAATGTTTGTGTCTACCATCTTTCTAATTCTCAAACCCCCCAATCTTTGGGCTTACAAACCTTGGTCCAGGACATTGGGAAAAAAGAATGCTTGTCCTCGGAGTGACCCCAAGTAAATTTCCTAAGACAAGAATCAATTTTGGAACAAATGTTTTTTGAAAGATAGAAGGTAGAGGCTATGTAGGTGGGAATAGATGCTAGGACGGATTTAACTAGAGTAATTCTAGAAGCATTACACAGTCTCAACAGGGTAATTATCTTCCATTCTAAAAACTCTCTTTCTACTTGATAAATTGTTTTGATTGAAAAACAAGTACCACATGACCACAAAGGCCGTGAACAGTTCACTAAACTTATTATTACTCATACAATAGACAAGCATGTAGAACATAACAAAAACTTCAATAACAAAAGCTTAAACAAACCCAATTCACATCACCACAAAAGAACTTTTTAAGGTATATATGTCCAAGAAACAAACAAAGCACTCATTGTACATCAAAAACAATTTTCATAAAAAAATGGGGGTGAAGGGAACTAACTTGGAGTTGGAGGAGATGAGAATTAGATGAAGGAAGAGAGGCATAATTCTTCAAAGCTTGATCAAGATGTCCTCTTTTTCTTCAAGGGTGGAGACAGATTCAAATCAAAGTCATCATTCACAAATTCATGGGTCACTGAAGACGAACCCAAATCAAACTCATCACTAACAGTTGAGCCTACCAAATTTATCTGGCCTAAGCCAAAATTAGACCCATTAGATTTATCAAGTACTTGAGGAGGCTCACGTACACTTGCATTTGAGTCATTTAGTGACAAACTCAAATCATACCCATCATTACGAAAGTCCTTCAAATGCCCCTAGTCACTTACAGTTTCGAAATCCTCATGATCCATATTTGAGGAATAAGGAAGTGGTATTAAAGGGTGGACCTCGGGGTCCATAGGGATTGATAATGACATATTCGAATCACCTTGAAATCCCTTCAAACCATATTCAAACCCAGCAGTATTTGTTGTTTCCATTGCAATTGCATGCCCTGAATCTCCTTCATTGCAACAACAGATGCATTCTACATGGACCCCAAACTTTTTTATCATAGCCGTAGAATCCATTGACTCTCCGTGATAATTATGTTTCACCATCTTGATAGTAACCTTAAGATGACTCTGTTTAGATAGATTTAACTTCTCCCATTCACAAAGAGGTCCAGAAGAAAACCACAAGCTACAAGATTCACTTTTCTTTAAGTGAAAACTATCACATTCAATTTTGAAACCATTGACGTCAACGTAAATGCCAAACCCACCATATTCATTAGTTGGTCCAAGGGCAAGACAAATAGCAAAAAGATATGGAAATCTCCAATTCCGACCAACCATGAATGAAATGGAATTTCCATCGCTTTGGTGGTTGAACTCATCTGGAATCTCACTCCCTGGTACTCGAAAGGAACCAATCCAGCGGAGAGGTCGATGTGAAGATTCAAGTACTCTATCTGCATTTTTTTTAGCAATACCCTGCAGTTTGGCAAATCGAGTTAGGTATTTGGGGAAAGGCAATGCAATTATTTCTTTACAACTGAAAGCGATAGAGTGATAGAGAAAGACCTGAATCAATATTTTGTTTGATGATTGTAGATTCCACGATGGGCAATTTCTAACTGTCAAATGACATAAAGATTGTGGAAATCCTTGAATTTCCTCAAACTGCTTGCAATCGGATATATAAAGATCCGTTAATCTAGTAAATTTGACAAAGCTTTCGGGGATGGTAACAATATTGGTGTTTTCTAGATTTAGAACACGCAATGTGGGAAAGTAATCGACCTCCAAATCATCTAATTCAGTTACATTTTCACCGGAGAGAGTAAGTCCTATTAACTGTAAAAACCCATAGCCATCAAAAGAATTGCGGGCTGGTCTTGGTATGTTAATAGAAAGACATAAATTCCAGAGTTTTTGGAATTGATAGATGCTATTTGAGGAAGGGAACTCTCTAATACGAGTCTCACACAAAAATAAATACTCTAAGCATTTCATTTCAGGATCAATATCAGGGAAGTTCTCAAGGCTTGTGGACCCTCTAAGATCAAAATATTTAAGAGATTTTAACGCAAGTCTTCTTGGAAGAGTTTGAAGTTTTCCACAGTTTTGGAGATCCCAAGTTTCAAGTTTATCAAGAAGTCCAATGGACTCATGAACCTTAACTAAAGATTTACAATTTGAAAGGTATAATGTTTTTAAATTTGGGGCACACAACTCAGGTAATTCTTGAATGGATTCACAGTATTGGAGAAAAAACAATTCTAGAGATTTGAACTCAAGTCTTCTAGGAAGAGCTTGAAGCTTTTGGCAAAAAGAAAGGGACAAAACTTTAAGCTTATCAAGCAATCCAATAGACTCATGAATCTTAACCAAATTTTTACAACCAAAAAGGTTAATACTCTCTAAATTTGGGGCACCCAACTCAGGTAATTCTTGAATGGATTCACAATATTGGAGAAAAAAAAATTTTAGAGATTTGAACTCAAGTCTTCTAGGAAGAGCTTGAAGCTTTTGGCAAAAAGAAAGGGACAAAACTTTAAGCTTATCAAGCAATCCAATAGACTCATGAATCTTAACCAAATTTTTACAACCAAAAAGGTTAATACTCTCTAAATTTGGGGCACCCAACTCAGGTAATTCTTGAATGGATTCACAGTATTCGAGAAAAAAAAATTTTAGAGATTTGAACTCAAGTCTTCTAGGAAGAGCTTGAAGTTTTTTGCAACCAGAAAGGTCCAAAGTTTCAAGCTTATTAAGCAATCCAATAGACTCATGAATCTCAACCAAATTTTTACAATAAGAAAGGTCAAATTTCTTTAAATTTGGAGCCCACAACTCAGGAAATTTCTCGATGGATTCACAATGGTCAAGATTGATTCCTCTCAACATTTTAAAACACAAAACCTGTAGAAGGAAACAACATTTATCTTCAACAAGCTTTAAAATAAACTTTAGAGGAAAATCATAGTTAAGAAAACTAATAATCATACCTGCTTGAATGGCTTAGGTATTATCATGTTACAATGTGGCATGTTGAAGTAGACAAGCTGTTGAGGACAAAAATTGGATGGCAAGGAAACAGAACAATTAGCCCAATCCAGCAACACTATACTGTTGGGGAGATATTTCAGACATCCATCAATATGTACATTTTTAACTATAAGAAACTTGAGAGTTTCCATCTTTTTGAAAGCTTGAGGATGAATTTCCAATGTAATAGGTTTAGGTGGATTCAACATTATGCCTCGAATTTCATTCGTTCCCTAGTTGGACAAAGCATTAAGTGAACAACACTAGGCAATAGAATTTTCCGAAAATATAACAATTTAAAAAAATATATGTTAATAAGCTTGTATTGCTTCAACATTAATAAAAATTAAAGAAAGTAATTAATTTCTTCTAAATAGATCAAAAGAGGGAAAGAGGCGAAGAAAAAGACTTATACCATATTTGCAGTTAGTACAGCACAAGCATCAGCATAATAAAGAAAGTAATTAATTTCTTCTAAATAGATCAAAAGAGGGAAAGAGGCGAAGAAAAAGACTTATACCATATTTGCAGTTAGTACAGCACAAGCATCAGCATAATCTCGTAGCCTAGTACGTTTTCCAAGCGCTTGTGGTGATTCTTGTTGAACAATTTCCTCTCCCATTTTTTGTAGCAAGTTATGCATCGATAAATAGCCGCACCAATCAATAGTTATCAAACACTTGTCAATAAGTTTTGGAATACCAATATTTGGAAATAAATAACATGCCTCTAATATATTTACAACATAATCTTTCTTTTTCCCTTGGAAGAAAAATGCAATATCAAGGAAAATATGTTTTTCACTTGGGTCCAATCCTTCGTAACTAATTTTGAGTATTTCTAGAATTTTCTTGTTGGGAATCTTTTTATACTTCTCTAATGCACTTTCCCATTCACATGCACTTTTTCCACGCAAATCAGAACCTATTATTTTTAAAGCTAGTGGAAGGCCATCGGCATAATTGATAAACTGCTTTGAAAGTTGCAAGTAAGCTTCCTCAGGTTCATTTGTTTGGAAGGCATACAAACTAAAAAGTTCGGAAGCTTCATATTCATCCAGTTGATCAACCATATAGATTTTAGGATATGGTTTGAGAGTATTTAACACATCTTTGTCTCTTGCGGTTATAAGGATTCTACTTCCAGGAGCTAGCCAATCACAATCTCCAAGCAAATTTTCTATTTGTTTTCCTTCATCCACATCATCGAGAACTAAAAGAACTCTTTTATGGCAAAGTCTTTCCTTTATCACATTGGTTCCTCTAGATATGATGTCCACCTTTGAATTTCCATCGCTTAAGAACTGGGAAAGAAGTATCTCCTGTAGTCGGATTCTGCCATCAATTGTCCCAGACCTTTCTTTAACATCGTCTAGAAAGAAACCTTTTTCAAAGTCATCAACAATTTTGTTATATACAGCTCTTGCGATGGTAGTCTTACCTATTCCCCCAAGGCCAAGGATTGCCACGATTCGGATATCATTTGACTCAATACATAAAATCTTTTCTATTTTCGCTGCACGAGAATCTACTCCAATAGGGTATTTAGCAACAAATAAACGTGTGCGGCAAAGTATCTTACTTGATATCACTTTGATAATTCCCTGGATGAATTCTGATTCAAGACAACTGCCAATCACATAACATAAAAGGCATGTTATGAAATGGATCATATGGAAAATGTACGTATGAAGATAAGCAAAATTCTAAATATATAGTTTTTACAATTTTTTTATTCTTCTATCAAGTAGTTGCATGAAAATTCCGCATAGGTCAGGAACCAAACTTATTGGAAACCCACATATGATACCAGATTGAAACGATTAAGAGATGAACTTTTTCTCAAAAAATACATGGAAGAAACTCTTAATTGGTAAGATTAAATTTTTCTTTGTAGCCTAACAAGCGACTACCTTTATAGTTAAAGATATTATCAAAATATATAGTGGTTATGACAAGCCATTAAAATAAAAAATAAAAAACCCATGAAAGCAAGAAACTAATCAGGAGATACATACTCATTATTGTAATGGAATCCAGACAAATTGCCAACTTCTTTTAGAGCTGTCCTCCAAGTATGCACCTTGTCATTGTTATCCTTGAAATTTTTTTCATGTTTAGACAATTCTACCCCAAACTTTCCCTCTTGTTTACGTACTTCTGATGGATCTATTCCATAAAAAACTGGTAAAACCACTTGGCCAAGATTTTTCTTACAGTTAAGGATCCAAACAAGTTCATCCAAACACCATTTGGAAGATGCAAAATTTTCAGAAAACACAATAACTGAAATCCTTGACCTTTCGATGGTTTTGCAAAGTTGCTTTGAAATTTCTTCTCCCCTCCGAAGTTTATAGTCCTTGAAGGTGTAAATGTCTTTGTCACACAAAGCTTTATATAAATGGCCCGTAAATCTTTGGCGGGTATCTTCACCTCTAAAGCTCAAGAAGACATCATACTCACACCGGTGAGTAGAAGAAGAAGTGGAAGTCATTGGAGTCTACATACGAGCAGAAGATTGAGAAGGTCAAAGATGTGATAAAAGGGGAATTATAAGGGATGAGTGAACACATGAAAAAAAAAAAAAAAAAAAAAAAAAAAAAAAAAAAAAAAAAAAAAAAAAAAAAAAACCTCTTTTTTATGACTGGAGATTGAAGGTGGTGGTTGTGTGGCAGCTTCAATATCGCGCCGCCTACACCATTTGGCAAAGAGGTGGCGACCGAGGACGAATACCCCCAGAAGTACTATAATTTTCATGCTTTTCTGAAACTCAAAATGTTCGAATCCAATGTCTTTTCTTTTTGATTTCTGAACCAAGATCTTTAAAGTTAAGGCCTACAAAGATATGCAAATGACTTGTACATACCCACCACCGAATCCCACCAAAAATGTCTTTTTGGGAACTTCCGTAGTTAAATAAATGACAAATAACAAGATTAACGGAGATAATAAAGAATACAAATGCACTCTTTACATTTGACTGAAATTTATCTCAGTTATTTAACTTTATTTTTGTCAAGTTAAATTTCTTAAGTTTCATTTTTTTTTTTTTTTTTTGAGAATTTTAAGTTTCAAATTTTAAAAGATTAAAAAACCCTCCAGTTTCATTTTTACCGCTTACAGTCAACCTCTTCAACTAGTTGAGACAATAGTTGCAAATCAAAGTTATGCATTTCGTTTCATTTCACTCTAAAATCTAACTTCAAAAAGTCAAAGAAGGAGAAAAAGATGAGAAGAGAAGAGGAATTTAAAAGAGGCTCACGGTGATGAATGTGCGTAATGCTTCACCTTGAGAGAATTGCTATGGTAGCTAGGAATGAGTGAAGAAGATACTGATGTTTGCTGGCCTCTAGTTCACCATTTGCCACTTTCTCAAAAAAAAAAATATATATATATATAGCTCACCATTTGCCACAATGCTTTTTGCAGTCCTTTTTATTTGGAGAAGATATGTGGAGATGGCCTTCAGTAAATTGCATCAAAATGAACCAACCTTTTCGAGTTTTTCTTTGTTCATCAGACTATCTGCTTCCAGTTTGTTTACCACACCATTCCAATCAACAGTTTGTAAAGATGAAATGATGTAATAAAAGTAGGAGACAGAAAAATCTTCGTGAAAGAAAGACTTTGAAAAGCTGGCCAATAAGTGGGGTAGGAAAATTCTTTGAAGCTTCATCTTTTACAAATGCCCCAACATCTATATTTATTTACAAAAGAACCAAATTGTTTTAGGGTCCGTTTGGATACAGCTGAAAACTGAAAACTGAAACTGAAAACTGAAAAACACTGTAGCGAAATAATTTTTAAATGTGTGAATAGTATCGTGGGACCCATTTTTAATGAAAAAGTTGCTGAAAAGTGAAATTTGTGGGTCCGTGAACAGTACACGATGTGCTGTGATTGGTCCAAAAAAATTTGAAAAGTCAAAGTTTGCGGCTACTGTTCATTGAATAGTGCATGAACAGTAGCCGCAACACCCAAAACGCTCCAAAACGCGTGAAAAAAAAAAAAAAAAAAAAAAAAAAAAAAAAAAAAAAAAAACGCAAACGCAGGGAACTTTCAGCCGAATCCAAACGCACTCTTAGTCTTTAAATAACCGACTGATTAGTTTATTAGGGATTTTTCCTTAATGTCTATATTAAAATAATTGATTTGTATTATTATTTAACTAAATAGTGATAATAAGTAATAATTTATTATATAAATAGTTATATATTAGCAGTATTCTTAAAACGGTATGCTAAAATATACTGATACCGAAATAATTTGTTCAAATGGATTCCAAAGTATTCAAAACATTAAGTGTAATTCAGGTCAACCATTAAAGTAAGGTCATAGAAGTAGCCTAAGCCCCAATATAAAAGAGCTCCAAAATTCTTAGTTAATCTATACTATTAATAACATGGTTCCCTATTTGAGTTTCATTATTTTGCATACTAAAATATCCTCACACAAATTCTTAAATTCTCTAAAATACCCATGTCTTTTAGTTAAATAATTTTAAATTTAAAAATACAAACTAGTTAATCTAATCATACGTTCCGTTTGTCTTTATCTTGCCAATTTGAAACCATTGGTATGGGGCAATAATATTATGAAGTGAAGTTGTAAAAGTGTATTTGAGATATTACATCATATTGTCATACGCTTTAAATTTATTTTATTTTGTCATAATCATGACTTTTTATCTTATAGAATGTATTTCTTTCAGTTATAAATATTTTTTACTTAGAAATGTCTAGTATAAATATTGACATAGATATAAAAAATTAATAAAAAAGGTAAAACTAGAAATTTTAATTGATTATCACATAGGATCCTTTGATTAATCTATTACTAGGAATATAATAATATAAGATAAAATTTATATGAAAGCTCAGAAGTCAATGAGAATTTATCAAAATCGAGGGTTTTTTTTTTTTTTTTTTTGAAAATCTTATCAAAACTGAATTAGAAGATAAAGAAATAATATAATGAAAAGATTATAAGGGCAATAATAATCATAATAACGTTAAAAAAAATTGAAAAAGTTTTCATATAATAATATTTGACTATATAATAAAATTAAATTATTTTCCAAGTGCATTTTTTTGTTTCATCAAAATAAGTTTTTTAAAATTAAAGTTCAATCCTAATTAAAATCTATTATGCATAATGAAATTAAATGGATTTGTCTTATAATCAATTGAGAAGTAGATGTTAGAGTATTTGCATTAGCTCGTGCAAAAATTTATGTCTATTTTAACACAAGAACTTACTTTTTTATTTTATATATTCACTTTTCAAAATATCTTACATCAAATTATCTATTTTACACTACATTTCATTAAAATATTATTTTTTCTTAATTTTTTATATTTCTTCACACACACACAATAACTATCATCTACTCATTTATTTCATTCTAAAGATATGTAAAGCAAGAATAAAAAAAAATAATAACAAATTAATAGAGCTAGGCTAAATTTACATGATTATTATAATAATTATATATTTTTACACAATTTTACAAGACTTTATGTGTGTGAATTTTAGAATTTATTAACTAAAATGTCTTCATTTTTCTCTTATACAGGGATTAATAATGATTCGATTGCTCTTAACAAATTAAAATTTAAAACTTTTATATTACAAAAAGATTTTGAAATAAAAATTTTAATTTAAAAAATTAAATAAATACTGTTTTAAAAAGTCTAAATGGTTGTGACTTGCGACCTCAAAGACCTCAAAATTGGTGCAAAGTATTGGCTGTAAAGTGTAAAAAAGTACTACACTTTCGGTGCATTTTCTGCTCAATTTTTCTTACTTTCCTGACAGCAAAGACCTGTGTCAATAGTTATGCTGTTTCCACAAAATTTCCACCAACTTCAGTAGAAAGCTTGCGCGTCTTCAGTTTTTCAAGAAAAGAAAAAGTGAGAAAATGACATAACAAATTAGTCTAAGCTTTGTTTACTTTTTTGACAATGCGTAGAGTACCGTCAATTTCTTGGATGATAGATAAACGCAGAATGCCAATATTTATTTATTTATTTATTTATTTTTTGGATTAAGAGGAAGCTTCATTAACAAAACTAACCGGCCTCAAAAACAGAGGGTACAAAGCGACCGTACAACATTCCAGCCGAATCAAGGCTGAGCAAGAGAGTTACATCAGAAGGGGGGGCAAGAAAAATGATAAAATCTTGACTAAGGAGAGCACCTCGTCTAGCAAGGGCGTCGGCACATTTATTCGCCTCTCTATAACAATGTCTAATCCTAACTTGAGGAATATCTTTCAAAAACTTTGTAAGGTTGAATTTATTCAACCATCTAATTGGCTTTATTCCGTGCCAAATTTGCTTGTAATTCAGCATTTAGTAACCCTGTATTTAGGTGGGTTTGTTGTAAGGGTAGTGAGTGAGATAGAGTGAAGTTTGCTCAAGAGTGTGCAAGAAAACAGAGACTCGCGGCTGGGACTTGCGGGTGGACTCGCGGCTGCAAGCCGCCAGAAGCAGCACACGTGCCAAGCATGCTGGAAGATGAACAGTCATGCTAGCTGGAGCACTACAGGACAAAACAGGACAACTGGCCATACGGTTAACTCGCGACTGGATCTCGCGACTTGGTCAAGCCGCGAGCCACCCCTGTTTTGTAAAACCTGACATTTCACATTCCTCTCCCACTCCAGTATAAATACCCCTTTTACCCACGATTGAAAGAGAGCTTCCAGAGAGAATTTTGAGAGAGAAACCCTAAAGAAAAACCAGATTGCTTCACCCACAATCTCTACCTTAGAGTCTCTTCAAATTCCTCAACTCTCTTCCTCTCCATTGTCAAATCCTTGAGAGGCATTATACCAAACCTGGTTCTCACCATTATCATCTCTATGAGACAGATGTTTGGATTTCTGGGAAGCAGTTAGGAAGGAGTCAATCTTCATTGGTTGATGCTACGGTCTAGTAGCGGAATCCGGGAAGCTAGAAAAGAAAAAGGTTCGGCGCAACCTCGTTGGAGCAAGAAGCTTGGAGGGCTTAGGTGCACTGGGTAGATTAGGCTTGGAGGGTCTTTTGCTGTCCTTGTATCCCAACTGTATTTTCTAGTGGATTGATTACCGCTTGGAGGGCGGCGGAGAGGTTTTTCACCGAGAACTTCGGTTTCCTCTTCGATAACACTTCGCGTGTTGTCTTTGTGTTTGCATCTTCCTTCCTCTCTATCTTTGCCTTTATTTTATCTGCTGTGGTTTTATTTTGTTATGGCTTAGATAGTTGTTTAACCAATTTCATATTATAGCATGTGTTAAGTTTCCGCATACTTGTTGTTTAACATATTGCTTGATTTGGTTAAGTTGTATTTTGGGGGTCTAAACGTTCAAAGGTGTTTTGTACAGATTTTTGAACTTTCAAACTTCCAACAATCAGCCACCAAAACATCAATACCATTAGGATGATCTAGATCCTTCTTCATAAGATCCACAACCAACTTTGAGTCAAGCTCAATTTCAACTGCTAGAAGTTTAAGAGTAATACACAAGCGAATGCCATCACGAAGGGCCCAAAGTTCTGCAGCAACACTTGTTGTAGACCCGATAGCTCGTGCAAATCCTTTGACCCATTCTCCCTTATCATTCTGAATTATACCACCTCCGCCAGCCAAACCGGGATTCCCCAATGAAGATCCATCTGTATTCAACTTGAACCAGCTAAGAGGAGGAAGGTGCCAACGAACCTGAATTTTTGTTTTAGCTCTTATCAGCTTCCCATTAATTCCTAGGTGAAGAAATTCAGCTGCTTTGGCTACTGCTTCAGTTTTGGAATCTTTTTGGAGATGAGGTCTTCCAAAGACAGTGTTGTTGCAGTGAAGCCAAATAGTCCAAAGAGCGAAAGGAAAGAGTATACCCCACTCCATACCCGAAGAGTTGCTGGACTTGGAGCTTTGACAATTAAGCTTCAGCCACTCCACCACATTAGTATCATAAAATAAGCTTCTTTGGATCGGAGGAGAAAAGGAGTTCCAATACCTTTGTGCCATGGGGCAATCTCTTAAGGTATGAATAATGGTTTCAGGAGCATTATTGCATATAGGACATAGAAAAGAAACATCCATACCTCTCTTTGCAAGAATGGCCCGGACTGGTATGCTTTCGTGACAACATTGCCAGAGAAAATGTTTTATCTTCGGAAGGGATTGCACTTTCCACACCCAATCTCCTCTGAAAATCTGATTCGCTGTATCATTGCCAACCAAATTTGCAAGGCGATATGCCTCCCTCAACTTGAACTCGCCATTGGGAGAGGAGAACCAAGAGAGTCGATCCTTACTCTGGTTTGAGAAAGGGACAGGGGTTGCTTTTATTTCCAAAAGAATTGAGGCAGGGAGATCAAAGGATAATCCCGCCCATCTCCATCCAAGGAAGCTAGCAATATCCATCACCTTAAGATTCTCTTCACCTTTGTTCAGAGGTCCAGAAATCAGACTTCTCAAAGGACCTTTGTTCAGCCACTTATCAAACCAGAGAGATAAGAAGCTATCCTTCCCAGCTATCCACTTGGAACCTTTTGAAAAAATTTCCTCACCTTTTTTAAGACCAACCCAAGTAGATGAGTACGAAGTAAGGGTTGTTGCGCTTCTAAAACTTCTACGATGAGCTCGGTACTTGTTTGATAACACTCTTACCCATAAGGAGGATTTTTCTGAGTGAAACCTCCAATTAAGCTTCGCAAGAAGGGCAGTATTTTTCGGCTTGGCTGCTTGAATACTTAGGCCACCTTCCTCTTTTGCTTTTGTGATTTGTTCCAACCAATGAGATGGACCTTTTTCCTGTTCTCAGATGAATCCCAAATAAAATTTCTATTCAGCTTATCTATTCCCTAAAGAATTTTAGGAGGTAGAGCTGTGCATTACATCACATAGTTAGGAATCGTGGAGGTGACCAATTGAGTAAGAACGACTCTGCCTGCAGGAGACAAAAGGTTGGCTTTCCAACCACCAACTTGCTCTAAATACAGTCTAAAATAAAACCAAAATCTTGCTGAGAACCTTTATGTTTAATGGGAAAACCCAAGTATTTTCCAAGGGAGGTGGTAGACCTGAATCCCAGCACATCACCTAGCTCATTCCTTGTATTCTAATCTACATTGGGAGAGAAAAAGACACGAGACTTCTTGCCACTAATTTTCTGCCCCGAAATCTCACAAAAGGAGTCTAAAACATCCTTAATGGCAACACAATTTTTCCGGTCAGCTTTGGCGAACAACATGAGGTCATCAACAAAAAATACATGTGAGAAACTTGGACCCCCTTGAGAAGCTTTAATTGGATTCCAAAGATTCTCTCGACATTTCCCCTCAATTAAAGCCCCGAGAACTTCCATACATAAGATAAAAAGATAAGGCGATAGAGGGTCACCTTGTCGAAGCCCTCTTGAAGGTTGAAAAGCATCCAATGCCCCTTCGTTAAACAGAATAGAGATAGAGGTGGTGGAGACGCAGCTCATGATTAGAGAAATTAAATTATCAGGGAAGTTCAAAAGATTCAAAGTATCTCTAATGAAACTCCATTCAAGGCGATCATAAGCCTTTTCTAAGTCAAGCTTAATTGCCATAACACCTGTACTGCCCTTTTTCTTTGACATTGTGTGGATTAACTCTTGGACTATAATTGCATTATCCAAGCCCTTCCTTCCTGGGACAAACGCTGCTTGGAGCGGAGAAATTAAACCAGACAAAAAGGGATGGATCCGGTTAACAATAATCTTGGTCACTATCTTGTAGATCGTATTACAAAAGCTAATTGGCCGGTAGTTGGACAAAGACTCAGGGCTTTTGCATTTAGGAATGAGGGTAATGAGGGTTTGGTTCATATAGTCTGGAATAACCCCTGAAGAGAAAACCCCTTTAACCTCCTCTCTTACAGAGTCACCAACAATCAGCCAGAAACGCTGGAAAAATCCCGCATGGAGACCATTCGGGCCGGGAGCTTTAAAGGGTTTAAGCACCCAAAGACCCTCAAAGATCTCCTTGTCTGTGATCGGAGCATTCAGAATGAGATTAGCTTCTGTATTAAGGCGAGTATTCCAAACAGGGGGGGTCCCATACAACCAGGAAAGAGCTGGCCTGACCTGAGGTGAAGAGATCCAAGAAACCTTGCCTGATAAAATCCGCAATCTCTATTTCCCCATTTAGCCAATTGCCCATTCTGTCCTTCATACAGATAATTCTATTTCGCTTTCGGCGCACAAGAGTTGAAGTATGATAGAAGGAAGTATTTCTATCTCCCTCCACCAACCAAAGGATCCGAGCCTTTATAGTCCAAAATTCCTCCTCGATTTTTGCCACCTCAGCATATTCAAATCTTAGCTTCCTTTCCAGATCAACCGAGAAATCATTGGGTCTTAGAGACAAACTAACTTGAATCCCTTTAAGTCTGGCTAGGATCCTTCTCTTCCTATGAAATAAGTTGCCAAAATGATTTTTGTTCCAGCATTGCGCCTTGGAAGAGAAGATTGACAAAGCCTGATGCAAAGAGGGAGAATTATTCCAATCTTCCCTTACCACCCTCGGAAAACTTGGATCCAAAAGCCACATAGGTTGGAAGCGGAAGGGCTTGGGGAAGTGAAGACCCCTATCTTTCTCAAAACACAATTTAATAGGGCAATGATCCGAGTGAGTTTTTTCCAGATGAAGAACAACTGCTTCAGAAAATAGGGAATTCCATTCAGCGTTCACAAAGACTGTCTATTCTCTCTTGGATCAATTGCGAAAGCGGGCGATGGTTGGACCAGGTAAAGCGTGGCCCCGAATAACCAATGTTAATCATTCTACAATTGTTCAAGAAATCCTGGAAGCGAAGGGCTCTACTTATGTTGACCGAACATCCACCAAACTTATCTTCCCCCATAAGCACTTCATTAAAATCACTTGCTATTACCCAGGGCATGGAATGAAGGTTGGCCACAGACTCAAGATTTTCCCAAAGCAGCCGTCTCTCAGCATACCTTGGACTAGCATAAATGGCTGAGAGAAGCCAGGGAGGCTTCGCTGTGGGCGTGACAATTACATGAACTTCTTGCTCAGTGGTAGCTAGCTCAGCAATTTCAACTTGGTCAGAGTCCCAAAGAACCCACAATCCTCCAGATAGGCCAATTGAGTTTGCAAAAATTGCCCCATCAAGATTTATTCTATCTGAGATCCTCTTAGCTCTCTCACCACTAACTTTGGTCTCACTAATGACCATAATAGCAGGGGAATGCATTTGAATCAAATTATTATTTATTGGATAAATTCCATGAACATAACTTGATATTTGAGTTACTGTCAACCATGTTCAAAACTTTCTAAAACTAATATTTGGTCCTTAATATCAAATTAGTTCTTAAATACAGTTGTGAAAAATGACTAACTGGCCTTATAGTATTTAGGGACTAAGTTGGATTTAAGGACTAAATTGATTAATTTTGAAAAGTTTTGAATATGGTTGGCATTAATTCAAACCCCAAAATATGTTAATGAAATATAACTTATCTATAGCTATTGACATCTTTATATTTGTGTGTTTGGGACAAGTTTATAAGCTAATTTTTTTTACTTTTTAGCTCTTCACTTATTCTTGCTCTCTCTTTTTTTTTTTTTTTTTTTTTTTTTTTTTTTTGTAAGAGCATCCACATTGGTAGAGCTATATTTTTAGCTATTTGGCACCACAAAAAACTACTTTATCTATTTTACCTACTTACTTTACAAAACATCCAGCATCGGTAGATCTATTTTAATTTTCAACACAATAAAATAATATAAACATCACAATAAAATAAACATCACAATAGCAGTGTGAACGCACAAAAATATATAGCAGTGTGAACGCTATATAAAAAAAGAAAAAAAATGAGTAAAAGAAGTGTGAATGCACAAATAATAGCAGTGTGAACGTGAAGAAGAGAAATAACAATAAAAGAAAGAATAAAAATGATTAAATAATCAAAAGTAGTGTGAACACACAAATAAAAAAAATACTTTACCTTTTAGCTACAATGCACAGCTAAAAGTAACCGGTAGCTATGGAGCCAAAAAATATAGCTTTACCTCTACCATTGTAGGGCACATTTTGGTATTTGGTAGTGCTAAAAATAGCAATATAACTATTTAGCACACCAATATAGATGTTCTAAAAATATATTTTAACATACTTTTAAACTAAATAATTTTTAGCAAAAGGCTGAGGCAGGTTCGATAGCTGTATACCCTTCTTCCACAAACTTTCCTTGGCGCAACTACAATTATTCGATCTAGCACTAGCAGTGCCATGCTTTTTCTCTTCGTTGTTTTTTCTCTGACCACTCGCAATGCAGTACAAACAATAATTTAAGTTTTCCAAAAGATAGAGGGCCTATACAAACAATAATGCATGTTGGAAGGAACATCCTAATTTATTTCCATAGTTCTATTACAGATTTTTTATTGGCTAAATTGCAAAGTACACCCCTAACGTTTGGGAGTGATTGGATTTTACACCCCAACATTTCAGAACTTTGATTTTATACCCAAAGTTTGGTTTTGTTAGCAAATCACACCGCCAGTTAGATTTTGCTGTTATTTGCCAAGTCATCTTGCTGACATGTTTTTTTTTTTTTTGGCCAAATAAGCTCAAAATGACACAGTTGCAATGGAAATGATGTGATGACTTAGCACATGCCAAATGGCATCGTTCTGCCCAAACATAAAACAAACAGAAAATCCTAAATCTAAACCCACGAACTAGCCCTTAGCTCCCTAACCCACGAACCCAACCCTTCCCTTCCTAACCCTTATGAACCCAAACCACCCATCGGCTCTGCAACCAGCTCCTTGCATCGTGAACCCAGACGTGAGTAAGTTCATCGATGGCTCCAGGTCAGCTCCAAGGCGGCAACAGGTATGGCCAAGCCAATAGTTAGGGTATTTCTCTTCTCTATGGCTCTCTTTCTCTCTCTCTTTTTGGATTTTTCTTGCCATTGCTAGATTGGAATTTTGGGTTTTTTGTTGGGTTTGCTGGGGCTTTTGTTGTTTGGGTTTGTTGAGGTTTTTGTTCAATTTTTTTTGTTTGGGATTTTGTTGCTAGATGCATAGAATGTTTGGGGTTTTCGTTAATTTTTTTGGGTGATGGATTTGTTGCTAGAACTCTCTATGTGTGTGTGATTTAAACTCATTTACTTTGCTATTGGAACTTTGAGTGTGTTTATGGTGGAGTTTGTTTCTCTTAATTTTAATTTTTTTGGGTTTTGTAGCACTTTGATATTGTTTTTTCTATGTATTGGAATCCCATTATGTTTGATGGATCATTGAGAGAATAGGGGCTGAATTATACTATCTTATATGTATATGTATTTGCAGTCAACTTTGAAGTTTATTTTCATTACATATGTAGCTGTATGACATCATTTGATTGTCTTTGTATTGATTGTGACATTCATATTGATCAGGGGCTATTTTTTCATGCTGATGCTGGTTGTGAAAGCAAAAAAATGATAATTTTTTGTTCAAATGGACAGCAATTTCAAATGGGCAGCAATTTCTAATGCAGAAGCAAAAGCCAGTGCCTATCAAAATGATGAATATGAAATTTGAGGAGAAGTAATTTTCTTTCCCTTGCTCTTAACCACATGTTAAAACTTTGTTGCAATAGATAATGTTACTTACAATAACTGGTTGGAACTGAGAATTTGTTATGTCATCTTGCAGCTTTGTTAAGGGTAGAGATTATGATCCAAATTGTGAACGGGTTGAGAAGAGAAAGTTGCAGAAACAAGTAATTGCGAAAAGACGCATTTTTCTTACTTGAGGTTAAGGAAAAAGAAAGAGCACTATGGGAAAAAGAAAGAGCAGAGAAGTATGAGAAGGCATTAGCTTTCCTTCAAGAACAAGAACATGGTATAAAATCTGGACAATTAGGAAAAGCCAGGAAGAGGGGAAGATGAAGCTGACTTCTGAATCTTGTATTACATGCTATCATTATTTAGGTGGTGTTTAGTTATACATAATATTCTTGGAATTGAAGTGAATTGAAGCCTTGGAATTGGAATCAAAGGCGCAATTTTGAAATTGTTGTATTATTATTGTTAACTTAAGAAATTATAAGCAAGTTTTTCCCTTCTCATATTGATTTCATTGTATTTTAAGCAACTGTCCCTCGCGCTCATTGCATATTTTTTAAGTGTACAAATTAGAGCCTTAAAGTGTGGCACCTAAAGCAATGCATCCAGTGATCTAAATCAAAATCGAAGAATTATTAGAGAAATCAATGGAAGAGGGATCTTATCCTAAACAAAACGTCACACCAAGCTCAATATTTTGTTCCAGCTAGTTTGATTTATATTTTAAACAGGCTGAAGCTAGTTGTAAAGCTTTCTTGGTTGATTTTTTCCCTTGACACATGATTAATCATCATGGAACATTCGTCCAAACTCTTCTTCACCATTTTCAGGTTAATCCTAACTAGTTCAGCATTATAAGCATCCCTTTTCCTCACTGTTTTGATACACCTTTCACTTTAAGGGTCAAAAGGAGCATACAGTTAACTGCTCCAAGTCTTTTTCAGCAACACAAGCATTGATCTCTTGGTATTCTCCTCACAGGTAGCATTTTACACAAATATCTGAATCTTCCAAACCCGTGAGCCTTAATGTAACAATTAACGGTCCTATAAACTACTATTGTTGTTGCTCCTTAACCTTTTCCAGCTCCACTTCCAGCTCTTCCTTTTCCAACACCAGCTCCAGCACCTTTTCTAGATCTACCAACTCCATTGCTTCCAGCAACACTTGTTTGGGTTGAGACCTTTAATAATAGAAACATGGTAAGTATTGCACAACAAACTAAATGACCAAATATTGGCAATTTGCAAATAATAAGCATAATGTATATAATATAGTATGGAAAGTATTATAGTTGATTGGCTTCCAGCAGCACGTGATGGGCGACAATCCTCTTCCACTTTTAAGCCCATAAACACATGATTGCTTCCTGTTCTCCTAATCTACAACAAGCTCAAAAAATTTGCAGTTAGCAACTACAATAAGTAGCATATACCAAAACTTAGTTAGCAATAAGCATGTACGAATACATGATTTTGTCTCCCTACAGTAGATGTTGCTCCTTGTCTCTGCCCAGTCTGGCCCTCATTTGCATCATTAGATTTGAGGGGTACTTTGCATCCTTTTTTGTTGTGATCTAATTGTCCACAATTGGTACATTTTTGAGCGGCAGATGGTTTTTTCAACTTATGTGAAATCTTCATGCCTCATCAACAGCTTTCTTCCTCTTGTTCTCCTTTGGTCTTCCACGCTGTACTAGCATCTTCAGAGGTAGAATCTTATCACTTGCTTCCTTTGGCCAAAACTCCTCACCATTGGTAGGCTGGATAAGATGTAAGTAAGTTTTAAGGTAAGTCTCAACCTTGTAGTAGTGATGCACATAATTTTCTTCCTTTTCTTTCTTGTAAGCGATTGCTGAAACCGTATGCTTACAAGGGATGCCTGTTAAATCCCATCTATAGCAAGCACATGTATGCTTATCCATATCAACTACAAACTGTTTTCCCTTACAATGCACTTCAAACTTTGATCCACCAAACCATGTGGATGTGCAATCCCTAGTTGCTTCCTTGTTAACTTCTAATTTATCTTGAATCCTTAGACAAATTGGGCTAGACTTCTTCAACATTGTATCCCTATTTCTTGGGATCCTTTTCATAAGATACCTCCTAATCATCTCACACATAGTCAATATGGCCTTATCCCTAGCATCAATTATCTTGGAATTAAATGACTCACAAAGGTTGTTCAACAACATGTCACACTTAGGCCAAGTACTAAAAGCATGTCTACTCCAATGTGCACAGTTAATACCCATCAAATGTCCATAAGCATTGACATCTACATTTCTCATCATCTCCATCTTTGCCTCAAACCCAGATCTGGTGGCCTCTCTTACTGCTGCCCACATTAAATCCTTCAATAGTTTACGCTAATGCTCCTTCTTGAAGTTGGCATATAAATGCCTAACACAGAACCTTGTATGTGCTTCAAGAGCAACTGTTGCAAGAGCAGGAAGTAAGCCCTACATTAAAATAAACGGGTTATTATGTAGATATTACATAATTTGAACACTAAATTTAAATTTAAATATATACAATGAATACAACTTTAAACTTACACAAAAAAGAAACACATACCTTCTGTTGGTCAGAAGTAAAGGTCCAGCCACATTCCCTCATAGGACCAATATTAGCTAACAACAACTCTAGAAACCATGACCTACTGTCCTTGGTCTCACCCTCACAAATAGCAAATGCTATTAGGTACATCCCATCATTCCCATCAATCCCAACAACTGCCAATAGTTGCCCCTTCAAAAACCCTCTTAAATGACAAGCGTCAAGACTAATAATTGGCCTACATTCCTCTAGAAATCCGATTTTGCAAGCAGCTAGGCACACATACATTCTCTTGAAGTGCAGTGTGGGTGTGTGTAGATTAATTTTGACTGTAGTGCTTGGATTAGAAACTCTCAACTTTTCACAATAATCTCTAGCTCTTTCAAACTAATAGGCAAACATTCCTTTAAGCATTTCCAATGCAATCTGACTAGCCCTAAAGCAACTATTGCAAGAGCAGGAAGTAAGCCCTACATTAAAAAAAAAAGGGGTTATTACGTAGATATTACATAATTTGAACACTAAATTTAAATTTAAATATATACAATGAATACAACATTAAACTTACACAAAAAAGAAACACATACCTTCTGTTGGTCAGAAGTAAAGGTCCAGTCACGTTCCCTTATAGGACCAATATTAGCTAACAACAACTCTAGAAACCATGACCAACTGTCCTTGGTCTCACCCTCACAAATAGTAAATGCTATTGGGTACATCCCATCATTCCCATCAATCCCAACAACTGCCAATAGTTGCCCCTTCAAAAACCCTCTTAAATGACAAGCGTCAAGACTAATAATTGGCCTACATTCCTTCAGAAATCTGATTCTGCAAGCAGCTAGGCACACATACATTCTCTTGAAGTGAAGTGTGGGTGTGTGTAGATTAATTTTGGCTGTAGTGCTTGGATTAGAAACTCTCAACTCTTCACAATAATCTCTAGCTCTTTCAAACTAATAGGCAAACCTTCCTTTAAGCATTTCCAATGCAATCTGCCTAGCCCTAAAGGCTTTGTCGAGGGAAATGTCTACTTGAAACTAATTTTTTATACCTTCCTTTATCTCAGCACTTTTGATGTTGGGTCTTCCTCTAAACACCTCTAGCCATGCAACTGCAATCCATCTTGCAGAAACCATCCTACTATGAAAGGCCCTAGAACATGTATGTTTTTCCCAATTCACAAGCAAAGATTTTTCTTCACGGTCCCATGAAGCATAAATATACCACTCACAATTCTCACATTTGTAACTCACCTTGCGAGACTCATTCTTAACAATTAACAATGGATATCCATGCTTGATTCTATAAGATTGCATAGCCCTCTTAAACTCCTTGTGGTCACTATAAACAACATCCCTTTCTCAAAAACGAGGTCGGGTATATCCACCTTAGCTCTAAATTCAATGTACTTGGGGTGCTCTTCATCATCCTTAGAGTTGACATGTGTGCACAAAACGTCAGAGTGCCCATAATCACTTTCCCTACTTTTTATATTATGCTCCTCATCACTAAAGCAAGTGGGTACCCAATTTGATGTGTTCTGCTTGTTAGGGTTTACGTTCAATTGGTTATAGGTAGGGGTTTGGACAATGTGAATGGATGGAGCAATGTAAGTGGATGGGTCAATGGGGGAGGACGGTCTTTCATATCTATCAAATTCACTGTCACCTACCAAATTAGCATAGTCCTCATAAAAAAAAATCGTCATCTACTCCAACTCCTTCATCAACTTCTTTATGAAACTCATGCTCATCATCACCTTCATTACCTTGATCCTCATCAACTACATGCTCCACATATATGTGTATCAACCTTTCAGGTGCAAATTCTAACCAGTCACGTAAAGTTCTAACATCATCATCTTTTTTCAATGGAAATAGGCCATTATGAAGTTCCATATGAGGAATTCGGTAAAAAAAATTTGCTACATTCGTAATACCAAGATCTTTGGCATACTTAGGCATATCAAAAACAGCAAAAGTGTCAGGATCAACATTTGAGACCCTTGATTCAGTCCCTCTAGCATATTCAACATGTGTATCACTATGTGTAATGAATACCTCTCCATGATGTATTGACATATCAAATGGTTGATCCATATTCAAAACCCTGCGCACACATATATATGCATTACTAAAATATTACATTTAATTAATAAATTAATAAAATATAATTCACATACATGTGCAGACAAGAGCTATAAAGTAGAACACATGGACCACTCAGTTAGACCAAAACCATTCCACTTAGTCAATTTACCAAGTAAAAATGTGCATTATTTTACACCATTCAATACACACAGCTCATCATCAAAGGTTGACCCACCAAAATTAAATATCAATAAAATAAACAATTCCAGACAAAACACAACCAAATATATCATAAACCATTGACAAAATTCTGTGCATCCAGTTTCAAGTAATAAAGTAACCAGTTTCAAGTAACAATACAGTATATATCAATAAGATAACCAATTTCACTTTCAAGTAATCCAAACATTCTGTGCATCCAACAACAAAATTCCAAAAAAAAAAATTGAACAAAAACCTCAACAAACCCAAACAACAATAGCGCTAGCAAACCTAATAAAAAACCTAAAATTCCAATCCAGCAATGACAAGAAAAATCCAAAAAGAGAGGGAGAGAGAGCCATAGAGAATTTTTGGCCGTACCCGTCGCCGTCGCTGCTACCGCCTTGGAGCAAACTTGGAGCCTTCGATGAACTTGCTCATGTCTGGGTTCACGATGCAAGGAGCTGGTTGCAAAGCCGATGGGTGGTTTGGGTTCATAAGGGTTAGGAAGGGAGGGTTGGGTTCGTGGGTTAGGGAGATAAGGGCTAGCTCATGGGTTTAGATTTAGGACTTTTATGTTTGGTAACTGTTTTTTTTTTTCTCAGTTTTCTATTTTCAAAAACAATTTTCTATTTTCTAAGGCAAAAAACTTGTTTGGTAACTGTTTCTAAGCAAAAATCAAAAACTATTTTCAATTTTCATATTGGGAAGGAAACTGAAAACTAGTCTAGAGCTGTTTCTGTTTTTTAGTTTTCCCTCGCCTAAGAAAACACGCTAAAACATGCTTGAAAAACAACCAATTAATGAACCAGCGCACTGGTTTGACCCACAAGAATGACAAAAAGTTTTTCCCGCGCCTCCTTTTTTTCTTTCACTCAATATTTTAGCGCCTAACTCTGATAACCCTTTATCTTGCTCTACGCCTCCACTGCCTCCCTCTTGCTCACAGAGAAAACCTTGATTGAGAGAACAACTTGTAAGGTAAGTGAAAGGTCCTCACTAGATTGTCCTTCATGAATGCCTCTTGTTTTTCATTAGATTCTTCTACTCCTTTTCAATTCATCATCTCACTCTCCTTTTCTTTTTTGTGTGTGCGTGATGTAGCAGGTCTGCGATCTCAGATTTGGGGAAGTATTTCATAATTTTAGGGACCCAATCACTCAAAGGTACGGGTCTTTTCCTTTTTTCTTTGTTCATGGATTATTCCAAAATTGCTAGAAGTTTGCTATGTATTTTGCGTTGAATCTGGGTATGGGCGTTGAATCTGGGTTTATTCAGAATGGGTATTTTTTGTGTGTGTTTGGTTTGGGATTTTGGGGTTTTGGGTTTGCTTTGGCCATGTTGGTATGCTTGTGGGTTCTATGGTTTTGGGTTTGTGTGTGTCTTGCATTCCTGTCCAATATATATATGCTCTGTTTAATATGCTCCGTTTAATAAAAACTGTCCAATATATATATGTATAAATTCCAAATTGAAGGCTTGAGAAAGTCCTTGATCCCATAGAGTTTATTTAAGTGCGAGGGAAACAATGAGAAACAGTCCATGATGATATAATCTAATGTTAATTCAAATATAGAATCTTGTCTGCAATCGCATATTCAAATTGAAATTAGTAATCAATGCTTGAACATGTTATCACATTCACAGCTGAAAAATTAAATAAAAAAATAGACGAGTATTTTGGAGCAAAAGCTGGTACTTCCTTGCCATATTCTTAATTTTAAAACTTTCCATTTTCTTTGAATGTTTTTAGCCCTTATCTTGGATGTTTAAATTAGTAAAATGAAAAACAAGCATTGAGGGTTTGTTTGATCGGCCCATGGGAATTTAGTGGCTCAATCTTATTTTGATTGGCATTTTAAGGAACTTGTATGTGGCCATTTGAGAATTGCTGTTGTCAGTCAAATTGATGTTATGACTTCTGTTCAAACTTCTCATGAATGTTTATGTTTCTAGTTTATTATATTTTTGTTATTCATGACTGCTTTTTTGGTAATGGCCTTAATTAGTGATGTAGAACAGACAGCATATGCATTCCTGGAGCAGCAGGGGCGTAGGAAGTCACAACGCAAGATCAAAGGGGGGTGCCAATAGGGGCCATCGAGGTAACAGTGTCGGAATTGCATGAAATTTGGCAGGTTGAAGGGAAACGGCATTTTGATCTAGATTCATGAGCCATGAATGTCGTCGAGATTTAGGCGAATTCCTTCATTAAGGCCCCGAAAACAATGTTTTTGCTATTTATAGTAATATTTGTTTTTCCTTAATAACTTTTAGTTTAAAAGTCAGAATAAGGTCCTGTCTGTTTTGGGACGACCCTTAAGGTCCGTAGTTTATGATTCTGCATCTAACTCAATTTTGCCATTTTTGGTAAAATTCGGTATTTTGTGACCTAATCGCATAATTAGTGCGAATTAGGATTTTTAGACGTTTTTCTCAATATTTATATGTTTTGTAGCCGTCAGTGGCAAAATTAGACTATTATCAATAAACATAGACATTTTGTCAAATTATCTTCTGGTGGATTCCAGTTTTATTCTCCTTGTGGATTCAGGGAAACCCCTCATAGATTCGAGGTTTATTACCAGGAACTAACAGTTTAGTTTCTGTTCCATCAAGAGAGTATCGTGTGTGTTTTCTTTAGGCTTCCATGATATTAGTTGGTATCAGAGCCTTGACTTACCCTGGTCTGATGGCTAACTGGTGAGACGGTGACCACCACAACAATGATGGTGGTGACGACGTCAACAACCCAGTCCTCACTAGGGCTGAGTTCCTTGATTTTTGTGATGAAATTCAACAATTTCGTGATTCAACCCAGCAAACTCTAGACCAGAATCAAGAAGCGCTTGTCACCTTGCTTAACTGAAACCATAATCGCGATGACGAAGAGCGACATGATAACCGAGCACGTGGCCCTCCCCATCGTGGTCCAAACTGAAACAGGCAGCAAGACTACCATGAAGAAGACAATGAAGACGAGGAGTATGCAGAGAGAGTCCTTGGAAATCATTGTGTTCCTGCGAGGGATAATGGCCGAGATTATCAAGAGAAGAGGGACTATCGGATGAAAGTAGAGTTACCATCCTTTAATGGTAATGTCTCCATTAAAGAGTATCAAGATTGGGTCAGTGAGGTGGAAAAGTTTTTCGATTATATGGGTACAGCAGATGACAAATAGGTGTGTTTGGTGGCCTACAAATTGAAGGGAGGAGCATCTGCCTGGTGGGATCGTGTTCAATTAAACCGTACCCACGAATGGAAGCTTCCAATACGATCATGGAGGAGAATGAAAAGATTAATGGTAGATCGGTTCTTACCACCAGATTACCAGCAGGAGTTGTTCAGACAGTACCAGGATTGCAGGCAGGGTACTCGGACAGTTAATGAGTACATGGAGGAGTTTGACAGGTTGGCGAATCGCAATGATTTGGAGGAAACTGAAGATCAACGGATATCCAGATTTGTACACGGGTTGCGAGTTTCCATCCGAGATCAAGTATCCCTACAAACCCTATATACTTTGAATGAGGCTGTAACCTTATCCAAGAAAATAGAATATCAGCATCTCAGGGTAGGTTCGAAGTTTTCCAACCGCAATTCGGAGTCCTCTGGTTCAACTGCCAATAAAGGTAAACAACCCATGTTTGCACCACGATCATAACCCGTGGTTAGGGAGAATAGTGGTGTCAACTAATCCACAGTGGCAGTAGCAGGTTTCACAGCCCAGCCGATAGCGAATGCCAACCCTTATGCTAGGCCAACTGGGAATAAGTGTTACAGGTGCAGAGAACTAGGACATCAATCTAGTACTTGCCCTAAGTGAGCTACAGTGAATTTGGTGGTGGCAGAAGAGGGCGAGGTAGAAGGTGAACAAGAGGGTGAAGAGGTGTATAATGATGCTAACCCGTATGCCTATGATCCCAATGAGGTCTAAGAGGATGAGGAAGGTGTGCCATTAGGGCAGTTTTTGGTGATTCAGAGGTTGTTGCTCACACCAAGGGTGGAATATGGTGATCAGCGGAATGAGATCTTCCGAGCACGATGCACCATCAGTAAGAGGGTCTGTGATTTGATCATTGATAGTGGCAGTGTAGAGAACATTGCGTCGAAGAGTTTGGTTACCAAGCTGGGACTGAAAACAGAAAAGCATCCTTCTCCGTACAAGATAGGTTGGATCAATAAAGGTACGGAAACTCTTGTTACTTAACAATGCCGTATTACTTTTTCTATAGGTAAATGTTATGTAGATGAAGTAGTTTGTGATGTTGTTGAAATGGATGCATGTCATTTAATACTGGGTAGACCTTGGCAGTATGATGTAGATGCTACTCATAGGTGTAAGGATAATGTGTATATGTTTTTTAAGAATGGCAAAAAAATTGTCCTTGGCCTTATTAAGGAAGGCAGCATACCCAAAACTTCTAAAGTGGAGGGGAAGCCAACACTCCTCATAGTGAACAATGAAGATGAGTTTGATAGGGAGTGTAAGGAGTTGAAACATGTATATGCTGTAGTGGTGACGGATGGCGAGCCAAAGAAGGTTGCTACAATACCTGAGGCAATTCAACCATTAATCAAGGAGTTTGAAGTTCTTTTTCCAGAAGAGCTGCTTGCAGGTTTACCACCAATGCGCGACATCCAGCATTGCATTGATTTAGCTCCTGGGGCTAGTCTACCAAATCTGCCACATTACAGAATGAATCCTCAAGAGGGTCAGATTCTACAAGGGCAGGTGGATGAGCTTCTGAGCAAGGGGCAGATCAAGGAGAGTATGAGTCCATGTGCAGTATCGGCCTTGTTAACACCAAAGAAGGATGAGAGCTGGCGTATGTGTGTGGATAGTCGAGCCATCAACAAGATCACAGTCAGGTATCGATTTCCTATTCCTCGACTAGATGACATGTTTGATATGCCGAGTGGGTCCAAGTGTTACACCAAGCTGGATCTCAAGAGTGGGTATCACCAGATTCGGATCCGACCTAGAGATGAGTGGAAGACAGCTTTTAAGACAAAGGAGGGGTTGTATGAGTGGATAGTAATGCCTTTTAGATTGTCCAACGCTCCCAGCACTTTCATGAGACTTATGAATCAGGTATTGAAACCATTTATTGGAAAGTTTGTGGTAGTTTATTTTGACGATATCCTGATTTACAGTAAGATAATCATGTGCGAGAAGTATTAGCGGTGTTGCAGGCCAATGAGTTGTATATCAACTTGAAGAAGTGCAGCTTCTTGACTGATAAGTTGCTGTTCTTAGGGTATGTGGTCAGTGCGGATGGGATTCATGTTGATGAGGACAAGGTCCGTGCAATCAGAGAATGGCCAACCCTAAAGACAAATGAGTGATGTGCGAAGCTTCCATGGGCTAGCAACCTTCTATCGGAGGTTTGTTCGAGATTTTAGTAGCATAGTAGCCCTCATCACTAAGTGTCTGAAGAAGGGGAAGTTCTTATGGGGAAGGGAGGTAGAACAAAGCTTTGCCTTGATCAAGGAAAAGTTGAGCACAACCTCGGTTTTGGCATTGCCCAACTTCGATAAAGTGTTTCAGGTAGAGTGTGATGCATCTATGGTCGGGATAGGCGTTGTCCTTTCACAAGACAACAGACCAGTAGCATTCTTCAGTGAGAAAGTTTGTGAGGCTCAAAGTAAATGGTTGGCCTATGAATTGGAGTTCTTTGCTGTAATACGGATTCTTAAGCATTGGAAGCACTACCTGATTCAGAGGGAGTTTGTATTATACACGGATCATTAACTGAAGCACATCAATTGTCAAGTTAGCATTAACGAGATGCATGCTCGGTGGGTAGTTTATATACAACGCTTCCATTTCACATTGAAGCACAAGTCTGGTGTCACTAATAAGGTGGTTGACGCACTTAGTAGGCGAGCATCTTTGTTGACCACCCTACGTACTGAAGTTGTAGGGTTTGATTGCCTCAAGGAGCTGTACGAGAATGATGAGGATTTTGGTGATATTTGGGGTAAGTGTGAACAAAATCATACTGCTGTTAATAGTATATACATCCAGGATGGTTTCCTCTTTCGGGGTAACCAATTATGCGTCCCTAAAAGTTCATTGAGGGAGCAGATTATTAGGGAGCTGCATGGTGGAGGTTTAGGGGGACATATGGGCAGAGATAAGACTATAGCACTAGTGGAAGAGAGGTATTATTGGCCACAACTCAAGAGGGATGTTGGCAAACATGTGAGGAAGTGTCCAATTTGCCAAACTGTTAAGGGTCAATCTCAAAATACTGGTTTATACATGCCTTTGCCAGTTCCACAAGCACCATGGAAGGATCTGTCTATGGACTTTACACTGGGTCTTCCTCGAACCCAGCGAGGTATGGATTCTGTTTTTGTTGTGGTTGACAGGTACTCGAAGATGTCCCATTTCATACATGCAAGAAGACTTCAGATGCTACTCGAGTGGCCAATCTGTTCTTTAAGGAAGTTGTGCGTTTGCATGGAGTGCCAAAGTCCATCACCTCTGATCGAGATACCAAGTTCATTAGTCACTTCTGGCGGACTTTGTGGAAGCGTTTTGACACTTCCTTGAATTACAGCAGCACTAGTCATCCTCAGACTGATGGCTAGACAGAAGTGGTAAATCGCACTTTGGGGAATCTAATTCGGTGTATCTCAGGCGAGAAGCCCAAGCAGTGGGATCTTGCATTGTCCCAAGCATAATTTGTGTACAATAGCTCAGTCAATAGAAGCACTGGTAAGTTTCCATTTGCCATTGTCTACTGCGTGCCCCCAAAACATGCTTTGGACTTGGTACCTTTACCTGAGCTTCCAGGAGTGAGTCAAGCAGCAGAGAGTATGGCTGAACGTATTCAGGCCATGCAAGAGGAGGTGAGGCAAAAACTTGAAGCTACAAATGCCATGTACAAGGAAGCTGCTAATAAGAAGAGGCGTGAGAAGATATTCAATGTTGGGGATTTAGTACTGGTCTATCTTAGAAAGGAGAGATTTCCTGTTGGTACCTACAACAAATTGAAGGACAAGAAGTATGGGCCGTTTCATATTACTAAGAAGATCAACGACAATGCTTATGTGGTTGCTCTTCCTCTAGACATGAGCATTTCTTCTACCTTCAATGTTGTTGACTTGTATGATTATCATCCTCCTGATGAACCAAATGGTGGGAACTCAGGGTCGAGTTCTTTTCAAGTGGGGGGGACTGATGTAGAACAGACAGCACATGCATTCCTGGAGCAACAGGGGCATAGGAGCAACAGGGGCGTAGGAAGTCACAACGCAAGATCAAAGGGGGGTGCCAGTAGGGGCCATCGGGGTAACATTGTCAGAATTGCATGAAATTTGGTAGGTTGAAGGGAAACATCGTTTTGATCCAGATTCATAAACCATGAACATCGCCAAAATTTAGGCGAATTCCTTCATTAAGGCCCCGAAAACAATGTTTTTGCTATTTATAGTAGTATTTGTTTTTCCTTAATAACTTTTAGTTTAAAAGTCAAAATAAGGTCTCGTCTGTTTTGGGACGACCCTTAAGGTCTGTAGTTTATGATTCTGCATCTAACTGAATTTTGCCATTTTTGGTAAAATTCGGTATTTTGTGACCTAATCGCGTAATTAGTGCAAATTAGGGTTTTTAGACGTTTTTCTCAGTATTTATATGTTTTGTAGCCATCAGTGGCAAAATTAGACTATTATCAATAAACATAGACGTTTTGTCAAATTATCTTCTGGTGGATTTCAGTTTTATTCTCCTTGTGGATTCAGGGAAACCACTCGTAGATTCGAGGTTTACTACCAGGAACTAACAGTTTAGTTTCTGTTCCATCAAGGGAGCATCATGTGTGCTTTCTTTAGGCTTCCGCGACATCAATTAGAGTGATAGATTTCTCTATGAAGTTATATAAAATAATGGTTCTTTTTAATTTCCATGGGATGTTCAAATGCATGTTAAATTTTTTTTTTTTTATGTTTCTCTGGCTACCTTGATGTATATGGATGGGACCATTTGAATTTTTCTTCTATAATGGCTTTACAAGAAGTTGCACCAGAGATTCTTCTATAATAATTAGTTTATAAATTATATAAACAAAAAATCTCAGAGTTCATAAAAATTTAGGTAGAAGGATATCAGAAAAGTCAGCTTGAGAATTGTTAGGAGCTTGGTAATGAAGAGAGGTTTTGCTGGATTTGCGTGGGAATTATTGTGTTTTTTTTTCTAAGGGGTTGAGTTTTAACAATCTGGGCTGTTTTCTGGTTTTAGTTTGATCTGTTCTTGTCAGTTGTTAAGTGTTTGTATCCTATTTATGGTGAGTTCTTTTTATTTTTATTTTTTATCAAACAGTTGTTGTATACAATAATTTTGACTCATAATAGGAACAAAAAATGTTAGACAAAGGGGAAAGTGAGAAGACTAGTATTTTGACTCATAATCAATGCATTCTAGGTGAAAATGCATCTTCTATATAAAGGACAAATCAAACTAAGACCACAAACAGGTTATCCAAATTACTTTTTTGGGGTTTAATCATGACTAGGCAAACTTGTTTTGCTGTTGGATCTCCCAAGTATGACTGAACTCTTCTCTCTGGTTTAGGTTCAGCCATTTTACCCTTAGGCCAATAAAATGTTTTATTTATGCTGATAATGTTTTATTTACGTTAATAAAAAGCACTATTTGAGATCAAATTTGCTAATTAATTCTCCAGGATGAATGTTGAACCAAATTATTATTTAGTGGATTTTGGTTATCCATGCACCTTGGGGTTTCTACCTCCATACCGTACTGAGAGATACCATCTATGAGACTTTCGAGGTGGGGATCGTCTTGAAGGTGCTAAAGAGCTTTTAAATTATAGACATTCCTCTCTTCATAATGTAATTGAAAGATGTTTTGGCGTTTTAAAGGCACGATTTCCAGTCTTACAAATGATGCCCCGTTATAAACCATGTCGACAAGGGAATGTGATGAAAGCCTATTGCACAATTCATAACTTCATTCGAATGGCAACAAGAAATGATTGCTTTTTTACTCAATTCAATATTGATAACCTTACTGTTGAAGGTGAAGGTGGGGATAATTCGGGTGAGCCATCGCACACTGTTGACTTAACTGATCAAGCCGCTGAAGCTATGACAGCTTATAGGGATCATATCGTAGGATTGATGTTGGCAAATAATAGGCATCATTGATTCCCTGGCATTGATGCCATGTAGTAAACTTTTTAGTTATTGATTATCTTTTATAACACTTGATAATTGTTATAGTTTCAGTCTTACTTATATGATTAAAGTTTTAGGCTTGAATGTTATATACGAAACAATTGATTTATAATTTCTTTAGGTGTAAGGATTTTAAATACTTTGGAGCAAGCATGTTTTTGAATTAGAATAAATATAATTTTAAAAAATATATATTAACCAAAGAAAACTAAATTCAACTTTTTTCAAAAACAACTACCAAACAAATTTCCTAAATTTTGTTTTTGAAAAACTTGTTTTTTCAAAACAACTAACCAAACGTGTTTTTCATTCTGAAAACAGAAAAAATAAATTGTTTTTTTTTTCTTTTTCCTTTGAAAACGAGAAAACAAAAATAGAAAATAAAAACAGTTACCAAACATGCTTGATTTTCTGTTAGTTTTCTCTTTGGGCAAACGGTGCCGTTTAGCATGTGCCAACTCATCACATCATTTCCATTGCAACTGTGTCATTTTGAGCTTATTTGGCAAAAAAAAAAAAAAAAAAAAAAAAACATGTCAGCAAGATGACTTGGCAGTTAATAGCAAAATCTAACCGGGGGTGTGATTTGCTAACAGAACTAAACGTTGGGGAGTAAAATCAAAATTTTTAAACGATGGGGTGTAAAATCCAATCACTCCTAAACGTTAAGGGTGTACTTTACAATTTAGCCTTTTTTATTTTTTATTTCACAAAAAAACTAACGTATTAATAATTTTAATTTTTTTACAAAATACTCATACTCCATTTTATGTTTTTAACCCCCCTTAACATAAAAATACACAGTATTACAATTTTGATTTACTTTACCCTATTTCCATCACCAATTTACAAATGTCTAGAGTAATTTTAATTTAACACAAAAAAACCTACTCCTTTTTTTCCCCTTTAATGATGAGGAATCCCATTCTTTTATTTTCTATAAAAATCGAATACCAAGGTACTTAATTGGGGAATTGGCCCCCCCTTTATATATATATATATATAATTTATTTAAGCCAATCCTTGGCTCTTTGAACCCAAATAATTTCAAGGGGGAATTTTTGGAAATGGTCCCTAGAGAACGACTAGGAGTTCTTAAAATTTTTAATTGGGGTATTGTTGTATTGGTTTCAATTAAAAGCTTTTCTTTCCCCCTAATAAACTCTTCACACGTTAACATTTTTGAATTATAACATAAAAGTTAAAAAAAAAAAAAAAAAAAAAAAAACCCTATGGATAGCAAAACACTAAATTTTAGGATAAAACTTACTTATAGTACCTTAGGTGAAATATATTAGGTTATCCAATTAAATTCAAATACCATATTATATTCAACCTGAGAAATTACCTAATTAAACTAGGCAATAGTTTAGACCCCTAAATTTTAATTATAGGGCTTAATCAATTATGCCACGTGAAATAAAATTTAAAAAGTGAAAGGATCAGAGAATTGTAAACATAAAAGGGGCAAACTGTGGGGCTTTTTGGCATGGGTTGGGGGAGACGAATAGATAGCAACCAAAAAATCCCTTGCCTACGTTTCCTTCTCTGGTATTTTAGAGTCCTCCAATGGTGCCCTACTATTTCTCATATTTCTAATTCTCCCAAAGGGTTAATCACATTATCAAAAAATATTACAATCACAAAAATCATAATTTTCCCCTTATTTCCCAATGTCAATCTTTTAGCCTGGGCATAAATCCGATTAGCTTTGGCCATAACCAAGCAATACAAACTTGAAAGTGCTAATAAGTTCATTTTGTATGTTAATGTTTTTACTTTCAAATATCTTGTATTCAAAGGGTGGATAAGTCTGATACACTTTCTCATGATTTTCTGTCTTTGTCCATGAATATTTTCTCTATTACACTTATCTTTTTTGTTATTATAGTCCAAAAAGTCAAAGAAACTGAAATGTGTCTGTAAATCTGTCATCATTTCATAATACTTAGTTCTTAAATTATTTCTTTCTTGTTCATTGAATCTTTCAAAGAATTGGTTTTTTCTGTCATTATTTTCGGGTTTTAAGTAATCATATTTTAGTAATTCTTTATCTAAAACAAATTCTTTAGATAAAACATTGATTTGTCTATCATCTGTAAATCCTAAAATATCTATGTGGGTAGGAGAATCAGGTTGAGGTTGAGGCTGATAAAGAGGTTGGTGAACATTAGGGGTAGGTTGTGTGGTATCTGTCGGATAATAAGCTGTTTCTGTCTGGATAGGGGTTTTTTTAGTGTTTATAGGGGAAAGGTGTATAACTAGAGGAAGATAGAGTTTCCCGGGGAGGTGGTCCCGATAGCAAGGATACCAGTGGTTAGTAATAATTCCGTCAGTAATTATTAATTGCTTAGAAATAGAATGAATATGTTTAGTCGTTCATTATCTGTTGCTAGGACATACTTAGGACAGGCACACACTAATTTGAACATGGAAAGTGATAAGATAGTTAATTCTGAAGAATATAGCATGCAAGATATAGACAGAAATTTACTAGAATGGAATAAATGGAATATACCAACTGAAAGAACTGATAAAACCTACAGACATACTACTTTTTCTAAATTATCTTTCTTGACAGATTACACTATAAAGACTGTTGAAAGAACTTACTATTTATTTAATGAATATGAAACAATTCAGTTATTTTCAATAGACTCAATTAATAGACATAGAGAAAAATATGCATTTTTACATGTTGGTTTGGTTCAAGTAGCTGTTAAACCATTAACAAGAGAAGCTTTAAATGCAAGTGTTTTACTTTGCTTAAGAGATGACAGACATTTAAGATTTAATGACTCACTCCTAGGAATGATGGAAACAAGTTTACATAAAGGACCAGTATATTTTAATTGTTATCCTAACTTTGCTCTAAGCCTATCTAACAGAAATATTATGGATGCTTTAACTTTGAATATAAAAACAAATGGTTATTACATGAAAGAAGGCTCAGAACCTTTAGCTATTATTTATAGGATTTATTATAAATTGATGAAAACCACCTTAGATCCTCAATCTATAGTTGATCCTTCCCCTAAAGGTTTGGAATCAGAGAAAGGTGTCCTAGAGGAAAAGGAGCTTTTAGGGGTAAACATCATAGGGGTCTTTTTGCCTGTAGAACTACTAGGTCTTATGAGACTATCAGTGTGTCTGTCATTATTATTAAAAGAAATAATAACTGTACCATCTATATTTTGGGCTATGAAGTCTGGTTTAGTGTTTTCTATATTTGGTGTAGGGGAAATGGCCTCAAGTTGCCATCTTTCTGGAAGGGTTATATCCTTCCACTGTATTTGTTGAGGTACCTGTAATCTAGTATTTCGGGTTGAGGCTTGCAGAAGGAGAGTCTGACCCAAGAGAGAGCATAGCAGTAATATGGAAGCATAAACAATGATAAAATAGATGATAAAGAAGAAGATAGCAAAATAGATATAGTCAAAATAAATTAAAACAGAGTATGGAATATAAAACAGAAACTAGTAAAATCTTACTTGAATAAAACTTCTGTCTTTGATTAAAACTGAAAACTTCTGTCTTTCTTACAAGCTTTGAAAATAAATGCTATCCGAAGAGTTACAAGATTACAAAGTAAAATCTGTAAAGGGTTACAAGATTATATCTATCTAGAAGGGAAGGGTTACAGGATTACAAGAGAGGAAGGATTACAAAAGTCTTTCTGAGGAAGAGGGAGAGCTATCTTAGATCTAAGCTTTGAACCTGAGAATTGAACCTTAAAATTGTGACTTGTCTTGTGTCTTCGGAGTCTATCCTTTTATAGATGGAGTGAACCATGGTAAGTCTTCAAAAGTAACCTAAGTTAAGTAAAGTGAACTTAAGTTAATATGTCGGTAGAAGCTTGAACAGTAAAAGTTTTATGAATAGTAGTCTATCTGGCAATCTGTCCGAGTACGCATGCTAGTGAACAGTAGTAACTTTAAATGACTGTTTGTACTTTAAACATCTGTCCATTTTTGTCTAGACTTTCTTGTGTTTGTCTGAAAATCTTCATACGAACTGGCAATGACTTTGGAACTTTGGAATAGTAGTGACTTTTTAAAATTTGTTTTGTCCTTGTCAATGAGTTCTTTTGACGCATGCTTGTGAACAGTAGTAATGACATAGGGACATCTGTCTGTATCTGTTTGTTGGAAATCAAAGTGATCTGGCGCAAGGGGATAGTGACCTAGCACAGTTGTCTATCTTGTTTATTGGTAGTTATATTAGTCAAACCTTTCTGATCACCACTTGAATACACTGTCATTGTTGACCTTGTATTCTGAAGGGATATTGTCTCTATTGAGACGCCTTCATGATTTAACCAAAATTTTTATTAAAGATTTCTATTTTGGCAGAATTTGGTTTGAGATTTTAGCCTTAGAATGGCTATCTTGCTTGCCAGGCAATTGACCGTTAATTTTAAAATTAACTAATTAAAGGCCATTATGGAAGTGATATTATGTGTTGAGAGAGGACAAGAAAGAACTAAAAATCATGATCCTATAGTACAAGGCAAAGATCCTGTCATAGAGATAGAATAGATGCTTCAAAGCTAAAATAATGGAAAGATACGTAGGAACAAAAGAAAGACTAGAATAGTCAACAAAGGTAGGGAAAATATTTTGTTTTCATAAAAACTCTTCTTTTTTCTTTTTCTTTTATATATATATATATACACACATATACACATACTTAAGTATATATATGCTTAAGTACTACTACTACTGGGTAGAATAGTATTATCTACCATTGTAGGAATCTCATCATTATCTATCACTAAGTCTGCCATTGTAGGAATCTCATCATTACTTTTATCCTTTGAGATGGAAATTTCTTTCAGTAAGTGTATATCCTTGGGGAATGGGGGTAGGAGGAACTTAAAGAAAACTTCTGTTTCCAAAATATTAGTACATATTCCATTATCTGTCGTGAAGAAAGGGTAGATTAAAGCCAAAAAAGGATTTCCTAATATAACTTTAGAGGACAACTTATCTGTTAAGAAGAAAGGTGTTCTGAACTTGATTCCATTATTATATATGTATGCCTTAGTTAGTTTATTACTTATTTTAAGTCTATCACCATTAGCCTGAGTTAATCTGTATGTTGTTGATTCATAATACTTAGAGGGTATTAATCCTTCTTGTATGCAATTCATGTCAGCACCTGAATCAACAAGGGTGAGAGTTCAAAAACGTGTACAAAACACCTTTGAACGTTTAGACCCCCAAATTACAACTTAACCAATTCAAGCAATATGTCAAACAACTAGTGTGCGGAAACTTAACACATGCTATAATATGAAATTGGTTAAAAACTATCTAAGCCATAACAAAATAAAATCCACAGCAGATAATAAAAAGGCAAAGATAGAGAGGAAGGAAGATGCAAACACAAGGACAACACGCGATGTGTTATCGAAGAGGAAACCGAAGTCCTCGGCGAAAAACCTCTCCGCCGCCCTCTAAGCGGTAAACAATCCACTAGAAAATACAGTTGGGATACAAGGACAGCAATAGACCCTCCAAGCCTAATCTACCCAGTGCACCTAAGCCCTCCAAGCTTCTTGCTCCAACGAGGTTGCGCCGAACCTTTTTCTTTTCTAGCTTCCCGGATTCCGCTACTAGACCGTAGCATCAACCAATGAAGATTGGTTCCTTCCTCACTGCTTCCCAGAAATCCAAACAACTGTCTCACAGTGATGATGATGGTGAGAACCAGGTTTGGTATAATGCCTCTCAAGGATTTGACAATGGAGAGGAAGAGAGTTGAGGAATTTGAAAAGACTCTAAGGTAGAGATTGTGGGTGAAACAATCTTGTTTTTCTTTAGGGTTTCTCTCTCAAAATTCTCTCTCGAAGCTCTCTTTCAATCGTGGGTAAAAGGGGTATTTATACTGGAGTGGGAGAGGAATGTGAAACGTCAGGTTTTACAAAACAGGGGTGGCTCGTGGCTTGACCTCGCGGCTTGACTAAGTCACGAGATCTAGTCGCGAGTTAACCGTATGGCCAGTTGTCCTGTTTTGTCCTGTAGTACTCCAGCTAGCATGACTGTTCATCTTCCAGCATGCTTGGCACATGTGCTGCTTCTGGCGGCTTGCAGCCGCGAGTCACCCGCGAGTGCCAGCCGCGAGTCTCTGTTTTCTTGCACACTCTTGAGCATTCTTCACTCTATCTCACTCACTACCCTTACAACAAACCCACCTAAATACAGGGTTACTAAATGCTGAATTACAAGCAAATTTGGCACGGAATAAAGCCAATTAGATGGTTGAATAAATTCAACCTTACAATCTCCCCCTTTGGCTATTCCGTGACAAAACCCTAAAACAGACTCTAGACTTAACATGTGAGTTGGGAACAGTTGAACAAAACTCACTCACACTTAACTCTAGAAGCTGTGGAGCACTTGAATCATATGAACATAATACTCCTGAAACACAACAATACACCATGATCATTGTAAGCAGAAAATTATAAATGCATATGAAACAGGCAATATGTGATCAAGCAAAGATGGAGTTAATAAACAAACCATGGCTTGATCAACCAAGTGAACACCACAAGGTAGTGATCACAGTGCTCATTCACACTTGGAATGAACACAAGGACATACAAGTTAACAAGCACAAGGCAAGACACTTGTATGCTCAACACTCAACCAATGCATAACACACAAGGCATATGCATCTAGGAACAATCCTACAAGGGCACAAGAGTGACAGTACATAAACCAAAATGCAGAACATTTAGATTAAAGTACTGATTTCAACATAGCATAAAGGCTGCAATAAGCAAGGTACATACCATAAAGCCTACAAACTATGCATAAAACATTAACCCTAAAAGCTTACATAAGCACATGGGTACAAACCGCAAAAAACATCCTGAATAACACCATCAAAATATATTAAAGATTAAACCAAGAGTATAGGTTAAGAGTTAGAAACAGCTATACACCAAAACACAGTGTATCAAACCCATAAAAACATTAAATAGTACGCAACAAACATAAACCTAAAACCATAAGTTTAGAGGATAAGACTAAAAACAAAAAAGTATGACAAAAGTATGTGTGTACTCCCCCTATCACTATGCACACTTCCCTTTGAACTTTTCTCCCCCTTACTGAATGCTCTCCCCCTTTTTGTCACGAATAGCTAAAGGCTCTCGTCCAACTTTCGTTGAATATCATCTAGCTGATTCTCCATAGTCTCGAGACGCATTTGGACATGGTTGTTTGTGGAGTAGAGAAGTGCCACAAGCTCATCAACGCGTTTCTGAATATGCTCAAGAACACTGCCGACTCTATCAGTATGAGGAGCAGTCTGTGCTTGCGGAATACTAGCCGGTGAAGCTTCAGGAACAGCACGTGATGTAGATGTGGTATGTGCAGGTGTCTCTGAGTCAGGGGCGGATGGAGTAACCGGAGAGATGTGAGCACTTCTTGGTGATTTAGAGGAGTGACTTCTGCTAGCTTGAAGAGTGAACAAGGAAATGGGACGTTGACGAGTCAACATTTTTCCATCTGCAGGAGGAATAATGCCTGCACGAAGAATGAGCTTCATGATGAGACTGCAAAATGGAATAACTCCTCGAGCTGCAGATCGACACGCGGTCTTCCTCAAGGTGTAGTAGATGTGAGCACATATATCAATGGGGGCTCCTGTAATAAGGTCACAAAGAAATAGAGCTCTCCCAAGATTGATGAATGTAGTGTTGGACAGTGGGTAGAGATTGGTGAACATGATCAACTTCAGTGTGGTCAGCTCAGGTGCAAAGTTTGCAGTGCTGATGGATGTTCCTACACTGGATACTTCATGATCGTATCCTAGGATTTGTAAAATTTCTCCAACTTCTGGATTTCGTTCATCATAAGGAGTTATATTCACATTCTGAGGTCTGGTGATGCCGAGAAGATCTGCGATGGAGTCTGGGGTAACACTAAACTCTGTTCCTTTGACCCAGAAAATGAGTTCAGGTCCAAGATCAGTTGCATTGGAGAAGCATTCTTTGACCAGCTCATCCATTGGATCATCAAAGTTCTCGAACAAGTTTGCCCAATCTCGTTTCTCAAAGATTCGAGGGATGAAAGTGGTCCCTAAGGTGTTGAACTCTACCACCCGTTCCACTATAGTGGTTGATTTGTCAAACACATTTGAGTAGGCGTGTGAGTTAAGCGGAAGTCTGAACCTATCCTCATTGGGATCTTGAGATGCCTGAGATGATAGACGAGTCCTTTTAGCAACTGGTGTTGCTGGTTTATTAGCAACAATGTCTTTACCCCTGGAAGATCAACGAGACATCTGCAAGAAAACAGGCCCACAGCAAAGAACCAAACAACAATACCACACAAGATAATTGTCAACAAGATTCAGTGTAAACAAAATTTCAATATATAAACACAAACTGAAGATAGTGCAGACCCAACCAAACTTCCAACAATACAAAGAAGCACAAAATAACAGGTGCAGCAAAAAGGTGATAGTGCACCAAGACATAGATAGACAACACAACTGACAAAACTGTCAATGAGACAGGTTATCATGACCATGATATGCAAACAGATACAGCATTCGAACATTTAGAGCAGATAACATAAAACACTCCACCAGAGATATGAACAAGGGGAAAATATTTCAACATGAAGAAACCAATCATCCACACTAGAGCATATGGTTGAGAGACATACATTATGTTATCATAAAAACTCAGTAACCAATACCGAACACCAACATCAATACTTAAGCAAGTGAAATGAGTAAGTCAAATAGACACCAAACCCATTTAAGAAAAGATTTTCAGACTCAATAATAGGCAAAATTCAGAACAATGAAAAACACATTGTGACCGCTCAGCATGAAAACAGGTGAGAACAATATCAAATAAGACACTCCATACCCATTACACAAAGAGAGAAGTATTTCGAACACACTAACAGTCCAAACGGTAACAAAAATATGCAGGAAAAAGGAGAATGAGATTGAGAAAGCAAAACCCATACCTTTTCTTGATGATTTGGATAAGAAATGAAGCACCAATGAGGTTTGAAGATGGATTCACGAAGTGTTTGGAAGGAAGATAGTTTAGAGAGAAGATGAACAGTCACAAAAGTTCGAGGGAAAAACTGAAAAGAGGTTTAAAAACTGCTCCTGTTTCTGCCAAACACGCGATTTTCGCGACTTGATTAAGTCGCCACACAGTCGCCAGCTCAAGCCGCCAAAGCACTCAAGAACAAAAATTTGAAAAATTTTTCTAAGTGTTTTTCGCGACTAGAAGGTCTACCCGCGAGTGAGTCGCGAGCTGAGCCGCGAAAATCTCTGAGTAAACCACGCGACTGGACCTTCCACTCGCGAACAAGTCGCCAAAAATTACCCGCGAAGACGCGACTGAGGCTCGCGACTTGACATACCCGCGACTGAGCCGCCAAAACAGGGCAAAACAGGATTTTTGAAATTTTCAGATTTTTTCAAACAAAATACTTTCCAAAAACACCTAAAACACTCAAAAATCTTTTTGTGCTTGAATTAACAAAGATTGAGCATGTGAAAACACATTTCATCAAGTACAATCACACAAATGAATATGGCATTTATTGAACATAAACTTGTGTGTTGTGTGTGGATATCATCGATGAGATAGTCCTTCGTCTAATGTGAAACTTCAATGATCAATTCAACCAAGGCATACACAATTAGCACTAGATCATGTGACCTATCTCAATTATAGAAATATGTATATATGACCTCCCACACAACTTGATAACATGACTTGGAGCTTTACATTTTACTCCACTTTTAATCATAACATTTGATATTTTTTATCTTTTGAGGCAATCACCTCTCATTGTGAGAGTGATATATGACATTTCACTTTAATGAACAAGCCTTTGGCTTTTTGAATAAACATTCACTTTAATATAAGGTCGCTTACCCTTTTTCCTAGTCGAATACTAGAATGTACGACAGACTTTTGCAGCTCAATATCTCTTTTCATTTGGAGATTTACATTTGGTGAGCTCTTTTTAGCAAAACAAAAATAAAGAGTGGGAAGATATATAGACACAAGTCTATGCATGTCTCAAGATCAACATAACCATTCACTAATCATTCATGACAAGTTTGAAGATCTATTTACAACAATCACATAGATTTCAAGATTTTTCCCACAGTGATATAAGTGCATGAAAACAAGCAATGCTCGAAAATGCACAAAGCCATTAGCACAAAGGTACAAGACAAAACAAGTTTTGAGACAAAAACTCAACAAAGTCAATCAAGCTTTTTGATTTTCTAATTTTTTATGTGATTTTTGGATTTTTGACACAAGAAACAAAAAGATTGATAAAACAAAATTAAAAATATTCACAAGTAGACAATCAAACAACCAACATCAAAAACAGCAAGCAAACCAAACAAACATTGTCACAAAGCATAGGAAGTATTAATGCATGGACATGTTGTAATGCTTATGCATGAGTACCATTTTTCACCCACAGGTCACTTGCGTTTGGGGTGATTTCCGTATAGGATTGGGTACGGGAGTTAGGGCTTTCAAATCTTCGTGAGAAGCTTTCCAAGCAGTTGGTGAATGCACCAATCATCTTCATCACGTTCATCATTTCGGGATCTCCATTTTGATCTCTAGATTGATCACCTGCCCAAATTCTCCTATCATTTCTGGGTCCTCCTGACCTTTGAGGAGTTGCACTGTTCTTTGCTCTCAGCTTTTGGCAATTTGGTCGAGTATGCCCTTGAAGTCCGCAATAATGACACACATAAGTTCCTCTAGGACCTTTTTGTGGTCGTGGACGTGACTTGGCACGAGATTCAGACCTGCCCACAGAGTGATTACGGGGATTCAGCATCCGTTGGTTCACCACATTCTTCTTCTCCTCCACCTCGAGCTTCTCACCAGTAAGGTCAGCTACAACTGGATCTTTGGCCTTTACAAACTTCACTTCTTTAGTAACATTTCCAGATGAACTACTTCCTCCGGTATATCCCAATCCGGATTTGTCTGAAAAGCTCTTTTGAGATGATATAACATCAACTAGCTTCTTGGTGGTGACTCTCTCTATTTTAGCATTTGCTTGCACAACCTCATTCTCAAGAAATCTCACTTTTGTGTAAGTTTCGGAAAACTCACCATTCAGTGTTTCTATCTCACATTTGGCCTCCCTATATCGGATTAGGAGACTTTTGTAGTCCTCCTCAACCTTCTTCATTTTTCTCACAGCAGCCTTGGCCACCCTTGTGTACTCACCCGACTTCTCCAAGAGTGAGTTATAATTCTCTTGAAGATTTGCTGTGCTTTCATCTTCTTCAGCATCCGATTCTTCAACAATTCCTAGTGATTCATAATCACTATGTTCTCCAAGGTCTCGTACAAGCAGATTCAACTCATCTGAAGACTCAACATGAGCTATAGTCATAAAAGCCGAATAGTTCCCTTCTCCATCACAGCTCTCTTCAGATTCTGAGTCAGACGAATCCGAGTCACTCAAAGTCGTGGCATACACTTTACCTTTCGATTTCAAATAATTCGGACATTCCTTCTTAAAGTGTCCATGCCCGTTACATTCGAAACAAGTGACACCTTGTGTGGGTTGGGATTCTTTTCCATCTTTCTTTTTGAATTCCCTCTTCTCCCTTCCAGAACTTTGGAATTTTCTTTTATCATCAAATTTGCCATTATTTTTGAATTTCAAGAACTTTCTGAAATTTTTGACAAGGTATGCAACATCTTTGTCAACCACATCTTCTCCCGATGAGTCTTGATCTTCCACCTTCTCATTAATGGTCTTTAGAGCAAGGGATTTACTCTTTTGTTGATTGGGCAACGACATCTCATAAGTCTGCAGAGAACCAACCAGCTCCTGTACTTTGATGTCATCAAGATCCTTGCTCTCTTCAATTGCTGTCACTTTAGCACGAAAACTTTCCGGCAATGATCGAAGGATCTTCCTTACAATCTTTGAGTCCTCCGTTTTCTCCCCCAAGTTGAACTTACTGACAATCACCTCATTTAGCTTTCCATAGAAAGAGTCAAAAGACTCATCCTCACTCATTTTGAGCTCCTCAAACCGAGTGGTCAGCATTTGTAACTTGGTGTCTTTCACTTTCTTCGTGCCTTCATAGGTGGTTTCCAAAATCTCCCATGCTTCTTTGGCAACGGTAATATGAGAAATCCTGTGAAATTCATCTGGAGACACACCACAGAAAATAGCATTGAGTGCTTTACTGTTAGCATTAGATGCAGCAAGTGCTGCCTTATCCTATGTGGATTTGGCTGCCTCAGGTTTGGTCCAACCAATCTTAACAGCATCCCAAACGGATTCATCAATAGAACACAGAAAAGCTCTCATGCGAACCTTCCAAAAAGCATAATTACTACCATCAAAATATGGAGGTGCATTTAGGGATTGAGACCTATCCATCTCAAAAGGGAGTCAAGGATCACACAATGGTAATGAAACAAATAGTAGTGTACCCGCTCTGATACCAATTGAGAGTTCAAAAACGTGTACAAAACACCTTTGAACGTTTAGACCCCCAAATTACAACTTAACCAATTCAAGCAATATGTCAAACAACTAGTGTGCGGAAACTTAACACATGCTATAATATGAAATTGGTTAAAAACTATCTAAGCCATAACAAAATAAAATCCACAGCAGATAATAAAAAGGCAAAGATAGAGAGGAAGGAAGATGCAAACACAAGGACAACACGCGATGTGTTATCGAAGAGGAAACCGAAGTCCTCGGCGAAAAACCTCTCCGCCGCCCTCCAAGCGGTAAACAATCCACTAGAAAATACAGTTGGGATACAAGGACAGCAATAGACCCTCCAAGCCTAATCTACCCAGTGCACCTAAGCCCTCCAAGCTTCTTGCTCCAACGAGGTTGCGCCGAACCTTTTTCTTTTCTAGCTTCCCGGATTCCGCTACTAGACCGTAGCATCAACCAATGAAGATTGGTTCCTTCTTAACTGCTTCCCAGAAATCCAAACAACTGTCTCACAGTGATGATGATGGTGAGAACCAGGTTTGGTATAATGCCTCTCAAGGATTTGACAATGGAGAGGAAGAGAGTTGAGGAATTTGAAGAGACTCTAAGGTAGAGATTGTGGGTGAAACAATCTTGTTTTTCTTTAGGGTTTCTCTCTCTCAAAATTCTCTCTCGAAGCTCTCTTTCAATCGTGGGTAAAAGGGGTATTTATACTGGAGTGGGAGAGGAATGTGAAACGTCAGGTTTTACAAAACAGGGGTGGCTCGCGGCTTGACCTCGCGGCTTGACTAAGTCGCGAGATCCAGTCGCGAGTTAACCGTATGGCCAGTTGTCCTGTTTTGTCCTGTAGTGCTCCAGCTAGCATGACTGTTCATCTTCCAGCATGCTTGGCACATGTGCTGCTTCTGGCGGCTTGCAGCCGCGAGTCACCCGAGAGTCCCAGCCGCGAGTCTCTGTTTTCTTGCACACTCTTGAGCATTCTTCACTCTATCTCACTCACTACCCTTACAACAAACCCACCTAAATGCAGGGTTACTAAATGCTGAATTACAAGCAAATTTGGCACGGAATAAAGCCAATTAGATGGTTGAATAAATTCAACCTTACAAAGGGCAATAACTGTTAATGAAAATTCTTTATGAACTACCAAAGTTATCTCCGTGTACCATTTCTGGAATATCATTCTGTCAATTATATTTTAAAATTCATCTTTATCGTCCTCTTTATGAGAACTTCCACCAGTATAATTATGTCTGTCAAGAAAAGGGGAGTCTGTCAGAGGTTCATTACAATATTTAATTCTATCTTTTATGCTAATTACTTGCGCAGTTATCTGTTCAACCATGCCTTTTAATATGAAATTTTCTGATTTTAATTTTTTCAGTTCATTTTTTAGGTTATTAATATCTATTTGTAGGTCTGTCACAGTTATAGGTTTATTGGGTTTAAATATATCAGTAATTTCTGTAAAATTATAAGTTGACTTATAATCATTTAGATCTATTTCAAATCTATCAATTTCAGTTAAAGATTCTTTTAATTTAGATAAATAATCTTTCTTAGACTGTAGATCTGGAAGTTTATCTATTAAATCCATTATTATGTCTTCTTGTTTTGTTAAGATGCTTATTTTTAATTTTCTTTTACAATAACAATTATCAGGATTATTACAGTTACATAATTTAATATTTTCATCATGTGAAGAAACATCTGTAGATGACGATGAGGTGATGTTACTATTATCTATCTGGTGAATTTCATTATCTGTTTCATCACTATCGGTCAGTTCTATTATACTCATTAGTTTATCCTTTAGTTTTCCTGATATATCAAGTTTATTTATCTTTCTTTGAAAGTTACAATATCTGCTAATGTGTCCCTTTTTCCCATATTTGAAACAAGTAATGTCACTTTCCCTACGTCTATCATGTTTCTTTCTTTTGGATTCTTCTTTCTTGACTTTAGACTTACTTTTATAATATCTTCTATTATTGTTCTTGTATCTATCGCTTTTGTCATCTTTCTTTTCTTTTCTTCTTTTCCTTGAGGGAGCAATTAATGGATCAAAACCATATTGCTCACAAAAAGTTACTAGCTCTTTTTTAGCATATCTTTTTTCTTTTTCTATCTGGTTTTTTAGCCTTAAGTCATTACATAGCCATAGACCTGTTTTATTAATTGAAGATATTATGTCTCCATATGTTAGGCTAGGATAGTCTATAGTTCTGTCATTATTAACTATATCAAGTCTAACTTTTTGAGCAAAGAAATAAGGTAAACCAGCAATGAATTTTTCTTTCCAGTAGGATTGTTGACAATCATTCCTACTTAAGACTTTTGAAATAAAAACATCTTTATACCATCGAAAATTTGAAATTTGTGGACATCTTAAATTAATTAAAACATCTGAAGCTCTTTCTTTATATTGATTGGGATCACCAACAAAATGTTTAGTTATGGTAAAAATTAAAGTATTAACTGCATCTTGTGAAGGCTGTCTATCTGTCATTATAACACTTCCATCTGTTTCTCTTTTAACAGCTGTTAATATTCCATTTCTATCATCATTATTTAAATAATGATCCCACCAGCCTTTCAACTGGCTAGTAAAACTAGTGACAATTAAATGAGCTATTTGATGGTCCTGTTTTCCACGATTCTTATAAACATTAGTGAGCAAAGTCATTTCATGTAAAAGGTTTATTATTTTATATTCTGACATTCCATCAATATTCCGTTCATAAATTAAATCTGGCGAATAAGACGAATTAACATAAGTATGTCTTTCTTCAAATTGTAAATCAGGGGGAGTAGGTTTAGGATACCAATTCTTTCTGGGGTAAAAATCTTCAATTCTTCCTTTTTTACGATCTTGCGATGAAGATGCTAAAGTTAATTTATTAATTTGTAATTTATCTGTGAATTGTGATTCCAAATTATTTATGTCAGATAAATCTATCAAATTTGTCAATTGATTGTCTTCTGATTCTTCATCCTCCGAAGAGTCAGTTTGTCCTGTTGTATTTAACGTTATGATGTTCTTGTTTTTTAATGGTTCCATATCCTTTAATTATTCTAGTTTCATTAAGTCCAGTTTTTTATTTATTTCATTAAGTAAATTATTAGTTTTTTCTGTCATGGGTTTCTTTAAAGGTGTTCTAAGGTGAGGAGGTATTTCATGAGGGATAAACAAAGTGGTATTGGACGTATTTTCTTTCTTTATAGAAGTAGAAGGGGGTGTCATTCTGTCCTCTATGTCTTGTAACTTTTGACCAATTGTTTTTAGGTAGGTATTAGTATAATTGTTCTGATTATACTATCTAGGTTCTTATTATCATCACTTAGACTAGGTCTTTTGATAGGAGTAGCCAACACTTGGACTCCACTATTTTGACTTAATATAATTGATTCAAAGGGTGGATAAGTCTGATACACTTTCTCATGATTTTCTGTCTTTGTCCATGACAATATTTTCTCTATTACACTTATCTTTTTGTTATGATAGTCCAAAAATTCAAAGAAACTGAAATGTGTCTGTAAATCTGTCATCATTTCATAATACTTAGTTCTTAAATTATTTCTTTCTTGTTCATTGTATCTTTCAAAGAATTGGTTTTTTCTGTCATTATTTTCGGGTTTTAAGTAATCATATTTTAGTAATTCTTTATCTAAAACAAATTCTTTAGATAAAACATTGATTTGTCTATCATCTGTAAATCCAAAAATATCTGTGTGGGTAGGAGAATCAGGTTGAGGTTGAGGTTGATAAAGAGGTTGGTGAACATTAGGGGTAGGTTGTGTGGTATCTATCGGATAATAAGCTGTTTCTGTCTGGACAGTGGTTTTCTTAGTGTTTATAGGGGGAAGGTGTATAACTGGAGGAAGATTCTGAGGAGGTAAAGGTCTGGAATCAGAGAAAGGTGTCCTAGAGGAAAATGAGCTTCTAGGGGTAAACATCATAGGGGTCTTTCTGCCTATAGAACTACTAGGTCTTATGAGACTATCAGTGTGTCTGTCATTATTATTAAAAGAAATAATAACTGTACCATCCATATTTTGGGCTATGAAGTCTAGTTCAGTATTTTCTATATTTGGTGCAGGGGAAATGGCCTCAAGTTGCCATCTTTTTGGAAGGGTTATATCCTTCCACTGTATTTGTTGAGGTACCCGTAATCTAGTATTTCAGGTTGAGGCTTGCAGAAGGAGAGTTTGACCTTTAGGGGAAGGATCAACTATAGATTGAGGATCTAAGGTGGTTTTCATCAATTTATAATAAATCCTATAAATAATAGCTAAAGGTTCTGAGCCTTCTTTCATGTAATAACCATTTGTTTTTATATTCAAAGTTAAAGCATCCATAATATTTCTGTCAGATAGGATAACAATTAAAATATACTGGTCCTTTATGTAAACTTGTTTCCATCATTCCTAGGAGTGAGTCATTAAATCTTAAATGTCTGTCATCTCTTAAGCAAAGTAAAACACTTGCATTTAAAGCTTCTCTTGTTAATGGTTTAACAGCTACTTGAACCAAACCAACATGTGAAAATGCATATTTTTTTCTATGTCTGTTAATTGAGTCTATTGAAAATAACTGAATTGTTTCATATTCATTAAATGAAGAGTAAGTTCTTTCAACAGTCTTTATAGTGTAATCTGTCAAGAAAGATAATTTAGAAAAAGTAGTATGTCTGTAGATTTTATCAGTTCTTTCAGTTGTTATATTCCATTTATTCCATTCTAGTAAATTTCTGTCTATATCTCGCATGCTATATTCTTCAGAATTAACTATCTTATCACTTTCCATGTTCAAATTAGTGTGTGCCTGTCCTAAGTGTGTCCTAGCAACAGATAATGAGTAACTAAACATATTCATTCTATTTCTAAGCAATTAATAATTACTGACGGAATTATTACTAGCCACTGGTATCCTTGCTATCGGGACTATCTCCTCGGGAAACTCCATTGCGGGACCACCCAAACAACGCCTGTTCGTCGGCTTAACATCACGGGCTGACCAACGCGAAACTATGGTTTGCCAACGAGGCTTTAGGCTGACCAACGCTAACAAGGAGCAAGTAGTGGCTATGCAGTAATAAAATTCCTAGTAACTTCTTAATTGCAAAGAAATAAAACTCATACATCTACCATCCATGGCTCTGATACCATTAACTACCATAACAAAATTAAATTATTTTCCTAGCGCATTTTTTGTTTCATCAAAATAAGTTTTTTAAAATTAAAATTCAATCATAATTAAAATCTATTATGCATAATGAAATTAAATGGATTTGTCTTATAATCAATTGAGAAGTAGATGTTAGAGCATTTGCATTAGTTCGTGCAAAAATTTATGTCTATTTTAACATAACAACTTACTTTTTATATTTTATATACTCACTTTTCAAAATACCTTACATCAAATTATTTATTTTACACTACATTTTATTAAAATAATTTTTTTCTTAATTTTTTATATTTCTTCACACACATAGTAACTATTATCAACTCATTTATTTCATTCTCAACATATGTAAAGCAAGAATAAAAATAATAATAACAAATTAATAGAGCTAGGCTAAATTTACATTATTATTATAATAATTATGTATTTTTACGTCATTTTACCCGCCTTTATGTGTGTGAATTTTAAATTTGTTAACTGAAATGTCGACATTTTTCTATTGTATAGGTATTAATAATTTAATAGTGATTCGATTGCTTTTAACAAACTTAAATATAAAACCTTTATATTACAAAAAGAGTTTTACTGTTACATAAAAATTTAATTTAAAAAATTAAATAAATATTATTTTAAAAAGTCTAAATGGTTGTGACTGCGACCTCAAAGACCTCAAAATATTTTTTCTGTAAAGTGTAAAAAAGTACTACACTTTCGGTGCATTTTCTGCTTTTCTTACTTTCCTGACAGCAAAGACCTGTGTCAATAGTTATGCTGTTTCCCCCCAAATTTCCGCCAACTTCGGTAGAAAGGTTGCGTGTCTTCAGTTTTTCGAGAAAAGAAAAAGTGTGAAAATGACATAACAAATAATTACTCTAAGCTTTGTTTACTTTTCTGACAATGCATAGAGTACCGTCAATTTCTTGGATGATAGATAAACGCAGAATGCCAATATTATTAATCGGATAAATTCCATCAACATAACTTGAGGATTGAGTTATTCAGCAAAAAAAACCCTTGAGGATTGAGTTACTGTCAGCCATGATCAAAACTTTATAAAACTAATTAATTTGGTTCTTAGTATCAAATTAGTTCTTAAATACGGTTGTGAAAAATCACTAACTGGCCTTACAGTATTTATGGACTATGTTGGATTTAAGGATTGAATTAATCAGTTTTAAAAAGTTTTGAATTTGATTAACATTAATTCAAACCTTAAAATATATTAATGAAATTTATCTTATCTGTGGCTATTGATATCTTTATATTTGTGTGTTTGGGACAAGTTTATAAGTTACTTTTTTTACTTTTTAGCTCTTCACTTGTTCCTACTTTTTTTTTGTTTTCGTGTAAAAATGTATCTTAGCACACTTTTAAACTAAATAATTTTTAGCAAAAGGCTGAGACAGGTTCGCTAGCTATATATCCTTCTTCCACGAAATTTCCTTGGTGCAACTGCAATTATTCGATCTAGCACTAGCAGTGCCACGCTTTTTCTCTTCGTTGTTTTTTCTCCGGAAAGTAAAGACTAGAAACAGTAATTTTCTGACCACGCGCAATGCAGTACAAACAATAATTTACGTTTTCCAAAAGGTAGAGGGCCCATGCATACAATGATGCATGTTGGAAGGAACATCCTAATTTATTTCCATAGTTCTATTACAGATTTTTTTTTTTTTTTTTTTTTCACAAAAAAATAACGTATTTTTAATTTTTAATTTTTTACAAAATACTCACTTCATTTTAAGTTTTTAACCCATCATAATAGGGATGGCAATGGGGTGGGGCGGGGCCGAAGGATGGGGTTTTCGTCCCCGTCCCGCATGGTTTTGTCTTGCCCCATCCCCGCCCCGCCCCGCCCCGCCTCGCATGATGGGGAATACTTTCTCACCCCATCCTCGCCCCTTGGGGCCCCGCGAAGCCCCGCCTCGCCCCGTAAAACTCTACTTTTTATTAATTTTCCCTACAACTAGTACAATTTTTTTAATAAAACTTATTTCATTAATAAAAATATACTTGAAATTACAAATTTATCCCATCAAATCAAATCAATTTTTAGAAAAAATTGAATAATATATCCAAGTGTTTAACAAGACAATCATAAAAATAAAATAAAAATCTCATATTATAACACATAATAAAAGAAAGACAGAGAATCACATTGGGTAGAATAAAATATGCTAATATTAATATGTTTGTTTAAATAGTAGGGTTTTAGGGTATGAAAAATTTACAATTATAACCCTTAGTAATGCGGGGCGGGGCGGGGAAGGGAGGGGCGGGGCGGGGTGGGTCTAAAAGGTCTAAACCCATCCCCGCCCCGCCCCGTGGTGCGGGGCTAAAATTTTGCCCCATCCCCGCCCCACTGCCTTTGCGGGGCAGGGAAAACCCACGCGGGGCGAAGCAGGGAGGGGCAGGTGGAAAAAATTGCCATCCTTACCCCATAACATAAAAATACACAGTTTTACAATTTTGATTTACTTTACCCTATTTCCATCACCAATTTACAATGGCTAGAGTAATTTTAATTTAACACAAAAAAAGCTACTGCCTTTTTCCCCCTTTAATGATGAGGAATCCCATTCTTTTATTTTCTATAAAAATCGAATACCAAGGTACTTTTTTTTTTGAGAATGAATTCCAAGGTACTTGATTAGGGAATTGGCCTTTTTTTTATATATAATTTATTTAAGCCAATCCTTGGCTCTTTGAACCCAAATAATTTCAAGGAGGAATTTTTATGGAAATGATCCCTAGAAGACGACTAGGACTCTAGGAGTTCTTAAAAATTTTAATTGGGGCAATGTTGTATTTGTTTCAATGAAAAGCTTTTCTTTCCCCCTAATCAACTCTTCACACCTTAACATTTCTGAATTATAACATAAAAGTTAAAAAAAAAAAAAAAAAAAAAACCCTAAGAAAGGCAAAATACTAAATTTTAGGATAAAACTTACTTATAGTACCTTAAGTGAAATATATCAGATTATCCAATTAAATTCAAATACCGTATTATATTCAACTTGAGAAATCACCTAATTAAACTAGGCAATAGTTTAGACCCCTAAATTTTAATTATAGGGCTTAATCAATTATGCAGCATGAAATAAAATTTAAAAAGTGAAAGGAATAGAGAATTGTAAACAAAAAAGGGGCTAACTGTGGGGCTTTTTGGCATGGGCTGGGCGAGACGAATAGATAGCAACCAAAAAATCCCCTGCCTAAGTTTTCTTTTCTGTTATTTCAGAGTCCTCCAATGGTGCCCTACTATTTCTCATATTTGATATTTCTAACTCTCCCAAAGAGTTAATCATATTATCAAAAAAAATTACAATCACAAAACCATAATTTTTCCCTTATTTCTTTCCCAATGTCAATCTTTTAGCCTAGGCATAAATCCAATTAGCTTTGGCCATAACCAAGCAATACAGACTCGAAAGTGCTAATAAGTTCATTTTGTATGTTAATGTTTTTACTTTCAAATATCTTGTAAATAAAACATAATAGTTTAATGTCATATTACCTGTGACTTTTATGAATGAGTAAACTTAGTATATATTTTCACTCATTCTAAACCACAACAGCAACCGGTAGCCAAAGGTAAATGTCTATTCAATTTTTCAGACTTCAGTGCTTTAACTCACTTCCATGAAATTACAAATAAATGTTTTAGGGTCACAATTTGGAGCCCAAGCCCAAGTTGTATGGAGTCTTGGTCCAATGAGCCCAATACAATGAATTTGTAGAGAATGGGTTAAAGAACTAGGTCCTAGCGAATTGGATAACGATTAGTATTAGACTAAATGACAATCAAACACAAATAATAGATGTTGATATCAATGGACTTTCGGTCCGAGGAGGTAACCGATATTGTATATTGATCACAATTGGATATAAAGACAGTTTTAGATTGTTATAGTATTTTCTCTCCTTTTTTCTGATCACTATCTCATGGGGATCTCTCACATTATATATCCTTCTTTGAACCATCTTGATCCTACACTTGTTGATCATCTGAATTCTTACTTGAGTGCCTGTCCCATCAGACACCCCCCTTCAGCCTTCTGTGAGTTGTGGTAACCAAGGCAACACTGTTCAGAGGTCATCTCCACATAAATGCGGCCAGAAAAGTAGTTGCATTGTATTTAATGCGGTGGTAGCAGCTTTTCCTTAGATATTTTGTGTTTCCTTCTTCCTCGTATGTTTATATGGCACACTCCCATCTCTAGGGCTTTTCGGAGGGGCCCTCTAATTTCTAGACTTACGCATTTGCACTACATCGGTTGAATTCGAGGAGGTATTCCTCCTCAGATCGTCTTTCATGCACTTCCTATTTATGGGACTTTAACTGTGAGTCCCTTTCACAACCATTTGCCTCTCCTTGGACTTGTCAATTGTTCCGGGTGAAGCCCAAAGCCCACTGTATGATTTTGAGCCTTTGTCCCTACAATAGCCCTCAAAATTACGGTTTTTCCCTCTTATCCGAGGAGAAAAAGCAGGATTTTGATATTTAAAGGATAAATCCCACCAATTCTTTGATTCACACATGTGGGAGCGCGGTTCCACGCGCCTCATAAATGTTACTGACACTTCGCAGCCCACGAAGCACCATTAATTACTCTAGGCAGCTCTATGTAGGCGCTAATCCAACGGCAGACATTCTCCTAGAACTTTGAGTGGGAATACTCCCATTTACTCTCCCTTACTATATAAAGCTTCTGAGGGAGATCATTTTCCTCTTTTCTTTAGAAAAAGTCTTCAAGTGTTCCAGAGAACTTCAACACTTCTTCTCATAAAACACTCTAAGTTCCTGAGTTTCCATAGCTATTTCTCGTAAGGATTCCCTACGAATCTTTCTGAAAGTTTAAGAGATTTAGTATACGTGTTCCCGTAAGTTTTCATTTCTTCATATTCTTCTTTTTTTTTCTCCTCGGCCTTCTTCCTTGGCCTTTCTCTTTTATAAACCTTTCTCTGTGTCACTTCCGGTTACCTGGATGGGTAGGTTCAAGAACCTAGTAGATTCTCCGGCTAGTATGGAGGGTTTTAGGGCCAGGTACCATATCCCACAAGGAGTGGGTTTAGAATATTGCCCTTCGGACCAAATTCTAACTAATAGAGAAACGGGGTAGGTCGTCATTCCTATGATCGTTTTCATAGAGGGAGGAATGACGCTACCTATGGGTAGGATAACTAGAGATTACTTGCTTAACCATAGGTTGAACCCTTATCAGTGCGCCGCTAACATGTTCCGAGTTTTAGGGTGCGTAGATGCTCTGAATAACCAGATGAACCTCGGCCTTACATGGCACGATGTTGCCCACTTGTACGAGTGCCACTGCCTTTCTGTGTATTACTTTAAATCTAGGTCCGACAAGGTGAGGCTGATGTCTTGCCTTCCTAAGTCCAACAAAGGCTTGAAAGACGATTATCTGGTCGTTTCCGGGGAATGGCATGACGGTCTTCACTGCCCAGTTAGGGCAGGAACACCAGGTGGGGTACTCCAGGATTAGGTCCCTTGGTTGGGATCTTAGTCTTCTGAGCTTTCCCTTTACTTGTTTTAGTTGTTTATTCTCTCAGATTAACCATAACCTCCTTTTTGGATGTTTTGCAGACAAAGCACACGTCGCCTCGAGGATCAGTCTGGTCAATGTTCAAGCTTTCAACTACCTCCTAAGGTCGGAGATTTTTGTGAGTGAAGACGGGCAATTGCGGGCTGCTCACCTCATTTTGGACTACGAGCCTCTATCACGTATCTTCCAGGACGTGGGCCAAGCAATAAGGGCCGGGAACTCTAGATTGGCTCGAATTGACGTTTCCAAGTAGGGATTCCTAGCTCAAAGAGACTTGCCACCAGTCCAGTTGCCCGCTTAATGTGTTCCCCAAGAGGTAGCCGCTCCAGGGGAGGAGATTGATTCTACACATTCATCCCTCGAAGCTGAAATCGATCATTTCCACTTTAACGAAGAGGGTGAAGTGCCGACAAGGCCAATAGAGCTCTCAGACTCTGACTCGGATCTTGATCGCTTCTCTGCGGCACATTCCCTGAGATTGGTAGTTGCTCGGATTGATACCAGCTAAGAGATTGAAAAGGAAGGAATAGATCTGAAGCCAAGATCTGGTCTAAAGGGCCTTATGGCCAATAGGAACAAAGGGAAATCCTCCAAGGATGCCCCTAAAGTACAAGCTCTTGCCAGCCTCCCTCCTCCTCCCACTGACCCCGGGCTACAGGCCAATCTGAACTTGATGAGGAAAAGGTCAGTCGATGACTTGGAGGAGGGTGAGGTCGGACCTCAGAAGGCTAAACAGCAGAAGAAGGCCAAAAAGCTTAAAGATAAAAGGACTAAGTCCATAGACAGCCAAGACAAGGTTGCAGTACGAAGGGGTAGCGCACCTGGTCTCCTGGCTTAAGTTGGATGGCGTTCCCATTTCCTGGGACGCAACACCTTGGGAGTCCCAGCGGGGATAGGTGACATATCTCATTTTGGACTACGAGCCTCTATCACGTATCTTCCAGGACGTGGGCCAAGCAATAAGGGTCGGGAACTCTAGATTGGCTTGAATTGACGTTTCCAAGTAGGGATTCCTAGCTCAAAGAGACTTGCCACCAGTCCAGTTGCCCGCTTAACGTGTTCCCCAAGAGGTAGTCGCTCCAGGGGAGGAGATTGATTCTACACATTCATCCCTCGAAGTTGAAATCGATCATTTCCACTTTAACGAAGAGGGTGAAGTGACGACAAGGCCAATAGAGCTCTCAGACTCTGACTCGGATCTTGATCACTTCTCTGCGGCACATTCCCTGAGATTGGTAGTTGCTCGAATTGATACCAGCTAAGAGATTGAAAAGGAAGGAATAGATCTGAAGCCAAGATCTGGTCTAAAGGGCCTTATGGCCAATAGGAACAAAGGGAAATCCTCCAAGGATGCCCCTAAAGTACAAGCTCTTGCCAGCCTCCCTCCTCCTCCCACTGACCCCGAGCTACAGGCCAATCCGAACCTGATGAGGAAAAGGTCAGTCGATGACTTGGAGGAGGGTGAGGTCGGACCTCAGAAGGCTAAACAGCTGAAGAAGGCCAAAGAGCTTAAAGATAAAAGGACTAAGTCCATAGACAGCCAAGACAAGGTTGCAGTACGAAGGGGTAGCGCACCTGGTCTCCTGGCTTAAGTTGGATGGCGTTCCCATTTCCTGGGACGCAACACTTTGGGAGTCCCAGCGGGGATAGGTGACATATCTCGCTGAGGCCCTGTAGCAGCCCCTTCTCTTGCCCCGCGATATGGATGGGCTCAGGAATACAAGGTAGCTGGACCTATTTATGTCGTTGAAGAAGGATCTTGCAATGGTAAACCGAAAACCCTTCATCGTTCAAATTCTAGATTCCATGTTTATTTACTTGTTACCCGTGTTTTGATGTCCCTTCCATTACTTCTATGCAGGTGACTCAGTAAATCTACGTGGCTGAGGAATGGGTCAAGAACTCACACAAGGAGGTAAACGCTGAGGTTCAGTCCCGACTCGCGGCTGAAAAGGTTGTTGGAGCCCTCAGGCAAGAGAAGGAGAGCCTGGCCTATAGGGTCAAGAAGGTTACTCAGGCCAGAGATAGTGCCCTAGTGGGCCTGAAGACCACTGAGAAGCAGGCCGAGGACATGCACCAGAAGCTACATATAATGGAGATAAACCTGGCCATCGAGAAGCAAGCAGTCTTAGACCTGAAGGCGCAGCTGCAATGAGCTAAGGACGCGGCTCAGGTGGCTAGGAAAGTAGCTGAGGCTGTGGTGAAGGTCTCGTATGAGCATGGAGTGCATGACACTGAGGCTAGGTTGACCGAGGAGGTGGCTGTGGTTTGTAGGGACTATTGCATCGAGTCTTGGGGGGTGGCAATGGACCGGGCGGGAGTCCCTGCAGACTCCGAGCTTAGGAGGGCCAAGAATATCTTCTTCCCAGAGGATATTCAAGAGATTCCTGACTTGGACGCTCCTGCCGAGAAGCTTCTTCCTGCCCAGGCTGCCCTTTATGACGCCAACGTTCCTAGGGGGGAAGGAGTGGACAAGGAGGCTCAGCCACCAACGAAGGACAAGCCATTCGAGGATTCCCTCACAATCAGAGATGTCGTCTCGCAGGCTAAGGAGGCTGAAGCTAAGTCCAAAGCTGAAGGTGCTTGCTCTGAGGCTGCTGATCCCGAGAAAAATGCGGTTAAAGACAAAGCCTAGATTTCTAGATGTAGGATTTTCTTTCATTATTTTACTATTGTTTTTCATTTCTGTAGCTTTTGCCATCGTTTGTAATACGAATTATCTTTAAGTTAATGAATGAACTTCTTTTCTATTTTTGGGGTTTTTATTTTCATTACTTTCAACTTTATCGTCGTTCGTTATTCGTTTTCCGAGAGATCTAACTAAATAGGGATGTTTTACATTCGTGGTGCGAATTAATTCTTATACAGTGAATATTGGACTTGATGGGCATTAAAGATATACCTCGCACCTTGCGCTCTGTCTAACGCTCATAAAAGCGTTCCTTGGGTGTTGGAAGTAGTTAATTTCCCCTAAGTCTGTGGTCCGAGGAGCCATGCAGGACTTAGGTACTGTTTAATACTTGGATAAATGTAAGAAGTGATTAATTTCCCCTGAGCTTGTGGTCCGAAGAGCCATGCAGGACCCCTGAGCCTTTGGCCCGAGGAGCCATGCAGGACTTAGGTTCTGTTTAATACTTGGATAAATGTGAGAAGTGATTAATTTCCCTTGAGGCTGTGGTCCGAGGAGCCATGCAGGACTTCGGTTCTGTTTAATACCTGGATAAATGTAAGAAGTGATTAATTTCACCTGAGCTTGTGGTCCGATGAGCCATGCAGGACTTAGGTTCTGTTTAATACCTGGATAAATGTAAGAAGTGATTAATTTCCCCTGAGCCTGTGGTCCGAGGAGCCATGCAGGACTTAGGTTCTATTTAATACTTGGACACATGTAAGAAGTGATTAATTTCCTCTGAGCCTGTGGTTTGAGGAGCCATACAGGACTTAAGTTCTGTTTAATATTTGGATAAATGTAAGAAGTGATTAATTTCCCCCGAGCCTATGGTCCGAGGAGCCATGCAAGACTTAGGTTCTGTTTAATACTTGGATAAATGTAAGAAGTGATTAATTTCCCCTGAGCCTGTGGTCCAAGGAGCCATGCAGGACTTAGGTTCTGTTTAATACTTGGACACATGTAAGAAGTGATTAATTTTCCCTGAGCCTGTGATTCGAGGAGCCATGCAGGACTTAGGTTCTGTTTAATACTTGGATAAATGAGAAATAAGAAGCACGAGGGCTTTGTGCAATAGAAAGATTTATCAACAGTGGAAACTTTCATTAATAATAGTACATTTTCAGGTTGTTTACATTCCAAGGGCGTGGTATTACATGCTCATCTAAATCTTCTAGAAAATACGCCCCAATGCCAGCCACTGAAGTGATACAATACAGTCCTTCCCAATTTGGCTCGAGCTTTCCCCATGCAGTATTTTTTGCAGTACCCAGAACTTTCCTCAATACTAAGTCCTCAGGCACTAGTGGCCTTGGCTTCACCTTGGCATCATAACCTTGCTTAAGCTTGTGTTGGTAGTAGCCGAGTTGAACCATTGCCTTTTCCCTTCTTTCTTCGATAAGGTCTAAACTTTTTTCTAGCAGTTCATTGTTACTGCTCGGACAGAATGAGCTAGTTTTTAGCATTGGAAAGTTCGTTCCTAGTGGGATAACAGTCTCGGCCCCGTAAGTCATTGAAAAGGGCATTTCTCCTGTTAATCTGTGGGGTGTGGTCCCGGTACATCCACAGGACATGTGGCAGTTCTTCCACAGGACATGCGTCGTCTAACCTCTTCTTCAGCCCGCTCACTATAACCTTGTTAACAGCCTCGGCTTGCCCGTTCCCTTGGGGGTAGGATGGGGTAGAATATCTATTCGCAATTCCCAATTCGCCGCAGTATCTTCTAATAGCCTTACTATCAAACTAAAGACCATTGTCCGAGATTAGGGTATGAGGGACTCCGAACCGGGTAACAATGTTTTTCCAGACGAACTTTTTGGCGTCCAAGTCTCTGATATTCGCTAAAGGTTCAGCTTCAACCTATTTAGTGAAGTAATCAGTGCTGATGAGCAGATATCTTTTGTTCCTTGTTGCCTTGGGAAATGGCCCGACAATATCCAAGCCCCACTGAGCAAACGGCCAAGGGCTAGACAGCGGATTGAGGATCCCTCCTGGTTGATGTATGTTTGGAGCGAACCTCTGACATTGGTCGCACTTCTTCACGTATTCATGTGCTTCTTTCTACATGTTTGGCCATTAGTGACCTTGGGTGATGGCTCTATGGGATAGGGACCTGCCTCCTGTATGGCTTTCACAAATTCCTTCGTGCAATTCCTCCAGATTAGTTCTGAAGCCTCAGGGTGTACGTAGAGCAAGTAAGGTCCAGAAAAGGAGCGTTTATACAACTTCTGGTCCTTGGATAGCCAGAACCAGGAAGCTTTTCTTCGTATCTTGTCAGCTTCGTTTTTCTCTTTGGGTAAGATGTCTTCTTTCAGAAATAGTATTAAAGGGTCCATCCAGCTAGGTCCCACTCTGACGTGGTGGACATGGATCACTTCTCTTTTAGTCATCGAGGGTTTGTATAAATCTTCCACAAGGATGATCTGGGGTAAACATTAAGCGGAGGAAGTGGCAAGTGTGGTCAAAGAGTCGGCATGTGTGTTTCCACTTCTAAGGATGTGCAGTAAGCTGAAAGAGTCGAAATGTGATCGTAGGCATTTAGCATGGTCTAAGTATTCTTGCATTCTTTCATCTCTTGCTTCTAACTCCCCATTTACTTGGCCCACAACAAGTCTTGAGTCCAAGAACATGTTTATACCTTTTCCGCACAGTTTCTGAACCGTGGACATTCCTACCAATAGGGCTTCATAGTCAGCCTCATTATTCGTGGCCGAGAAGCCCAGTCTTAGTGATTTTTCGATGGTAATCCTTTCAAGGGAAACCAGGACTAGCCCTACACCAGAGCCCCTTTGGTTTGCCGCGCCATCAACATATACTTTCTAGCAGGTTGGCCCTTGTAGAGAGATCGCGCCAACTGATTTTTCATCCATGCTTTGCACCCCTACTTTTCCTTCTAGTGAGGACTTGGCCCTTTACGGAGGTACGAGGCATGTACTTAATGTCAAAAGCCCCTAGAATTGTGCCCCACTTAGCAATTCTCCCTGTATAATTAGCACCCCGGAGTATGGATTTGAGCGGGAGTTGGGTTAGAACAATAACTATGTGTGCCTGGAAGTAATGGGGGAGCTTTCGTGTAGCTTGAACCATTGCCAAGAGGGCCTTTTCTAGTGGAAGGTAGCGAGTCTCGGCCTTATGCAACGATTTGCTCACGTAATAGACTGGTCGTTGTACGCCGTTGTCCGTTCGTATCAGCACTAGGCTTACTACATGAGGAGCCACAGCAATGTAGGCGAACAAGACTTCATCGGCCTCGAGACTAGACATGATTAGTGGCCGAGACAGATACTCTTTAAGTTGTTGGAAGGCCAAAGCACATTCTTCGGTCCATTCAAATCCCTTCCATTTATTCAACAAGAGAAAGAAAGGTCTACACCTATCCGCTGACCGGGAGATAAACCGGTTTAAAGCAGCAATCATGCTGGTAAGCTTTTGGACCCCCTTGGGATTCCAAGGTGGCTGCATGCTGTGGACAGCTCTGATTTGATTGGGGTTGACCTCGATGCCCCTGTGGGTCACCATATAGCCTAAGAATTTTCCTGATCCAACTTCAAATGAACATTTGGACACGTTGAGACGTAGCCTGTGTCTTCTTAGAATTTTAAAGATGTCGTCGAGGTCTCTCACGTGTTCGGACACCACTTTGCTCTTTACCACCATGTCATCTATATAGACTTCAATGTTCTTACTATCTGCGGCTCAAACATTCTGGTCATCATTCTCTGGTAAGTGGACCCTGCGTTTTTCAAACCAAAGGGCATCACCTTGTAATGGTAGTTCCCGATGGGAGTGAAAAAAGCTGTCTTTTCTTGGTCGTCTATGGCCAGGGGTATCTGGTGGTATCCTTGAAATCTAAGAAGCTCATTCGAGGGTGCCCAGCGGTTGCGTCCACCAACCGATCTATCCGGGGCATAGGGAATGGATCTTTTGGGCAGACTTTATTCAGATCCGTGAAGTCTACACAGACTCACCATTTTCCGCTCTTCTTCTTCACCACTATAGTATTGGCTGACCACTCAGGGTAAAAAACTTCTTTGATAGCCTCTGCTTTCTTAAGCTTCATCACCTTATCCCTAACAGTGTTGGCATGCTCCTTCGATGGACGCCGGGGGGGTTGCTTCTTGGGGGTAACAGATGGATTAACGTTTAGGTGGTGGTAGATGAAATTTGGATCAACCCCTGGGACCTCATAGGCATCCCATGCAAACACGTCCACGTTTTCTTTAAGAAACTCAATTAGTTCTTCTTTCTCTTAAGGAGGTAGTTCCGAGCCGACCTCAAAGAACCTTTCCAGATCAATGCCCACAGAAACCTTTTCTAGATCCTTGCATTTTGCCTCCTCGACTGATTCACCACCGGGCAATGTCGGGGTGGTTGATTGCTATAAGCCACTTTCAGTAGAGGCCGAAGGCTCAACATTGTGTTGGCATGAGATGGCGGCCACCATGCACTATCTGGCCATGGTCTGGTCCCCTATAATCTTTTTGACCTGGCCCTCTAACGGGTACTTCACCTTTTGGTACAGGGTAGAAGAGACAGCCCCTAGGGCATGAAGCCAAGGCCTAGCTACAATGGCTGTGTAGGGTGAATAAGCGTTAACTACGATAAAATCCACCTCCACGACGTCCATACCAGTTTGTATGAGCAGTCTGATCTGGCCCCTTGGGGTGATGGTCTTCCCTTCGAAGCTTACTAGAGGGGAATCATATGTCGTTAAGTCCTCGGGTTCTAAATTCAGCCCTTGTATAGATTGGGGTACATTACTTCCACAGCGCTGCCTTGATCTACTAGCACTGTCCTTACATCATATCCTCCAATCCTGAGCGTGACGACCAGAGCATCATCATGGGGTTGGATGGTTCTGACCTTATCCTCGTCCAAGAATCCCAACACGGGAGATGCTATCGTCTTGGCCTTTTTAGGCTTTCGATCATCATGTTCGCTAGGAAGTCGAGCTACAGACATTACTTTGGAAGGACAAGAGTCGGTCCTTCTCGGGGTGGCAAGAATGACATTTATAATGCCCATAGGCGGTCTCAAGGAGGTGTCCTTCCGCGCCTCAATATTTGCCTGTCCTTGTCAACCATTGGAGTGATGTAGGAGGTAACTTAATTTTCCCTTTCAGACCAGCTGGTCTAAGTGATTCTTCAAGTTTCTGCAGTCCTCGGTGGTGTGTCCTGGTTCTTGGTGGTATTGGCAATACAGGTTTTGGTTGCGCTTCATGGGGTCTCCTGCCATCTTATTTGGCCATTTGAAGAACGGTTCATTCTTGATTTTCTCCATAACTCGATGTATTGGATCTCAGAACACAGCGTGAATTGCCTGCACGTTGGCAGATCTGGCTTGTTCTATATAGTCTCTCCTTGGTCGGTTATGGTTATTAAATCGGTTCAACCTAAAGTCCCTCCTCTCCTAAGGGACAACTTTTGCTTTTCCCTTACCCAACTGTTGGTCCTCTTCAACCCTTTTATACTTGTTGATTCGGTTCATGAGTTGGCGTAGGCTGGTGACAGCCTTCCCTGTTAGGGATTTTCTTAAACCGTGCTCAGTTGGGAGGCCACTCTTGAAAGTACTGATGGCGACATCATCGTAGTTGCCCTCTATCTCATTGTACATCTCCCAATATCTATTCGAGTAGGCTTTTAAGGTCTCCCCTTCTTGCATGGACAATGACAGAAGGGAATCCAAGGGCCGAGGAACCTTGCTGCTCGTGATAAAGCGAGAGCCAAAGGCTCAGGTTAGCTACTTAAAGGAATCTATGGAGTTTGGCCTGAGGCCATCAAACCATCTCATCACCATAGGTCCTAGGCTGGATGGAAACACTTTGCACATCAAAGCCTCATCTTTGGAGTGGACGACCATTCTCCGATTAAACTAGCTTCCATGCTCTACGGGGTTCGTTTGACTGTTGTACATAGTGAAGGTAGGTTGATGGAATCGCCAAGGAAGCTCAGCCCTTTCTATCTTGCGTGTGAAAGTTGACTTGGATATTCGATCCAGGGCCTTGCTTATGGCGTCGTTCACTAGGCCTTTATGGGACGGACTTTTGTGACTACGTTTATGATGGTGTTCTTCCTCATAGGAGAAGGTCTCACTTGGTGGAGTTTTTGACCTTTGCCTGTAATTGTCGTCCTCTTCATCACTAGTGTCTGGGCTTGAAGGGGGACGCTTCCATTGCGCGTGACGCAATTTTCTCTTCAAGTCGTCGATCTTTTGCTGCAGGGCTCTATTATCATCCTGCTTTTGGGATACATGAATTTTCCCCTTAGAATGGCTTTTGCTTGTATGGGTAGTATGTACACTACCCTCTCGACGTTTGTCTTGATCTCTTTCCCGTTCAAGGTTAAGAAATTTGTCTTGCCATTGAGAACCTGCAGGCTCTGTTCGGTATGGACCTGATCCCACCATGTTTAACCGTTACACTTGCTGAGGTACAAGTCCTTTCCCACAGATGGCGCAAATCGTAGGGTCACAATTTGGAGCCCAAGCCCAAGTTGTATGGAGTTTTGGTCCAATGAGCCCAGTACAATGAATTTGTAGAGAATGGGTTAAAGAACTAGGTCCTAGTGAATTGGACAACGGCTGGTATTGGACTAAATGACAATCAAACACAAATAATAGATGTTGATATCAATGGAGTTTCGGTCCGAGGAGGTCACCAAAAGTGTATATTGATCACAATTAGATACAAAGACAGTTTTAGATTGTTATAGTATTTTCTCTCTTTCTCTTTCCTTTTTTTCGATCACTATCTTATGGGGATCTCTCACATTATATAGCCTTCTTTGAACCATCTTGATCCTACATTTGTTGATCATCTGAATTCTTACTTGAGTGCCTGTCCTATCAGACACTCCCCTTTAGCCTTCTGTGAATTGTGGTAGCCGAGGCAACACTGTTCAGAGGTCCTCTCCATATAAATGCAGCCAGAAAAGTAGTTGCATTGTATTTAATGCGGTGGTAGTAGCTTTTCCTTAGATATTTTGTGTTTCCTTCTTCCCCGTATGTTTATATGGCACACTCCCATCTCTGGGGCTTTTTGGAGGGGCCCTCTAATTTCTAAAGTTACGCATTTGCACTACATCGGTTGAATCTGAGGAGGTATTCCTCCTCGAATCGTCTTTCATGCACTTCCTGTTTATGGGACTTTAACTGTGAGTCCCTTTCACAACCATTTGCCTTTCCTTAGACTTGTCAATTGTTTCGACTGAAGCCCAAAGCCGACTATATGATTTTGAGCCTTTGTCCCTACAAATGTAATCGCTATTCTACTAACAAATGTGCAAAGAAACCATAAACTTTGCATATGAAGAAGAATCCAACACATAGAAAATATTTATGTTGGGTCCCAAATAATATTATTATAAATATTAGCAATCCAAAATAGCAATCACACACAAGAACACAAATATTTACGTGGAAAACCCTTTTTCTTTGAAGGGAAAAACCATGGGACAAACTCCGAATAATTTCACTATTACCAAATCAATTACAATAATTTTTTGTGTGTCTCACGGCTAAAGAAAAATCTCTCTTGTTTTTCTTTACTCTCACACACACACTAATTATCTCTCTCAAAGGCGGCAATCCTTTTTCTCTATTCTTCAATATATGGCTCCCTATTTTTTTTTTTCACTATGCGACACCCTTTCTTTTCTTATGTGGCACACACCAAAAAAAAAAAAAATCACATATAATCATTATTTAAATGACCCTAGCCGCCACACCATCCTTGTATTACACAAACTCTACTCAAATACAAATTGGAACTCATGAGGTCTTCTATTTCTAATAGGAGTTTTAAACTACCTGGCTCTCTTGCCACATAATCAGGCTGGACCCACAACAATCCCCCTCAAGCCCACTAATGGGAGGAGATATTCATTCTATCTCTTCAATTCAATTTTGTGTTAGTCAAGCCAACACAAGGCTTGACCTTCTTCATTATCTTCACCAATATTGAGAACACCTCATCAATGTCAATCCCTTTCATTCTCAAATAATTAATCTCATCTTGGATTTCTTTAATCCAATCCCTTGGCTCCCCCTCATCAAAAGCCCAATTATTCTTGAAGCTAATAGTTCGATATTCTCTAGCAATCCTCTTCTCATGAGATTCAACAATATCTAGTGAAGGATATTGCTCCCCTTGCTCAAGACCTCTAGGATCTTTTACTTCATCGTCATCCCATGTAGCCTTAGCATCTTCATATTCTTCATCACCTACCACTTCCTCTTCTGAAGCACTATTAGGCAATGAGAATTTCATCTTCTTGGTTTCAACACCATTAATCCCATCACTCATCTTTGGAGTCTTCTCAAAATTTTTAATCTCATTGAACTTCTTCTTACAGGTCTTCACATGAGTCCTGTACAAACTGCAACATGCATGTCCTCTTGCAACAACCAATGGCCCCTTAGTAAGTTTCCATCTTCCATTACCAAGCTAGTTATAATAACCCGCTTGATCCATAGCCAATGTAGAAAACACATTCATCCTTAAATCTGGAACATGTCGCACATCCTTCAACATCGTAGTGCTACCAACATTGGTTTCAATGCATACATCACCAATTCCCACAATTTTTGAGTAACTAGAATTACCCATCTTCACTGTACCAAAGCCTCCTGCTTTGTACATGGTAAACAACCCCTTCGTAGGGACAATATGGTGGGGGGCCTGCAGAATCAACAACCCACTCAACATCGTTATTAGCAACATGCTCACATTTTTACTCTTCAATAGAGAGCACCACAACATCCTCATCAATCACAGCAGCTGTAGTATTTTTCTCACTATTATTCTTTTCATATTTTCCTTTATTTCGTTCCTTATTCCAATGCCAGCAATCTTTTCCTAAGTGACCCTTTTTCCCTCAATGGAAGCATTCTCTAGTTTCCTTGAATTGAGATCTATCTCTTGATTGTGACTTACCATTGAATTTTCGATCATTAGGTCCCCTGCTTCTAACTTTGCTCTTGTTCTCTGTGACAAAAGCTTGATCTTGTGCATTGTCTATATTTGCATCTCTCCTGCGAACCTCTTCATTTAAAATCAAATCTTGAATATCATCATATTTGAGTTTGCTTTTCCCTGCAGAATTACTTACCGCCATTCTCATGGCTTCCCAACTGTTTGGTAAAGAAGCCAAAAGTATCAATGCACGAACCTCATCATCAAATTCAATTCCCACCGTGGATAATTGATTAGTGATTGTATTGAACTCTTTCAGATGCTGCGCTACAGGAGTGCCTTCTGCCTTCTTTAGATTAAATAACTTCTTCATCAGATACACCTTGTTGTTAACCAATAGCTTTTCATTCATGCTAGACAAAGCCTTCATCAAATCCACTGTGGTCTTTTCTTTCACAACATTGTGCGCAACTGATCTTGATAGAGTTAATCGAATAACTCCCAATACCTGTCTATCAAGAAGGTTCCAGTCTTCATCCTTCATAGTTTTAGGTTTCGTCCCCAAAAGAGGCAGATGCAATTTCTTCCCATAGAGATAATCTTCAATCTACATCCTCTAATACGCGAAGTCTGTTTCATCAAATTTCTCAATTCCTGAACCCCTGCCTTCTTCTCCGACCATCGCTTCCACTCTAACCTTAGCTTTGATACCACTTGTTGGGTCCCAAATAATATTATCACAAATATTAGCAATCACACTCGCAATATTATCACAAATATTAGCAATCCAAAATAGCAATCACACTCGCATAAAAAATAAATAAATAAATAGCAATCACACACAAGAACACAAATATTTACGTGGAAAACCCTTTTCTCTTTGAAGGGAAAAACCACGGGATAAACTCCGAATAATTTCACTATTATCAAATCAATTACAATAATTTTTTGTGTATTTCTCACAGCTAAAGAAAAATCTCTCTTGTTTTTCTTTGTTCTCACACACACGCTAATTATCTCTCTCAAAGACGACAATCCTTTTTCTCCATTCTTCAATATGTGGCTACTTTTTTTTTTTTCATTGTGCGGCACCCTTTCTTTTTCTTATGCGGCACACACCCAAAAAAAAAAATCACATATAATCATTATTTAAATAACCCTAGCCGCCACACCATCCCTGTATCACATAAACTCCTACTCAAATACAAATTGGAACTCATGAGGTCTTCTATTTCTAATAGTAGTTTTAAACTACATGGCTCTCTTGCCACATAATCAGGCTGGACCCACAACAATTTATACATTTTGGTGAGGATTGATTCAGCTCTTACAGAAGATGATCCTGAACAACATTGAACAAACAATTATAATTATGAAAACAAAGAAAGTATTTTACCAAATAAACAAAAGGCAATTGAACAAAAGGAAATTGAACAAACAAACAAAAAAAGCATTTACATTAACATTACTACTTGTTCATTATTCAGTTCACATCATCCCACTTCAATGACTCATCTTACATTGAGTGAACAAAGCAATGGTTGACAAACACACACTAATACAAATCAAAATCACATCTCATTCTAAATAAAACTTTGTGTCTTCAGCAGCATATTGTCAAATTCACCAATCATATCAATTTTTTTAATACAAACTTAAAAACACACAGTCACACATATATACCCTCAAGCAAATTTATTCCTTATCAGATTATGCCCCAAATTTCAATGCAAAAAAGGAAACAAACTTAAGCAAATAATATTTCACATTATCAAAATTTATGCATTAGCAGTGAATGTTTAAATTTCAATAACAAAAATTTATTATTCAAGAAAGATGCAAATTTCAAGCATTGGAAAATACAACTTTAAAAGAGAGAGGCAAATGGTTGTAATATAAAGGAAATGAAAGATAGGCTGATAGAAACTCCTGGGGCACTGGTGACTTCCTCATATTCAGCTGCATCCAGTTACTGCAAATGATGCTTTGGAATCAGCTTAGGGAGAATATGCTGACTTATGCTGATGAGAAAGAAGAAAAGGCAAGGGAAACAAGATTCTAGCTATAGGAATCCATGTTACACCAAAAAGACCAGGACGTGTACAAATTGGAAGATTGTAAATGTGGCTATGTATAAAATGGTTCTGACTCTACAAAGGAAGCATGAACTCCTTCGTACAAATTGGAAGGTTGTAAATGTGGCTATGTATAAAATGGTTCTGACTCTACAAAGGAAGCATGAACTCCTTCCAAGACCCTGCCTTGAGAGTTCCATCAGCGCAATAGGTATTTGAAATATTGTTGGCACTTGGCAGCCAATATTTGTGTTACTTTGTGACAAAAACTCAAGTGTAATCTCCAGCCATAACGAGTCCCCAGGACCCTGGGACATTGGCTTCTGCCAACAGTGGTAAAGAGGATATTAAGAATTTAATATTTTCGAATTCAATATTTCACGACCACAAGAAGAATAAGTATAATCATTGGCTGCTATGTTTCACACGTATACGCCAATAGGTTGAAGTAATAATACCAACTAAGGTTCTTTTAGAAACACTTTGAGTATCAGCACAGCATGTTCATTTGATTCAATCAGGGGGCTGCTGGGAATAAACAATCTTCACTAAGGCTGACCCCTTTTTGAGATCGACTTACTTCTTCATGTCATTCAATAACTCCATTACTAGATAAATGAATCCATTGATGTGTGTGTGAAAGTTTTGAAATGCTATAAACACTATTATATTATTTTGAATTTCACTTTGTTATAGGATGCAGCTAAATCAAAATTGGCTAAACTATTTGAAGAGGAAAAATAGTGAAGTGACGGATTAGAGTTTGTGGATGACGGGCTCATTTGGATGGGCTTAACAGATCAAGGTAAGTGGACGGGTCCGGTATGAATGGACTAGGGTGGACAGACCAATGGGCCACGTGGCACTAAGTGATGATTATATGATCTCCAAGGAATCTTAAATGGAAAATGACTTGCGTCTCACGAATAACCCTAGTCCATAGAATCCCAATACGAATAGGATTCTATTACGAAGAAGATTCTGGAAAATATGCCCATTAATGAGTATCTTCCCTATATGGAAAAGACTTGTCATGCAAGCATAGAAATTTGGTTCTACACTACTATCAAAACCCAAAGACCCTCAGAAAACAAGTACGCATAATTTACCCCTCTCTAGCACTCTAGAGTTGTGAGAATAGTTCTAACTTGACCTTCGGGGGGTATTTGGCTGGCACCACATCGGTGCTCTCTGTTAGGTCCTCTCTTTTTGTTGTGCAGGTCTTGCTTCGAGTGTGCGAGGACTGTGTGTCTCATTGGTGATTTTTCGGCTTCATCAGTTGGCGTCGTCTGTGGGAAAGGTAGTAACTTGTAAGCCACACAAACGCTTCCCGGACAAAGAGTTGCATGGTACTTACTCGCTTGATGGCAAACACCAACAACATTCAGGGAGACGAACCACGACCTACTGCCTTGGAGAGACAGGTCCAAACCCTTACAGCAACAATGGAACGCCTCACTAGACAAAACCAAACCCTAAAGGAACAGCTGCGACAGAAGAAAGCGGCGATGGGAAACCAAGAGGAAGATCAAGAAGGTACCAGTGCTAATCAAAGCAACCAGGAAGGGCCGGAGGGTAGTAACACCCCGAATAAACCAGATAGACAGGACATGAGCTGTCCATTCGTTGCTGATACGGCCCCGCCCCATATCGTCAAGGAGATGCAGATGATGAAAGAACGGATGGAGTGCATGATGAGCGTGCTCAAGGGAAGAGTTTCCAGTGATCTCGATGATCTAGTCCACCGAACAGATTCACCATTCACCATGTCCATCAACTCTTTCCCCCTTCCTCCAAAGTTTCGTATGCTGCAAGTGGAAAACTACGACGGAAACAAGGACCCACTAGATCACTTGGAGTCTTTCAAGACCCTGATGCACCTTCAGGGGATACCGGACGAGATCATGTGTAAGGCCTTCCCCACCACGCTGAAGGGCCCCACAAGGATATGGTTCAGCAGGCTGACGCCCAACTCCATTAGTTCCTTTAAAGAGTTGAGCCCCCAATTCGCATCGCACTTCATCGGGGGACACAGGTATAAATAGTCTACTACATGCCTGATAAATATTAAGCAGTGGGAGGATGAGACGCTGAGGTCCTACATAACCCGTTGTAATAAGGAAGCACTCTCGATCGACGAAGTTGACGACAAGATCCTCGTAGTAGCCTTCACGAACGGATTACGAAAGGGTAAATTCTTATTCTCCTTATACAAGAATGACCCAAAAACCATGTCAGATGTGCTTTACAGGGCCACCAAATACATGAATGCTGAAGATGCGCTGCTGGCACGCGAAGAAAAACCTACGAAGAGAGAGAGGCAGGAGAAAGCTCGACAAGATAGGGGTAGGAAAATGACAAGGACAGGAGAAAAAAGAGATGATCGACGATCCAGGCCCCCAACGGGGAGGTTTATGAACTTCACCCCCCTGAATACCTCGATTGATCAGGTCCTAATGCAGATCAAAGATAAAGAAGCCCTAACTTTCCCCAGCAAATTGAAGGGCGATCCCAGCAAGAGGCCTAGGGATAAATATTGCCGTTTCCACCGAGACCACGGCCACGATACGTCTGATTGCTATGACTTGAAGCAACAGATAGAAGCCCTCATTAGACAAGGAAAACTGCAAAAAATTTGTTGGCAAGGAAGGAACAGGGCAAAACCAAGGTGCACTTGCCCGAAGAGAAAACGAGCGACCTAGGCCACCCATGGGAGATATAAGGATGATCACAGGGGGTAGCACTTCTAATTCCTCTAAGAAGGCACGTAAGGCATACTTGCAGATGGTTCAAAACATTCAATTAACAGGGTATGCTCCAAAGATGGCACGGGTTGACAATCCCGTCATTAGGTTCATAGAGGAAGATGCCCGACGTCTTCACCACCCACACGATGATGCACTCGTATTCAGTATATGGGTAGGAGATTACAATACCTACAGGGTGCTGGTAGACAACGGACACTCCGCAGATATTTTGTACTATCCAGCTTTTCAACAAATGAGAGTAGAAAAGGAACGATTAATCCCAGTAAGCACCCCGCTCGTAGGTTTTGGAGGAATAAGGGTGTATCCACTAGGTGCGGTCACCCTACCAGTAATAGTAGGAGATTACCCTTAGCAGATCACGAGGGACGTGACGTTCCTAGTCGTTGATTGCTCGTCCGCATACAATGCCATACTGGGCGTCCTACTTTGAATTCATGGCAGGCTGTAACGTCAACCTACCATCTGATGATCAAATTTCCCACTGAGTATGGGGTAGGAAAAGTGAGAGGCGACTAGGTAGTAGAACGTGAATGCTACATTGCAATGCTGGAAATGGATGACCACCAGCAAACCATGTGCATAGAGGAACAACGGGCAGCAGAGCCTGTGGAGAAACTAGTGGAAGTAACCCTTGACAACTCCAGACCTGAGTGGATGACTAGAGTGGGCACGTTGGCTAGACAGTCGGTTCAAAACAAGCTCATGACGTTTCTAAAGGAGAATCAGGATGTATTCACTTGGAGTCACGAGGACATGCTAGGGATTGACACTTCAGTCATAGTTCACAGACTGAATGTGTCACCCTCATCCTCTCCCATTCGACAGAAGAAGCGCGTGTTCGCTCAAGAGCGAGACAGAGCAATAGTGAAGGAAGTTCGGAAGTTGTTAGAAGCAGATTTCATTCGAGAAGTATACTACCTGGACTGGTTGGCGAACATGGTTATGGTAAAAAAGGCCAATGGAAAGTGGAGGATGTGCGTAGACTTCATGGACCTCAATAGAGCCTGCCCCAAGGACAGTTACTCGCTTCCACGAATAGATACCTTGGTAGACTTGATCGCGAGACACCAGCTGCTGAGCTTTATGGACACGTTCTTTGGATATAACCAGATTAAAATGGATGAGGCTGACCAAGAAAAAACTTCCTTTGTTACAAGCCAAGGACTTTTCTACTACAAAGTGATGCCACGCCGGGGTGACATATCAAAGGTTAATGAACAAGATGTTTGCACAACAGATCGGGAGGAATGTTGAAGTTTATGTAGATGACATGCTGGTGAAAAGCCTATGAGAAGACGAACACTTGAGCGATCTCCAAGAGACCTTCGACACCCTTCGGGCATACAACATGAAGTTAAACCCAAGCAAATGTGTATTCGGGGTGACAGCGGGAAAATTCTTGGGATTCATGGTATCCCAAAGAGGTATCGAAGTCAACCTAGAGAAGGTACGAGCCATAATGGATTTAGCCCCACCGAAGACGGTCAAGGAGGTGTAGAGCCTGAACGACAAGATAGCAGTATTGAACAGGTTCGTCTCAAGGGTGACAGATAAATGCGTACCTTTCTTCTGCGTGTTGAAGAGATTGTTTGAATGGACAAACGAATGCTAGCAGGCGTTTGAGAATCTTAAGTTGTAACTCTTGGCTCCTCCCTTACTCAGTCCATCCAAACCAGGAGAAGAACTCTACCTGTATCTAGCCGTCTCGCAAGCTGTGGTCAACTTAGCTTTGATAAGAGAAGAAGACAGGTTGCAGAAACCTGTTTACTTTACAAGCCGAGGGTTTTGAGGAGCAGAAGAAAGGTATCCTCAAATAGAGAAGCTGGCGTTCGCGTTGGTGACCGCAGTATGGAAACTCAAGCCGTATTTCCAAGCTCATACTATTGTTGTCTTGAAAAATAAGCCTTTGAGAAGAGTCATGAGTAGCCTCGAAGCTGCAGGATGGATGGCATTGTGGGCAGTCGAGCTGAGCGAATTTGATATACGATATCGTCTGCGTACTGCTATAAAGGGGTAGGAGGTAGCTGACTTCATCGCTGAGTTCACGCTTATGGAAGGCGAGGGGGCAGAAGTAGTTCCACAATGGAGAGTCCATACAGACGGATCTTCAAATAGGCAAGCTGGAGGAGCAGGTGTGGTACTCCACACCCTGAAAGGAGATAAGATCGAGTGCATAATTCGCCTGGACTTTCCTATGACCAACCATGAAGCAGAATATGAAGCTTTAGTGGCAGGATTGGACCTCATAAGAGCGGCAGGAGCTGAAAACATGGTCGTATACAGCGACTCCCAAGTCGTCACCAGTCAGGTTAATGGTGACTATGAATGCAAGAACGGAAGAATGAAGAAGTACCTAGAGAAGGTGAAGGGTCAAATCAACGGTCTACAAATCAAATTCGTCCAAATCCCAAGGGAGGAGAATGAATGCGTCGATCGCCTAGCAAAGTCGGCCTCAGCAGAATACATGCCCGTCCCCGATCAGGTATTATCATTCGTTCAAACTTCTTCGCTCATAGATGAAGTAATGAGTGTGCAGGAGATAGATAACGAGAACAACTGGACCACGCCTTTAGTCTCCTACCTAAGGGACGTCGTGCTACCAGACGGGAAGGACGCTGCTAGAAAATTGAAGGTTCGAGCATCACGTTTTGTTCTGATAAAAGAAGTCCTATACAAAAGAGGTTTCTCCCGCCCGTACCTAAGGTGTTTGGGACCTGAGGAGGCAGACTACATCATGAGAGAGGTTCATGAGGGGATCTGTGGGAATTACTCGGGGGTACAATCGCTGGTGAACAAACTGATTCGCACGGGATACTACTGGCCTACTATGCAGAATGATGCGCAAACTTATGTCAAAGCCTGCGGCAAGTGCCAGAGATTCGGTAACAATGTCAGACAACCTTCGGAAGAACTCACGCCTATGATGGCTCCATGGCCGTTCGCTCAATGGGGATTAGACATCATGGGCCCCTTCCCAACTGAGATCAGGTAGCTAAAGTTCCTAGTAGTTGGCATCGACTACTTCACCAAAAGGGTGGAAGCAGAAGCCCTATCCACCATCACAGAAAAGAACATCTGAAATTTTGTCTGGAAGAACATTATTTGCAGGTATGGGATACCCAGGGTTCTTGTCTCTGACAAAGAAAAGCAGCTCGATAACAACGCGTTCCGGGATTTTTGCTTAGAGCTAGGGATCAAGAACCACTACTCGTCAACTGCTCATCCATAAGCCAATGGATAGGTTGAAGTTATGAACAGATCCTTACTCAAAATCATCAAGACTCGGCTCGAGGGGGCAAAAGGCATATGGCCGGAGGAACTACCTAGTGTTTTGTGGGCATATCGAACAACAATAAGGACACCCACAGGGGAGACGCCATTCCGACTAGCATACGGGAGCGAGGCAGTCATCCCAGTAGAAGTAGGGTTCACAAGCTATCGGGTGGACAACTACGATGAAAGCAAGAACGATGAAGCCCTTTGCCTGCAACTAGACTTGGTGGACGAAGTGCTGGCAATAGCAGAACAAAAGTTGGTGCGATACCAAAACCTTATGGCAAGGAACTACAATTCCAAAGTCAGACACAGAAACTTCCAGGTCAGAGACCTATTCTTAAGGAAGGTAATGGGCGTGGCCAAGGATCCTGCCCAAGGAAAGCTCGGCCCCAATTGGGAAGGACCCTACAGAGTTACATCATGGCAAAGGAAAGGAACCTACCATCTGGAGACATTAGATGGGCGACAGCTGCAACATCCGTGGAACGCTGAGCATCTACGAAAGTACTACCAGTGAGAATGACGACGTGGAAAGCAACATCCGAAGGATCCTCATTTCATTCGCATTTTAATTATTGCAACATTATCCAGTTTCCTAGTTTTAACAACATAGGCAGTTTATTTTTGCTACAATACTTTAAGCATTATTTTTAAGCTTCTTTTCCCTTTAAAGAACTACTTTTAGCTTAACAATAAGAGTAATATTCATATATGACTGATGTGTTTTTCTACGAAATTTTATTAAGTTCATAAAGTGGACGGTCCATCCAGGAAGGGTGGAAATTTAATTAAGTCCATAAAGTGGATGATCCATCCAGGAAGGGTGGAAATTTTATTAAGTCCATAAAGTGGAGGGTCTATCCAAGAAGGGTGGAAATTATAGTCCATAACGTGGATGGCCCATCCAAGAAGGATGAAAATTTTATAGTCCATAAAGTAGACAGTCTATCCAAGAAGGGTGGAAGTTTTATAAGTCCATAAAGTGGACGGCCCATTCAAGAAGGGTGGAAATTTTATGTAGTCCATAAAGTGGACGGTCCATCCAAGAATGGTGGAAAATTTTTGGTGAAAATTTTATAAAGTCAGATGGTTCACCCATCCATAAAGTGGACAGTTCATCCAAGACGGATGGAAACTTTATTTAATCCACAAAATGGATGGTTCATCCTTGAGGATCAAAATGTGTCCATAAAATAGACGGATAAAAGTGCTATTGTCCATAAGGTGGACGGATAATCCATCCAAAAAATGAGCGGAACGAACATAAAGACAGATCAATATTGCTCTTCAATTAGTGGACGGGTCTGACTTAAGGACGGATCCAACTTAAGGTCAGACCCAACTCAATAAATACTCACTGCTCATAAGTGGATGAACTCATCCTAAAGTGAATAATAAAGAACCAGTCCTTATAATGGACAGATTTAACATATGGTTTAATCAAAAGCTTCCAAGACCACGAATGGACAGACTTGTCTTGTCATACATCCATGTATGATAAAGTAAAAATAAAAGCCCATCATAGAGGATGGATCTAAATCAGCTGAATCAAATGTGATCACTAAGCGGACGGGTTCATCCTAGAGGACGGGTTCATCCTAGAGGACGGATCCCCAGTGAAGACAGTTATAAAAAGTTGTTATAACAGGCACGACGGAATATTAAAACTAACAATTCACATTTCACTAGAAGACGGATACGTCTAAAAAGAAGATCTTTAAGTCACAAGCTACATATTTAAAGTACTGTTTTTACATGCCACGAAATGGCGAGTAAAAATCAAAAGATTGTTCCCAAAATAGTTACAACCCAAAAAATAAAACGATAACATTTTACTGCTAAGGGGAGGTGATTTCAACATTCCCTTCAACGATTGCAGGCTCACGGACGTCACCATCAACGGGCTGGGCCTGGTTCTCGGGATGAACTGAATCCCCGTCACCAGGGGCTGCATTGTCGGCGAACAAATCCTTCGTGCTCTCAGAGGCGACGGGTTGAATAGTAGCTTGGGGTTGTGTGTCTATGCTAAGTTGAGAAAAATCAAGGTCGGGATAAGCTTTCTTTGCCTGATGGATAGCATCGTCAAAACCGTCTGCGTAGGAGGTCCTAAGCTCCTCCAGGAGGGCGTCAGAGTCGCGATATTCATGGATCGCTGCCTCTTTGGACTGACGGAGTTGGTCCTTGGCATCCTTGATTTCTTTCTCTTTGTCTTCCAAGACCTTCCCCAACATTTCAACCTGCTAATCAAGCTCCTTCCTAACCTTCTTTGAGAGGGAAAGTTTCTTCTTCATATTAACTCTCCAAGTCTTAAGACTGTTCAACTCCTTCTCCGTCTCATTTGCTTTCACCCTGACACGCTTTAGTGCTGTCTCATGATTCAGACACCATCCCATCAACCCCTTCATCATCACTATAGCCTAAAAATAAAGGTTATTAGTGATGGAGTTAAGTGAATGGAAAAACAGGAAGTGGATGACATAACATACCTAGGCAAGACTAAACAGCCCCGTCTCCCCCATGGCCTCGGTAGCATGATTGCCTAAGTCCTTATAGTCTTCAATCAACATGATGGACGAAAGCTTCTCAAGAGCGTACTTGGAGTCCTCTCGCAAGAGGACGGCTGGTTTTTCTTGGGTTGTGGACGGGCCCTTCATCAAACCTTTCCCAACTCCATGCTTGGTCGGAGTGACCGTCTTCCTGCGCTCGGTCTCTAAACCCATGATGGGCTCTAAAACTGTTTTGGGTTTCTTAGGTTGACAACTTTGTTTCTCTCGAGGCTTCCTTTTTGACGGATTAGACGCACCCGTCTCCTTAAGTTTGCCTTCAACCTCTTTCTTTTTTGCTACGTTTTGCTTGATGACGTCTCTTCTCCTAGCAATAACCATTTCTGCAAAAATAGAAGACTGATGTTGAAGACTGAATAAGCATAACAAAAAGTTAAAGTTGACGGACTTACGTGCTCAGACTTGGGCCTCGTATTGAAGGGCGGCTTTGGTCGGCTCTGGTCCGTCACAATACCAGTGCAGCGTATTTAGGTTGACCAATTTGGCCCACGTCCTCTCTTCAAGTTTGGTTTTGTTAAAAATGTTCTCCAAGAAGCTGAATTGCTCAAGCGAGACTAGAGGACGGTCCCGAACTACATAGAAAGATGGATAGTTATGCATTGAAGAACAGTTAAAACATAAACAACTATTTGCTGACGGATGCATACCCGACGGTGGCATTATGCTCCATGTTTTGTCAACGGGCATGAATTCGGTGTCACCAGGGTGACACATCCATTCGTCACCCTCAAAAAAGAAATAGCGACTCTTCCAATCTCTATTAGAGTCAGGGTTCTCATAAATAAGCCTTAGCAACGGGCCCCTAGGCGCGAAGTTGTACATGCCCTTGGACTGGGTAATCTTGGAAGGACGATAACAGTGGAAAAATTCTTCCACTATCAACCTTCGTGCCTCGTCTGACATTGCACCATATAGGACCTCCACACTAAGGAAGACCCTCTAAGCATTTAGTGAGATCTGGTTGACAGACAGTCCAAGATATTGGAGGAGATGACGGTGGAGGGCGCTTAAGGGAAATCTGAGCCCTGCCTTTAGCATTTGCTCATAAACCCCTAAGTCTTCAAGACCCTCGTAGTAACACTTCTCTGATTTATAAGGTAGACGCATGGGTATGTTGTCGAGTATTTGATATTTGTCCCTAAGTGTTTTGAAGTGTTTCTCTTTGATTTTGGAAATAAAATCGTTGACCGTCTATAAGGGGAGATGGATGAACTCCCTAAATCCATTTGGTCCTATGACGGATTGAATTGGGGGATCAACATCCATTAGACCGTCACTAGAATCACCATTTAACTCCTTTGTCCCTGGATCCTCGTATATTGAAGAGGAAGCAGACGGACTCCTCTCACTGGGACTGTCATGGTCTTTGTGACCTGACGGGTACACTTCATCGTAGCCCGCTCCATTGTAGACAAACGACTGGTTACTTGACGCACTAGACATGACCTACACGTGATAGTAAATCCTAAGACTGATTGTACCATAATGGTTGACGGATGTGTAAGTGTCTCAGAAAAGTGTAAATGTATAAAAACTTGAAGTAAAAGGGAAAAAGATGCTTACCAGGACGGATTCAGACGAGGACAAGTAATGATGACGGATGCAACGGCTGAATGATACAGGCTTCTGACAAGAATGACAGGTGCGCTCTGATCTTGAATTTCAGGAGAGAGTAAAATAATGAACAGAAGAAGTCCCAGTTTATATAGGGAGAATGGCGTGGAAGATGAAGGGGCGTTTCAATTCCCGTGATCAACCATTCAGCAAACGCTATGCGTTCATCATTAATTACCCTAGGCCAGCCTATCCATGCTAGGGCGCATTCGTTAAAAGTTCAAAAATTAAATTGTCACCCCACGTGTCCATCCACCTTGTGAGGGTATGGACTCACGGGGTGAAGGGGCAATTGAAGAGGAAAAATAGTGAAGTGACAGATTAGAGTTTATGGATGACGGGTTCATTTGGATGGGCTTAACAGATCAAGGTAAGTGGACGGGTCTGGTATGAATGGACCAGGGTGGACGGACCAATGGGCCACGTGGCACTAAATGATGATTATGTGATCTCCAAGGAATCTTAAATGGAAAACGACTTGCGTCTCACAAATAACCTTAGTCCATAGAATCCCAATACGAATAGGATTCTAATACGAAGAAGATTCTAGAAAATATGCCCATTAATGAGTATCTTCCCTATATGGAAAAGACTTGTTGCGCAAGCATAGGAGTTTGGTTCTACACTACTATAAAAACTCAAAGACCCTTAGAAAACAGGTACGCATAATTTACCCCTCTCTAGCACTCTAGAGTTGTGAGAATAGTTCTAACTTGACCTTCAGAGGGTATTTGGCCGGCACTACATCGGTGCTCTCTGTCAGGTCCTCTCTTTTTGTTGTACAGGTCTTGCTTCGAGTGTGCGAGGACTGTGTGGCTCACTGGTGATTTTTCGGCTTCATCACTATTATTTGTATTTGGAGTTCTTGGATAAATTAGAGATGAAATTTGTGACCCTACGAGCTTATGACACCCGCAATATCATTTAGTTGCTAGATTTGGCATGGACACTCCTTTGCATTTTCTTGCATGAGCTTTTCCATAGTGTATCTGCAAAGACTCTTGATTAGTTCTATATTAGCGAAGCAAACATTGATGGAGGAAACTTAGCTCATTTCTCCTTTTCTCCTGTTTAATCAGCATTGCGTGATCTGCTATTTGTTTATTCATTTGCTTTTATTTCCTAGATTGTCTCTCTCTCCATATATCAATAAAGATCGTGGTCATTTTGAAGTTCCTTATATTGAAATCCCTTTGGCTAGTCAAAGTGATGAGTATTCTTTTAGTGAAGGCTTTTAGATCTTGTAATTTTTGTTTTTGTTTTGGGTTGCCTTTTTATTAGCTTGTGTCACCAATTTGTGGTTTGGGCGGTGGATATCCTTCTCCCCTCCCAAAAATTGAGGAACTATCTGGCATTTAGGAATGATGAAGGCTTGTTAGATATGCTTGCTCTATAATCATATTTAATTTTAAGTTTATATATATATATATATAACCATTATGATTTGATTTTATTCAGGAATAGGAGACTACAGTTGACAATGTTAGTGGTAACTTAATTCTTGTTTTGCACCTAATTATCTAGGTGAAACTGCTTTGTTCCAGCAACTTCTTCTAATGAAGCAGGTATAATGAATTAAATTGTCAAGAAATATCAGAAGAAGCTAATTAAAAATGACCATCAAGTGGATTAAATTGTGATTTAGCTTTCTTTTGATGTTCTTGCTATAGGTTGTAGGACGGGGACAACTGAATTAAGGATCCCAGTCATCTAACTTTGCTTTTGTTTATTTCAGTCTATTAAATTTCAATTTTATTCAATTAAGGTTTCTCCATTAACTTTTGTTAAATGTTGCAATTAATTGTTTAAATTTTTAATTTTTTTTCTACATTTAAAAAAAAAAAAAAATCTAATTAATGATTGAAAAATATTTTCTAGATTTTTTTAAATAAATTTTTAATAGAAATTGATGGAGGGGCTTTAATTAAATTAACTTGAAGTATAGAGGACTGAAATGAAAAAAAAAAAAAATCAAATAACTAAAACTAATAGAACTTAGAAAGTGAGTGTGGGGCTAAAAAACAACCACTATTCAAATGGTGATATAGAAAATGACTTAAACAATTAATTTATGAAAGGAAAAAGGTAAGAAATTCCACAGTGGGAGATCTAAGCAACAGATTGTAAGATAATAAGGAACATAAAGGCTTTTATTAATATAAGAACAACTTTCTCGTGGTACAAAGGATAGAATTGAAAACTAAAAACTCTTAGTCCTATTCTACTATTACAACTTTCTCTCTCTTGTTCTTCCTTAAATCTTTTCTCTCAATTTTACTAAATCCCTTTTCCTGTTGTACCTCCCCTCCTTTTATAGACAATTTTCCCTTTCCTCTCTCCCAGCTGTCCTGTTCCTAATTGGATTTGGGGGATACTTGTCTTATCACCCCTTGGTTTTGCCATTCTTTTATCATGAAATAGGACTTTTGGAGGCGCTTTCATTGTTCAGGTCGGTCAATTAACATTTAATGTGGAAGAGATTAGGTTGAGAACATCTCATTAATGCGGAGATGACTGCCTCTGTGGTCCTTATCTCTTAATGGCATTTCTGGAGGCGAGTTTGATGACGGTGGCATCTTGGACTAGAGGGGAACTGGTTACCCGTGGTTCCTTACGTATTTGCTATGTGAAAAGCCTTGCTTATTACCTCGGTAGGGAGCCTTGGTAATGGTAGCTACCGCGGACCTCCATGGGATTTGTTCCTAGGAGTCGTCTTTTATACCTTAGGCTTCTTCGCTCATATTCACATCTTTGGGCTAGATCCATCTTTTAAGATATGATTTGTTGGGCTTTTAGTTCTTAGCCCGAGCTCAACTTCATCCCCTCACGGTGAGTTTTCCATTTTAGCATAACATTAATTTACAAAATGAATATTTTCCTTTAGATCAGTGAGTACATCTAATATATTGTTTACCAAAAAAAAGTACATCTAATATTAATTGTTGATAATAAAAAACAATGGCATTTATTAATTCAATTAAGTCAAATTAAACATAATAAAAAGAAATTTTGATTTACATAATTTTTTTTAGAGTAATGTTACAGATACAAACTGCTTATAACATTTTTACAAACTGATGTTATTGCCAATTTTTTATTAGTTTTCATCTAGATCCACCATTAACATCACTTCTTCATTTACTAATAATTACTCACCATATTAGCAATTTGTAAATTTTTTTGTAAAATAGTTTTTATCTCTAGCATTACTTTTTTTTTTTTTAATATTATAGTTTGAAAATAATAGATAATATTAATTAATGTTTGTTTTTTGAGAAACATATTGATTAATACTTAATACCAATATCAATAATTAACATATCAAAAAAAATAAAGGCAAAAGCATAACCTCAAGAACTTTGCTTTTTTTAGAAACATATTAATTAATACTTTTTTTTATAAAATTAATTAATACTTAATACCAATAGCAATAATATATATACACAAAAAAAAAAAAAAAAAAAAGCAATAGCATAACCTCAAGAGCTTTGTAGCTTAATATATATATATATATATATAGAGAGAGAGAGAGAGAGAGAGACAGAGAGAGAGAGAGAGAGAGAGAGAGAGAGAGAGAGACTTAGGTATAGTACTTAAGTACTGTTCTTTAAGTTCTCTTTTTGAGATTCTATTATGTAGATCTTTTCTCATGTGAATGAAGTGTATTTTCTCATGTGTGTGTGTCATATAATAAACTAAATGCAACAAACTGTATCTAAGGAAAGAGACTTAATAGTTTTATGACACCATTAAGAATTTTACCTTTTCTATTGTAGCATGGTTTTGATGAATTTTTTAGAGTGACTGGGTTTACACAACTGGTTAATGGCTGAAAACAGTGCATAGAACTAGCAGCTCCCTTTTACAATGAAGTTCATGTAGTGTAACAACAATAACAGTATAAATTTCATGTAGTGTAACAATAATCTGAATAGAACTAACAGCTCCCTTTTACAGTAAAATCAAGCGCATAAAGTACAAAAGTCCATTAAACCATGAACTGAAACAAAAGAACAAAAACCTAACACTACAACCTAGTCCTAAAGAGTATTAAAAAGAATAGTTTAAGATCTGAATTTTTTTTTTTTTTCCTGAATCGTCAAAGTGCCGGTTATTTCCCTCCCGCCGAATGCACCACATCAAATAACAAGGGACAACTGCGCAAATAGCAACATTCCGATTTACAGCAATACCCATAATCAAAATGAATGACATCGAGACATCTCAAGCACGATGTTTACTCAAAAGCCAAGAGTTCGGCTCGTGATGTCTGTCTTATAGTGGCTCAATCCTTTCTTGTCGTTTTCGTTTGCTCAACTTTGTAGAATCTGCCACCTTGAAAAATCTAGGCACCAGTTACACGAGTCATTTAGGATCTATAACCGTGACCTCTTGCGTGTACTCCTTTGTAGTCATTACCAGCTCATGGTAGATGACCCAGTCAAGTTGCCTCTGGAAAAGAGTACCGCCTGGATGTATATAAAATTGCTGGTTCTCTACTAGGGTCCTATTGTGGGTCCTTTCTAGATGCATGGAAAAACAACCCTGTAGTAATCGCCTTCCAGATCTTTGTAAAATTTTTCCCTACAGTCACTATGTTCAATTTATATTTATCCATGATGGTGAGCAGCTGTTTTCTCACATCCTAAGCTCTCCTCAAGATCTATACCAAACAAAGTTCTCAAAACACCAGGGCCCAGAAAAGTTATTACTTTTCCAAGCCTCAAAAATCACAAGTAACGTTAAATGGTCTCCCTCTGGCTGGAAAAACTTGGCCTTCTTCTGATCAGCTTGTGCTTGCTTCTCTCTGGGCCTGTAGAAGATATTCCCTATTTGAATCAATGCAATGATGGTCAAAATCTCATCACTGCATCCAAGGTCCACACTGGCAAGCAACATCTTAGATAATGGTGGTTCAAGAGGAAATTCTGCCATTTTTCGGCCCAATCTGGTCAGAAGCCCTTCCTCATCAAGAGCTCCTAGATTGTACAACTGTTCCATGGCAGAAATGAGAGCTTGGGGTGAAGGCGGATTCATGAAATCAAAAGACAGAAGATCATTTATCCCCATAGCTTTCATGGTAAGCATAGTTAACCCAAGATTTATCCTCTGTATTTCAGGAATTGAAGTAGAAGACATCTCATTGCAGTATGCACTCTCAGTGTAGAGGCGATAACATTTCCCAGGCCCCATATGCCCAGCACGCCCAGCTCGCTGCTTGGCTGAAGCTTGTGAAATAGGAGTTATGACAAGTGAATCAAGCCCCGGCTTCGGGTTATACACATTCTACTTTGCAAACCCAGGATCAATGATGAAATAAATTCCATCAATCGTCAAAGATGCCTCAGCAATATTGGTAGCAACTACCACTTTCCTCTTCCATGGAGGTGCAGGTTCAAATATCCTTGACTGCATTTCAGTTGGAAGTGCACTATAAACTGGCGGAATAATCAATTCAGGAACATTTTTACCTAGCCCTTTCATCCTTTCATGAAGAGATTGGCATGCAAAATCAATCTCCTCCTGACCAGTCAAGAAGAGAAGGATGTCTCCTTCAGGTTCTGTCAAGTGGATATGTAGCACAGTAAGTAGGGATGCATCAAGCTAATCACTTTTCGGCTGTTTGGAGTAGAGTAACTCTACAGGAAAAGTTCTACCAGGAATTATAAATATATTACAGTTAAAGAAGAACCCTGAAATCTTCTCTGCATCTAGTGTTGCAGACGTGACAATCAAGCGAAGGTCGGGTCTCAGTTTCACTAGTTGCTTGAGTAATCCAAAGAGAACATCCGTGTGTATAGTCCTCTCATGTGCTTCATCAAGCATAATAACAGAGTACTGAGAAAGGTTACCATCTATCAAAATTTCCCTAAGAAGCATACCATCAGTCATGTACTTGATGACAGTACATGACTGATGAGGAATGGCATATCCAACTTCATGAGAATATTTTTCCTTTTGATGGTACACATGCTACTCTTGTTGATCCTTTTCTTTCAGATTTAGCCTTCCAAGGTACTGATACTTCCAGCACAGGTACTGATTCTTTTGTTACTCCTACTTTCATACCAGATTCACTTTCTGATTGTTCTAGTACTACAGTTTCACCTTTTGCCCCCAACTCTGTTGATCATTTTGTTGAAACTTCTAATACCTTACTTAATGATGCACCTACTGCTGATTGTTTTCCTTCTCAACTTCCTTTAGTTCCTTCAGCTGCCTTACCAGATCAGACATGTACATCAACACTAGAAGTACCACCTGCACCTATCAGAAAGTCAACTACGACTTCAAAACCTCCAGCTTACTTGCAAGATTACTCTTGTGCTTTAGCTTGCTCTCCTACTTCTGGTGGTTCTTATGATATTAGTCATAGTCTTACCTATGCACATCTTGTTCCCAGCTATCAATCTTATGTCCTGGCAGTTAGTTCAGCTCCTCAAGAGGCTTAAAGCATCTTTCAAGCAGTCAAAGATCCACTTTGGAGAGAAGCTATGGATAAGGAAATCCAAGCTCTTGAACAAAATCATACTTGGGATCTAACTACCTTGCCTCCAGGTAAGATCCCTATTGGCTGTAAATGGGTGTATAGAATTAAGTTGAAATCAGATGGGACTGTAGATAGATATAAGGCAAGGTTAGTTGCAAAGGGTTATACTCAAAGGGAAGGTCTAGATTTCATTGAAACCTTTTCCCCTATAGCTAAAATACTTTCTGTCAGGGTAGTTCTTGCTTTGGCAGTAGCTAAATCTTGGCCACTTCATCAATTGGACATAAACAATGCTTTCTTGCATGGTGATTTGTTTGAAGAAGTATATATGTCACTCCCTCCTGGTTTTCACAGTAAGGGGGGGTCTACATCTACTGCACCTATTGTTTGTAGGCTTGTTAAGTCACTTTATGGGTTAAAACAAGCCTCTAGACAATGGTACACTAAGCTGTCTTCAACCATTCAGCAACTTGGTTTTGTTCAATCCCAAGCTGATCACTCATTATTTGTGCATGCCAAGGGTTCTTTGTTTACTGCACTGCTTGTATATGTGATTGCATGATGATTACAGGAAATGATCCAAATTGTGTGGCATATTTAAATTCTGGATGATAAGTTTGGAATAAAGGACTTAGGGTCACTCAAGTATTTTTTGGGACTTGAGATTGCAAGGAGTGATAAGGGAATTAGCTTGAATCAAAGGAAGTTTGCACTTGAGATTTTAAAAGAAATAGGAATGATGGGTTGTAAGCCTTTGAAAACACCCATGGAGCAACAACTTAAGCTGTCAAAGGGTGATGGAGAGCTTCTAAAAGACTCAAGTCAATATAGGAGGCTTATAGACAAGTTGATGTATTTGACTTTAAGTAGGCCTGACATTACCTATACTGTAAATAGGTTGAGTCAGTTTCTAGCATAGCCTAGAGTTCCTCACATGCAGGCAACCAATAGGATATTACAGTACATTAAAGGAACTCCAGGCCAATGGGTGTTTTTCCCTTGTGAATCAGACTTGCAGCTAAAAGCATATTGCGATGCTGATTGGGCATGGTGTCCAAATACCAGAAAATCACTTACATGACATTGTGTCTTCCTTGGGGATTCATTAATATCATGGAGATCAAAGAAACAATCCATGGTTTCAAGATCTTCAGCTCAGGCTGAATATAGATCTATGGCAACTACAACATGTGAAGTCACATGGTTGTTATATTTGTTGAAGGATTTGAATGTTCAACATGATAAACCTGTTCTATTATACTGTTATAACCAAGTAGCACTACACATAGCTACAAATCCAGTATTTCATGAACGATCTAAGCACATAGAGGCTGATTGCCACATTGTTAGAAACAGGGTTTTAGATGGAACAATTAAGACCTTTCATGTGAGTTCTAAAATTCAACTAGCTGATGTTTTTACTAAAGCCTTGGGTGTAGACAACTATGTCAGATTGATCAAGAAATTGGGTTTAATTAACATTTTTGCTGTTAACATTGAATTTCCAGAAAATGCAAGAGCCTTGCTCTTAAGGGGGGTGTTAAAACTAATGCCCTTTGTTCAATGCTTGAGGATGCATCTGATGAGATTAATGCAGGACAGCAATGCAAGAGTGGAGCAGCACCACTTGCACACAATTTCAGCTACAAGCAATGCAAAGCAGAGGCAGCATCAGTGGGCTTGCAAGGATGTGCTAGAGACCATTGAAGCTGTGCCTTATCATGAAGTGTTTATACATAGTTTAGGAGATCATAATACACGTGGCTTGTAGGAATGGTCTGTCTTGTAAATGCTATAATACCTATGTATAGTTTAGAATTGTTAGAAACTAATTTTGCTGAAAATTAGGGAATTGGTTATCTGAGACACGTGTATATATATATATATATATATAGAATAACCTTAATGTATTGGGATCAGTTTTTGTATCACCTTCATTTTTCGGAATCAATAAAGTTCTGTTTTTCTATTTTGGAAAGAAAGTTCCAGATTTTATACTCACCCAAACGACAACCAAACTCTTCAGCCGATTTAACCCTTTGTTTTGTATCTAGCTTCTGCTAGATATTGAGTTACCTGAGTTGTTTTACTTGAACCAGTCTCACCAATTACAACTAGAACTTGATTTTCATGCACAGCCTGAATGAGTTCCTTCTTTTCCTCTGCCTCTGTTCCTGAATCGACAGCTTCGACCTCTGTCCAAAGCTAAGGGATTGTTCATGTCCATAAGCATCCTTCTTCATATGCCGATGATAAACCAAAACCTCTAAACTTATGTGCTAGATGCCTCTCACCCGTCTCCAGCCTAGTAATCGGGCAACTCAACGCCATTCTCTTTCAGTTTGGAGTCGAATCCGACGACGGTGTCGCAGTGCCGGCCCAAGTCGGTGATGAACTCGGCGAGAACTTTGTCGCCAAATCCTAAATGCGTTTCGAGTTCAGAGCAGACCTTGGAGACGAGTGATAGGTGTTTTAGTTTCTTAAACCCGTCGTCTTTAGCGGGAGCCATTGTTGAAAAAGATACAGAAATAGCTATAGAGATGCAATGAAGGAAAAAAGATATAGATATGAGGATTTATATAATAAAAACTCAGTGAGCCTAGGCCTTTTAGCAATGGCTCATAAAATCAGGGCCATGCTGTACGTAGCTGGGCCTAGGCCTTTTAGCATACCGAACGTATATGCAATAATAAAAGAATTTATTAGTACTAATTTTCACTGGGTGAAGAATTTTTTATTTTTTTTTAATAATCATAATTCATTCAATTAGTACTGATTTCATGCTAAGCAAAGTTGTGCAAGCCTTGGGCTTTTTTTTGGGGTCCAATCCCACTCTTTTTATTTCTTTGGACCACGAACAATTTCTTTGAAAACAAAAATTGATGTGGTAAACGTTTTCTTCAACCCTAGTGAGAAAACCTATCTAGAGGAGACGATTTAGAATGGGATTTCTACAATTGATGTCATGAATTACATTATTGGGTTTACAAAAATTGGTTATTGATTGAAAATAGTACTGTAAGGGCTAGTTAATCAGGATGTACTGTTAAGGCTATACTAACTGAGCCTATGGCCCAATTTGAGGACATTAGACCATCCCAAGATATCCAGATAAGATTATAAGGAGAACGGAGTAAAGAGAAGAGTAGATATAAAATGAGATAAGCCCAAACGAATGTCCGAGGTCAGTAAGAGTGTCATATCATCATGGACTTTCTTCGAAGTTACATCACCACTAAGAGTTAGACGTTGGACAAGGGGTAAGAAAGGAGAAGGGCAACAAATATCTTCAAAAAGTTGCTGCCTCCACATTAAATGACTCCTAACCAACTCTCTGACCGCATTAATGTGGAAGTGATGCCTGAACAGTGATCAAGCAGCCTTACAGCTACTAGTTGATGGTTCTGGGAGGTGTTGGATAGGACAGGAAGGAGTTCCCCGAACCTAACCTACACGTGTGTGGTGGGGGTGATACCAAGATTGTAGTATATAACCTGGGAAGATGTACTAAAAGGGGGGGAATCGGGAAAAAAGGAAGCAATTTTAGAACAAGACTGCGAACTCTTGTATAATCTTATTGATCAACAAGATAATATAATACAAACTCCTCAAGTTATTCTGAGGACAGATTTTCTCATCCTACTTGTGTCTAACAGCCTTAAATTACCAAATTTTATCGTTTTTCTTCTGGAATAAATCTAGTTCTTTCATCCACGCTCTACAAATTTATTGTTTGGACCACTTGGACTAGAACCCAATCCTATATTGGGTCCAATCCAATTTCAGTCCTTACAAGTACATAAGGACTCTCTCTTATTTATTTTGATCTAGAATGATTCTCCACTTTTCTCTTATCTATGTTTATTTCTTAGTTGTGGCCGAATCTAACACTCTTGTTTGGTTTGTGCCTGTATCAATTGCAAAGTCCATTTAATTGTCTAGTTTGTGAGTTTTATGCCTTTTGAGTGTACGTACATTCAACGTCCGTTCATCTTAGGTTGAAGGCTAAGCTTGGTGATTTGTGAGAAAGTGGTAATTTAGCAAAACTTTTAGGATATGGATTAATTTATGTTGCCACTACACTTTTTACTCAAACATATAAAAACACATCCTCTTCTTTATTACCAAGTTTCAGACACTCCTAGTGGGTCTTGAACTCACTATCTCACCATCTGCATTACTAAAACTAGTATGTAACTCATGCATGATTATTAAACATATAGAACATTATTTCAGCTAGGACATTTGAAGATACTAAAATAATTTTTTCTTACAACTTTCATGATATTAGTTATGTCATGTTTCTCATTACACTGTTATTACGTATATAATTTTGAAAATCACTATTGGATACTACATATATAATATCAATTCACAATCATTGTCCGTGAAATTCTACTAAATACAACACATAATAAAAGAATAAGTTGGTCTAATAGTATCTCCAAAATTGGATGAGGATAGGTGCAGATCATTCAACTTAATTACAATTTGTTATGTCCAAGATCTTCGTATACAAAGTATTTGAATAGAAACAAAATAAAAAATATGCTCATTAGTTCAGAGAAATAATTACAGCAAAAATATAAACAATCTAATTTGTATGGAAAATCAACTAAAGTAAAAAACGCTAAAAGAAAATTATCTAAGATGTCAAGATTTAGACTTGAATTGTTTGTATTTATTACCTTCTCATCATAAGCTTGACATCAATGCAACCAATTGAAAAAAATTACTAAATAATAATATATCAAAATTAAAAGAAAAAATTAAAAAAAAAATTCAATAATAGTAATAATGAAATGGTCGTGAAGCAAAAATAAAAAAAAAGTAATAATGAAATGGTCATTTATGCTTATGCACGAAAATATCCAATAATAGTAATAATGAAATGGTCGTCAAGCAAAGAATAACAATGAAATGGTCATCTCAGCTTTCTCATTGAGTATTATAAATGGGTCACTTGGCATTAAAATTAAGAAAGTTAAAATGGATATTTTAGACTACATTTAGAAGCTAATTTGAATTTCGATTGTATTTTGACTTTAATACATCATCAATTTTCTCATATATTGTGCTATGATCTCAATTTTCAAGGGATGGTCACTACTCGTGAAGCATGGGAAATTGATTTTGCAATAGTATAATACATCATCGCAATCATAAAAATGATTAACCCTTAAAGAAATTAAAACCTTGAAGACTCATTGTACCACTAAGTTATTGTAGAATTTTGGGGTCATAAGAAGAATCAGGAAAACTTACCCAATGTCATTCAGTATGGTGGTCTGCCACATTACCGTTACCAGTTCTAATAATGTTAATATGGCACTTTCAAGCAAAAAATAAAATAAAATAAAATAAAATAATTTGGCACTCTTATTCATGATATTCTGGATGGTAGATTATACTTGCAAATAAGGCATTACAAAAAATCAGTTTCATCCTCAAGGTTTTATACGTCATTAGTTATAAAGTAATAGTATTTTAGTTACCCAAATTGTTTAGAATGAAGTCATGAACCACCTTACAAAAATGTCTTTGACATTGATATAATCCTTTCTAATAACCAAATAAAGAAGACAAATACATACATAACAAAATGACCATGAATTGGTCACCAAAGGTAAGGAACTTCAAAAAATTATTTTCAAGAAAATAAAATAACCTGCACATCAAAATAACAAAAAATTGATAGCACATTCTCTCTTGAAAAGAACATATGCAAGCTCCATCATTTAACTGATCCTCAAATCTCAATAAACCCATTTATCTCACTCTTCCAACTTCAACAATCCTACAAAACCCTCTAGAATTCCAATTTTTTAAAAAGAGAAAAATAAAGGCTGTACCTAAGTTTGAAGAACGTTCTTAACCTCCACTAGCATAGGACCAGGGGACCATGATTGTACCACCACCTGCACCATTCTTCTTATTTCTCTTCCTCCTGACCATTCTACATGTATTAGGAATTCTAGAACAAGAAAAAAATGATTACTCACTTAAACTTCTTTACCCATTAAACTTGTTTACCCATCATTGGATGATATATGAAACACATGAACATAAAATGACATGCCATTAAATAAAATTGGGAATAATTTAAAAATCTGAGAATTCCATGCATTCAAATAAGAAACTCACTTTTCTAACTTATTGATCATATCCATTATTCCACTAAAGTTCTTAATTATATGAAAATACAGTTTCTACCAAAAAAAAAAAAGAAAAATGAAAAGAAAAAGAAAGGAAAAGAAAAGAAAAGGTTTCTAGTTGCATCAAATACAAATAAGCCACATAAATGAACTTTCTTGAGGATTCATCTTATCATTCACCAACTATATCATGCATCCTACCCATGGGAAAGTTCTCAAATTTGACAATTGAAGACATTCTTGAATTCTTACATGCATCGCAAATTATGTACCCACTATTAAGTTTATGAGGGGTCTTAAGGAAAATAAGAATCTCGTAAGTTTAAGGAAGTAATAAGAACCTTTATCTGCTTTTGGCACTTGCATTTGTTTTAGCAGTGGATGAAACACCAAGTTTTGTTCCTCTGGCTTTGGATTTATTCAGGATTTTGATTTATTCAAGTGGATTGAGAAGCATTATAAGGAAGTATATGCAAGGTTAGAAGTTAATTCTAATTTTAATAAATAACAGTTCATTTAACACTTAAGAGACTAAATTTAATATTAAATTTTGGACCCATCACGAGCCACTTCAATCACCCTACCAACAAAATAAGAACGAAAAAAAAAAAAAAATAGTATCCTTTTTTTTTTTTGATAATTATATGAAATATTCATTTAACTGAAAACAGAGGTACAACTGAGAGAGCATACAACAACTGGGAGGAAAAGCAACAACAACTACACCCCACTCTCTCCGATGAACCCGAGAGCCTAGCACTTAACTTGTGCTTGCATATAAAAGTTTTGAGTTTTCTTTCCTTGGGCTCCAGCAACCCTTTTTAAAAGCCCTCTTTGTGGGCATAAAGGGGAATTGGTGGGCTCATTGAAAGGAGAGGGGTTATTTGTGGGAAACGGGCTGGGTTTAAATTGGGCCTCAGATGCCGACAATGGAGAGCCCAAAACCAGGGCCTCGACAATTACATTCTTACCCTTCACAGAAGACCCATGGGAATCACGGGAGTGCACAGTTGAGGAGGGCGTTGGGCTCAAGGTGTTGTTGGAGCTTGTGTGATTTGACAGAGCTATTGAGTGCGCATGCTCCGGACATAGCCACGCCTGACTAGCAACCATCGGAATCTGAACACCGATGACTTCCTTCAATCTTTCCTCCTCTGACCCACCACAGCTAGCAACTCTATGATTCTCAAAAACCTCCATGAAACCATTGCTTTTTCTGGTCCAGCCCCCAAAATACCTGAGACAATCGGTCTCACCAAGGCCCAAAACACCACAAATAAAACAAAGGAGAAGAAGCCGCTCCATTTGAAACCCAAACTTGAACCTAACCTGGAAAGCCATTATTCCCATATCTACAAACGTTTGATCAGCACCCATCATCCAAGCAGTTCTATGAGAGAACTTGAAGGCTCGTGAGCACACCACGTGAAGTCCGATCGCGTGGTTGAGATGGAGAAAGCTTCAAACACTTCTGCAAAGAGTTGTAGATGCTTAAAACCCCCAGTGAAAGAGGGAGAGAAAGAGGGAGAGAAGACTTGTACTAGGCAAGAGGGAAAAAGCTCCTACTGAGGGAGAGAGAGAAACTTTCTCTCTCCTCCCCCCCCCCCCCAGCTAGGTTGGAACTGAGCACACAAATTGATGCCCACACATGCAAAGGGAAGTAAAAAAAAAAAAAAAAAAGGTATCAGTTGCAAGTTTTACCCCTTTTACAATAGCACCTTGAAACAGCAGAGGCGGGTAGGCTGCTACATGACTTGGATGTATTCGATGTTAATGCAAGTTATGGGTTCAAACAACATGAAAATCTGTTATTGCTTTCTTCCATTGGGATTTATTGCTTGATGAGGGAGCAGTTGAGTGATTCAACAACTGTCCCAATAACACATTATTGGCTATGTTAAAACTAATGCAAGAAAAAATAAATAAAATATGAAGATTTATTGAAATGGATACAATAAGCTAAAAAGGACATTTTGCATTAGAATTAACCAATTGAAAATATTCGAATCAAGTCATCTATCCACATAATACAGTGGATATTTTGCTCTCATAAGGTTTGTGTCAAAGCTAGCAATAATAACTCATGTAATTCTCAATAGACCAACTGCTCATGCAAATTCTTAAAACACAAAAACTTGACTTAAAAGGGACTTAACAATTTAAATTAGATGGGGTTCTAACATTTTGAAAATTTAAGGTTTTCTTTGTCTCCTAAAGCATCAATCCAAACCTCACAACTCAAGTATAACAAACACAATAGCCAAAGGATCCTAGAAATATGCTTTTAAAGCCCCAATGTCACAAAAATCTTATAGTCAAGTATTTTGACAGACAAGTTGCAGGCAATTTCTAAGGGGTCAATCCAAAGGCCAATGCTATTTAATCTAAAGGCTTGATAAGATGTAATGAAACCACCAATGGTCAACGCTATTAATTTCAAAATTGTAGCAGTTTTTAGTTCCAAAAGAGAAAAAATAAAAATAAAAATAGTAAACAAAATAATCCCAACGAATTTCCTGAATGATCACTCAAAAAACAAAGCAATGGCATTTTTCAAATAGAACAGTTGACATAGGGAAAAAAATAAGGGAAGAAGAAGAGGCATGAAATGGACCTCATAGTCATGGAAGATTGTTTGATGTCTAAGTTGGTGCAGTCATCAACTCTGCCATAGGAAAACAGATATCAAAAAGAAGAAAAACAAATAGAAATGGGTTTTATTTTTTGGGTAAAAATAGTGATTGTTTTTTGCATTTTGGATCAATACAAAGCTAAATTTATACAGGAAGAGAGAGGCCTTTTGCACTATGTAGGTGCTCATATTATGTGAGGCTGTGTGTGAATGCCATAGAGGAGAAATACGTTTAAGAGGCGAGAGAAATAAGGAAGAGACCGAAACCGAATATTTCAGTTTGTAAAATTCTCAACCGAAACCGACCGAAATGGCTGGAAATCAATCGGTTTCGGTCGGTTTCAGTTGGTTTTCGGTTTTTCAAATAGAGGGTTATTGAGATTTTGAAAACCACACTTTTCAAATGATAAAGCAAAAACCAAACCATATAAAATCACACTCAGAATCGTTAAAAACCACAGGCTTAAAACTTTTCACACAGATCACTCTTAAGCAAAATCACCGTTCACTTGAAAAAAAAACATCACAGTATAAACGAAACAAAACAAACACAGTCTAAAGTGTAAAAAAAATTCATTGATTATATGAGAATCAGAGATATACGAGTCAGAGAGACTGAAGAATTTGAGTGAAGAAAGCTTGAGAAAGCTTCTTCTTCCATTTTGCTCTCTGTGTGTGTGTCAAACAATTGCACCGATGATTCCAAGGAAAAAGACAGAAAAAATTGAGAGAAAAAGTTGGGGAAGGGGGCGGCTGAATTGAAGAAAAGAAAATGGAAAAATAAAATAGGGGAAGGGTATTTCCGTATTTATCTCATGCTCTAGGGTTTTAAAAAATTAAATAGCAAAAAACACACGCTGGGGTCAGCCAACCAAACCACAAGGAGCATACCACTAAGCCACTGATCGGTTCTGTACTAGAGTTACATAAATATATATTTGGTTGGTTTCGGTGTGAAAAAATCCAGCATTGAAACCGAAGCCGAAATTTCGGTTTTTAAAAAATAAAACCAAAACCGAAACTGAACTGAACCGAAAATTTGGCAATGGTTTGGTTGGTTTGTTTGGTTCCTCGGTTTTTTGCACACACCTAAGAGAAATGATCTAGAAATTTACAAACACAAAATAATAATAGGTGAATTTATAACTGTAGAATATGTAAGGGCTTATTAGGATTTGATGGAGAGAAGAAGTGGAAAAGACACTTAGATGAAAGAGAATCAAGATAATTTTCTGCTCTACCAAAACAATGAAAGAGAATCAAGATAATTTTTTGCTCTACCAAAATAACATTTATTTTAGAGCACCCAAATTAAGAAAATATTTATAACACATGGCTCAAAATTAGCCCACAATTGAAATTCAACTTGAGAACTAATTGGATCTTCACTAAGCTTTGACTTTAATTATATATATATATATATATATATATATAGAGGTAGATGAGGTTGTCTTTCTTTCTTACAAATTCAATTCCCATATAATAGCAAATGAAATCACATTATGCAAAAACGTAAATCACCAAAGTGATATAATTTATCAATAGAACTCCATGATCTTTCTTTAGTGGATTGAAAAGGGGCCTAACATAAAAATTCTTTAAGAGTCATCAATAACATTCTCCAAAGTTACTACTCATTATATTAACAAAAAAAAAAAAAAAAAAAAAAAAAAGAGAGTTACTACTCATCAGTAAGAAATTTCTGTTTTCAAAGCAACCAACTAAAGCTATTTCATCTCTTATTGCTTTTTTTTCAACACTAAATATGAAATCTAAATGAATTTGTAAGCAAGAAAGACAACCTCAAGAAACAAGACACTTTTTAAAATGTATTTGTTACCGTGAAACACTCTGTTTTTCTATTTTTATTTTCTGTTTTACATTTCCCCCCTTAAAACTCATGACATGATAACACAAAGATAACATAGTAACCCCAATAGCGCCAACAACCAAACATCGGCATTAGAGGACCCAACATCACAAAATCTCATGGAAAAAAGAAAAAAGCAAGAAATGCTGCCAGCCACACACCAGTCTTGGCCATTGACATGCACACACTCAATTACGCTTCATACAAATTATAAAAATTTGGAAAACATTCAACAAAAAATCAATCAAATATTTATATAAAAAAATGCAATAAAAGAAATAGATAATCTTTAGTGTTATAAATGAAACAAAGGGAAGATCCATAGCAAAGAAATCAAGGAAAGGGAAAAAAAAATTCATAAATTTGATATCAAAATTCATTACCAGATCTGATCACATTTTTTTTTTTTTTTGGTTGGGTAGCTGAAACACTGTTGGTGCATAACTAGTCTTTGGTGGAGAGGTCAATGTAGCATCAACGGTGGCTTATTTTTTGGCATGTTTGGCTCAGAGTGAGAGAGTTTCTGAAAATATTGAATAGGTAAGAATGAAAAGAAGAACGAGAAGAAATTGAAAGAGCGAAGGGAAATGGGATGTCATGCATATCGCTAACGTGTCTAAATGAAGTGTCCATTTATTTATTTATCATTAGATCAATTCAATGGCACAGGATCTCAATGCTTCATTTTCCTAGTATAGAGTTACTACTCGCTCGGTAGTAATATTAATATTATATTAAATAATATATAAAGTAAATATTATTTTATTATTAATATATAGTAGTTGCTTAAAGTCAAGTAGGATACGGGCTACCCATGTACCATACAGTTAATAAAAGGGCGGTGTCTATTTCAAACGCAGTTTGTGAACCAAAATAGTAATTTCAAGTCATGATTTCGCTTCAAAATGTATGTGTACGATTATGTGTAACAACTTAAGTGCAATAGTAATTTCCCCTAATAAAAAATGCATTGATGCCCTTTAAATCAGGTCAATGTAATTTCTTAGAAGAGGCATTATCATAAGGAACATACTATGACGAGCAGGCAAACGAAACCTCACCAAACTCAATCCGACAAACTGCTGAAGAGGCATGGGTCTTATGGTAACGTCAAAGCTAATTTTCACCCAACCAGTGTGAGGGGGCTTCCAAAATAACCCGCCGGGGGGGGGGGGGGGGGTGGTGGGGGTGGGATGGGGGGAGCCAAAATGTGATCAAAGTACACCTTAAACGTTTCAGCACCTTCCTTTGGGTTCATTGTGTGACCTGCAAAAATGGTTTGATTTCAAATTCTCCATATTTTATCAAATAGAATAGAGGCAAAGAGAGTGAACTTGCGTTCTTCATTTGTGGGAATCTTCAGGTGGCATTGCGGAAAAATGAAAAATTTCACAATGTTACTTGGGGAAAGAGTTCCAAGAGAGGATATCTTGTGGGAATCTTGGTTGCATAGAACACATGTCATGTCTGTTTGTGGCCACCTCCTATTGAGTGATTTTTTGGTAGAAAGGATATCCCATGCAATTTTAGAGCATTAGTTTTAATCTCTTACGAATTTTTAGTTTACAGGGGTGCTTCTTGTCATGTTTCGAGAGAGGGCCTGAATCTTGGAAACTGGTGAATGATCTAATAGGTAGGCTGACTTAATTGAGAAAAAGCTATGGAGGTTGGGAGACCAAAAGAGCTTGTTTGGAGCATTTGTCTGGGAGGGAGGAATCTACAAAATATTTATGATGGTGATGCTGTCAAAGAGTTCATTAAGAATGTTAATGTCCCAAGCTAATTTAGATTGAGTTTTTAGTAGAAAAACCCAATATTTATAATTAGGGAGGGCTCTTATACAAGTAGGAGTAAAGTTTCGTTGGGAGGAATCCAAGGGTCTTCACAAATATTAATTTCAAAGCCAGAGTGAACTTGAAAGCAACCCTTTTTTTTCACTAAAGCTTTAGACTTGTAGATGCCTTTCCATAACCAGGAGGAGAGAGATCAATAATGGTTTGAGGAAACCTTTTTTCTGAAGGTATTTGGCTTCGAGGATTTGAACCATTTCACATCAAGGTTAGAGGCCATAGCCCATCCTAAATTTGGCTAGTAAGGCAATGTTTGTGTCTTCCAACTTTCTAATTCCCAAAACCCACCACCCCCCCCCCCCCCCCCCCCCAATCTTTGGGCTTACAAACCTTGGTCCAGGACATTGGGGAAAAAAATTCTTGTCCTCAAAGTGACCCCAAGTAAATTTCTTAAGACATCAATTTTGGAACAATTGGGATAGGATTTTAGCGTTCCAAGATTGTGCTCTAGAAACAACCTTGTCAAGGACCTCATTAAACATTTGCTTTTTGTTCATGCAGACCAAGCATTTGATGAAGTCCTCTAATATTTAATATTGTTTTTGGTGACAGGCCTTCCAAGCAACAGAATTTAATTGTGTCACACAACTAGCTCAATGAATAATCAAATTAGACACTATTAAAGAGTACATTCTCTATTACTATTACTTGACTAAACATAGACAGCTACACAGTCTCAACAGGGTAATTATCTTCCATTCTAAAAACTTTCTTTCTACTTGATAAATTGTTTTGATTGAAAAACAAGTACCACATGACCACAAAGACCGTGAACAGTTCACTGAACTTATTATTACTCATACAATAGCCAGGCATGCAGAACATAACAAAAACTTTAATAACACAAGCTGAAACAAACCCAATTCACATCACCATAAAAGAACTTTTTAAGATATATATGCCCAAGAAACAAACAAAGCACTCATTGTGCATTAAAAAAAAAAAAATTCATAAAAAATGGGGTGAGGGGAGTTGAAGTTGTAAATACTTACAAGTGAAGGGAACTAACTTGGAGTTGGAGGAGATAGGAATCAGGGGAAGGAAGAGAGGCATAATTCTTCAAAGCTTGATCAAGATGTCCCCTTTTTCTTCGAGGGTGGAGACAGATTCAAATCAAAGTCATCATTCACAAATTCATGGGTCATTGAAGATGAACCCAAATCAAACCCACCATTAACAGTTGAGCCTACCAAATCTATTTGGTCCAACCCAAAATTAGACCCATTAGATGTATCAGGTACTTGAGGAGGCTCTCGTTCACTTGCATCTGAATCATTTAGTGACAAACTCAAATCATACCCATTATTGCGAAAGTCCTTCAAATGCCCCAAATCACTTACAGTTTCGAAAGCCTTATGATCCATATTTGAGGAATAAGGAAGTGGTATTGAAGGGTGGACCTCGGGGCCAATAGGGATGGATAATGACATATTCAAATCACCTTGAAATCCCTTCAAACCATATTCAAACCTAGTAGTATTTGTTGTTTCCATTGCAATTGCATGCCCTGAATCTCCTTCATTGCAAGAAGTGGGGAACAGAGGTAGTAAAGGCAGGGAATCAGGGATGGAAGATTTATGAGGACAATAGATGCATTCTACATGGGCCCCCAACTTTTTTATGATAGCTGTAGCATCCATTGGGTGATCATAACTAATGAATCTACAGGTAACCTTAAAATGACTCTGTTTAGATAGCTTTAACTCATCCCGTCCACAAAGATATCCAAAAAAAAAAATATTAGACGATAAGGTTCACTTTTTCTAAGCAGGCATAACGACCGTCAATTATGAAACCATTGACGTCAACCCAAACATGACAATTACAAGATCGGTCTGTCAGTCTAAGGGCAACACAGACAGCAAAAGGATATGGATATCTACAATTCCGACCAACCACAAATGAAATAGAATTTCCATCGCTCTGGTGGTTGAACTCATCTGGAATCTCACTCCCTGGTGCTTGAAAGGAACCAATCAAGAAGGCAACCCGATGTGCAAAACTCATTTGGTATCTCACTTCCACTTGCTTCCATTTTGCAATTTTTTTAGCAATAACCTGCAATTTGGCAAATCGAGTTAGGTATTTGGGGAAAGGCAATACATGAGCCATAGTAACATTGTATGGCAAGGAAAAGGAACAATGAGACAACTCTAGCAATACTAAACTGTTTGGGAGATATTCCAGACATCCATCAATATGTACATTATTAAGTATAAGAAATTTATTATTTTTCATCCTTCTGAAAGCTTGAGCATGAAGTTCCAACGTTATAGGTTTAGGTGAGTACAACATTATGCCTCGAATTTTATTCGTTCCCTAGTTGGATAAAGCATTAAGTGAACAACACTACAAAATAGAATTTTCCAAAAATATAACAATAACAATTTAATTTTTTTTTAAAAAAATATTGATAAGCTTGTATTGCTTCAACATTAATAAAAATTAAAGAAAGTAATTAATTTCTTCTAACTTGATCAAAAAAGGGAAAGAAGTGAAGAAAAAGGACTTATATAGTATTTCCAGTTAGTATAGTACGAGCATCCGCATAATCCCGTAGTCTGGTATGTTTTTCGAGTGCTTGTGGTGATTCTTGGTTAACAATTTCTTCTCCCATTTGTTGTAGCATGTTATGCATTGATAAATTGCCCCACAAATCAATAGTTATCAAACACTTGTCAATAAGTTTTGGAATGCCATAATTTGGAAATAAATGACATGCCTCTAATATATTTACAACATAACCTTTGTTTTTCCCCTTGAAGAAAAATCCAATATCAAGGAAAATATCCTTTTCACTTTAGTCCAATCCTTCATAATTGATTTTGAGTATTTTTAGAATTTCCTTGTTGGGAATCTTTTTAAACTTCTCTAATGCACTTTCCGATTCACAAAAATTTTTTCTACGCAAATCAGAACCTATTATTTTTAAAGCTAGTGGAAGGCCATTGGCATAATTGATAAACTGCTGGGTAAGTTGCAAGTAAGATTCCTCAGGTTCATTTGTTTGGAAAGCATACAAACTAAAAATTTCACAAGCTTCATATCAGTCCATTTCATCAACCTTATAAATTAGAGAATCTATTTCGAGAGTAGTTAGCACATGTTTATCTCTCGTGGTTATAAGGATTCTACTTCCCGGAGCTGACCAATCACATTTTCCAAGCAAATTTTATATTTTCTTCTGTTCATCCACATCATCGAGAACTAAAAGAACTCTTTTATGGCGAAGTCTTTCCATTATCACAGTGATTCCTCTAGATATGTTGTCCACCTTTAAATTTCCATCCCCTAAGAGCTTAGAAAGAAGTATCTCCTGTAGTTGTATTATGCCATCATTTGTGCTAGACCTCTCTTTAACATTCTCTAGAAACGAGCTTCCTTCAAAGCCATCAACAATTTTGTTATATATAGCTTTTGTGATTGTTGTCTTACCTATTCCACCAAGGCCATGGATCACCACCATTCAAATATCATTCAACTCAATATTTAAAAGGTTTTCTATTTTTTTTGCACGAGAATCTACTCCAATTGGGTATTTAGCAATGAATAATTGTGTGTAGTTTAATGTTGTACTTGATATCCGTTCGATAAGTCCCTGGATAAATTTAGATTCAAGACAACTACCAATCACATAGCATAAAAAGCATGTTAGGAAATGAATTAGCTAGAAAATATAAGTATGAAGATTAGCAAAATTCTTGATATATAGTTTTTTTTTTTTTTTTTTTTTTTTGCCTTTGCTACATGAATAAGGGGTAGGGGGAGAACGGGTTTGTGCATTACAATTTACAAGTAAGTAGTACATTTTTTTTTTTTTTTAAAAGAAAAGGTGGTACATTTTTAATTAAAGTAAATGGCAAGTACATAAGTCATAGATTTGGGAACCGAACTATATTTAAATTCAATAGTTTGTCTTTTTGCATGGAAAATCAGTTTTATTCTTCTATTAAGTAGTTGCTTGAAAACTCGGCATAGGTGAAGAACCAAACTAATTGGTAAACCACATATGATACCTGATTGAAACAATTAAGAGATTTTTCTTAAATACTTTCTCAAAAAATACATGGAAGAAACTCTTAAATCATAAGATTAAAATTTTCTTTGTAACCTAACTAGCGACTACCTTCATAGTCAAAGATATTATCAAAATAGAACAATTTCATATAGTGGTTACGAGTCATATGACAAACCATTAAAAAAAAGAAAACCCACGAAAGCATGATACTAATCGTGAGGTACATACTCATTATCGTAATGGAATCCAGACAAACTGGCAACTTCTTTTAGAGCTGCCCTCCAAATCTGTACCTTGCCAACGTTATCCATGAAATTTTTTTCATGTTTAGCCAATTCTATCCCAAACTTTCCTTCTTGTTTACGTACTTCTGATGGATCTATTCCATAAAAAACTGGTAAAACCAATTGGCCAAGATTTTTTCTACACTCAAGAATCCAAACTAGTTCGTCCAAACACCATCTGGAAGACGCATAATTTTCAGAGAACACAATAATTGATATCATTGACCTTTTGATGGTTTTGAGAAGTTCCTCTGAAGTTTTTTCCCCCCTCTGAAGTTTATTGCCCCTAAAGGTTTAAATGCCTTTGTCACACAAAACTTTATATAAATGTCCTGTAAAACCATAACGGGTATCTTCACCTCTGAACCTCAAGAAGACATCGTACTCCCACCGGTGAGTGGAAGTCATTGAAGTCTACATACAAGCAGAAGATTGAGAAGGTCAAAGATGTGAGAAAATGGGAATTATAAGGAATAAGTGAAAAAAAAAAAAAGGTGGCTTACCTTTTTTTGATGACTGGAGCCTGGAGGTTGAAGGTGGTGGTTGTGTGGTAGCTTCAATATCACAGGGGACGAATGCCACAAGGCCCATAACCACGTACTATAATTTTCTTGCTTTTCTGAAACTCACAATGTTCGAATCCAATGTCTTTTCTATTTGATTTCCGAACCAAAGTTAGGCCTACAAATATATGTAAATGACTTGTACAAACCCAACAAGACGAGTAGTTTTATGTGAATTTCCCACCAAAAATGCCTTTTTGGTAGCTTCCGTCCTTTTACTGGTAGTTCAATAAATGATAAATAACAAGATAAATGGACATAATCAAAAATACAAATTTATACTCATAAATTTGACTGAAATTCATTTAAGTTATTGAACTTTTATTTTTATTCAATTAGTTTTTCTAAGTTTCTAATTTTTAAAAGATTCGGTATTTTTAAAGTAAAACTCACCACTTTCTTTTTACTGTTTATAGTCAACCACTTCAATTAGTTGCAACAATAGTTGTAAATCAAAGTTATAAATTTGGTTTCATTTCACTCTAAAATCTTACTCCAAAAAATGAAAGAAAAAGGAAATGATGAGAAGAGAAGAGAAATTTAAAAGAGGATCAGGGTGATGAATGTGCGTGATGCTTTACCTTGAGAGAAATGCTTTTGCAGTCTTGTTTGTTTAGAAGATCTGTGGAGATGGCCTTCAGTAAAACTTTTTTAGTTTGTCTTTATTTAAATCAGACTATTATATCTGCTTCCAGTTTGTTTACCACACCATTCCAAGAAACAAGATGAAATGATGTAATAAAAGTAGGAGAATGAAAAGTCTTCAAGAAAGGACTTTGAAAAGCTAGCCATTTACGAGGAGTAGGAAAATTCTTGGAAGCTTTCGTCTTTTTCAAATGCCCCTAACATCTATACTTATTTACAGAAGAACCAAATTGTTTTAGCCAATAGTTATGCTGTTTCCACGAAATTTCCACCAACTTTAGTGGAAATCTCGCGCGTCTTCAGTTGTTCAAATGACATAGCAAATTACTCCGACCTTTGTTTACTTTTCTGACAATGCATAGGCTATAGAGTACCGTCCATTTTTTCTTGGTGGATTGATAAATGCATAATGTCAATATTATGGGTCTGTTTGGATACAGTTTATTTTGTTAAAAATTGAAAACTGAAAACACGATAGTAAAATAATATTTAAATATATAAATAGTACCATGAGACCCATTTTTAATGAAAAATTGTTGAAAAGTGAAGTTTAATAGTGCCGTGAGATCCATTTTTAATGAAAAATTGCTGAAAAGTGAAGTTTGTAAGTCTCATGAACAGTGCATGTGACCCACTGATATGTACTGTTCAAGGAACAAAAGTCAACAACTGTGGCTAAAAAAAAAAGAGGAAAACGCTGAAAAGTGAAAACGCAGACGCACAAACGTGAATCCAAACACTCACTATATTTATTAGATAAATTCCATGAATATAACTTGATGTTTGGATTGCTGTTAACCATATTCAAAACTTTCTAAAACTAATTAATTTTGTCTCAAACATCAAATTAGTCCTTAAATAATGTTGTGAAAAATGACTAACTGACCTATTAGTATTTAGAGACTCAATATGATTTAAGCATCAAATTAATTAGTTTAAAAAAGTCTTGGGTCTAGTTGGTAGTAACCTAAACCTCAGGATATGTTAATAAAATTTATAATATTTATGGCTATTGACAACTTTATATTTGATGTAGAATAGACAGCATAGGCCTTCTTGGAGTAGCAAAGGTGTCGGAAGTCATAGCGCAAGACCAATGAGGGTGTCAGTAGAGGCCATTGAGGCAATATTGTCAGAATTACATGGAATTTAACAAGTTGAAGGGAAATGTCATTCGAATTTAGACTCGAGTTCAAGTGTCGCCTAAATTTAGGCAAATTCCTTGAGACAATATTTGCATAGGATATCCTTTCTACCTAATACTTTGGAAAATACTAGTATTTGCTATTTGGGACGTCTCTTAGAGACAATATTTTCAATTTTCACAATTATTTCTATTTTCTATTTTTAGCAAAAATTATACGTGATTAGCGTGAATTGGGGTTTCTGGGTGTTTTCTTAGCTGCCATAGGTTTTTTTTTGCTATTTAAACATATTGTATCCTCTAAGGTAGTTCAGTTTTGAGATTTATAAAAAATACAGACTTAGTCCATTTCTCCCTATTGGATTCCAAAACCCTATCCAAGGGACCCCTTGTGGATTTGAAGTCTTTATTCAGAAGCTAATGTGTTTAGTTTCTTTTTCCATTCAGAAAGCAATGTGTTTATTTTCTTATAACTTCCGCGATATCATTATTTGTTGTTTGGGACGAATTTATAAGTTTTTATTTTTTACTTTTTAAATCTTCACTTCTTATATAAATATATTTTAGCACACTTCTAAACTAAATAACTAACTTTTTCTCTTCTTTTTTTTTTTTTTTTTTTTTTTTTTTTTTTTTTTGTTTTGTTGTTGCAAAAAGCTAAATAGGAGGTAGGTTTGGGATGTAGGAGCAAAAGATTGATAAAACGTGAGGAAAGGAGTAGGAAAGGGAGTAAAGTAGTAAATGCATTGAAAAAAGAGACAATAGTGAATGTATATTCTATCTTCCATGAAATTTCCGGATCCAGATCCACTCCATATCCCTTTGAAATGGAGAGGGTCTGTTACATGGTCAGGATTACTTTGAAAATAAATCAATGGCTAAGACATGCCAAATCAATTAAAAATGAATAACTTAACTTTAATAGCAAGTTAATTGTGGTTAAACAAACTAAACCTTAACGATGGAAAAAAAGAAGAAGGGAAAAAACAAAAAAGAGAATGAGAGTCTCTTTCGACCTGGGTGCCTCATCAATCATCTGGGTCGGTCGGCAGAGACATTCAGTGGTGTTCCTCGCCGTGGAGGGGATAAAAATGTATCCATGTCCTTCACAATGTTTAATATTACTACTCGTTCCTTATAATTTTTAATTTTTGTAATTCTTTTAACATATATACATCTTTGAAGGAGGATGCTTTTGTTTTTTGCGATACAACTACTTGATTTAAAAAGTCAAGCTTTGAAGTGTAAAAGATTATGGAAATTGTGTCTTGTGAAAACATAAATTTACCAAGTGTCTTTAATTTTCCAACTGTGGATATGTTTCCTTTTTATGCAACTTAGATTTGTGGGAAATTTGTGAATGTTAAACATAATATGAGAAAATCAGTATCGCTTGCCTTTGCAATTTATAGCCTTTAGTTATTTGGATTAATCAAAATCATATGGGTTTGTGGTTTGACTGTTTGTAAAGGTTGGCAGATCAAATCTGTGCCTGGATTTGCTTTGAATGCCTGCAAAAAGATTTAGGGAGTAGCATGTGTGGGTACTGGGTACCTCCTTCATTTTTCCCTTTTTTGCATCAGTTTTCGTGGCATCCAAACCAATCAAAGATACAAACTTTCCTTCATTTTCAACAACCAAACGAAAACAAGGAACAATACACAGAAAATGAAAAAAAGACAATAAGCAAAGATGACCCGAATCAATTGTCAATTAACGAAATTAATGCATTACAAGCAGAACAATCAAATTCAGGGAAAAAAAAAGAAGTCATTTTGTCTTCCTCTTCTTGTTCTTCATCGACGTCAATGCTTGTGCTGCTTCGTCTTCTTTTTCTAAACTCTGCTCTTCTAATTTTATTACTTCTAGATCTGTTCTTCTTGAAATATCTTGGTGACAAAATCACAATTCACGAAGCTTTTAATTATAAGTTTAACACACTCTCTTGTAAACTTAACCATAGTTTAGATAGAATAATCCTTTTACTTCATAGGGGCATTAGTCAATATCTTTTTAAATGATGTAGCACATCCTAGCTTTTCATTTATTTCAAATCAATCTAGCCATGAAATGGACACTCTCCATTTCAAAGGGAAATGGAGAGGATCCAAATCCGAAATGTCCTTGGGGGCAACTGTTGCAATTATTCGATCTAACACAGTGTCACGTTTTTTCTCTTTTTTTTGGAAAGTAAAGACTACAAACAGTAATTTTTTGACAACGCGTAAAGTAGTACAAACAATAATTCAAGTTTTTCAGAAGAAAAAAACAAATCAGGGAATCACTTTTCTTCTTGATCTGACCACGTGCAATGCAGTACAAACAATAATGCATGTTGGAAGGAACATCGTATTTTTAATTTTTTACAAAAACTCACATCATTTTTTTTTATTATAAAAAATCGAATACCAAGGTATACTTAATTAGGGGAATTGGCCTGTTATATATATATATATATATATATTGTAGGGGCGGGTTTTAGGTTCCGAACCCAAATGATGAATGGGTTAAGGACCAAAAAGTCCCACGCAATAAATTTGTAGAGGGTGGGCTTAAGAGTTAGGCCTCAATGAATCGGGCAACGCGAATAATGGATCAGAGATATTAAGACAGCAAAGAGAGACAAGTTTAAAGAAAGGAAATCCTTCCTCGGCGAGATCCAAGGGGAATGATTCTTAAATATAGTTCCTTTAGACTTGGATACAATCTCAGTTCTTGTTGCTACAGTGTTTTCTTTATAGATTTTCCGATCTCCTCTTCATGGAGGGTCTCTTACATTATATAGTTCCCTTCAGATGATGCTAACCCTCCATTTGTTGATCATCCAGGCCACTACTTGAGTGCAAGTCCCATCAAACACATTTCCAAACCCCTTGTGAGTTGCTACAGCCAAGGCAATTCTGTTAAAGGGTCTTCTCCACATAAATGCAGCTAGGGAGTTTGGTGGGATGCATTAAATGTGGTGGTAGCCACCATTTCTTCAGTCATGTCAGGACTAAACCCCTCCCCGAAGCTCTTTTCTCTACAGTATGACCTCCTCTGGTCACGTGCCACTAGCGTGGCCCTGCTGTCCAAGCGTGTGACCTCCTTAGCACGATAATGGCCTCCTCGGCCATGGGTATGACATGTGGTACAAACACCTTATTAAAATTCTTGTACCCCATATACACACACATATATAGAGTAATTTATTTAAGGCAATCCATGGCTCTTTGAACCCAAATAATTTCAAGGATGAATTTTTAGAAATGATCACTATAGAACTACTAGGAGTTCTTAAAAGTTTTAATTGGAGTATCATTTTATTGGTTTCAATCAAAAGCTTTTCTTTCTTCTTTAAAAAAAAAAAAAACTAGAGGTAGACAAAATACTAAATTTTAGGATAAAACTTACCTACAACAATACCTTAAGTGAAATATATCAGGATATTCAATTAAATTCAAGTACCCTATTATATTCAACTTGAGAAATTTCTTAATTAAACTAGGCAAATGTTTAGACCCTAAATTTTAATTATAGGGCTTAATCAATTATGTCACGGAAAATAAAATTTAAAGAGTGAAAGGAACGGAATTGCAAATATAAAGGAAAGAAAAATGAATGGATTGAAATAAAGAAAAGGGCTAATTGGGGCTTTTTGGCATTGGCTGAGGGAGACCAATAGATAGCACCCAAAAAAACCCTTTGCCTACATTTCCTTCTTTGGTGTTTCAGAGTCCTCCAATGGTGCCTTAACTTGTTCTCATCTTTCTAACTCTCCCAAAGGGTTAATCTCATTATCAAAAAGAGATTACAATTAAATAACCATCATTTTTTCCTTATTTCTTTCCAAATGACAATTATTTAGCCTGGGCATAAATTCGATTAGCTTTGGCCATAACCAAGCAATACAGACTCAAAAGTGCTAATAAGTTCTCTACCAATTTTGTATGATAATGTTTTTTTACCTTCAAATATCTTGTAAATAAAACATAATAGTTTTTTGGCGTGAATAAAACATAATAGTTCAATGTCATATTACCAGTGACTTTTATGAATAAGTAAACTTGTTATATATTTTTCACTCATTCTAAATCACAGCAACAACCTATAGCCAATGGCAAAATGTACATGCCAACTTCAAAGTTTCAAATCCAGTATCATAACAAAAGCAATTATGTAAAATATGATTTGACCATATGTCTATTCCATTTTTGAGACTTTAGTGCTTTATCTCACTTCCATGAACTTACAGATAAATGTAATCACTATTCTACTTACAAATGTGCTATTAAACAATTAGGGAAGAAATACATCAAAACAAAGAACCATAAACTTTGCTCCATACAGTTTGGAGTCTAAAGAAAATTTGCTTGCCTGGCCTCTGCTCTGTTGTCCAAAACAATTGATTGAATGAAATAATTATGCCAAGCCTTCATGATGCTGAATAGAAACCATCAGTCCCAAAAATACTTTATATTCTACTAATTATGATATCTCATGTGTTTTATTTTTATTTTAATTATTTTATAAGAAAAATAAAATAAATACATAACAAATTGTGTAGTGAAATATAAAGTGAACTAGAAAAAGTGGTTTTGTATTCCATAACACCACCATAGGAAATAAAGACAAACACAAATTATCTTCCACTTCCTGCCATTTATATATAAGAAAGGATAATCATCCATGATCGCAAAAGCCAAAACATACATGCTAATTGGCCACCATTTATTTCAAAGTGCTTAGCAATACATACATACATACATATATATATATATATATATATATATATTCAAGAATATTCTTAGGCTAATATGGTCAGATGACTCAGACTGTCACTAAACGTTAGTATATATCATTATATTTGGAATGGAGTGAGATGGGGGAGAGAAGAAAGGGAGGGGAAGAGTGCTGACATATACTAATATTTTAAACATACCTTAAAACAATTTGATTGGCACAAGGTTCAAAGCTGTTTTCTTACTGGTAGTAAGGCTTAGACCAGCTCCCTCTTCCATGTTGATATCTTCCTCTTTCATCCCATTAGGTAATTTCCAATTGAAACAATATAAAATATTTGCAAGTGCAAGCTCAATTGTTGTTGTTGCCATATATATCCCAGGACAACCTCTTCGACCAGATCCAAATGTCAATAATTCAAAATTTTGACCTTTATAATCAATGGAGTTATCCATGAACCTTTCTGGGATGAATTCTTCTGGGTTCTCCCAGTATTTAGGATCTCGTCCTATTGCCCAAGCATTAACTTGTACTAACATTTTTGGGTAAATGTCATAACCATTGATCTTAAAGTGTGACATGGTTTCTCTTGGAAGAAGTAGAGTTGCTGGAGGATGCAATCTAAAAGTTTCTTTAACTATCATCTTCAGATAATGAAGGTGGTTAGTGTCGCTTTCAGTGACTTTCCCTTTATTTCCAATGAAATTTCTAACTTCATCTTGTGCTTTTTTCATCAATCTAGGGTTCTTAGCAAGCTCTGCCATCGCCCATATCATGGTAATTGCACCAGTGTCAACTCCACCTAAAAATATATTCTGATAAACAAAAATAGTAACAGGTAAGTAGATGAACATGGGCTAATTTGATAACTGATAAGGTAAGTAAAGTTAAAAAAAAAAAAAAAAAGGGATTAGTAAAAGATTGGCAGCTTACCAAGAGGACTGCCTTAATGTTATGTTTTGTGAACCGAGCAGCATCGCTAGACTCAGGTTGCTCCCTTTCAATTCTCAGTAGCACATCGATAATGTCTTCATGCTCTGGTTGTGTCCTCTCAGGATCAAGATGGAGATCAATGACCTGTTGGAATAAAGTATCCAACTCATGAAAAACCCTTTCAAGCCTTTTAAATCGACCAGATAAAGTGTCTATAATCCATCCCACGAAGGGCAAGAATTCAGATGCATTGTAGCTTCCTATCAGGGACTCTACCTCATGAACCACTACTTGAAACCTTTCATTGTCTAAACCACTCCCGCGGAAACTCTTACCAAAACCAATCCTAAAGGTTATACTTGCAGTGAGGGCAAACAGCTTCTCAGAAAGATCAATAGGGGTTGCAGAAGATGCATACTGAGATATAGAATCGACAAACAAAGCAACTTCTTCTTCCCTAATGAACTGATAGGACTGCACCCTCTTCACGCTAAAAAGCTCAAGAACACATATTTTCCTTATCTCTCTCCAGTAATCACTATAAGGTGAAAAAGCCATGTCCCTATAATTGTTGGAAAAAACTTTAGAGCAAGCTAAGGGAGGTCTACTACAACAGGCAAGATCATGAACTTTTAAGACTTCTCTTGCAGCATCAGCAGAAGATATTATGATAGTTGTTATGCCACTGAGTTGAAGGAGCATCACAGAGCCATATTTCTTGGAGAGTTGCCACATAGATTGGTGAGGTAACACACCAAGTTGGTGTAAGTTACCTATAATAGGGAGCTTAGGAGGGCTTGGTGGAAGGTTCTTTGAACTCCGCTCATCCATCTTTTTTTTCATGAGCAACAGAAGAGGGAGAACAAGGAGAAGAGGAAGCCACAAAGGTATGGTATCAACAGCCATTGAAGCTATATCTTTTATGTCAAGTTAGTAAGTATCCTCTAATATTGTTCACCTATAAATAGCCTGAGATACTAGAATGAGCAAAAATCTAACTCCAAAAAATCAAAGAAAATGGAAAAGATGAGAAGAGAAGAGAAATTGAAAAGAGGCTTACCTTGAGAGAATTGCAATGGTAGGGATGAGTGAAGATACTGACGTTTGCTGGTCTCTAGTTCACCTTGAGAGAATTGCTTTTGCAGTCTTGTTCTTTTAGAAGATCTGTGGAGATGGCCTTCAGTAAAACCTTTTGAGTTTTTCTTTGTTTAATCAGACTATTATATATATCTGCTTCCGGTTTGTTTACCACACCATTCCAAGAAACAAGATGAAATGATGTAATAAAAGTAGGAGAATGAAAAGTCTCCAAGAAAGGACTTTGAAAAGCTAGCCATTTACGTGGTAGGAAAATTCTTGGAAGCTTTTGTCTTTTTCAAATGCCCCTAACATCTATATTTATTTTACAAAATAACCAAATTGATTTAGCCAATTGTTATGCTGTTTCCACCAAATTTCCACCAACTTTAGTAGAAATCTCGCGCGTTGTTCAAGAAGATAAAAAGTGAGAAAATGACATAGCAAATTACTCTGAGCTTAGTTTACTTTTCTGACAATGCATAGGCCATAGAGTACCGTCCATTTCTTGGTGGACAGATAAACGCAGAATGCCAATATTATTAATCAGATAAATTCCATGAACATAACTTGATGTTTGGGTTGCTGTTAGCCATATTCAAAACTTTCTAAAACTAATTAATTCTGTCTCTAACATCAAATTAGTCCTTAAATAATGTTGTGAAAAATGACTAACTGACTTATTAGTATTTAGAGACTCGGTAAGATTTAAGCATCAAATTAATTAATTTAAAAAAGTTTTGAGTCTAGTTGGCATTAACCTAAACCTTAGGGTATGTTAATAAAATTTACAATACTTATGACTATTGACAACTTTATATTTGATGTAGAACAAATAGCACAGGCCATCCTGAAGTAGAAGGGTGTCGGAAGTCACAGTGCAAGATCAATGAGGGTGCCAGTAGAAGCTATCGAGGCAATGTTGTTAGAATTGCATGGAATTTCGCAGATTGGAGGAAAACAACATTCTGATTTAGACTCAAGTTCAAGCGTTGCCTAAATTTAGGCAAATTCCTTCAAGAAAATATTTGCATAGGATATCCTTTCTACCTAATACTCTGGAAAATACCAATATTTGCAATTTGGGATATCTCTTAGAGACAGTATTTTCAATTTCCGCAATTATTTCATTTTTTTTTTCTATTTTTGGCAAAAATTGCACATGATTAGCACAAATTAAGGTTTCTTGGTGTTTTTCAAGCTGCCATAGGTTTTCTTTTTTGCTATTTAAACATATTGTAGCCTCCAAAGCAATTCAGTTTTGAGATTTATAAAAAAATACAGACTTTGTTCATTTCTCTCTGGTGGATTCTAGAACCCTATCCAAGGGACCCCTTGTAGATTTGAGGTTTTTATTTAGAAGCTAACATTTTAGTTTCTTTTTCCATTCAGAAAGCAATGTGTTTATTTTTTTTATAACTTCCGCGACATTATTATTTGTTGTTAGGGACAAATTTATAAGTTTTTTCTTTCTTTTTTTTACTTTAAAAATCTTTACTTCTTATATAAATATATTTTAGCACACTTTTAATGTAACACCCCATAATTTTGATACCAATTTAATAACTATGCGTAAATTATAAGGGAGGCCTACAATTAAATGGATTAAATTGATTTGGGCCTAAGATATTAAAAATAAGATATATACTATGGGATATGAAACCCAAATGAGGTGGCATAAGTAAATATATGGGCCTTGATAATCCTAGCCTTTTACGTTTTAAGTTACACGTGTATGTACATAAGAAGTTCCTTTAGTTTTCAGCTGCAACACATGAGTGAGCTACTTCTGTTCTTCACAACGGCTGTGCACAAGTAGTTCAGGTATGGTTTGTCTTGCTCTAAATTTACGAAGTTTGAATAGTTAATACTAGCAATTGTCATCAACCTAGACTATCATTATACTAATAGAAAAGGGCTCCTATAATTGTATTATATTAGATAAGGATGGTCAATATGTCAGGAAAGGGCCATAGGCTTTGAATTTGTGCCTAATAGAGTAATAGGCTTGGACTTATCAATTTAAGCTTGTCACCATGTGAAAGTTTATATATAATTGTTTATAGTCTCACTCTTTTCACCGCCATTGTCATTGTCCAAATAAGTGTTATATAGCCATATGGTCCAGGCTTTGAAATTGATTACGTATGAATAGTATGTATAGCCATATGGTCCTCCATTGGCTCTAAGATTGATTTGGTAGAACTATATTATGTGGCTTCTACTTTTGAGTAATAGATATAAATATTAGGTTGATCAAATAGGTTTATATATCATGTGGCTTCTAAGGAATAGTAGAATATATGATGGATAGACCTATAGTGAATTGCTAGAGTTTTGTAGAGTTGCAGTACAATCATGCTTATTATTGGATAGTAAATATATGTGAAATAGAACAATTAGATTAAAGCTGAAAGTGAACTGGAGAGTTACGTAAATAAATGTAAAATTTTGTAAATATCAGTGTTGTCTAAGATTATATTGTCTAAGTATGAAAACAAATTTTAGTAGGAAATTCGTGTATTGATAGACCTATTATTGGTGTTGCTAGGTTCTAATTCTACTGATTCATTGTGACTCAAGGGTGATTGATTCCTTTTATTTTGCAACTAAGAGGTAAGTGGTGTTTATTAATTTTGGGGGTTTTCCCAAAACAGTGTTGGTTATTAAACTATTTTATATCAAAGGAATATGTTGTTATTCTATACATATAAATGGATATTTTATAATTTCTTGATGTGCACATTAATTATTCATTTTATGAAAAACTTGTGGGACAACCTAAATTTATTTAAATTTGTATGTGTGAATATATTCTTATATTTTTGAGAATTATGAATGGATTATTTTTGTGAGCGTCTTGAATGGGTTATTTATGCGAGCATCTTGAATATGTTTTGAAAACTTATGGCAAGTCGTGATTAAAAGTTTAATATTGTATTAGTCCTTAGTAAGGGACAATCATACTGCAGTTAGTTCTTAGCAAGGGACGGTCCCAGAAAAAGGGATAGTGCACATTTGATAGCTCCTTAACAAGAGAGTATACTATTGAGAATCCAAAAAGGAAGCTCCTTAGCAGGGGAGTGCACATTTAGGTTCCAAATGAGCCATTCTTAAGAAAGGGGATGAAAAGGAGGTTCCAGTCTCAAAAAGGGGACAATAGAACCCTATCAACGGGGAGTAAACGTTGACAACGAGAAAAGCCTAGGAAATTGTTTATGTGATGGTATTAATATATATATATATATATATATATTATGATGGCTCACAATATAAAGATTTTAATTTTTTTTTAAATTTTTTTATATATATGAAGTATTTGATGATAAATAGTGATGAGTTACAAGTTATGAAATTGTTGTAAGAATTATTTATTTGAAAGGTTTGTTCCCACACCCCAATGTTAGTGAATTCCACGCTATTATTAATAGATAGCACTGAAACTACAATGCTTTTGGTTTATTCAACTGGCACTATAGCTATAATGCCTAAATTTTTTTTTTTTTTTTTTTTTTTTTTCTTTTTTCCTAGTAATCGGTTTGTATTTTTTTTTTCTTTGAAATATTTATGTAAGCTGGCATATATATTGTTATACTGACACAAAAAATTTCATAATATTTTCACAATTATTGACGTGTCAATTTCTTATAAGTCGAAATAAAATAATAAAATATGAGACTATGACTAACCACAACTGAAAATAAATGTTTTGAGAAAATGTTACAACACTTATTATTATCACAATATTTTCATAATTGTTGAGATCTCAGTTTCTTATAAATTAAATAAAAAAAATGCTAAGTCCACAACATTTTAACATTAATTTCTACCGTGCCTAAAGTTTTTTTTTTTCCCAGTAATCGGTTTGTTTTTTTTGTTTTTTGTTTTTTGTTTTTGTTTTTGTTTTAAATATTTATGTAAGCTGGTATATATATTGTTATACCGACACAACAAATTTCACAATATTTTTACAAATATTGAAGTATCGATTTCTTACAAGTAGAAATAAAATAATAAAATATGAGACTGTGACCAACCACAATTGAAAATAAATGTTTTGAGAATAATAATAACAATGTTATTAGTTTAAAACCAATAATAACTTGTCATTTATAATTTGCTCTAAAAATGTTATGAATGTAGAATTTCTCTCAAATAAAATAAAAAATATATATATTCGGATCCTAAAAATAAAGATATTGTGAAAATATTGTGATATTTTGTTTTATTCTTAGACTTCTTTTTTAATATAGTCAAATTGGGTGAGCCAAAATTCATGGTTTCATATACAAAATCTATATTAATTTTCTCACTACTAGGGGCAGCACGTGCAGCCAACACTAGTTATATATACATAAGGGAAAATACTAATGCACATAAGTTGTTGCATATATATATACACATATACATTAGCCTTATCACACGCTTTGCGCATGAGATGTGACTTTTTATTTTTATTTTTATTTTTAAATTTTTTTATCTAGTGTCATTTTTTTTATTAAATTTTTTGGATAAGTTTGTTTTGAAAACATAGATTTGTAAGAGAATGTTCTATTTTGTAGGCATTTTAAATGGAGTTGGAGATATATTTTTACTGAGTTGTCCTCAAGTTTTTTCCCAACCTAAGGTTTATGATTATTTTTGAATTACATAAAAGTCTAATTCAAAAAGGGAACCCTCTTATAAATGGTAAAGATATTAATGCAGGACAAGGACGCTCAAGGTTTTAGGGAGTTGAATATTGCAGTTGTATCAACTGAAAAATATCCCATGGATCGCAAACTAGAAATCTTGGATGCCCTGTTGCTGTAAGTTTCTACCTCTCTGCAAAATTCTAAGAGGCTACATCTTATCAAAGAGGTAACCCATGGCCTTCTAAATGTAACACTCGCAGGGATGCTAGATTTTACACATCAAAGCAGAAGAAACCGAACTTTGATTGATCTGAGGTACATTTTCTGTTTCATCTTGTTAGGCATAATTAAATTTTATTGATGACATTGTCAAATATTCCTAACTAATACAATATATATATATACATATATATATATATATATATATATATAGACACACACATAGAGGCTGTTACTAGTAGTAACAGTTTGAATGTTTTTTGTGTGTTTTATGTGAATGAAATGGTTGTGAGATGGTAATTTGGCTAATTATTGTGTTAAAAATTCTGATGGTTTGTTAACTGTAACAATACTGAGGTATGGAACCTTTGGGATAGAGGCATAGAGCACATTGGTCAAAGAGCTTTTTGTTCAAATTTAGTAGGAATCACCTAGACAAGAATAAACAAGTGGGCACACTTGGAAATCTGGATTTGATTTGGGCCAAAAGGGGAAAGGGGAGATTTGAACTAATGACCTTTAAATTCAAGGTGTTGCAATAATGTTGCTTGATAATCATAAAATAATGAGATGGCATGAATTAGAAAATGCTCTAAGAATTATAACCATATGATGTGGTCTTTCTGTTTCATTTTAAGTGTTTTTATTTTGAACAAAAACAGTGATATGAGCTGGGCATGTTTTGTTCACAGAATACACACCATTTGATTTGGTTTCATTTTTTCCTTAGTTGATTTTTTTATATAGAACACGCACATATATAGACAAGTTTGCATAATATGCAAATAAAGTATTATATGAAGCACATGTAAGTCAAATGGATACAAAATACTCAAGACATAATAATAAACAAAATATAATATAGGCAAATAAAAGACTAATCTTATAATAGCTAATGGACCCAAGAAAATGGACAATGGATTAATAGGCATTGTTTGCCTTTGGCTTAGATGCGCCCTTATCATTTTTGCACTATGTTTGATGTGGTTATTTAATTGGTATGATTAGTTGATTGATGTTGCTTTTTATTTGAAAATTTAAATTTAGCAACATGTTTCTAGTGTAAACTATGGTAAATAGAGTACATTTATAATTTATTTCTTATTAGATTAGAACTAACCGTGTAGTAGTATCAATGCAGTCAACTATTGACACATTATAGTGATTTGATTTTGAGACTCTTGTGATAATCACAAACTTATTACCACCATTGACAAATTGAATTAAATTGGAACATTAATTTTCGATGCTATTAGTTCTTTGTTGATCATTGTATGATATGTTTGAGTTTTCCTTGTTTTTTTCTTTTTTTCCTTGCATTAAATTTAGCAGTACCTTTTTTTAATAATGTTTTTTGTCAACAGGAAATAGACTAGAGTTCTTGCTTATGCAAGGGTTGCTATTTTCAGAATGGCTATTATATGCATGTGAGACAAAGGCTGGTTCTCCTGATCGGGATTGTGTAATTATATAGATCTAGGATAATCTTGTGACCCTTTTAGAGTAATATTTTAGGGACTTGAGGACTTAGAAAGAAAAGGAAAGGGCTACCCTTCCTTTGGTAATTTTTTTATTATTTTCTTGTTCCTTGAACTATTTAAGTTTACTCAATAAAAAATAAAAAAATAAAAAAAAATAAAAAAAAGAAAAGAAAAGAGGAAAATGACTTGAACTTTCTGGTTTATATAGAATCATTTTTTTATATTAATATCCAAGATGAAACTTAAAATTGGGATAATGTTGAGTTGTCTATTTGTATTTTTTTTTTTCATGAGAAAAGGTTTTTAAACCACTAGTCGCTAACTCGTGCGATGCACGGGATTGTTAAACAAAATTTATACACATTCACTTTTATTGGTACAATCATTTGAAAATAATTCTAACTAATACCCAAATGTAAGAGACACATTGACTTACTATTTAAAGTAGCCTTCTGAAGAATTTACACATATTGTGCAACTGAGCCTTAAATTTCTCATCAATAATAAAAACATGGAAATTCAAAACATGGAAAGAAAATAAAAATTACAACAATTAATTCCATTATTTTTCGTGCTATACTTTGTAATTGTACGGAATTAAGTCAACTCAATTTAAGTAGTTGTAATATAAATTGGCTTCTACTATTCTCTATTTTATAGAGATATGAACATATTGGATTCCTCAAACAATTACCGGTATTGCAATAAAATGATTTATTATTGAAAATAAGAAACAAAGAAAATCTGTCTATAGCTTAAGAAACACAATATAATAAAATTAAAGCGATAAAATTTTCGGAGGACAAAATATTAACAAAATTGATTCAAAAGGGTCTAAAAAGCACACAAAATCAATTCAAAAAACAAAAATATGAGACAAAGTAATTACTTTCCGCTACCAATGAAATCGTCTTTTGTATTGCTGTTCCAAACTGCAACACTTATCTCTCTAAGGCCTTCAATTAACGAAAACACAAACTTTTCTTGGAAAACCGGAGTATTATGACCATCTATACACACACACAAAAAAAACAAAATCAGCATAACTCACTATAACTCTATAAAAACCTCAAAAATATAAAGAAAAATTAAAGGGGTTGAATTTGATATTTACGTTTGGAGAGAGAGAGTATGCAGAAATTGTGGTTTTATATTTCTTAACTTGAGAGAGGGGTAAGATTGCTAGGGTTTTGAGGATAAGGTTGCTAGGGTTTTGAGGTGTTATAATGTTTTTGTTTTTATTTTTTATTTTTTAAATATTATGCTGACGTGGAAAATTATGGTGCCAGCAGAGGCTTCGGTTTTATATATATATATAGATTAGGTGATACAAGCCTTCATTGAAATGTACTGGATATATACTCTCTTTATATAGACGTTTGTTAATATGTTTGCATGGTTTGAGCACTACGTATTGCATGTCAAGGCACTAGTACATACATTTCTGAGTCCAAAATCTGTCTGTACTTCTGTATACATCCACTCTTTTATAGTGACATGTATCACAATTGAATGTATGAACTCCATTTCCCTCTGTAGCATAGACAGTGGCAAACTGAACATACTAGGCCCCGTCATCTCCTACACTTCTTATTAGTTTCTCTTCCATCTCTCATACGTACAGATCAACCATACATGCATAGTGGTCTATTTCATGCAACACATTAAACTCCTCTCATGGAATGGAAAATCCTCTTGCCCTGCTTTTACTAATCCAGAGCGAGAACATGCTGGTTTGGTACTCATTCAGTGCTTCTTAAGGTTTAAGAATTGTGCAAGTTGACCATTATGCCAAAATTCCGTTAATCTTTGAATTGAAAATCAAGTTTTGAAGATCTTGACCTTGCCAATGAGCTGAGGGACAGATCTTGACCTTGCTGCTGCTACCATGTATATATGGTGCGTCCAACACCAACGACATCTATGTCGATTTGCCGGCCTCCTTTATGCTTCCCATTCAGCTCTCCAGACTTTAATTTACCAAGAAGTTTTGTTTATGGTGGTTTGTTATAGGGAAAAATGGAAAAATATCCCATGGGGTTTAGGTCAGTTGCAAATTGACATATATGGTATTAATTTTGCGTTATTGATTTCTAAAGTTTAAAAATTTTCCAAATGGACCTATTCATCTCAATTCCGTTAGCTATAATTTACAAAAAAATTGTCATGTGTCGTGCATGTATTATTTTTTAAATACATCTTTTTTTTTTAATAGTAAAATGTTCATAGCCTGGAATATCATGTGACAAATTTTGTTAGTTAAAGTTAATAAAATTTAAGACGTAAGGGTCAATTTGAACAATTCTTAAAGCTCAAGGGTTAATAATACAAAATTGATAGTATACTGACCCAAACCCCATGCGGTTTTTTTGCATTTTGGCATTAATTTTATATATATTTTCTATTAACATCCCAAAACATTAATCTCCTAGCACTCTCACTTCCATCCATTCGTTGTCCTTACATTTATCACATGAATGTCAAAGCCATCTCATTAAAGATGAAATGTCTTTACCTCACTCCACCACTTGTCTTGCTTCCATCCCACAGATTTTTCTAACTTGAAAATGGAACAAGACAAGAATGAGATAGGAGCTATTCTAGGACCACAATTTTTACCACATCATTTTTCACAATTATTTCATGTGGCAATAATTACCTATCTGTCATTTTTACATGCATCCACCACTTTTTCTCTATTAATAATAGTTTGCTACTTCAAAATTGTGGCACAAAAAGTTATGATCTTAAATTTCCTCACCGAATACCAATGATATCCCACCATGTCTCGTCACATTGCTATCACTACTTGCTTGTTCCATTTGTATTTGTTTTCTGTTCTTGGTCAAACATTATCTTATTCTTCGCCACACAATCCAAAAGGCTCTTAGATCCAAAAGGTTCCTTCACAATGCATCCAAAATCCTTTCATTCATCACAATGCTAAATCCAATCCTGCCCCACTCTTTACGAAAAAAAAAAGTGCCTAAAGTATCATGGAAGTAGATGAAGATATCGTGATTGTGGGTGCTGGAATTGCTGGCCTCACAACATCCTTAGGACTTCACAAGTACCTAATCTTCTCTCTCTCTCTCTCTCTCTCTCTCTCTCTCTCTCTCATTTTGTGTGTTTGTAATGCATGTGTCTTTGCAGTTTGGACTTTGCACTATTAACATGATCATAAAAATGATGGGAATGTTTTGAAGGTTGGGAATCCGAAGCCTAGTATTGGAATCCTCAGATGAGTTGAGGACTGCAGGGTATGCCTTGACACTATGGACCAATGCATGGAAGGCCTTAGATGCTGTTGGCATTGGCGATTCCCTCCGTCTTCAACATGAACTCCTTGATGGGTAACTACAAATCATTCTCTCTACATCATAGTAGTTGACAAGTGGCTCCTGCAATTATTTAATTATACTAGTATATAGCCAGCCAACATATGCCCTATCCTGTTCTAGGACATATGAAAGAGCTTTTAACTTTAAAAGCTAGAAGCTCTTTCATTTGACCCAAACAAAAAAATTGTTTGTTAACCAGTTAAAAAACCTTTACAATTCACCATATTTTTATTTGAGGGATACAATTTACCATTAATGCTTTATAAATCTAAAATTTTAAAGCACGTAGTTTGCCAAACACCCAAAACATTAAAGAACTTTTTAGTTATGAGAGCTATACTATTACAATTTCACAATTAAATTGATGCGTCACAAATTACAACACATTCATTGTTAAATTGGTTTGTAAATGTGGTAGTAGTTATATCATTTTTCAATAAAATAATTTTATGTGTTTAAATTGATATCAATTATATTTTTACACCTTAATTTGTAAGCATTTTGATCAATGAATTACATAATTATATTTGATTTTATTTGACAAAATAACACATTTTATGCTGGCATTGCATACACAAGGCTAAATTCTAGCTTTGGCACTATGTAGGCAAGGATTGAATCAATGTAGTGATGAATTTCATACCATACTATCAACCCCCTAAATCATAAAAGATTTTTTTTTTCAGCTGATTCAGTCTGTTTTGGCCATTTTGGCCAGTAAACATCCGGTTCCATTTCACCTCAAAATATTGCTATATAGACAAAAAATTTGACAGCATTTTTCATACTAATTGAGTGGGCAAACTTTTACTGGTTCTTATTTAGACACACAATTGACATTACTTTTTTACTTATTAGTAACAATTTTCCTCATTAACAATTATCAAATTATTTGTTAGATTTATTTATTTTGTCTCTAATCTTTCACCTTTCACCTTATCTTCATCTTCTCTTCTGGGACCGTTGCTGCTACTTGTTCTTTTCTTTTGTCATTTTATTTCTTTCTTCGTTTTGTTCGTTCCAGCTTTCAAACTTCCAACGAGAGGCATTTCAAACTACGTTTTGCTTCTTTTTGTTTTATCATTTTTTTTGTGTACATAAGATAAGTGTCAAACGAGTAGGACACTACTACTTACTAGGTGTTAGTGCTTCTGTACGATTTCACTGTTTTATTTACCTCTCCCTCACTTGGTGATAAGAATTGACACGTATAATGTTAAAATGTTGGCTTGGTGGTTCCTAAGATCTCATGATAACCATGAGATTGTGAGTTTGAAACTTCTTGCTAATACATTGCGGCCACCTTTAATGGATCATTCCCTGTAATAACCCGGTATGTGTGAGATGGAGGGACTGTACATGCCCAAGAGAATTGTTAGATACTTGAAGAGGTCTAAATACCATTGATTATTCCAAAAAAAAAAAAACAAAAAACAAAAAACAAAAAACAAAAAAAGTATTGACATGTATAATATTTAGTTCTACATGTGTTTTTTGAAAAACTCCATGGATACATTTTTTTTTTTTTTTTTTGAAAGACTTCCATGTATAGTTTTTATTAATTGGATCAATATATACATTTGGTTAAATTGATTGGTAAGGTGTGAACATATAATTAGGCAAGAATATTGGGATGTGGATATGGATATTGGTTTACATTTATTTTAAACTCCTAATAGTTTATATTATGAACTTCAAATTAAATGCAAATGTTCATGAATATATATAATTATATATATATATATATATAGTGATAATCTCAAAATAAAACCAATATTAATCAGAATCAATATATTTCATACTCCGGACCAAATCAGGCCTCAAGCACGTTATTGACTCCCTTGAATCAAACCCCTTGTAATTGTGAGCAATATTATTTAGCTATTAAAAATGCACAATTTCGTAAAACAGAGAAATATTCTGACATTTTTTTTTTTTTTTTTTTTTTTTTTTTTTTTTTTTAACAATTTGTTAATTCAATGATAATTCTAACTGCAGGGATTTGACTGTAGGAATGTGTCTGCCTCTACTCTTTCGGGACTTGAAACTTCAAACACATCATTTAAGGTCAAAGGAAATAAGTAAGTTAGATCACCAATAATAGTAATAGTTTCTCCATAATTTATTTGTCTGTTGTTTCTCATATTCCTACGCACAATATATATATATATATATATATATATATATATTTATATTATTTACTGCTCAAACCAACATCGTATAAGCTTTCATCGGATGCTAAGAAAAACCTCATTTAACACCTTCAAAAAGTCACTTTATCTATTTTAACATACTATTTTACAATTCACCCGACATGGTTACATCCAATCTCTTATTTTTTTTTCATTCAACCAATTACAATAATATAAATTAGCCAAGAGAGATTAGAGAGAAATGATTAAAAAATAAGAGAGAAATTATTTTTGAAAAGTAGCACTTTGCAAAATTTTTGTAAATAGCACAAAAAATGCAAGCCTCTTTTTGGTATTTGGGGTGCTAATTAAAATAGCATTTTTGGTGATTTAGCACACCCAATGTGAATGCTACATCTTTTCTTGTATCCATCTTTTGCAACTTGCAAAACCAAGAAGTTCCTAACTCGTTAAAAAGTATTGTGCAACTTTGTTCTTCTTGTTAGAACACAAGCCTGATGGACCCTAAGCCCATTATACTTACATGTAGTATGTAATTATTCAATATTTTGGGACCATGATAAATGTGTACATCCTCTTCTTATACGACAGTGTGTGTCACTAATTAGAGTCATGGTGAGATCTAGGGAGAACACATTTAGTGTGCACCTAGAGCATTGAGTAATTACACACTTATACACCACTCATTATATGTATATGTATATTTAAAAACAGTCACTTGTATAGCTTTACACACAATTTGATAAATAGAGAATTCATTCTCAATTCAAAAATGGTATAAGAGCCATAACTCTGAACTTCTCGTGTCTTAAGTACAATGGGCTTAAGGTTCATTGGGTTTGTCTTTTAACACTTCAAAGAAACCATTTTACTATTTCTTTTGCGCAAAATGAAATCATGGTATAGTTTTGATTAAAAAAGTAATAATTTAGATGTTTGAACTAACTTGAATAATTGTTGTGTGATGTGCAGTGGAGACCACGAAGTCCGTCGTGTCAAAAGGAATCTGTTGTTGGAAGCCATTGCAAAGGAGCTTCCTAATGCCAATATTAGGTACTTTTCCAAGGTGGTTTCCATAGAGGAGGCAGGCTTCTATAAGCTTGTGCATCTTGCTGATGGAACCACTTATAAAACCAAGGTAAATTCATTCGCATTTTCTTAATGAGAAAGGTGCCACATCTTGATACATTTTTTTTGTACAAAAAACCCAATTATTTAGAAGGTTTAAAAAAAAAAAGAAAAAGGTAGATGGATTTATAGCCAAAAAATTTGTGAAACTCAATACTTAGCTCATGCATTTGTCACCTTCATTATCTCTCTCACAACATGTAGACTCCAAAATTGTAAGATTCACATATTATGAGAAGGAGAATAGATCTATTAAATACTTAGGATACCTTCTAAATTTATATTAAAAAAAGTATTTAAAAGTGCACCATGGATTGTTGGATGGATTTATACCAAAGAGTCGTAATATATCTACTTTACTTTTAAAATAGAATTTATATACTTTTTAATGGTTCCATTAGTTCTACCTAACATATAAGATGGAAGATGAGGTTAGAGGTTCATGACCTATTGGATGCGTTTATAGTATGCTAATAAAATAAATTACTGTTGAATTGAGTAAAAAGTAGATAACAACTACCCAAATGTTTTTCATTCCAATTGCTAAGAGCATTCTTATCAAGGATTGCAAAAAATTTAACATTTACCATCTCAAAACCCATTTTTATAACATATAACACACCATTTTACAACATCCTTTCCATCAAAACTTCTATTTTTTTTAACACTTCATTTAAATATTCTTTCTTTATCATTTTTTATTCTTTTTTATTTTTTCAGTCTCTTTCGCTGACTCTCTATCCTCTATGTCTCTCTTTCACAACCCAGCGCCGCCGTCGGCCATATCCACCCACCATCGCCGCAACCCCCTGTAGGAAGAACAGAAAAAGAAAAAAACCAAAGCATAACCACAACCATCCACCAAAATCACAACCAACCACCAACCAACCACCACAAAAACAACCAGCAAACCCACTAGCAGACCCATCACGCCAAACCAAAACCCATAGGAACCAAAACCCATCACACACACATAAACCCAGGATCGGTGACCCACGACCCACGCCGAACCAAAACCACGACCACAAACCACAGCACAAAAAAAAAAAAAAAAAAAAAAAAAGAAGAAGAAGAAGAAGAAACCTCCATCGCCGAACCTCCACCATGATCATTGGACCATCGGACCCATGACCCATGTCCATCAGACCACAATCGCCGACCACGAATCATCACCGCCACCACCCACGACCATCGAACCATCCAATCGGACTCAAACCCATCAGACCACGACCCTGACCATCGGACCACGCCGAACCATGGTACAGAGAAGAGAGAAGAGGAAGGAGAGAAGTGATAGGAAAGAGAAAGAAAAATAATAAGAAGAAAATAAATGGGCCCCATCTGAATTAAAAAAATAATTTAAGTTTTACAATAGGTGAACAGTGCGGTCTCAAATTTGAGACCGCACTGTTCATCAATTGCAAAAATTTTAACATTTAAAACTTTTGATAAAGGTTGTTTTTTAGAGTTTTGAGTGTCAAATGCCAAATATTTGGCATTTGACACTCTTAATGAGAATGCTCTAAGGCCTTATTGGAGTAAAAAACTGTTTTGATCAAAGGTGTTGATTGGGTGTGATGGAGTAAACTCAGTGGTGGCAAGGTGGTTGGGCTTCAAGAAACCAGCTTCCACAGGGAGAATGTCCATAAGGGGCTCCGTGGATTTCAATTACAGTCATGGGTTTGAGCCCAAGTCCAGGCAATTCTTTGGGAATGGTGTTCGATTTGGTTTTGTTCCTTGCGATGATAACTTTGTTTATTGGTTTTTCACTTGGACTCCATCTAGCCAAGGTGAGCTCTTCACCCAAATTTACATAGTTGTTTTTTACTTTGTTTACTAAAATAAAATAAAGTTCGGAGGCACATAGCACCAATGCAAAAAACAAACAATGCCGATAGTTACTTGGAACATGGTTTTTTTGGGAAGCTGCTTTCTGAAATAGTTGTTCATTTTCTTTTCTTTGTAGAGAAAGAGAGAGAGGATAGCCCAGCTAAAATGAAGCATTTTGTGTTAAGCAAGCTTGGAAAAGTGCCTGATCGAATAAGGGCTGTCATAGAAAACACAGAACTGGATAATTTTATACCATACCCAATAAGGTACAGATATCCTTGGGAACTTCTTTGGAGAAACATAAGTAAAGACAATGTTTGTGTAACTGGTGATGCACTCCACCCCATGACCCCAGACATTGGCCAAGGTGGTTGTGCTGCTCTAGAAGATAGTGTTGTTTTAGCAAGGTGTCTTGCTAAGGCATTATTTGATGAAACAAGTAAGGAATCAAAAGACAAAGATGAAAGAGAATTGGATGAATATAAGAGGATTGAAATGGGGTTGAACAAGTATGCCAAAGAGAGGAAGTGGAGAAGCATTGAACTCATTAGTACAGCTTACATTGTTGGTTTTATCCAGCAAAGTAATGGCAAAATAATGACCTTCTTAAGGGATAAAATTTTGGCTACATTCCTGTCTGGCTTACAGCTGAAGAAGGCTGATTTTGATTGTGGGAAGCTTAGGATTTCTTGAATTCGATCATACATACAAATGCTCTGTAGTACTGTTGCTGTTAAGATACATATGTAGCCAGATGTTTTTTCTTTTGAGAAATTAATAAGTTATATTTGTTTTTTTTTTTAATCAAAATGATAAACAAACTCTTCTTTTGTAGTTAAAGGTGTGAATGCTGGTTGCCCATATGTTATAAGGCAATATAATGGAAGTATTAAATCAGATATGTGCATTTTAAATGAATTCATTTCATGGTTCTAATTAAATATTATAAATTTAAATTTGTATTTAAAGAATAGTATCATGTCATTTAAATTTTATTTAAATGAAGTGACAATAGGTATACTATTCAGTATAAGAAATATAGACTAGAGAGGATCTTAGTCTATATTAGAGGTTTCTGTGGAAAGACTGAAATGACCATTTTCAATCACCAATAAGAAGATAGAGGTTTTCTATGGCATATATTTGATGTTTGCAATTCCCATAAATATGAACCGAGTAACAGAGTAGGCAACTTGGGGCATCAATTGTTCATTTCCAACATAGTTCCAGTGGTTTTTCTTCTACTATAAATTTTCAAGTAGTGGAGATAACCTCACCAATTAACTTTATAGTTCAAATGGTATTTATCGGTATTTCAAAAAAATACGTCGGATTTGAATCCAACCTTCCCAGTTAAAATGAAAACAAGAAAAAAAAAAGAAAAAGAAATAAGGCCGTAAAGGGAGTTTTGATTTATTTTTTGTTCATGTTTTTATTTTGAGATTAAATTCTATAAGGATGTGATGTAAAACTCATGTTTTACCCCTTCAATTCCAACATATCATATCATCTTATCATATATTTAAGAATAAACACAACTACACTCAATCAATTTTAATACCCACACCCATTTTCAACTACCGCGCACCCTTGGTACGGTGGTCATTTCACAAGTATAAATGCTTGTAGGGTGTGGGGGGTAAGGGTTGGGGTTTAAGTCTTCAGGAGGGAATTTTTCACACATATACACTTAGATTAGATTATAGTAGAAATTTTATCTTATATATAAAAAAGAAATACTCATATATTTAAATTCAACCAAATTGAGAGTTTATTAATATGTTATTAAGAGTAATATGATGTATTGAATTTTAAGTAAAATGTTGATATAACAATATTTTATTGGATGGTGTAAAACATGAGTTTTATACTCCATTCTTATCAAATTTGGACACTTTCTATTTTTGTTTTGTTTTGTTTTGTTTTGTTTTTTGTTTTTGTTTTTGTTTTTTTTTTTTTAAGGGGGACATAAGGGAACTAATTTATACACCACTTGTTAAATGATTTGCGGGAAGATTAATAACAATAAAGATTTATTAACGACCTAATCATTGTTAGTTCTTGGGGTCGAGACAAATTATCCCATAAAATTAAGATCAATGTACACCACCAGCTACATGATTTGCATTTGAGATAGATTGATTATAATGGAGTAATAATGAATTATTAACATTCTATCATTATTAATTAGTGGGGCCCAGAAAAAAGGATACTCAGAGGAATCAATCTTTTATATATATATATATATAAAACCGAAGCCTTTGGAGCTTCCACAATTTTTCACATCATCACTACTTTCTTTTTCTTTTTCTTTTTATTTTAGATTCTTTTTATTTTTGGTTTTATATCTTATCAAGTATTACAATAGTATAGTTTAAATAAAACTCTATTAGATATATGTTTCAAAAACTTGAAAATTCTATTTCAACTAAAATTCTATAACAAAAATTTTCACAAATATAAACTTCTGCTAAGGTCGAAACCCTTCATACTCACTCAAATTTTCACAAAGAAAACACACATATCAAATTGAAGCCATAGTAGGAAGCAAGTTGATTCTTCAACGAGAACAAATCCTGTAATACAAAGGCCACCTAATCGCTTTTAGTTTTGAACTTGATTGTCTTATTAACAACAAAGTCTATGAATTGCAGTGATGCACAGTCGTCCACAAATAACATCCACGCAAGGGTTTGATGTTCTTCTTAATTATCTCATATAATTCTAGGAATTATTTTATTTAATATTTTTTGGAATTAATATATTTAGATGGTTGGCATAGCAGACAACGTAAAAACAATTTTCTGTCATTTATGTTGCCTTCTGCATAACCCTAAATCAATGTTGAAAGGTTGTGTTTTACAACCATCTGATTTTGGTAACCAAACCCAGCACCTATGATTGTTTATGATTATTTTTGTTCATTGTTTGTAGTTTAAACCCATTAAAACTTATTGCTTGATGGTATTTCATGGTTTTTTTTCCCTTTACTTTTTCTTTCAAGGTTGCTAGGAACACAACCTGACATGTGATTTTTTTTCATTGTTTAAAGTTTAGACCCATTAAAATTTAAAACTTATTACTTTATAGGTTCATGTACTTTTTTCTTCTTCTTATTTTTCTCTTTTGAATAGTCATATATTTTTGGCATTTTGGAAGTTTTCACATCTGAATTTTTGTGTTAGTTTTTGCAATATTTGAACAAGTTTAGCAGGTTTCAACAACTATACCATGTATTATTCTTTTGAAGGTAATCAATTTTTCTTTTATATTTCTCTATTATAAAATCATATATATATATATATATATAGTTTTGTTTCAATAATTTATAGGATGTAAATCTTATGATTCCTTAATATTTTTTGGCCTTTTAGAAGTTTTAACATCTGACTTTTTGAGTTATATTTTTGTAATATCTAAAACTATCTGGAAAATTTCAATGATTATAACCATGAATTATTATTTTGAGTGTAACAAATTTTTCTCCTATATTTCTCTGTTGTGTAGTCACACACACATATATATTTTTATAATTTTTAAAATCTTAATCTTTTGATTCTTTTCAATAGTTATAGGTTTATAGTCATGAACTGTTCTTTAATATTTTTCATAAGTCATTGCACGTTCAAACAATGACTTCTTTATCAAATTGTAACACAAATTGAAGTTATACAAGAGCAATTCATGCAATAATATAGTTTCTTAATTAATTTAAAATTTTATAAAATCATTTTAGTTTACCACATAAATAGGTAGGTTCCCGTGCATAGCACGGGTTAGCGACTAGTTATAATAAAAATAGTTCTTTGTGTTTCTTGGCTTAAGCGACATCTATTGAGCTCTCCATGTCGGTAGTTTGGGTTGAAAGTGAGGTGATGGGTTTGAATTTTGAGCAAGTCTAAAACATGGGTTTGATGTGGCAATCTCTTATTGGAATGTGTAAAATATAGGTATTATATTCCATTCTTATCAAATTTGGACTCTTTCTATTTTTTTTGTTTTGCTTTTGTTTGAAGGGGACATAAGGGAACTAATTTATACACCACTTGTTAAATGATTTGCGGGTAGATTAATAACAATAAAGATTTATTAACAACCTAATCATTGTTAGTTCTTGGGGTCGAGACAAATTATCCCATAAAATTAAGATGAATGTACACCACTAGCTACATGATTTGCATTTGATATAGATTAATTATAATGGAATAACAATGAATTATTAACATTCTATCATTATTAATTAGTGGGGCCTAGAAAAATGGATCTTAGAGGAATCAATCTTATTATACCAAAGAGTTCTTTGTGTTTCTTGGCTTAAGCGACATCTATTGATCTCTCCATGTCGGTAGTTTGGGTTGAAAGTGAGGTGATGGGTTTGAATTTTGAGCAAGTCTAATCTGTGGCCTAAGTCGAGACAATATACACTGTAAAATAAATAAAAAGATCTGTCCATTTCTATTATTTTATCAATAATGTCACAAACCTAACAAATTCCACAATATTTGAAATGAGTGATTATAATTAATGTAATATTATTCTTGTACCTTAGACTTTAATCATGTCATACATGAAACTTTCATATTGCCTGTCATTGTCAACTTGTCCTTGTTGTTAGCACCATTGTCATAGATATAATAAACTTAATGTTGCTCCCATTATTTATTTATAGATCCACTACTAGTACCTTTAGATCCGTTCTACTTCTTTGTGTTCTTCTACTATTTTCCCATCTTGTGGAAAAAGAAATCCCTTTACCAAATTCCCCTTCCCCTAAGAAAAAGAGCCAAAATAACATGGAAAAAGTAGAAGACATTGTGATTGTGGGAGCTGGAATTGCTGGCCTTACAACTTCCTTAGGACTTCAAAAGTACTCTTCCTCTCTTTCTTTTATATATATATATATATATATATATACATGTACTATATTTTTTTTAATCTTTGGTTTGATTTTTAAAAATTGTTATTCAGCTTATGTACAGTTTTTAAGTCCTTTTTTTCCTAAGCAACACATTAGAGGGATTAAAATTCTTGTCTCCTAACAATGCAAATATTTTGAAGGTTGGGTGTTCGAAACTTGGTATTGGAATCCTCACATAGTCTAAGGATCACTGGATTTGCCTTTATAGCATGGACAAATGCTTGGAGGGCATTAGATGCTGTTGGCCTTGGTGACTCCCTCCGACAACAACATAAACAGTTCTATTCGTAAGTACTAAGTAGACTTGTTTCCTCGTTAGTGCCTTTTTTTTTTGTGGTAATATTAATATATAAGTGAAGAATTCATTGAGAAGTAGCAAAAACAGGCTGAGTTCAAATATTGTGAAATTTTTTTACTATAAAAGTGCAATAATACAATCATATGGACTATCAAAAAGTCAAAAACCAGAAACTGTTGGGTGCTTTCCAATTTTGTTAGAGCTTTAGCATATGAGTTAGTTTAATGATCAATCTAAGACACTAGCCACCAACACTTATTCACATACTCATGGGTCCATATATCATGACGACTCCATAAGATACCACGAATAAAAAAAAATTCATGTTTTATTTTATATTTTACCAATTGCAATTTTTCAAACATTATTATTATTATTATTATTATTATTATTATTATTATTATTATTATCATAATCAAGTAACCAAAGTTTTAAATTGAAAAAAAACATTTAAACTTTATGATACAATTGTAGGGAATTAACCCGGAGTTCCCAAACCTATGAGAATTGAAATAGAGAAAACACATGCCAAAGAAAATAATCACATGCACAAAACAGTATTTATGTGTTTAGGCAATTTGCCTACGTCTATTGAGTTGCAGGGATTTCACTATTATCAGGAAAAATACAAAGTGCAGCAGTATAGTTTTTCTCTCTCAAAAATGACAACAACAAATCTTAAAACCTCCACTCCATGGACTAAGTCTCAGAAAATCTCTTATTAAAAATCATGCAACATTATTTTGGGTCGGTTCATCATCTGGATCAAAGACAACTAGGCTCTACAAAGCCCAACAAATCTCCCACTTGGAGACTAATTCAATCACCAACATCAACCACAATCCTCCAAAAAACAATCCCTCATCCCTGCAATTCATCCTTTTGTCCTCAAGCTAAAAGACCAACTGAAGTTACACACAGCTTCAACTTCTCAATAGTGACACCTTAGTCAACATGTCTGCCAGGTTCTTAGATCCACAAATCTTCTCAAGTATTACCAACTTATTTTCAACAAGGTAACATATAAAGTGGTATTTTGTCTGTATATGTTTCAACTTTGAATGAAAAGCCGAATTTTTGGCCAGAAAAATTGCACTCTGATTGTCACTGTGTAAAAT